>NC_134234.1:295488396-296830896 GCF_965152275.1 Natator depressus
AATCTGACATGAGAGCTGAATTCCTTTTTTAGTGTTCTTCAACTCTGACCCAACTGTACCCACTCCTTTACTGAAAAGGGCAAAGACAACAACCCAGCAAGTGGGACAGGCAAAACAGACCTCCTTTGTTCACTTCTTTTTTTTTTTTTTCAGTTTTCTATTGAGGTAAATAACTGAAAAGCTCAGCCAGCCTTCAGTGGCTCAGAAGAATGCAATATAGCTAGCTTGCAACTATGCTTTCCTGATCAACAAACAGTATGATGAAACTTAGGGAGCATCATTTCAACCTTAAAGAACAATGTACTGAAGCTTAGAACATCTTTTAAATTATAGTAGGAATAGTACAATTTACAATATTAATCAAACATGTATACATAAAGTGACAATATCTTTAATGTTAACACACAATAGGCACTATTTGCTTGCTATCTTAAAATTCAGCAAATCATCACTATAAAGAAAATATACTGAATTTTCTACATGCTATCAGCCCACTCAAGAAGGCAATATCAGATCCACTGCATATTGCAGAGCAGATGACCTGCTACTTCATTCCCTCAGTTTACACTCCCAGGATTTTTCAGTGTTACTTTCCATTTCTTTCCTGCTCTGTACATAAAACAGAACATAAACATACATGCAATAAGAACTATTACCAGCCTGTCCTAATGCCACTTAATAACAATGTCGGCTTCAATTGTGTTTGGCTTTGTTATCTGACAGCCAAGAAAAACATAGGGTAAATAATATCTCAATTCAAGATGATTTGGGGAAACTATGGAGCTACAGATATGCAAAACAGATTTATTTAGCGTTGCTTTTTGATATTTATTCTGTAGTTTAATCTGTGTAATAGGCCAGTTAGCCTTTTTAGGACTCAGTATTTCTTATATTCAAATAGTAACTGTAGAGATTCACTTCTTTGGATAAAAAAAAAAAATCATCACCTTTGTTGAATTGAAGTTTCAATCCTGCACACCAATAAAACAGGTAAATTAGGGTGATGCTGTCACTCTCCCATTAACTCTGCTGAACAATTATAATCTTGTAGTTAAAGCTTATGCTGTCATCTTTGCAGAGTCCACAGTACAAGGCAATACCCCAACATAGCAGGATCTAACTAGCAGCACCAGCAAAGTAGTAAACATCCACCTGAATGTTTACACCATTATCCTTTTCTCTCTTACAACCCTTCTCTCTAACAACAACAGAATTAATATCAATTAGACAATCTTTTCCACACTGGAGAAAAAGCATGCTAAGTAATAGTCAGATTCTGATGTCCTTACTCACAAGGAGTGTTCTCTTATTTTGCCAGTATTCCCACTGAGGTCAGTGAGACTAACTGCATAGTAAGGGCATCAGACTCTTTCCCCATATATTCTCCCAACTGGTAATATTTCATTTCAATGGCCTCAGCATAAAAAAAATCCTATATTTACATTAATTTTACATTATAGATTAGATATAATTTCAGATATTTCTGACTTCAAATATTTGTTTTTGTTGTAATTTGTATTAAAAATATTCACTTGTTTAACCATTTAAGTCGTTTGCTCAGTAATTAAACATTTTAAAATGAGTACAGCCATCAACTAATTGCATATAGATTTCCCTGAAATGCTTATAATATAAGCTACCTCAAATACATGGAAATAAGAGATAAAATAGTTTGAATTAAAAATAGAATGTCTGTTGCCCCTGCAAATTGGTTTTCAAATAAATTTTTATATCAATATTGTACCATCTGAACAACTTCGTCCATTTTTCAGCTCACATATTTATAGATATTTGTTGACCAAAGTTTGAGACTTTTCTCTCAGCACATCTGGAGAACTGAAATCTAAAATGAGGCCAACTGACACTGAGTAATGCCCAGCTCTGCGCCTACCCCTATCGATTTCAGTTTTAAAGTGTAATGTTAATTATGTCAAACAACTGGAAAAGATGAAGAAGTTGATCATATGGCTACTGGAATTAATGGAAGTTTTACCATTGACTTCAATGAGTGCAGGATTAGGTTTTAAACTTTTATCCACTGTTCCACACTTTTAACACATTTTTAATTTGAGTCTAAACAGCAAAGCAACAGAGAAGGAAATACTACAAGGCTGAAGAATGGGAACACCAGTGAAAGTGCTAATCTTCACTGCCTCACTCAAAAGGTTTTGTCTGAGTAAAGAGTGCAAAATTGGACGCTACATAAGCGGAAAAATTCACAGCCCTAACAGTATTAGACTCCCAAACTACAGTCTCACACTATTGTTATGTCCTTTACCTCACAATACAAACACCAAAGAAACGTTTTGCACTACCTTTCTTAATCGGATGGTCAATAGGGATCAGCGCTGGCAATTTGACAGAAGCACAATATCGTCTTAAATTTTTAACAGCTTGGAAGTCTTGTGATTTTTCCCTGATAATCAGATATAACTTACTATTGAACTACAAGGCCTTGATTGAAATACATTCAACACTTCAAAAATAACCTTTTGTGCTCAATGGTATAGTAACAGATCAAGGTCAGGTTAATTATTACTTTTTAACTAAAAGGTAAATACATTTGCCACACCGACTTTATGTTCATTTTCTGCCAGTTACCATTAAAAGGGAAGAAGCAGAGAAAAGGTGCAGATGAACACCGCAGTATCTATGTACCGTTAAGTTGTTGCAGCCATACAGTATACTGTATTTACCGGTATGTGCATATAAATTTAACCACAAGGAAAATGCCGAAAGACAGTTATTGATGGAGCTGCAGGGCATCTTTGGGTTAAAAATAAAATGGTTCTACTAAATACATTGTACACTCCCAAACTACAATGATACATTTGACAGGTTTCAAATTAAACTAGATTGTGCAGGTCTAGTTCGAATGGCCGTCTGTATAACAGGATACAGCTAAAAAGAAAAAACAGCACTAATGATAATTTACTAATGCTTTAGTAGCAGTGAATGATCCCCCAGCAATAGGTCCAGTACTCATGAGAAAACTGCTCTACGGGCAGGAAAAGCGTTTAGCAGCGTGCAGGGGACTCTTCAACCCTCATCCTATGCAGTTTGCTACTTCAGCATAGACAGCTCCTTCCGTGTATTGCCAGGGAGACAGGAGGAGGAGGGGGCGGGGTGGCGTGGGTGGGAGGACGGGGCAGCAGCTACAGCGGCCTGTCTGAGCCAAGGGAGGCAGCTCCTTCCCTTCGCCGCTGCGCATTTGCAACCCACTTACGTGCAAGGGTGAGAAAAGGCGGCCTGCGGGAGGCAGGGGAAGCGGGCGCCCCGCCAAGCAGGCAGCCTGTTGCCCCCTGCTCTGCGCGTGAAATGGCGACCTCCCCGGCTCAGCGGAGCGCGCCGCGTGCGAGGCCAGCCCGGCGGGGCTAGAGCCCGGTCAGCGGAGACGGAGCGCGACGCGCAGCGTCTCCGGCCGTGGCCGGGCGGGGGCAGCAGGGATGGGAGAGACTCTCCCAGCCCCAGCATCAGTGCGGGCGCCGGCACAGTCAGTCCCCCCCTCCCCCGCATGCACCCAACTGAGCACCGCACACCGGCCCCCAGGCAGCTCCAGCCACCTGCCGCTAGCAGACCGTGCCCCGGCACCAGGCAGCCCTCCCAGCCCGCACCTGTAGCGCTGCCCCGGCGGGAACGAGCCTGGGCCAGGGCCAGGCAGGGGAGCCACACAGGCACCCCCACCCCGGGGCGGCGGGCACCGCGCCGATAGGGAAACACACACACACGCCTGTGCGCACATCCCTGGAGGTGGGTGTATAAATAGTTCCCTACACAGCCCGGGGCCACCGCACACCCATGCAGGTGCCGCTCACGCGCACACAAACCCTGGAGGACTGGACGCCGGTCTCGCCCGCCCTCCCCGGAGGAAGGCTCCCCGCAGACCCCTCCGTGCCCGCCGGCCCCCGCCCTGCACAGCCCCGGCAGCCCGGCGGGGGCGGTCCAGCTGGGCGCGCGCCCGCCGGGCTGCCTGGGTACTTGGGGGCAGCCAGCGCAGGACACCGGGAGGCGGAGGGTCGCGGGTTCCCCATGCCCGGCGCTGCAGCGGCACCGCCTCTCCCCGCTGCCACAGGGCCCGGCGCGGCGGCGGCCTCTCCCCAGGCTCCCCCCGCGGACGGTACTCACGGGTGGCTGCGGCCCCGCTGCCCGGCTCCGGGTGGTGGTACGGCGCGCACCTCCCGCGGCGAGCCCTTGGCCCTCCTCCCCGCTGCGCAGGCTGGAGCAAAGCGCGCTGGCAGGCGCGCTCCCGAGCCTATCCCCTCCCCACCGCCCCCGACAGTGCCGCGGGGCGCGCGCCAGCCTGGAGGGAGCTGAGCAGGCTCGGGCGCGCGCGCGCGCGCCCGCCGGACAGACGGCGGCGGCCGGCGGCGAGCTGCTGCTCTGCCCCGCACACCTGGTCGGGGGGCAGGCGGCGGGCCCCGGCCGCCTGGGCTCGTTAATGCCACGGTGCGCGCGCCCCGGCTCAGGAGGTTGTGCAGCGCAGATACGTGAATACAATTGTCCCTGCCACTTGTCACAGCCCGCCCAGACGGAGAACAGCCACTCGTATCCCAGGCGTGTGCGCTAAAGAAAGGTGTCCGTAGACATCTACGGCTGCTACAAGGATTTCCCACATTGGGGGGGAGGGGCTATTCCACCTGAAACAGTTTTTTTTCGAAACAGACTAGTCCCTCCCCCAGTGTTTAGTAAAGAATAAACCAAACCGCCTTTTCTTATATGTCTTCACTACGAAATTAGGTCGAATGTATAGCAGTTGGTTTTTTAGAAATCGTTTTTATATAGTCGATTGTGTGTGTCCCCACACAAAATGCTCTAAGTGCATTAGCTCGGCACAGTGCTTCCACAGTACCGAGGCAAGCGTCGCTTTCCGGAGCGTTGCACTGTGGGTAGCTATCCCACAGTTCCCGCAGTCTCCGTCGCCCATTGGAATTCTGGGTTGAGATCCCAATGCCTGATGCGGCAAAAAACATTGTCGCGGGTGGTTCTCGGTACATGTCATCAGGCCCTCCTTCCCTCCCTCCCTCCGTGAAAGCAATGGCAGACAATCGTTTCGCACCTTTTTTCCTGAGTTACCTGTGCAGACGCCATACCACGGCAAGCATGGAGCCTGCTCAGCTCACTGTCACCATATGTCTCCTGGGTGCTGGCAGACGCGGTACTGCATTGCTACACAGCAGCAGCAACCCATTGCCTTGTGGCAGCAGATGGTGCAATAGGCCTGAAAACCATCCTCATCGTGTCCGAGGTGCTCCTGGCCGCCTCGGTAAGGTCGGTCAGGAGCGCCTGGGCAGACCTGGGCCCAGGGACTAAATTAGGAGTGACTCGACCGGGTCATTCTCTTTAGTCCTGCAGGCAATCCTATATTACCATCTTATGGTGAGCAGGCAGGCAGATGAGGACGGCTAGCAGTCCTATTGCACCATCTTCTGCCAAGCAGCTAGGAGATGTGAGTGGCTTGCAGTCCTACCGCACTGTCTGCTGCCAGCCAAAGATGTAAAAGATAGATGGAGTGGATCAAAACAAGAAATAGGCCAGATTTGTTTTGTATTCATTTGCTCCCCCCTCCTTCTCTCCTTGAAATCAACAGCCGACAATCGTTTTGGTGAGGTCTGTCAGGGGCACCTTGAAAACTTTAATGGAGATTTAGTCCTGCCTGAAATACTAGAGGGAAGTATAGCTTAGTGGGTTGAGCATTTGCCTGCTAAACCTAGGGTTTTGAGCTCAATCCTTGAGGGGGCCATTCTGTATGACAGTTGTTTTTGTTTCTTCTTGATGTAAAGCCACCCCCTTTGTTGATTTTAATTCCCTGTAAGCCAACCCTGTAAGCCATGTCATCAGTCACCCCTCCCTTCATCAGGGCAACGGCAGACAATCGTTACGCGCCTTTTTTCTGTGCAGACACCATACCACGGCAAGCATGGAGCCTGCTCAGATCACTTTGGCAATTAGGAGCACATTAAACACCATGCACATTATCTAGTGGTATATGCAGCACCAGAACCTGGCAAAGCGAAACAGGGCGAGTAGGCGACGTCAGCACGGTGACGAGAGTGATGAGGACATGGACACAGACTTCTCTCAAAGCACGGGCCCTGGCAATGCAGGCATCATGGTGCTAATGGGGCAGGTTCATGTGGTGGAACGCCGATTCTGGGCTCGGGAAACAAGCACAGACTGGTGGGATCACATAGTGTTTCGGGTCTGGGACGATTCCCAGTGGCTGCGAAACTTTCACATGCATAAGGGCACTTTCGTGGAACTTTGTGACTTGCTTTCCCCTGCCCTGAAGCGCATGAAACCAAGATGAGAGCAGCCCTCACAGTTCACAAGCGAGTGGCGATAGCCCTCTGGAAGCTTGCAATGCCAGACAGCTACCAGTCAGTCGAGAATCAATTTGGAGTGGGCAACTCTACTGTGGGGGCTGCTGTGATGCAAGTAGCCAACGCAATCAAAGATCTGCTGATATCAAGGGTAGTGACCCTGGGAAACGTGCAGGTCATAGTGGATGGCTTTGCTGCAATGGGATTCCCTAACTGTGGTGGGGCCATAGATGGAACCCATATCCCTTTCTTGGCACCGGAGCACCAAGCCGGCGAGTACATAAACCGCAAGGGATACTTTTCAATAGTGCTGCAAGCACTGGTGGATCACAACGGACATTTCACCAACATCAACGTGGGATGGCCAGGAAAGGTACATGACGCTTGCATCTTCAGGAACTCTGGTCTGTTTCAAAAGCTGCAGGAAGGGACTTTATTCCTAGACCAGAAAATAACCATTGGGGATGTTGAAATGCCTATAGTTATCCTTGGGGACCCAGCCTATCCCTGAATGCCATGGCTCATGAAGCCATACACAGGCAGCCTGGACAGTAGTCAGGAGCTGTTCAACTACAGGCTGAGCAAGTGCAGAATGGTGGTAGAATGTGCATTTGGACGTTTAAAGGCGCGCTGGCGCAGTTTACTGACTCGCTTAGACCTCAGTGAAACCAATATTCCCTCTGTTATTACTGCTTGCTGTGTGCTCCACAATATCTGTGAGAGTAAGGGGGAGACGTTTATGGCGGGGTGGGAGGTTGAGGCAAATCACCTGGCTGCTGGTTACGCACAGCCAGACACCAGGGCGGTTAGAAGAGCACAGGAGGGCACGGTGCGCATCAGAGAAGCTTTGAAAACCAGTTTCATGACTGGCCAGGCTACGGTGTGAAAGTTCTGTTTGTTTCTCCTTAATGAAACCCCCTGCTCTTTGGTTCACTCTGCTTCCCTGTAAGCTAACCACCCTCCCCTCCTCCCTTTGATCACTGCTTGCAGAGGCAATAAAGTCATTGTTGCTTCACATTCATGCATTCTTTATTAATTCATCACACAAATAGGGGGATAACTGCCAAGGTAGCCTGGGAGGGGTGGTGGAGGAGAGAAGCACCAGGAGGGGTGGTGGAGGAGGGAAGGACAAGGCCACACAGCACTATAAAACTTTAAAACTTATTGAATGCCAGCCTTCTGTTGCTTGGGCAATCCTCTGGGGTGGAGTGGCTGGGAGGCCGGATGGCTCCCCCTCCCCCCCACGTTCTTGGGCGTCTGGGTGAGGAGGCTATGGAACTTGGGGAGGAGGGCGGTTGGTTACAGAGGGGCTGTAGCGGCAGTCTGTGCTCCAGCTGCCTTTCCTGCAGCTCAGCCATATGCTGGAGCATATTAATTTGATCCTCCAGCAGCCTGAGCATTGAATCCTGCCTCCTCTCATCACGCTGCCGCCACCTTTCAGCTTCAGCCTGCCACTTACTCTCCTCAGCCCGCCACCTCTTCTCCCGGTCATTTTGTGCTTTCCTGCACTCCGACATTGTCTGCCTCCATGCATTTGTCTGTGCTCTGTCAGTGTGGGAGGACAGCATGAGCTCAGAGAACATTTCATCGCGAGTGCATTTTTTTCGCCTTCTGATCTTCACTAGCCTCTGGGAAGGAGAAGATTCTGTGATCCTTGAAACACATGCAGCTGGTGGAGAAAAAAAAACGGACAGGGGTATTTAAAAAGACACATTTTATAGAACAGTGGGTACACTGTTTCACAGAAAACCTTGCTGTTAACGTTACGTACATAGCACATGTGCTTTCGTTCCAAGGTCACATTTTGCCTCCCCCCAGCGCGTGGCTAGCCCCTCCACCCTCCCACCTCCCCGTGGCTAACAGCGGGGAACATTTCTGTTCAGCCACAGGCAAACAGCCCAGCAGGAACGGGCACCTCTGAATGTCCCCTTAAGAAAAGCACCCTATTTCAATCAGGTGACCATGAACGATATCACTCTCCTGAGGATAACACAGAGAGATAAAGAACGGATGTTGTTTGAATGCCAGCAAACATACACTGCAATGCTTTGTTCTACAATGATTCCCGAGTACGTGCTACTGGCCTGGAGTGGTAAAGTGTCCTACCATGGTGGACGGAATAGGGCTGCCCTCCCCAGAAACCTTTTGCAAAGGCTTTGGGAGTACATCCAGGAGAGCCACAAATGCCAGGGCAAATTAATCATTAAACATGCTTGCTTTTAAACCATGTATACTATCTAAAAAGGTACACACACCAGAGGTCCCTTCTCTGCCTGGCGGGTCCGGGAGGCAGCCTGGGGTGGGTTTGGGGGGTACTGGCTCCAAGTCCAGGGAAACAGTTCCTGGAACTGAGAAACAGTTCCTGGCTGTCAGGAAAACTGGTTTCTCCGCTTGCTTGCTTTGAGCTATCTACAACTTCATCATCATCTTCCTCATCCCCAAAACCTGCTTCCGTGTTGCCTCCATCTCCATTGAAGGAGTCAAACAACACGGCTGGGGTAGTGGTGGCTGAACCCCCTAAAATGGCATGCAGCTCATCATAGAAGCGGCATGTTTGGGGCTCTGACCCGGAGCGGCCGTTTGCCTCTCTGGTTTTCTGGTAGGCTTGCCTCAGCTCCTTAAGTTTCATGGGGCACTGCTTCGGGTCCCTGTTATGGCCTCTGTCCTTCATGCCCTGGGAGATTTTGACAAATGTTTTGGCATTTCGAAAACTGGAACAGAGTTCTGATAGCACGGATTCCTCTCCCCATATAGCGATCAGATCCTTTACCTCCCATTCGGTCCATGCTGGAGCTCTTTTGCGACTCTGGGACTCCATCATGGTCACCTCTGCTGATGAGCTCTGCATGGTCACCTGCAGCTTGCCACGCTGGCCAAACAGGAAATTAAAATTCAAAAGTTCGCGGGCCTTTTCCTGTCTACCTGGCCAGTACATTTGAGTTGAGAGTGCTGTCCAGAGCGGTCACAATGGAGCACTCTGGGATAGCTCCTGGAGGCCAATACCGTCGAATTGCGTCCACAGTACCCCAAATTCGACCCGGCAACGCCGATTTCAGCGCTAATCCCCTTGTCGGGGGTGGAGTAAGGAAATTGATTTTAAGAGCCCTTTAAGTCGAAAAAAAGGGCTTCGTCGTGTGGATGGGTGCAGGGTTAAATCGATTTAACACTGCTAAATTCGACCTCAACTCCTAGTGTAGACCAGGGCTCAGTCTTTATGAAACTGGCTGTGAACAGCAAACCGCAGACTAGTCTGTTTGCACCCTCGCCCAGGAGAGAGATGCAAGACACCCACCATGAGCATGAGTACCACAAAAGAAAGGTTTCAGAGTAGCAGCCGTGTTAGTCTGTATCCGCAAAAAGAACAGGAGTAATTGTGAAACCTTAGAGACTAACAAATTTATTTGAGCATAAGCTTTCGTGGGCTACAGCCCACTTCATCGGAAGAGGTGGTGGATGCTCTTCCTGCGGTAATAGGCAGGTGTTGTTAACAGGAACAGAGGTCCCGATTCTGCAAAGGGACCAGCACAAGCAGACCTTTACACCCAGAGTCCAATTCAAAGACTTTACTTTAAATACACGGTATTTTTAATCTCATAGTGGCCCTTTAAATAGATAATTTAGAGTAGTTCCTAACTGGAGCTAGGGATTATTATTGGTCTTTATTACATGTATTATAATAGCACCTAGGAGGAGCCCTAGTCATTGTACATGACCCTGTCGTGCTAGGTATTGCTTTCAATTTAAGTAATTTTAAGCTATTTTACTTCCGGAAGCAGACTTTCAGAGTTAATATAGTCATTACTTATTAACAGTCCTGATCACAAAATATTTACATATGCTTACCTTTTCACAAAAATAGTCCCATTGAACTCAACTGCGCTACTCATCTGCATATAGTTAAACATGAGCGTTTGCAGGATTGGAGTCAATACTTTTGCTCTGGCACTGTACAACAATGCAATAAATAAAATCATTTTTAAAATACCAAACTCATGCAACTGAAGCTTAATAGGGCCAAATTCTGGGACATGCTGAATTTCCTGTAAAATGATCATGAGCCATTACAGCTTCTTCCTACAGGCTGTGACTAGAAGGTTTTTCATTCTCATTCTGCAGACCACCTTCCACATCCATCTCTTGATACCAATCCCTTGATTTCCCCACTTCATTCTTTGTTCCAACTGTCCTGAGGACTATCCAAAAGGGCTCCAAGTCTAGAACAGCCAATAGCCTATCCAAATCCTGTACTACTGAATTTCAAACCATTCACAAGTAAATTTAATCTACATTCTCAATACTGCCATAGCTCTAGAAAGTTGAAAACTTCCTAGACATAGTTACTAAAGATGAATCAACCCACAAGATGAATTCTATGGCACTAACTTAATAGTGCAGAACACAATGTTTGCAGTGTGCAAAAAGCTTATCCTAATTCTACTGACTGTACCAACAAAGCCATCATTACAACTGTGGCAATGTTAAAGCTGTACTACTGACCTACTGAAAACACAGTGGATAAATGACAGGTTCTAGAAATAATGCAGCACAAGTTTAAATATCCAGAATTTTACTAAGTAGTAAATCAACTGATCGCCACTTTAGATTCCATAGGTACTAAGTTCAAGTCAATCAATGTTGTGCAAGATATTAGGTATTATCAGTTTGTTGTCCAAGATTAGATGGATGAGGGAAAGTCTATCTAGACTAATTAACTGTGTTAACATTTAAAAAAAAAAAAAAGAAACAGTAAGCACTCACATAGTACACCATGATGTAATTTACTTGTACTTCTGCACTTACACAGCCTTCAGATATAGCATTCTCCAATTCTCATCTAACTTATTTTTGTTTATCATGAGTGTAGTAAAAATACAATTTAAAAACCCAACAGCCTGCAAGAGGAAACCAGAGGGCCCAGAACGCCATGGTGCTGTCTAACTTATCCTCCCCATCGGACACAGTTCTCTTAAGAGATGTGTTGTTTCCCTGAGTGAGGAAGTACACGGATGAAATGCTGAAAGCAGCATTAACATCCAGAAAGATATCTGCTTGCGTTCCCACCAGATTCTGAGAGTGACCTTGCAGAGCTGCAGCAATGAGCTTCTACAAACTTTGAAGGAGAGATAGCGTGTAGTACAGCTTTTGCTCTTTTACACCCTTTTGTGTGCACATAACATATCTTAATACAATATTAAGTATACAATCACACAAGTCACAAAATTCAAAGTCATAGTTTCCACAGTAATTTAAGCTCCGAAAGTTGTGTGTGAGATAGAATATATATTACATACACACAGAGTATGTATACATTCTAATGTAGACATTCAACAGCATAAACAATAATACAAAATACCAGCTATTTATGATGTGCAGAGTTTACGCTTCTGAGGGAACCTTCACTTTTCTTCATGTAAGTTTTCAGAGTGACTCTCTGCTTTGCATTCTATGAATTCATTTTGCTACCTTTCTGGTTTTGTAATGTTTTACTCTCACTTTGCACGCTGAGTGTAAGTGACTGCACAGGCTGCCAGGCAGTTGAGAATCCATCCTAAAGTCTTTGTGCTGCATTAACACTACCTTTTTCCATTTTACGTACTGCATTAAATACTACATTTATTAACCCTTTGATATTTGTCAATTTTTGGTCACTTAAACACCAGTCAGGTGATATAATATGACATATGACACTCATATAATTGACATATAGAAGGCTTTCTCATAAGTACCTGTGCTATAGCATAGGGAAATATACCATGTATATAGGCATAGAGTGCATTATGGATATCAGTCATGACATGGACTCCTGTCAAGCATGGGTAGGAAGAAGCTACCAGCTAACATTTGCTGAGTGTTGATATAGGGAGGAGGATGGTATCAGCTGAAAAAAAATTGTAAACATTTTGTTCCTGATCCAACTCTCATTAAAGAAAATGGAAAGACTCCCACTGACTGTAATGTGAGTTAGTTCAAGTTCTACAACACCAGTTGCTTTCATGTCACTCATGCTGATGTATGGAGCAGAACGCAGTGAGGATAAGAGATAAAAATTTCAAAAGCGCCTGAATGACTTATTGAGTTATATTGAAAGTAAATAGGTCTTAGACTCCTAAGTGACTCAGGCACTTTTGAAAATTTTACCCAGGGTATCATGGGGCCATCCCTGCCATATCCTGGTCACCTTTTAAGGTGGAAGTGGCCAATCCAGGTGTTCCCCCGACCTCTTCTTTTACAATAAGCCACACAACAAACTGATTTAGCAAATTGTTTTACATTTATAACTTGGTACATTTTCATCTAACTAATTTTTTATTATTACTAATTTCTCTCAGAGGGCCTGCTGATCCAGTGTATTCACTTTTCCTTAATGGTTATTTCTGGGTTGCTGTACTAATGCACATAGGAAACTAGTATTTCTAGGCATCAGATAAACTGTGATGCAAATATAGGAAAACTAAATAATGCAAAGCAGAAAAAGAGAAGATCAAAAGCTCTAGTGCTCAAGGTCTAATGTAGAAGCTGCACTGTTTGGTATATAGTAACAAGGTTACGTTTCACAGCATGCCATCTAGGATATATTCTTTTGATGTAAGATGTAGAGAATTTGTCTGGAAAATAATCACACTGAAGATGAAAAAGGGTGGATGCACATGTTGTGCTGTGTTGTGAAGAACTTGGTTATTGAAAATAATTAATATCTAATTTACGGCGTCAGTGCACAATAAATATCAATTTCATTGTCCACAAACTGATATTTTAATGGGTCCAGTTGATAATTCCTTTTTTTTTAAATTAAACTGAAGGGTATGCCACAGAATACTGCATGGCAGATACTCCATGGTAAACTAGTTGTTTTTATTGTTGTCAAAATTATGCTTATTGAGATCAAAAGAATATTACTTACTCTATATTTATTTATTATATTTGTATCCAACTGGATGAAATTTTATCTCCATTGAAGTCAATGGGTGTTTTGCCATTAACTTCACTGGATCCAGGAATTTATCCAGAGTGTACAGGGGCAGATGTTATGTAGTCTGCAAACTCTAAATATTTCTTGTGCATGACTGCATCATTCACCTTTCTCTCTTGTAAAAAACATCTCACTCAAAAGTTCTGAAAAATAGGAAGCCTAAAGACAGTCTTAACCTTGAGAGATTTATCTAAAACACTTCTTGGGTTAATCATATATAATCCAGGGATTTTGCCTTTTCTCTGGAGTTTTACAAAACAGAAAGTGAGCATGGGGGCAACTCTCCTTTTAAGACTGTCAATTTTGATTAGCGTGTGAACTAATTTTTGTTAGTGATATAGTTTTACATTACTCTGTATGTCCTGATCCAGCAAAGATTTAACCTTACATATGACCAGTAGACTTACTGACTTCAGTGAAACTACGCAGTGTGTAAAGTTCATTGTGTGTTTAAGTATTTGCAGGATTGGAGATTGTGTGAGATTTAAGGGTGGTGGAAGGAAGAGTAAATTTGGTGAGAAGGCAAATTGATGATCAAGGAATAAGTGCTGCTTTTTTGTTTGTTTTTCCCCCCCAACACAATTTTGTAAAGTCAACTTTGTCCACATGATCAAATGTATTAGGACTCATGATTGAGGGAGTTTGGGAATGAAGGATTTTGCATAAGCAACTACAAAAAAGAGGGGAAAATGTTAGTAAAAAATTGCATCATATAACAAAAGTCAGATGGAAGTGATGCCGGGGACTTTAACCAGAATGATGCCCTAAAGATCTTCTGTAGTTTGATTTCCTGAGATACTCTTTATTCTAAATCCTTTGGAGCTTCCAAAGAGGAGATGCCATTGGATCACATACAGGCTGTTGCCCTAAAGGCTTATATGTTTTGATGCTTTGAAGTAGTTTAAGCGAGAAAATCTCTGGATAAATTTGTAGGATCTGTTATGATTCCCTGAGGAAAAAAGTCTTTGAATTTTAGTTTGATGGCCTTGTAGCTTTTTTTTTTTTTTTTTTTTTTTAAGTAAATGATTCATTTCAGGTTCTAGTCAACCATTATAATGAGTTGACCGATGCTAATGAAATTAATGTTGTAGCCGTGTGGGTCCTAGGATATTACCTCATCCACCTTGTCTCTCTACTGAAATTAGATAGAATGCAATTTAAAAAATCATTTTTGATTTCTAATTCTTAAACTAATGCACTTCATTTTTGAGAGCTGCACAATTAGGGCCCAATCCAACTCCTATTGAGCGAAGTGTGAGTATTTCCATTGACTTCAGTTTAATTGGATGGAGCCTTTCTTCGCAGATTAATCACTGTTATTTAGTTTCTCTTGCTAAGCAACTAAACATTTTGCCTAGAATCTGTTAGCAGGATAGCATCAAGATAAAGAATGGTGCTTTACAAATTTCCTTACCTATGTTATTAGTAATGCCTGAAATTATTAAAAAGTGAAAGTGTTCTTATCTGACTTTACCTTTCAACATTATTGTTTAATGTTGCATAGGTTTAATTTCATGCATGTGAGTAGTGTCATGGAAGACAATTGGGTCTACTCACATGCCTAAAATTAAGCACACACTTAAGTGTCTGTAGGATTACAGACAAGAGACTGAGCTGATATTTGGCACATGTCTTGCTAGGTATAGGCTTTTCGTAGGTTTCATCATCCCTACCTATCACCACCATCCCCAAAGTGGTCTGGTGGGTCCTGCTGGGCCCAGGGACAACAACTGTTCTTATTTTTGCGTTTAATTCTGTTTAGATACTGGACACTGGAATGGTCATTTTCAGTTTCTCATATACTAATGCAGTGGTTCTCAAACTTTTGTACTGGTGACCCCTTTCACACAGCAAGCTCTGTGTGCGACCTCCCTTATAAATTAAAAACAATTTTTACATATTTAACACCATTATAAATGCTGGAGGCAAAGCAGGGTTTGGGGTGGAGGCTGACAGCTCGCGACCCCCCATGTAATAACCTCGTGACCCTCTGAGGGGTCCCGACCCCCAGTTTGAGAACCCCTGTATTAATGTATGATTGGCATGTTTACGTTTTTGACACAACAGAGGAGTACATTCAATTCCATTTAAAATATTGAACAATAAAAAAAATGACAAATAGTTCTATTCATATTACACTTTATAACAACATGTTCTTAAAACCTAAATTTGGGATCTAAACTTTACATCTATAGTTGGCTAATACACTACCCTCGCATACATAGGCCAGATTATATTAGTCTGTGTATTAGTTCCCAATATAGGAATAAAGGGTTTGTTTGTTTATTAAGGCAGGGGGAAGGGAAAAAAATCACCCAATAATTCTCACCCTTAGTGAAAGGAAACACTTCTCTAGATTTCCAAACTTAAATAATATTTCTCCTCACTAAAAGTAGATACACAACATGAATAAATCAATAGTAAATTGAATCAGTCTCTTTGCTTTAGTTCATTTAGTTAGCAACAGAACCCATCCTCCAAAATTACACACTCAAAATTACCATTGATTTCTGCTTTAGGTTCTGTGTCGCCATGTGCAAAGTCATATATAAGGCCCGTGTTGTATTTCAAACTTGATTGTCTGGGGGAAAAGGTACTGGAACATTTTGAAGCTGATCAAGTTGGGAATAGAGAGAGTTCTTCATTTTCTCCCAAAGGAGAGGGACAGTGTTGGGTTCAAATTCTACGGTCCTCACATATTCAGTATTAGTGTCCACACATCATACTGCAAACATAGACTATGTAGACTGATTAGCCACAC
Organism: Natator depressus; assembly: GCF_965152275.1. Classification (NCBI taxonomy): domain Eukaryota; kingdom Metazoa; phylum Chordata; order Testudines; family Cheloniidae; genus Natator; species Natator depressus. The sequence goes on from NC_134234.1 coordinate 295,504,448, forward strand.
TGCATGTATTAACACATGGTAATGTTTGTTAGCAAATATTAGAAGATAAAATCTTCATTCTTTCCCTGTTCTTGCCCGTATGTAGTTGCATCTTTTCCTCAATCCTTCTGTGTCCATTTTTTCCTCAGACTAATTTTACTATTATTTTCACACTTTTGAAAATCTTATAATTTGTATTACCGTAGAGCCTAGGGGCCCCATTTATGGATGAGGAACGTCCTTGTGCTAGGCACTGTACAAACACTGAAAAAAAAGCCTCAAAAAGCTTAACATGTCCAGTTGCTTTGCCACCCTCCATACTTTTTATCATCCAACTTAAAGACAGCCCCCTAAAAGATATTTTTATCCTTCATTTCTTTATTCCTATTACTTACTACATATTTTCAATCCTTAACTTTGATTTTCTTCTCTCCTCTCTTGAACCCCTTCCTCCAATCTCCCACTTTACCTTCTTAAATAATTTTCTCTCTTTTCTCACCTGGTTAGTCTCACCTCCTTTCTGCCCACACCCTCAGCCCCATTCAGTCCTTTTGCATTATGCCCACAAAACTATCTTCTCTTTCCACTCTTATCTGGCCAGAAGCCCTCTTTGATTCCTTCTGCAGAGTGAAATAAAGGGGGGCACCTGCTATTGAAAATGCTGGTAGTGAGGTCCAGTGTCTCTCTGTTTCTCTACTCTTCACTGGAGGACCCAGCCTACAGCAATCCTCATTATGTCAGACCTCTCGACTTTCAAGGAGAACTTCCCACTGAAAATAGTGGAAAGTTCTGGTAAATAAGTGAGGGCATGATGCTGGAGTTCTGATCCCCGGGGAGGCAGTAGGGTGCTGATCACAACAGGTCCTCTGAAAGCTCGGTCAGAATGGGAGAGTGCTTGTGATTAGAGCTCAGGGTTGCCAACCCTCCAGGATTGTCCTGGAGTCTCCAGGAATTAAAGATTAATCTTTCATTAAATAATATGTATATGATGAAATCTCCAGGAAAATATCCAACCAAAACTGGCAACCCTATGCTGATTTCTTAAAATCTCCTTACTCTACACTAGTGGTCCTCCCCATTCAGGCCACTTATCCATCTCTCTCCTACGTATGCTGGTCTCTGACACTCACTTATTCAGCATGGTGCTGCCTATGGACTATCAGCAACAGCTTCCTAGCTCCTTGTAAAAGGGAGATTTGCCAAATATGCAGTAAGCTGTTCAATTCTACAGTTTTTATACGCATAAAGTTCTTCTTTACAACACCTCTATGCTAAATGAACTTAGTTTGCTTTTCAGAGCAAAATGCAGTATTAGTACCAGCTGCTATCTACCCTGTTTTATAGCAAGCAGCGTTACGAGAAAAAAAAATATTGAGAGTAGGATTGTCACGTATTGACCCAAAGCTAGCTCCACCACCTTTGGAAATCCACATCCAGAGTTCCAGGTGGAGTCTAAAGATATTAGCCCCCTTGTTTAGTGCATGAACAAGTATTGTAGCCTTGGGGACAGAGAATAAGATCCCCTGGTGTGCATACTAGCTACATACACTCAAGTACAAACATCTATAATATTAGCTCCCACTATTCCACCCACTCCCATTCCTTAGTGAATTACAAAGAATTCCTTTATTTCTTTCAATCTACGATAGCACCATTTAATTATAGTATTTTCCTCTCTCCGCTGATAATTCCCTTTTCTTCTACTTTCTTTGTTCCCCTATCTTTTATCCCCAACAGATTCTTAATGTCAATCCACCTTCTAAGGAAACTACTTCCTCCTCTCCTGTATCATCTAGGTCTGTCTCCCATATGCTTATTAAATAACCTCCAATATCCAACCCCTTTGTCACTGGTTTAGTACCTGCCCCAACTTCTCTGAAGTTATATTTTTATTATACAAGTACCCTTCCCCAACTCTCCAAAAACAACCCCCCTCCCTGACCAATTCTCCAACACTACTTATCTTCCTTTATTTTAGCTACATGATTTAAAAAAGGAGCTATCTCTCATTGAAAAAGAGAAAGCTATATTACTGTTTCAGTTATTTGCTGAATGTCTTAAAGTATCTTCCAAGAGATAGGCAAGAAACATTTGTGCTCAACTCAGCCTTTTAGAAATACCCTAACATTGTCATTTTTGAACACAAGAGAGAAGGTTATTTCTTGTTTTATTATAGCACTTTGTGTTATTTTTTGTTCAATGGCACAAACTCAAACTCAGAAGTAACGAAGAGAATTACCTTACCCAAGTATAACTTTGTCCCTGAATAAACAGGAAAATAGTTGAGGACAAAGATAATTACTGTAATCTTTTAGCAATTAATAGCTACAGCAGCATTAACTTTCAAAAGTAGGCATTCATGCACTGACAACATTATAAAGCGAACAAGAGTGCTAGAAGAGGAGGTTGGGGAAGGGAGTCAACATTAGAGTACAAACCACAAGAAGTTAGCCTGTAAGACAGAGCTAGTGAGAGTTTGTCAGAAATTGGAGCTAATGCATGGAAAGTGCTGAGGTTTTCTGGGAAAGGGATAATAAAGAACCTAAAGTAACAGAGAAACTCATGTCTGAACTCAGACAGGAACACTAGCATACCTTCCATTCTAGACCCTGATTTTCACCAGATGTTGTCCTAGATTTTGATAGTAAGATAAGACTGGACCTACAACAAGGCAAGATGACTTACCTGAGAAGATCTAATGCAATTAGACATCTTCGCTGAGATAAGAGGGATCAGATGCACCTGAAAGCAGTTGACTGCTCACCAGCGACTACCAGTGTAGCCTGTTTAGTAACGATAGAGACATTTAAGTAGAGATTAGAGATATATTTCTCTGACACAGACACCTACCAGTACACATAAGTAGTATATTTAACAGAATAAAGGCCAAACAAAGATGTAAAACATTAACATTGAAGCTGCTGTAACGTCATCCCTGCCTATGAGGTAAGGTGACTACAGACAAGAGGTTAACTTTAAAATAAAGAATAGCCATAAAGGGTATTGCTTCATTCAAATTAAATGAAGGCTTGCAATCTTATATTACTGTAAAGCTTTTCAAGTATATCTGCATCAGATTAGAAAATATAAACCCTGCTGTGTTACTGTTTGGGGTGATGAGATTTACAAGGAGCAATGTGTTTGGCTTTTGAAAAAACAACCTGACAGGGCGACCTACCTTTTTTGTTTCTTTTCAGGTGTCTGGGGAGGAAAAGCTGTCTAGGGATTGTCATATAAGATATATATTTTGGAGTTGTTATTTAGGGAGCCCTGAGGGTCACACTCCTGAATGGGAGATTAAGAGTTCTATTCACTGCCCTATCCAACCCTGGTCATATCCCACTTAATTTCTGGTTTCTCCTCTGCACTGGGAATCCTCTAACTTGATTTCTCTGAGCAAGAAGAGACACAAATAGTGAATGACTAATCCAACCATCCTTCTAGATCATTGCAATATCTGTCTTTCTAATAAGCTCCAGAACAAAAGAATGGTTCTTTTACCCCTTTTCCTGTGAAAGGACTAACTGGATAACTGAGTGGTAACTGATGTAGAGTAGCCTTAATTCAGAAGGAGTAGATCTGTTATGCAGTTGGACACTCCCTGGATATGGCTGCTGTTAGGCACCAGCCAGCCTAGCAGTGGCAATTTAATGAATAAGCAAACAACAGAAATGGAATGTGAGTAATTCTGCTCTATAGGAGTAGCACAGCAATGGTCTGGAATACTATAAAGCTGGAGCAATGCTACATGATTTCAACTAATAGATTCTGGATATATTCTGAATTCTTGAACCAGTATTCTGCTTTTCTTTTAATATTTTGTTTTACATGAATAATTCCTACTTACTCTGACAGGTTTCAGAGTAGCAGCCGTGTTAGTCTGTATCCGCAAAAAGAAAAGGAGTACTTGTGGCACCTTAGAGACTAACAAATTTATTTGAGCATAAGCTTTCGTGAGCTACAGCTCACCGGATGAAGTGAGCTGTAGCTCACGAAAGCTTATGCTCAAATAAATTTGTTAGTCTCTAAGGTGCCACAAGTACTCCAACAAATTTATTTGAGCATAAGCTTTCGTGAGCTACAGCTCACCGGATGAAGTGAGCTGTAGCTCACGAAAGCTTATGTTCAAATAAATTTGTTAGTCTCTAAGGTGCCACAAGTACTCTTTTTCTTTTTACTTACTCTGAGTCATCTCAATGTAAGCCTGGAGCAGCTGTACTGAACTGGGGAGAAAAGACATTTTGTTGACTGTCTGCAATGCACTTAGTCAGTATAGAGGAAAAGACAGTTCCCCAAAGATCTTACAGTCTGAAGTAGATGGATAATACAGGGAAAACACAAAATACATTGGATGATCAGGAACTGGGAATCAGGTCAAAATGGGGCTGGGATGTTGATTTTAGTGAATACTGTGCACCAGTGTGGTCTCACAGCAGTCACACTAAACTCCTTGATACTCAACTGACTAACATCATGTGCATAGTGTCAAGGATGCTCAAATTGATTCCAGTTCACTGGCTCCCAGTCCTATCATGCATCCAGCCTCCACAGATTTGAAGAGCTGCCCAGACATCTTGCTTTCTCAACCATGTCAATGCAAACACAAGGATTCCATTGCACGATGACTTCAGAACCTGCCAAACACAAGATTAAAATCCTGTAACCCTGGATGGAACCGCATCAAGACCCTTACACTCAACTTTGACTCTGAGGTTCAATGGAGAGCCACATGGAGCATTCTGACTGCTCAAAACAAACAGCTCACCATTGACCACGCAGAGGAACCACTGGGTTTTGATTTATGTTGGAGAGACTGGTGCAGATTGAATTGCATCAGGACAGCTCAAGGGAGATGTGGACAAACCCTCTTTAAATGGAAAATGAGGCAAACACCTGTATGTGACAGTGGTCACCAGGCACAAACAATGGAGCACATCATATCTGAGTACCCCCTTCATTCTTTCGCTGGGACTCTGAAGGACATATACCAGCTCATTGCTTCCGCAGTGTGCTGGCTATCAAATCTAGATATACATTTGTAATCGTTGCTACCTACCCAAGCCATACGAAAGAAGATTTTTGGTTATAACTAGTGGCATAAACACAGCACTTTATATTGTATTTTTTATCCATGTGGATAAATATACCTCCTCCTGGACTGCCTTACCTGCACTCTATCCACTAAGCCCCTTTCTCAGGGATTTACAACATTTCAAGCCTGCTGCAAACATCCACTATTTTTAAAATTCAGCCTCCTAGGGCAATGTTTCCTTTTCCTTCTACCCCAATGTGTGCAATTCACACAAATCTGCAATAGCCCAAAGCCAGGCATTATTCAGCACTGCCCCATGACAGGTTTAAGTCTAATATCTAGCTAACCTGTACAGCTAGAAACGAGAACTCTCTAACATTCATCCCCCTTCGGCATCAATGGGCCACAACAGCACTTGCTTCCAGCTAAGTTCTCAGATTTTAAAGTTGTCACAAGGTTATCCATAGCAAAATTATGTTAAGTCATTTTCAGAGATTTCAAGTTTAATTTCCCTTTTATTCCTAACCTTACCTCATGGTATCAGAGCTACATGATTTTCCAGGTAGAAGGATATAAATTAATTCTAATACAACTTTCAAACTATCAAACCTTCCTAAAATATTTTTTCTGCAACACTTGTGACTATTGACTCCTTGTTTATTGGATTGCATGATTGCTTGTCTTATCTGTCTTTCTCTCTTCTATCTCCCTATTTCCCAGTGCCTGACATAGATGAAAAAGAAGCCAGATACAGTCTAGAAAACAGCTTTGAACTGACAAGACTGAGTTCCTGGTTCCAGCTGAGCAGCCACATTAATCCACTGAACAGGAACCAAACCAGCGATTTTGCTGAAAAAAAAAGACCATATACTTGAGATATATTCTTATCAGGTTATAAAGCAATTACTTTAGTGTGACTGGGGTTCCAGTGCGGGCCAGCTGTGGTCACTCAACTAGGGTGAACTGCAAAGAATGGGGCAGACAATCCCTGAAAAGCTGGTGGATATTCCAATACTTAGATTTACCAAGACAGCATAAAACAGCTTCTTTATTACCTTACTGGGTACTCAGAAGTCCAAACAACACAGTTCCCTTAAAGTGATCCAGCCTCAGGCCTCCATCCAGGTACCTAAGTCAAATATGTTGATTTCTGAAAATCTTATTTCATCATATAAAAGAAAAGGTTCTACCAGTCCCAAAGGATTGGACACATTACTCCCAGGTTATTGAATATTTCAGATCTTACCCAAATACACGCTACAGACAATTTTTATTAACTAAACTAAAATTTATTAAAAAACAAAAGAGAGGGAGTATGGTTAAAAGATGAATATACATACAGACATAAGATTCTTAAGATTCAGATTCATAGCAGAGATGGTGAGCTTTGTAGTTGCAAAGAGTTCTTTCAGAAATAGTCCATAGATTATAGTCCAATGTTTTTATTTCAGGGTGATCCAGTTAGAACTGGGATCTCAGTCCTTGTGTCTTAGGCTTCCCCTGCATGAAACCTCGAGCTGATCTTAAACGAACAGGATCAGGACCCAAGGGTCTTTTTATACAGTGTTCTAGCATCAACTTGATCACACAGTCCTGCTTAAAAAATAGGCTTTTGATGTAATCTTTTGCTTGCTAAACACCACCAGTAATGAGTTACATAAATTAATATAGGGCAATTTATCCATTAGGCAGTCTATTACAAACGTCAAAGAGGCATATAGACAATGCCATTATTTAACCCAAGATTCATCTAAATGTTAGTATTCCATTTTGATCTCTGAATTAATAGTTACAGTGACAGACAGGAACTATCTGTTTACATGCTATAAAGACATGTTATAAAGACAATGGATTTCAAGAAGGCAGACTTTAGCAAACTTAGGGAGTTGGTAGGTAAAATCCCAAGGGAAGCAAGCCTAAGAGGAAAAACAATTGAAGACAGTTGGCAGTTTTTCAAAGAGACATTATTAAGGGTACAAGAGCAAACTATCCCAGAGCATAGGAAAGATAGGAAGTAGGGCAAGAGACCACCCTGGCTTAACCAGGAGATCTTCAGTGATCTAAAACTCAAAAAAATACTCCTACAAAAAGTCAAAACTCCGTCAAATTACAAAAGATGAATATAAACAAATAATACAAGTATGTAGGAACAAAATTAGAAAAGCCAAGGCACAAAACGAGATCAAACTAGCTAGGGACACAAAAGGAAACAAGAAAACATTCTACAAATACATTAGAAGCAAGAGGAAGACCAAGGACAGAGTAGGCCTGTTACTCAATGAGGGAGGAAAGACAATAACAAAAAATATGGAAATGGCAGAGGTGCTTAATGACGTCTTTGTTTCGGTTTTCACCAAGAAGATTGGTAGTGATTGGACTTCTAACATAGTGAATGCCAGTGAAAATGAGGTAGGATCAGAGTCTAAAATAGGGGAAGAACAAGTCAAAAATTACTTAGACAAGTTAGATTTCTTCAAATCACCAGGGCCTGATGAAATGCATCCTAGAATACTCAAGGAGCTGACTGAGGAGATATCGGAGTCATTAGCAATTATCTTTGAAAAGTCATAGAAGACGGGAGACATTTCAGAAGACTGGAAAAGGGCAAATATAGTGTCCATCTATAAAAAGGGAAATAAGGACAACCTATGGAATTACAGACCAGTCAGCTTAACTTCTGTACCTGGAAAGATAATGGAGCAAATAATTAAGCAATCAATTTGCAAACACCTAGAAGATAATGAGGTGATAAATAACAGTCAGCATGGATTTGTCAAGAACAAATCATGTCAGACCAACCTGATAGGTTTCTTTGACAGGATAAACAAGCCTTGTAGATAGGAGAGAAGCGATAGATGTGGTATATCTTGACTTTAGTAAGGCTTTTTGTCTCGCATGACCTTCTCATAAACAAACTAGGGAAACACAACCTAGATGGATGGGTGCATAACTGGTTGGAAAATCATTCCCAGGGAGTAGTTATCAGTGGTTCACAGTCTGTCAAGGTTCCTTCCCCACTCTGAACTCTAGGGTAAAAACTTGCCCAAGGTACAAACTTTGCCTTGTCCTTGAACAGTATGCTGCTACCACCAAGCGATTTAAACAAAGAACAGGGAAAGGGACCACTTAGAGATGTCTTCCCCCAAAATATCCCCCCAAGCCCAACACCCCCTTTCCTGGGGAAGGCTTGATAATAATATCCTCACCAATTGGTACAGGTGAACACAGACCCAAACCCTTGGATCTTAAGAACAATGAAAAAATCAATCACGTTCTTAAAAGAAGAATTTTAATTAAAGAAAAGGTAAAAGAACCACCTCTGTAAAATCAGGATGGTAAATATTTTACAGAGCAATCAGATTCAAAACATAGAGAATCCCTCTAGGCAAAACCTTAAGTTACAAAAAGACACAAAAACAGGAATACACATTCCCTCCAGCACAGCGAATTTTACAAGCAATTAAACAAAAGAAAATCTAGCGCATTTTCTAGTTAGATTACTTACTAACTTTACAGGAGTCGGAAGGCTTGCATCCTTGATCTGTTCCCAGCAAAAGTCTCACACAGACAGACAAAACACTTTGTCCCCCCATCCAGATTTGAAAGAATCTTGTCCCCTCATTGGCCATTTTGGGTCAGGTGCCTGCAGGGTTACTTTAGCTTCTTAACCCTTTACAGATTAAAGGGTTTTGCCTCTGGCCAGGAGGGATTTTATAGTTCTGTATACAGAAAGGTGGTTACCCTTCCCTTTATATTTATGACAGTCATGCTAGAAGGGCATAACGAGCAGGGATTGGTTCTGAGTCTGGTTCTGTTCAATATCTTCATCAATGATTTAGATAATGGCATAGAGAGTACACTTATAAATTTTGCAGATAATATCAAGCTGGGAGGGGTTGCAAGTGCTTTGGAGGATAGGATTAAAATTCAAAATGATCTGGACAAACTAGAGAAATGTTCTAAAGTAAATAGGAGGAAATTCAATAAGGACAAATGCAAAGTACTCCACTTAGGAATGAATAATCAGTTGCACACATACAAAATGGGAAACGACTGCCTAGGAAGAAGTACTGTGGAAAGGGATCTGGGGGTCATAGTGGATCACAAGCTAAATATGAGTCAACAGTGTAACACTGTCGCAAAAAAAGCAAACATCATTCTGGGATGTATTAGCAGGAGTATTGTAAGCAAGACACGAAAAGTAATTCTTCCGCTCTACTCCGTGCTGATTAGGCCTTAACTGGAGTATTGTGTCCAGTTCTGGGTGCCATATTTCAGGAAGGATGTGGACAAATTGGAGAAAGTCCAGAGAAGAGCAACAAAAATGATTAAAGGTCTAGAAAACATGACCTATGAGGAATGATTGAAAAAATTGGGTTTGTTTAGTCTGAAGAAGAGAAGACTGAAAGGGGACATGATAACAGTTTTCAAGTACATAAAAGGTTGTTACAAGGAGGAGGGAGAGAAATTGTTCTTCTTAACCTCTGAGGATAGGACAAGAAGCAATGGGCTTAAATTGCAGCTAGGGTGGTTTAGGTTGGACATTAGGAAAAACTTCCTGTGACCTTGGACTCTATATGATTTTATAAAAATATGCTAATGTGTGTGAATATAATGTAACTGGGATATGCTTCATGCAAAAGGTCTCGTGTAAGGTATCATTACAAAGCTTATAATCTACTGAATGTGTTCATCCTATTTGTATGAATGTATCATTCTTGTATCTGAAACTAGAAATATAAAATATAACTCTGAGGGCCTATTGTAATTACGCAAAGTGTGGGCCATTAATGGTGGTTTGGAATCTTAATGGCTCCCATTAACCAGAACAATTGTCTGTAGATGGCTCTGTTTTACTTGTAAGTCTTCCTGTATACATGTGTGCTGGCAAGTGGGTAATGAAGTTTTACAGTGACATGTGATCCTGTGTCACCTGAACTGGAATCCTGGCATTTAACCTGACATTTTTCCATTGAGAAGGAGGGGTGGGAACCCAAAGGGACAAAGGATTCCCGCCTTATGCAAAAGATGTATAAGTGGGTGGAACAGAACAGAGGAGGCAGCCATCATGAGAAATCCCCTAGCTGCCACCTGAGCTGGAACAAGGACTGTACAAGGGGAAAGGATTGTGCCCAGACTCAGAAGGTGTCCAGTCTGTGAAAGAAACTTATTGAAACATCTCTGAGGGTGAGATTTTATCTGTATTCAGTTTTATTACTGTACTAGGCTTAGACTTGCGTGTTTTATTTTATTTTGCTTGGTAATTCACTTTGTTCTGTCTGTTACTTCTTGGAACCAATTGAATCCTACTTTCTGTATTTAATAAAATCACTTTTTACTTATTAATTAACCCAGAGTATGTATTAATACCTGGGGTGGGGGTGGGGCAAACATAATAGGGTTTATACAGGGTAAAATGGATTTATTTAGAGTTTGGACCCCATTGGGAGTTGGGCATCTGAGTGTTAAAGACAGGAACGCTTCTCAAGTTGCTTTCAGTTAGTCTGCAGCTTTGGGGCATGTGGTTCAGACCCTGGGTCTGTGTTGGAGCAGACTGGAGTGTCTGGCTCCACAAGACAGGGTGCTGGAGTCCCAAGCTGACAGGGAAAGCAGGGACAGAAGTAGTCTTGGCACATCAGTTGGCAGCCCCAAGGGGGTTTCTGTGATCCAACCCGTCACACTTCCTAACTGTCAGAGTGGTTAAGCACTGGAATAAATTGCCTAGGGAGGCTGTGGAATCTCCATCATTGGGGATTTTTAAGAGGAGGTTGGACAAACACCTCTCAGGGATGGTCTAGATCAGGGGTGGGCAAACCTTTTGGCCCAAGGGCCACATCTGGGTATGGAAATTGTCTGGCAGGCCATGAATGCTCACAAAATTTGGGGTTGGGGTGCAGGAGGGCATGAGGGCTCCAGTTAGGGGTGTGAGCTCTGGGATGGGTCTGGGGATGAGGAGTTGGGGGTGCAGGAGGCTGCTCCGGACTGGGATCAAGGGGTTCAGAGGGTGGGAGGGCGATCAGGGCTGAGGCAGGGGGCTGGGGCACGGGACAGGGTAAGGTGTCAGTTTCTGGGTGGCACTTACCTCAAGCAGCTCCCAGAAACAGCGGCATGTCCCCACTCCGGCTCCTATGTGGAGGCACGGCCAGGTGGCTCTGCACACTTCCCTTTGCACAGGTGCCGCCCCTGCAGCTCCCACTGGCTGCAGTTCCCAGCCAATGGGAGCTGCCGGGGTGGCGCTTGGGGTGGGAGAAGCGTGCGGAGCCCCCTGGCTGCCCCTACGCATAGGAGCTGGAATGGGGACGTACCACTGCTTCCGGGAGCTGTGCGGAGTGGGGCAAGACCCCGACCCCACTCCCCGGCTGGAGCGGGGCAAGCCCCAGACCCCGCTTCCCGGTGGGATCTTGAGGGCCAGATTAAAACGTTTGGAGGGCCAGATGTGGCCCCCAGGCCGTAGTTTGCCCACCTTTGGTCTAGATAATACTTAGTTTTACCTTGAGTGCAGGGGACTGGACTACTAGATGACCTCTCGAGGTCCCTTCCAGTTCTATGGTTCTATGCTAGCATTAAAGATACACACAATTAGTATCACTTCTAATGTCTAATAATATAAGTTCTAGCCTACCTAGCCATGGAATGGCCCTAATTACCATTTCTAACATGTCTTTAAAGGTCGGCTTTGCATACTGCAGCCTGCAAACTGTTTAACCCTCTCTAGCCATGAGTTACACTTTGTATAAGATTTGTTGCAAGTATACAACAGTATAGTGGTAGAAATAATGGCTTGCATAATTATGTTTTAATCAGACAACGTCACACTTAGTACTTTACTATCAAAACTCTGAGAAAATCTGGAGATGCTGAAGGAGTGATCCAAATAAGGTTATTTTAGCTTTAGGTTAATAGATACAGGCATGATGCAAGTCTTTCTCCCCCCTTTATCTGGGTTTTCACAACTTAGTGAATCTTAAAACCTAAATTGTAGATTTACTAAGATCAGCATGTTACTTTATTGGCTTGCCAGCAGCTGTATCTCTAGCTATCCTAAATGGTGTTATCTGAGAAAAATCAAAATAATGGTATGGTCTTTCCTCCTCAAAATAGAGGGCTTTCAAATTCCGTTTCAATGATGATGTTTCTTAGGTTACTACAGTTATATGATATTTGGTTTCCTTTTTAGAATGCTTGAACTAAAATTAAGCTATAATTATAAAATATTCTTATAAGAAACTGTATTAAATTAAAATTCGAAAGACAAACTGTATTATACCAAAGAATATTTTAAAATATACTTGCTCCCAGTGATTACAAGAACATTTAAATTCATGGTTTGATATGTTATTGTGCTGAAAGATGCCAATGGCTGCTTTCAGCAGAGTGTTGGATCCAAAGATAATCAGAGACCTTATTAGAGCCAGTGGATGTGTCAATCACCCTCCTTCAAGCTCAAGCCCCTTTATATAGTAAGGACAGCTGCAAATAACTGAGGCCACCACCCAAGGACTAGGTGTGTGGCATGCCAGAAACCTGATTGCAAAGGCATGGACTAGGAGACTGGGTTACAGCCTGTGTGTACTAGAGCAGAAAAAGACTGGAGGAGTTGTGAGCATGACCCCGAGAGGAAACATGGAGACAGTTTCTTAAGCACAGAGATCACAAAAATCACAATTGAGGGTTTCTGAGCAAGGAAACTGCCTGCTGTTGCTTATTTCTACTGTGTTCAGGAAAACAGGACTTCTTTTTTGGTAAAGAAACAATATTACACCAATAACACCTGACTCGTATAACTGATGTTCTCATCTTACTGGAAACAACTTTGCAGGGCCATAAACTTAGCTAGCTACTTGGGCCAATCTACCGCATTTGGGGCCTGATCTGGTAGGCAGCCTCTGAGCACATCTAGTGGATCAGGTCCCATTCAACATCCAGCTGGAGGAGATGATGCCCACCTTATAACTCTTAGTCTAGTGGTTAGCGCACTCACCTAGCATGTAGGAGAGACAGGTTCAATTCTCCCCTCCTTGCTAGAGGAGGAGAAAGGATTTGAATAGGGATCTCCTACCTGATTTGCTTATGTTCTTAGGACAAAAAGAAAAGGAGTATTTGTGGCACCTTAGAGACTAACCAATTTATTTGAGCATGAGCTTCCGTGAGCTACAGCTCACTTCATCAGATGCATACTGTGGAAACTGCAGAAGACATTATATACACAGAGACCATGAAACAATACCTCCTCCCACCCCACTCTCCTGCTGGTAATAGCTTATCTAAAGTGATCATCAAGTTGGGCCATTTCCAGCACAAATCCAGGTTTTCTCACCCTCCCCCCCCCCCACACACAAACTCACTCTCCTGCTGGTAATAGCCCATCCAAAGTGACCACTCTCTTCACAATGTGTATGATAATCAAGGTGGGCCATTTCCTGCACAAATCCAGGTTCTCTCACCCCCTCATCCCCCTCCAAAAACCACACACACAAACTCACTCTCCTGCTGGTAATAGCTCATCCAAAGTGACCACTCTCCCTACAATGTGCATGATAATCAAGGTGGGCCATTTCCAGCACAAATCCAAGTTTTCTCACCCCCCCCCACACACAAACTCACTCTCCTGCTGTTTGTGTGTGGGGGGGAGGGGTGCGAGAAAACCTGGATTTGTGCTGGAAATGGCCCACCTTGATTTTCATGCACGTTGTAAGGAGAGTGGTCACTTCGGATAGGCTATTACCAGCAGGAGAGTGAGTTTGTGTGTGTGGTTTTTGGAGGGGGGTTAGGGGGTGAGAGAACCTGGATTTGTGCAGGAAATGGCCCACCTTGATTATCATACACATTGTGAAGAGAGTGGCCACTTTGGATGGGCTATTACCAGCAGGAGAGTGAGTTTGTGTGTGTGTGTGGGGGGGGGGGGGCGGAGGGTGAGAAAACCTGGATTTGTGCTGGAAATGGCCCAACTTGATGATCACTTTAGATAAGCTATTACCAGCAGGAGAGTGGGGTGGGAGGAGGTATTGTTTCATGGTCTCTGTGTATATAATGTCTTCTGCAGTTTCCACAGTATGCATCCGATGAAGTGAGCTGTAGCTCACGAAAGCTCATGCTCAAATAAATTGGTTAGTCTCTAAGGTGCCACAAGTACTCCTTTTCTTTTTGCGAATACAGACTAACACGGCTGTTACTCTGAAACCTGTTCTTAGGACAATAAAAGAAGCTCCAAGCATAACACCTTAAAAAAACACTAATGCCTTAAACTTTATTTCCCTCCCCTGGCAGGTGAAACTTCCCCCCGCATTCCCTTCCACTCACATTATTGAAGAGTTACAGATGACCTGTGGACGTCCTAAGTCTCTGGTGTAGCATAAAGATAAATAAAATCCTGTTATATTTATATTTATTGATTTTAAAAGACTTTGAGATCCAAGGTGCTTAGTGGTTACATGGGTAGGCTTAAGAATGATAAACAAGATATCTATACCTGTTTCTTCCTTTGTTTGAGCTTTTCCTTCCTATTGCCTCTCAAGATGAGATCAGAGTTCTGTGTCACTTCTGCAAAAGACCCGATACCATCTTCATCTAAATTTAAGCAGAGAACTTCATCCGTTATACTTTTTTCCCCCCCATGGCATTATTGATTACTTTACAGAATTCTGAACACACTTCTGGCAGGTAAAATTCCTTTCACTCTACTTTTCAAATGTATTTGTAAATGTTAAGTTTACACATGCACTGTACTGTGTAAATTATATTATTTTAGGGACAGATTTTGCTACCTTTATTCATTCTGATTAGGGCTGTGAAGCGATTAAAAAAATGTCTCTCGATTAATTGCACTGTTAAACATTAATATAATATCATTTAAATATTTTTGGATGGTTCTACATTTTCAAATATATTGATTTCAATTACAACACATAATACAAAGTGTACAATGCTCACTTTATATTTATTTTTGATTACAAGTATTTGCACTGTAAAAAAAAAAGAAATAGTATTTTGCAATTCACCTAATACAAGTTCTGTAGCGCAATCCCTTTATCATGAAAGTTGAACTTACAAATGTAGAATTATGTACACAATAAACTGCACTCAAAAATAAAACAATGTAAAATTTTAGAGCCTGCAAGTCCACTCAGTCCTACTTCTTGTTCAGCCAATCGCTCAGACAAACAAGTTTGTTTACATTTGGAGGAGATAATGCTGCCTGCTTCTTGTTTACAATGTCACCTGAAAGTGAGAACAGGTGTTCTCATGGCACTGTTGTAGCCTGCGTAGCAAGATATTTACGTGCCAGATGTGCTAAAGATTCATATGTCCCTTCATGCTTCAACCACCATTCCATGGCACACATGCTGATGACGGATTCTACTCAATAACAATCCGAAGCAGTGTGGACTGACGCATGTTCGTTTTCATTATCTGAGTCAGATGCCACCAGCAGAAGGTTGATTTTCTTTTTTGGTGGTTCAGGTTCTCTAGGTTCCTCATTGGAGTGTTGCTCTTTTAAGATGTCTGAAAGCGTGCTTCACAACCCATCCTGATCAGAATTTGGAAGGCACTTCAGATTCTTAAACCTTGGGTCGAGTGCTGTAGCTATCTTTAGAAATCTGACATTGGTACCGTCTTTGTGTTTTGTGAAATCTGCAGTGAAAGTGTTCTTAAAATGAACCACATGTGCTGGGTCATCAACTGAGACTGCTATAACATGAAATATATGGCAGAATGTGGGCAAAACAGAGCAGGAGACATGCAATTCTCCCCCAAGGAGTTCAGTCGCAAATTTAATTAATGCATTATTTTTTTAACGAGCATCATCAGCATGGAAGCATGTCCTCTGGAATGGTGGCTGAAGCACAAAGGAGCAAATGAATGTTCAGCACATCTGGCATGTAAATACCTTGCAATGCCAGCTACAAAAGCAGGAGCACTGCCAGCAGATCAAGGGAAGTGATTATTCCCCTCTATTTGGCACTGGTGAGGCCACATCTGGAGTATTGTGTCCAGTTTTGGGCCCCCCACTACAGAAAGGATGGACAATTTGGAGAGAGTCCAGTGGAGGGCAACAAAAGTGTTTAGGGGGCTGAGGCACATGACTTAAGAGGAGAGGCTGAGGGAACTGGGCTTATTTAGTCTGCAGAAGGGAAGAGTGAGGGGAGATTTGATAGCAGCCTTCAACTATCTGAAGGGGGGTTCCAAGGAGGATGGAGCTAGGCTGTTCTCAGTGGTGGCAGACGACAGAACAAGGAGCAATGGTCTCAAGTTGCAGTGGGGGAGGTCTAGGTAGGATATTAGGAAAAACTATTTCACTAAGAGGGTGGTGAAGCACTGGAATGGGTTACCTAGGGAGGTGGTGGAATCTCCATCTTTAGAGGTTTTTAAGGCCTGGCTTGACAAAGCCCTGGCTGGGATGATTTAGTTGGGGTTGGTCCTGCTTTGAGGAGGGGGTTGGACTAGATGACCCCCTGAAGTCTCTTTCAACCCTAATCTTCTATTATTCTAAAAAGAGGGCAGCATTATTTCCTGTAAATGTAAACAAACTTGTTTGTCTTAGCGATTGGCTGAACAAGGAGGACTGAGTGTACTTGTAGGCTCTGAAGTTTTACATTGTTGGTTTTCTATACTTTTTTATTTCAAATACAACACAGAATACAATATATGTAGAAAAACATCCACAATATTTAATAAATTTCCATTGGTATTCTATTGTTTAACAGTGCGATTAAAACTGCGATTAATTTTTTTAATCGCAACTAATTTTTTTGAGTTAATCACGTGAGTTAACTGCGATTAATTGGACAGCCCTCATTCTGATTAGTACCTTACTCTGGAAGTAGTCCCATAGTCTGTACTACACACAAGGTGAAATCCTGGCTGCAGTGAAATCAATGGCAAGGATATCACTCTGAGTTTGACGTCTATTTTTGTCCACTGTCTAAAATTGAGCATTGCCATCTTTTCTCTAGATTGAAAATTCCAGTACTTCTCTACCTTTTCTGATTCAATCTTTCTTGTTTTTCCACTCTTTGTTATTCTCTCCCGTTTGGTTTTTTTTTTTTTAAATGTAGTAACAAAACCTATTACAATATGTTGTTTGAGGGCTTACATGCTGAGCATAGTAAGATTAAAATCTTATTCTTCCATCTACATATTCCTATTCATACAACCCTATGATATGATATGATACTAGAGATTTATTTTTCCCTCAACAGTGTCATTTTGTTGACTTTTTCAATTTGTTAACTGCGATATCTTCCAGAGCTTTCGCTGTGGTATTGCACCAAGGCTGGGTGCCTCCAGCTTGTGCTTTTGCATTATTCTTCTCCCATGATCAAAATTACATTTGTTCTTGTTAGAGTCTCGTTTTATTGGTTTTAGCCAATTTCTTCAATTTACCAATATCATAAAGCATTTAAATCCCATTGTTCAAAGTATTTGTGATCCCTCCCAGCTCAGTGCGACCTACGCAGTTAATTAACACATTCTCCAGGCCATCCTCCAAGTCATTGTAATTTTCCTGCAATTCCACCTAACCCAGTGGTTCTCAACCCGGGGTGTGTGTACCTCTGGGGTACACAGAGGTCTTCCAGGGTGTCCATCAGCTCATCTAGATATTTGCCTAGTTTTACAACAGGCTACATAAAAAGCACTAGCGAAGTCAGTACAAACTAAAATTTCATACAGAAAATGACTTGTGTATATTGCTCTACATACTATACACTGAAATGTCAGTACAATATTTATATTCTAATTGATTTATTTTATAATTATATGGTAAAATGAGAAAGTAAGCTATTTTTCAGTAATAGTGTGCTGGGACACTTTTGTATGTTTATATCTGATTTTGTAAGCAAGTAGTTTTTAAGTGAGGTGAAACTTGGGGGAAAGGGGTCCAGTAGTCTGCAAAGGTTCAGAGCCATCTAACCCACTGTTCTCTAGCACCTCTGTGAGCATACAAAAGTGCACCAGAGCCCCACCTGAATATATAGCCTTAATTTATGTGTAGGGTTGTAGGAACATGTCCACAGCAGATGAGATTCTAATGCACTGTTACCATTTTTCTTGAAGGAACTAAATAGGTAATCACAAATGTATGGCCGCTGTATATTTTCACTTGGGCCAAAGGGGAAAACGTACTCCTAATCCATGCCTGTACAGTGTGTTTTGTCCTGAGGATCAAGGTGTTTACTATGAAAGGATTTTGTACATTTGTCTTAGAAATGTGTGCATGTAATGGCATGAAAGAGTCAGAATTAATTCTACTCTGCAGCTCAGCTCACTTTTATGTATAATTTATAAGTACACCTAATGAGAGAAATAGAGCTACAGTAAATAATGTTGTTGCACTATAAAGAATAGAAGAAAAAGTGTTACAAATAAAGACCAGATACAGGCTACCAGCAGAAAAAATTTAATAGAATAAATGCAGCTCCTGCTCCAATTGAAGCAAAAGCAGAACTCCTTCGGGAGCAGGAAATCAGCTGAAAAGAACAGCATGCAAATCAACGACAATAATCCTGACTCAAACCAGAACCCTCTCGTACACCCAATCTGGACCTGAAGAAAGCCTCCTCTGCCTATCTCTTCGTGACCCCCATTTTGCTAGCTTAAGGTCAGAACTTTGATTTTTGACCTACTTCACTCCCTCCATGGAAGAAGGATTTCACACTGGGAATTTTTGCTATGTATCCCTGTGTACTGACATGAATCTGTTCTGTCCCAGACAGTCATACTTATCTAACTCTGAACTAGAGTTCCATTACCACACGGTGAGGGTGAGGCCACGTTAAAGACAATAGTTCACACATTACCCTTCCAAGTGCATGTGCTCGTTCCAATATCTCAAAGTTCCAAATTCAGGGGTTTTATTGTTATTTAAATTAAATCAAAACAAAAGCTTACAGATAAGACAATCAGTTCTTTCCTAAGTGATGATATACTTCAAAAACTGCATACTCCAAAATTAGCACTATTGTGCACAGAGCCGGATTAAAGCAAAGGCAAACTAGGCAGATGCCTTCGGTCAAAATTTGCAGGGGTTGTGGGGCAGGACAAGGGCGGGGTGCAGCAATTTAAAAAAAAACCAATGCAGAGTTGAGGGCAAACTGAAAGAACTTCGCTCCCTAGAGTGAGTGGTGTTGCGCTCCCGTGCACCAGGTTTGCAATGCCACGCAAGTGAGTGAAGTTCTTTCAGTTCACATGCGAATCCACACCAGTGGGTGAGTGGGCAGATAGTTCTCATACACAGCTGAGGCTATGCCTACACTTAAACCACTACAATGGCACAGCTGCAGCTGTGCCCCTCTAGTGCTTCAGTGTAGACATTCACCACAGTGACAGGAGAGGTTCTCCCATTGCTGTAGTTCATCCTCCTTCTGTCCGCCTAGCACTGTCTACACTGGGGGTTAGGTTGGCTTAACTATTTCACTCAAGAGGTGTGAAAAATTCTCACCCTTGAGTGACATAGCTAGGTTGACCTAATTTTCTAGGGTTGACCTGGCCTGAATCCCTTTGCCATTCCCAACAGAACCAAGGAGAGAAGAGGGCGTTGGGTAAAGAAATCGCTTCCTTCTCCAACAGCAGCAAGTGAACAGGCTGGCATGGGGATTTCCTGCAGAGGCATGTATGAGGGAATATCACTGAAGTGTATTTTCCCCCCTTCTTTCCCTTTAGTAACTGATTGTTATTATTCATATTAGAAGGTAGTCGTCCGGTGATGAGTTAATCCAACCCTGATTGTGCATGTGTATGCAAGCAAAATAATGTAGGTTTTCTCAAGATACATGGATATTGTGAACTTATGAAGTTATAGTTAAGCCCTTTGAATTTGCATCCTTTGAATTTGAATTTGCAAGTGTTACAAATAAAGGTTGAGAGCCATCTAACCCACAGGGAAGGGAGAAAAGTGAGGTAGGCACTGTGCCCTATTTACCCTAAAATGTCCATTTTGCCAAAGGACACTGACAGAATGGCTTGTCTTTTCACCAAACACCTCCTGTGCCTCCTTCAGGGGTGTATAGGGTTTTTTTTTAAACCCCGCCCCCCCTTTCCTTACTTCACAGCTCACAGGACAGACTGCCAGTGAACTAAACAGATTCTTGCCATTCTTTTGGCTTTAAGGATACTTGAGGGTGAAGATCCTGAAGAGAGGGTGGGAGTTGTATAATTCTTTTCCCCACCAAGACTCTACAGGTTGCTCTTACCAAACACTCCTTGCTGTCCGGTGATGGCATTGCAGGGGAATTAGCCTCTAGTGACCCCTGATGACCACTTCCTTGGCCCTGCAGTGGCCTGTTGCTGTCTGGGTCTTCCCAGTCCTTTCCCCAGAGACTATGGCAGTTTTCTTCAGGGCTTTCCCTACTACCTGTAGACAATCTCTCACCGCCTCCTCCACAAGAGCCTAGCGTGCTTCCTGAGGGTCTCTTCCAGCATGAATTTCCTAGGCTCTTCCCAGAGAAAAAACACCCCTTGCTCCTCTTTCCCTGATCACTTCCTTTGACTGTATTCACAGCTCCGTTTAAGCAATGCCCCTCTCTGATCCCTTCATTATACGACTAGGGTCAGTCATATAATTAAGTCCATCAGCCTCAGCTGGGGGATAGCTGTCTGGTCACAGCAAGGCTGAGCCCAGCTTGCCTTACAGGGCAAGCCAGGCTGTAGCAAAGACTATAGACATGTTCTTTTAAAGGAATTAACGTTAGTCTTTGTTCTGGGAACCCTTTCTGGTGCATGAGTGTTCATAATGACAAATGACCAATATACTTTATTCTTTCACCCAATTACTGTGACATCCTATTTTTCTAATCTTTCCTCAGATCAAGGAAAAACCCAACCTCATTCCTTCCCCCTCTGGTGCCCCAGAGTAGAAAGGCTTCTTTGGCCTTTGGGTATCTGGAATTTATTTGCATCATGGAGATCATTAAAACACTCCAGCCAAAGGTTACACTTGGGCCTTAACAGAATTTACTAGCTTCAAAGACAAAAAGAAACCTGGAAATCATGGAGGGTCTTATAATGGCTGAGGAAGGAAGAACAGGTGGGGCAGAGAGGCGACAAGAGTCTCTCATGTGAAAGATGAAAGTGTTGATTTTGTTTTCTCCTAATCAAGCCATGAGATATGTGGGACCCTGCTGAGGGGAATGCAGGATCTCAGTAGTAGCTTCCTCTTCCTACTCTGAATCCCCCTTAGAGCCACTCCCTCAAAAGGAACAGGAGTACTTGTGGCACCTTAGAGACTAACATTTATTAGAGCATAAGCTTTCGAGGGCTACAGCTCACTTCATTGGCTGCATAGAATGGAACATATAGTAAGATATAATATATATATACACACACACACACACATATATATACACATACATACATACACACACACACACACACACACACACAAGTTGGAAGTTACCATACAAACTGTGAGAGGCTAGTTAGTTAAGATGAGCTATTATCAGCAGGAGAAAAAAACTTTTGTAGTGATAATCAAGATGGCCCATTTAGACAGTTGACAAGAAGGTGTGAGGATACTTAACTTAGGGAAATAGATTCAATATGTGTAATGACCCAGCCACCCCCAGTCTCTATTCAAACCCAAGTTAATGGTATCTAGTTTGCATATTAATTCAAGCTCAGCAGTTTCTCATTGGAATCTGTTTTTGAAGCTTTTCTGTTGCAAAATTGCCACCCTTAAATCTTTTACTGAGTGGCCAGAGAGGTTGAAGTGTTCTCCTACCGGTTTTTGAATGTTATGATTCCTGATGTCAGATTTGTGTCCATTTATTCTTTTGCATAGAGACTGTCCGGTTTGGCCACTGTACATGGCAGAGGGGCATTGCTGGCACATGATGGCATATATCACATTGGTAGATGTGCAGGTGAAGGAGCCCCTGATGGTGTGGCTAATGTGATTAGGTCCTACGATGGTGTCACTTGAATAAATATGTGGACAGAGTCTCAAAAGAAAATACACATTTTATTTGAACTTATTTACTCCATGCATCATCTTTATATACTTTTCTTGTACATTGGTTTCTAAAGTTTGGTGCTGTCCAATTCTGAGATTTCAATATGTTAAGAAAGTCACTATTGCAGCATGAGAAGTGGGTTATTTCAAGAGTTTATTTCCTTTATTATGTGACAAGAATATTTGCTGGGATGAGGTTTGAGAGTTATTTTCCAACAACAAATAAATTATTCTGGAATTGAACCTATAAAGTTCATGCACAGCACAGCTTAAAATTACAGAAAAAATACTGATTGATTTTGAGTATTTTATACCTTTTTATAATCAGCAAACATCTTACTGGACAAAATTAATTGTTACACACAAAAAAGTGCATATTAAAAACAAATTTTAACATTATCTTTGAAATGGAAAAGTGCATTTACATAGGCCAAGTTTTAGGTTTTCATAAACTGAAAGGATATTACCTTCGCTGGCAGTAAAACAGCTTGTACTATATATTGCAGGCCTACAATATACTTATTTAGAAATGAGTTTGATTTTTGTTTTTATTTTAAATTCAATAATAGGTAAATAAACAAGGTATTACTGTCAACATGATTATGGTATATATTTACAAAAATGTCTAGCATATTTGCTTTTCATAATTGTCAATCTTAGCTAGCACAAAGTGAGCTAGGTGTAATTAATCTAAAATAGGCCTGCATGAACAGCCAAAAAACACCAGTATTTTACTAAAATTAACTAGTACAACAGTAATGTTCCTAAAGCTCAGAAAAGGAACTCCATGAAACCTTATTCCAAGGATGTGTGTACAAAGCAAGCAGCACTATTCCAGTGCTTGACTGAGAAGTGCTTTCTCCAGCATTCCCTGGATTTTGACAGCTATCCAGAATTATACAGTAACGATGTATGCACGGATCCCTTATAGTATTGGCTGGATTTTCTGGAACAGTATATATAAGTTTTCATTAATTACATATTCACAGTTTGGAAAGAAATGGAAGTCCTTCACACATGTAGGCTTTTAATCTTATCCACTCATTAAATCTCTGCAAAACTGTTTTTTCTTGTGTTAGGATTCTGGCAGCTTTTTTAATTTTTTCTTCATTTCGTTCTAAATACCGTATTCCATCTGTCTGCAACTGGTTGAGTTTTTCCTTACGATTTTCATCCAGAGGTATGTCTTCATTCATTAGAGGATTAAATCTGAAATAGGTGTCTGGAGGTAACAGGCCATCCAGCATAGTATGGACTTCTGGTTTAAAACAAAGATAGTAAAATGTTAAATCATAATGAAGTGTCTGACAAATCAAGAGAGAAGCAGTCCTACAAATTCTGCTTGCTTTTGCAGGCTAATTAACTTCACAGCAACTCCACCCTTACCAATCACCTCCTTCAATATCTCCTCCCTCTCCACATTTCTTAGCCATAGTAGCTCCCATATCACCAAATTGCTTAGTTAAGCTTCTCTTCCTTCCCTACTTCCACACAAGGTGAACAACTCAGCTACCTCTCCACTTCACCATTTTACACTGATGGGAGGCAAAGTAAAAGTAATAAGAGACCAAATCCAGCTTGCCTTACTGAGTAGTCTCACATTGTTGCTCTGTTCATGCATGGAACTAAGCAGCAGGAGAACTATAAAGACATGTGGGTACTTTTTACATCAACATGTATCAGTTCACTCTGAGCCAATAAGTTTCCAATAAGTGTTGATACGGACAAAACATTATTCCAGACATTCACATTTCTGCAGCTTATAAAATGGAGAAAGGTATGACCATCTAATTATGTAATTCTACTGTGCTCCCATGCCTGGGTGAGATTTTGTTCTCAGATGTGTGTGAATGGCTCCCATTGACACCAAAGAAAGACACACTGATTGACAGACTGAACTTGGTCCTTAGAGTGAAGAGGATGTTTTAAAAAATGTCTCAAGTTTCAGAAGACAAATCGACATTCTGAATCAACTGCTTTAATATTTCTCTGTGAAAAGCTGAAACTATATACATAGAAAGTGTCCCCTATTTCCTTTACTCCTGAAATGATTTCCAGGATTATTGTTCTTCTGAAAGCCAAGTTAAAACAAACAAACAAAATAAACAGTGCTTGACTACAGTAATTCTCAGCCAAATTCTTATTCTGATTTCTAAGGTTTGTAACCTTTCTTGATGTAGTTTTGTATTCCTAATACAGCATCAGTATTATGGTTACACTGCTCTGATGTGATGTATTCATCAATTAAAGACAGCTTAGTAATAGCATACTCAAGGTGCGGACTCAGAGATAATTTAAATGCATATTTCACTAGCTCTATAATCATCCAGTACAATAATAACTAAAAATAAAAAGCCAATATCAGAGGTAATAAAGAGAGGGAAAATGATAAATTTAAAATATAGCAAGAAAACTGGAAATATTTACGATGTATGGTGAAAACAGATTACTGAAAAAAAATTATTCTTTAAATCTCCATTTTCCTGCTTTGGTCTAAATTGACTTTTCATCTAAACTGAACCTGAAATCCAACTGCATATGCAGGCAAAGAGATTAACAATCAAATCCCAATTTGAAAAAAGGTCATGAAACGTTCCCTGGACTAAAAGTGGACAAGATACATTTAAATTTTCTTTATTGCACATATTTTCATGGTATTATATGTTTTCTGATGTACTGTATTTCTAATGATAACAAGTGACATCCTGAGAACCATAAATAGTTAAAATCAATTAGAAACAAGATGACAAATCATTAGACACTAACCTTCTGTGTCAGTTGCGCTGCTGATAACATTTGTAAGTTTGGTTTTCAAACTTGTGTACGTGATGCTGTTCTTCCTCTCACTTTCATATCGACCAGTGCCCAACGATATTACACACTGCAGTGGGACATTTGGCCAAAGGCATTTGCACTCATGGACAGCTAAAGCAGTGGGATTATTCAGAAGCAGACCTCCATCCTGCAAATTAATATTATATTAAGTTGCTTGCATTTTCATTATAATTTAACACTGCGCAGCTGAAATATGACAAATTAATGAAACAGAACACACGGTAACTTGGTGAGTATTGTGATTGGTCTCCTTGGTCTCCATGAGGGTCACGTGGCTTGGCTTCCAGGACCTGAATAGGCCAGGTGAGACAGGATTGATTTGTATCTCTGTTAGGACCATGTGGCTGAAACCTTGCTTCTGTGATCAGCCCCTGCGTTTGAAGTCTTTGTGTGGTTAATCCCTCCCTCTTTTTGAGGGGATGGATTCAAGCAGTGAGGCTAAGTACAGAAGTCAGTTGCTAAGCGAACTCCTAAACAACCATACAGGAAGGGCAAATGGCAGTTTTGAAGGGAACGTAAGAGGCTCTCTAGGTACAGTTCTAAATGCAATAATGCGATGGCAAGGAGGAGGTAGTGACCTGCAAGGGCTATGCCGTACTTGCTTTCCTGCCTGAAGCCAAAAGGGACTTCCTCTATGTGAAGAAATTGGAGATACTGTGTAATAATTCACAAATACTGTACATTGATCTATTATCGGGATGTTTACCGTATGAATACGAGAAAAGGAGTACTTGTGGCACCTTAGAGACTAACCAATTTATCTGAGCAGAAGCTTTCGTGAGCTACAGTTTAAAAAAAGGGACTATCATGAGAGAGGGGGCGGGGGAGTTGTTTGGGGAAACCAGAGTGAGAAAGAGCCCCTGCTGTGGTGTCTGAAGAAACTGGGCCTGGTAGGTTACTAGCCCCTTAGGGTAAGACAGACATCTGTAGATGGTTTCAAAATCCCTTTCTCTAAATGCTTTTCCCCTACTGTTAAAATAAGCAATACTTAGGTTTTAATAAGGTCATTTGATCATGACAGATGTTATATATTATTGGTCACAGACTCTCTAGTGGGAGAACTGCAAGTGCTAAATGCAGTCAGACCTGCTGGGTAAACATGGTTTATACACAGGGAACCATAGCCCAGGACACAGTCTAAGAGTGGGAGAATATTGGAATTCCATCCCAGGATAGGTAAAGGCCCGAGCCCTGACACATAAAGGATTATATTCAGAGAAACCAGGAAGGGGACAAAGGTGCAGCTAGCTTTTAAACTGTGACACTCTGTATGAAGTGCAAGTTGGTGGCTGAGCTGGAAGACAAGATTTGTGGTTGGGAAGAACAAATACTGACTCTGCAGAGCATCATTAAAGCTGAAGAGCACTTGGAGAGCCAGATTCAGGAAGCATCACCATCCCAGATTCAAGGAAAGAAAAGGAAGTGCTAACAAAGGAATGAGAGAGAGCAGAAACCAGGGAGAGGGAGAGGCACTCTATGTCAAAAATGGCTGTCTGAGTCACTGACAACTCTGAAACAAAATTATTCTGAATGCTTATGGATCATTGTCCTAATGGATAACACTCAAGATGACTGGGGCCTGCTACAGACCACCAAAAATCACACTAGAGAACAGGACTCCTTAAGCACATATCTTTAACGTGCCCAGTATTCTGTCTTCCAACAGTGGCCAATGCCATGTACTCCAGAGGGAATGAACAGAACAGGTAATCATCAAGTGATCCATTCCCTGTTGCCCATTCCAAACTTCTGGCAAACAGGGGCTAGGGAAACCATCTCTGCCCATCCTGGCAAATAGTCATTGATGGATCTATCCTCCATGAATTTATCTTGTTCTTTTTTGAACTCTGTTATAGTCTTGGCCTTCGCAATATCCTCTGGCAAAGAGTTCCACATGTTGACTATATTGTGTGAAGAAATACTTCCTTTTGTTTGTTTTAAACCTGCTGCCTATTGATTTCATTTGGTGACCCCCTTGTTCTTGTGCTTTGAGAAGGAGTAAATAATACTTCCTTATTTACTTTCTCCACACCAGTCATGATTTTATAGTTCCCAATCATATCCTCCCTGAGGCGTCTCTTTTCCAAGCTGAAAAGTCGAAGTCTTATTAATCTCTCCTCATATAAAAGCCGTTTTATACCCCTAATCATTTTTGTTTCCCTTTTCTGAACCTTTTTCAATTCCAATATATCTTTTTGAGATGGGGCGACCACATCTGCATGCAGTATTCACGATGTGGGCGTACCATGTGAGTTTTTTAAACTGTTACTCTCATCTATGATTTTACCTCTGCATAACATTGTTTGATCTTGCAGCTTTGACAAGTTGTAATGTTGTATAATTGCACAATTTTATTGGTTATACTGTGAAATGTATGATATTTGGTAACATAAAAATTAAGTTGTTTAGCTTTTTGTATTGTTTGTTTCTTTATGAAAATCCGTCATAAAAATATATTTTTCCTATAGGACACCTAGTTATGTCCTGAAACTGAGTACCAGACTTTATTTCCAATTTCTGATTTTTTTAAAAGGTGTAATGAAAAATTTGATAAAACCACAATATCAACTGCCACAAAGTAAATTAGACCTCCTCTCTTTCTCTTCCTCCCTGCATTCTGTGTAATAGCCAAAAGGAATGTGTCTCCCCACATGTAGCATTTAGTTACTCTACATATTGAATTTTTATTATAATCATATCAAGGACATTTGGCTATCACAGAGTTAATTTGCAATCACAGTTCTAATGGAAGTATAAAAATTGATAATGTACAGTACAGGATTTTGTAATGTAATTACCTAGTCAGCAGTAACTGAATTTTAATAGCCATTATACAATTCTGCTTTTCCTTAGCCACTTCCAAACCCCACTGAAGGAAAAGAGTTTTTTCATTTAATTCGATGGCTTTTGGATCAGGTTCTCTGTTCAAAAAAGCATGTAAGCACATGCTTAATCTACCCCTAATCAGGACCGTCACTTAGGGCATGTCTACACAGCCCTGCAGTTCAGACTATGCGGGTGTGAACAGAAGTGCACAAAAAAGTGCTGCACTGCAAGACCCCCATGTGACCACTGCAGGCGTGAACTAAAAGGTTCCTACTTTGCATTAACATAACCTGTTCGAAGATTACATTATTATTTTAAGTATGTACTTAAATTCCATTGATTCTAATTTAACTTAAGTGCCTGTCCTGAGTTGGGATGCTTTCCTATTTCAGCACCCACACCACTTTCTAATAAGTGGACATCAAATAATGTTAAATACCAACAGAGTACTTATTACAGTTACAGGAAAATCAGAACAATTCACCGTGATCATTATTATGATGAACACCAAAGGATGTAATAAAGATTTACCACATATTATGCATTGCTGCTGTGGCTTCCAATATTATTCTGTTCAAGTCTCTAACCCTTAACCACTGCATTTTAAATAGGGATCATGATAGGTCTTCCAATTTTGTTTGTTAAAGAAAAGATGAATGTTAAAAGCTGTGTAGCTTTGGAAGAAGTGTAAGTGAAAGGGAGAAAGTTTGAAGGAGAACAAAGTGATATGGGAAGTAAAAGAGAAAGGGGAGCTGTATGGAGAACTGCAGAAGCAAAAGGGGCATTTTCCTTTTTATTTAAATAACAGAAATATCAAATTATGCAAAATCAAAGCTGGAAAAATGAATTACAAGACTATTAAACATATAATGTCACTACAGTCTATTGATACAGCTTGTAGTTCTAGTTACAAAGCTATGAATATGTATTATGGCACTATAACTACTAGATGCATTTACAGACTGTAGTGATCTATAATTTATTATAAATAGAGAAAAATATGATGGCTGATGTCTTATGACCATTATATTTTATGCATTCAGAGAAGAGGATTAACTCACTTGGGAACTACCAAAGTCCTGTCTGTAAAAATACTATAATAAAATATATGTACTGCACAAAATGTCTGAAGCCATTCTAGTCCTCAAAAAGCAGACAAGCTATAGACACCTTTCACTTTCAGGTGCCCCAAAGGGTTGTTCTTCAAGTGCTAATATGACTACACATATAACCAATGCAAATTTTGCTGCAACCACAGTGGTGTTTTTCTTAACAGGATTGTGTGTGTTAATATGTATATTTCAGTGAAGTAATTAAATTTTATGTTAAAAACATTTAAGTAACAATCCAAAAATGCAAGGCCTTTTCCAGATAGCAGTCACATAAAAGCCTTGCTACAATTTCAAATGTTTCAGTATTTTAAAAAAAAAGGGAACTACATATTTTCTGGAACCAAAATGTGTTCTACTAACTGTAAAATGACCTTTAAAAGTTTACTAAGACTAGTGAGTCACTATGCACTGGGAAAACTACTTCACTGGAGCTGATGTCACATTATCCTTTACTAAGCAATTAGCCCTTACAATAACCTTGACACATACTCAAACAGATTTTTCATCTTTCAATCCAACCAAAAGAATTGGATATAAAATCCAAAATGCTGAAAAGGACTTCCTACATGGGGAAAACATCACAAAAATAAAAATACCGTGAAAGTCTGAAGTAGCTCAGTGGTTTGTGCACTGGCCTGCTAAACCCAGGGTTGTGAGCTCAATCCTTGAGAGGGGTCATTTAGGGATCTGGGGCAAAAATTGGGGATTGGTCCTGCTTTGAGCAGGGGGTTGGACTAGATGACCTCCTGAGGTCCCTTCCAACCCTGATATTCTATGATCAATTTAAGACAGAAAACATAATCAAGTTCAACAAGCAGCAGTTGAATCTGAATTCCTTAGAAATGTACCGTTTAAAATTTCACCTTCAGGCTTCTTTTGGGTGGGGGTATGGTTTTCAATATTTCTGCATTTATGATATATTTAAAAATTCCAAACAACATCATTTTCACTGGCTATGTAAAACTGAGTTACCTCTGGAGAAAACAGACCAATTTGCCACTAATTTTGATACTTATTTTTTAACCAAACAGTTCTTTTCTTATTGCAAGTACATATCAGTTATTGTACATTTATTTTGCCCTTGAAGCTTAGAGAGATGTTATAGTTGATAGACAGACACTCATCTTGGAATAACACCTTTTACTCTGGTGTGAATGTTGGAATTATATCACTGCTAAGATGCACACCAATGGTTTAAAACCCCAGTAACTCTCCTGTTGGAGGGTAGATTATTTTAATAAAAGTGGACCTCCTAGTTCTGAAAGCTGAATTTTGATACGAGGCAAGTAGTCTTTTTTTCTTGTGATTGTGGCTCTATTTGTGTCTGGCCCAATTAACCATTACTCAAAGTAAGTTAATAGCTCAGTCAAATTGTGACCTGTTTAAGGGCCTGATTCTGCTTCCACTAACATGAACCAGCCTATATCGGGGCAGGACCAGATACTCTGGCTTTGTCTACACTACAGACCTTACAGCGGCACAGCTGTACCACTGCAACTGCTCTGCTGTAACGTCTCCTGTGTAGCCGCTCCATGCCAGCAGGAGAGAGCTCTCCCGCTGGAATAATTAAACCACCCCTAATGAGTGGCGGTAGCTATGTCAGCAGGACAGCGTCTCCATACCGGCGCTTTTGTCGGTCGTGTGTGGTTTTTTTCACATCCCTGGCCAACAAAAGTTTTACCGACAAAAGTGCTAGTGTAGACAAAGCCCCAGTCACCAGATGAATAGAGTGAAAACAGATACCAGAGGAGGGTTGCTTACAATCTCTTCTTACTGCAGAGATGCAGTCCAGTAATGCATGTGTGTCAACATTACACCGCTATTATCCCACAATCTTTCTCCAATGTGCTGCTATGATGAGCTATGGGACCTTATCCCGAACTCAGGAACGTGCTCAAGTGCTTTCCTAAAGCCACTCACAATTGGATTTCACTTCCCCCTTGTTCAAAACAGCCCAAATCTGCTTTCCTTCTGGGCATGGTGAAAGCCCATCATTCTGAGTAGGCATTGCGCAAGACTAAGGAAATGCAGCTTTTTTTTTGGAATCTGAGGAGAAATTTTATCTCTGCATATTAGTGGTTGTATGTATGAGGTTTAGCTGGTGTTTGAGTTGATTTTCGTAGATAAGGACTGCACTTTTAATGGATGACAGAGCTGTCTAGGGCCTGGGATTGGTTTTATTATTGTAGTTTAAATCCTAACAAAATCATATCCAAAAACATTTAAATAATGTAAATATAGATTAAAGTTACAGTACAATATAAGATAAAAACGTATCAGCTCTTAACACTGGTCCATCAAATCACAAGAATAACCAAAGATGCATTCATACTCTAGCCTAGTTTGGAATAATAAATAATTTAGAGTGGATTCACATTCAACAGAATTTTTTTTTTTTTTTAAACTACAGCTGCAATGGATAAATAAGTGTTGTGAAAACAGGATTATTGGCTTGATGAGGTTTTTTTTTTTTTTTTATTAAGCTTTCATTTGGATCTACAAAAGCTCTTTGAACTGTTGCTGGACTGGTTAGTACATTTTGCTCAAATGCAGCTGAAACGAACAGTCTTGTTTTGGTACACCGTATCCTCACTTATTGTTAATCTGTGTTCTATACAAAAAAAATCCCAACCCAAAAATCAAAGTATAGTGTTGTCCATGAAGAAGCTAATTATTCATAGGACCTTAATCTAAAACGTCCATATTTGTATTTTGCCTGCTTATTTTCTTAATCTTAGAATAGATGAATCTATAACTGAATCACATCTAATCATTCTAGTGAATTTCATTTAAGTTTCATCACAGTTCTGATTTTCACACACACACCCATCCCCCATGTGCTGTAGAGAAGAATATGTGACTTGTCACCAAAAACTGAATGGAATTATAACCATCTGTAAAGTAGGCAAATCCATTAAAGCAATAATGCTGAAGTGCACTGCATACTGGGATATTACTAAGTCTGGCCATGTTGCCATGACCAAGGCCAAAGGAGTGTGCAGTGTACACAACCACTGGAATGTTCCCAGCACAGCATACACCTGAAGTATCTCACAGGGATAATAGACCTGTGCAAAGAGTTTTAAAAGTGTGTGTGTGTGTGTGTGTGTGTGTGTACAAACACACCCCTTCCCTCCCCACCCACTGTCCCGCCCCTAAAAACTTATATTACAAAGCTCCTGCAATGAGAACACACAGAGTAAAGATTTTATAGAATACTGATTTAAAGGGGAAGCCAATTTCAGCTGCATACAAATGAAGTTAGAAATTGTTCACTGCTTCCAATTCATATTTTTAAAGTTGAAGGCATGAGTGGGATATGGACTGAGGTTCAAGAGAAGTGCTTCCCAAATATGGGTCCCTGCAGCTCTAAAGGGAGTTTTACAATGAAAGATTCTCTCCAAAATTTAGCTCAGTACATGGTTCTCTTCCATTTCCCAAAAGAAGTGTTAAAATTAGAGCAGAAAGAAAGATTCCAAATTACCTCATATATTTGAGATATTAAAGATGAAATCATTGAAGTCAATAGGAGTTTTCCCTTGACTTCAATGAGGCCAGGATTTCAACATAAATTTTAAAATCTCTCCTATAGTGAAGAAAGGTAGGGCATGAAACAGGCGCTGACATCAAAAGCAGGATGTAATGCCACCTTATCTGAAAATGCATACTTTTAAAATACTAGTGATTATATAACAGGGTAAGATTTAAAACAGCCTAAATTATTGTATATTAAAAATAATGGGAGTTACAATACTTGAAGAGGAAAAAATTGACAGGGAAGTTCTATAAACAATCTTTTCTTTTATTTGTGTCTAATCAAAGTAATTGGCAAGGTAATCATGACTATCAACAAGGTCGCGCATCCTATGTGGCACATGAGACTTATTCCTACTAGCTGTTTATTTTAATATGAATTCAATTATTTTATGTTGCCCCTGATTTTAAATTCTGTGAATTTGTACCGACAATTAATAAATGAGCTACAGAAGTGGGGGGGGGGGGGGGGCGGAGAAACTGGAAGTTAATCGCTGAATACAGACAGTTGAGGGTGAGTCATGGGAAGTTTTGGAGATCTTTAAGCAAGTATGGATGTTGGTAGTGGGGAGAGCAATGTATCTCCTCTTTCCCTTCTCCTTTTTGTTTTTGGAAAGGGTAGGGGACAATTTCCTGGTGCAAGTGCTGGAGGAACCAACTAGGGGCAGAGCTCTTCTTGACCTGCTGCTCACAAACCAGGAAGAATTAGTAGGGGAAGCTAAAGTGGATGGGAACCTGGGCGGCAGTGACCATGAGATGGTCGAGTTCAGGATCCTGACACAGGGAAGAAAGGAGAGCAGCAGAATATGGACGCTGGACTTCAGAAAAGCACACTTTGACTCCCTCAGGGAACTAATGGGCAGGATCCCCTGGGAGAACAACATGAGGGAGAAAGGAGTCCAGGAGAGCTG
The DNA here is from genome assembly GCF_965152275.1 of Natator depressus. Lineage (NCBI taxonomy): Eukaryota > Metazoa > Chordata > Testudines > Cheloniidae > Natator > Natator depressus. Next base: position 295,537,625 of record NC_134234.1, read on the forward strand.
GCTGTATTTTAAAGAATCCTTATTGTGGTTACAGGGACAAACCATCCCGATGTGTAGAAAGAATAGTAAATATGGCAGGCGAACAGCTTGGCTTATCAGTGAAATCCTTGCTGATCTTAAACACAAAAAAGAAGCTTACAAGAAAGGGAAGATTGGACAAATGACCAGGGAAGAGTATAAAAATATTGCTCGGGGATGCAGGTGTGAAATCAGGAAGGCCAAATCACACCTGGAGCTGCAGCTAGCAAGAGATGTTAAGAGTAACAAGAAGGGTTTCTTCAGGTATGTTAGCAACAAGAAGAAAGTCAAGGAAAGTGTAGGCCCTCTACTGAATGAGGGAGGCAACCTAGCGACAGAGGATGTGGAAAAAGCTAATGTACTCAGTGCTTTTTTTGCCTCTGTCTTCACGAACAAGGTCAGCTCCCAGACTACTGCACTGGGCAGCACAGCATGGGGAGGAGGTGACCGGCCCTCTGTGGAGAAAGAAGTGGTTCGGGACTATTTAGAAAAGTTGGACGAGCACAAGTCCATGGGGCTGGATGCGCTGCATCCGAGAGTGCTAAAGGAGTTGGCGGATGTGATTGAAGAGCCATTGGCCATTATCTTTGAAAACTCATGGCCATTATCTTTGAAAACTCATGGCGATCCGGGGAAGTCCCGGACGACTGGAAAAAGGCTAATGTAGTGCCAATCTTTAAAAAAGGGAAGAAGGAGGATCCTGGGAACTACAGGCCAGTCAGCCTCACCTCAGTCCCTGGAAAAATCATGGAGCAGGTCCTCAAGGAATCAATTCTGAAGCACTTACAGGAGAGGAAAGTGATCAGGAACAGTCAGCGTGGATTCACCAAGCCTGACTAATCTAATTGCCTTCTGTGATGAGATAACTGGCTCTGTGGATGAGGGGAAAGCGGTGGACATGTTGTTCCTTGACTTTAGCAAAGCTTTTGACACGGTCTCCCACAGTATTCTTGCCAGCAAGTTAATGAAGTATGGGCTGGATGAATGGACTATAAGGTGGATAGAAAGTTGGCTAGATTGTCAGGCTCAACGGGTAGCGATCAATGGCTCCATGTCTAGTTGGCAGCCGGTAAGTGCCCCAAGGGTCGGTCCTCGGGCCGGTTTTGTTCAATATCTTCATAAATGATCTGGAGGATAGTGTGGATTGCACCCTCAGCAAGTTTGCAGACGACACTAAACTGGGAGGAGAGGTAGATACGCTGGAGGGTAGGGATAGGATACAGAGGGCCCTAGACAAATTAGAGGATTGGGCCAAAAGAAATCTGATGAGGTTCAACAAGGACAAGTGCAGAGTTCTGCACTTAGGACGGAAGAATCCCATGCACCGCTACAGATTAGGGACCAAATGGCTAGGCAGCAGTTCTGCAGAAAAGGACCTAGGGGTTACAGTGGATGAGAAGCTGGATATGAGTCAACAGTGTGCTGTTGTTGCCAAGAAGGCCAATGGCATTTTGGGATGTATACGTAGGGGCACTGCCAGCAGATCGAGGGACATGATCGTTCTCCTCTATTCGACATTGGTGAGGCCTCATCTGGAGTACTGTGTCCAGTTTTGGACCCCACACTACAAGAAGGATGTGGAAAAATTGGAAAACGTCCAGCGGAGGGCAACAAAAATGATTAGAGGACTGGAACACATGACTTATGAGGAGAGGCTGAGGGAACTGGGATTGTTTAGTCTGCAGAAGAGAAGAATGAGGGGGGATTTGATAGCTGCTTTCAACTACCTGAAAGGGGGTTCCAAAGAGGATGGATCTAGACTGTTCTCAGTGGTAGCTGATGACAGAACAAGGAGTAATGGTCTCAAGTTGCAATGGGGGAGGTTTAGGTTGGATATTAGGAAAAACTTTTTCACTAGGAGGGTGGTGAAACACTGGAATGCGTTACCTAGGGAGGTGGTGGAATCTCCTTCCTTTGAGATTTTTAAGGTCAGGCTTGACAAAGCCCTGGCTGGGATGATTTAGTTGGGGATTGGTCCTGCTTTGAGCAGGGGGTTGGACTAGATGACCTTGTGAGGTCCCTTCCAACCCTGATATTCTATGATTCTATGATTTTTGGGCCAGGGCAGAGGAAACAAATGGGGGGCGGGGGAGGAGGTTTGGTTTATTTTCCCCCCCTTGAACTAGTTACCTGACTGCATCCTGTTCCCAATCTGCTACTAATTTAAACAAAGACAAAAACATAACAGATTGCTGTTTCTGTTAAAATGAACACTGGTGAAACAGTAAATGTTGACAGTTAATGTCATCATTTGGCTTCAGAGTTAACATCCTACTGACATTAGTGAGGTACGTTCAGACTTACCATAGCTATTGTTTTAGGCCTACTGCAGACTCAGGAAGACATTACCATATCCATTTACATTTGTTTCAAATTGTGAGACTTTTCTTTGTAACCATTAAGGTTATATACTTTAAAAAAATGAAATCCTAGATTGTGGAGTACTGTTGTGTAGCACTTAAATAATTATCTGCTATGATCTTCAGCCAGGTATATGCATTGTATACAGGGCACTAGCTATAGACAATGCCGTTACAATGAAGGATTTCCAAATGTCATTGTATAATAAACATTTATATCAAATGAAATGATCTTTCAGATTCTAAATACTTGTTTCCTCACTTCATATTGGTGAAGACTGGAAACTGTAAAACGTTTTTATTGAAACAAAACATTTTTAAATAGTCAATACATAAGTCCTGAATGATTGACTTAAATATTGCATAAAGTGGATCACTTCATGGGATCATGACGGGCTTTTCATGTTTGTCTGAGACTCTACAAGACACTGCAAAAATAATTCCTTATTCAATTGTATTTATAAAAGACACTGAGATTATCACAATCTTCTTTACAACATATGAATCCTTGGTTGGTGTTTGAGAGTATCTATTTTTATTGTCAATTTGAGTTGGGTTTGTGCTAATATTCATTTAGTTTCTTTCTTCCATTTGCTGTGCATGTTCCATATTTGTTACTATTTTAAATGCTTTTTTCCATAGTTGTAAGCATTCTTAGCTTCTAAAAGTCAGGCATTACTATAATAGACACAAGCCAAAATATAGGCTAATCATTCAGTTTAGCTCACGTCCTTTCAGTGCTATGGAATATCTGATAGACTAAAATTAAAGAAAATGCAGAAGTACTAAAACAATGTCAGGTAAAAATGCCAAAGTTCTACATTGGCAAGGAGTTGACGAGTAAATAGATAAACTTGACCAATCCCTGGGTGCAGGGATTATATTTGTGGGCCAAAATCTGAAGGTTTGCTCTTGACTTCCTGCCTTTATTTTAAAAAGCAATTATGTCAAGTTTGTTGGTTTGATTTAAAGACCCAGTTTCCACTGTATCTGCCTTTTTGAAGCCTTTATCAATCACCTTTCTGAAGCGTTTCATCTATTTGAATATTGGAGGTGTAATTGTTATCACCATTCCCAGCATGCTTCTGCAGCAAAGAAGAACAATGACAGGCCAAGGGTAGTATATCTGTATGTGAAGAGACTTACCCAAGCTATTGATGTTTGACTCTTGCTTGAAGAGATGGACCAATACAAGTTCATGATTGTGTGAAATCAAGTAATGGAATGAGGCTATGAAACACCTTGGTGGGTACAATAAATTATACAGTGGAGTGGCCATCACTGAAAAGAATGTGGGAACTATAGTGTACAAGAGCCTACCAGTTGTGGTGACAAGTTGCATTTTCTAACCTACAGATTAATAATGATGAGGTTTTGGAGAACTAGCTTGTTTTTCACCTACATGTATAATCAGTTGCACTTAAACCATGATGAACTTTTGAATGCTCCTAGGTGTAACAATTAGTGAATGCAAGGCATCAACAAGAACTATAGAATGTATCACAACAAGCATGTAGCCTTTAACATGCATTCTGACATCTCTACCTTTAAGGTCAAATATTCATTCCTCTATGTTTTCAAAATAGTGATTTACACTTATAATACACATTTCATGGACCCACTGTGCATATATGCATTCTACTGTCTCAAAGCCTCCCCCAACTTTCAGCTTATCCTAAGGAAAGATCAAGAAACAATCCAAACCAACCTATTCTTGCTTTACCAGATTGAAAATGTTTTCATCAAGATTAAATTATATCCCAAACAAAATGACCAATTTAAGGTGCAACTCTCCAAGCTCATGAGCACCTCGTGTGGGGAACTGAGCCTTCTCAACTCCTGGAGAAGAGAGGTAAGAAGAGAATCAACTCCTCTCAGAAAGTACAGAACACATTCCAGTATAAAGCCTCATTTATTTATTTATAAGGAATACTGTGTACATCATGGAAGCATATATAATCAGTTAGTTTAGATTTAAAGTGAACACTTGTTTAAAAAATGTATTTTTAGAAGCTGAACTTTAGTGTCAGCCTAAATCACATGTCATAATATAAATGGAATGGTCATGACCCATAGGGATTGGTACGCTGGAATCCATGATGAATCCAGATGTTCTTGTCAACTGCTAGAAATGGCCCACCTTGATTATCACTACAAAAAGCTCCCCCTCCACTCCCCCCCCCCGCTCTCCTGCTGATAATAGCTCACCTTAAGTGATCACTCTCTTTACAGTGTGTATGGTAACACCCATTGTTTCATGTTCTCTGTGTATATAAATCTCCCCGCTGTATTTTCCACCGAATGCATCCGATGAAGTGAGCTGTAGCTCACAAAAGCTTATGCTCAAATAAATTTGTTAGTCTCTAAGGTGCCACAAGTACTCCTTTTCTTTTTATGATGAAAAGGGTGACTACAATGTATTGCCACTCTTCAAATAACTATTCGGTTAACAAGCATCCATATAAAGTTTGTGCAAATGTCCAGGGTTCTATTAGACTACTGGGCAAGTGGCCAGAGTTGACAAGTGGTTCATTCCCTTTATTCTCTCTGGTTCTTATGTTGTCTTGACCTACATTTTGACATCTCTTCCCTTTGTTTACATTCACAACAGCTGCAAGTCCCCCTCTTCACTTAACCAAACAGAGTCATCCCTGCCCTTTGGTGTTTCTCCATTCTTACAATGCTCTATCCTGTCATGCTGCTGCAGTCAGTGAGATAGCAAATAAGTCACACTTCCTAACATTATGATTTTTGCAACACCTCTCCAGATGTAAGTCCGCTTTGCTGCCAGAACACTGAACATAAAGTCATACAGCAAGGAAAGAGGATGTAAATGAGTGCTGAAAAAGATTTTCCAACAGGTGTTCAGTTAACATCCCTTGCTCAACAGCAAATCAACTAGTGTCATACTGGACAATATAAAATTTTTCACACAGTGACAAATTTTACCAAAGCCTTTTATAAAAGTAATTCAGTACTATCTTTTAATTTTTATGCAATTTAATAATATATTCATAGATCTAGTGTTATTTAGTGTGATATGGAAATTCAACAACAAACATTATAATATAATTTTTTCCTTGAAGTTTTGAATGTCTGCTCTTGGTTAGAACAGTAATTTCAAGGCTAGGGGAAAGATAAGAATTTTACTTCTAAAGCACTAGAACTCACAGTTACAACTTGATACTGCCAAAGGAACTGATATGTGCCAGTTATAATGCAAAAGCAAATACGATGCAATAAATAGGGTGTGGGAAATCAAATGGATGAGATTCTAAATGCAGCCATTTGCAGTTTTGCCCTATTTATTCTTTTGGAAGGAGATGGTCAAGTTTTTAAAAGCTGGTTATAACACTCCCCCAAATTTACAGTATACACATAAATGTACAAGCTTTTACATAAAGTGAGAGAGAAAATACACACAATTCAACATACATGGATCCTGAAAGATACTGAGTCTCACTGAAGTCCAACACACAAGGGGTAATTGTAGGCATTTCTGGTTGATTTGTACATGTCAAATTAACATATTTGAAATTGATGGGGTTTGCATGCACTCTGTCTTCCTCAGGACCAGGCCTTTGGAGCAGTGGTTCTCAAATTTCTTAAGCCCATTTCGCCCCCTTCCCAAAAATTCACACCTTCTCTCCACATTACAAAACAGATTAACAGTTGTGGAACATTCCTCTCTTTAGTTTTATTGATGGAGATTTGAGGGAGCTCAAGCTCTTGCAGAGCTTTTAAAAAAAAAAAAAAAAGACAAAAAACCCCAACAGATTTTTGTAACTGCAAAGTAGCCTAGAAAATGATTTCTTGTGACCAGCCTGCAAGATACTGACTAATTTGCAGCAGTAAGAAAAGGTAATTTTTGTGAAGTTAAAAACCAAACAAAACCAAAATAATGAAAACCAACATTTGCCCCGCACTCCAACCCCCGTCCTCCAGAAAACTGAAACCAGCCAACTACTATTGGTTTCAAAGGTAAAGAATTAAAATTATGATATGGAAGTCAACTGTGGCAGGGATGTATAAGTATTATAAAGGAGGCAGACACAGACTTCTAAAGTCATAGGGAAATCTCACACATGCTAGAAACCATAAGCAGTGGAACAGGGATGGGGTGGGAAGAAGGCTAGTGTCCCCACAATGGAAATACTGGAGGGCAGCAGCTGATACATGTCCCCTCCCCCCCAGTGTTTTCCACCACCACAATATCTCACAGAGGAGAGACTGGAGCAGCCACCACAGTGCATGAGGATTGGGCTGGCTACTAGGAACAGATCTCCGCTCTCTGCCTTCTAGCCACCACTAGTCCCAGCAGAGGCACCAAGACCAGGGGAGGGGCAGAAGCACATGTGCAAGCTGTTGGGGTGGGGGACAGGCCACCCAGGCAGTGGAGCATCAGAGCACAGGGTGCCAGCCACCACAGGGCACCAGCTGCCAAGGAATTGCCATAGGAATGGCAATAGGAATTGCTGGGATGCCCTTTCCAGGGTGGAGATGGCTGCTCTCCCTGCTCACGTCCCCATAGATCCCCTTGCTCCCCCTCATATCCTTCCACCCCCCCCCATTCACAGCAATCTTATGCCCCCCACTAGAAACACAGGGGCACAGAGGAAGTACTGTTGACCTCACGGGAGGTCTTCTGTTCCCTTGATGGTCACAGACTGCACTTGAATAATCCTGGTTTTAGAGTATATAAATAATCGGTAAGGATCAAATCAAAATACATTACATTATTCTATATTGTACTAATAGAAGCTTAATTACAGTTTAATTGTGTCATACTTTACTGTTGACAGCCAGCTGTTTGTATGTTCATAGCCAGTCATTATATTTCCTAAAGTTGTTGAACTCAGATTGTGCCTTGAAATTTTCTATGGCATCCTGTATACTGCACAGATTCACTATAATGCTGTTAAGCTCTGTGAAAAAATTTACCATTATATATGACTTGGTACAGCCAAGTCTGATATTTGGGAGCGGAGTCTGTTGGCTCCATAGTAACCATTTCACTTCACTGCTTCTGCAGACATGCTTTGAATTTCTAGTTCACTTTTACAGACTTGCTCTGTTGTTTACCTTCATTGTATTTATGAAAAAGTGGAGACAGAACTAATACAAGACTATTGCAGGCAAACCCAAGATTTTGAAAGGATTTCTCAAAAGTATTTTTCAAGTCTAAACGTAAAAATCAACATAATTAACAGAGATTAAAGTTAAGACTTGTTCTTGGGTTGAGGCATATGAAACGCTTCTACATTGTTAAAATGGACTACTTTCTAAAAAAATTAAATAGATTAAAGACTTTATCCTAGTTTCCAATAAGTGAGTGTGCACTGCCAAGTATACTGTAAATTCAGTTAATGCGCTTGCATAAGTGGCAGTGGATGTCCTCAGACCAGAAGGCAGGACGAAGCCTAGAAGCCAAATTTATGCAGCATCTTTTACTATGTGCAATATTTCTGATTTGGGCAGACACACAGAGAAAGTGAGAGACTGACTCTACAGCCCAGTGATTATGACATTCACCTCGCAGGTGGGAGAGGCAGATTCACACCCCTGCTCCAAGAAATATTATTTTTACAAATTGGAACAGCTCCAACAGAAGAGACAGAGAGAGACAGACCCAACCCCTGAACTCCAAATAGCCTGGTGGTTAGGACACACTCCCCTCCCTCAGCTATCTTTTGTGCAGATTAGGCATAATCTGAACATGCTTAATGGATTGGGTTCCGCAGGTGACACAGATAGGGAAAATGTCCAGTTTGAGAATGCTTTTAGAGCTGAAGTGTGAACTAGTGTGCTGAATATCTCAGTGGTATTGGGATTTAGGCATTTTTGATATGCCCATCAGGGGAAATTTAGCTGCCTACAGGGTTAAGCAGCAGCTGGGTATGGTTTTGTGAATGCCAGTGGTGCCTAAATATTGGATTTAGTTACCTAGAGAGCCAGTTAGGTGCTTAAATCTCTTTGTCAATCTAGCCCTTATATTTGTTCAGGCAATTATTACTGGTCTGCTAAATCCTAGTTTTTTCAAAGATATGCTCGAATTCAAGATTTTCCTTTTACATATAAAAGGAGTCTAACAAACCAAATCCAATAGTACCATAAACTAACCCCTGAATTATCCCCAATAGGAACATACTTCTGATGTAAGTGCATAAAACAATCCAATTGTCATCAGGCTGATTATTCTTACCTATTCATTCTGAATGTGTGTGAAGAACTTCTAATTTGTGGTGATGTATAATTTTAGGTGAACTATGCTCTATAAGAATAAAAATCAGTTTTAAAAATGTTTTTTTTTAATAAAAAAAATAGCAAAACTTAACCACTTTGGAAGTGCTACCGAATATGAGCTCCCCAACAGGCACCTGAAATCCTTAGGGACTGTCAGTCTGCTCTGTAAGCTATTTTCAAAAGTAGGGAAAATGGAAATTACACACACTAAATAATGGAGAGCTAGAATTGCCTGACTTTTGCTTTGATGGTGGTTGGCAGCCAAGGGTGGTGATATTTTTATCTTAAAATCAGAAACCCCACATACATATTTTCATAAGGCTCTGGAACTAACTACTTACAGTTTCATTTTAATGTTAGGACTGTTCCATTTTAAAAGTTACATTTGGAAAGGGGAAGGGGGAAAAGTAGTTTTTAATCTTAATAAAATTTATGTTTTACAGAAAATTGATCTTGTGGCTTAAAGGTAACCCTTATCATATAAATAAAGTATTTCATTCACAGTTTATTTGAAAAGAATACACACTTTTGCTACACAATAGAGATGCCCTGAGGTCACCAGATTCATTTATAATGTATGCTGTGTGTTGCTGTATTCTAAAATGGGGAATTAATTGATGATGTATAACAAATACTTTCCTTCCATAAACCAAATGCATCCATCATTTTAAGAATCAAGCTATTCTTTTCCCATCCAGAAAGACAGAGACCCTCCTTCAAATTGCTCTCAAATGTAGCCATGTAAATTGATAAGTAAAAGACCCATCATTATATTAACCAAACTATGATTTTCGTTCAATTATTTTAAAAAGTTTAATACCAGAAAAAAATATGCTAAATCAAGCTTTGAGAAGTGATTGCTGTAATCTGGCTGCTTAATGGAACACATTAATGCCACTAGAACTGGCTAACGGAACTATTTTAAAAAAATTATTTGCATTACAAATTAAATAAAATGTAAATAGGAAAAATTTTCCCTCTCCATGTATTTATCTTGTTGCAAAAATAATTCTGGTATAAAAGCCTCCTTTGCTATCTAGTCTGACTTTTAATCATCATACAAAATGGATGTAAATGGCACACAAGCTGCACTATGAACAAAGACAGGATTACTTTATGCTGTATGAGATAACGTCTCCTCTCAATTTTACCTTCGACTGAGAAGAAAACTATGCAGACAGTAACAATGTATAGAAAAGGAAACTAAGTTTCACAGTATAGCATTAACAGAATTTCTGAAACTCTTGAAATTTCACATACATACTGTATATTTAAGGAAAGTATGATTAATCAGTATTGCACTAAAAAATACACAAATAAGAGGTCTTATAAACATGAATTAACACTATATACTAAAGTTTGAAAGTCCTTTCCAACCCACCCAAACATACTTGTGAAGTAAAATACATGTACACACTTATACATAGGATAATTGTTATATTTACATTTTAAATGTAAATAATTCTATTCAGATAAAAATTGGTTCCCTTACTAAAATGATATACTGTCCCATATAATAAATCCTGTCTTGAAAACCATTCAGCTGATACTGTAACACACTAATGAACAAACATCTATGGATGTCACACACAAATGTCACTACAAATTCTTAACTGGGCATATGAATGCTATTGCTATTAGAAGTTAAACATTTGAAAAACTATTTTTTTAAAAATAGCAATGCTTGTTCAGGGCATTTCTTCAGGATTAATGATGTGCTGGGATTAATGGGCTGATTATCTTGAGCTATCAACTCCTCTCAGCCACTCATTAATCAACAGGAAATGCTCAGCTGGTTGGTAGTTACTGCTGAATTAGTGGCTGCATACTAGATATTGAGAAAATACTTCGATATCCTACTGATGCACATTTGCTAAATATTGACTAGCATATTAAAGAACAATGATTGGTCATAAAATATACGGTTAGATGTTTCATACAAAACATAGTATATATATCATAAATTGAAGTCTGTACACTGTTTAATGAACCGGGGCACACATCACCAAACAATACACAATACAACTCCTATTTTATGAGCTAATTGGAGATTGAGTTCATTAAATGAAAAGTTTACAAAATTTCACATCTCAAAATTAGTCAGTACTGTGCATAAGTTAACTTATGAATCATTCAATGATAATGCACATAAAGGGTAACAAAATGTACAGTGTTTCTTGGCTATCACGAAAGAGAACACTGAAGAACACAGATGCTCACACACTACCTTTTCAAAGCAGGACTCATCTGATACCAAGGTGCCTTCCCCAAAGTGTGGGAAGGTAAATAAACCCATACAAAGTGTGGGTGACCTCTGCTTACTGCCCAAGAACATATATGTGAACGTAGATGAGGGATATGGGTTTTTTTTCCTGCTGGGTAAAAATAGTTCATGTAACTGGCGGTTCATAAAAATCAGTGTGTGCAGAACTGGGGAGTTCTACTGTACTGTGATATACAACATACAACTTGCCTGCTTCATCGGGATGTTGTGAGGGTTCAATTCTTATAAAAACGCTTGACCTTACAGCTACAGAGTTTAAGAAGAGAAGGGACTATTAGATCACCTGGTGCAATTTCCTATATATCACGGGACATAAAATTCCACCCAGTTTCCATTTGTTTAGAGCCCTACAAATTGTGTTTGGCTAAAACATACCTTTCAGAAAGGCATGAAGTCTTGATTTAAAAACTTCAAGACATGGCAAATCCACCACTTCCCTTGGAAGTTTGTTTCAGCGGTTAATCACCCCCTCTGTTAAAAATCTGTGCCCAATTTTTAATCTGAATTTGTCTGGCTTCAGCCTCCAGTCATTGGTTCTTGGTAAGCCTCTCTGTGCTAGATTTAAAACCCAACACCAAATTTAGTACCCAGTATTTTCTCCACAGGAAGATACTTATACACTGTGATCAAGTCACCTCTCAATCTTCTTGTTGATAAAGTAAACAGACTGAATTCTGTAAGTCTCGCACTAAGGCATTTTTCTAGCCCTTGAATAAATTTTTTGGCTCTTCTGGAGATTTTTCAACATACTTTTTAAAATGTGGACATCACAATTGTCACAGTAGTCCAGTATCAGTCTAATAACGGTGTGTACACAGAGGGAAAAAATCACCTCACTATTCCCGTTTATACATCCAAGAAAATCACTAGTAGTTTTTGCAGCAGCATTGCACTGGTGCTCATGTTGAGTTGCTTGTCCCCTGTGACTCCCCAAGACCCTTTTCAGCGTCAGTGCTTTCCAGAATCCAACACCCCATTCTATAGGCAGGGTCTGCATTCCTTCTTTCTAGATGTATAACTTTGCATTTGGCGGTATTAAAACACATTTTGTTTGAATTGGCCCAGCTGACCAAGGGGTCCAGATTACTCTGTATGACTGCCCTATCTGTCATTATTATTTTACACTCTGCCAACCTTTATGTAATCTGCAAATTTTATCAGCAGCGATATTATATTTACTTCCAGATCACTGATAAAAATGTTGAAAAGTGTTGGGACTAGTACCAATCCCAACAGAACCCAACTAGAAACTCTCCCATTCAATAATGGTCTCTGTCCATAGGATTGAGATCACTTGACAGTGCATTTAGCAGGGACAACCCTAGTTGAAGACCTGAAACCAGACTGGAAGGGGTCTAGAATGTTGGTGGTAGTGACAAGTTCCTAGAGTTTGCTAGCCACCAACTTAAATGAATTTACCACAGGAGGGAGAAAGATTAGTGACTGAGGAGTAGCTGACGTGCTTGATGGAATCAAATGATTGTTTCTTGACCACGAGACAGATTGATGCATGTTATAGAGATGATGGAAAAAATGGTTACTTACTTTCTCGTAACTGTTGTTCACGTCCATTCCACATTCGGTGTGCAGCCTGAAAGGTGCCAGGCATGGAGGGCTGATCAGTTATACCCTCGAGCTCATCGTCTGCACTGTACTCGCTTAGGTCTGGGCTCAGTGGGGCTTGTGCTGCTGGTGCCGGTACAACGGCCTTCCCGCTCTTATCCGGGCCTTGGGAGGCGCCGGCCTCCTGTGCGGGGAATGACTGCGCCTTCCTTTCGGCTGTGTGGGGGGCCGCACCGGGGAGGACGAGCGGTGCCGGGGCCTAGTCTGGCGCTCTGGGGCCGACAGTTTACAGTGCTTAGCCGGTGCCGGGTCTCTTGACGGCTCCGGGGCACTACGCACCGAGGAAGCCTGAGCCGGCGTCAGGCGCTCCGGGCCCGGTGGCTGTAATGCGGCTTCCATCAACAGCTACTTTAAACGAATCTCTTTGTTTCCTTGTTCTTGGCTTAAACGCCTTGCAAAATGCTACACCGCTCAGTTTGATGTCTGTCCCCCATGCAACGTAGACATGAGTCGTGGGGGTCACTAACTGGCATAGGTTTGCGGCACATGGCGCAAGCCTTGAAGCCGTGGGCCTGCGGCATGCCCCGCGGCGGGTGCTGGAAGCCTTCAAGCAGCTAATCACTTAAGTGTCCACAATAAAGGTATGTTAACTAACTGATAACAGCTAAGGGACTGCTCTTCTACGAGAGAGAGAGGGAGAGAGAGGTTGTTCCAATGCCGCCATGGACAGTAAGAAGGAACTGGAGGGGGTCGGGCTGGCAGGGGTATGTATGCACAGCGCAGTGGTCCCGCTGGCCCGACGGGAGCCGCTAAGGGAAAAAGTTTCTGATGCTCGTGCACATGGCGCGCGCACACCTAATGTGGAATGGACGTGAACAAGCACTCGAAGAAGAAATAAACCTTCCTTGAGGGAACAGCTGTCAATAATGGCTCTAAGTATTCTCCTCTGGCTTTTACTAGCAACGAAAACCACAAGTCCATGTCACATGCTTCCTTCTGTGCTTCCAGTACCTCTGTTAGAAACACTGGCTTACATTCTGTTTGGAAAGGTGAAGTGTTTTTCACCTTTTATCTCCAGCTCGTTTGATAGAGCTGGAGAGATTGTCTCTGATACACTTGATTCTTTTAGCATTCTCATAGCATGTAGCATTTAAGTCTGGAACTCTACAGTGCCCTAGACTGGTTCGATGGCTCACTAACTGAACCAGTACTGCAGGCTGATATTTTGCGGAAGTCCTGGTAGAAAAGGAACATGATTCTTTACTCTCCTGTTCCACAATGGCATGGATATCATGCAAACCCTTTATGACGCAACTGAATGGACTCAGATTTAGTTCTTCATTATACCACCCTCTTCTGCTTTGTGTAAATTTGTGTTGTATTGAATAACTAGCTGGGTGAGCTGCATCAATAAAGTTCTACAAATTCACAAATCTAAACAAAATATTTTAATCTAACAATACCAAAAAAGTCACCATAAACCAGCTATAAGTGCCCCAATAATTAAATTCACATCTACAAGAAGATATCACCCAACTGCACAATACATAAAAATTAACAAACCACCAATAACATAGTAGCAAGACATACCTCCTCTCCACTTTGCCCAAACACACTATACTCACAAACCTCCCCAGAAGCCCTAACAAACAAGAATTTACACACGTCCATATACTTGGTGCATAAAGGTAAATTCCTCCTCTGCTAAACAGTAAAGGAAATTTCCAGTAGGACTAGAAGAAAGTACATGTGACAACAACTGGACTGAAACAAGAGATAAAAATAAATATTTGGAGTTCTTAGTTTCAAAATTTGTTTAATTTTATAAAATTGTGAGAAGACATACCTATCATGCTGCATCCTATCTAAGCCTGTATTGCACATCCATCACCATAGTATATCCCAGGCATGGGCAAACTGTAGCTCGTGAGCCACATGTGGCTCTTTTACTATGAAAGTGTGGCTCCCAGAATCCCCAATGCATCTCCCATTGTCTGGCTACAAGACTGGGCGGGGGGGAGCTAGGGGCTTCTGCCCTGCAACGGGGTGGTAAGACTAGGGGCTTTAGCTCAGTGTGGGAAGAGAGGGGAAGAAGCCCCATACCCTGGCAGGCACTGACCCGTGGGACAGGTTGTGTGTGTCTTGTGGCTCTTGAACTTCTGAAGATTATTGTATGCGGCTTGGAGGGTCAGTAAGTTTGGCCACTCCTGGTATATTCCATGAATGTGAAGACCGCCGAGATGACCTACATTCTAAGTCGCCTCCTTAGAAGATGGGAGGCAGTCTGGAGTTTAATTTTGAAAGCTGCAAGTTCAAAACCAGTTGGGGTAAGGATTCATGAGCAAGTCACCTTTGAGGGCCTCTCTATTTGGCGCAAATGTTGAGCACCTCTGCAGGTTTGTTGCCTTTAGTTACTAGGAGAGAAAAAAGTCCAGAAAATAACTGGGAATTATATTGTTTTCTCTTTCATTTTATCAAGAGCCCACTTGAAGTTCTAGGCACTTCAGTATATTACTTTGACATTTTAAAATATTTTTCTATATTACAGAAGATATTTCTGTTATCTTTTAGGTTGCATCTTCACTAGCCGCCTTCTTCACATTTCCCATTATTCCACTTTCACAGGTGAAATTCCACCATTAGCAGTACTAATGTAGACTAGCTGACAGCAATTTAACTACCATGTTATCTAACCCTGCCCAGAACAGGTCTAGATGATATGGTGGTTAAATCATTAGTGGCTTGCCTACATTAGTGCTCCCACAAGTGGAGTTGTAATATATTAGCGCAATGATGGGAAGTCTGAAGAAATTTGCTAGTGAAGGGGAGCCATTAGTGTTAACGAGTATATTTTGTCTTATGAAAGAAGATATATTGCTGTTTTAAATCTTTATTTTTTAATTATTCCTATGGTACAAGTTAATTTTTCCTGTGAAATCAAACAAGTGAAATGTGCATAATAATTTTGGTTAAACCTTAGCCTGCTCTATTATTTAACTAACAAATTGCTTAACATGCTATGCTGCCTAGTCAAGAGACATTACTGAGTATCCCAAACAGTGAATGTTTTTCATACTGAAGAAAAAAGGAGGAGAAGATCTAAGAAACTGCTTTCCCTTCAGGGCGAAGTGAAGGGAAAAAAAAACATTCATTGGTAGCAAGAAGACTGGGAGATTCTAACAGATCATGGGTGTTTTATATCTAGATTTTAATATCAGATTTCTTTTTATATATAGATAGTAGTATAACTTCCATATCTTGACATCATGACTTGGTATCCCTAGACTTTCATGGTTACTGCTGAAGCACGCTAGAGGGATAAAATCCCTTTGAATGTTTAATGTGTTCCTCTTTTGAGCCACAAAGAGCATTAATCCTCCTCCTCTCATCTACCAACAGCTGCACTGTTTTTCCGACTTGCTAGGGCGTAACAGGATAGCACTGCACGACTGAGCGAACATAAACATTGCTAGTTGTTTTTTTGGCAATATAAACTTTATAGCAGCTGATCTCCATCCAACAAATAGGAAAAATATTTAGGCATCTGATGCCTATGAGATGTAGCAATCCCATACTCTGTCAACATTTATACTGAGAGTTAAATTTAAGAAATAATTAGCATAATACATTTCTGAGCCTTTCCAAAATTTGATAGCACCCAGTTCAGCAAGCCATCTTGTACGTGTTTTCCTAGAAATTGTGTGTGTGTGTGTGCGCGCGCGCGAGTGAGAGAGTGAGAGAGAAAAAGGAAAAAAAAATTTTAAATGAGAAACCGATAGCCACGGTTAGATTCAGACACAGTTGAGGAATGCATTGTTCAACACTCTCTATACCACTCGGCCAATGCATCTCAATCCTGGCCTTGCTTCACTCATCCAACTACTTTATACAGTTCCACACAGGACTCCAAGTTCAACAAATATCAGACAACATTCGTAGGGGAAACAGTCAGGCCGACTATCTGTAAAAATCTACAAAAAATTTGAAATGTCAGAATAAATATTTTTCAGATTCATCCTGATACCCTAAAGTCAGGTCTGTTTTTGAAAGCAGAATTGAAGGATGCAACTGACTGATGAACTGATGCAACATATTGTCTCTAAGTAATCCCTTATCAAAAACTGAAAGGCCAAAAGCCATACATGATAATGTTTCAGTTATAATGCTGTACTTTCACTGATACTTTAAGAACCATCTTGACACCTTAACTGGGTCTCCAGGGACCTCTACAGAATTTTTTTCAACTGTAAAAATTGTAACCAGGTCTCCATATACTATTCATGTGAATAGAGAATTAGTATTTTTGAAAAAGGACGACATGATGATGAGCTATTCTGAGTGGTGAGAGGACAATTTCCAAGCCATTTGAAAAACTCTTCTTTTAAAAACAAGTGTCATCATTCTGAGATAACACTACAAATATTAAAGCCTTTGACACAGGCCATTACTTCCAATTGAAGTAATGCCTCCTGGTTCCGAGACCCTTTGCAAACATATCTATATCATTTATTTGATGTAAGCATTCTATATAATTTCTGTAAAAAAAAAATAAAAATTTTAGTATGCATTTAATTTCCAGCCGAGTCTTTAAGAGTATGCAGTATTCTAAGCTCCCAAAATATAGCCACAATTTTCCCCATCAAATTGATAAATGAACAGATGTAATGTAAAAAAAGTAATACCAGGTGACAAAACAGAATGATTCCTCTTTATACTAAAAATCAAAAGGAAAAAACCTTTTCTGCAGTATTTTGGTCAATGAGACTGATGGATGTAGGTAATGAAAATGTGAGTACTGAGTGCTCCAGAAATTGTACCACGTAGGGTTTTCTAAGGTACATATCACCATGATATCAACATCACTGTACAGGGAGGCGTACTAGGATTTTCCCCAAATTCCACCAGAGTCCAGGCAACCTTGACAGGTCATGTACCAGTTCACTTGTCCAATATGCCTTGCACACACTGGCAAAGTAAGATTTGCAGGATGAGTCCAATGGGAAGACTGATTCCCTCTGACTGCATCCTTTAGAACTCTAGAAGAGAGTCTTCTGCCCCTCTAGAGATAGAGCTCCCCTGGTGCTTGCTCTCCAATGTCATTTGTCATCCACGATTTTTAACTCTCAAAATATAAGTAGGCAAGTGGATATGTTGAGAGCTGACCTTAGGAAAGCAGAGAGGAAATAAACCATCAAGTTCTCCCTACCTGAGCTGGAGAAGTTTCAAACTAAACAACCACTGAGCTGACTATATACCAGAATTACTTTACACTAACTCGGAGAAAGGAATGCATGGGAAACAGCAGGTTTGACAGTTTTAAAAGAACTTTATAAAGTTGTAAATTGTATGCACTGATTGATGATGTCTGACATAATGTCTTCTAAATTCCATTCTGTTAGTTTACCATCTTCTTTCCATTAGAGGAAACACAGTGTTTAGTACTGGAAACATGCTCAGCCCTGTACAATACAGAAAAATAAAAACTGTTCCTGCCCCCAAACGCTTAGACTGAAAGAATGGGAAACCCAGAGGTGGAATAATTTAGAGTAACCCACCACGTCCCATATCTCTTGTCTCCTAATAATTAAAATAAACCAAGTGAGGTTTTTGGAAAGATCTGAATGAGAAAAGAGTGATGGATTTGTGAATTGGGAGGACTTTACACACAAAGGACCAGAATGGAAAAAACAGAGATGGGAGTGGAAAAATAGAACGAATAGGGTACTGAGTCTGGCATCAGCAGATTTTGATAATTGTAGACAATGGACCTGATTCTTGGTTACACCAAGGCCCCTTACATGCTCTGGCAGTTTAAAGGGGCCTTAAAGTATGTAGATCATGAGTATATCATCTTTAAGGCCCTTTTACACTGTGGTGTAAAGTGGGCATTGTGTAAATGAGACTCAGTCCTATCATACTGTAACAATGACAATCAAAATATTCTACTGAGGGGAAAATCATTCTATTTTTTAAACCATTCTTCATATAGAAATAGACTTTTGTGAACAGTGCTCTCAGCCCAAGGAAAGAGGGGAAGGAAAGGCGAGACGAGGAAGAAAAGTGCTTCACATAGCTTAACAGTGAAACCAACAAGCAGTTATGGAGCAGCTTGGAAGGTCTCCAAAAGCAAAGGCAGCCCCCTTTCCAGTCCGTCCTGGCCAGATGGGAGATGCACATACTGCTGGGTCTCAAGCAGTGCTCAGCTTGGTAATAAATGTGATGTGTCCATTTTTCTTTTAAAAATAAAACTGTTACAAAACAACAACCTCAGTCAGCACTGGTGAAAAGTGTGTACCTGGTTATAGTCACATATATCACCCCCAAAAAGAAACAGCTTCAAAACAACACAGGAAAAATAACGTATTAAGAAAATGGAAGGATTCTCAGGATCTGACTGAAGTGGCTTATAAAAGTTCATACTCAAATATTACTTAAATTGTAAAGTCACTATTTTAAAACATTCCATAATTTATTAGGATTTAATATATTGTTTTCCCAACTACTAGACACATTTCATGCTAGAAACATATGAACAAAGACATGTTGCCTGACATATATAAAATTAAAAGGCTGGAAAAAACAAAGTGCACAATAAGGAATAATCCTTCTCTTGTAGGAAGATGTGCTGGATCACCTAATAAGTCTTTCCTCTGAATATACCTTAAAAAAACATACTCCCTATAATAGATGCACTAATGCAAATATGATTTTTTAAAACAGAAAGTCAGCATTTCAAAAACTCTAACAACATAATTTGATACCCCCAATTCCTATTTTATTTAAAACAAAACAAGGTATTATAGGGTACCGTGTGGCTACTCTCAAGCATCAGGCTAAGATCCATTCCTTCAATAGCGCTGACTCTCTGAATTGGACGTCCAGAATATTTCTACTATGTTATGTTATGTTATGTAAGTGCTAATTATATGCTTGGTGCTGCAAATGGCACAAATTAAAAAAAAGCAGTCAGTGTTCTGAGGAGCTTACAATTTGAAGAGTCCAATCCCGCAAACAGTTACCAGGCACATCTTTACTTCTGTACATAGCTCCACCGAAGTCTTGTGTTTCACTCAATTTAGTTTTAAAATATGCCAGGGGTGTCTTCCACCGCTTTCTTTGGAAGACTATTCCACAGCCAAATTCCTTAGTGATCTCTCACTGTGAGGAAGGTTAGCTGATGGGCCTATGCACAGAAGTTTTCAGGACCAGGTCCTAAGAACAGACACAAATATGACTCACTAGGAAAGTTCAGAGGACAGTGCAGTATAACTTGTTGGCTAAAATGTGCTGTGTTCTCTTCTAGAAGCTGCCCCTCATGCAGTGATCGAGCCTACTAAAGTTACAACATAATGGAACTTCTCCTTTAGCTCATGGGGTAGAAGCCTGTGCTTTTGGTGCTGAATATCTCAGGTTCAATCTCCACTGACTACTCTTTCTGACAGCCAGAAAAATACCTGTCTGCAACAAAAGATTTAAGTGCATTCTACCTGTATGCTATAAAAAAGACCCTTTAAAATCAGAAGACCTGCAGGACTGGCAGTAAAGAGAGCACTGGAGGAAGGAAACAACACAGAAAGACTGACGAGAACTATTAGAGAAATGTATGCGTCTCTTTCTACTTTCTCAAAAGTCAGTTAAAAGGTAACAGTACCTTAAAATGGAACAGGCTGTTGACATAAGACATTGGCTTATTCAAGTTTTAATAACTATACATTTTTGTTGAACTAGTTAAAAAAGTGGGTGCTGCCAAAAGGGGTGCTGTAACAGCAGGCCTATTCTCATAACATAGCATGTGGTCTTGGACTGCAAGGGAAATTCTCTTAGGAGTTATGACTGTCAGTGAGGGGAACTGAAATAATAAATTTTCTTCCCTAGTGTAGGAAACACTGAATAGTACTAATTTGTACTTTTCATGCTTTATGCTATTGTTTAATATTAGTTATAACATCTGCTTAGTGAAATAATGCTTAACGAATTACCAGTTGTAAATAGGAACTTGGAAGCAATTTGCAACTCTTGTATAGTTTCCTTCCAGAATTAGAAGAATTTGAAGGCGAGAGTGGGGGGTGTGTGTGTGGAGGGGGTTGGTGAGTGAGAGACAGACATTCTCTTTCTTCATGCTTTTTAATTCTTCTGTAATTGCTAAGCAAACTAAGAGAGTTTCCTTTCCTTCCCATAACCTACCTGGATTTTCTCTATGCTGCCACTTCCTAATAATCTAAAGAATAAATAATTACTAAGATTAGAATTAAACATGATAATAGTTCTTACATATTCGTCTCCAAATACAATGTAACAGGATATTTATTTATGCAGATGTCAACGTACCTGATGAAGGTCATTACCCAACGCATACTCCTGAAAGTAACCTGGTGCAGCAGATGATGCTCTAATGGCTTGCCATAATTTATACTGACAACCTCCAATGTAGTGAGACTTGACACCTGGAAAATGGTTGTAGTTTCTAAACACAAATGCTTTCAGTGGTGTTCCTCTGTTTACAATGGTGCTTACTGCAGCTACCTTGTAGATTAGAAAAATAAAGATAATTTCAGATACCGGCACACTGTATCTCCCCTCCCACAGCTACAAGATTTAAATATTAGCTTTGTACATCATGCTGTGGGTACAAGTACACTTGACAACCGTTAAAGTAAAACAGGAAAATAAAATTCACATGACTAGCTTGAAGAAAAATGAATCTCTTGTAATCTACAACCTTGTCATACCAATTGTTTTTATAAGGTATAATCAAGAAATTTTCTTCTTCTTTGTTTTTAACCGTATGTCAGGCTCTATTGCCCTTCTAGTTGTGAAATATGGACATTGCTCCCTGTGGAGCTCACCAACGCTTCTCCCATGTCAACCAGAGTCATAGCTGCAGAGTTGAGATACCTTCTCCCCAAAAGTCTGCATGCCCATAAAAGCCAGAGAAGCTCAAACTCTGAGGCAAACACAGCATCCTGTATTATTTTTATCTTTAAAAAGAATACGACAAAACTCAATGGAAAGAAAGCACAGAGGATGAAGTTTTGTTTGTTTGTTTTTGAATTGCAGGTGGTAGCAGAAAGAACCTACAGACTTTAAATTCCCTATTCCTCTTCCAAAACAGGCATCATGAGTTACCAGCACCTTATGCTACATTAGTCTAGAGAAAATAGGTCTCCATATCAACTAAGAAAGTTTGTAAATCAGTGAAATATCTTTTCTTGAACTTGTTATTTTCTGAGAGAAATGATGAGATTATCACCATTTGCTATTCTGTTTTTCACAAGCCCTATCAACTGAAATTTAACAGAAAATAGTCAGGTGCCTGACATAAAATGATGTATGGGTTTTTTTAGTACGTTACAGGCAAAGGCAAATGTTGGAGAAAAAATATTGTTTAAAGACAAGTCCCAATGTCTAACAAGTGTTTTATTATTTTTAACTTATATGGATATTTACAGATTCTTGGAGCTACTATAAAATAGTTATTTCTAATCAACACAAAGAACTACATTAAAATGTGGTCAAAGTGCGGAGTGGAGCACTCAAAAAGTAAAAAAAAATAGCACTATCCAAGTAAAAATGAGGTGCAACACATATCTAATGTTACAAGCATCACAGAAGTAACTTTAGATTGCCCAGTCTAGCACGGAAGCTCATATCTTAATAATTCATGTATAAACTGTACCTTTGTATTATACTTGTGGCATGCTTCCTTATCTCAGGAAAACAAAAGAGATAAAAAACATTCACTATATTTCAACAAAAAATTAATCAAATTACTATATAACTAAAATCACTAAGGTGATTAGTAGTATGAAATTGTCCTACATTTTATAGTTCTAGAATTTTCCATAAAGATACTGAAATATCATGAACAAAAGAATTGTGCATGTCATTCCAAGTGGGAGACAGAAAGTAGTCCTTCCCAGAAAGAAAGGTCTGGAAGCAACGATCAGCATGGTAAGAATTTGCAAGATCTTTAACGGATGATGCATAGTGCATGGCTGGCATTGTCTAAAACAATGTCTCTTGACAAATTAGTGGGTGGGTGATACTATTTGCATACTAGTTTACAAAGCAGTCTTTGTTTTTGTGAATGTATTACTCATCAGCACTTGAAGCTGAAGTTATGGGAGTTAATATGCTGATACCATCTCTCAGTTGCACAATTACAAGTAAATCACTGTATTCACAAAAAATATAGCTTTACCAGGAAAAAAAATACATGTAAAACTTCTATATGACAGTGATTAAGATACAAATGATGAAGTACAACAATTTTCTTTTCACCCCAAAAGAGTCGTCTTCTGCTTCCATTGAAGTCAATGACAAAACTTCCATTGACTTCAATGGGAATAGGATCACACTGAAAAACTCATATTTGTTTTTTTAACACCTACACATTTTTCACTTCAGGATATAATCCTAACCTGTGAAGTACTAAATGCTTCCTGCAAGGCACTAAGCATCCAACTCTTAATAGGAATTCAATAGGAGTTGAGAGCATAAAGCACCTTGTACGGTTGCATGTTTTATTTGGACAATACTATAGCCCTGTTACTTTGAATAACTAACAATTTCATATCTATTTATATACTCATTTTATTACTCAGGAATTTAGAAAGGCAAGATCTCAGTTCAAAGATAACTTTTAAATCAAGTCAGTATAGGCCATCAAATCCCTCAAAAAGTAGTATGGTGTTCTAGCTTTTTCCATGTCCTCCTTTTACACAGAGAGCATAAGGAGAGTCAGTTGAGCTCATGTCTATTTTCAGAAGAATCTGAACCTTTTCCATTTAATAGTAAAACATTCAATATAGTACTATAATGACACTAAGACACCTGTTAATTACCAAATTGTTCTTAACAATGTGCTATTTTATTTCTTCTCCTTCCTAATAACAGAAACAGAATACCCTCTCCTTTCTCATTTTTCACTCTTGTGCTGTGCTAGATATAACACCCCTCCAAATGCTACAGGCAAAGAGATCATTACCTACCAAAAGGACAAGAGGAAACCTGGTGATGCAGATGGAGGAGATGGTATGATGGGATAACATGGTTTTGGTAATTAAATATTCATGGTAAATAGGCCCAATGGCCTGTGATGGGATATTAGATGGGGTAGGATCTGAGTTACCCAGGAAAGAATTTTCTGTAGTATCTGGCTGATGAATCTTGCCCATATGCTCAGGGTTTAGCTGATCGCCATATTTGGGGTCGGGAAGGAATTTTCCTCCAGGGCAGATTGGAAGAGGCCCTGGAGGTTTTTCGCCTTTCTCTGTAGCATGGGGCACAGGTCACTCGCTGGAGGATTCTCTGCTCCTTGAAGTCTTTAAACTACGATTTGAGGACTTCAATAGCACAGATATAGGTGTGAGGTTTTTTCTGTAGGAGTGATGGGTGAAATTCTGTGGCCTGCGTTGTGCAGGAGGTCAGACTAGATGACCCTTCTGACCTAAATATCTCTGAAAAAAAAAAATGGGGAGAGACTACTAGCTCTCTCACACCACCCACAGGAAGAAAGTTAACAGCCAACATCACAGTACTGCAAGGAAACACTGAAAGGATTCTAGGACAAAATAGCAGAACTGTAGAATCCAAGATGTGACATAAAAGCAAGGGTAGTTGAGAAGTATGTATTCGTAGTCAGTTCACAATCATCATCTCATGGGAATTAATGTATCTAAAATCAGGACACTTATCAGCTAAGAAGTACAAGACTACTGCAGCAGGGTTGGCAAATATTTAAGATATCTTGTGGAATTTTAATTTTTAAATGGGGATTGTTTTTATAGATAGTTTTCAGAGTATAGGTTACAAAAAATCATGCAAGTTATACAAACAACATTCGTCAAGTGATGGCACTATCACCCAAAGCTATTTGTTCCCAATTAATTTTTTTCTGTAAAATATTAGTTTTTGAAAATCTACACTTACCTTAGGACATTTGGGATTTCTTGCAGTTTCAATCATGAGATCCGATCCCATTCTATCTCTATATAACAGGTAAAAATTTGAAAATGCATCACCAGTTTGGCATCATCAGAACAATAAATTAGTCAAATCAAAGAGACAAGTAGGGTGAGATAATATCTTTTATTAGACTAACTTCTGTTGGTGAGAGAGACAAGTTTTTGAGCTTACACAGCTCTTCAGGTCTGGGAAAATTACTCAGTGTGTGACAGATAAACACAAGATGCAACAGATTGTGTAGCATAAGTTGTTAACACATATTTCAAGGGACCATTCAAGGTGACGTGGCCTGTTATCTCACCCACCTTGTCTCTCTAATATCTTGGGACGGACATGGCTACCCCACCACTGCATAGTCAAAACGAGTCATTTATGCCTACTCTTACTTCTGGTATTTTCTATTTAAAACATACAGAGTGAAATCCTGGCTATGTTGAAATGTATGGGAGTTTTGCCATTGACTTCAACAGACCCCAGATTTCACCCTCTGTATCTCCTCACTGGTTGGAAATGATGAATTCAGTATACAAATGATTTGAAAAGAATGACCGAGGCCTCAGTCCAGCACAGTATTTAAGCATGTACTTAATTTTAAATCAATGGGACATGTAATTAAAGTTAGGAACATGTTAGAGTGCTTTGACTGTTTGGGACTTGAAAAAGGAACTCTTAAATGTAGTGGTTTTACTTTAATGAAAGTCATTCTTGCTGAGGTGTACACCATTATCAAACAAGAAATAAAAACATCTTTCTTGAAAAACCCCCCACCACTATTATGAATTTTTTAGACTATAAGCATGCAGCAAGAAAACAGAAGTTAAAATATCTATTCTTCATTCTGCATAGATTCTTTACAAGTCTCCCAACTGCTAAGGAGAAACCATGCGAATCATCCAAAGCTGAATAGATCATCACATCAACTTTAGGGTTAGTGCTGCATCTTGTATATAACCCTTGTATATTCCGAGTCAGAAGACGACCTCAATACATGATCCAAGACTGGTTTGGGTAGAAGCCTGGAAGCAGCACTGTGCAGGGGATCTTGTATCAGAAGATACCTCTGATCTTTCTTCTCAGCTTACAACATTCATTTACACCTTAAAATAGATGACAGCTTGACAGTTCTTGTGGGGACAGTTATAGACAGTAGGCTCTTGCCCAAGACAGATTCCCTCAGCTTCTGCAGAATACAAGCTTTCATTTACATAAAAAAATTCTAGCCCTCCTGATAACCAAAAAAACCTTCTGAATGCAGCCCAAGTTTAAAGCAGTGGGGTGCTGTCTTCCTAAGTCTGCAAAGACAGTTCCAGTGCTGCCATAGTCACTAGTTAAGGTGGTTCTGTGACCCAGTCAACGCTTGGTGCCAAATGGCAGAGGGCACAGGGAGTGCATAGGGCTTTACAGGGATCCTCTGGGTCAGATATACACATAATAATCAAAGGGTGGCATGTAAGGTCTGTCCCGAGAGCTGGTATCCCACTGGTCATTATAATAATTGAGAAACATATGTATGGATAACATTTAAGGAGTTACATATCTATACCAAAAATTACGTTCTTAAGGTCTTGACATTAAAGCAGGTCACCAGGAGGGGGCATACTCAGACATGCTCCTTTCATACAAAGGCTAGCAGACACTTATCTCCCTATCTGGCCATTTGGGTATTGTGTATTGTATGCCTATTTGCATGAAAGAATACAATGAGAGATTGTGAAACTCTACAAGAAAGGAAATCTACAAGATGAAACAAGCACCATCAGGAGT
The DNA here is from genome assembly GCF_965152275.1 of Natator depressus. Classification (NCBI taxonomy): domain Eukaryota; kingdom Metazoa; phylum Chordata; order Testudines; family Cheloniidae; genus Natator; species Natator depressus. The sequence continues at coordinate 295,563,824 of NC_134234.1, forward strand.
GTTCCTGTTGATGAATAAAAGACAGGATGGGACTGGTATATTTTGGGAAGCAAAGAAACACTGGAGTTCTTCATCTAGGAAGCAAGCTGACAGCATGTGTGTCTCATGAAGAGATGGATCACAGTCAAACCTGGCTGTAAAGTGCTGCAATGATTTTGGGGAAGCATTACTCTACTATATATGACAGTATTTCAGTCTAGGCCCTAGGGTGAACATTATGATTTTATTTTATATTTAACCACTTGTTTCCAATACTTGTACTTGCTACTACTTGAATCTCTATAAATTTATACTTGATTTCACGATAAACATACCTAAGTGCTGTGTGTTAAGTGGGGCACTGATCTAAGATAGAACTAGTAAGCTGGGGTGTACTATCTTTTGGAAGCAGCAGATCTGAATACCCTGAGTGTCCAGTGGACCAGGAACTGGACACTCCAAGAAAATGCTCAAGGGCTGGAGCGTACCAACTGCTAACCTGTAGAGACTGCAATGCTTAAAAGGAGAGTGCTTGTGTTGCCCATGGCCAGTAGAGTGGGGGAGGTGACTGTTTACGTGGGGTTGGCATTCATTGATTTGTTTATAGGGACCAGATTGTGCGGATCCAAGTAGAGGATCGGTGGAAGACCAAGTAAAAGGGGTGCATGGCTTGGGCGAGGCTCAAGATAGGGAACTGCCCTTGGGAAAAGTAGGCTGAGCCTTTGGGATAGTAGACGTTGGGTAATTTTTCAAGACCAACTCAGGCAGAGAAAGTTTACTGTTGCACCAGCATCCACTACAAATTTGTTAGCATTATTTATTATAACTCTTGATATTCTTAACATTCACGTAAGTGTCCAATTCATTTTTGAATCTTACTAAGCATATGGCCTCAACAACATCCCATGGCAATGAGTTCCACAGTCTAATTTTCATCCAATGGTACAAGTCATTGTCCGTTACTAGTTTTGAATTAGTCCATCTTTTAAATTTAATTTGAGTGTCCTCTTGTTTTTGGGTTACCTCCTCTATGCTATTCATTGTTTTACATACTTTTGTTATGCCCCCTCTCATTTGTCTCCTCTCAAAAGGAAACAATCCAATCTTTTCAATCTCTCTTCCTTTAAGAGTTTTTCCATGACAAATAATAGGTCACCCTTTTCTAAGCCTCTTCTAACTCTTCTATCATTTCTGAAATGAGGTGACTTGTATTGCATACAGTTTCGTCACTAGGGCTGCACCACTGATTCATATAATGGCATCGTAATATTTTCTGTATTATTATCCATCCTATTTCTTATGCATCCAAACATCCTGTTTGCTTTTTTTGTGCACAGATCTTCTTCACTGAGTTGTCCACAATGACACCAGGTCCCTTTCCTGAGGTAATAAAGTTAATTAGAAACCTGCAAGGTGTAGAAGCAGTTACATTTTCCCTTGCAATATGCATTACTTTGCATTTATCAACACTCAGTTTCATTTGTCAGAGTATGGGATGTGGCCCAAAATGATAAATAGGTTGAGAACCACTGTCATATACAAATCAGTTCCCCTCAATGTACCAATATTTTGGCTAGTTTGTCAACCCCCCTCTACTGCTCCCTCCCAGATAAGTCTTCTGCATATAATAGACACTATTCAAGGACAAAATAAAACAAAAACACACATTCAAACTCACTTCAATACAAAATCCAACAATATGGAACAAAACTATACCCCTATTTTTTCTTGCAGCTTAAACTCAATATGGTATTATGTAAATTGATTTACATAAAAAAAGTAAGGCCGCTTTTGCTTTCTGCAGGAAGAAAATGGAAATGAATAGTAAAAGTAACTACATGTCATAAATGTAATTATCTTAATGATGCTATAATAGGAAGCCATCAAATTAAATGAAAAGCAAAATAGGTGGCTCAATTAAAATGCAAAGAAATATGCATAAGATTAATACTGAAGCAAATTCTCTGCATTACTTACAGCAAAAAGTTATTGTTCACCAAAATGAGTTGTAATTTCCCAAGTAGGCTTTATACCACATGCCCCACAATTGTAGGGAAAACATTAGCTTTACTACGGTTATTAGAATTGTTCTGTCAAAAAGTGTTTATTAATATATACTAGGGCAAATTTTATATTGGAAACCCTACATTGAAGCAAGGAAGACTGTATTTTAAATAGAACAAGTTAGCACAACAAGGCATGTAAAGTTAAACTGCCTTGTATATTCTGCAATGACTGGAAGTGAGCTTAATCGAATTTCCTTACTGAAGCGTTTAGAGAAATGCCATCCAACATGAATATTTTTTTAGTATACATTTTAAGGCCCAGCTGCTGGATCATGACCTGTGTGGAACCCCACTGAATTCAGTGGAACACTGTGCCGGCATAGAGTCTGCTCTGATCCCTCCAAAATCTCATTGTAGGATCAGGTCAACAGTTAAATTAATATTCATGGATTTTAATTTTCAGTTTAATTTGTAGACAAAATGTGTAACATGAAGATGACAGTAATTGCCTTGCCACTATCCACATCACAAAAAGCGTACAGTACTAGAGTGCTTAATCAATACACTGCCTTCCTCCTGTGTTCTTTGTAGCTGCAGTAAAATGTTCATTTTCATAAAAGTGTGTGTGTAGCATTTCCAGACAAGTTGGTTTTGACTTACACCAATCCAAGGGGTCTGCACCCATTTGCCCTAAATGTGAGAGAATTTTCCTGAGAAGATTCTGTTGAGCATAATTGGGAAGCTGAAGGTCAATCCTTCTTTTTCAACCATCTAACACTAAAGGTGGATGTGGAAGAATTTTTGAAATTTAAAAACGTGCACTGGACTGTGTTAGATGCTGCTTCTTTATAAATTGGGTTTAAATAGGACTGGACAAATGTATCAGATAACTGCACATGAGAAAGTTCTCATCTTTTTCTTTTTTGTTGTCTGACCAAATGGCAAAGATCTCCAAGTCATACTCCTTTCTCTGCATTCTTGGATAGCATCTTCAGACATCTGGACACAATAGGTCTGTGGTTTTCCTTTCAGAAAGGCAAACTATAACTAAATAGGAATGCATTTTTCCTGAATGGGTGCTTGTCACCATTATCGGATCATTCTTCGTATTCAACCATTTTACATTGGATTTTTGTTTTGTTTTTTAATATTGTGTTTCTTCATTTGCAGACGTCGTAGTGGACCTGAGAGTTTAAAGTTGTCTGGAGGAGAATATCCAAGACAAAGAGTTCCAATTATTAAAATTGTCATACACTGCAGGTGTGGATGGCATAAAAGGGAGGACAAAACTTTGTTTAATCGAGTACCTCTCTTTGCCTTTACACTATGATATTATAGTATATTCAAAGATTGGTGTCCGCCATTTTCAGGATGTGAAAGACAAAGAACTCCTGAATGAAGCTGAAAAGCTACTGAGAGGCCTGAAATAATGACTAAAGATATCATCATGGCTATGTTTTGAGGATAACGGTGATGCTGAAGGTGTCTCACTTGAAGGATTATCCAACTCCATGTTTTCCTCTTCTACTTCAACAATGAAACACTTTTCTACATTATGCTTTTTAACTGTGTTTACTCCCATATAGTATTTCAGTTACTTCTGACAATATCAGAAGTTAGACTCTTACATTAAGATCCCTCATTAGCTATTTCAGTAGAATGATTCCTTATCTCAATTTTGCTTAAGATGGTTGATTACTAACTTTCTGTAACTGTTGTTCTTTGAGATGCGCTGCACATGTCCATTCCACTATTAGCATGTGTGTGCGCCTCACAGACAGTCACCAGAAACTTCTCCTTCAGTGGTACCTGTCAGGGTGACTTGAGCACCTCTGCTGCCGGCATTGGCACAAAGGGTCCAGTTGACCCCCCAGTCTCTTCAGTTCCTTCCTTCTGGAAACTCTGATGCAGAGGGGTAGAAGGGCAGCTTGTGGAATGGGGGCATGTGCAACACATCTTGAAGAACAAGTTACAAAAGGTTAGTACACTGGACCCTCGCTAGAACGTGGGGTTCGGGATCCATGCGCAGTACCGTGTTAACGTGGGGACTGCGTTACCATGGATCCCACTTTAAACATTTAAATTTGGGATCCATCACTGTGACCGCGCTACATGCAAATCCACGCTATAGCAATGTGTGCTCTAGCGAGGGTCTGTTGTAACTGTTTTTTCTTCTTTGAGTGATTGCACATGTTCATTCCACTCTTGGTGACTCCCGAACAGTTAAACAAGTGGAGGGACTGGAGTTCATGTACACAAAGACTGCACTATAGTTCGAGCAAATTTGGCATCATTTCTTGAATACTAAATGGTGGCATAATGGGAGAAGAAAGTGTGCACAGATGACCAGGTTGCTACTTTGCAAATGGATAAGGATCTGTGCTAGGGATCCCATTGAGGATATTTGCGATCTTGTAAAGTGGTCAGTCGGCTTGCCTGGAGGAGAGACACCTGCAAGATCATAACACAAAAGGATACAAGAAGTTATCCAAGATTAAATCCTCTGTGTGGAGACCTTTCTTTCTGTCTGCTATGACCACAAACAGTTGGGCGGACTGCCAAAACAGTTTGGTTTATGTAGAACAATAGTGCTGGTTTAACATCCAGTATGCATAGCCATTGCTCAACCCTATTTGCATATGGTTTTGGGTAAAATACAGGCAAGTAAATGTATTGATTGATATGAAAATCTGAAACTACCTTAAAGAGAAACCTCGAACGAGGGTGTAAATACATCTTATCTTTAAAGAAGACTGTACAGTGGTTTGGATGTGATGATGTGCAGTTCGGAGACCCTTCTGGCAGAAGTGATAGCAATTAGGAAAACCACATTCCAGGAAAGATATGATAAGGAGCACATTGCTAGAGGATCCCATAAGTTTAGACAAAACTAAGTTCAAGTCCCAAGGGGAAATGGGCTCCTTTAGTTGAGGGTAAAATCTTTCCAGGCCTTTAAGGAATCTAATTGTCATGTTGTTAGAAAAAACAGAACAGTTATCCACGTGAGGGCAGAAAGCTGATGTTGCTGCCAGGTAAACACTGATAGAGGAAAACTGCTAAGTTTGTACTATTTCAGGTGCAGCAGATAGTCGAGTTTTTGCTTGATGGACGAATGCAGCAGTGAGACTCTTTGGTCCACTCTACTTCCCTGTAAGCTAACCACCCTCCCCTCCTCCCTTCGACCACTGCTTGCAGAGGCAATAAAGTCATTGTTGCTTCACATTCATGCATTCTTTATTAATTCATCACACAAATACAGGGATAACTGCCAAGGTAGCCTGGGAGGGGTAAGGGAGGATGGAAGCACCGGGTGAGGTGGTGGAGGAGGAAAGGACAAGGCCACACTGCACTTCAAAACTTATTGAATGTCAGCCTTCTGTTGCTTGGGCAGTCCTCTGGGGTGGAGTGGATGGGTGCCCGGAGTGCCTCCCCCCGACGTTCTTGGGCGTCTGGGTGAGGAGGCTATGGAACTTGGGGAGGAGGGCGGTTTGTTACACAGGGGCTGCAGTGGCGGTCTGCGCCTTTCCTGCACCTCAACCATACGCCGGAGCATATCAGTTTGATCCTCCAGTAGTCTCAGCATTACATCCTGCCTCCTTTCATCACGCTGCTGCCACCTCTCCTGTTGCTCTAGCCTCCTGTCCTCGCGTTCATTTTGTGGTTTCCTGGACTCTGCTATTGTCTGCCTCCACGCATTCTGCTGGGTTCTTTCAGTTTGGGTGGACTGCATGAGCTCAGAGAACATTTCATCGTGAGTGCGGTTTTTTCGCCTTCTTATCTGCACTAGCCTCCGGGAAGGAGATGCTAGTCGCAACGTTGAAACATTTGCAGCTGCGGGAGGAAAAAAAAGGGAGATTAAAAATTGAAAGAGACACATTGGCCATTTAAAGGGAGGGGCTGATGTTTTCGGGTTAACATGCAGCACAAACCCAACTAACTGCCCCGCCCCCCCCCCAATTCTCTGGGATGATCACTTCACCCCTTCTCCCACCACGTGGCTAACAGCAGGGATGATTTCTTTTTAGCCACAGGCAAACAGACCAGCAGGAACGGCCACCTCCGATGTCCCCTTAATAAAATTCCTCTATTTCAACCAGGTGACCATGAATGATATCACTCTCCTGAGGATAACACAGAGAGATAAAGAACGGATGTTGCTTGAATGCCAGTAAACACCAGGACCACATGCTGCAATGCTTTCTTATGCAATGATTCCAGACTACGTGCTACTGGCCTGCCATGGTAAAGTGTCCTACCATGGAGGACGCAATAAGGCTGCCCTCCCCAGAAACCTTTTGCAAAGGCTTTGGGAGTACCTTCAGGACAGCTTCATTGAGATATCCCTGGAGGATTTCAGCCCCATCCCCAGAAACGTTAACAGAATTTTCCAGTAGCTGTACTGGCCACAAATGCATCCCAAGTCTTCTGGGCAAATTAATCATTAAACACGCTTGCTTTTAAACCATGTATTATATTTAGAAAGGTACACTCACCAGAGCTGCCTTCTCCAACCTTCAAGGTCCAGGAGCCCGGGTTGGGAGGGTATTGGATCCAGGGTGACAGTTCCTGGCTGTAGCAGAGAACGGTTTCTCCGCTTGCCTGGTGTGCGCTATCTTCCTCGTCCCCAAAATCCTCATCCCTGTTGCGTGAGACTCCCCCCTTACAGGAGTCCATGTACAGGGGTGGGGCAGTGGTAGGGGCACCCCCTAGAATTGCATGAGGCTCATCATAGAAGTGGCATGTCTGGGGCTCTGACCCCGAGCGAGCGTTTGCCTCTTGGGTTTTTTGGTAGGCTTGCTTAAGCTCCTTAAGTTTCGTGCGGCACTGCTGCGGGTCCCTGTGAAAGCCTCTGTCTTTCATGCCCTTGGAAATTTTTTCAAATGTTTTGGCATTTCATCTTTTGGAAGGAGTTCTGATAGCACGGATTCGTCTCCCCATACAGTATTCAGATCCAGTACCTCCCGTTTGGTCCATGCTGGAGCTCTTTTGCGATTCTGAAACTCCATGGTCACCTCTGCTGATTGCCAAACAGGAAATGAAATTCAAAAGTTTGTGGGGCTTTTCCTGTCTACCCAGCCAGTGCATCTGAATTGAGAGTGCTGTCCAGAGCGGTCACCATGGAGTACTGTGGGATAGCTCCCGGAGGCCAATACCGTCAAATTGTGTCCACACTAACCCAAATTCGACCCGGCGATGTCAATTTCAGCGCTAATCCCCTTGTCGGGGAGGAGTACAGATATTGATTTTAAGAGCCCATTAAGTTGACAAAAAGAGCTTCGTTGTGTGGATGGGTGCAGGGTTAAATCGATCTAACGCTGCTAAAGTTGACCTAACTCGTAGTGTAGATCAGGGCATACACTAAGAGTGGAATGCACATGGGCAATCACTTAAATAAGAGCTCTTAGTGATATCTTTCCATGCAGAATGTGCCACCTGGGTAAAGCTGCTGCAGTGATCCTATACCCCAGCCCAAGGTGGGTCAAGTCACTTGACTCCATTTTGTCGAAACCTGAAAATATGCAGGAGTTGGACCACTAAAGCCACAGAAAAATCACAAGCTGGTGAGAGACTGGACCTGTAACGCTTTATCACTCAGAATAGGCATCTTATGCCAATTCAGGGCCAACCCTGAAGATGCATATAATTTTTCACTTCAAGCAAGGCTGGGGAAGAAAGAAGTTATTGTAAAATGTTTGCTCCACATTTTCATCTCTTTAAAATATTGAATGTGGAGTTAAAACAGCATTTGTTTTCAAGGATTAAACTAGGTCCCCGATCATCTTCCGGATACTGAGGCAATTCAGGTATAATCTTCTACTAATAGACGCGACCTTCAATATTGTGTGGCTTTCAAAGCAACAGTGGGGAAGACAGACTTCCCAGAATAGCAAGACATGGCAAATTCTCCATTATGCTACTGAGTTTGGATAGCAAGTTGCTTCTACTTTATGTGCAGTTGCAAACTTGCAGTCAGTAGATACTATTTGGTAGCGCAGATACGGTCCAGAGCATCAATTTTTTGAGGTAAGCAAATGTGTCAGCCAACCTTGTGTATACCCTACTATCTACAGATGCCTGCTTGAGAGAAACTTGACTCACAAATACTCAACTGTCTTAACACAGATGCAATGCTGAGTTTTCTACAAGGAAATGTTATCATCGAGGGAGAGAGAGTTAGCAGCCGGTGAATGTGATCCTTTCTGGTAATGAATAGGGAGGTCTAGTCCATCTCAGCTTTAAAATGTCCTCTAAACAAATACTCAATGCTTTCACCAGTAAATATTGGAAGATAATATTGTAATAACCAACCTCAGGTGCTGACATAAAAGCTGCTCAAAAGAGACAAGGAACAAAACAGAATGGGTATTGAAAAATCAGGATTAAAATGTATTGGCAAGTCTACATATGGAAGCTTGCCATTATTGTTTGATAGATAATCAATGTTATTTGTCTCATTTTTAAGAGCCCAAAAGTTTAAAATTTAAACAACTTTCCTCCATAATGTTGATATAGGTTTTCTTAACTTTACTATTTCCAAAAAGCAAGCCACTCTAAATATACAATGAATTATGAATACTAAAACTATTTTAAATATGAATATGAAGCAATTTAATAAAAAAAAAAAACCTCCTGACATCAATATATAAAAACACTAAATGCATTTCTTCAACAAATGATTTCCTAACTTGTTATCTGTTATTACACACACAGAAAACCAACTGCTCCTCACTTTATAGACAGATTTTACACAGCAGCAGGTACACCTTTTCATCACAGTATCTTTTTGTGGATTTTCCCCTTTTCAAAGAAAAAGGCAGTGGGTAGGAAGATACATAATGTAGCATTTAAAATGGGGGGCGGGGTGCTTGACACAGCTTATTATTTCACTTTTAGCACTTTTCCTTAGGGAAAATTCACAGCATGTGGCTAGCAATATTTGTAGCAGACACGTAATGAGACAGAATGAGCAAAGTATATGGGCATAAAAATCAGAAAGCTGTACATCACAGCTCATTTTATTCCCTGGAAACAGAAGAATGATTGCATTAAATGCTTTCAGATACTTGGGCTAAATGGAAACAATCAGCTATTTCGAAAGATATTGGTATAACGTATCTACCCTTTTAGAGCTGTGTTTTTAAACTTTTGCTTACAATGAAAGCAGCAACAAGACCACATATTTTCAAAAATGATTTAAAGTTCATTTTAACTTACTTGAGCATCTTTTCCCAGATATCACTGTCATAAAATGCATGGCTCCAGCCCATTTTCATTGTCCCAACAATAACATTCTGCTTAAACACATCTGATCCTAATTTGTGATACAGTTCCTCACATTCATCCAGAGGGATATGAAACAACCCCAACATAAATGCTAATATAGCACCTGAAAAAAATAAAATAAAATTTGAAATGTAACTTGGGATGACACAATGATGCTGTATTACTTCTTTTAATATAATAAGTTTCAGAAGCCATGGTAATTCACATATTATAATATTTTCCTTTAAAAAGGTATGATCAACTGACTTTTTCACAGGCTCTTTTTTGTTCAAAGAGTATATCAATTTGTTTTGAGGGACATAACTAGAGACAGCTTTTACTTTCAGCAATAAAATTATGGAAAGTTTTGTAAAGAAACAATAAAATATACTGTGATTTATTATTGCAAAGAGTTACATAAAAAAAAGGGACTTAACTTCTTATAAATATATTTTATTTGAGAAGGCAACCTAATACGTGAAGTCTAGGCTATATGTAACGGCCTAAAATCAAATCATGATGTTTATTTTTCACTCTTTACATACAGAATGTCTGACAAACTCATCAGTTCAGTAAAGATTCTAAATAAATATGTAAAGATTCCAGGAAAGCTCGTAAAAATTAAAAGCTTTGTAATATATTTATCTGCAACTGATTTATAGTTAGCCATTCATTCATAGTGTCACGTAGTGTGTATCAAAATAGCCTGACCCTGAACTGCTGAGAAAAAAGGTTCAATGGTATTTGAAGAGCATGCTTGCAGCATACCACCAAATGGACTTTAGACAGTGCTGACATGTGTATCACAGCAGTGGCTTTAAGGGCAGGGCCAGGGATCTATGACAGATGGAATTATTGTTCTAGAGTCACTCTGCAGCTAGCACAAAAGAGAAGCATAGATGTATTGAAGTGAAGCTGAGCTCTAGTCAGATGCAGAGTTTATAGTACAGTAAACCAGACGATACTGCAAATGTGGGTGAGGACACAAATAATCTATACACTGTATAGACGTTAGGAATCTGGGTATAAAATAAAATTAGATTCAAATTGGTGCCGTTCAGGAAAAATAATGTAAAACTACAGATATTCAAAAAAAGGGGAAATATTGGGGCACCAGTAATGTCAAAAAATGCATACATATAAAGAACAGCAGGACCACAGATTAGATATGGACTGGCAATGTGATATTATGACTGAACCTCTCCTCCCACCTCCATCCTCCCCCAAAAGAGTAGAGGCACAGTATCAGGGACAGGGTGTTAACAATTTCCCTTTATAAAAAAAAAAATCACAAGACAGATTTTAATTTGACCAGTAGACAATTAAGATAGTGGGGAGAGAATTTAGTAATATCTGAAGAGTTTCAATGCTGGTGAGGGAGAAAAATTGTTCAGGAGAGACAAAAAGGTACAAATTAGGAGTAATTACATTAAACTGGGTAAAAGAAAATTTAGGCTCAATATTCCCCCCAAAAAGAGTCCTAGACATAACTGAGATATTTATTAGGAAATGTCTAATTAGTAGTCATTTAAAAGCTAGACTTCTCAGAGTAATAAAAAATATGTAATAGGGAAAAATCCTGCAGTCACAAATTAATATTATCCACACTGCCTGGTCAGGTCAGGCTGTATTGTAGCCTGCTATCATAATGGCAGTAGATGGTACCATCTGTGTCTGGCCAAAGTCTCAGGAAGCACCAATGGCTTTGGATGGACAAACACGTGGGGAGTGTAGTGCAACAGCTGATGGAGGAAATGCCATCTAAAGGCAGAAGTATTCAATTACGACTTAACCAGTGCAGCCACAAACCTGAGGTAAGGCAATTGCAAACCACCTTTTATATTTTCTCTCAAGAACTATCATGGGAGAACAAAGGTAACATGATCCATGTGTGGTGCTGGATGGTGAGGAACACCCCTCTTCCTCCCCCCCCCGCACACACAGGCCAGACGGCATGATAAATTACACTGGGGAAGAGGTTCTGACCATATAAGAGTACTGCTTGCAGTTATGGTGGTATACCAAATCCTTCAGGAAATAGTGCCTGATATTTGCTCCAAGGTAAAGAATGACCTGAACTTTCATAAACTAATCATCAGAGTTAAGTATATATAAATGGAGGATTACTATTGTGACCAAAGAATTGGAAAGATGTAAGATAGCTGTATGTGGAACCTCAAAGCTATGATGGAATGGTAGAGGTCATTTCAGGATGATAAATGGTAGAGGTCATTTCACATGCTTTCTTGGATCCTGAAGAGTAACAGAAAATGGAATTATATTTATCTTATCCAAGGAGACATCCAAGTGTGTGCTTCGATACAACCCATCAACAACTGACTCATTATAATTCACCTTTGAACTAAGCCAGTTAATATGTCGATCATACAGGTTTATGACCCAACAGCAGCAGCTGATGACGCAATTCATAAGTTCTCCACCTGGTTTGAAGAGACACTCATTCAAAACACCGAGCAAAGACATCACCCTTGTAACTGGGAACTTAAAAGCAAAAATTGGAGCTACATGCTGTCCTAAAGAAGGAATGGGAACAATGGTCTTTGTTTACAAAATGAGAGAGGAAGGCTCCAATCATCTGGTCATTACAAACACCAAATGGGAGGTCAGCTGAGTGTGTGAAGTTAGGGATGGATTAAGAAGGCTTCCAAAAATTGTGCTATGATGTCACCAGTATTCAGACATGAATAAATAGCCTTTACTTGAAACTGCCTATTAGATCTGGAAGTTACCTCTAGTATTTATGATTCAACTCAGTACTTCCTCATGGAAAGTCAAACTGCAATATTTCAAGTTGTGATGCCTGCTAATGTATTTTGGGAACAGATTACATTGGAAGAGATATACAGAGCAGGAGAAATGAGGTATTTAAATTTCTAAAGTGAAGTGTACTGTTTTGTAACCTAAGCTGTATTGTGTTGTAACCTACAATAGACCACTTACATCAGCCTTAATAGTATTACATTGTTACTGACTTGACATTACTTTTTGAAGAGTGAACACCAGGGTGATTAATTGGTCAGTTTTGGCCTTTTAAAAAAAGGTTTGGAACCTTTCTTCTTTTCTAGGGAGAAGCATCAGCCCACCTCTTGAGGTTGTTTTCTAAATCAACACATGGGGTAGTAGTAGGAGCTCCTGAAAATAACACACTGCTGTTTGAACAGTAGCTTAAGATGTACAGCATGGATGGTCAAAGAAGCTTTGGTGCCCACCCTTAACAGAATATGGCAGCTTAGGCAAGACATACCACCTCCCGAGAATGAGATGATTATGGTGGAGATCACTAAAGGGGAGATCAAGAGGCTGGTTGATGGAAAACCAATTCTATGAGGGAAGATAAGACAAGGGGTGGAAGGAAACATAGGTGCTGTATCCTCTTCAAGTGGGTGGCAGATCAAATGGTTGCCAGAAGAGGAGTAGTGACAAGCAGGCCAGGACAGCAGATTGGCACGGGACAAGAGGAAGAACAGGAGTTCAGCACTTCTCTGTACTTGTTGTGCACCCTGTTATGGATCTCTCTTTTGCAGAGGAAACTGTTTATCTGCCCCCTCCCACAAGCTGCCAGATCCTAGAAGAGAAGCACAACTGCTTCCCCTCCCCTGGCCTCAAATTCACTGCACATCTTCAGCCTTGTCTCTTCAGGCACTTTGGACATCTGCTGCCTAGAGACCCACTCCTGCTGATATACAAGAAAGAATCTCAGCAAGTAGCAAGGCTTTTCCCTGGACATGGGGAGGCAAACAGCTAAAATTAAAACTATTTTAAAAAAAGACCCAGATTACAAGTATATTTACTATGACACTCACTTTTTAAAGAAACAGCATGTTTAAAAAAAAACATCAAGCCATGGTAATAATATGTACACATGATCATAATACATATAGTGCTGATATATTAATATATTCATGACAAGTCTTACTACTTCTCTCTTCTATATTGAGGTGCCCATTTTTAATCACTCAAACCTTATAACAATTATGAACCACATCAATAAAATTGTGTGTTGATTAAGCATCTTGGAATGTGATGCCAAAGAGATAGTGGATTAAAATCCCCCTCCCAAAACAGCAAGACCCAGGAAACCTGCTAAATATCAAAGAAGGTGTACATACATAAGATATTAATATTATTGCATCTGTTACATTTGTTTTTCTATAGACCCTTTGTGGTATTGCTCAAAACCTGCAATATTCCTCGTCAGTATTTATGGGACACCAAATATCTTGATAGCTAGGTGTTAAAGAGCACTTTCTTCAAAAATAAATTCCTCTCAGTTTCATGGTTCAACATAAAATTAGACGGAAATCGTGTGGTAATAAACAAGCATTCTTTGTGTCACCAACATTTCTACTTGGCAAAAAATTATAGCCATTTAACCTAGGTCTTAAATTACGCTGTAAATACAAAAGCAAACTTCTCAAAGTTGCATCCAGTTACCAAAAAATAAAACATTCCCCAACAAAAGAACTGGCTTACATTTATAAACATGGAGTTGCTTTCCTGGGGGAAAAAAGATTTTTCAAAAACAAGATTTTTTCATATTTTTACTTGTATTAAGTTTATCACATAAAAATCCACAATGTGAATACTAATTACCTGTGCTTACACCACAAACGTAGTCAAAAAGTTCATGAACGGGCTTTCCAGTAAGTTCTTCTAGTTTATGTAAAGTCTGAAGTGCTACTAAACCCCTGAAACATATTAAAGGAACATCACAGAGAATGGTGGTTTGGTTACGCCTTACGCAGAGCTAAACATGTATACAGTTTGAATAAGCAACAACTAAGACAGGATATAATAAGTCTATAAGGTTTTAATACAAAGGAGGAAGAGGAATTTTATAGTTTGACAATGAGGAGTAGTATAATGCAATAAGAAAGGGAAAGGTATAGGTTAAATACCAGTGACTAATGATTTTGGGTGCCTAACTTAAGAGCCCTTGAAGGAGCCTGACGTACTCCATGGTGCCCAGTACATTCTGAAAATCGAGCCAGACACCCAAATTACGGTACTCAAAATGACTAGTCACTATTTAAAACCTGTCTAGAAAGGGTCCTGTAGGAAGCAATCCTGCACAGGGAGGCAGATAATCTAATATGACTTCTCCATCTCTAACTTCCATTATCTTGAAACTAAAGTACAGGAATTATTATATCAGTTGATGAAACACAAATGGGTACCATAAAACTGATTTTATATTTTGATTACATAAGAAAATGCATTTTACTTTTACTTTAAAAGTTGAAGAATTTTGCAGATTTGCCTTAAAATACCAAATAAAATTAAGTTTGCAAATTTTCTATTCCCCTGCTTTAGAAACCATACCATACAAAATAAAATTACAATATGAAGACCTACAAGTCTGAGTATCTAATTCCTTAAAAATTAAAGGATTTACAAATAATTTTATACTGAAGTAAATAGAAATTTAGTCCCCGGTTTTCAGAAACTTAGTTTCTACTGCACAGATCTAACTCATGGGAAAAAAGTCAAGGCTGCATAGTGAAAATGTAAAGCCCTCGGAAAATTAAAACGGAGTACAAAAACTAGAATATTTTATTTGGGTAGGATTAATGTCTCATAAAATGGGAAACAATCTGTTGTCATTCACCTTTATAGCTCATTGGTTCAAAACCAGACAAGATGATAGTGATTAAGAGAAACTAATCCTTGAAGGAAGCTTTATAATTTTTATGCTACTGGTTGTAAAAATAAATTCAGGTCCTAGTGGGCAGGAAGCCAGATTTCCCCCAAAAAGGCAACTGGCACTTCTCTTGGAACTCTGACCACTGTGTCTAAAGAATAAATAGGAAGAAACAAGTTTTCAGCCTGAAGATTATCCCTCTAGAGCAGAATTAAAGTAATGCGGCAAGATGTCATGAACAAATACACATGCCCACTGCAAGTATATCTACTCTATGGATACATAAAAGACTTCCATTTCCAATATAGTTAATTGGACTTCTTTGTAAATAATAAAACTATGCAAATATTCAAATATTTGTATAATTGTAAAGCAGAAAAGTGAGTGCCTTTTGTTCAAACTACACTGGTATTTTTAATGAAGACTGAGCCTATCGCTACCTCTTTATGATCTTGAGATCCTGCGCTGCAGGCTTTGTGGGTCCTCTGCCAAAGCACCATAGTAATCTACAATTGTCTGAATTAAGACTTGACCCCCGCAAGTCTTATTCATGCTAAAATGAATCTAAATTTCTTGTGGAATGAACCCTGTCATCAAACATGTTTGTCCAGTTTAGAGCACACTATCAGTGCTAAATAAATTAAATATAGGATTGAAAAGAGCCACTGCATTATATAAATCTATTTTCACCATGTCAACTCTCTCAAGACTTTTCCTTTTGCGTTGAAGTTTTCACGCTCTAAGTGCAATGGCGATTTTCTTTAGGAAAACATTAACAAAAGTCAGCTGAGTAGCTCTGGAGTTATGCTAAAGGGGGGGGACAAGGCATATCCTCTAAAAAAGAAAAATGATTTATATACTCAAGTAACCAAAACAGGACCTTAAAACTTGCCATGGACTTAGTCCTAAATAACTGCCTTTGATGTAAATGAAGAAATTTTACTCCTGAGGGCATTCTCTGCCAAAAAATTAAAAATTCTGCATCAAAAAAAAGAAAAATTCTGCACACAATATTTTAAAATTCTGAAAAATTCTGCAAATTTTATTTGACAAATAAATGTGGAAGCTCCAGCATGGCATTGGGGAACACAGGCCACTGGCTGTACAGAGGTGGGAGATCATTGTGCAGCTCCTGCTCCCGCAGGGACATGGACTCAACGGTGAAGCTGCATCCAACCCTGACACAGCGCAAGGGCCAGGCCTGCTGCAGAAACACCCAGGGGACCTGCTCCTCCATGCCAAGTGCACCAGGTGTTAGCAGGCAGGCTCAGCAAGGCAGGATCCAAGTGTGAAGGGGCTTAGTGTGGGTGGATCCAGGTGTGGGTTGAGATGGTTCTGTGTGGGGCAATCTGGGTGCGGGCGGTTCAATGGTGGATCCAGGTACAGGGGGATCTGGATGCATGGGGCTCGTTGGGGGTTACTGTGTGCAATGGAAATGGGACTCTGAAGGGGGGTGGCGGGAGAAGATGGCTGGGGCTCAGCAGAGCGGGGATCTGGGTATGGGGGGATAGAGTCCAGATGCTGGGGTAGTGGACTGGGGATCCATGTGCAGCTGTTTGGGGCTCAGCAGGGTGGGTATTTGGGTGTGGGTGGCTCATCGGGGTGGTCCAGGTGCAGGGGGAGTGGGGCTCGTCAGCGGGGTTCTGGGTGCAGGGGAGGGGTGTGAGGGTCGGTGGGAGGGTCTGAGTATGAGGGGGTCTGGATACACAGGATTGGGTGGATGGGGGAGTAGCTCCCAGTACAGTGATCCCTCCCCCTGCACCTGAGCAGCAATGGGTGCAGGAAGTGCAGGGGAAGGGGGTTAGGAAGAGTTTTCAGAGCTTCCTACAGCCAGGGGAGAAATCTGTGGATGGACCTGACACAGCCCCAGATGCTGTGCAGAGGAAGAGGAAGTCCTGCCCTCCCCAGCCCAGCTGGGACTAGCAGCTGAGCGCAGGGTAGGAGCCACTGGCCGGGTCTTACCCAGTCCCACCCCTGGCCCACAGTGATTTACTTCTCTGCTGGCTGCCCTGGACACCAGAAACATACTGCTTGGGAGGGTCACATAACCACTCTTGTGGTTTCCCTTTGCTTCCCGTCACAAAGTCATTTTTCTGCAGGGAAGCAAAGAAATCTGCAGGGAACAAAAATTCTGTGCATGCGCAGTGGCGCAGAATTCCCCACAGGAGTAAGAAATACTGTGCACCTATATCTATAAGCTACTGAAACTGAACTACAACTGCCCAATATTTCACTTTCCATTGGGGATTATCTGAAACCCAATTTTTTTTTTGAACATGTTTGAAAACACTTGTTCTTTTTGAAAAATTTGGGACCCAAACCTGCAAACACTTGTGCACATGCTTAACTTCATACATGTTAGTAGTTTCACTGAGTTCAATGAGGCCTCACATATGGAAAGTTAAGCATGTGCGTAAGTGTTTTCAGGATTGGAACTCTAATAATCAAGTAAGTTAGGAAGAGGAAAAGAAAAAAAAAATATCAGTGACTGGTGGTGGAAGAGGATGTATGAATCAGTAGGCCTTTAAATAGTGCTTTCTTCACCACACCATTCATTCTTCTATAGGGGACAATACTAGATGAGCTGCTAAAACAGAATACCTGAAAAGCTGCTACTTGCTATACCCATTGTGAGAGAGTAGTGTACTTTTGTGTTATCCTTGCTCCAGGAACTACATGTGAATTTGTTTGTCTTACTGCGAGTTTAGTACCACAAACAAATACTTGTGGTACTAAACTTGTGGTATTTTTCATTTTTATACCAATTTTGAAGTTTTGTAAGCTGATTCTTCCAACCAATTAGCAACTACACACTCTAAACAGCATAATGCATGATGGAACCCTTTAAGATTAAAAAAACTAAACTGACTTTTTTACGATGTCTAATCTCAGGTATCAGAACTATTAAGATCAATCATAAATTAAGAACAGAAAGACTTTTTACAAAAAGAATCTTACATTTGTTTCCTTTACTTGCCTCCATAAACAAACTAGGGGCCCATTCCCACAAACACTTATGTACATAGTTTACTTCACACAGGTGAGTTATCTTAGGGGATCAACTGGACCATGCACATACGTAAAGTTAAGCACACACACAAATGTTTGTAGAATCAGGTTCTAGAGGTTAGAGTTTGACTGCAATTTTACCTACATTTGCAGTTTACAAAGAGATAAAGAGTTTCTGTCATACCTTGTTCCTCCTCCATCAATAGTGAGAATTCGAATTCCCCAGGCTTTCACAGGGTCTGTATATCCAATTATAGCCAAAGCCTCCCTAACAGCAGCATGAAGAGTTTCATCAATTCCTTGTCTCAGCTGTAGTAAGCATGGAATTATTTTTTCCTACAGTTGAAATGAAAAAAGTTGTATTTAGACTAAGTGTTAACACCAAAAAACTTCCACCATTAATTTACTACTTTAAAATCTAAATTTAAATGCAAAAGTTTAATTTAAAATAATAGCTTTTCTTTTTCCCCAGTAGATTTACTATCTCAGGATTGGGAAGGGTAGGAAAAAGTCCAATACCATGTGTCTTGTGTATTCACAGGAAACTTCATATCACAGTGCAACAATAAAGGGTGAAATAGTTAAAAAATTCTAATATCTACTACAACTGTAGTTACAGAGGTTTTAGAGTTAGGGTGTCAATTTTGGCATACTAGCCAAATACCAGCTCAGGTTATTACATAAGTTCCTTTTTGGATCTGGGCCAAAGCATGACAATCCTCAGCATTGCAACTCCTGAATTCTAGTCACCTAGCCACACACTGGAATTGGCAAACCCTGCACCAGACAGCTAGGCTCCTTATACAATGCATGGAAAGAGAGAGAAGTGCCTGAAAATGGGATGCACAAAAACCAGCATGCTCAGCGGGCACATGCGTAAATTAGCCCATATCAGACACTGAGGAGAGGGGAACATCCTACGCCCTGCCCCCCTCAGGGACTTAGGAGCCTCTCTCTGGGCTGGAGGGAGGTACCTATCCCTGGGCAGTGGGTGGACACCTTTGGAGGGGCTAGCCTCCTGGCTCTGCCCCACCCTGCCCTACACAACCCCCAAGGCAGAACCCTGAGGCACCCCCTGCCCTGCCTCCCACAGCCAGAAAAGCCCAGGGCCTATCAGAACCCCTTCCCCCTGCCACTGGAGGAGCCCCAGAATGGCCTGAGCTGCACCAGCAGGCCTACCTGAGCACCAGCCTGGCTGTCCTGGCAACCCAACTATGCCGGCCCCAGCCCAACCACGCTGCCCCGGCAACCCATGCAAACCTGGGCAGGCCAGAGCTGCACTGGCTGACCGACTCGAGCCCCAGCCACGTCAGCCAACCGACCTAAGCCCCGGGCCAGCTCCAGCTGTGCCAACTTGAGCAGCCCAGCCCTGGCTTAGCCAGCCCCAGTAGCCCCAGCTCCAGCAGCCCCAAACTCAGAGCTGACCCAAGCTACACCAGCCGGAAAATGGGAAAGGCAGTGCACCTTCCACAGCTACCCAACAGAAGAACGCTGAGCTTTTTTTATACACCATGCAGGTTCCGGGATGGCTGAGGAGGCTGTATCTGCTACTAAGCTTCCCAGGTTCATCAGTAATCCCTCTGGAGTCCAGGGAGATTACTGATGAACCCGGTAAGCTGAATAGCAGATACAGCCTCCTCAGCTGCCCCCGGAACCTGCATGGTACATAATAATAAGCAAAAAGCCACTAACAGTGTCCTGTGACAGTGGCTTCGCCTTCCCTGGCCTATTATACCCACTGCCTACGTACCTATTGCACAGCTAGGAACCCTCTCCTGGAATTAGGTATCTTAGGTGCATAAGCCATTTCTTGAAAGAACAGCAGCGGCCCCTGGCTAACTCCACACAAAACAGCCAAGGGTCAGGGTGGAAAGTGAAAGAGGAGGAGTCCCCCCCCTTATAACCTTTAGCCCAGTGGTCAGGGTACTCATTGCAGGATGTGGAAGACCCTGGCCTGGATCAAAAAAGGGACTGGAACAGGGGTTTCCCATCTATCAGGGATATTCTGATGTGGGTCTCCCGTTGAAGCTGTTCCACCTTGGATAAACAATTAAATATGCATTAGGCTAGAGAGACAGAACAACTGCAGTTCAGTGGCTAAGGTACTCATCTAAGAAGCAGGAATCCCCTGTTTAAGTCGTGTTCTCTTCAAGCAGAGGGAGGACGTGAACTGGGGTTTCCAACATCCTGGGTGAGTACTGTATACATTGTACTAAGGGTTATAAGTATGACTCTACCAAATTCATGGCCATGAATAACGCACAACAGACTGTGAAATCTGATCTCCCGCATGATACTTAGCTATTGTACGGGATGGGCAGGGCTGGGGGTACCCCAGCTGGGGACTCCCATCATGTGCTGGGCTCCAGCTGCTAGACCCAACTCAGTTGGGGAGGGATAGGACTTCCTCTTTACCTGCAGAGGCAGCTACTGGGGCCGGTCAGACCCACCTCTGGGCTCTGGTGAGCTGGGCTCTGAAGGCAGCGCAGCCACAGAGATATTATAGGGGAGGGGCAGGACTGGGGACGACCCATTTGGGGTCTCCTAATGTGCAACGCGCTCCAGCTGCTAGTCCCAGCCAGGCTAGAGAGGGATGGGACTTCCACTTTTCCTAGTGCAGCCAGGGGAGGTTCCTGGATGTGGATCTGACCCAGCCCCGGGAGCGGCCTGTGCAGGGGAAGAGGAAGTCCTGTCCCTCCACAGCCCTGCCGGGAATAGCAGCTGAAGCCTGGAGCACAGTATGAGACCCTGGCTGGGGTACACCCATCCCTGTCCCTCCCCAGCTCTGGGCTCAGAAGTTCAAGGGGCCTTCTGCTGGCTGTGGGGAGGAGGCGGGATGGACCATGGTGTCCCCCTGACCATGGGCGGTCACCCACCCATAAGGCAGGCCCTGCTCCCCAAAAAAGTGGCAACCCTGCCTTATCCTGTGACCCCCCCACACACCACCATAACCCTCTTTTGGGTCGGGACTTCCATGATTACAAACACCATGAAATTTCAGATGTAAACATCTGAAACTGGCTATTTAAAAAAATCTTATGACCATGAAATTGACCAAAATGGATGATGAATTTGGTAGGGTCCTAGTTATAAGGGTAGCCTCCTTCTCCCCCATACCATTTTGTGTGGAGTTAAGGGTGCTATAAGCACACCTTCTGGATCAGGCCCCTGCAGACAAGGGGCGGGGAACACCTGTCTCCACCTGGTTTGATAATTGTGCTGTGGCTTAGGTGTGAGATTAGGCATCTGGAAGCCTGCCTGACGCAGTGGTACACATGACCAGAGACAGAAACTTAGATACTTACTGAGTTTAGATGCCTACAGGGTTAGGAGAAGGGTAAGTGGGAGTTTTGTGCATCACAGTGATGCACAAATCTGGGCCATTCTTCCTTTTGTTTTGAACAGGTATCCATAGTTCATTATAAACTACAATGCCAAAAGCTAAGGTGTTTATTAAGACAAAATAAGGCACTCTCAGACAGGAAAAGCCTTCAAATCATTTCAGTAGTATGACAGAACAGAAACTTTTCTTTGTACTCAACAGTCTATTAGGTTTATTACTACTATTCATTATTTGTATTACACAAGCACACAAAGGACCCCAATTAGGACAGGGGTTCTGTTATGGCACTGTACACAGTATTGCTTTGAGAACTAAAGAATTCCTTAACAGTTAACGTATAGGAGAATTAAAAGTCCAAGGTTTTCTCCAAAGCAGATACTGACTGCCAATCATGATGGCTTACATATGTATCTCTTGGAGGGAATACATTAGCAATAAAAAAAAAAAAAGATACTCACATAGTACAAGTATAAGATACAACAGTTTAAGAAGAAAAAAAATGATCGATTATACATTTATCTATTTTATGATAAAACATCTGTCATTACAAAAAATACTTGTTATCTATCTGTAGTTGACAGGTTGAGAGTGAAAGTGATTTGTACCTTAATAGCAACTCCTCTGGTTTCTGGAAATTCCAGGAGATGGTAAGTCAATTCTTCAATCCTGTTAATAGAGACTCTTCGGTTAGAAGATCTTCGTAAGGCCTGAACTAAAGCCCGTGTTCTGTTATCAATACTCACTCTTGCAATTATCTAAAGATAAACAGATATGTATATTAAGAATATGAAACTGCTCCAAGAAGATTATACAAATCTTGACATGACTTTTTTCAAATTTTTGTTTTCTTAGATTACTCCAAGAAGAGATGAATGGCTTACAGTAGAATACCACTAGAGGCTTCAAGGAAGGTGGCTTTTCGTTTGAGTTTTTTTACTGAACTGATCTCTGGTTCTTCATTTACGTAAATTAGAAGAGCCTACTATAAATCTGGCTCACAGTGACAGTCCTTCAAATATCTTGGTTCAATGTTTCACCTATGCAGGTGAGATTTCAATATAGCTTTGAAATTATAACATTATAAGGCTATAACATGCCTCTGACAACTATAGCAGCTAAAAAACCCAGTATTTGTAAACACTAAGCAAATACTTGCCTTTTCTCTCTGAAGAGACAAACGCTTTTCTTTCCCTTCTGCAGTTTTGATCTCTTTGCTGCCACCCTCTTCATCTTTCAAAGACTCTTCGCGTTCTTGTAGTTTATCTTCTGAAGCGGCCTTTGTCTCAAATCTCAACTTGGGGACCAGACTGCCTACATAACTGTCTACAAAAGCTTGTACACTGTTACTAGGGTATGAAAGGAAGCTTGCAATGCTCTTTTTAGTGGAAGTTGGAAGAGCAGTATTTGTCTTGTCAGCACCTTGAATCTCAGCTGCAGAAATTAGAGCAGATGCTGAACTCATCCTATTTTCATTACTCATTATGTCACTTTCTGGTGAATCAAGTTTATTTCTGAGTTCGTTCTTAGAGTCTTGTAGAAAAGCATTTCCTTTTTTCTCTTGATCCATAACAGTATTATTCCCAAAGTACCAGTTGATATGATTTGCTAAAAAGTTGTAAGTCTCTCCAAAATTTGTCATGAAGTAGCTTACATGAAAAAGGTTGTTTTTAATATCTACAGAATCTTTTAAAGTATCTTGATTAGTGCCACTTCTACTTATCAATGTAGACTCTGAGTTTTCATCTGTGTGAACAAAGTTCTTTACAGCTAGGCTATTGTAATCTCCCTGAGCTCCAGCACATGTAGTTTGTTTATCATTTTCTAGGTTTACCTGGAGATTGTTTTCCTGAACATTATTTTCAAATGCTTTCCCCAATGTGCCGGAGTTGGGCTTGAATCGAGCTATTCGTGCAAGCAGTTCACTGTGAGTGCCAGAAACAGCCTTTGAAACAGATTCGAAAGTGTTCTTAATTCGTGACATACGATTATTCACTTTTGTTAGTCCCTTGGGAGAAGAAGTGCTATGTTTAGAAACTCTATAATACAAAAAGTCATGGCTATAAATGTGTTTAGTACACTTCAGTGTTTTGCTTCTGGTCCATTTACATTGAGTTTTGCTTGTATGAAAAACTCTAAGTGGAATACCATGATTAATCCTCCAATAAAGTTTAGGTCTACACAAGTAGTACAGCTGCTTGTTTCTCTGCTTCCCCCAAAGGCTTCTTGTGTTAATCAGGAGATAAAAATATGCATTTAAAGGCAAATTAACTGACATTACTTATAAATATTTATGTATTTCATATGTTGCTTCTTTACTTCACTCCAGAAAGCTTATCTCAAAAAAGTCACACTTCATGATGTTACCTGAAATGGAAAAACATTAGTAAATTAAAATAAAGATTAGGAGTAGTTTACAAATGAATACACTTTAGTTCTCTTTCTACTTAAATAGGGAACAAACATATGGAAATGAGGTAAGTTCTTAGGGGTACTGTATTGCTCAGAGTATTTGGTAATGACATGCAGCACCTTCCCACTTTAGGTTATTAGTTTAAATGCACCCCAAGGCAATAAGCAGCAACTCAAAATATTTGGTTGCCTATCATAGAATATCAGGGTTGGAAGGGACTTCAGGAGGTCATCTAGTCCAACCCCCTGCTCAAAACAGGACCAATCCCTAACTAAATCATCCCAGCTAGGGCTTTGTCAAGCCTGACCTTAAAAACTTCAAAGGAAGGAGATTACACCACTTCCCTTGGTACCGCATTCCAGTGCTTCACCACCCTCCTAGTGAAAATGTTTTTCCTAATATCCAACCTAAACCTCCCCCACTGCAACTTGAGACCATTACTCCTTGTTCTGTCATCTGCTACCACTGAGAACAGTCTAGATCCATCCTCTTTGGAACCACCTTTCAGGTAGTTGAAAGCAGCTATCAAATCCCCCCTCATTCTTCTCTTCCGCAGACTAAACAATCCCAGTTCCCTCAGCCTCTCCTCGTAAGTCATGTGTTCCAGTCCCCTAATCATTTTTGTTGCCCTCCGCCGGACGCTTTCCAATTTTTTGCAGTGTGGGGCCCAAAACTGGACCGAGTACTCCAGATGACGCCTCACCAATGCCGAATAGAGGGGAATGATCATGTCCCTCGATCTGCTGGCAATGCCCCTACTTATACAGCCCAAAATGCCATTGGCCTTCTTGGCAACAAGGGCACACTGTTGACTCATATCCAGCTTCTCGGCCTCTGTAACCCCTAGGTCCTTTTCCGCAGAACTGCTGCCTAGCCATTCGGTCCCTAGCCTGTAGCGGTGCATGGGATTCTTCCGTCCTAAGTGCAGGACTCTGCACTTCTCCTTGTTGTTAGGAAATCACAAGGTAGCCCCCATACAGTTTCTAATAGACAGGTGAGCAGAGACCAAGGGTAACATGGAACGGTCATCCCTAAAAATGATTTTTCCAGTCAAGATGTTGCATGTGTTCTGTGAATAAATAGTTGACTTTACACTTTAGGACTGCAAATTCAGCAGATTCCACCAATAAAAATAATATATTGAATACCTTTCACTCTGAATCTTATAAATCTCATACAACCTCTCATACACAGAGATTTAACACACCACTGAAGCACCACCACTTCTGGAGTGAAATGCAACAGTTTGAAAAAAATACTATACAATAGCTGCTATATCAGCTGAAACTGTAGGAAGAACTCAGGCAGGCAGATCATTACTCCAACTAGAATTTGGCCCAAACATCAGAGTTTAACACCTCTGTTCTTGTGAGTAGTGCCATAAGTAGTCAGAACATAGTTTGCAAAAGCTGAGGAAGCCATATTCTGAGGTGCATGGCTGCAGGCAGGTAAGTGATGTACATGCACAGCATACAGATACATAGACTATGTATACACAGAATACAGAGATACGGTACACATGTACACACATTCATACACAGTATAAATACAGGGATAGGTACACATAGGTGCTACTTAGCTATCACATACCCAATACATGCTACAAACACAGTGACAAGAACACAAGACACTCACTGATGGTATAAGCACCACAACATACAGATAGGGCACGCACACTGTATAAACACAGAGATATATGTACATGATATACAGAGGACATGATACATGGCATATGCACATACAGGACACAAATATGCAGTCTAAACACAGTGACATCACACACACACAAGATAAACATGGTCTAAACACGGTAATACACACAAACGCAGGACAAAGTGATAGGCACGCAGGGACATGAGACATGCACGTAGACACAGTGCCATACGTGGTATAAACATGTAGCGTGACACGTGGGGCGGAGGGAGTACACACGGGGAAGAGGGCACACCTAGAGATATACACCCCGTGTGACATGCAGGGCGGGACGGAGGGCACAGCCAGGGATACACACACACACAGTGACACACGGGGCGGGCCGGGGGGGGGGCAGGGCACACCCAGGGATACACGCGCAGTGTGATACGCGGGGCGGGGGAGGGGGGCAGGGCACACCCTGGGGATACACCCACCCTGAGACAAGCCTGTCAGTCTCGCTTGTTCGCCCTCCCGTCCACAGACGTGCCTGGCACAGTCTCTCGCCCGCCCCGAGACGCGGACCGCCCAGCCGCAGGGACACATGCCCGGGGAGCCGGTCCGGCAAGAGTCCCGGCCGGCGCTGAGCGGAGCCCGCTGACACTTACCCCGGGGGACCCGGCCCCAGGCTGGCGCAGGGTGGCACCTGTTGGGCGACGTTCCCGCCTCGCTCCGTTCCCCTCTCGCAAGACCCTGAGGAGGCCCCGCGACCTGCTGCTGCCGCCGCCCCTCCCAGACAGGGCCAGCGCCGGGGCCGTCCCTCCTGGCTCGCGGGCCGCGGCGGGGAAGGAGGGAGGCGGCGGGGCCCGGAGACCGGCTCCAAACAACAACACAGCCACGGGCAGGAACCGGATGCACTGCCAACGCGCATACGCCGGAACCCGCGGACGCTTCGCTCGCTGAGGGGCGGTGCGTGTCGTCCTTTCCGCCCAGCCCCGCGTGAGTGGCCCCGCCCCCGGCCCTAGGGCCAGGGCGGCTGAGTGCGGGAGGCTGCTGATGGGCGCCAGCCCGGCGCCAAGCTCAGCGCCCGCTCCTTCCCCACGCTGAGTGCGTCGCCCCGCGCAGGGCCGCTGTAACGGCAGAAACCGCAGCTGCCCAGTGCTCCTACCAGCGGATCAAACCCCGGGGGCTCTGTGCAGGCTGGGCCCACCTGGCAGCCCCCGGTGGCTCTGTTACATAAGACTGGCCATGCTGGGTCAGCCCGATGGTACAGCTAGTCCAGTATCCTGGCTCCTAGCAGTGGCTGGTGTTTTAGAGGGAATGACCAGGGCAATTTGTCCTGTGCCCTATCCCCTGCCCCCTGTCCTAGCTTCTGGCACTCACAGCATGGGGTTGTATCCCTGACCATCTTGGCTAATACCCACTGATGGACCTTATCTCATTCTTTTTTCAAAACCCAGTTGCACTTTTGGTCTTCACAATATCCCGTGGCAACAAGTTCCATGGTTGACGGTGCGTTGTGTGAAAAAGTACTTCCTTTGGCTTGTGTTAAACCTGTGCCTATTTATTCTGTTGGGTACCCATTCGGTGTTGTTATGTGAAGGAGTAAATAACACTTCCTTATTCACTTTCTCCACACCGTTCATGATTTTATAGACCTCTATCATATCCCCTCTTAGTCGTCCCTTTTCCAAGCTGAAAAGTTCCAGTCTTAATAATCCCTCTCATATGGAACTTCTCCCTGGCTGCAGCACCCCCAGCCCTGCCCCTTCCCATGGAGGAGATCAGATTTCATGGTCTGTGACATGTTTTTCCCAGCCGTGAATTTTTGTAGCCCTTCTCTGTACCTTTTCCAATTTTAAGGTATCTTTTTAGTGATAGGTTTCAGAGTAGCAGCTATGTTACTCTGTATCCGCAAAAAGAACAGGAGTATTTGTGGCACCTTAGAGACGAACAAAGCTTTCGTCGGTTACAGTTTGTATGGCAACTTCCAACTTATCTGTATGTGTGTGTGTGTGTATATATATATATATCTTCTTACTATATGTTCCATTCTATGCATCCGATGAAGTGGGCTGTAGCCCACAAAAGCTTATGCTCTAAGAATTTGTTCGTCTCTAAGGTGCCACAAGTACTCCTGTTCTTTTTAGTGATAGGGTGACTAAAACTGCACACAGTATTCAAGGTGTGGATGTACTATGGATTTACCTAGTGGCATTGTGATATTTTGTCTTATCTTTCCTAATAGGTCCTAACATTCTGTTAGCTTTTTTGACTGCTGCTGCATGTTGAGCAGATGTTTTCAGAGAAATATCCACAACGATTCAAAGATCTTTCTTGAGTGGTAACAGCTAATTTAGATACCATCATTTTGTATGTATAATTGAGATTATGTTTTCCAGTGTTCATTACTTTGCATTTATCAACATTGAATTTCATCTGCTATTTTGTTGCCACTCATCTAGTTTAGTAAGATTCCTCTGTAACTCTTTGCAGTCAGTTTTGGGCTTAACTATCTTGAGTAATTTTGTATCATCTGCAACTTATACTACCTCGCTGCTTAGCCCTTTTACCAGATCATTTATGAATATATTGAACGGCACTGGTCCCAGTACTGATCCCCGGGGGACATCACTATTTACTTCTCTCCATTCTGAAAACTGAACACTTATCCGTACCCTTTGTTTCCTGTCTTTTAACCACTTAGTGATCCATGAGAGGACCTTCCCTCTACTCCCATGACTTCTTATTATGCTTAAGAGCTTTTGGTGATGGAGCTTGTCAAAGGCTTCCTGAAAGTCCAAATACACTATATCCACTGGATTAGCCTTGTCCATGTGTTTGTTGACTCCCTCAAAGAATTCTAATAGATTAGCGAGGCATGGTTTCCCTTTACAAAAGTTGTGTTGACTCTTCCTCAACAAACTGTGTTCATCTGCGTGTCTGATAATTCTGGTCTTTTCTATAGTTTCATCCAATTTGCCTCTGAGGTGCCTCATCTGTGAAAAGTCTTTATAGATTAGAACCAAGGTTGTAGTTCAGGCTGGAGACCATTGGGGAGTCTATGGATCTATTGAAGCATTTGGTATGGGCAGGTGTGAGCCATGTGTGTCAGGTTTTTTTTACCTAGGTCCACTTTGCATGCAGTGCCAGATTCAGCTTCCACATGATGATCATGCTCAGTCGTAGATAAATTGACCTGCGCAGGCCTGACCTACACATGATGAAAATGTGGATGATTTTTTTCATGGATCAGATGGCACTGTCTCCTTCAACTGTAAACTCAAAGGGGACTTAAATGTTAGGCATTCATAGCACTGACTTAGGTGGCCAGGCTCCTACAATAGGGAAAAGCTAAGCACCTCTGAACGGGATCTACAAAAGCAAGCATGTTGAGCAGAGAGTCACCTAACCTAGTCAATATCAAATGCTGAAGGGTAGCATGGAGGGAAGGCATGATGAGGGCTAAACTGCTGCCTTTCAAAGGGACTTAAGTACCTAAATGCAGACCGGGGGAGGTGCAGATCTCAATGTAAGATTCATAGCTGCAAACCTTCTTCTGGAGATAGGCACTTAAACTCTTTCTCGACAAATACCAAGGAGGTGATGTTGGTTGGTGGTAGTGTTCCTCTTTTTCTCAGTAGTCCAGAGTTTTGTTGTAGAAATCTGGATCTTTTTTAGCATTTAAAACTAAAGAGAAAGGAAAATCAAAGTCCTTCTCAATAATTCTCAAACAAAAGAGATTCTCAAACAAAAAAAAGGGATATATTTGCTGAATAAATTTGTAATGATTATTTCACCCAGGGCTTGTCTACACTGGCCTACTAAATTGGCAACGCTGCTATTGATGCAGTGGCATCAATTTAGTGGATCTGGTGAAGATGCAATAAATCGATGGGAGAGCGCTCTCCTGTCGACTTCAGTACTCCACCTTCCTGAGAGGCGGAAGCTAAGTTGGCAGGACAGCATATTCCACAGACAGCGTGCAGTATAGATGCTGCATTAGGTCGATGTAAGCTGTGTCACTCAGGAGGGTGATTTTTTCACACCCCTGAGTGACATAACTTACATTGACTTAAGTGGCAGTGTAGCCCCAGCTTGGTTGTTCAGTTCTAGAAAACTCATGAGATCACCAAGGCAGCATGGCTATATGTCTTCAAACGGAAAATGTCAACCAGTTTATGCTCCCTAATAACTTTAAAGAATAGACACCGCCCATGCAGCATCCCTTTAGGATGCATGTTATGTATAGGGATGTAAATATTGTTTAAAAAAAGTAACCATTTAAATATTCAAATTGTATCGGTTAAACATTTAACCGTTAAGGAGTTCACAACATAGCCAGGGAACTAGGGATGTGGGTGGTGATGCAGCACCCCCACATTTTATGCAGGGCTCCAGACCAGCCCTGCGCCCGGGATCCCAATTGCCAGCCCTACTGGATCCATTATATGTTATAATAGAAATATTGTCAATTAAGATATATTACTTACTAGCTGAAGAAAGCCTCTTTGCATCGACCTAGTTGTGCATATGTCTACTTAAATTTGTCTCCCACCAATATAAGCTCCCCATTATGCTGCCATAATAATACCCCCTCTCTGAGTGGCATTGAGCCATGGTTGATGTACTGTGGTCATGCAAGTGTAGACACTGAGTTCTCTATGCCGATCCTAACAGTGCTCCAACAGCTGTCCCACAATGCCCAACACTGACCGCTCTGGTCATAATTTTGAACTCCACTGCCCAGAAATCATGCAGACTGGAAGGCCCCAGGTCCCTTTAAAGCCCTGCAAATTTTTGAAGTGCCTTTTCCTGATTGTCCAGGTTGGTGAGCAAACCTAACAGCTCTCCATTGTGCAGCTGCCCCGCTGACCATGCCAGCTACTTGCTCCAGATGTGCTCCAGCTTGGGGTAGATAGAAGATACTGGATCTTCTGGGCCTAAGGGGAGAAGAGTCTGTGCAAGCACAGCTATGGACCAGCCACAGAAATGTAGACATTTATGAGCGAACTGGGGATGCAGGAAAAGGGGTACAACAGGGACCAGCAGTAGTGCCATGTGAAAGTGACGGATCTGTGGCAGGAATACCAGAGAGGCCAACAGTAAATCCAGTACCAAGCTGCAGACCTGCTGCTTTTACAAAGAGCTGCATGGTATACTTGGCAGAGAAATCATCCTTTTCCCCAATGGTTCAGTTCTTGCAGCTCTGCAAATACTGGAGGATTGTGTGTCCTGTGATTACAAAACTCATGACAATAGTGCAGATGTGCAGGCTCCATGCTTTTGTAAGAGGTGGTGGACAGTGAGGAGGGCCATGTGGGATTTTGTAGGATTTTGAAAAAAAAATACATGAAAATTATGGGATGGAGACAGTTGCACACCATGATCCCAGTCACCCCTGTACAACTTGTTTCTGCCCCACCATGTGTTGCCAAATTTCCCAAAGGAGAAGGCGCTGAATGGTTGCCCACTGGAATACCTACTCCTGGAGCACTACACTGTGTATCTATACAAGCAGTCCTGTTGAGTACCTGCACTGCCAACACAAGGAGCCAAGTGTGCACATATGCAAGCTATATACTAATTGCAGCGACTTTATGCTGACATAATTTGCATCAATCAAAGTTTGTATAGTATACACAGTCTAGTTAGCTGCTTACTTTTAACATGATCTTCTAGGCTTTTTATTATCTCATCGGTCAGTTCCAGTGGTACCCCATGTATTACCCCCTTTGTTTCGCTCAAACATTTTGGTAGCTGGCAACTTATTTTAACTTTCCCTAAACTTTTAGTTTGTTAGGAATTTATCAGCCTACTCTTTGTATTTACATGCAGATAAAATATCCCTATCTTGTATTTTTCTGGCTTTTACTATATCCCCTATGCTTTCTTAAAACCAGTCATATCTACTTTCACAGTGCTAACGTCACCTATTCTTGTTTCCTTTGGTAGTGGCCTTAGTTATAACATTTTGGTTTGTTTATTTTCTCAGCTTTGCTTTTTTGACTATGTCACCCTCATTTCAGTCTGCTTCTACTTTTTTCCTACTTTGTATCCATTTGTCCTCTCTACTAAGCTCTTCTTCATTTTCTGGAGTTACCGTCCCACCCCCAAAAAAAGTAAGACTATCTTCTATGGCACTCCACAGTCAGCCCTGGCTCTAGTACTCCTCCCATCCCAGCCTCCTAATGACCCTCATTAACAGCTCTCAGACTTGAGCTCACTCAGGACTTTTATAAGGCTTGCTTCATACTACGAGGACACCCATCAGGTATGTCCGTTGTAGCTTTCTGTTCCATTCCTCCGGGGGTAGGTTCCTTGGTAGTTGACTCTGAGTATCTGATAAAAAAAATCAATACTTCTAGCTGGGTTAAATGCCTCATGGTTCTTTCCCCTTAGTCATAAGTAAGTCTGGTTCTTTAGTTTCTACTCTCCTGTTCCTATATTGCCAA
The DNA here is from genome assembly GCF_965152275.1 of Natator depressus. Lineage (NCBI taxonomy): Eukaryota > Metazoa > Chordata > Testudines > Cheloniidae > Natator > Natator depressus. The sequence continues at coordinate 295,595,583 of NC_134234.1, forward strand.
CCTTCTACTTGTGGTATCTGTGGCAACCATTTGTGAATCTGGTTGTCCAAAAAAAATTTTTCTTGGATGCTGTGCAGTGTTTGAACTTGCTCTTCCAGACCTTGTATCATCTCCTCCAACATGGCTACCATCTTATACCAGAAATTTCTTCTGGCTTGTGGCAGAAAGGAAAACAACACATCCAAGGCAGGTCACAGCAGTTGTTCCCTGGTGTTCATATCAGCTACATGGGATAGTCATACCTAAACAGAAGGAACCACGCACTTCCTCCTGTAAACTACCTGTTAAACTGCCCTGTTCACCTGCTCAAGGGTTTGCTTTGCAAATGGCAGATCCTAAGCTTTGCTGTGTAGCTCCACATTGTGACTGATAAGTTAGAATCCACAAGGATACTCAGGTGCCTAAATCCTGTTTTTAGGTGTCACTGTGAGCCATAAAAGCCCCACTCAGTTGCCACCTAACCCTGTAGGCACCTAAACTTATTCAGTGAGTAAGTTTTTACAGTAAAAGCTCCCTAGGTGCCTATGTTCCTGCCTCTGAGCATGCACTCTGCTGCCTCACTCTAGGTCAGTGGTTCTCAACCTACTTACCATTGTGGGCTGCATATGCAGCTCTCTGTGTTATGTGGGCTGCATCCACACAATAGATATGCTACCTGTATGGCCCTGAGGATGTCACATGAGCTGCAGCTGTGTACTGATTGGGCTGCAGTAAGTCCATGGGTTGAGAACTACTGCTCTGGGTGCTTGGGCAATCTATCTCCCACTTAGGCTCCAGAGTGATCCACAAACCATTGGAAAGATAGGTGCTTCTCTGCCTAAGTCAGATGTAGTGCCAGATCCAGTAAGCATGCTCTTCTAACAGTAGACAAGCCATGTAACTCCACACAGGAGAGGTGGGGGGAGGAAGGGAGAAGCTGGCTTCTCTTATAACCTTTACCTCAATGGTAAGGGTACTCACCTTGGCTGTGGGAGACCCCAGGTTCAAGTCCCGCCAGCAGCCTGGTGAGGAGAAGGGATATGAACCAGAATCTACCCAGTGTTTAATTTGTAATGAAAGAGGTGCCAGGGCTCAAGCAATTAAATGCTGGGCTCAAGCCATTTTTTTTTACATTAATAATTGATACAGCAAGCCCAGAGGTGGTATGAATTGCCAAGCCTAGAGGTGTTGGGAATCAGCCCTGGCAAACCCTGGATCTACCACCCTCTCAGGTGAGTGTCCTAGCTACTGGGCTATGGGATATTCTGGTGTGGGGCTCCCTCAATCTCTCCTGTTGAAGTTGTTGCACTTTAATTAAATAATTGAATATTTAAATATTAATTGAGCCAGAAAAAAGTTAGAATGACAGTAGCCCTGTGGCTGGGGCATTCATTTGATGGGATTTGAACAGGGGTCTACCACCTCTCTCCTTATCAGGCAGCTGAGGCTTGGACCAGAGGTCTTCACATCCTAGGTGAGTACCCTAACCACTAGGCTACTGCTGCCACCTACCCCCAGCTGCTTTGAGCTGTTAAGCGGCCTCTGCGCACACCTACTAAATCGGGCCCCACATGTAACCGGGGCAGCCAAACACCTATCTTTCCCCACTTTGTGGATCTCTAGCAGGGGTAGGTGCCTCTCTGTAGCCCAGATTTGGGCACTGAACTCTAAGAGAGGGATGGACCTCAGCTTATATGCCACTTGCCAGAATCTCCCATTGGCTAGATTAGGCGGCTTCCCGCCTAGCGTGCTGGCTTTGTGGATTGCTTTCTAAGGAACTTATCTCTCCCTCTTCATTGTATTCATTCTCCCTAGGCACCTAACTCAGGACTTAGTTACACACAGTTTTGTTCCTCTGATTTTCTAGGCATCTAAACGTTAGGCACTGCAACACTCAGTGCAGAACAGTTAAGTCTCTTTTGTGGATCTGGACCATGCTGCTTAGCATCATGAAGAGTCCTATTAGATTCTACGCCTAGTAGTCTGTGTCTGTCAGTCTTTAACAGCATGAGACTGCTCCCAGATGAAGTTAATGGTGAAAATGGGTTGACATTTGTCAAAGTTCAGGGCAACGGCACCTGTATTTCCCTTCAGTGGTCCAGTAAGGGCACCTACTCTTAGGCTTCCAGTTCCCCAGCTGTTGCCTTTCTGGGGTGGAGACCTGTGTCTCCCTCCCTTCTGACCAGGGTATTTCCAGACTGCACAGTTTGCTGCCTTCACTATGTTATTTCCAGCAGAGACAGGCTGCCCAAGTATACCTGCTTGCTCTCCCTTCAGAGATGGCTAACAGAGTGACTGCCCACGGTTACAGATACCACACAGCTCTTTTTATTCAAACTTGTTTTAATCTTAAGGTAAAAATGCTATGGAGGAAGCATTAAAAACAATAAAAGAACCTATACTCGTTAACAAGAGATCTCCCGAACCATAACAGGCTCTAGCAGGAGCAGTCCTTCAAAACCCCATAAAGGGGTCTCTTCTACAGTCACAAATTCATAACAGCCACAGCTCAGAGCTAGCACCCAGTCTTATGGGTCTCAATAGGCCCAAGTCCTTCCAATCCATCTCTAAGGATTGGGGCCCTCTGTAGGCCAGAGGTCCTGTCTGTTTGCTGGATCAGTTTGCCCTGAGCCAGTTTAAAACCTGGCTGTTTATCCAAAAATCCATTTTTTGTCTGTTGGACCCTGGATAATCTAGTTTGAACTAGTATATGCATACCACTCCAGAGGGTGGCTTCAAAGATCTGATGATGGAGGAATTATATCATCATCTCACGCTCCTAGTAGAAAAGGTACATACAATAACATACACAATTGCATTTTTAATATAATGGACCCCAAAAGTATTAAACATAATTCAATAAGGTTTAACTTACTTCATTAAAGTTTATCTTCTTTCCATAAGGTTTGTCCAGGATATTACTGGATATTGTCAGTCTGCTTGACTCCAATATCTCAAATTCAGCTTTGAGGAAAATACTGTTTGTTTTTCACATTAACATAGTTTAACAGTAGTCAGAAGCTTTATAGTATTCTTCATTTTTTAAAAAAATATTTAAATACATAATATATATATATTCTGCATCCTAACACTAGATGGCAGCCAAAATTGGCAAAAGCCCCTTTCTTTCAAAACTATTATGTAAGGATTAATTGACAATTTGGTTTTATACATTTAAAGTTCTCAAAATATTAAGAATGGAGAGGATTGGATGGGTGTAAAAGTTATAATCTTATCACATTAGATGCTTTGAGCTCCTTTCAGTAGTACTGTGGTTTCTGGCACAGATGCTGTTAATTGACTAGAACATTTTCTGTGTTATAGCTAGGCTTCCTCATTGCTTTTTCCTCCCTCAGCCACATCCCTACAGTATTTCCCCCCCTCTTGAGGGAATAATTAAAAATTATTATTCTTGGGCTTAAACAACTGAGCCAGATACATAGTAAGCCTACTGAGAAGACTTTTATTAACAATGATCCCCATGGCTGTGCTTTTTCAGCTTCTGAAAACAAATGATGCGAGACCTGATTTTGTGATACATTGAGTGTCTTCAGCTCTCATTAGCTTAATGGAAAATAAAAGGGTGCTCAGCATCTTACAAAATGGAGACTTGATGTGATATTCATTTGTAAGTGAACCCCAATTTGCCGGAAGAAGAGACTAAAATGCATACTTGTAGAAAAGGCAGTTCAATTTGATAGAAAGTTACAAACCGGGGCTTGTTGTAGACATCCAGAAATCAATCCATTTAAGGAACAGAAGAAACTTTCTGAGCAGTTACACACTTCCCTCTCTGTCCCAAATCCAACTGCACATACTCAAAAAGAGGTTTGAGGAATTCCTGTAGCAGGAAAGTCAGGGGCCTTAAAGGAACTATAACCACATAAGGACACTGTCATATATATAAAGGGAGGGGTAAACACCTTTAAAATCCCTCCTTGCCAGAGGAAAAATCCTTTCACCTGTAAAGGGTTAAGAAGCTAGGATAACCTCGCTGGCACCTGACCAAAATGACCAATGAGGAGACAAGATACTTTCAAAAGCTGGGAGGAGGGAGAAAAAGAAAGCATCTGCGTCTGTCTGTGTGATGCTTTTGCTGGGGACAGAACAGGAATGGAGTCTTAGAACTTAGTAAGTAATCTAGCTAGATATGCATTAGATTATGATTTCTTTAAATGGCTGAGAAATTAAGCTGTGCTGAATAGAATGGATATTCCTGTCTGTCTGTCTTTTTGTAACTTAAGGTTTTACCTAGAGGGATTCTCTATGTTTTGAATCTAATTACCCTGTAAGGTATCTACCATCCCGATTTTACAGAGGTGATTCTTTTTTACTTCTATTAAAATCCTTCTTTTCAGAAACTGAATGCTTTTTCATTGTTCTTAAGATCCAAGGGTTTGGGTCTGTGGTCACCTATGCAAATTGGTGAGGATTTTTACCAAACCTTCCCCAGGAAGTGGGGTGCAAGGATTGGGAGGATTTTGGGGGAAAGATGTTTCCAGACAACACTTTCCTAATAAATAAACCCAGATAAATGTTTGGTGGTGGCAGTGGAAGTCCAAGGGCAAAGGGTAAAATAGTTTGTACCTTGGGGAAGTTTTGACCTAAGCTGGTAAAAGTAAGCTTAAGAGGTTTTCATGCAGGTCCCCACATCTGTACCCTAGAGTTCAGAGTGGGGAAGGAACCTTGACAGACACATTCATCCCTTAATGATAGAATCATAGAAATGTAGGTCTGACAGGGACCTTGAGAGGCCCTCAAGTCCAGCCCCCTATGTTGGAGCAGGGCCAAGTAATCCTAGATCATCCTGACAGGTGTTAATTCAACTTGCTCTTAAAATCTCCAATGGTGAGCACTTCACAACCTCCCTTGGAAGCCTGTTCCAGAATTTAACTGCCCTTATAATTAAAAAGGTTTTCCTATTAGCTAACCTAAACTTCCCTTGCTGTAGATTAAGGATATGACTTCTTGTCCTACCTTCAGTGGACATGGAGAACAATTGATCACAGTCCTCTTTATAACAGCCCTTAACATATTTGAAGACTATTATTATGTCCCTCCTCAGTCTTCCTTTCTCAAGACTAAACGTGCCCAGTTTTGCTAACCTTTGTTAAGCTTTTATCATTTGTTGTTTTCCTCTGCATTCTCTCCAGTTTGTCCACATCTTTCCTAAATGTGGCACCCAGAATTGGACACACCTTGTCCTCACCAATGCCTACTGGAGTGGGACAATTACCTTTCATGCTTTACATACACCACTCTTCTTAATACACCCCAGAATGATATTAGCCTGTTTTGCAGCATCACATTGTTGACTCATATTCAATTTGTGATCCAGGATAAATTCCCAGATCCTTTTCAGCAGTACTTCCACCTAGCCAGTTATTCCACGTTTTGTAGTTGCACATTTGATTTTTCCTTCCTAAATGAAGGACTTTGATCTGAAATCAATAAGATGAAATTCAGTAAAAACAAGTGCAATTCTCCAATTTGTCAAGGTCATTTTGAATTCAAATCTTATCTTTCAATGTGCCTGCAACCCCTCCAAAGATTGGTATCATCCATAAATTTTATAAGCATATTTTCTACTCCATTATATAAAAATATTTACTAATATGAGACCCAGGACTAACCCTTGCAGGACCCCACTAGCTATGTCCTCCCAGTGACAGCAAATGAATAATAACTACTATGAGTGCTGTCTTTCAACTAGTTGTGCGCCTCCTTTTAGTAATATAATTTAGACCACATTTCCCTAGTTGGCTTATGAGAATGTCATATGGGACTATGTTCAAAAGCCTTACTGAAGTCAAGGTATATCATGTGTTCTGCCTCTCATCCACTAAGCCACTAACTCTGTCAAAGAAGGAAATTAAGTTAGTTTGGCATGATTGGTTCCTGTCACATCTATTCTGGCTATTTTATTATTACCCTATTATCATCTAGGTGCCTACAAACTGATTGTTTGACAATTTGTCCCACTCTCTTTCCAGGTATCAAAGTGAGGCTGACTGGTCTATAATTCCCTGGTTCTCCCCCCCCTCCCCTCTAGAGATAGGTACTATGTTTGCCCTTCTTCAGTCCTCTGACACCTCACTCATCCTCCGTGAGTTCTCAAAGATAATCACTAATGATTCTGAGATTGCTTCAGCTAGTTGTATAAGTACTCTATGGTGAATTTTACTTGAATATTTTATTTTAAGACATCTACCTTATCTAAATATTTTTAACCTTTTCTTTCCCTATTTTGTCTGGCATTCCTTCTCCCTTGTTAATATTATGTTGAGTGTTTGATCACAATTAGCCTTTGTAGTGAAGACGGAAGCAAAATAAACATGAAACATCTCAGCCTTCTAGTTGTCATCTGTTATTAGCTCTCCTTCCCTGCTAAGGAGAGGACCTACACTTGCCTTTGACTTTCTCTTGCTCCCAATGTATTTAAAGAACCTCTTATTGCCTTTTATGTCCCTTGCTAGGTGTAACTCATGTAACCCTTCTGCCATGTGGAGCCAGCAGCAACAAGGGCCGGGTTCAGTATCTAGGGGTTCCTTTTTCACCAATACAACACAAAACCGGCTTGAGCCCCCACCCAGTGATGTGGGACTATTATACACCACCCCCTGGGCGCCTCTAAGAGGCAATACTTTCACTCTTGCAAGCACAGAGTCTGAGTGTAACACAAACTTTTAATAAAAGGAGGGAAGTAACTCAGCATTAATTTGGAAAAACACTGCAGCTAGGGTTCATAAACCTAAACAATGAGCAAAAGACCCACTCCCAAGTAAGTTGGGCAGTGTTCTTTTCCTCTCAGGTTCTTAAGTCCAGCAACGCAAAAGTCCCTTTAACGTGCCTGACCCTTCTCTGCACCCCACTCACAGTTGCTGTCTTTGGCCAGTGCAGCCCCAGAGTTCAGAGGTTCATCCGCAGAGTTCACCTCCCACTCTGAGTGGAAGGGGGGTAAGGAGGTACCTTACACGCTGGGCTGCTTGGGCACTCGCTCACCATCCTGCTGGCCAATTGCCACACCTCTCTGTGGGGCTCTGCTCTGGCCCTCTCTGCTAGCCGCCCTGCTGGCCGCTCACTGCGCCTCTCTGGCCACACCTCTCTGCCAGCCACATGGTTGGCCACTCACCAAGATTTCTTTAGGGCCCACCACTTAACACAGCTCTCAGTGATTTCAGCTGTTAGCTGGTGCACACTGGGCAGTCTCTTGCAATACAGATACTATCTCAGGGTAGGTCCAATACTTAGACCTAGGTATCAGTGATTTCAGCTCTGCAGCGTGTAATAAGACTCTTAAATGAGTCTAAATTAGCTTTTTTATTATACTATAGAGAGAGGAAGGGTCAAATGTGTCTAGAACCCTTAAACAGAGGACACAGGTTCTTGTTGTTCTATTCTATTCTCTCCTTCTCCTCATTGGGCTTTGGAACCCATGTCCCCTTCCTAGCGAGTTCTATTCAGTTGAGGGTGAGTCCCGCCATCGGGGTCTACCAGATACAGTTCTGCTGCCTTTGATTCACACAACAATTTATTACTCCTGCCCCAATAACAAGGAGACTGAGGATCCAACACCAGCCACAAGTGATCATCTGGGCAAGCAGTCACATCATGCTGAGCACCTAGGCAGGGTGGGTGTGCCCATGCAAACGAGATCAGCTCCTGAAGTCCTTTTCCACAGCTCACCACTAGATGTCAGGGGAGAGCTCATTCAGAGTCTGCTTACACTCATATTGTGCCTTAGCCTTTCTGATTTTGTGCCTACATGCTTGTGCAAGTATCCTCCTTAGCAATTCATTCATGTTTCCACTAGTTGTAAGATTCCCTTTTTTATTTTCAGTCTTTAAAGAGTTCTTGACGGTGCAATACTGGCCTCTTACTATCTTTCCTTTGCATGGGGATAGCTTGCAGTTGTGCCTTTAATATTATCTCCTTGAGAAAATGCCAGCTCTCCTGAGCTCCTTTATCCCTTCAATTTTCTTCCCACAGTACCTTGTCTACCAGTTCTGAGTTTGTTAAAGTCTGCTTTTTTTGAAATCTATTGTCCTTATTCTGCTGCTGTCCCTCCCTGCCTTTCCTTAGTATCGTGAAATCTATCATTTCATGATCACTTTCACCCAAATTGCCTTCCACTTTCAGATTCATAACTAATTCCTCCCTGTTGGTCAGAATCAAGTCTAAAATGACTCTGAATTACGGTTGCTGGAGCGAATATGTAAACCTTCTGCCAGGAGCAGTTGGCAGCTAAAAGGGCTGGATTGAAACATCTAGGGTCCTTCAACAATTAACAGATATCACTGGCTCAAGCCCTCACCCAAAAAACCTGGGAGAACTAAATTACCTCCCCTGGGTATCCTTGATATACACTAGTTCTCCACTCACAAGCTCTAGTCTGAGGTTTAAATCAAGAACTTTACTCTATATCCCTTCTCCACCCCCAGTGAATTTGAAAAACCACCAATAATCAACTGACAATATCTATCATATCTGTTAAGTAAGACCTTTTGCTCTCCATTTCCACCCCCTGGATGGTTTGGCAATAATTTTAAACTCAGTCCTCTTCTGTGTGTCAAATAAAACCATGACAGGTTTCAGAGTAGCAGCCGTGTTAGTCTGTATTCGCAAAAAGAACAGGAGTACTTGTGGCACCAGCTGTAGCTCATGAAAGCTTATGCTCAAATAAATTTGTTAATCTCTAAGGTGCCACAAGTACTCCTGTTCTTTTTGCAAATAAAACCATGTGTTTCTGAGACAGCCACCTCCCTTTTCTGCTTCCATTGCTGCATCTCCATTCACATTGGGCAGAGTTCAGAGTTTGGGCAGATCCATCTTCAGCCACTAAAGGAAGTGCTGCTTGGTCTGTTCTGGGTGCCAACCACCTAATGCAACCCTATTGATTCCAACTTTGACTGCTGGGTAGGGGGGCCTTCAAAATTCCTCAGCTAGGGGGCTGCCCTCTGTGGCTTTAGTGAAAATCACCCCAGTACTGCCTAAGGTTGCACAGCTGTTTGTGTCATCTCCATCACTACCTCTGCCCAGTGATGAGCTGCCAAAATCTTAACAACCAGTTCCCTCCTCGCCCCACGAGGGAGCCCCCTCCCCTGTCCCCTGACTGCCCCTGGATCCAGGCAGGAGGGTCTCACGGGCCACCGTAGTGGGTGCCCACCCCGCCCCACCCCTAAGAAGCAGAGGGACCTGCTGGGGGGCGAGGTGGGGATTCCCAGCGGTGCTTACCTGGGGCGGCTCCCACGAAGCAACCGGCAGGTCCCTCTGGCCCCTAGGGGCGGGGTAGCGTAGCTGGGGGGAGCAGGGCAAGCGGCTGCTCCCCCCACTGATCGCATCAAAAGTGGCGCCTTAGGCGCCGACTCCGTGGATGCTCCGGGGCTGGAGCACCCACGGGGAAAATTTGGTGGGTGCAGAGCACCCACCGGCAGCTCCCCGCCCCACACCCGGCCCCAGCTCTCCTCCGCTCTGCCTTCGCCTCCGCCCCTGAATGCGCCACGCCAGTCTGCTTCTTGGCCCCCCCATCCCCGGCTTCCCGCGAATCAGCTGTTCATACGGGAAGCTTGGGAGGGCTGAGAAGCAAGCGGCAGCTTTGCGCTTAGGCCCAGGGAGGCGGAGGTGAGCTGGGGCGGCGAGTGGTTCCCCTGTGCGCCTCCGCCCCCCCAGGTTACCTGCTGTGGTGTGGGCGGCCCTCTTCGTGCCCCCCCACCCCAGCTCCCCTCCGCTCCGCCTCCTTGGGCCTGAGCACGAAGCCGCCGCTTGCTTCTCAGCCCTCCCAGGCTTCCCACGCAAACAGCTGATTTGCGGGAAGCTGGGGGTGGGGGGTGAAGAAGCAGAGAGGGGCGGAGCGTAACTCAGGGGCGGAGGCAGAGCGGAGGGGAGCTGGGGCGGGGCGGGGAGGGGAGCTGCACCCACCAAACTTTCCTTATGGGTGCTCCAGCCCCGGAGCACCCATGGAGTTGGTGTCTAAGGCGCCACTTTTGGCTGGCTGCTAAATTTAGAAGCCCTTTTAGAACCGGTTGTCCCTCGCGGGACTACCGATTCTAAAAGGGCTTCTAAATTTAACAGCCGGTTCCAGCAAACCGGCGCGAACCGGCTCCAGCTCACCACTGCCTCTGCCCACTTCAAGGCCACCTCTGCACTGTTCCCCACTCATAAAAGCTACCTCTGTATCACTTCTTTGCAAAGTCGTCAGAGAGATCAGTGGCTGAACAGAGTCTGATGCAAGCTTATCCTGGGTGACAAGGGGTAGGAACCCCTTTCTCCTCTGGCTTTGTTCTGGCTGTTCCCCAAGCACACCAGACTGTTGTTTTGGTTAGCATGAGGCTTCACCCCAGGTACATTTGGTGCAGTTCTCTTCACCTTTCATTACCCCCAAATTTGAAACAACTGCCCCTAACTGTCACATAACAGAAATGCAAATGAAGCCTGGCCTATTCAGTCCTTTCTCTGTGCTCACCAACAGATGCTAGCAGAGAGCTCTCTCCCCGAGGCTAGTGGTTCTCAACCTTTCCAGACTACTGTGCCCATGTCAGGAGTCTGATTTGTCTTGCATGCCCCCAAGTTTCAACTTACTTAAAAACCACTTGCTTATAAAATCAGACATAGTGTCATAGCACACTATTACTGAAAAATTGCTTATTTTCCATTTTTACCATATAATTATAAGATCAATTAAATATTGTACTTACATTTCAGTGTATAGTATATAGAGCAGTATAAACAAGTCATTTGTCTATATGAAATTTTAGTTTATACTCACTTCACTAGTATTTTTTATGTAGCCCGTTGTAAAACTAGGCAAATATCTAGCTAAGTTGATGTATCCCCTGAAAGATCTCTTCATACCCCCACGGGTATATGTACCCCTGGTTCAGAACCACTGCCTTAGGGAACCCTTGTCCACCTGGAGCTCTCAAACTAGTCTGGGCTACTCTTTTCTCAGTTCACCAACAGGTTCCAGTAGTGAGCTCCCTACTCCCCTAGGCCAAGGCTTCAGGACACTGGGCTTATGTTTAATATTTTCTTTATTTCATTTCTGAAAGACCATTCAGTGTTCTGCCCATACAGCCATTATCAAAATTATAGAACCTGATTCTCTGATTTTATTTTACTCTCTACGGGTGGAATTTTCAAAGCGCTTGAAAGAGGTAGGTGCCTTACTCTTACTGAAAGTCTTAGAGAGTTGGGCATCTCACCCTCTTTTGAAAATCCCTTCCTATATAATTGCTTGCAAACAGCCTAGGGCTGGACAATAGTATATTTTATTTTTGGATTTCAGTTATTTCTGTAAGTGAGTAATGGACGCCCTAGTTTTAACATCTAAGGAGTAAATTATGATTCTATTGTGTTCCTTTCCCCAACCTTTAATATTCTGTATTTTTTAGACTGTAAAAAAGCTCTTAGAGGCAGGGACTATTTCCTTATGTTAGTACAACTTCCTGGATTGGGCCCTTTGTGTCCTCCAGCACTATATTTAATAAAGGATCATAATAATGTGATACAGAATTTGAGTCATAGCCATGCTAAAATACAGTATTGTGGTTCCTTTTATGCTTATTTGTGATGACTGAAATAGTTGTATAATTTTTCTGCAACAAATAATCGAGATATGAGTTTCATTACTGTAGCAGCTGGTTGAAAGTAGGGTTGTCACAGTTTATACAAGTGACAAGGCCCAATGTTTGGCATGAATGGGGGTCAGAATAAGCAATCTCTCCAGGTGCATTTGCATTATTTCCCTGTCCTCACTATGGTGTTTGAAACTGTTGGTTTAGTATCGCCTGAGAATTTCATTCATTGCTGTTTAATAAGGATATTAAATAAGATTGGACTTTTTGCCAATCCTTGAGGTATCATATTAGGTACTTCCTCTAACTCAATACTTTGCCATTTATTATGTCTTTGTTTACAACTTCTGTATGTAGCAGATTCCGCCATTAATGTAACGCCAAAAATTTAACAAGGAGCTATTTCAGAAGTTTCCCACCTCAGACAGCAATACAGCTCTGGGTAAAACACTTTTTTTCCACTGACCCACAGAAAACAATCCATCAGTTTCATAGGCTGCCCTTCCAAAAGCCATCAATCTTTTCAACAACCCACCCTCCAGCCCAGTATCTCTCCATCCTCCTTGCTTCCTCCTCCCTGGTACCTCAGGCTCTTGTAGGTGGCTCCCTTATCTGGCAACTATTCCTCACAGCACCAAGGGGGTTGGCAAAGTCTTTCTGGGCTATCTAGGATGGTATAACTGGAAAGAGATAACTTGTTGCCTGTTAGTACAACTAGCAACTGCAGTGATTCCATCAGATACCCTTCTCAGGTTCAGCTAAAGGGAGAATGCGAAGGACCCCACTGTTACTTGCAGGAATAGTAGACATACTTAAACTGTGCTCAGTAGCTTGAATGCTAATATTTTAAAAACCTCACAAAGTTTTCTGAGGCCAGCTGAAAGAAACTGATGTTTAAAGAATCATTTACAAGATGAGGGGAAAGAGTTCTACAACTGGAATTCAATTGTAGCAATTGTGCATGACAGTTGCAGTCTTAGAGGAAAATCTCCAGTAGATGTGCAAGTGGGGCTCCCATTAACTTTAGTTGATATTTTTGAAGTCAATGAAAATCATGCACTTAAATCTGGAGTCCAAATTTGGCCCCAGGTAAACATTCTCAGTGGCTGATAGGGGAACCCAGGCCTGCCCTCTACTCCAGATTCCAGCTCAGCACCCAAGGCTGTCATTAGCAGCCAAGGTCTGCCCTATCCCACACCTTGCTCCCTTTCCCCTGAGCCTTTCTTACCTCTCTTACTCTCCCTCTTCTCTGAGTTCACCAGCCCCAAATCCCTCCTCCTAGGGTGTAACTGTAGGCTACCTAGCTCTATAGCCCCAAACACACTTCCCTTCTCCCAGGGAATGATTGCAGACCACTTTCCTGCATCCCCTTTTTGCTCTCAGCTTCTGGGCTTTATACAGGCCCCTCCTGTTTCTGTCCAGCTGAGCCTCATTTAATCAATCCCTGCTCCCTGGCTCTTTCTCCAGGTGCAGCCTGGGGGGTTACCTGGCCACCTTAACCCCTTCAAGTCTTGGGTAGGGTGGACACCCCATCACACTCTTACATAACAATTTACTGAGCAAATAACTATTGTGATCCTTTCTCCATCTATAAAAAAACAGTCTCAGAGGTTATGACATTGCCAAAGTCACATCTCAGTACCAGGTGCAGAATCTAGTACTTCTGACTCTCAGTAATGTGCCTAATACATTAGACCACACTGGATCCTGGGCAAATCCTTTATAGGCAGTGAGACTGATTGTGATGCCTGAGAGATGCTATGATTTAAGTATAGGACCAAAAGTCACACAACCTGATTCTATTTCTGGACCTGGCAGTGGTTTTCTGTGTAGCACTGGGCATATCACTTAATCTCACTTAAAATTAGAGTAATAATGTTTGTTTGTCAAATTCTACACAAACACAAAGTATTATGGTATGGCAAAGGTGGGAGTAGAATCTAGTCTAGGGCTGGTTAAAAATGTTTATCAAAAACTGTATGGGTTTTTTTTTTTTTGACTAAACAAAATTTTCTATGGAATTTTTCTATTTTCTATAGAAAATTTTGATTTTTCAACCTAACATTTTTCAGTTTTCATTTTTTTCAATGAAAAATTGAAATTTTCCTTGGGAAAACTATCTCAGGACCTTAAACCGCTGGAAAATGCACACTCGTGTAGGAGAATCTCAGTGCTACTTCTTGAAGTCCCTGGGCATAAAGAGGTAACTAGTGCTGCAAGATTCACCAAGTATTCCAGAAGAAATCTGAGTGAGTGGGTTGGAGACATATCAGCCCTCTACTACAAAGCCCTTTTTATTCAGATTGTTATACCACCCTTATCACCGTAACTGAGCACTTGCAAATAGTGCATTAAGCAATGTGACTAACAACTGTCACATGAGGCTTGTTCTTTCATTCTCTCCCCAGGGGGAGAATTGTATGTTTAGTGCTGTCTTTTTGTTTTTTAAAATGTACATGCTGCTGTATGTTTGTTAGAGAAGGCACAGTCAAAGAAGTGGCCCTTGTGCTTGCAGTTGGGAGCAGAACTTGGCAAGGTTTGTGATCGTAAGTGGTGGGTATAATAAGCCAGGGGAGGCTAAGCCTCCCCTGGTGCAACCACCACCACTGGACCCCAGGTTGTGGGTTTTGGCGGTTTGCATGGGCCGGGCTTCTGCCGGAGGATGTTTTTATTATGCGCCATGCAGGTTCTGGGGCAGCTGAGGAGGCGGTGTGTGCTACTCATCTTCCTGGATTCTTCAGTAATCTCCCTGAACTCCAGACAGATTTACTGATGAACCCACAAAGCTGAGTAGCACACACCGCCTCCTCAGCCGCTCCGGAACCGCATGGTGCATACAAATTCAGGTTGTTCAGGAAAAGCTTTTTCTTGTCCCATGGGGCAACTCAGGGTCTCTGGCCGGCTCGGGGCTCCTCCAGCCATGGGGATGGGTAAGGTTCAGGGCTTCAGCTGGCCTGGGGCTCCTCCACACGGGTTGGGGGTTAACCTCCCTAAAGAGAGTGTCCCCCCTGCCGCCCATGTTTGTGATGGCCTTTAGTTTCTGTGGGAGTCTCTTCCATAGTCTCAGACAGGTTTCCTGCCCAGATGAGCTTTACCCCTATAAAAGAAAAATTCATCATGTTCAAGGAGTGGAATTGTCACCTACATTCATCATCCTGCATTTTCTAATGCCTCGAGGCCAGCATCAGCAGCAGTCTATGTTGCATGATTTTAAAGGTGTTCTAAATGTTGCTTTTTAAGTATATTCCATGCAATAACCCATGGCCATTATGCCTGCTTCTACTTAATGCAGACAGCATAGCTCTAGCTACTACTATATGGGTGTTTTACCTTTATACACGGTCTCCACCAGTGCTCTAGCTGTATGAACTATAAATGAATCCTTAGGCCTGGTCTACAGTTTTTGTACTGGCATAACTCCTTCAGTTATGGTGGTTGTGTTTTTTTTTTTTTTAAATCAAAATAGTTATACTGGTACAACCTCTAACATGGCTGCAGTTGTTATAGTGGTATAAATGTGCCTTATAACTTATTCTTATAAGGGAAGGGAAATAAGCTATACTTAAATACTAAATGCTTGAATTGTTAAAGCACTTCTTTTGTTATAACTCCCTCCATTCTAGAAGGGTTGTGCTTTAACTATACAGCTTTTGATTTCGCTAAGTCCTTGCTCTTTTTGCCAATGTCCCATACACAAGAATCCCTCTGCTAGCAATTATCCTGCTCTCAGAAGGAACTCTTACTGTGTTTACATGACTGTAGTTATATTAATATCCCAGAACATATTTTTTATCATTAGGAAGATTATTTGCCTAGAGGGATTCTCTGTTTTGAATCTAATTACCCTGTAAGGTATCTACCATCCTGATTTTACAGAGGTGATTCCTTTACTTCTATTAAAAGTCTTCTTGTAAAAAAAACTGAATGCTTTTTCATTGTTCTAAGATCCAAGGGTTTGGGTCTGTGGTCACCTATGCAAATTGGTGAAGATTTTTACCAAACCTTCCCCAGGAAGTGGGGTGCAAGGGTTGGGAGGATTTTGGGGGGAAAGACGTGTCCAAACTACGTTTCCCAGTAAACCCAGTTAAAGTTTGGTGGTGGCAGTGGAAATTCTAAGGGCAAAGGGTAAAATTAATTTGTACCTTGGGGAAGTTTTAACCTAAGCTGATAAAAGTAAGCTTAGGAGGTTTTCATGCAGGTCCCCACATCTGTACCCTAGAGTTCAGAGTGGAGAAGGAACCTTGACAGTCTAGTAGAAGACAGTACTATAAAAAATGAAACAAGTGTCCCTTTCTGGCTTTGAGCACCCACTGGAATGAGGCTGTTCAGTAAAACCACTTTAGGCCGGGCAGGCAAGTCCTCCTTTTCTTTTTACTCTGTCAAAGATGAACTATCATGGGTGGAACCTCCGCCTGGCTTGGGAGCTGTAAATTGATCTTTGCATTAGGATTGATGACCAATTAATGGGGAGGGCCCAAGAAAGATGTGGTGCTACCCTATCCCCATCAGTCAGAACTCCTCCATCTCCCAAACTTCAGTTGTCCTACCAAACCCTGAACTGACGCAAATTGACTGAGTCCAGCCCATCTCTCCGCTGATGAAAACAGCCATTGTGAGATATTCAGATCATGCCTGTACTGTGGGATGCACAAGCACATTACAGCAGGTTGCCTGACCAAGGATTGGCCCACCCCTTGGTCGGGAAATTCCAGAGCCCAGCTCCAGTAAGGGGTTCTGGTTGGGCTTATGCCCTACTCCTCCCCACAGCAAGTCTCACTGCCACCTCTCTGCCAGAATCTTGACAGCTTCTATTCCACACATCTCCACTTTTTGTCTTCCTCTTCATTTCCAGCATCCTGTCATGCCTGATGTCCACTTTGGAGGCACCTGCATCAGCTAATGCTTCTATCGTTGACCAGGAGTTTAAGGAGATTTGATTCCCAACCTCTACAAGGACTTCCCTGAGATCATCAAGGTTATCAGTGGGTCACCTCTTTCTTCAGGCCCCATCATGCATCAAACAGCCTCCCGAAGATCATTCTCATTAGTTATCATGAGGTTTTGCAGTTGGGGTTATCCATGCTCCACATGTGCCAATCATCCCTGGTGTCCCCTGGCTCATCACCAATGACTCCTGAATCAACTCGCAATCACAGTCTATACTCTTCTGTTCCCCACAGTGCTGATGAGCATGCCTTCCCAGCCCCATTCGATGATCAGTCAAGCTCCGCAGGGTGCTCCAGACCCCTAATGATCCAGGGTCACAAACTGTAGGTTCATCAGCAGGGGCCAGAATTCTTGTGAAATATTGAGAGTATGCCAATGTATTTGACAAACAGGAGGTGGACACTTTACCACCTCATTGCAGATACAATTGCCTTATCAACCTCTAGTCAGGAGCAGAGGTTCATTTTGCACACATTTACACCATAGACAAACCTGTGGTGCAGGTCCTTTGGGAGTGTCTTTGTGTCTGATCTTCATCCACCCTCCAACTTCTCCAATGGGGGCACCTATCTTCTTTGTGGCTAAGAAGGGTCAATCTCTCTGATCGTGGGTCATTTATTGAGCCCTAAACAAGATCATCATCCATAACGGATACCCCTTCAAGTCATAAACAAACTCCTGGACAGACTCTGTCCCAGGTCTTCATGAAGCTAGACCTGCAGAGAGCATACAACCTGGCCAGAATCCAGCAGGGGGATGAATGGAGGATGGTATTTCAAATCAGATATGGCCATTTTGAATACCTAGTTATGCTGTTTGGTCTATAAAATGCTGCCACTATTTTCCAGCATTTTATGAATGTCTTCAGAAATACCCTTAACCGATTCATGATCATCTACTTAGAGAATATTCTCATTTTTCCTGAGAATCAAGAGCTCCATGACCACCATGTGTGCACTGTTATTGATTGGATTTGCCAAAATCAACTTTATACGAAACCCAAGAAATTTGAATTTGATAAGGATAGCGTGGCGTTTCTCAGCTGGGCCATCTTACTGGTGAAACTCTCCATAAGGCTACCACTGAGTGGAAGGTGCCCTTGAACATACATAGGGTGCAGCAGTTTGCAAATTTTTACCAGCAATTCATCAAAGGCTTTTCTAACATGATTGATATATATACATATATAACATCCCTTTTCAAAAAGCGGGCTGACACACAGGTGGCTTTTGACTATTTGAAAAAGGCATTCTCTTCTGCCCTCATTTTGACTCATCTGGACCCAACAAAGGCCTTAATAGTAGAGACCGATGCCTTGGATTTTGTGATAGGTATAGTCCTCTATGTATTCACAGGTCCTTGCCAGCTGCTCCATCCCTGCACCTTTTCTCAGAAACTGACTCCCACAGACTGAAATTATGATGTGTGGGAGAAAGAGATCCTGGCCATCACTGTCACTTTTGAGGAATGGCATCATCTCCTTGAGAATGCCCGTGCCCCTGTCCGAGTTTGGACAAATCACAAGAATTTGGAACATCTACAGACAACATGACCACTCAACCAGTGTCAGATTTGCTGGCCCGTTTTCCTCTCTTGATTTGACTTTATGGTTACGCACCATCTAGGAACTAAGAACAGTTCTGTGAAGTGGAGCAGGAAGCCCTCACCACTGTCCTTAAATCCTCCCACTTTGTCAGTGGGACCACTAGTTGTATCTCTGCTCCCAGGTGATCCTTTTGCAGACCTCATCTGCTGGTCTCTAAGACCTATTGGTGTTTTCCTGGATTCAAGGTTCTAGCTGCAACAAGACCTCCTCTATTGTGGGATTACCTTGACATTCCCAAAGACAGCTCCTGGCTTTATGTGCTAAGATTTGTAGACCTGGCTTGACATGAGTAATTGAACAAGGGTGAGGCCTTATTTCTTGGGAGAAAGGACTAGGAAGGTAAGTGGATTAGCAGGCTGGAAACACAATGTCTATAGTAGCTAAGATAAGGGTGAACTATCCAGGGAACCACTGACAATGGACAAGTCTCACAGGGTCCTCTTACCCATAGGTGTATCTCTTCCTGATTGCTTTGGGGATTAACTCTTTCCAGGTCCAAAATCCCCTTCTGCTGCTCACTGGCATGACCTGAAGCCCCCTTCTGCTGCACTCTCTCTCTCTCTCTCTTTGACTCAGGATGCTCTGTCTTTCTGGCATGGCCCTCCAGCCAAGTCACTGTGTGGTTTTTTCCTCTTCTGGGGTATCTAAGTCTCTCCCTCCAAGATTGCACTCCTTCTTTCACTTCCTAGACTGTGCCACTTCCCCAGTGGCTGATAGGGGAACCTGGGCCCACTCTCTATGCCAGGTTCCAGCTCCGGGACCCTCCAATCAGCAGCCAAGGCCTACACCATCTTAAATCTTGCTGCCTTTTCCCTGAGCCTTTCTTCCTGACCCTCTCCACCTAATTTCTCTTCTTTCCCTCTCTACGGTCCAGAGAGTGGCTATAGCCTCCCTCACTACAGCCCCATTCTACTACCATTTTCCTGGCTTTATCCTAACTCCACCTGCTCCTTCTCAGCTAGGTTCCATCATTTTTCAGGGATTATGTAGGCCAGCTAACTTCCCTCAGGTGAGGCCTATCTGGTTAATTGGCTTCTCCTCAGACCCATTAACTCTTTCTAGGCCTGTTTGGGGTGAATGTCTCATCACAACAAGATAAAAATGGATAAGATAATCCTGGAATTTAAGATGAGGTAAAGAGTAAATCGTACATGGACAATGCATGGAGAAAGTATGCTGTACAGGGATTGGTTCCTACAAAGTAACCCAGCCAGTCCCAAAACGTGTAATGTGATATGTAGTAAATGCACTGTGATGTGTAAAAAATAAAGAAGAGGGTTTCTGTGTAACTTTGGTTGTGTGATGTGCCCTATACCCACCTCCTGTGCTTGTCTAATCAATTCAGCATAGCTTTGCTGTGTGCCAAATAAAGGAACCTAAGTGATGAGACTGAAGTCGAACTGAGTTCTTAGGAAACCAGGTGGAAGAGATCCCAGGGAAATTCAAATGTAGTGGTGCTATGACTCAGATACACTAATTGTAAGCAGGTAATTGTAGTGGGGCGGCTGCCCAATCCAGTAAAACAGGGGTTAAAAGCAGCCAAGCTAGGGTGATTGGGGAAGCAGCCACATCTGTGGCCAGCTTAATTAGGGCCCAGCTGGTCCTGATAAGAGGGCTGTGGGCCAGAAGCTGGAAGAGTCTCGCTCTAGTCCTGGAGTAGGAAGGGTTAGCTGCTTGGGAGCAAGGTACCTGAAGCAGAGCAGAACAGTGTTGGGAAGGGCAAAGGGAGCTGGGGAGCTCCAGCCTGGCAAACTCCTAGGCTGCAGGCCTTGCTAAAGGCTAGGAAAGGAATTGGGGCTACAGAGGTGTAGCCTGGGAATAGGCAGAGGCAGCTGGTCCTACCCCCTTGCCAATGATGAGTGGACATTATGGACTGAAGTCTGCCTCAGCGAGCAGGGACTAGATGATAACTGGTAGTAGCCACTGAGGCAAGGTGGGTTTTGAGGGTTGGGGGTTCCCTTGGGAGGGGAGACCCAGACTGTGCGGTACTGCAGTGGGCAGAACCTCAGGGTAAGGGGCACCGGGGTCTGGGAGGGACATGGGGGGCCCTAAGGCAGGTGAGAACCTGGCCTGCAGAGGGCACTCTGGGCTGGAAAAGCTAATTCCCAAGACGACCAGCAGGAGGTTCCATGCTTGTGAGTCTCGCTTTGCTACAGTAATGTATACACCTCTTAGTGTGAGGGTCATAACCTAGAATTGAGGGAAATTACATTTGGAAGGGTTTAGGAGTTTCAATATGTGGAAGTTAGTACTATGCTGGAGAAATGGGTTAACTCTAAGGGTAGACTTTATGGACTCCCCACAGAAGTATTTGGGACCGGGTGAAAAAGGAACTCCAGAGAGTGGTATTAGATAAAAAAATAAAACAACAACAAAAAACCCCAAACCCAGAATGCTTGGTAGAGCACAGCAAAGGTTTGTTGAATGCCACTGAAATTTTCAAAATATGGGACCCACTGGCAACTGTGGAAAAATAGTATCTTGGTTTTTTTGTTTTTAACCAAGGCAATTGAAGACCAAATCAAGGCAGCAGTTTTGGAAGGATTATTTCTGGAGGGTAAAACTTTACAAATGAAATTACTCCTGGGGGAATTCTGCGCCACTGCATGCATGCGTAATTCATATGCCCCATATAATTTTTTTTTCCTGCAGAAAATAGCTTCTGCTGGAAAGTTGATGCAGTTCTGCCTTTTGCCCACCAGAGGGTTCTGTGATGTTAGAACAGAGCAGCTGCTTCTGGCCAGCCCCAGCTACCATAGGGAACAGAAAGAGCCTGCAGTGCCTTCCTCACAGCACCTGTCAGGCCAGGTCAGAAGAAGGGGAATATGGGGAGATAGACAGACAGCGTGGGGCACATGGGGTCACAGACAGAGGCTCACAAGTGCTAGCTGGGGAGGACAGAGTAAGGCAGGGGCTGAATAGGAGTGGAGGTGCAGAGCCACAGAGGGGAGGGGGCTGGCTGATGGTGTGTAGGGACATAGGGGGATGGAGGGTGCAGAGCTACATGGGGGTAGGGGGATGGCTGAGTGGGGGCACAGAGACACAGGGGGACAGGGGCAGAAGTGCCTGACTGAATGGGAGAAGCAAGGTGTCAGCCAAGGTCTGCATGGGGGAAGCTCCCTAACAATCCTGCCCCACCCCACAAAAAAAACCTGTTCTATACTTTTCCCACCCATATACAACAACCCTCTAAGTTCACATCCAGGCTCCTTCCCAGCAATTACTTCCCTCTCCCTCAGCCCCTCTCTTGCCCCTGACTCCCCCAAGCCTTTGCATTGCTTCTGAGAGTGTGGGAAATATGGTTCTGTATTGTAGTTTAAATGAATTATTACTCAGAGTTCTCTATTAATATGCCTAGTAAGGAATCTATTTGAAAAAACATTTTCCTGAATCTTTTTTGTTGTCTTTATTGTTACAGACATACTGCTGACAGATATTTTGAAATAAATTACCAAAATAATTGAAACTGGTGTGATTATATTGTGTTATTTTGACAAATAAAATATGCAGAATTTTGTAAGATTTTAAAGTATTGTGTGCAGAACTGTTATGAATTCTCCCAGGAGTATGAAATGTACCACCCTGAAGGATGATTGCAAAAAGCACAAGGAGCAAATCAAAGTTGTAGAGGAGGAAACAAACTAAACAGGAATGATTCCTGAAAGGTCAGGGGGAAAACAATGTCTGTTACTTATTTGTATAATTACAAAGTAAAAAGAAGCCACTGTTCAAGGACTGTATTTAGTGAGTACAGCATTGCAGGCAAAATGTACTAAGTTAAGAAATAAGTGCAAACCTCCCCCCGCCCTCCCAAAAATAATTAGCATAGAGCTGCCGAAAAAAGTCAGCTGAAAAGTGTGTTGGCCAAGTTTGTGTACAACTTGACCCACTCTTCAACTTAAAACATTCCCTTCCATCAAATTTCAATTTTCACCTAATTTAATCCAGACCTACCAGAAAGCTTGTTACCAGAAGATTTGAAACCAATTGTACTAAGACAATGATATTGCCTACAAATGCTGTTCTTAATTAACAACCTTTATTTTTAAATTTATCTATTCCGGTAATTAAGGTTGTGGCCCTCCCTAAAGGAGGTTCCAGGGAAAGTCTGGGGGGAGCGATAGCTCAGTGGTTTGAGCATTGGCCTGCTAAACCCAGGGTTGTGAGTTCAATCCTTGAGAGGGCCATTTAGGGATCTGGGGCACAAATTGGGGATTGGTTCTGCTTTGAGCAGGGGGTTGGACTAGATGATCTCCTGAGGTCCCTTCCAACCCTGATATTCTAAGTTGTGACTAGCTAACTTTCCCTTAAAGGACATGGATACAGCTCTCCGATTAAGAATAGACAGTCAAGCAGTAAATCTTTCAAAAACAAAAATAATATTTATTTAGAAGTGAGTGGTTACAGTAAAAGAGTAGAGATAGGTAAGACAGAGTTACAGTTTAAAAGGGAATGAAGTGGCGTGGTAAATAAAAACACATCACTGCAGAAACCATTTCAGTTTAACTTGAAGGCACATAAGTAAATGATTATACTGTTATATTGTTAACACTCTATGCCTTATGCCAATGTAACAATTAAACATGTGACATTATATCAGTTAAACATTTCATAGAATCATAGAATATCAGGGTTGGAAGGGACCCCAGAAGGTCATCTAGTCCAACCCCCTGCTCGAAGCAGGACCAATTCCCAGTTAAATCATCCCAGCCAGGGCTTTGTCAAGCCTGACCTTAAAAACCTCTAAGGAAGGAG
The DNA here is from genome assembly GCF_965152275.1 of Natator depressus. Lineage (NCBI taxonomy): Eukaryota > Metazoa > Chordata > Testudines > Cheloniidae > Natator > Natator depressus. Next base: position 295,618,443 of record NC_134234.1, read on the forward strand.
ATTCTACCACCTCCCTAGGTAACGCATTCCAGTGTTTCACCACCCTCTTAGTGAAAAAGTTTTTCCTAATATCCAATCTAAACCTCCCCCATTGCAACTTGAGACCATTACTCCTCGTTCTGTCATCTGCTACCATTGAGAACAGTCTAGAGCCATCCTCTTTGGAACCCCCTTTCAGGTAGTTGAAAGCAGCTATCAAATCCCCCCTCATTCTTCTCTTCTGCAGACTAAACAATCCCAGCTCCCTCAGCCTCTCCTCATAAGTCATGTGCTCTAGACCCCTAATCATTTTTGTTGCCCTTCGCTGGACTCTCTCCAATTTATCCACATCCTTCTTGTAGTGTGGGGCCCAAAACTGGACACAGTACTCCAGATGAGGCCTCACCAGTGTCGAATAGAGGGGAACGATCACATCCCTCGATCTGCTGGCTATGCCCCTACTTATACATCCCAAAATGCCATTGGCCTTCTTGGCAACAAGGGCACACTGTTGACTCATATCCAGCTTCTCGTCCACTGTCACCCCTAGGTCCTTTTCCGCAGAACTGCTGCCTAGCCATTCGGTCCCTAGTCTGTAGCGGTGCATTGGATTCTTCCATCCTAAGTGCAGGACCCTGCACTTATCCTTATTGAACCTCATCAGATTTCTTTTGGCCCAATCCTCCAATTTGTCTAGGTCCTTCTGTATCCTATCCCTCCCCTCCAGCGTATCTACCACTCCTCCCAGTTTAGTATCATCTGCAAATTTGCTGAGAGTGCAATCCACACCATCCTCCAGATCATTTATGAAGATATTGAACAAAACCGGCCCCAGGACCGACCCCTGGGGCACTCCACTTGACACCGGCTGCCAACTAGACATGGAGCCATTTATCACTACCCGTTGAGCCCGACAATCTAGCCAGCTTTCTACCCACCTTATAGTGCATTCATCCAGCCCATACTTCTTTAACTTGCTGACAAGAATACTGTGGGAGACCGTGTCAAAAGCTTTGCTAAAGTCAAGAAACAATACATCCACTGCTTTCCCTTCATCCACAGAACCAGTAATCTCATCATAAAAGGCGATTAGATTAGTCAGGCATGACCTTCCCTTGGTGAATCCATGCTGACTGTTCCTGATCACTTTCCTCTCATGTAAGTGCTTCAGGATTGATTCTTTGAGGACCTGCTCCATGATTTTTCCAGGGACTGAGGTGAGGCTGACCGGCCTGTAGTTCCCAGGATCCTCCTTCTTCCCTTTTTTAAAGATTGGCACTACATTAGCCTTTTTCCAGTCATCTGGGACTTCCCCCGTTCGCCACGAGTTTTCAAAGATAATGGCCAAGGGCTCTGCAATCACAGCCGCCAATTCCTTCAGCACTCTCGGATGTAACTCGTCCGGCCCCATGGACTTGTGCACGTCCAGCTTTTCTAAATAGTCCCTAACCACCTCTATCTCCACAGAGGGCTGGCCATCTCTTCCCCATTCTGTGATGCCCAGCGCAGCAGTCTGGGAGCTGACCTTGTTAGTGAAAACAGAGGCAAAAAAAGCATTGAGTACATTAGCTTTTTCCACATCCTCTGTCACTAGGTTGCCTCCCTCATTCAGTAAGGGGCCCTGGCTTTCTTCTTGTTGCCAACATACCTGAAGAAACCCTTCTTGTTACTCTTGACATCTCTTGCTAGCTGCAGCTCCAGGTGCGATTTGGCCCTCCTGATATCTTTCCTACATGCCCGAGCAATATTTTTATACTCTTCCCTGGTCATATGTCCAACCTTCCACTTCTTGTAAGCTTCTTTTTTATGTTTAAGATCCGCTAGGATTTCACCATTAAGCCAAGCTGGTCGCTTGCCATGTTTACTATTCTTTCGACTTGATACTAAATGCTTGATAGTATCTTTCGATTTGATACTAAATGCTTAACGCTAACCAACTAACAAGTGCTGATCAGGCGATTATTAGATAGGTAGGGGAAAGATGTCACTCAGACCACGAACATCCAAAGCTTTATTTACACTTTGCACCCATACGCCATGTTGAGATAAAAGACAATTAAACTTATAGAAGCCTTCTTAAAAAGTCCCTCTGAGTCGTCTTACAAGGGTCCTTCTGTTCTGTCAGTAGCTAGAGATCACAGTTCGGAGATGGTGGATTGCAGGTGATAGTGGCTGCATTGGGTGGCTGCTTGCTCCTGCTGAGGTGAAGTTTCTCCTCAGATGACTGCTCCGGAAGCCATTGGTAGCTGTTATGGTAGCTGCTGTGGTGGCTTCCTGCAGGTGGAGTGGCAGAAACGGCCATTGCCAGGGCAACCTCAGAACCCTGGGTGGATTGCTGCTGTTGCGGTAAGAGCTGCTTAAGAACAATGATAGCGAGTGTGGGCTGCGGTGCTGCTAAAGAGGCTAGGGTAGCAGGGCCGTTAGCTACTTACAAAAAACGTTACTTGTGGCTTGTGATGTTGCTTCCATAGTATCTGCCTTGAGATCGCTGGCCGCTAGTGAGCGCTGTTGATGCTTGTGATCATGTGTAGCTAGCTCCTTCTGGTGCTGTAAGGCAATAGGTAGCTTTCTTCCCCAGCTGTGGTCCGTTGGTGTGGTTGCCGCAGCTCCATAAGCATCTTCTTCCTTCCAGGTGTCCTGCAGAGTTCCATTTTCCTTCAGGTCCCTGTCCCTACAAGGTTTTAGTCTGGTGGTTGTCACCTTTATATATGATTTCAGCTCATTAGTTAATTTATTATTATAACTCAGCGAATCAGCTTTCGGGGATTTGCATATGCTAATTTGTCATGTACTGATGTGACACTCAAGTTTAGCCAATCAGCTTTCAGAGATTAGCATATGCTAATTGGTCACATATACAGAAAGCTCCTCCTCCTCCCATAGACTTCTGTGGGCTCAATGCATTCCTATGGGGTTTTTCAGCTGACCTTTAGATGAACCCTAGCTTCTTCCTGACTTGAAGTCCCTCTTGTTTCTATGGGCTACAATGTATTTCTACGGGATTTTGCTGAATCATTCCCCACAGGAAGTGATGCAATACCGTGCCTTGATTGCATCATTCCTATTAATTTCTATGGCCTCTCATAGATTCCTATAGAATTTCCCATTACATTACATAACCCTTCAGCTGCCATTATTGTATTTTCTAATTTAAACTATTCTTAATTTTTATTTATAAGCATAATGCCAACCAAATGTGACAAGCCACTCCTGACTTGCTGTAGGAGATAAAGTCTGGCTCTTGAGCAGAACTTGAGAATGGACTGTCCTTCTGCCAAGCTCAACCACCAATACCTGAATCCTTTTCAGATCATCAAACAAATAAACCCAGTGTCCTTCAAGGTTCAACTCCCAGAATCTCTAAGAGTTACCCTATCTGATATGTTTCCCTCCCCAAGCTGTTCATTGACAAACCTTTCCCTGATGGGGTTGACTCTCCTCCACCCTAAGTAAAAGTCCAAAGGCAGGAGGAACATGAAGTCCATCAGGTCCTTGATTCTCAACAGGTTGGGGGAAGCTGCAGTATCTGATAGCCAGGAAGATGTATGGTCCAGAGGAGTGATTTTGGGAACTAGAAGAAAATGTTCACTCCCAGCTTCCTGCAGGAATTTCACTGAAGATACCCTGAAAAGCCGGAGGCGATGGCTCCAGGTGAGGTGGCCTGGCAATCCAGTGAGCTCTGCTGGGCCCAATAAGCTCTCACTAAGTGATTGGACAGAAGAGCCAGCAGACCATCATTTAAGCTTTGTAGCAATAGCAGCACAGTGGCTTCTCAATGCATTCTACTCCCCCCGCTGTGCCAGACCTGCTTCCTGTACCAGTCCTTGCTCCAACCTTCGCCTGTTCCCACTCCAGCCCTAGTCTCTGCCTTCCTCCAAACTCCCTGGCTCCGACCACTGCCTTGTCTCCTGACTATGACTCTGGTTCTACCTTCTGGCTCTGCTCTGACCATGAGACCTGACTCCTGTTCTGACCACTGTGTTGCACCCCCTACACCTCGGTGTGTGATATGTCTCCAGGGAACATTTGAAAAGGTCGTCTTATAAACCGAGGAAACTATATGACTAAGGCTTTTAAAAGCCATGACCTGCTTTAACACTGCAAACCCAGCATAATGAAGGTAGAAGGCCTGTACTGAATAAAACACGGGACAGGAGCTGTGCAGAATTGTGCTTAATAAATGAAGTGGTGCATATGATACAGTCAGGGTCCAGAACCAAACTCAAGTTTATTCATAAGAAATATCTAAGGAGTGACAAAGAGAGAGAGAGAGACTTTCAAAGTTATCCTCAAAGACTGAATCTATAATTTCAGAAGAGTACCCCAATGTGATTCCACTGGAGTAGGATAGAGAGAAGATTTGTCTACATGGGGTCACTCAGGAAAGTTAAGACCAGTTAACTAAGGGTGTGAAGTTAATATGCATAAGTTAAAGTGCATAAAACCCTCATGTGGACATTTTCATTCAGAAGTAAACAGGAAGAAGCTACAATAAAGTAAAGCTACTTTACTTTCGAATGAGCATGTCCACACGGAAATTTAATGTACTTTAACATCTCACCATTAGTTAATTCATTTAAACTCCTCCTGTGCATTGGGTAAAATACTTCAGAGGTTAATTGACACACACCACATAAGGAAATACAAATAAAGTGTACCAAAATAAATTATACCTGAGGTGAAGTAAAACTTCATAGCAGTAGGACAACCTTCAGAGTCAGGCAAAGGTAGCAGAGTCTGTCTGTCACATAATGAGCAGGGCCTTTAAGCAAGGTGGGCTCAGTCACACCTGTGTCCCCTTGTCAGGTACTTCTCCACAAGGACTCCTGACTCCCAGTTCCATACTTCAGTCACAAGAACATGCATACCCTAACACCATGGCAAGATGTATGTTTCTATTCATGTTCAGTTTTCTTGTAAATCCACTTATGTCTTTTGGGACTGAGAAGAAAGACTGGGGAGATGAGACGATAATAAATGTATTATTATTCCCTTTTGTCACTAACTATATGCAAAATTCATACCAAATAGAGAAACTGGGGGAAAATATCACAGTCTTAGTACTGCTGTCACACAAAGCCCTGGCAGAGCTCACCATAGCTGGAGACTTACCAGGCTGCTGTATTTGGGCCTCGCAAGCTGAGCCTGCATTCTCTTAAGCTTCCCTTGGTCTCCACAAACTGCAACATTCTTTCTAATTTACCTCTCTGGCACATTGACTGGACACAGGCTCTCTCTGTTACCCTTTCACAGAAATGGGTCCTCACAGCATATCTGCCCTGGGCCCCCAGGTGCAGTACTGACCCTCCTGACACTCTAGGAGCTTAAGCATGACCTTTCTCAGAGCTCCAATCTTTTAGGCACTCTAGATTTACAGTTCACTTCTTTAGAGACATGCTATAGTTGAAAGCAAATAAATACACAGACTTTTTAAGGGGTCTCAAAACCAATCACTCTTTACATTAGCTAGCACAAGAAATATACAGGTCTAAACAGAATAATAAACATACCTGTATGCATTTCTCTACCTCAGTTTCTGCACCACTCTGAATTTTCTTTGGGTTCAGGTCACTAAGTAATCCAGGATACTTCCTGTCCTCCTGAATATGACTTCTCCTCAAGAACATGGAGTCTCTCTGGTCTCTCCTCCCACTCTCTCCAAAGTACCCAGTGAGAGACTCTCTTTTATAATTTCCTGCCCCCCCCCTTTGTCAGGTGACTCACTGATCAGCCTTACTAGGTGATCTGTTGCTTAGGCCCGGTCTACACTACAGACCTATATTGGTATTGTGACATGCTGTACCTCAAAATAGCATCCTGTAAACCCCATATTCCTCATTTGTATATGGTTGTGATGTTTCATACAAAACATGCCTTGTAAGGTACCATATGAATTGTCATGATCTGCTGAAACTCCTTGTCCTGTCAAAATACATATATTGTTATGGTGTATGAAATTATGAGATTTTGCTATATGGTTGTTTTTGAAATATGTTGTGTGTCTGGGACATGCCCACAGTTAGCTCTCCAATGACAACAAAGGTGGTGACCCACACCCAGATGGGCACTAAGCAACCATCATGAGCCATTGACGAGCCAGAGAATTGTAAACAAGAGATTTACACTTCTGTAAGAGACAGTTGTGCAAGCACCACACAATGAGGATTGCTCAACTGTATGACTCAGTTGCGCAAGCACCACATAATGGGGATTGCTCAACTCTGTGACTCAGCAAGGCCCACCAGGACATACCTGGGCCAGTATCTTCCCTGGTACATGAATTGAGAGTATAAAATAAGGGACAGTGGCACCATGAGATCACCTGTCTCCTCCTCCACCTACACTGATGGCAACAAGAACGCTGGGAAGACAAAGACTTTGAAAACTGAGGCGATTGGTCCCAGGCTGAGAAGGAAATTTATCCTGTGTATTAAGAACTGTGAGCTGCCTGTAACATCTGTTAGGGTGAGAAAAGCTGTTTGATTCAACTCTTGCTTAGCCTAAAAGTTTAGGATTTAGAATGTGTGTTTACTTTTTATTTTCTTAAGGTAACTATCTCTGACCTTTATGCCTACCACTTATAATCACTTAAAATCTATCTTTCTGTAGTTAGTAAACTTATTTTAATATTTTATCCTTACCAGTGAGTTTGACTAATGTGCTCGGGGAATTTGCTCAGCTTACAAAGGCTGGTTCATGTGCACTATCATTTGTGAAGTGGTGAACTAATTAATGAGCTTGCGTTGTTCAAGAGGTTTGCTCCTTGTCACTAGCAGAGCATCGTGAAAGGCAGCCCAGGCTGGAGAGTTAAGGGGGCACAGTGGTCCCACAGTCCCAGATTGTACCCTAGAGATCCCATCACAGGTATATCTACATTGCTCAGAGGTGTGAAAATTCTACACCCCTGAGTGACATAGTGTTACCGACCTAACCCACTGTGTAGACAGCACTACATTCACGGGAGAACTTTTCCCATCAACATAGCTACCATCTCTCGGGGAGGTGGATTAACTACGCCAATGGGAGAAGCTCTTTGGTCAACATAATAACATCTTCACTAAAATGCCACAGGGGCACAACTACCCCAGTGCAGCTGTGCTGCTGTAGAGTTGTACATGAAAACAAACTCTTAGTTGCCAAATCTTGTGGAGTTCGGACTTGAAAAACTGGTTTGCCCTGGGCAGCATCCATCTCTTTGTCCATTTAAATGGACAATCAACATTTAACAACTTTCCTTTGGGCTTGTCTACACTTAAAAGGGTCACAGGGGAGCAGCTGCATTGAGTAGAAGTTACCTACATTGACAGGGAGGGCTTCTCCCATTGGTATAGGTACTCCACCTCTCCGAGAGATAGTAACTATGCCGATGGGAGAAGCCCTCCCATCAACACAGCTTTGGCAACACCAAGAGTTAGGTTGGTATAACTGTGTCATACCCCTGAGCAACATAGTTATACTAATATAAGTTGCTAGTGTAGATTAAGTCTTTGTTAGCCATGTGCCACCACCCCTTAGAATTTAGTCCAAGATGGAGGCATAAAGACAACAAAAAAGGCAGCAAGCCAGACTTTCAAAATCGAGTTTGCAATCTGAAACAGAATTCATAAGCTATACTTAGACAAGCTTCCTCAAATCATCAAAATAATTTACTCCACGTAGAGAAAAGAAAAATATTAGACAGTTTACTTTAAAACATTTAAACAACTATACAGGTTGTAGGACTGGAGTTTAGAAGTGGTCTTATAGACTGCTATATCATTCATATCTCTTCAGCAGCTGGATTTTCCACAGAATGTTCCTGCCCTCCCTCCCATCCCCTCTCATTAAAATATCAGCAGGCTTGCAGTCCCAATAGATGTAATGTATTCCATGTGTTATTTTTCTTTTTGCTTAGAAAAGAATCCAGTCTTTTTGCAATAAAGGATCATTTAAGTCTCTTCTTTTCTAGATCAGCTGACTGAGATCTGAAAACAGAAAAATTAATGGAAAAAAATCTATCTCTCTGTGTTTGCAGCTTTTAGGATATGGTCTTTGTCTCAGGGATCCAAGGTGGTTGCAGCCAGACTCAAGGACCTAACTTTTCCATCCACATGTAAATATTTACTAGTTACTAAACTGAGGAATACAGTTCTGGTTCACATAACATTTATATTTGGAAAAGCTCTCATGGATAAAAATATGTAAGTATGATTTTGGCCACACTGAAATAAGTGATTTGATTATTTCAAGTTTCTGTGATTCTCATTTTATTTATATATTTATCCCAATTATATTAGTCGTTTTCCTATTGGCTAAGATAACTACAGCCTACCAAATGATTATGAAGTTACATAAGACTCTATTTGAAGACTATATAAAGCCTTTTTTTCACTCTAGCAAGAGAGAGAAGTCTATCAAGATGCAGGTTTGCTGCGTCAGGTTCGTTCACGCATGGAGCTTTGTTTCAAGACACACTGAAACCTGAACCAGTGCTGATATATTTACTAGCCCATACTTCAGAGCTATCAACCTGAGTCGTGAGTAACAGCTACTGTAAGTGGCTTCTGTGCACGATGAAGAATTTTTCAGTTCCTGTGCAAGCTAATGAATATCAGACTGAAAATCTTTTTCCTCAGCTTGTCCTGAATTTGACAAATAAGTCAGATCCAGTTGGAAGATCAGAAAGAGATGAGCAATTAGCTCAGCTAGAGATTGCTGTGTTGGGAGTAATATTTATGACAGCATCTGTGGGCAATTTTATTCTCATACTGGTATTGTGGAGGAGGAGAAAGAAGTTGTCTAGGATGTATGTATTCATGCTTCACCTGAGCATAGCGGACTTAGTGGTAGCATTTTTTCAAGTCCTTCCCCAACTAATATGGGATATTACAGACGTTTTCATAGGGCCAGATGCATTGTGCAGAACTATCAAATATTTGCAGTTGTTGGGCATGTTTGCCTCTACTTATATGATAGTGGTGATGACAGTGGACAGATATCAAGCAGTATGCTATCCCTTGGTCACTTTCCAAAAGAAAAGGGCTCTTTGGAATGCTGCCATTTGCACCAGCTGGTCTATATCACTGATTTTTAGTCTTCCACAAGTATTTATCTTTTCTAAGACTGAAATATCTCCAGATATTTTTGAATGCTGGGGTGAGTTCATCCAACCTTGGGGCTTAAAGGCATATGTGACTTGGATTTTTGTAGCTATTTTCTTCATTCCCACAGCTATCCTTACTATTTGCCAGGTTAAGATCTGCAAAATAATACAAATGAACATACAGGTGAAAAAAAGGAATGAATTTGAAGCAATAAATCAGAAGCAAGTCCTGCCATGCCAAGCAAGCAGTATTAACTGTATTTCAAAGGCTATGATCAAGACTGTAAAAATGACAGTGGTGACAGTTATTGCATATGTCCTGTGTTGGGCACCTTTCTTCATTGTACAGTTGTGGTCTGTATGGTACCCAAGTGGTGTTACTGAAGGTAAGATACTTCTTTTTCTTATCAATAACTATAGTAGACTACCACATTGCTACATTTCCTCTTTATATATACATATTATTTAGGTTAAACTATGTGTAATCATTTTATGTGTGATTAAATTTGAAGGACGAGTTTGTTTGCATACTGTATTAATGATGTATAGGGCCCTACCAAATTCAGGGTCCATTTTGGTCAATTTCACAGTCATAGGATTTTAAAAATAGTAAATTTCATTATTTCAGATATTAAAATCTGAAATTTCCTGGTGTTGTAATTGTAGGGGTCCTGACCAGTGTTCCCTCTAATTTTTCCCACACGTGTGGAATGAATTTTGTTACGTGCACCAATATGGAGGTGATGTGTGACACATCACCTCCATATTGGTGCACAAAACAAAATTCATGTGGTGTGGGTGGGGCCCAGGGTTTCGGAGTGTGGGAGGGGGCTCAGGACTGGGACAGAGGGTTAGGGTGTGTTGGGGGGTGAGGGCTCTGTGGTGGGGCCAGGGATGAGGGGTTTGGGATGCAGGAGGGGGCTCTGGGGCAATGGCAGGGAGAGAGAGGACTCCCACCAGCTCTCCTTGCAGCAGCATCTGGGCTAGGGGGGAGAGGTGCCTCTCTACGCCGCAGCAGCTCTGGGGCTGGAGCCATGGCATAGGTGCCCCTCCCCTAGCCGCAGCAGGTCTGGGCTGGGGCTCCACGGCTGGAGCACCCACAGAGAAAAATTAGTGGGTGTGAACAGCACCCACCAGCAGCCAAGCTTCCCCCACCCCCGAGCGCCTCTCACCTGCAAGGTTATTGAAGGGGCATTGCAGTTCTGCTACCCTTACATCTGTGCTGCTGCTGGTGGCAGTGCTGCCTTCAGAACTGGGTGGCTGGAGAGCAGCGGCTGCTGGCCATGAGCCCAGCTCTGAAGGTAGAACCACCGCCAGCACCAGCACAGAAGTAAGGACGGCATGCTACGGTGTTGCCACCCTGATTTTTGCGCAGCTGCCTTCAGAGCAACTGCTGCTTTCCGGCCGCCCAGCTCTGAAGGCAGTGCAGAAGTACGGGTGGCAATACTGCGACCCCCTTAAAATAAGCTTGTGACACCCCCCCCACACACACACCTTTTGGGTCAGGACACCCAGTTTGAGAAACGCTGGTCTCTCCCCATGAAATCTGTATAGTATAGGGTAAAAGCACACAAAAGACCAGATTTCATGAGGGGAGACCAGATTTCACAGTCCATGAGGCGTTTTTCATGGCCATGAATTTGTTAGGGCCCTAATGATGTACAATAGCTGGTAACGTATGACACTGCATAATCAAAAATAATCTTGGGGGTTATTTAATGTGTGTGTGTGTGTGTGTGTGTGTGTGTGTGTGTGTGTACACATGTACAAACATATGCTTTCAATAAGGCTTTTTTTCTGCAGGGAAGGCTAACTAAGATTAATTAGCATTTAATTATTAGTAAACAAAACAGTCAAAATGTTATAACTTTTATCTGTACTAGCAAGAGATCAATATATACATTTAGCGATTTTAGAGATTATGGAGTTACTTTTTTGTATATTAGGGAAATTAAAAGCAATATAGCATTTTAACTTTAATAAAATAATTATTCAAATTAATAAAATAAATATTTCTGGTTTACTATTTATAACAGCAACACTATAAAACCTCTGAAGTGTTTTTGAATATTAAAATGTTATTAGCAGTGAAGTATCTTCAGTGAACTATGGAACAATTACAAATTGTGTAAGGGTTGATATTTGTAATGAAAACAAACTAAAATACAAAAGAATAAAATGCTGTACACAATTTTAATATTTTCAAAATTATATTGCTACACTTTTGTTAAAACAGACTCCCTATCAACTTCATTTCTAATGTTTAGCTGTTGAAAGATCAAATACGGATAGAAATCAGACAACATTATGCTATAAATTTATAAAATTAGACTATAATCTTGTCTTCTGAAAAGATCTCACATTCTGATCTTTGTTTTAAAAATTCTTTCTACAGGTATGCATTTCTGAGATGGTACAGTATTTACATAGATTAGGATAACAAGCAACTACATTAACATTTAGATTTATATGGGGTAAGAAGAGTTATACAAAAATATCGACCTCTGAAATACGTCGTATGCATATGCAGCTACAATGTATTATATACTGTAGATAGCCACAGAATTACAATTTTTTATAACCATTGAATAAACTGAACTCTCCTAATGTTATTTTAACTTTTTCTCTATTGCAAAATGCTAAACTGATCCTACAACAGTTAAGTCAATTGATTTAACAACAAGTACATCAAAGAGCATCAATTCATAAGAACATTACTACTTTCTAGAGTGTTTCATGGTCTGTGTGTATAAAAACATCTTCCATATTTTCCACAGTATGCATCCGATGAAGTGAGCTGTAGCTCACGAAAGCTTATGCTCAAATAAATTGGTTTGTCTCTAAGGTGCCACAAGTACTCCTTTTCTTTTTGTGAATACAGACTAACACGGTTGTTACTCTGAAACCTATCATTATTTACACTGGTTTCTCTCCAATTCTTTCATTCTAGGTGCAGCATTTACCATCATCATGCTCCTGGGTAATCTGAATAGTTGTGCCAATCCATGGATTTACATGTATTTTTGTGGCCACATTCCATATTGTGCCAAAAAGAAGTCAAAAAACATCTCAGCTCAGGAAGAATCTGGGATCACAGGAAGCACTAATTTGGTAGACAGGGAACCAGAAGAAAACCTAACTTGTTTATAAATGTAAACTTCTTTTTGTTGCTTTGATACATTAATTACATTCAAATTTTTTGGGAATATTTTATCTCTATCCTTTGTTATCTGAGGAGTGGAGTGAGTTGAAAAATTGTCCTTCACGGTATAAATATATTTTTCTTAAATATTGTAGCATACACTGCATTACAAGAATTCCAGTGTTGTGCAAGCCTGACTTTTAACAGTTACATTGCGCTATAAAAGACAAATGAATTCATATAACTATTGCTACTATAAAAAAGATATGTAGAGCTATTTTATATACTTCTTTTTTGTCTGCAAAAACTGCTTTCTGTTCCCTAATTTTGGATTGCCAACTAGCAGATTTCTACAAGAGTGATGACAAATTGTGATATTATTGGAAAGGAGAATCCTATCATTAGATTTGAATGTGTGATATTGAAATTGAAGCATGAATAGCTCTGGAAATATTCGGGGGACATATTTGAGAAACCTTGAGAGGCATCAGAAAGTCACTAAAGTCTGCTGTCAGCTTTAATTAAACACTTTATAAAAATATGTCGGTCCTGGGGAGTTAAATGTCACAGTGTCTTTATACATTGCCCTTGCAACTCTGGACATCTGCTGAAGATTCAAATAACATCTTGGGTCACAAGTGCTCAGGCACTATGGTAATGTTCCAGTATAAGGAGAATGGTGGCTTCATTGTAGCTCCCATTTATATATAATACAAAACAACCACATAGGACTAGATTCTCTATCAAGTCACCTGGTGCACAGACAGGTGTGCAGTGAATTTGCATCCTATCAAAACAGACATAATGGGTAAATTTGAGCCATTTTTGAATTCTGCATATATTTGTGCAGAGTGCATTCAGACCTGTTCTGTCTCCTAGCACCCATCTGCTAGCACTGAATGTGCATCTAGGACAGGCAGCTTGACAGGTAATTTCTGAACCATATAGCTCTCTATGGGCTTAGCAGCAGAGGAAAATAAATATTTCACCTTTGTGGTAGAAATTAGTCACTTACCCAAGATCTGCAGTATCCTTACCTAGATTGCTGTTTGCTGGCTGATGTGTGGATACCCTATGCAGATAGGTATTTCTTCCCTTTTTCAATATATGCAGTCTATTCAAGAGAGCGTGGACTGGAATATTAGTAGGTCTGTCACAGGCCAAGACAGAGATGCATTGGCAAAAAATCTCTGGAGATGATTGCACATCGTCTGTCTATATTATGTCTAGCCCAAATCAGTGCTATTCTTCATTTTCATGAGTGCTAAAATTCTCAGATGTACAGGAAAAAAACCTATAAAAGTGTACTTGACATCTGCTCTTTTAATATTCTAAGACATAAAGAAAAATACTATGCATTAGACAATCATCTTAAGAGATAGTGGGTATTTTAAGCACAAAATGTACCAAACACCTGGACCAAATCCTGACAAGTGCTGATATACAATGAGCTGATGTACACTGGCTTGATGTGTGGGGTATTGATTGTATTTCCCATTAGTAACTATAGCAATGTACTACTTATAATTAGTGGTGTTCCCATTTATCTCAAATGGCAGATGTCAGTATTTTGCGGTGAAGGTCCAGGATTCAGACCCCACAGATGACTGGGTTTCTATCTATGCAACCACTGAATGTCTTCAACTCTCAATGAAATCAGCTCCCAGTGAGGATCTCTCATGAGGATTTAACCCTTTAGTTGCATGTTTCTGTCTTTTCTGTTTGGTTTTATTTCAGCTGGTTACATTTCATATAACAGAAACATATTCAAATGAATATAAATAAATATTACAAATATTTCTGAAATTAGTTTTGTCAGTTGGATTTTCAGCAAAACATGTATCGTATTCAGTCAGTTTAAATTAACTATAGATAATAATCTGCACATCTGAAATATTAATCTTGAAAAATCTATTCCTAAATGACATTTGGTTGTTTTTATTTGTTTGTTGACTTTTTGTTTGTTTTTTAAACTCAGGCACAAGGATAAACAATTTAATAAGAAAAAATGGGAACAATAATTGGAAATCATTTAAAAAACACCTCACTAGATGCCCCAAAAGTCACAATCAAGGAAGATGATTGTATTGGTCAAAAGAACACCTGGTTTAGAGGAGAAGTGAAGGAAGATATAAAAATAATTAAAAAAAAAAAACAAATGGAAGAAAGGGGAAGAGGATATAAATGACTATCAAATCAGAAATTAGGAATTGTAGAAAATTGATAAGGGAAGCACAAAGCAAAATCTATGGTCAACAGAGTTAAAGACAATAAGGAGTTTTTAAAATGTATTAGGAACCAAAAGAATCCTGAAAATGGTATTGGCCCATTACTAGATGGAAATGATAGGATTATCAATAATAATGCAGAAAAGACAGAAAGGTTAAATAAATATTTCCATTCTGTATTTGGGGAAAAAAGATTATGTAGTCTCATCATATAGTGATGATCAAACTCTTTCCATTCCACTAGTGTCTCTGGAGGATGTTAAACAAAAGTTACTAACGCTAGACATTTTTCAGACAGCAGTTCCAGATAACTTGTATCCAAGAGTTTTAAAAGAGCTGGCTGAGAAGATCACTGGAGCATCAATGTTGCTTTACAATAAATCTTTGAGCAGTGGCGAAGTTCCAGAGGACTGGAATAAAACTACTGTTGTGCCAATTTTTAAAAGAGTAAATGGGATAAATGGGATGACCCAGGGAATTATAGGCCTGTCAGCTTGACATCAATTCTGGGCAAGATAATGGAGCAGCTATTATGGGACTCAATAAAGAATGAAAGGGCCGCAGGTTATATGCAGTTTGCCCACCACTGGGCTAATGTGATCCTTGGCTGCATAAACAGGGGAGTCTTGAATAGGAGTAGAGAGGTTATTTTACATCTGTATTGGGCACTGGTATGATTGCTGCTGGAATACTGTGTCCATGTCTGGTGCCCACAATTCAAGAAGGAGGTTGATAAATTGGAGAGGGTTCTGAGAAGAACCATGAGAATGATTAAAGGATTAGAAAACATGATAGATTGAACTCCATGAGTCTATTTAGCTTAACAAAGAGAAGGTTAAGGTGTGACTTTATTACGGTCTATGCATATCCACATGGGGAACAAATATTTAATAATGGACTTTTCAATCTAGCAGAGAACGGTATAATATGATCCAATGGCTAGAAGACGAAGGTAGACAATTTCAGACTGGAAATAAGGTGTAATTTTTTAATGGTGTGAGTAATTAACCATTGGAACAATTTACCAAGAGTTGTGGTGGATTCTCCATCACTGACAATTTTTAAATCACGATTGGATATTTTTCTAAATGATCTGCTCTAAGAATTATTTTGGGGAAATTCTCTGGCCTGTGTTATATAGGAGGTCAGACTAGATGATCAAAATGGTCCCGTCCGGCCTTGGAATCTATGAACCTATGCTGAAAATGCTACATATCTCTTTGAAAGTCTCAAGTTTTTGGTTTTGGAAGTTATATTAAAGTAAGCATGCAAACTGCACAAATATTACACATACTGAGCCAGATCCTTTGCTGGTGTAAATCAGAATAGCACCTGGATCATTCAGCCGAGCAGTGCCAGTTTACCCCAGTTGAGGATCTAGCCTTCAGTATTTGAAAGAATAGCTTCAGATGGCTGCTTTACTGTATATTTCATATATTCATAACCGGATTTACAAATAATCCTGTGGAACTAAATTTCCAAAGCTACAATAACTCAATGAGTCCTGTTGAAGAGACTTCCTTTTTATCCCTTCATTTGGGAGCAATATTAACTTCTCATATTTCAGATGTTCTGATCACCCAAAGGGAATGAATTTGCCACAACTTGTTAAGAGCAGAAGTGCCCCTGGTGCCTGGATGGGACACACTGAGACTGCCACACTCAGGGCAGATGCTCCCCAAAACTGGCAGATTACACTACAATTAGCTTCACCAACTAGTATCAAAACTGTGCTCCCATGTTGCCACACTGCTTAACAAGAAGCTAAACAGTTCCCTGTATGCATTCTAGCCTTGAATCCCGTCTAGACAACGAACTCTAATACAGTGAGAGGTTATTAAAAACCTATTCACCATAAATCAAGTTCTCCCAATCCCAAAATATCAGACACATTACTCCCCAGGCCAATGAATATTTCAGATCATACCCAAATATATGCTTACAGCCAATCCTTAATAACTAAATCTAAGATTTATTAAGAAAAGGAAAAAGAAAGAAGAGAGTTAAAATGGTTAAAAGAACAATATACATACAAATGACTTTCAATGTTCATAGATCAGGATCGAAGCAGTGATGTTTCAGAGGGGTAGCCGTGTTAGTGTGTATCAGCAAAAACAATGAGGAATCCTTGTGGCACCTTAGAGACTAACAAATTTATTCAGGCATAAGCTTTCGTGCCTACAGTATCTTCCACTCCATGCATCTGATGAAGCGGGTTATAGCCCATGTATACCCGAATAAATGTGTTAGTCTCTAAGGTGCCAAAGGATTCCTCGTTGTTTTAGCAGTGATGTTGTAGCTGCTGGTGTGTAAAAGTCTCTCTGGAATCAATTCAATGCATTATAGTCCAATAGGCAGTTCAGGTGTAGAATCTGTTAGAATTTCTCCATCAGAGTTCTAGGGTAATCCAGGTATCCACCTGGAGACTTCAGTCCTATGGCTTAAACCTTCCCTGTTAAAGTTTAAGCAGACCTGGGATAAAAGGATCAGGCCCGAAGCTTTCTTTTACAGTTGAAGCAGGGTGGGTGCTGACAGGCAACTCCACCACCGTGGGCTTTGATGAAAGTGAGCCGACAGTTTGTGATCTCTAGTCAATGGGTCCTTTCTCAGACAATACCTTCAGCAATAGCCATTCAAATTATCAATGCACTTCACAGATTGTTTGCTCTTTGGAATTACAAACTTCCAGGAGAGATTAAGACAATAATATTATTATACCACAAGTCCCATCTAAATGATGATATCCACTTTTGATCTCAGAGTCAATAGAATACAGTAATGAAACATTATAAGACAGGAACAGGATTTAGCATCTACCAGCTAATTAGATCACATTGTTAGATTTCTAATAGGATGCAGGTAAACATAAACACATTTAGCACTTACTCTTTGATTCTCTAACAATACAGGCAAACAGGTTAAACATTCTAATTTACTTAACATGGCTTTGATAACTATCTACAAGGAATGGTGCTGTTCACCATTGCAATACCCTTTTGATATGTCCTTAAGGGTTGCTTACAGGTCACCCAGCTTGCTGATTGTTTAACCTTCTCTGGCCCAGCGTTACAGCAGGCAACAAAGATTCAGTGTTTGTAATGTGTAAAACAAAATAGTCCATCAACGTTTTTACTTCCTGAGGATCAATGTCATCTCTAAAATAACAGAAAAACAAAACGAAAAAAATCCAACAACAATCAAGTTTTCCACTGCCAGAAAAAACAAAATGAACAAAACAAAAACCAACAATCTGGGTTATTCCATCAGCACTGAAGTGTCAAGATTACAACTATAATTACTCCCACTTCTGTTTCCTAAGCAGCTGCTTTATAGAGTTGTCTGCTCTTTTCCTGGGGAATCTGATTGGTCTGCAGTCTCCAGCCTGCCTCATTATCTCCCCCGAAGTACCGGCGGCATTAACTCTGTTTGCTGATGAAAAGGTTGTGACCCTGAACCCCCATGCTGAAGTGACTTCTCCATGCCATTCAGTTCACTATTCATGTGCTCACCCACCTAACTTTTGATCAGGAACCTGATTTAACCCCTCATCTAGTCCCCGGGACTTCAAGCTGTACCTCTGATTTTGTGGGGCCAAATATAGTGTTCTGTTGCTTCAAAGCTCTACCTACAGTGTGAAAGCACTGTTCTACAGACCTGATCAGCTGCTGAATCACCTCTGCTACTTTGTTTCCCATCCTGGCAGATACACCTATCAGGTGTATGAGCCCATATATGTAAATAATTTAAGGCCGGTTGAAAATATTTAATTAACTCCGTTTTTCAATGGAAATTTGGGTTTTCACCAAAATATTTTTTTTCATGAAAAGTGTCTGCTTTGGGCAGAAAATGTCCATTTTTCTTCAAAAAACTGTTCCACCCCTGTTGGAATTATTAATAATATTTTAAATTATTAATGTTAATATGGGAAATCACCACAGGGAGTGGGGCTGTGGACAGGGGCTGAGGCTAGGAGCAGGGATGGGAGTGGAGCCGAAGCCAGGCTGCAGTGGGGGCCAGCCACTGGGCCGGTGGCCAGGTGTGGCTCCACTCCTGGCCTTGCCCCCAGCCTTAGGCCCAGGCCGGGAACAGAGCCATGGCTAGCGGTCAAGGCTGGGGGATGGTGTGGGGTCAGATGCGGAGCCATGCTGAGGCTAACAATGGGATTAGGCATGGGGCTGGAAGCCGGGGACTGGAGCAGAGCTGGGGGCAGGGAGGGACTGGGTGGCACTCTCTCCCGGGCCTGTGGGGGCTGGCTTGGGCTCACCATACACCCCTGGATGTTCCTCCATGCTTCCCTGGGGGTGCATGCCCCACACTTTGTGGACCTCTCTCGTAGGGCATGAGATACCTGAACTACAGCTCCCATGTGGCATGGCAGCAGCATATTCAGATCCAAAATTTTAGTTTTCAGATTAAAGTTTTTAGCTGAAAAATGTTTGGCTTTTGATTTGTCACCAAAGTAGAAATTTTCCACAGAAAAAATTCCCAATTTTCTGACCTACACTAAAGCAATTCTGTGATGGGGCAGACAGGCCCCACACTGGCTATAAGAGGGCTAAGGAGAACCTGTGGGCCCAATTGACCGTACCTTACTATACCTGCAGCAAATGTCAGGCATGGAGAGGGGAGGTAAAAGGAAGAGATCTAGGCTAGTTGAAGGTTGACTTGGAGGGAGAGCTTTTCTTTTCTTTTCTTTATGGCAGAGAGCCTGAGATAGCTTGCCAGTTGGATAAGACCCTGGTAGAAGGAACAACCAGAGCCTGGGGGAAGTACTGACTGTTAGGAGACAAACCCTGAACAGAAGGGTGGGGTCACACTGAAGGTTTATTGCATGGCCCTGGCTTTAATTGGGGGTGGGGGTGGGGGTCGGGGCAGAGTTTGTTCCTGATTTCCCTTGGACCTTAATACCCTGGAAAAGGTAGAACAGAAGTGTGTCTTGGCCGGGGGGAGGAGGGAAGCACTGCTATCTTGGACCTGACAGAGACATAGCAACTGAGACTTGCAGCTGGGTGAATTGTGCCCCGAAGGGCCCCAAAGGGGTGCCACCTAGGCAACCTGGTTACAAACTCCCTTAAAATCAATGGCTGCCTGGCCTATGCAAGGACTCCAGCAAGAGTTCCAACTGCTGCTGCACATTACAGCCAGGTCCCTTCTCCACACACACACACACACACACACACACACACACACAATTAAGCACTTTTGAAATCAGGATTGTCAGTTGATAGGGACTGTCCTGGCTGGCAATCACAGACCTTAAAGCTGATCATAACATAGGAATTTGATGTTTTATTTTTAAAGGGAACATTTCAAGTGGATCACTGCTGTCACCTCTCAGCCTCTATTTTATGTGCATAATTCCTCAGTGCTAATGATTGTCGCTAATGTTTCTTTGAAATTATGTTGAAGGTGGTTACACTTCTCTCCTGCCAATTTCATTACATTCCTTAGAGTTATGAGCAGCAGACAAAGGTGATGGATGATGATAAACAAGCCAGTACTTAAGTCTAACAAATATTATGGGCTACAGCCAAAATCTTGTTTTAATGACAACCTTCTGTTCTCTTCGCTAGGACTAGGAGTTGGCCATCAGTATGTACAAGAAACTTACATTATTATAAAAAGATGAACTACATACATAGTAAAACAGGATTGAAAACATTTTGTGTCTCATAGGGGAAAAAAATAAATTATATTAAACCCAAACAACTTTAAATTTTATTTGCTGGCTCAACTATTGCTACAAGAGGCCTTACCATGTCTCAGTTGACCCAGAAGACAGCTTCCAGGTATTTTTCCAAGAATCCGGTGACTCACATTTTCAATGCTTCCCACTTTAGGAAGGAAAGAGAGGATTTGCTATGGATTCCAGCTCTGAATGAAGCTATGCAGGATACCGCCATTTTCCCTTCCCATTCTCTCTGACCACCACTCCGTAAGACAAAGCAACTAAATATTTTCTTCTACCAGTAAATCACAGCAAACTAAATACCATGTTAATCCAGTTTCCAGCTCCAGCCTAAACTCGAGAAGGAGTGAGACTCCACCCAAAAGGTGTCTGGAATTTCCACCATGTGTTGCCTTGGAGATGTCATGTGAATAATTCCAAGTTCTATTGTATCTTGCTGAACAGTGTTACATCACAAGTCACAAGCTTCCTGTGAGTTCAAAACTGAGGTTTATATTTCAATCTATTCTCCTGCATTTACTATAATACTGTATTTTATTCTGCATATACATTGTCTAAGTAACAACATAGTTACAAAGTTTTCTAATAATGTATATCAATATTCCCTACTGCAATTTGAACCGATTAATTGTTGTTCTGCCCTTGGTTAATGAGACCAACTGATCCCCAGCCAATTATAACATCCCTTTACATTCGAGGTTTGAAACTCATTTAATTCCACTTAGTTTCCTCATCTTTATTCAAACTTTCTTTGTCTGTCCTCATGGGTTTTATTTCCAAGCCCTTTCCTATTTTGCTTGCTCTCCTCTGATTCTCTTGAATTTGTTATTGTCTTTTTATAGCACTGTGATGTCCCAAACTAAATAGTGATTTGTGGTCTTGCAAGAGTTGAATAGAGGGAAATCACTGAACAGAACATGGCTGATCATGCAGTATTTCATGAGCTGCAAACTTGAACAGGAATCCATGGTGTCTGCCCTGCTGTTTGCTATGGAAAGAAACAATTCCAAATTACTTTTGACATTCATGGAGCAGCTACATATGGTGGCATGTCACTACTGGGCTCAGGAAACAGGCAATGAGTGGTGGGATCGCAGGCAATGAGTGGTGGGACTGTTATGCCGGTAGGAGATGACAAGAAGTGGCTGTGAAACTTTCAGATGCTCAAAGCCACCTGCCTGGAACTCTGTGTAGAGCGTGTCCCTGCCCTGTGGCACAAGGACACCAAAATGAAAGCTGCCTTCTTGGTGGAAGATTGTGCGGTGATCACTGTGTAGAAGCTGGCAACTCTAGACTGCTACAGGTCAGTCATGATTCAGTTTGGAGTTTGAATCAGGGAGGCTTTGAAGCAGCATTTTAACAATGAATCCCAATAATATGTCTTTATGTAATGCATTCAGCCAGGCTTTGTTTACTTGCCGCATGGAATGACCCTTCCTGAACGTGATTTGTAGTTTGCAAATGTGCCAGTTCTCACTGTGTATGAATTCCAGCAGCAATGACCGTGTGTAGGAGAAAAATAAAGATTCATTTTCTTTTATGAGTACATTTTTTATTAAACAACAGTAATCAATACAGAGAATTCGATTTATTGCAAGGGATAGGACATTGAGGAGCTCTCTCTTAATGGAGCAGTAGTGTTTGTCTTACCCGCAAAAAGAAAAGGAGGACTTGTGGCACCTTAGAGACTAACAAATTTATTTGAGCATAAGCTTTTGTGAGCTACAGCTCACTTCATCGGATGCATTCCTGAAGTGAGCTGTAGCTCACGAAAGCTTATGCTCAAATAAATTTGTTAATCTCTAAGGTGCCACAAGTCCTCCTTTTCTTTTTGTGGATACAGACTAACATGGCTGCTACTCTGAAACCTGTCATTATGCAAGGCACTGAATTTAGCCGTATGGAGTGGAAATCGATCAACTTCATGAAAAAACTCGTACAGATACAGACAGACATCATCTTCCTTTCCAAATGCAAACAGATGGACATCATACCAAAAGGACTGAAGGTTAAAAATCCATTACAATCTACATACCACACGGACTATGCTGACAGCTTGGGCCACACACTCTCAAAGAAACTGCAGAACCACCTGATCAACATCCTCTACAGCAAACAGGGAAAGATTAAGAATGAGCTCTCAAAACTGGATACTCTCAGGAATGCATCCGATGAAGTGAGCTGTAGCTCACGAAAGCTTATGCTCAAATAAATTTGTTAGTCTCTAAGGTGCCACAAGTCCTCCTTTTCTTTTTTCTCTTAATGGAGGCTCTCATAGCTGTACATAAGTCCAGCTGACACGAGGGAACCTGTCCGAAGGGGTGGAGTGAAAGGGGTACTGCTATGGGCTGGGAACATGCAAGGAATGTGTTTGGGGAGGGCATGGCACACAATTCTGTGTAGGCTGCAGGGGGACACACGCATGCATCTGTTCTGACTACAGCACAATCAGGGACTTCGGCATCTCTGTTTGGTCCTCCCTCTGTTTTATCATTCACTCCTTGCCCACTAAAATATGCTCCTGGCCCTGCTTCCTCTCCAGGCTATTTTCAATTTTTCATTAATTATCTCTCTCCAGGCCCTGTGATCATGATCTGAGGTGGGAGACGATTAGAGCACCTCCCTAAACATGTCCTCCTTACTCCTCCTGGGTCACCTTCATATCTGACAGAGGCACTCTACTGGTGTTTAGGGGTTCCCCTCAAGGGCACTACTACTGAACAACAAGAAACAGAAGTGGTATTGTGAGTGCACTCATAGCATTGAATCATCATAATTAAATACACCTCTTTCTCACTCTCTCTTGACAAGCACACAGCTCGGTGAGCACCCTAAACATGGTGGGTGGGGAAGATCCAAGATGGGGCAAAGAATCTAGATTCTTTTTAAGGGGATCATGGCAAATGATGAGGGACGCTATTGTAAATTATGCCACCATTTTCCACAGGCAAGGGTAATTGAAGCCAATATCTCACTCCTGAGTGTAAACAAGGATGCAGCTCCTACATGCATGTGGCTTCAGACATGGTGGAGCCACCATGATCAGCTGGGAAGATATGATGTGAGCTCTCCATGCTGAGCAAACAGAAAGTGGAATTTTAAAAATTCTCAGGGCTTTAAAGGGGAAGGGGTGGATGTCTGTGTCCCTGGGTGCGGGGCAGCAGAGTTTGAACTGCTGACCAGAGCACTCAGGATGGGCATTATGAGACACCTCCTGGAGGCCATTTACAGCAACATAATCAAGTGCAGGGTCTACACTGACACTGCTTCGAGCAAACTTTGTTCCAAAAAGCTCTACACCTCTCATTGAGGTGGTTTTGTTTGTTGGCATAGCAGGAGCAGTGAATCAGTGGAAGGAGCATTGTAGTATGTACACCTACATTGTTTTGTCAACAAAACTGTGTAGTGGAGACAAGGCCTTACCCTAGGTAAAATCTGCACTTTATCACAGAGAAGTACAAATCTTCTGGCAATAGGGTGACCACATATCCTGATTTTATAGGGATAGCCCAATTTGGGGGGCTTTTTCTTATATAGGCTCCTATTACCTCCCACCCCTGTCCTGAGTTTTTACACTTGCTATCTGGTCACCCTATCTGGCAAGTATAGTCATGGATGGCACATGAACCCCCCCCTTTGGGGAGGTTAGACCCCCAGCTCCACCTCATCCACCTGAAGCCTCACCCCTAACCCGCCCCTTCTGTCCCCCTCACCCACTGGAGCCCTGAGCCCCCTCCCCTCACGGCTGGAGGAGCCCCGGCCGAACCACCCAGAGCACTGAACTGCCTGCCCCTGTAGCCCCGACCCCTGGGCTGTTGGCCGCCCTGACCCGCAGGCTGGCCTGAACGACCCCAGGCCACTGGGTTGGCTTGAGCTGCTGGCCAGCCAAGCCCAGAGATCCAGGCTGCAGGCCTGAGCTGAGCCCCTGCTGCCTTCGGGAGGGAGGGTGAATGAGGGTGGTGCCTCGGGATGGAGCATGCATGGGGCCACAGGCTGGGTTAGGGGAGGCTTAGCTTCCCTTGGCCTATTATACCCACCACCCATGAGTATGGTCATAAACTGGACACATGACTTATTGATGCATTCTGTCCAACTTTCAATCTGGTGGTGATGTGATTCTTGGTCTTCTGTTGAGAAGAAGGATTCAGCATCAGCTTTTGAGCGGGCATGTGCTCAGCAATAACGAAGCTGAACTATCTGTTTTAAAAAAATATGCTAGCAAATAAAAGTAAAGGAGTCCTGGTTTTCTTCCACATGCCACTATAGCTGGAGGCATGATGCATTTGCTGCAGTAAAGGGGATTAAAAACTCCATTGTGGTATTTTGCCTCTTATGTTTACACACAGACTATATAGATACATGTAATAATTACACATAGATAACTTGTAACAGAGATTTACAGTTACAAAGTCAAGCACTCAAAAGTTAGGAAATGCCAGAGTTAAGATTTCCTGTGCAACCTTAATTCAGCACCCTTAAGCATATGCAGTATGACACAGATTTTAATTGTATGTGGCCTACAGCAACTGGGATCAGCTATTGGAGAGAAAGCGCTGTTCAGCCCCTGCAGCCCCAGGATGGAGCATGCTCCGTTGGCAGGGAATCTTTGGAGAGTTTACCTGCCAAATTCCAACAAGTCTCTACAGAGCATGGGTGAACAGCAATTTAGTTTACTTGAACAGAAAAAGGCCCTGAGGCCCGAGCAGTTCGCCTGCCAAATCTCAAGTCCTTCTAAAACATGGTGGCCCTAGAGCTTCTCGCTGAGAGAACTGCAAAGCTATTTTTAACACAGCAAAACAAAGTTATTTTTCTCTCTAATCTCTGTCTCAGAAATGGCTGAGCCATTTTTGCTGAAACTTTCCCAGAAAAAATTCAGCCTGAGTCTGCTATTCAGCATGGAAAATTTCAGCCCGAATGATTAAAGTCTAGTGAAGCTATAAGCAACTGACAACAAGGTCTTATAATAGGAAATGGGAAATTTTATACTTATAATAGCAACGTTAAGTACAGGCAGTGCTACCAGCTCCGCCTATATATTATTCCTTTCAGAGCCCATTGATGCTTTCGTTCTATAATCAACGAGAAGCATTTTTAGGTAACGTGCAACACTTCCTTCCCTAGACCTGCCCAATAAAGAAGGGTATCGGTACCGGATATTGAACTACAGTCCTCTGGGACCTGGGGGTGCTCAACACCCTGCTCCGCCCCAGGCCCCGCCCCCCACTCGCCCCTTTCCTCCAAGCCCCCACTCCCGACCTGCCTCTTCCCGTCACCGCTCCACCCCAGGCCCCACCCCCACCCACCTAACAGCCACACCCCCACCCCATCTCTCCCTGCCCCCGCTCCACCCCGCCCCACGTCTCCCTGTTCAGTTCCACCCCCTCCCCTGAGCATGCCCAGCCCTCGCTCCTCCCCACTACCCCCTCCCCTCCAGCACCTCCTGCATGCTGCGGAACAGCTGATTGCAGGGGGTGGGAGGGGCTGGGAGGGAGAGGGATGAGTTGATCAGCAGGGCTGCAGGTGGACGGGATGCACTGGTGGGGAGAGTTGGCTGCTGGTGGGTGCTAAGCGCCCACTCATTTTTTTCTGTGGGTGCTCCAGCCCTGGAGTACCCATGGAGTCAGCACCTATGACTACAAGTTCCAATTCTTGAGTCAAACAGAGCTATGCTCCTCACAGGACAGGAGTGAGGGGCCCTCAGGGGCTTCTCTAAGTTATATCTGGCTACCAGTGGCCTTAAAGGGCCACTTATTCAACTATGAGTAGCCTCAGTGAAGAGGTACTCTATTGAAGCTTCCTTTTTCCCTGACCCATTCCCTGTACCATGGGACTACAAGGCGGGGATGGCACGGAACTGCTCCAGTAGCTTTGTGTGACTGGGGAAGCCTCTTATGTTAGGAGAAGTACTGAATAATCTTAGCCATTTGCTGGCTAAGTGCTCTTTCTAACATCAGAGCAGCTCAAGGCTGGCAGCATATAACTGCAAATCAAGCCTGGAGTTGTAAATATGTCAGCACAAAGCATTACCACAAAGGCACGAAACCAGTTCTTGGCTTTTGGGGACTTTTAATACACGCACAAGTCAGAGGTTAATAACTAGAAATAGTTTGTGCAGATGTAAGATCCACTGAACACAGCTGTGGAACTGACCTTCACTTCTGACCTCCCACACCTGTATACCATTTCAGCTGGATTCTTTCTAGTAGAGACTGACACCAGGACCACACTGTCTGATGATTTTGTTGAACATCTACTAAGGATTATGATAGGTTAAGAGTCAGACAGATAAACTCTTTCACTTGTAACTTAAACCAGATTTGACTATAAACCGAGTTTTGTTTTTAGTTAATTAAGGATACCATAAAAGTTACATTATTCTCATCAGATCTTTATCACTCATAGAATAGAAAATAAAGTAGAAGCCAATTAGAGTGAATAGCTGATTTATATTTTAATTCATACAGTTCAGTTTTTCAGTTAATAAAGGGTTTTTTCTTTAAATCAAAGTAGTCAAGTGGAATGTCATAAATGCAAAATTAGGCTAATTCTATTGAATTCAAAACTGTGATGATACTCTTAGTTAGAATGAATTCACTGGTGTGAGAAAAGGAATTCACTGAGATGTTGAACAAAAGAAAAACAGTATTTTCACTGTGTGTTGCCTATAAAACATTAGGAGGCAAAAAAGGCTGCCCTAAGAATGCTGTTAAATACTGAGGAACAAATCAGTTCATAATGTAAGTCCATTTTATGATGAAACATTACATATCTATCATGAATAAATATTGATTTTGTGTTTCTTTGTTGAATTTAATTTTGTGAGTTGTTATAGTTTGCACAATTTACACTTTTTTAGCCTACTGGAGTATGTTAATTAATGGATATCTCTGGACATGAAGTATCTACTTTCCATGGGTTAAGTATGCAACCAACTGAAAATATATAGATGCGATATGCACTAAAATTACAAAAATACTTAGATAACTATCAGGGTGCAGTTGATGATATCCATCTAAATGGTTATCAAACTGAGGATGAATCTGAGGATGAAATAATGGAAGTGGCACCTTTATTCCAATCAACACTAATGGCTGAAAATTGAAAGCAAAATTTGAGAATGTTTCCCCAAATGCCTCTTCCCCATTTTCCCCAGAAATTTTAAAATCTTTTGACCATCCGTATTAATTAACATTGCACTCTGAAGGAATCACATGTAATAAACATTCTATTTAGTAAAATGTCTTTTATTAAAAATGTTAAGTGACTATAATAAGAGATCACAATGTAATAGGATAGGACTGTTCCCCCACACACACACACTTTCTCAAGCTTGTTTTTAGAATTATATGCTTTTGTATTATCATCACTTTAGAATTTTTGCTTTTGATAGTGGGAATATAGAAATGTAAAGACTTGTGAGACACAAATTTCTGCTGTTGACAAAGATTAAATTGTCTTAAGCGTGAACGCACCATTCAGTTAACATAACCTACCAATCTCAATGGGATTTTAACTCAACCCATCACAAGATTTCACCTAGTACTTAACAGTATTCCACGCCTCAGTTTCAGTCATCATCCTGATGAGACCTAAAATGTGGACACCCAAACCATCCCAAACAATAACTAAAGGAATAATTTGACAAATGACAAGTGATACAATATAACTTGTGAGAAAGTTCCTCCTCTGCCTTGGTGGGTCCTGCGCTTATTGGCGGATTTGCTCACCTCAGAGGTTCACGGCAGCCCTCTGTTTGGCCACTTTCATGGCTCAAATCTGCCGTTCACTCAGTTAGCCTCATCTCTGGCCAGCATGGGGAAAAGGAAGAAGAACAATTCCCTGCAGTCTCTGCTGATCCATCTAGTGGATCGGGGAACAGGCCAGAGACCTTCCCCTCTGGTGGAATCCACAGTCCAGTTCAACTCCTCCGGTATCAAGTAGGGAGTTGGTGGGATGGAGGAATGGGGGAAACCCGGGCCCGCCCTCTACTCCAGGTTCCAGCCCAGGGCCCTCTGGATTGCAGCTGTCTACAGTGGCTCCTGTAACAGCTGAGTGACAGCTACAACTCCCTGGGCTACTTCCCCCTGGCCTCCTCCCAACACCTTTCTTATTCTCACCACAGGACCTTCCTCCTGATGTCTGATAATGCTTGTACTTCTCAGTCTTCCAGTAGTATGCCTTCTCACTCTCAGCTTCTTGAGCCTCTTGCTCCCAGCTCCTCACACACACCACAAACTGAAATGAGCTCCTTTTTAAACCCAAGTGCTCTGATTAGCCTGCCTTAATTGATTTTAGCAGCTTCTTGATTGGCTGCAGATGTTCTAATCAGCCTGTCTGCCTTAATTGTTTCCAGAAAGTTCCTGATTGTTCCGGAACCTTCCCTGTTACCTTACCCAGAGAAATGGGACCTACTTAACCTGGGGCTAACATATCTGCCTTCTATCACTCTCCTGTAGCCCTCTGGCCTGGAGGGAGGAAGGAGGGAGAGGATCCTGCCTCTGCCCCTCTCCCTGCCCCTACTCCTGACCCCTGCCCCGCCCCTGCCCCTGACCCCTGCCTTTCACCAATTGAGCCCCAATTGAGCCAGGGTTTGAGGCAGGCCGTGTGGCACCGGCCCATCGGGTGCCATGTCAGGGGTCCGCCCCTTGCCTGCCCGTCTCGGTGGGCCACGGGGCTGTGTCAGGGGCCCCACCAGAGGATAGCCAGGGGCCAGTGACCCCAGCCCCCCATACGCTGCGAGAAGAGCTGCGGGAGTTCCTTGGAGACGTCCGTGGCTCCCGTAATAAGGTGCAGCTGGCTTTCCAGCGATGGAGGGATTTTCACCAAATCCTCTGGGCTGTGAGGGCCCTCATGGGGGAGGGTAAAAGGACCAGGAAGCAGGGCGCCGCGGCCTAACAGTGGGTCCACCTCTTCCGTGACTCCTTACTCACCTATGGGGTAGGTCATGGTTTGTTGCGCGGCCCGACGGGGGCCGTGAGCAACCCTGCCAGTGAGGCTCCCCCCCAGCCCTCCTCATGGCACCTATCATCATCGCAACATTGAACACCCGGGGCTGTAGGATGGGTCTCCGCAGGTCCCAGGTGCTCTCCTTCCTTCAGGACGGGGGGTACTCTGTGGTTTTCCTGCAGGAGACCCATACGGATCTGGCTGCCAAAGATAGCTGGCAGCTGGAATGGGGGGACAGGGTCTACTTTAGCCATCTCACAGTTTGCACATTACCTGCCTTCTGGCAGAAGACGGCACACCCCTCACGGATCCGGTGGAGATGTGTGGGAGGGCCAGGGCCTTCTACGGAAACCTTTTCTCCCCAGATCCGACCGATCCTAACGCTTGCAAAGTGCTCTGGGACGAACTCCCTACAGTCAGCGTGGGCGACTGAGACCGGCTAGAGCTGCCTCTCACTGTGGCTGAGTTCTCGGAAGCCCTCCGCTGCATGCCCACCAATAAATCTCCGGGCATGGACGGGCTGACTGTGGAGTTCTATCATGTGTTCTGGGATGTCCTCGGCCCAGACCTAGTCACCATCTGGGCCGAGTCTTTGCAGAGCAGGGTCCTCCCTCTTTCGTGCAGGCGAGCCGTGCTCGCCTTATTACCGAAGAAGGGGGACCTCCGTGATTTACGAAATTGGCGTCCCGTCTCACTCCTCAGCATGGACTACAAAGTCGTAGCGAAAACCATCTTGCTGTGGCTAGGGTCTGTGCTGGCAGACGTGGTCCACCCAGACCAGACCTACACCGTCCCAGGCCACACCATCTTCGACAACCTGTATCTGGTCTGGGACTTCTTAGAACTCAAGGTGTAGGGATTTGTCTGTTGTTCGCCCTCCTGTCCTTGGATCAGGAGAAGACATTCAACAGGGTGGACCACGGGTATCTCCTGAGCACTCTGCAAGCGTTTGGCTTTGGACCCCAGTTTGTAGTTTTCTCCGGGTGCTGTATGCCTCCGCAGAGTGTCTGGTCAGGCTCAACTGGACCCTGACGGAACCGGTCAGCTTTAGGTGAGGAGTATGGCAGGGGTGCTCCCTCTCGGGCCAGCTGTATGCTCTGGGGATTGATCCCTTCCTCTGTCTCCTCCATAGCTGGTCCTGTCAGTGTACGCTGACGATGTGCTCCTCGTGGTCCAGGACCTGGGCGACTTGGCGCAGGTGGAAGCTTGCCAGACCATCTACTTGGCAGCCTCCTCCACCCAGGTCAACTGGGTCAAGAGCTCTGGCCTGGTGGTCGGGGACGGGTGGCAGGCAAGCTCCCTCCCACCCATGCTTCAGGCCATCTGGTGGAGCAGGGGTTTGCTGCTCTATCTCAGCGTTTATCTTTCTGCCACGCATCCATCTCCACTGGAGAACTGGCACAATTTAGAGGGCAGGGTGATAGAGTGGCTCTGGAAATGGACAGGACTACTCCGGTGCCTCTCCCTTTGAGGGATAGCGCTGGTGCTAAATCAACTAGTCCTGTCCATGCTCTGGTACTGTACATGCTCAACACCCTGGTCGCAGCCCTGGGCTTTCTGGCCAACCTCCGGACATCGATTCTGGAGTTCTTCTGGTCAGGACTGCACTGGGTCTCTGCAGGGGTTCGCCATCTACCCCTGGAGGAGGGAGGGCAGGGCCTGAAGTGTTTATACACTCAGGTCCATGTCTTCTGCCTCCAGGCCCTGCAGAGGCTCCTTTATGGTGCAGCTAGTCTGGCGTGGAGCGTACTGGCGCAAGCCTTCCTGTGCCACTTCTGAGGGCTCCGATATGACCAGCAGCTCCTTTATCTCCATCCGAGAGGACTTCTGCGAGACCTCTCCGGGCTGCGGTCTTCTATCAGGACCTCCTCCGGACCTGGAAACTGTTCTCAGCAACCAGGTTCGTGGCGGCCACCGTGGGGACAGATCTCCTCGCGGAGCCCCTGCTACACAACCCCCACCTCCATGTGCAGGTGGCGGAGTCCCCCTCGGTGTG
The DNA here is from genome assembly GCF_965152275.1 of Natator depressus. Classification (NCBI taxonomy): domain Eukaryota; kingdom Metazoa; phylum Chordata; order Testudines; family Cheloniidae; genus Natator; species Natator depressus. Next base: position 295,649,505 of record NC_134234.1, read on the forward strand.
CCAGAGGTTGCTCCTGGCAGAAGTCACAAGAGTCAGAGACCTCCTGGACTATGAACAGGGAGACTGGCTGGATCCTCTGATGCTTGCTCAGCGCATGGGGCTCTCCAGGCCTCATACTCCCCGGTGCGTACTTCAGGAGGTCAGGGCTGCTTTGCCGCCCGCTGCTTGGGTTTACCTCGACCGGGTCCTGCTGGAGGGCATGCCCCACCCACCCTCCACCCCAGGCCCTCCGGACCTTTTCATCGGGCCCCTGCCCCGTGGACCCAACCGACGCCCCCGCCCCTTCACCGTGAGCTGGCTGCACGATCTGCAGCCAGTCTGCTTCCAGACTGCGCCAAGGAAACAACTATATACACTCGTGCTCCACACCCTTCACGTCCTCACCCTCGTGTCCCACCCTGACACAAAGTGGCGGGACCTCCTGCCACCTCTAGAGGGTGAGGAACCCCGGTGGGCCAGCTTATACTCCACCCTGGTCCCGAGGCCTGCCGGGGATATCAGTTGGTGGCTCCTTCATCGGGCCATGAGCACGGCGTGTACTTGGCGCGGTTCACCCCATCCTGGACATCTGCCCCTTTTGCGGCATGAGGGAAACCCTGGTGCACATTTACTTGGCGCGGTCCACCCTTATCCCGGACACCAGCCCTATTCCGGCACCTCACGGATATTTTGTTATGTTTTTGGTTGCACTTTTCCCCTCACCTCCTTATCTATGACTCCTTATCCATGGCCCCACAAAGTCACGGGACCTCCTGGTCAACCTCCTCTTGGCCCTGGCAAAAGTGGCCGTCTATAAAACCAGGGTGAGGAGATTGGCCGATGGAGTCTCCTGTGACTGTGGGGCCTATTTCCGATCCTCCGTCCATTCACGTATCTGGGCAGAGTTCCTCTGGGCGGCATCCACGGGCTCCGTTGACGCCTTCGGGGAGCAGTGGGCGCTGTCCAGGGTTCTCTGCTTGGTGTCCCCATCTGGTTCCCTTCATCTGACCCTTTGACCGCACTCCTGTCCCTGTTATTTCATTAGTTGTCCCCCCTATTTATTTGCCCTCCAGGTCCTGTGGATCCCCCTCTTAGGCTGCGGGGGGATCCTTTGCCCACCCACTTCCCGAATCCCAATAGGATCACTCTCTTGTAACAATCTGGCCTGACCCTGTCACAAACTATTTACACTGTCTTTCTCAAGATAGTCATGTCGCCAACATAAAAACTTTATTCCTTCCCAAATCTCTTTTGGGTTTCTCTCTCTGGATTTCCTTTCAGCCATCAGTGAGGGGCCCCTTTCAGTCAGCCCCTGAGGAATGCCTGTTCTTTCTGTGGCATTTGATGGCTAAAACAGGCTCTGCCCATTCTGTTCAAATGGGGGTTTGACACTAAACCCCATATTTGTCATAGTGGTATTATTTTGATATGATTATGTCATAATTATGATGCAATTTGTAGAAGATGGGTCATGTAAGGTGTCATTGGAAAAGTTATGATTTGCTGAATACAATTATCCTATTTGTGTGCATGTATCATTTTTGTATCTGAAGGTATGAATATTGACTATGTACTTGTATTTCAAATGTGCTTACTCTGGAAAACATCCACAGCTAGCCTTTCGGGTACAACAATGAAGAAGCTGGACAGTGCTGATGGCCCATCAGCAAAGACAATGGACCATGGAAGAGCTTAGCCTTCCTGAGAATGCTCAAGCCAGCCTGTAAGTAATGGCTGCTATGACTCAGCAGGGCATGAAAGGGCATGTGACCAGACCAAATGACACTGAACTCCATTTTGATACCTGTACTTTTCCACAAACTGGTCTGGGAACTGAATTTGGAACAAATGGTTCCTGCTATATGGTAAAGCTATATAAGGAGGGGTGAGACATCATCTAGGGGCCTCACTCCCACAAAAGAGAACTCCTGGAAACACCTGAGGACCAAAGACTGAACTGGGGAAAGTGCTGGTCCCAGACTAAAAGGATTTCTAGCCTGTGTACGGAAACCTGGTGGACTGCTTGTATCATCAGCCAGGATGAGAAATTGCTAATTCATCTCCAATCTGTCTACTATGTTAGGCTTAGTTTGTGTTTTGTTTATTTGCTAGGTAATCTGCTTTGATCTGTTTGCTATCACTTATAATCACTTAAGATCTACCTTTTGTAGTTAAAGAAATTTGTTTTTTGCTTTATCTCAACCAGTGTGCATTCGCATGAAGTGCCCGAGGAAAAATCTCAGCTTGGTTAACACAGGCTTGTTGCATATCCTTCCCACATCAAGGGGATGGCAAACTTTATTAATGTGCATATCTTGTACAGATCCCTGTGAAGTATAAGACGGCGTAATTCTGGGTTTATAGCCTTGCAGAGGTGCAAGGCGGGGGGAATTGGGAAGTTGGCTGTATGTCCTTTAGTGGCTTTGGTACAGTACACAGGTAGCTCAGTTTGGGCGTGTGGTGCCACCTAATGCCATGTTGGGTGTTAATAGGGCCTGGTGAGGCTGGCTGTGTCTCCAACCCAGCGGTGGGCAATCTGTGGCCTGTGGGCCGCATGCAGCCAGGGCCGTACTTAGGCATACGCAAAATACACAGCTACATAGGGCACCATGAAATTAGCACCTGTGTGCTTCATATGTGCATTCCTAGGGGGGTGCAGGGCCTGGGACAATTCCCTCTGCCCCTGCCCCACTTCTTTCAGCCCCCAGCCTGCCCCCATTTCCCACCCCTTCTCCCAAGCCCCCTCCCCCAGTGATGGATGCGGCCCACGGGATTAGCAGGGGGGCCTGGCGATGGCAGCAGGGGTCAGGCCTACCCCCACACTCACTGGTGGTGGCGGGAAGCAGAGCAACCCAGCCTCAGCCTGCTCCACTCTGCTGGCTCCCTGCTGTATTGCTCCACTTCCCACCACCAGTGAGTGCGGAGAGTCGCGGGGGGGGGGGGGGGGGATGAACCCTTTCCACCAAACCCCCTCCCCTGAGTGACATGGCTGGGGTGGGGGGAGCGGAGTGGGCTAGGTCATTCTGCTTCCTGCTGCTAGTGCCAGGTCCCCCACTAATTCCCTGGGCTGCTCTGGGCCTGTGGGGACCCCCAAAGTGGCCCCCCCCAAAGCTCCTGCCTCCATGGCCCCACAGGCCTTGAGTGCAGCCCAGACCCTTGGTGGGCGGTGGGGGGAAGCAGGTGCTTGGGCTGCATAGGACACTATAATTGGTAGGGACAGCTCTGCATGCAGCCCATCAGGGTAATCTGCTGGCAGGCCATGAGACAGTTTGTTTACATTGACCGTCCGCAGGCACAGCTGCCCACAGCTCGCAGTGTGTCTGAGAGGGGTGCAGCGGTTCCCATGGCTCCCAAATTTGTGACTAAACTCCTTGGGGGAGATTTGTATGTCTCCGGCTCTGTTTTACCCACATTCTGCCATACATTTCATCTTATAGCTGTCTCGGATGATGACCCAGCACATGTTGTTCATTTTAAGAACGCTTTCACTGCAGATTTCACAAAACGCAAAGAAGGTACCGATGTGAGATTTCTAAAGATAGCTACAGCACTCGACCAAAGATTTACAAATCTGAAGTGCCTTCCAAAATCTGAGAGGGGTGAGGTAGGGAGTAGGCTTTCAGAAGTCTTTAAAGGAGCAACACTCCAATGCGGAAACAACAGAACCCGAACCATCAAAAAAGAAAATCAACCTTCTGCTGGTGGCATCTGACTCAGTTAATGAAAATAAATATGCATCGGTCTGCACTGCTTTGGATGGTTTTTGAGCAGAACCCGTCATCAGCATGGACGCATGTGCCCTGGAATGGTGGTTGAAGCATGCTCATCTGGCACATAAATATCTTGTGACGCCGGCTACAACAGTGCCATGAGAATGCCTGTTCTCACTTTCTGGTGACATTGTAAACAAGAAGCAGGCAGCATTATCTCCTGCAAGTGTAAACAAACTTGTTTGAGCGATTGGCTGAACAAGAAGTAGGACTGAATGGACTTGCAAGCTCTAAAATTTTACATTGTTTTATTTTTGAATACAGTATTTTTGTACATAATTCTACATTTGTAAGTTCAGCTTTCATGATAAAGAGATTGCACTACAGTACTTGTATTAGGTGAATTGAAAAATACTATTTCTTTTGTCTTTTTACAGTGCAAATAATTGTAATCAAAAATAAATATAAAGTGAGCACTGTACATTTTGTATTCTGTGTTGTAATTGAAATCAATATATTTGAAAATGTAGAAAACATCCCAAAATATTTAAATAAATGGTATTCTATTATTGTTTAACAGTGTGATTAATCGCGATTATTTTTTTTAATTGCGTGATTAATCATGATTACTTTTTTAAATTTCTTGACAGCCCTAGCTTCAGGATATAAATATATGAAAGAATCAGGACTATCATCACAGGCCACAATGTTAACATTATTTTGACCTGCTTTGCCAATTTTCTTGTTTGCTGTGTAAATGACTAGCACTGTCACAGTCTTGCTACCAAACAAGTATGCTAAAGGAAACGCAGACGGTAGACAATACTCAGGATCCAAGCAATCTCTCTCAAGGGCTTATGCTATGGCACAGCACCCTGTAACAGGGAGATGAAAGTAAGAGTTTGAGGGCCATTGAACAAAGTTGATGTTTCCCCAATTGTATTGCACAATTAGAGAAGCACTTGGGCTAAATAACTTTGCTCTACCCTGCTGTGAGCATGTATAGACCATTAAACAACCATCTGAGTTTCTCATTTGTTCCTCGGCTTGGGGAGAATTCAGCTCTAAAACCTCTTAAAGGACTTTTTCCTCTTTTAAAATTAGTCTAGTGTGTATTTGGCTGTGCTGCTGTAACTAAGGGCTTGGCAACATTTTGTTTTTCAGCCTTGCTTTTTCTCAAGTTTGTGAATTCCAGCTCTGAAATTAAATTTGTATGGAAAGGTCCATATCCTCCAACACATTGATGAGGTGACCAGTGCAGCACAGGGGTGAGGTGATGCAAAGATGTCTCTGTTCTGCTTTTCCTTCGGGGCCCCTTTCACCCCAACAAGCTGGTGGCTGGTTCAGGCCCCAGGAGAATGTAAAGCGGCCTCAGAGCTGCTCTAAGTTGCACCCAGTTGCAACTATTCCCGAGGGGCCCACAGCCCCTATGCTGGAGGTCAGGAGGAAGGAGTGATATACAGCCAGCTCTTACACTAGGGAAACCCCCATGTAGCTGGTTATTCTGGTTTTCCAGCTGCTTTGTGCCACAGAAGTGTGGGAGTGTGAAGGGCATGGGGCAGAATGATTCTCTCTATTATCCTTCTCACACCTTGAATATTGCATGCAATTCTGGTCATCCATCTCATAAAAGATATGTTAGAAATGGAAAAGGTACAGAGAAGGGCAACAAAAATAATTAGGGGTCTGGAACAGCTTCAATATGAGGAGAAATTAAAAAGACTGGGTCTGTTCAGTTTGGAAAAGAGACAGATAAGGGGTCTATATGATAGAGGTCTATAAAATCATGAATAGTGTGGAGAAAGTGAATAAGGAAGTGTTATTTACCCCCTAACATAACACCCTATTGACGGGTTACCCAATGAAATTAATAGACTACAGGTTTAAAACAAACTTAAGGAAGTCTCTCTTGACAAAGCTCAAAGTCAACCTGTGGAATTTGTTGCCAGGGCATGTTGTGGAGGCCAAAAAGTATAATTGGTTTCAGAAAAGAATTGAATAAGTTCATGGAGGATAGGTCCATCAGTGGCTATTAGCCAAGATGGTCAGGGTCACAAACCCATGCTCTAGGTGTCTCTAAACCTCTAACTGCTAGAAGGTGGGGCTGGATGACTGGGGATGGATCACTTGACAAATTGCCCTATTCTGTTCATTCCTTCTGAAGCACCTTAAGGCCACTGTTGGAAGATGGGATACTGGACTAGATGGACCATTGTTCTGACCCAGTAGGGCCATTCTTATGGAACTGAGATATCGCTAAGGAATTTCAGGACCTCATTCTATTCTGAAAAAGATAAGAAATTGAAGTTTAAAAAAATCCATTGTCATTTTCAAATGCTTCATGTCGTAAGTTGGTATCAGGCCTTAGGAGCTCCAGCAAATGATGCATGGTATTATCCCTTTTCAAATGTAGCATTGGGAAAATCCCACTCCCAGCATGAAAGGCTTAAGTGGAAAAGAAACTTCATCTCTTGGGCCTATTAACAAAGAAATAGCTTGCATGCAGCTTACACACGCAATCATGGATGCTAAAAATATACTCACTGTATATCCCAGGAGCTTAGAATTTTACTCCTGACGCATGTATATCAAAAAGTAGCTATTTGTATGGGATATCTTTTTTCTTTCAAGCTAAAATTTATGAAAGCTGCAGTCTATTCAGTTCCAAAAAGAGAGCGATCTGACAGGAGCTAATGCTGGTGAGCAGATGGCAGGGACACTAGCACACATAAGTGGCATGCATGAATGTGCAGAGAATTATAGGATACCATTTGCATTTTGAGGGACATCAAACTTATAAGAGAGAATTTCTCAGTGTGACACAGTGTCACAGGCTTCTGCATTCCCCCCCCCCCCCGATGTCTATACTGAGAACTTACTTAAAATGAGAACTGAAAATCTCAATTCACTTGTTTTCTGGGAACAGTTAGCTGGCTGGAAAAATTCTCTACTACCCAGGAGCTGAATGACCCAGCAGTTCAAGCCACATACTGGTTTTAATCTATAGGCTTTTGTATCATGCTCATCACCTTAGCATTTCAGTGCCTTACAACAGGAATGAATTTATTCCAGGTGAGGGCCAGGGAAGTATTTTACAACTGGTGAAAGTGAGGCACAGAGACGTTGAATGACTTGCACAAGGTCACATGGGGAATGTGGGGCAGAAAGAGAAATCTGTGTGCCAGTTTCGTGCCTTAATCACAAAATCATCGTTACCCTCCTCTTCCTCTGCTCTGATTGGCCTTAAACACTTCATGCCCCCGAAGGAGCATACTTTAGGCTGGGCCTTGGGACTACTGGTGAGAGGGAATTGAGTTACAATTCACTGACAATGTAACCTGACCATTATGCTGGTTCACATGATTTTGAATATGCGAACAGGTATGAAGAATTTAAAAACACCTATAAAATGATTTGTAGCCAAGGATAAGAGCTCAGGTAAATTTAGGATACAGAAGTGAAATATACTTATTCATTAATGTTGTAATATAGCGCCCACAGGCCTATAAGATATTTAGCTTAGCCAAACAGGGCCTCAGGCTGAGGACTACATTGACATGATGAGCTGACCGAAGAATAACCTTGTAAATTGTGCTGTTACAGTAACGGATGTATTAAGTGCTGATATTTTGGGGAAAGTGTATTGTAACATACCAGTTAAAAGATGCCAGTTAAGGCTGATGGTAACATTTTGGGGATTTTTGGAGACATAGGGTGTCAGGAACGTGTTCGCCACAAGTTGTTATGGTGACTGAACGACATAAATGTTAATGCGTTTCAGGGGAACTGACAAGCTGGCCTTTGAAAAGTGGGGCATCCAAAATGTAGTGTGGTGTGAAAATACAGATAAGGAAAAGTAGGTTGTAACCACCTTCATAAATATGTATAATCCCCAGTGGGCATCAGCGTAACACATTATCAAAGCTGTATCCCAGCTCGTGTGCCTGGGACGATGGCAGGAAGATACTCAGTGGTGATGATGGTGACAACAATGATAATAACTGATGAGGAAGATAATAACTGACATGCTAGTGTTTCCCAGCAGGACATGTGAGTGATGCCAGCCCTAGGGCTAACCACTTTGCACTGTCTCTTTGTCTGCTGCTGTATTTCAATGTTTGTGGGATTCTTCATCTGTTTATGGATTGGATAATAAAGGGACTTGTGATAAATTGCAGTTGTTTCTCATGTGCTCCTTGTGTCTCTCATTCTAATAATAGAGGAGTGAACTTTCCTGATACTGTAGCTGTTCAGGAGACCAAATCTTTGTTGACCACTGCAGTCTAAGAAATTAACCAATCATCAATATATAAATCCATCAGTTAGGCTACAGATTCCAAGAAAGGGGTTGCACTGCACTGAGTGCACTGCACTGCAGTTGCACTGCACTGAGGTCATCCACACAGATTGAAGGGTAAGATCTCAAAAGATGATTCAAAGTAGAGGCTGGGCCTGAGTCATCTCCCTAGCCAGATAATTAAAATATTGTACTTTCCTAAGTGGCTGTGTGAGCAAGCAAGCAGCATGGACAAATGAAGATGCATAGTTAAGTGGCTGAGGTTGAGATCGCATGGACGTGCAGTAGTAGGAGAAGATAATCTGGATATGCAGACTCAGGAGGACAAAATTGAGGTCTCTGAAAGAAAGGCCTTGCAACATGTTGATCAAAGCACTGCTGATAGCAGTAAGTCCTGATTCAGCAAGGTAGTTAAGCACGTATATAACTTTAAATACAAGTCAATGGTACTACTCATGTGCTTACGGTCACTTACACAGTATTGCTTTACCTTGTGGAATTGTGACCATAGTTGGGGCTGAGAGAGTAAGGAATAAGGTTGGACAGAGAAGGAGGGGAAGCAAGGCTTAAAGGGCTGTTTGAAAGAAAGAAGTGAACTTAATGAACTAGAAGAAAAAAAAACAGTGAGGGGGAACCCTACCCAAGAGATTGACCTCGCTCAGCAGCCCTGAATACGAACTCTCTTTTAAATGAAGTTAATATGTATGTACTTATAACATGCTCTATTTAGAAAGGCATGTTATGTGTTATTCTAATAAATTCCTCATAATGAAACCATACAAATTATTTCCTAAAGACTTCCAAAATATTTCAAGAACTACTAGAACTTTTAAGAGTCTAAATTTATTAACCTTAAAACCTATAATCTTGTAAGATTCTCCCATTTCTAATTTCCATTTTCTCACAAACTAGCTTACAGCAAACTAATTAGGCATTAAATAATTAAATGCTGATGAATTCCGTATTTTCACTAATGTTAAACATGTGATAGCCATCTTGTTCCATGTCAATTAAATAAATAATGGTTCCTCAGACTAATAAGAATCCTATTATATATTAAGGGCTTGACTCTAACCTTTGCAAAAAGTGAACAAGTGGGAAGAGTGGAGCTGTTGTGAACCTGCTAGTTATTACCAGGCAACATATTTAGCCCCAGTTCAACATCCAACCAGCAGAGGACTCCAAATAGGAATGGGAAGTACAACCAGAAATCAAAGGGTGACATGAGGGTGAGCAAGAGGCTGTGTGGGAGCTGGAGCAGTTGGCTGGAGGTGGCAGCCTGAAAGCTCGCTGTGGAGAGAAGGCCTGGCATCTTGAGAGCTGGGACTGAAAGGCTGAGAAACAGTCTTCTGCTGGCAAGAGACTGATAGTGAGGAGTGGCCTGCAGATGGGGACCATGCAGATGGGACCAAACAGGACAAAAGGACTGCACTCTGGCTGGGGGATCTGTAGGCCAGTGCATGGTTGTGTTGGGGAGACGGGTGTGGTGGAGTGAATATTCTGGGCATGAGGCTGGGCAAACCCTACCTCCATATTCTATACTGGGCTGCTTCTCAGGGCTGAGCTAGAAGCTTTTGGTTCACCCTTCCTTTTAACTGATAAAGAAATTGTGCCCAGGGTATTTGCATTTTCCATTTCTAGCAGCCCTAGTAAAGGAATCCTTTGTTACTTCATCAGAATTTATGGCAGTCTACCCAAGGCCAGAGCCTAGTGCCTGGAGCCCGTACAGTACTTTCCTCTGAGCAGCACACAACTCACACCACATACCCTCTGTTCTAAGTCTGTCCTGCAGATAAACATGGTCTGTGTTAACCTATGCCCCCTATAATGTGTTTATATGACTATTTTTTGTGAATCAGCCCAGAACAGGCTTCTGAGCCATATCTTTGCTAGGTGCAGAATAACTAGAACAGCGGACGAGACAAGCATTATGTGAAACATAAACTTTGGCTAAAACTGCTTGGACCCACATCTGAATGAATGAGCAGGAAAGATATATACTTGACCCATTTTCACTTCCTGTTCCTGCTTGTTCCATTGTATACCACTTCTAGACTGTAATTTAACACTTATTACATCTGACCCATATATAGCCCCCAGAATTTTGCTGTTAGGATTATAGCATTTCCTAGCATATGGAGTGGTTCTCAGTGAAATGAAAAAAAAAAGCACACATCAACTTTTCACATGTGAAACGCCACCTAGGATTTGGCATGGTTCATTTGAAACACCAGACTGTGATATGCATTTTAATGCACCGAGAGGCAAGTCACGTGCTACTAAATGCAATTATTTTCTCTCTGATTTGTATCAGAGAGTTGTGTTTGGGTTTGTTCTCTCATTAGGAGTATTTTAAACTAAATTTAATAGTTTGTATTGAATTATACTTGGATTAATTAAGTGAAAAAGACTATCTACATCATTGGTGCGCTGTATGGATTATAATTATTAGTGTGATATCCCGAAGTGTTGTGTGGCAGGAAAAAAAACCCCAGTCACATGAAAACACATGTCCTGTAGACTATGCATCTGAAGAGGCTGATATGTGTTGTTTATCCCAGCAGTTACATAGTACTTGTATATTGTATTTATGAAATATGCTCCTGGTATACTACTTTCAGATAGGCATGTACAAATATCTCGGAAGTAAGCTAAAGCGTCCCACATTTTGGGGTTTTTCATACTTCATTTTTATAATCTTCTAGTGAATTTGAGCCGTACTTGAGTATCTGAACTATAATTATTTTAAATATATTTTAGGAAGGCCACAATACCCCAATAGTTTAGTGCAAAAACTACTGTGAACTGCTCAGACACATTGCTTATTTTACCTTTTGCTGCTGTGGATGTGAAAATCAGAAGTCAGAACTTGGGGTTTGTTTCGATTTAGAGGGGATGGAGTTGACAGATTAGATTCATGCAAGATTTGTAGATTGTTTAATATTTGTTATAATAACTAGTTATTATTCTTTATTATTAAGTTGTCACTTAATACATTACTAGAATTGAGAGCTGTGTCAGTAAAAAGAAATTAACCCCTATAACCATTTCCCTTGCAGGAACTCTCTTTGACCTGTATGTCTGAACCTTCTACCCTCTCACACACACAAGCTATGTCTACACTACAGTGGTAAGTCGACCTATGCTATGCAACTCCAGCTACGTGAATAACGTAGCTGGAGTCGACGTACCTTAGGTGGAGTTACCACAGGGTCTACACCGTGGGGGGTTGATGGGAGAAACTCTTCCATTGACTTACCTCACTCTTCTCATTGGGGGTAGAGTACGGGGTAGACTGGAGAGCGATCTGCTGTCGATTTGTCACTAGATCTGCTACACTGTCACTGTCACTAGATCTGCTACACTGACTGCCGGTGGATCGATCTCAGAGCATTGATCCCGGCTGTAGTGTAGCCGCAAATATCATTCCCGAAAGAGAAGTATTGTCTCCAAAATCTGCTATAGAACCAACATTACCGCATGGTGGGGTGGGGGCTAACAGGTATAAGGAAAAGAGGCACCCTGCTTGGTAATAAAACCCTCCTCTACTTACACAGCAGGGACTTCTTGTTTGAGTAAACCTGAAATTTTCAATGGAAGAGACGAGACTAGGACAAGTCTGTAATAGTGGGAAAGACAGGTTTAAAAAGTTGCATCATTTCTCAGTGGATGCACTTGGCCTGCTAAATCCAGGGTTGTGAGTTCAATCCTTGAGGGGGCCATTTAGGGATCTGGGGCAAAAATTGGGGATTGGTCCTGCTTTGAGCAGGGGGTTGGACTAGATGACCTCCTGGGGTCCCTTCCAACCCTGATATTCTATGACTATGACATCTGTCACATAGACTAGATTGTTACAAATGGAGGAAGCCGCTGAACAACTAGTGCATAACTGACAGATTGTTTCTTGTCCTCGGGGTTGCTTTGGGGAAGATTTGTGAACAAAGGAAGGGGGATAAATATTTTAAACCTTCCTTTTATTAAAATATTAAATATTAACAGGATTGGTGATTTATGTGCTAAAAGGTGCCTACCCCTTTTAGTCTGTTCCTCTTTTCTAGAGCAATGAAGAAATGAAAAAAGGGCTGTAACTTTATGCGGTGTTTAGTTAAAAAAACATTCTGGAGTCTTTTAGATTTGTTGACACTAAATCAGCAACAATTATTTGTTCTACTTCTCTTCATATCTATGGTATTTCTAAAGGGCTTGTCACCATGATATCTAAGAACTGACGATAAAGCCATGGTAATAAAGTGTCACCATTGTTCTCCTATTTTAGGAATAAACAACTAAATAATCAAGAAAGCTAGATGTCTGATTCTGGTATATATCTTAATGATGGACCAATATCCAGTCAGGGTTTCTTTTTGAATATGTGTATTGAGCTGCATTGTCAGCCCTAAAGAATTAACTTCTTTATTAATCTATGCCACAAACAGAAGTATGGCAAAATTCCCCACAATGCCCTGTCATGACTGTGACCAGGGTTCCAGGGGGACCACGCTAAGATTGCTCAATCAGGGCAAACTGCAAAGAATGGGGTGCGGGTCGGACCACTGCTTCCCGCAGCTCCCATTGGCCAGGAATGGTGAACCGCGGCCACTGGGAGCTGCGAGTGGCCGTACCTGCAGACGCTCAGGTAAACAAAGCATCTCATGGCCTGCCAGGGGCTTACCCTGAACAAACCACGAACCAAGTTTGGGAACCCCTGGCATAAGGTAATTGTCCATTAAGCAGTTCATATACAGTTTACTATAAACTTCAAAAAGAAATATAGACAATGATATTATTACATTCAGGTTTCATCTAAATGTTAATGTTCCCTTTTTGATCTCTGAATCAATAGAATAGAGTAACAGACAGGAATCTTTGGTTACATTGTTAACCTCTAACAAGATATAGGTAAACATAGACCACTACAATCACTATCTTCTTCCAGTTCTCTAGCAATACAAGTCTACATTTCAAAGTCCTAGTCTATCTAACATGTTGGCTATTAATAAGGAATGGCCCTAATTACCATTCACATACTTTTATAATATGTCTTTAAAGGTAGAATTTGGGTCATTTAGCCTGCTAGTTGCTAGCCTGGCTCAGCGTCACAATGACATACACGGTATTGTCAACTCTTGTGATTTTTTTTTTATGAGTGACAAGATTTCAGAGAATGCTGGAGCTTGTCTTGTGATGAAGTGAGCAGCTCCAGCCCTCTTGCAAAGTTCAGCCCCTGCTGGTAGCCAGCAAAGTCCCTTGTCTCCACTTGCTTGTTCTCACAGGTGGGGAGCGGAAAAGAGGGAGCAAAGAGCCAAGCAGCCCAGCGCAATTCTGCTCTGTTTTCCCCGCTTCCCTCCTGTGATATGGGAGGACGGCACCTCTGCTCCTTCTCCGGTAGCACCTAGACTTAGAAGGTGCTGATGAGTTCTTGGAGTTGCCTCCACCCCGTCTGGGAAAGGGGACCCTACGGCAGCCACCCCAGCCCTGGGAGAAAGGGTTGAAAAATCCTAGAAGGAGCAAAGGTGAAGCTGGAGGCTGAGCTGTGGGGTGGGGACTGATGTGGCTGGGTGGGGACAGGATTGATTTAGAGACTGGGAGGCAGAATTTCTGGGCAAGAAACACTATTTCACTAGGATGGTGGTGAAGCACTGGAATGGGTTACCTAGGGAGGTGGTGGAATCTCTTTCCTTAGAGGTTTTTAAGGCCTGGCTTGACAAAGCCCTGACTGGGATGATTTAGTTGGTGTTGGTCCTGCTTTGAGCCGTGGGTTGAGGATATAGGCAATCAGATGAAATGTAAGGCATCTGCTGTATGTAATGCCTGAGCATTATCATAGATATAACTCACTACCAGGCCACTTTTTAGTGATTCCGTGAAATCATCTTTGTAATTTGTCTCTCATTAACAGTTCGGCAGGAAACAGTCCATTTTGCAACTGTGGTGCATGCAAACCTGTAAAGATCTTTTTCTCAGTCTTTGGGTAGCTGCACTTCCTGTTCTGTCATTTGCTTGAGGATACAGTGGCCTCATTCTAACACAGCTGAGCTCAGAGAATGAGCTGGAGCCCCCTTCTATACAAAAAAAATGAGGTTCCTGGTGGGACATTCTCTGTTGCCTTATTTTCACTAGAGATTTATCTTGAGGTCTGGCCTAACTGTTTCTGTTAACTTGCATCCTGTCCAGATACAAACCTCCCTCAATCCTATGTTTCTTATGCAGTAATTGTTGCAGCGAGCATGGACAGGGGAGACCTCAGGTTACTTTGAGTGAGCAACAATCATAAGCTATTTTCAGTGAGAATGCAGGTGACTGCCATGACACAACAATCAAAGACTATTAGTTCTCCAGTACTTTCCCACAGTCCCTCAGAATCCTGCCAATTCATGACTTACTCTAACATCTATCTACGCTCTTTCTGTCTGGAAGTCACTTATCCCTGCATACAGGACTGAACAATGTCCTAGGCTCCAGTCATATATGGCTTCCAGTACCAGCACCTTCACTCATCTCAGATACAGAGCTGCGAATTTAAGGAATGTCCATCAGAAGTCATTATCTCAGTGTCTGTCCCCTTTAGAACTTCTCCTGCCCTACAGGATCCAAACTAGTGCTGTCCCACATGAGAGAGGTGGCAGGAATAGAGGGTAACATGCTAAAATAGTTAAGTCCTTCGCGGAGGGAGGCACTAAACAAGTAATGATAGGAAACTGCAACTCAGCTACTAGTCCCTCTCACTTGTGGAGTCCCACAAGGATCAGTTCTGTCTCTTGTCCTATTCAGCATCTACATGCAACCACTGGATGAACCAGTCGGATGATATGGACTTAAGTGCCATTATTCAGATGGCACACAGATCTGCTTATCCTTCCTCACACACAACTAGACAACCAACACCAAGATGGCCTAGTGCATGGACAAGATTAGCTCATGGATGAAGAACAGCTGGCTGAAGCTGAACCTGAGCAAAACAGAAGTGATACTGGTGAGCAGAGGAAAGTACTTTGCAAAGTTGGCAGCCCACAATTGGTCAATTCAGTCAGTAGTTTAGAAGTGCACTGGATTCCTCACTGATGCTAGGCTCTCACATAGCAGAATCTGTGAGTAATACCACCTGCCATCTCCAGTTGGCGAAGAGTCTCTATCCCATTCTGGCAGATGATGACATGGCCTCAGTTATATACATCTTTGTCATCTCCCATCTGGACTACAGCAGTGTGATGATATACTTGGCCATGAAACATTCAAAGCTTAGGAAACTCCAACTACTACAGAATGCTTAGCCAAATGAAGGCTGAGAGGGGATGCTCTCTATAAACATGTCAGGGGAGCAAACACCAGGCAGGGGAAGTGCTATTTAAAGCTATCTAAAGCACAGTGTTGCCACAAACACAAATGGCTATAAACTGGCCATGAATAAACTTAGACCAGAAATTAAAAGAATGTTTGTAACTATCAGAGATGTGAGCTTTCGGAACAGCTTTCCAGTAAGAGTAATGGGAGTAAGTAACCTAACTTGTTTTAAGATGGCACTTCATACATTTATAATGGGATTATATGACAGAGTTACCTGAGATAGCAGGGGACTGGAATTCATGACCGAGAAAGTCCTTTCTAATCCTACATTGCTAAATCAGTTGAATGCTGCTCTGAGGAACTGGATTCTATTGTTCTATAGTTATCCTTCTTAAAAAAATTCATCTATTATAAAATATTGCCTTGATTCCTTTAAAATTTTGTTAAAATATTAGTACAATTTAGGTAAGGATTGAAATGGAAAGGAAATTTGCCATTTCAAATGGAAAAGGAATAGCACCAGCACTTGGGAATTAATGAAAGAATGTTTAAACATCAAGTGAAGGGTTAACAAACCTTACTGGGCATTTAACACTGTTACTCAGCCTGGGTAGAATATTCTCCATTAAGATGGTGCTCTTATTCTTGGAGACTATGTTTGCTGTGTAAGCTAAAACACCTCCTACAGTCATTCTGGTGACCTTGGAATAAAAATAATGATCAGTTGGAATGGTTTTTAAACGTATCAGTCACTGAGGGGAAATGTACCAGAAAGTGGGCAAACGCAATGGACTAGTGGGTGTAATGGCAATTGGTAAACATACAGTCTTAAGATGAACTTTTGAGACATTTGCCTGGCATGCAGCAAACTATTGCTGATAGCCAAGAGTGCTGCAAAGATTTAGTGGCAGTGGGAAATTCTCTTTTGGATTATTAACCCTATATTTATAGATATTGCTAAATATGCTGATAATTTATTTGGGCTTTTCTTGACCCCAGTCACGTGACCTGGGTCAGGGTTCTGAATGCAAATATCCCTTTTGCACAATATGGGTCAGTATCCACTGACTGTGGTCGTTACTGTTACAAATTTTATTTGTGAAAATGACACTCAAAGTTAATAGGCCCCTACATTTTCACCTCTGTCTTAATTTGCTCCTCTGTCTATACATACCCTACAGTAAAGTGATCAGCCTTTCCATGCATCACTGAGTCATCAGCTGCAAACTACTGTAGTACAATATGTTGAAGCTACTGCAAATGCACATGTGACTTTCACGCTGTCCCTTTACTCTCTTTAATAGCTCTAGCTATGAGAGACAACAGGAGACTGAAATTGGCAAGATTCCTTCTCTCAAAGCAAGTTTAATGTCAATTCCAATGCACTGCCAGCTCATAACATTGTCAACTGAGTCACGGAGGGGAATGGTGTGACCGCACGAAGTGCACACACAGGTTCTTGCTCACAAACCCATCCTGCTGATTTGTTTCTTTCTGAACAGCAGTGGTTTGGGCCCAGTACTGCTTCCAAGGATGGCAGTGGAAAAAACTCCCATTGCCTTTAGTGGGAGCAGAATCAGCCTTTTAATCACAGCTGCTGCTTTCATTTTGGACAGGGAGAGACTCTTATGCCATGTGCATGGATACATTTTATTTACACAACTTAAGTTAAAATGTAATTTTTGCTGGGGTGTTAAATTTTGGATCTGTCAACCTGCTCTGTGCATCTAAATAAATCGAGGCAGTCTTGTCTATTGTTAAAGTAATTCATATCTTCAGCCTACACAAAAAAAAGTGTCAACTTTTTAAAAATATGTAAGCTCAAAGGCAATTCATTCAGCCCTGCTGATCCACTCTCTGCGTTTGTTGGAAATAAGCTTTAAGATTATTATTGTGCATTATTACTGAGTGTTACTTAGTGCTGTATAATACAGCAAAGATGTTATTCTTGCCCCCCAATGTTAAAATCTATGTTCTACAATATCTGAGAAGCAAAACCAAGTAAACTCGAAGTTTAAGTGAGCAGCTTTTAATGTAGATCAGGTGTATGCGCCCTGTTTTCTGCTTTATTGATATATCAACAAACCTCTTAACACCTGAAACTCCCAGCATACAAAAGTACAGAAAAACAGACTTGACATTCCCAATATTTCCAATGTCAAAGAGTAAGCAAGAAAAACCATTTTGGGGCAACATAAAAAAAGTCCCTCTCCAGCCCTCTGTGTATATCCTAAAGAAGTAAAAAAGGGCCGTGATGGGTGTCCACCCCACTCAAGGCCTGAAGGGCGTAAGATAGTTTAGAGGGCTAGTTGACCACTTAGGCTGTACCAGGAGGAGCAGCCAGGGACCAAAGAGGATTAAATAGAGATGAAGCTCAACTGGACTTGGAATTGGAAAAGGTTCAGAAAAGGGCAACAAAAATTATATGGGGTACGGAACGGCTTCCGTATGAGGAGAGATTAATAAGACTGGGACTTCTCAGCTTGGAAAAGAGACAACTAAGGGAGGACTCTCTCCTCCGGGGGACTGAGTCATCTATCTGCCGCCCTGACCGGGAAAACCGAGAAGTCTGCTGCTTGCCAGGGGCTAAGATTCGCGATGTGACGGAGAGACTGCCGAGACTCATCAAGCCCTCGGATCGCTACCCCTTCCTGCTTCTCCACGTGGGCACCAATGATACTGCCAAGAATGACCTTGAGCGGATCACTGCGGACTACGTGGCTCTGGGAAGAAGGATAAAGGAGTTGGAGGCGCAAGTGGTGTTCTCGTCCATCCTCCCCGTGGAAGGAAAAGGCCTGGGTAGGGACCGTCGAATCGTGGAAGTCAACGAATGGCTACGCAGGTGGTGTCGGAGAGAAGGCTTTGGATTCTTTGACCATGGGATGGTGTTCCATGAAGGGGGAGTGCTGGGCAGAGACGGGCTCCATCTTACAAAGAGAGGGAAGAGCATCTTTGCGAGCAGGCTGGCTAACCTAGTGAGGAGGGCTTTAAACTAGGTTCACCGGGGGAAGGAGACCAAAGCCCTGAGGTAAGTGGGAAAGCGGGATACCGGGAGGAAGCACAGGCAGGAATGTCTGTGAGGGGAGGGCTCCTGCCTCATACTGGGAATGAGGGGCGATCAACAGGTTATCTCAAGTGCTTATATACAAATGCACAAAGCCTTGGAAACAAGCAGGGAGAACTGGAGGTCCTGGTGATGTCAAGGAACTATGACGTCATTGGAATAACAGAGACTTGGTGGGATAACTCACATGACTGGAGTACAGTCATGGATGGTTATAAACTGTTCAGGAAGGACAGGCAGGGCAGAAAAGGTGGGGGAGTAGCACTGTATGTAAGGGAGCAGTATGACTGCTCAGAGCTCCGGTACGAAACTGTGGAAAAACCTGAGTGTCTCTGGATTAAGTTTAGAAGTGTGTGCAACAAGAGTGATGTAGTGGTGGGAGTCTGCTATAGACCACCGGACCAGGGGGATGAGGTGGATGAGGCTTTCTTCCGGCAACTCACGGAAGCTACTAGATCGCATGCCCTGATTCTCATGGGTGACTTTAATTTTCCTGATATCTGCTGGGAGAGCAATACAGCGGTGCATAGACAATCCAGGAAGTTTTTGGAAAGCGTAGGGGACAATTTCCTGGCGCAAGTGCTAGGGGAGCCAACTAGGGGGGGCGCTTTTCTTGACCTGCTGCTCACAAACCGGGTAGAATTAGTGGGGGAAGCAAAAGTGGATGGGAATCTGGGAGGCAGTGACCATGAGTTGGTTGAGTTCAGGATCCTGACGCAGGGAAGAAAGGTAAGCAGCAGGATACGGACCCTGGACTTCAGGAAAGCAGACTTCGACTCCCTCAGGGAACAGATGGCCAGGATCCCCTGGGGGACTAACATGAAGGGGAAGGGAGTCCAGGAGAGCTGGCTGTATTTCAAGGAATCCCTGTTGAGGTTACAGGGACAATGAGGGGACTCATTGTCTCCGATGAATCGAAAGAATAGTAAATATGGCAGGCGACCAGCTTGGCTTAATGGTGAAATCCTAGCGGATCTTAAACATAAAAAAGAAGCTTACAAGAAGTGGAAGGTTGGACATATGACCAGGGAAGATTATAAGAATATTGCTCGGGCATGTAGGAAAGATATCAGGAGGGCCAAATCGCACCTGGAGCTGCAGCTAGCAAGAGATGTCAAGAGTAACAAGAAGGGTTTCTTCAGGTATGTTGGCAACAAGAAGAAAGCCAAGGAAAGTGTGGGCCCCTTACTGAATGAGGGAGGCAACCTAGTGACAGAGGATGTGGAAAAAGCTAATGTACTCAATGCATTTTTTGCCTCTGTTTTCACTAACAAGGTCAGCTCCCAGACTGCTGCACTGGGCATCACAGAATGGGGAAGAGATGGCCAGCCCTCTGTGGAGATAGAGCTGGTTAGGGACTATTTAGAAAAGCTGGACGTGCACAAGTCCATGGGGCCGGACGAGTTGCATCCGAGAGTGCTGAAGGAATTGGCGGCTGTGATTGCAGAGCCCTTGGCCATTATCTTTGAAAACTCGTGGCGAATGGGGGAAGTCCCGGATGACTGGAAAAAGGCTAATGTAGTGCCAATCTTTAAAAAAGGGAAGAAGGAGGATCCTGGGAACTACAGGCCAGTCAGCCTCACCTCAGTCCCTGGAAAAATCATGGAGCAGGTCCTCAAAGAATCAATCCTGAAGCACTTACATGAGAGGAAAGTGATCAGGAACAGTCAGCATGGGTTCACCAAGGGAAGGTCATGCCTGACTAATCTAATCGCCTTTTATGATGGGATTACTGGTTCTGTGGATGAAGGGAAAGCAGTGGATGTATTGTTTCTTGACTTTAGCAAAGCTTTTGACACGGTCTCCCACAGTATTCTTGTCAGCAAGTTAAGGAAGTATGGGCTGGATGAATGCACTATAAGGTGGGTAGAAAGCTGGCTAGATTGTCGGGCTCAACGGGTAGTGATCAATGGCTCCATGTCTAGTTGGCAGGCGGTGTCAAGTGGTGTGCCCCAGGGGTCGGTCCTGGGGCCGGTTTTGTTCAATATCTTCATAAATGATCTGGAGGATGGTGTGGATTGCACTCTCAGCAAATTTGCGGATGATACTAAACTGGGAGGAGTGGTAGATACGCTGGAGGGGAGGGATAGGATACAGAAGGACCTAGACAAATTGGAGGATTGGGCCAAAAGAAATCTGATGAGGTTCAATAAGGATAAGTGCAGGGTCCTGCACTTAGGATGGAAGAATCCAATGCACCGCTACAGACTAGGGACCGAATGGCTAGGCAGCAGTTCTGCAGAAAAGGACCTAGGGGTGACAGTGGACGAGAAGCTGGATATGAGTCAACAGTGTGCCCTTGTTGCCAAGAAGGCCAATGGCATTTTGGGATGTATAAGTAGGGGCATAGCGAGCAGATCGAGGGACGTGATCGTTCCCCTCTATTCGACACTGGTGAGGCCTCATCTGGAGTACTGTGTCCAGTTTTGGGCCCCACACTACAAGAAGGATGTGGATAAATTGGAGAGAGTCCAGCGAAGGGCAACAAAAATGATTAGGGGTCTAGAGCACATGACTTATGAAGAGAGGCTGAGGGAGCTGGGATTGTTTAGTCTGCGGAAGAGAAGAATGAGGGGGGATTTGATAGCTGCTTTCAACTACCTGAAAGGGGGTTCCAAAGAGGATGGCTCTAGACTGTTCTCAATGGTAGCAGATGACAGAACGAGGAGTAATGGTCTCAAGTTGCAATGGGGGAGGTTTAGATTGGATATTAGGAAAAACTTTTTCACTAAGAGGGTGGTGAAACACTGGAATGCGTTACCTAGGGAGGTGGTAGAATCTCCTTCCTTAGAGGTTTTTAAGGTCAGGCTTGACAAAGCCCTGGCTGGGATGATTTAACTGGGAATTGGTCCTGCTTCGAGCAGGGGGTTGGACTAGATGACCTTCTGGGGTCCCTTCCAACCCTGATATTCTTTGATTCTATGATTCTATGATGTGATTAAGGCCTATAAAATCATGACTGGTGTGGAGAACGTAAATAAAGAAATGTTATTTAGTCCTTCTCATAGGGGTCACCAAATGAAATTAATAGGCAGCAGGTTTAAAACAAACAAAAGGAAGTATTTCTTCACACAATGCACAGTCAACCTGTGAAACTCTTTTCCAGAGGATGTTGTGAAGGCCAAGACTATAACAGGATTAAAAAAAGAACTAGATAAATTCATGGAGGATAGGTCCATCAATGGCTATTAACCAGGATGGACAGGGATGGTGTCCCTAGCCTCTGTTTGTCAGAAGCTGGGAATGAACGACAGGGAAAGGATTACCTGTTCTGTTCATTTCCTCTGGGGCACTTGACATTGGCCACTGTCGGAAGACAGGATACTGGGCTAGAGGATCTTTGGTCTGACCCAGTATGGCTGTTCTTATGTTCTTATGGACAGGAATAGGAGGGGCCTGTATAAAGCCCAGCAGCTCAGAGTAGAAAGAGGCTGCAGAGAGAGAGGCTGCAGTCACTGTGAAGGTGAAAGAAGGCAAAGTAGGAAATAGCCCAGAGATAAGTGAGGACCTTGACTGCTTGTTGCAGGGTCCCTGGGCTGGAGCCCAGTTGTAGAGGGCAGGCCTGGATTCCCATGCCAGCTACTGGGGAAGTGGCAAGGTTAAGCGGCAGTGAAAGAGAAAACTGCCAGGGACAGTGGCCCTGAGAGGCTTGTACACACTATTTCCCAGAAGGGAAAAACCTGAGTGACTTGGCTGGAGGGCCAAGCCATGAAGTGGGAGCAGCTGAGTCCTAAGAGACAAAGACTGAGAGAGTGATGGAGCGAGCAACCTCAGGAAGGGGTGTTAGACTGGTAGAGCTAACTCCCAGAATTGCAAAAAGGGGGCGCTACCCAGCAGTGAGTAGACCACTGGGTTCAAGGGCATAAAGTCTTTTGCATGTCCCTTAAATGGGTGCTACCTCTGGTTGATACACAGCCTGTTTTATTCACTGCCAAGGTGGTGCATAACAGGCGTTATGCACAGATGTTGAATGCAAGCAGTCACTTTATTTTGTTTCAGAGTAACAGCCGTGTTAGTCTGTATTCGCAAAAAGAAAAGGAGTACTTATGGCACCTTAGAGACTAACCAATTTATTTGAGCATAAGCTTTCGTGAGCTACAGCTCACTTCATCGGATGCATCACGAAAGCTTATGCTCAAATAAATTGGTTAGTCTCTAAGGTGCCACAAGTACTCCTTTTCTTTTTACTTTATTTTGTGGTTGCACATACAAAGAAGCAATTTGAACCAGCTGTATTTATTACTACTTAGGGACATCTAGTGTCCATCTGTAGAAACTGCAGATCAGCATCCACTATACCACTCATGACTGACCACTAGCTATGCACATGATTTACCTGTTTTGTTTATCTTTTCACAAAACAGATCCATGGATATTTATTTATGAGAGGTATTAGTGTCTGGAACAGAGATTATAGGTTTGAAAATTCAAAAAAGACTGAAGGCGGCTCCAGACTCCTTTGGTGAAGGCGGAATCATGTTACATTGATGCCACCAGGTTCCAGATCATCCTTTCTGTTAAGGGTAGTTGATATTTTATGTCTTCTTTTTTCTACAGCCTGAGTAACAGAAGGTTTTTAATGTAAATTTACACTGGAGCATTACTGAGGTTGTTGCTGGATTAAGTATCATGCTGACTGCTTTGGAAGGTTGTTTTTGATGGTAGCATCTTTGGGAGCACTCAAAAAACCCCATGAAATCCAATTTATTTCCAGTGTTCTTGTTTCTGGCAGCTCCAGTAATCACTTTCTTTGAGGTTTTGTTTCAGCTTTTGTAGTAAAGCACAAGCAGAGATGAAGGCCAAAACACTATATGAAGGGCAATTAGTTAACAAGTTTCAGACATTTTGTGTTTAAAAGAAATGACTAAGGATCATGTTGGACTCTGCATGGGAAGAGACAGTTCTTCCACTGCTCATACAATTCCTGCAGTTTTATTTGCAAGTGGGTGGTTTCTTACAGACTCTCTATCAAAAATACATTGCTAATAAGGTATCAGAGGATAGCAGGAAGTGGTGTAATGTCCTGTGGTGAGATTCTTGTGCTATGCCTCTAAGACAGTGGTTCCCAAACTTGTTCCATCACTTGTGCGGGGAAAGCCCCTGGCTGGCCTCACTGGTTTGTTTACCTGCCGCGTCCGCAGGTTCGGACAATCGTGGCTCCCAGTGGCCGTGGTTCGCTGCTCCAGGCCAATGGGAGCTGCTGGAAGCAGCGCGGGCCGAGGGACGTACTGGCCGCTGCTTCCAGCAGTTCCCATTGGCCTGAAGCCGCAATTGGCCGAACCTGCAGATGCGGCAGGTAAACAAACCCGGCGCAGCCTGCCAGGGGCTTTCCCCGCACAAGTGGTGGAACAAGTATGGGAACCAGTGTTATAGTAGATTGAAGAAGGCTTGGTGGTGCCTAATTTTGCCATTGTTCATTATGGTTTTCTCAATCTCTCTGTAGTCAGTAAAAAGAACAGGAGTACTTGTGGCACCTTAGAGACTAACAAATTTGTTTAAGCATGAGCTTTCGTGGGCTACAGCCCACTTCATCAGAAAGCTTATGCTCAAATAAAATTGTTAATCTCTAAGGTGCCACAAGTACTCCTGTTCTTTTTGCGGACACAGACTACTCTGAAAGGCTGCTACTCTGAAATCTGTAGTCAATGAACTCCCATGAACTTAGCTCATAATAGCCAAGAGAGAGACAGTGAATGAACCTAACAGAAACTTGGGGAATAGGAACCTTGTTTTCTGTTATCATCTCTGCAACACATCTTAAGAACAAGGCTGCGTAACTACGGAATAGAGTGCCTTTCATCCAATGATCTCAAAGTTTTATGCAATCCTTAACTGTGCTTCAAAATACCCAGAGAGCTAGGTGAGTACCATTGTTGTTAAAAACAGTAGATGAATATATTCTTAGATAAATAAAAGAACATGCCATGGTGTAGGGAGGAGGGGTTTAGATTTATTAGGATCTGGGGAAGCTTTTGGGAGAGGGGGAGCCTATACAGGAAGGATGGGCTCCACCTAAACCAAAATGGAACCAGATTGCTGGAGCTTAAAATTAAAAAGGTCATAGAACGGTTTTTAAACTAAGAGCTGAGGGAAAGCCGACAGGTGCGGAGGAGCATGTGGTTTGGACATCTCTTAGGGGAGGTTCTATAAATGGAGATTCCCATGTCCTAATAAGGAGGAGAGGATGGAAAATTATAAAATAGAGGGAGGATCTGATGAGAAACAGACAAATGAAAAAAAATCCCATTCAATTACGTCATGCAATAGGGGACAGCCAAAAAATGACAAGTTTTTAAAATGCTTATATACCTGTGCTAGAAGTCTAAATAATAAGATGGGTGAACTAGAGTGCCTAGTATTAAATGAGAATACTGATATAATAGGCATCACAGAAACCTGGGGGACACAGTAATACCAGGGTACAAAATATATCGGAAGGAGAGTACAGGTCGTGCTGGTGGGGGAGTGGCACTATATGTGAAAGAAAGCGTAGAATCAAATGAAGTAAAAATTTTAAATGAACTAAATTGTACTATAGAATCTCTATGGATAGTAATTCCATGCTTGAAAAATAAGGATATAGCAGTAGGGCTATATTGCAGACCACCTGACCAGGATGGTGTTATTGACTCTGAAATGCTCAGGGAGATTAGAGAGGCTATTAAAATAAAAAAACTCAATAATAATAATGGGGGGTTTCAACTGTCCCCATATTGATTGGGTACATGTCACCTCAGGAAGAGATGCTGAGATAAAGTTTCTTGACGCCTTAAATGACTGCTTCTTGGAGCAGCTAGTCCTGGAACCCACAAGAGGAGAGGCAATTCTTGATTTAGTCCTTGGTGGAGCACTGAATCAGGTCCAAGAGGTGAACAAAGCTGGACCGCTTGGTAATAGTGACCATAATATAATTAAATTTAACATCCCTGTGATGGGGAAAACTCCACAGCGGCCCAACACTGTAGCATTTAATTTCAGAAAGGGGAACTACACAAAAATGATGAGGTTAGTGAAACAGAAATTAAAAGGTACAGCGCCAAAAGTAAAATCCCTGCAAGCTGAGTGGAAACTTTTTAAAGACACCATAATAGAGGTTCAACTTAAATGTATACCCCAATTTAAAAAAACATAGTAAGAGAACCAGAAAAGAGCCACCGTGGTCAAACAACAAAGTAAAAGAAGCAGTGAGAGGCAAAAAGGCATCCTTTAAAAAGTGGAAGATAAATCCTAATGAGGAAAATAGAAAAGAGCATAAACTCTGGCAAATGAAGTGTAAAAATATAATTAGAAAGACCAAAAAAGAATTTGAAGAATAGCTAGCCAAAGACTCCAAAAGTAATAGCAAAATTTTTTTTAAATACATCAAGCAGGAAGCCTGCTAAACAACCAGTGGGGCCATCGAGATGCTAAAGGAGCACTCAAAGACGTTAAGGCCATTGCGGAGAAACTAAATGAATTATTTGTATTGGTCTTCACTATTGAGGATGTGAGGGAGAGTCCCAAACCTGAGCCATTCTTTTTGGGTGACAGATCTGAGGAACTCTCCCAAATTGAGGTGTCATTAGAGGAGGTTTTGGAACAAATTGATAAACTAAACAGTAATAAGTCACCAGGACCAGATGGTATTCACCCAGGAGTTCTGAAGGAACTCAAATGTGAAATTGCAGGACTACTAACTGTCATCTGTAACCTATCATTTAAATCAGCTTCTGTACCAAATGACTGGAGGATAGCTAATGTGGCGCCAATTTTTAAAAAGGGCTTCAGAGGTGACCCTGTCAACTACAGGCCAGTAAGCCTGACTTCAGTACCAGGCAAATGGTTGAAACTATTGTAAAGAACAACAAAAGGATGTGAAAAAAATGGAAAGAGTTCAGCGGAGGGCAACAAAAATGATTAGGGGACTGGAACACATGACTTATGAGGAGAGGCTGAGGGAACTGTTTAGTCTGCAGAAGAGAAGAATGAGGGGGGATTTGATAGCTGCTTTCAACTACCTGAAAGGGGGTTCCAAAGAGGATGGATCTAGACTGTTCTCAGTGGTAGCAGATGACAGAACAAGGAGTAACGGTCTCAAGTTGCAGTGGGGGAGGTTTAGGTTGGATATTAGGAAAAACTTTTTCACTAGGAGGGTGGTGAAGCACTGGAATGCATTACCTAGGGAGGTGGTGGAATCTCCTTCCTTTGAAGTTTTTAAGATCAGGCTTGACAAAGCCCTGGCTGGGATGATTTAGTTGGGGATTGGTCCTGCTTTGAGCAGGGGGTTGGACTGGATGACCTCCTGAGGTCCCTTCCAACCCTGATATTCTATGGTATTCTATGATTGTCAGACACATAGATGAACATAATTTTTTGGGAAATAGTCAACATGGGGTTTTTGTAAAGGGAAATCATGCCTCACCAATCTACTAGAATTCTTTGAAGGGGTCAACAAGCATGCAGACAAAGGAGATCCAGTGGATATACGATATTTGGATTTTCAGAAAGCCTTTGACAAGGTCCCTCACCAAAGGCTCTTAAGCAAAATAAGCAGTCATGGGATCAGAGGGACGATTCTCTCATGGATTGGTAACTGGTTAAAAGATAGGAAACAAAGGGTAGGAAAAAATGATCAGTTTTCAGAATGGAGAGAGGTAAATAGTGGTGTCTCCCAGGGATCTGTACTGGGCCCAGTCCTATTTAACTTATTCATAAATGATCTGGAAAAAGGGGTAAACAGTGAGGTGGCAAAATTTGCAGATGATACAAAACTACTCAAGATAGTTAAGTCCCAGGCAGACTGCGAAGAGCTACAAAAGGATTTCACAAAACTGGGTGACTGGGCAACAAAATGGCAGATGAAATTTTATGTTGATAAATGCAAAGTAATGCACATTGGAAAACATAATCCCAACTATACATATACAGTGATGGGGTCTAAATTAGCTCCAAGAAAAAGAGATCTTGGAGTCATTGTGGATAGTTCTCTGAAATCATCCACTCAATGTGCAGCAGCAGTCAAAAAAGCGAACAGAATGTTGGGAATCATCAAGAAAGGGATAGATAACAAGACAGAAAATATCATATTGCCTCTGTAGAAATCCATGGTACTCCCACACCTTGAATACTGCGTGCAGATGTGGTTGCCCCATCTCAAAAAAGATATATTGGAATTGGAAAAGGTTCAGAAAAGGGCAACAAAAATTATATGGGGGTATAGAATAGCTTCTATATGAGGAGAGATTAATAAGACTGGGACTTTTCAGCTTTGAAAAGAGGCAACTAAGGGGGGATATGATAGAGGTCTATAAAATCATGAGTGGTATAGAGAAAGTAAATAAGGAAGTGTTATTTACTCCTTCTTCTAATACAAGAACAAGAGGCCACCAAATGAAATTAATAGATAGCAGGTGTAAAACAAACACAAGAAAGTATTTTTTCACACAACACACTGTCAACCTCTGGAACTCCTTGCCAGAGGGTGTTGTGAAGGCCAATACTATAACAGGGTTAAAAAGGGAGCTAGATAGATTCATGGAGGATAGGTCCATCAATGGCTATTAGCCAGGATGGGCAGGAATGGTGTTCCTAGCCTTTGTTTGCCAGAAGCTGGGATTGGGTGACAGGGCATGGATCACTTGGTGATAACCTGTTTGTTCATTCCCTTTGGGGCGCCTGCCATTGGCCACTGTCAGAGGACAGGATACTGGGCTTGATGGACCTTTGGTCTGACCCAGTATGGCCGTTCTTATGTTCTTATGCCAGTGGCAGCCTAGCACAGGGATGGGCAAACTTTTTGGCCCAAGGGCCACATCGGGGTTCCAAAACTGTACGGAGGGCCGGGTAGGGAAGGCTGTGCCTCCCAAAACAGCCTGGCCCCGCCCCCTATCCTCCCCCTAACTGCTCCCCTTAGAACCTCTAACCCATCCAACCCCCCCTGCTCCTTGTCCCCTGCCCACCCCCTCCCGGGACCCCTGCCCCTAACCGCCCCCTATCCAACCGCCCTGCTCCCTGTCCCCTGACTGCCCTGGCCCCTATCCACACCCCCACCCCCTGACAGGCCCCCCGGGGCTCCCATGCTTATCCAACCCCCCTTGTTCCCCATTCTCTGACTCCCCCGCCCCCAGAACCTCTGCCCCATCCAACCGCCCCCTGCTCCCTGTTGCCTGACTGCTCCCTGGGATCCCCTTCCCCTTATCCAACCCCCTGGCCCCGCCCCACCCTGGCCCCCTTACCATGCCACTCAGAGCAGCATGTCTGGAGCCGCACTGCCCAGCCGGAGCTAGACACGCTGCCGCGCGGCTCTGCATTAGCATGCAGCCCTGCTGCCCAAAGCGCTGCCCATGCAGTGGCATGGCTGCAAGAGAGGGGGCGGGGGAGGGGCCGGGGACGAGCCTCCCAGGCCAGGAGCTCAGGGGCTGGGCAGGACAGTTTGCGGGCTGGATGTGGCCCGTGGGCCGTAGTTTGCCCACCTCTGGCCTAGCAACAAACTCTTCCCTGTGTATTGTGGTGTGTCTAGACAGAATAAGGATAGTTATTGAATACATCCCTTTAAAAATAGAAAATGTAAAAATAAGCTGGGTCTGTCCCTTCTTTACCTATCACTGAACATTCTATAGTGTAAATTCTGCCCTCAGTTTCAGCTTTGCAACTCCAATGTCTTCAAATTTGCCCTCAGTTACATCTGGATGACCCCATTGTCCATCGTGAAGATGCCCAGGTGTGACTGAGGACAGAATCTGACAAGTGAGTTCCGAAAGTTAGGCTCATAAGGCCACATGTAGTTCCCTAAACTGGAAGCCTGATTTTCTAAAGTGCTGAGTGCCCAGCCACTGCCATTGATTTGGCCCTTCTGAAAATCTGCCTGTTGATTTTAGGTGCTCTCGGCACCCAGTTCTGAAAATCTTGGCCTAAATAACAAATTCTGAGTGATGAACCAGAATAGAATCCAAATCACACTCCCATAGCTGTATCTACTTGGCGGTGCTAACAGGAATAAAAGTAATGCAAGCTTTTTTGGTCACAAAACTCCATAGCTACACATAGGGAGCAGATCTGTTGACAGGAAATGTGCAATTTCTTCGTCGTTGCTGTTGAGTCTATTTTGAGGAATTAAGTGATGTACGGGCCTTTGGAGGGCTCTCAGCAGAGGGGTGGATTTCACCCTTTAATTGTGGGTGATTTCTATATGGTTTCATAGAATCATAGAATCATAGAATATCAGGGTTGGAAGGGACCCCAGAAGGTCATCTAGTCCAACCCCCTGCTCGAAGCAGGACCAATTCCCAGTTAAATCATCCCAGCCAAGGCTTTGTCAAGCCTGACCTTAAAAACCTCTAAGGAAGGAGATTCTACCACCTCCCTAGGTAACGCATTCCAGTGTTTAACCACCCTCTTAGTGAAAAAGTTTTTCCTAATATCTAATCTAAACCTCCCCCATTGCAACTTGAGACCATTACTCCTCGTTCTGTCATCTGCTACCATTGAGAACAGTCTAGAGCCATCCTCTTTGGAACCCCCTTTCAGGTAGTTGAAAGCAGCTATCAAATCCCCCCTCATTCTTCTCTTCCGCAGACTAAACAATCCCAGCTCCCTCAGCCTCTCCTCATAAGTCATGTGCTCTAGACCCCTAATCATTTTTGTTGCCCTTCGCTGGACTCTCTCCAATTTATCCACATCCTTCTTGTAGTGTGGGGCCCAAAACTGGACACAGTACTCCAGATGAGGCCTCACCAGTGTCGAATAGAGGGGAACGATCACGTCCCTCGATCTGCTCGCTATGCCCCTACTTATACATCCCAAAATGCCATTGGCCTTCTTGGCAACAAGGGCACACTGCTGACTCATATCCAGCTTCTCGTCCACTGTCACCCCTAGGTCCTTTTCCGCAGAACTGCTGCCTAGCCATTCGGTCCCTAGTCTGTAGCGGTGCATTGGATTCTTCCATCCTAAGTGCAGGACCCTGCACTTGTCCTTATTGAACCTCATCAGATTTCTTTTGGCCCAATCCTCCAATTTGTCTAGGTCCTTCTGTATCCTATCCCTCCCCTCCAGCGTATCTACCACTCCTCCCAGTTTAGTATCATCCGCAAATTTGCTGAGAGTGCAATCCACACCATCCTCCAGATCATTTATGAAGATATTGAACAAAACCGGCCCCAGGACCGACCCCTGGGGCACTCCACTTGACACCGGCTGCCAACTAGACATGGAGCCATTGATCACTACCCGTTGAGCCCGACAATCTAGCCAGCTTTCTACCCACCTTATAGTGCATTCATCCAGCCCATACTTCCTTAACTTGCTGACAAGAATACTGTTTAAAGTGAGTGTGTCTAGCAGAGCTGGATCAAGAAGTTGTATTTTGCTGCCTTTTGTGGACTAGCTGTCAAAGCCAATTTGGTTGCTGTCCTAAAGGGATCTGGATCACAGAAGCGGATATAAAATAAAAGGGCCAGAGTGTCTTTACCAGGTATGGAAGAAGACTTAGACCAACACAGCGAACTAGAAATCTATCTTTCCCTTTGCCAGCCCACCTGACAAACACAGATAATGAAAGGATACTAGGCTGAGCTGTTGCTGTCTCAGTAAAAGTGAGTTTATACTGAAATTGCTGAGTCTCTGTTTACCTGTGTGGGGTCACTTAAGGTGATGGTGTTTTCACAGGGCCGGCCTGCTACACCCATATAAGCACTGATATAACTGCATCCATACTAGTGGTTTGTACTACGTTAAGTATCTATTGGTTTAGAAACCCATAGAGAGAAAGCAGAACAAAAGCTGTGAGTAGATCAGCCCATATCCTGCTCCAAGTGGCAGGAGCCTGATATACATATCAGCATAGTTCTGAGTGCGTGGAGTAGCGTGTTCACATCTGAACCATCTACCCTTCTCAAACCAGTGACATCTGGAAGGGGGTGGGGAAAAATCTTCACAGTCTGACCCTTTCTCACATGCTACCATGCTCTCTCCTCTCCACGTCCCTCTCCCGCAACCTCTCTGTTATGCTGTTTCTCTCTCTCTCACAGAGCAAACTGATTTAACAAGCTAGCTGAACACAGTTTAACCAAAAGGTCTGACAGAAGAATAGCATTAGGGTGTAATGAATCTGAATCAGGATTACATGGAGGGGCAATTTTTGCATAGCCTCTGATTGTGCAGGAGAGGGAGGCTGCATGGATTCTCCCCCACTTGTGCACCTTGCCCATGGGCTAGTGACAATTGCTGTCCCTAGGGACAATTATAAATTGCTCTTGTAGCCCTGCTCCCCTCAGCCCACAGAGCAGACTGGGAGCAGTAATCTGGGAGGAGCAGGCTGCACCCTTCTGAAAGTGCGCTGCCTCTGAGGCTGGGCATCAGTGACATAATTTAGACTGCAGGGCACCTTCATTTTACTCCCGTAATAGAAGGTAGACTAGGCTATTCTAGCCCTATTTCTTGAAGCCGTTCAAAATGAAAATCAATTTATCTTCTCATGTATATTTTCCCTATGTTGTACAGTAGATACTATGTGCTCAAAGCTAATGTCTCTTTACCAGACAAAGTGTCCCGTCAGCAGAGATTCTCCTTTGCATAACTTTGTTTAGAGTAAATATTAGTCTGGATAAATGTCCTTTCCTTTCTTCTTTATAATCACGAGCCAACTTTTAAAAAAATAATAACGCTCCTTCCATGTCTGGGCGGAACCCGCTCCTTCACTGCTGTCACGCATCTTCTACGTCTACAAATAAAGAGAGGATTTCAGTTTGGAGGCCTGTCAGTCTCTCCCAAGCTGTGAAGTTAACTTTGTTCTATCACTGGGCTAATAGTGTGTGGGCCAATCAGGCACGTCATATTTCCATCCCTAGCCCTCCTTGGTAACCTCAAAAATACAAATCTACAACACACATTGGTCTGTGTGTGCGGATTGTCATTCACAACGGTGCAGTCTTACAAAATGTCATACAACATGACAGTTGCCTAATATGAGAATTTTGCAGTAATATTGTAAGAGTTCACAAACATAGGGCCACATTCTGGTCTCAGTTGCTCCTAATTTACGTGAGTGTAGCCCCACAGATTTTTTAATAGGATTACTCCAGATTTACAATGGTATAATTGAGACCAGAAGCTGGCCCATTAATCGCTCTGCGTTACAGCTATGGCTAAGCGCGTGGCTACACTATGACGCTACAGTGGCACAGCTGCAGCGCTGTAGCTCCGTCACTGCCGCGTCATAGTGCGGACACTTCCTATGATGATAGAATGGTTTTTGCCATTGGTTGATGGAAGGATTCTTCTGTCACTCTAGCTGTGGCCACAGTTGGGATTATGTCAGTCTAACTACATTGCGGAGGGTGCAAAATTTCATACAGCCCTGGGTGATGTTGTTAAGTCAGCCTAATGTTTAGGTCTAGACTGGGCCTAAGTAAGGGCATGTCTACACTGGAGCTGGAAGGTAATTTCCAGATCAAGTAGACATACCTGCAGTAGCTCTGATCAAGCTCGTATGCTGAAAATAGAAGGGTAGCTGCAGGTGCGCAGCTGCAGTGTGCACAGCAGGACAAGCTAGTGGCCCTGAGTACAATTCCATCTAAGACCCTAGTTATGTATTTGGGTGGCTAGCCCCTCTACTGCTGTGGCACCCGTGTATTTTTACCATGCTAGATCAATCACAGCCAGTTTGGGTTTATCTTCCGGAGCTGGAAATTACACCTTCCCTCTCTGGTGTAGACATACCCTAAATGTTACAGTCAGTAGTTATCTTTGGGGATGAAACACCTTTAGGTTGTATAAAATGAGATGCTGTTCTGTATGCAGAAACCAAAGGAGTTTTCAAACATGGTGCTAGTATTTTTGACCTGAGTGGTTAGCCAGTATCCAGGGTCTTTCAGGTTGTTTCTGTTAGGAGGAGGAATTGATGATGGAGTCAGCTATTTCTCTGATACAGTGTGTACACAAAGTCCTATTTCCCTGAACACAGTAGGAATAAAACAAGAGACAGCTTCTTTGCTCACAGTTCCAAACTCCTTTCTATCCAGCACTCTGCCCAAAAGTGCTCTTTAATGTAAGTGGCCAACGCTAGGTGTTTCAGAGGGAATGAACAGAACAGGACAATTATCAAGTGATCTGTCCCCTGTCCAGTCCCAGTTTCTGGCAGTCAGAGGCTAGGGACACCCAAAGCATGGGGTTGCATCCCTGACCATCTTGGCTAATAGCCATTGATGGACTTACCTCCATGAATTTATCTAATTCTTTTCTGAATCCAGTTATAGTTTTTGCCATCACAACATCTTCTGGCAACCAGTTCCACAAGTTGACTGTATGTTGTGTGAAGAAATACTTCCTTTGGTTTGTTTTAAACTTGCTGGCTAGTTATTTCTCTTAGCTTTTTTTCCTCTCAGGGTC
This sequence comes from Natator depressus, assembly GCF_965152275.1. NCBI lineage: Eukaryota > Metazoa > Chordata > Testudines > Cheloniidae > Natator > Natator depressus. Next base: position 295,683,205 of record NC_134234.1, read on the forward strand.
ACACTACAAGTGCTTCTTTGGCAGTCTCTGGTACTCCCCTGCTGCCTCTGGTGTTTCTTCTGCTTCTCTCTCTGTCACACTCACAATTCAATCAAACAATACCCAGCCCTTTGCATTTTATGAAGCCCCCAGTGAAATCCCTCTACCCACATGCTCAGATTCCTAACCAGCCTTGAATGTGGCCTGTGTCTTTTACTTGGTGGTTTCTTTTGTTTCAGCTATCTATTCCATACAGGTGCTTAATTGCCTTTCATTCCGAACAAATATAAAAAGCAATTGTTACACTCACCAGTTTCAAGGAGGTTTCACCCAACCCCCAACAGAACAACGGAAAATTGAACTATGTACATGTCTGCTCTTGCATTTGCTTCAATTCCTAAAAACCTTTAGTGACACTCTGACAGTAACTGTCTCCCAAATAGGGCTGTTAGTGTCCAAGAGTTGAGATATACTATTATCTGAAAATGCTGTCATCATTTGAAATGGCTAGATAGAACTAATTTTTTCTATGGCATATGCATTTCAATTCAGACAATCTAAAACAAATCAAAGAACGTGAGAGATATGTATAGGAGGATGGCTGGAATAAATGGTCTAGTGAACTGTCACAGGAGGATCAAAGTCCTGCTATCTGTGACAGTCGTTATTACTGCACTCTGTGGGTGTCAGCAGGGATCACTGGAATTTCATTGTCCGGTTTGTTTTCCCTAGCTGCGTAAAGCTACTGAAAGGTGGACTAGAACAGCACACAGCTTACCAGTTAGGGGGTAAAGGCCATTTTTCTTTGCACTGATTCCCATGGTCCCCCCTGAAAGCCAGTTCATACCCAAGCATCCCCAAGATCTTCTCTAAATTGTGCCAGTTTGTAACAGCCCCCTATGGGCTATTGTTGCGTGTGGGAGCTGGCTGTGGTCTGGCTATGATACACCTCACACGCCGGGGGAGGAGTGGAAGAGAATGTCATACCTGGCTCGATGCCATCTATGGATACTCTCATGCCAGGGCAATTTTCAGCGGCTTACATAGGGCAGCTGTATGTGCCCTCTATATTGTCAGAGGGGGCTCATTGGGGCTAATGATCTAGGGGTCCTGTAGAATTAAATGTAAAAAGAAAATTATGAGAGTACTCCCAGTATAAGGTGGTACTATGTGTGAGTGACAGTTACAGAAGCAAGCCCTGATCATTACAAAGGGCTTGATGTAGAATAGGTGAGCACTGACTCATGCAAGCTGCTGCACTGAAGTCCGTGGGACTACTTGCTAAAATGCTCACCACTTGTGGTTAAGGGAGGGTTCCACAACTGGGTATTTGCTAACGTGCATCTCTGAGTGTGTGCTGATTACAGCTACAATGGATAGGAGAGAGACATTTCCAGTACAACTACCACCTGCTGCTGTTAATTACCTGTATCTTTAGTATGGGGGGAGAAGCTGAAGATGGTTTCCCCCTGCCCAATTCAGAAATATATACATTTTCTCAAGGGAAAGAAAGAGATGGCAAGTAGTGTAGAGTTGATGAGATAATTTGTTATCAAGGAAGTAAGCAAGGAAGTAAACCACTCCACCCCTCATATAGCTTTGTTAGTTAGATGCTGTATGGGGTTTTGATTGCTTTTCCCTTCCCTCTCCAGCTTTCCTCAGTCTACTCCCAGAGACAGTCCATTACAAACTCTATATTTCTTGACTTGGACAACTGCCTCTTAATAGGAAACAGAGTTTTGGTTTAGTATGGAGGTAATTAATCTACCCGTTTGCTTGACACATTTGTGACTCAGAATAAAGCTGAAAATGTTTGTCTCTGTCCTAAGACAAAATATGAAAGGGGGGGGGGGATGAAATTTTCAGAAATGACACACATGTCTGCAGAAGGCTTACAAGTGGAGATTTTCTAAAGTGGTTTCACAACTGCCATTGAAGCCCTACAGGTGTAATGCCAGATATTAAAGACAAACTTGTAATATCAACAGAAATAATCCAGACCAAAGAAAAAAAAACTAGATTAATCGAAAAGGCTCTAAAGGAATGGAATTTATTAATGTGACTGCAAGAAGTATATTTTTTCCCCAAAGCAGAATGGGACTTATTTAAAGTGACTATTTTTTCATGGCCACCTCATTTGGCAAATCTAGCCCTCAAGGCTGATACGCTAAAAGGGTGAAATGCTTTCATGGCAAGTGGTAACAGCTGATAAGCTGTAAACCAGAGTCAATTTTACTTATAAAATAGCCCATATTTATGTATTGATTGTCCATAGCACCAGTCTGAATTTTGCTGGTTGCTCAAAATTATTCACAATATAGCAAGTAAAGTTAAAGGTGTTATTTCTAGTCTCTCAGAACCACTTGGCAAAATATTCAGTTGTACCCTTAAAACGGGAGTCTGTAGTGGCTTCTGCCCCAATACGAACTCAGAGGCACAATGGAAGAAATTCTGGCCCCATTTAAGTCAATGGCAAAACTCCCATTGATTTCAATGGAGCAGGATTTCACTCAGTGTTTTCTGGAGCTCAGTGGAGTATGGTACTGCTGTGCCACCATTGGAGAAGATGCAGTATCCACTCTCCTCTGAATCCAGCTATCTCTGCCGGTTCATACAGATGGAGCTGAGCCCATGGCCTGGCCCATCCCCTTTCAAAATCCAGTGCCTCTGCAGCACTAGTCTAGTGCTTATTAACAAACAATAATAGTAAGCTAAGACACATATGGTTTTGTCCCGTTACACATTTATTCACTGAGTCAGAATGAAAGGCCAAGAAATGTCTAGAAATGAGGAAGAACTAGGTATTCTGTATAAACTATTATCTTACTTTAAGCCTGATCCAAAACCCACTAAAGTCAATGGAAAGATTCCCACTGACGTCAATGGATTTTGGATCAGGTCCCTATTGCATAACTTCATGAGATTATACTTTAAAATCATGTATACCTACCACATTCAAGAATAAATTCCTGTGTATGTTTTAACTGGCAATAGTGCTGTATAGAAAGAAGTGGTGTGGTAGCTGTGTTGGTCACAGGACATGAGAGGGGCAAGGGAGGTGAGGTAATAACTGTTATTGAACCAACTTCTGCTGGTGAAAGAGACAAGCTTTCAAGCTACACTGAGCTCTTCTTCAGCCATCTAGCATGATTATAGTTCAAAAGTAAAAATATCTAAGTACACGAGGAAAAAAGGATGAATTGATACACTATACAAACATACCACTAAAGTGCTCTTTGTGATGAAAATAGAGTCTCACGTATATGTCAGGTCAAGACAAAAAGGCTTTTGAGTGGAAGTAGGTGCTTATGGCATGGCTTCTTACTTCTTCCTCTAAACACTCTGGTACTCTGCTCCCAGAGACAGGATACTGATCTACATGAACCAACTGGTTTCATCCAATAAGAAAATTACTATATTCTAGTAATGGCTCCAATACCTTCCTACTGGCCTTTGCCAGACAAGGGGGCCCTAAGTCTAATGCACATATCATATCCTGTGAATCTGCCAGCATCTCAGTGCATGACAGACACGGTCTGAAGCTTGACCAGGGAAGACTCTGCATTTCTCCCAATAGGGTAAAGCTCTGCTATCATGGAAGCAGTGCAGTATCTCAGCGATCTCACCAGCAAAATAGTTTGAAAATTTCACATGGAAGGAACATTTGGCTGTCACCTGATGTAAACAGCCTGGGTTATCCAGGTTGTTTACGAACCACAAAATTCTGATGAATTGGCCTGGGAAACCTTTCACTGCCTCCTTCACAGTTACAGCCAAGTTTCAAAACTCTGTATCACCAAGTGGTGAGACTCACAACAGGACTTTTGGTTCACGTGCCTTAGACTTTTACCCCCTTTCTCTCAGTCATAGGCATTTTGAATATTGTGCTGACCTGAGAGTATTAAAGCCTCTCATTATTATTAAAGAGAGTGGGAAGCCTGCCTTTAGGAACCGCTGGGTCAATGGCTGAAGACAACAAAAGCATTATAAAGTACCACCAGGCCATTAACAGAGTGACCCAGTTAGCAAAACAGTACCTTTCCTCAGAGCTCTCTGAAACCCAGGGGGTTCCATTAGCCTCTGAGAGCACACACCAGCAAACTAGGTCCTGACCTCAAACAGAGAAAGTAATGGTCTATCTATGACAAAAGCGTAAACTTCACCATCCCTTCCCTTTACCTCCAGTCCCAGCGTAAAAGGAAGATCCAGTGTGTAGCCAGCTATATGAATTGAAGTCACCTGGGACAGTCCCATTGTGGTCATGGTTGCTCTGAGATCTTGAGCTAATCCTGTTACACACTGTAGTAAATTGTGCTTGCAAATGTCTTTTATATATTTTGTTTTGTTATCATTAAAATGCTATAGTAATGCAAATTGGCAACATTCACACAAGAGGAAAAGAGAAATACTTTGCTCAGTCAATGGCTATGTAATAGTCAGAGTTTGGGCATATGATGCATTGCCGAAGATTCAGTTAGTGTCTTCCTCAGATTTGAAATCCATCGAAAAAGAAATGGCTGAATGTAGTAAGACAGCAAGGGCAGTCTTCCTAAAACTTGCTTTCACCAGTTTGCTTTATCAGGGGTTTGCAGACTGCATTTGCTCAGGGAAATTAGCTGCAACTAATTTAGGAGCAATGAGCAATTTATCTAGAAGCTTACAACTGTTGCCTGGATACAAATCTGTTCAAATGCTTTTATATATGAAATGGTTTGGGGGTTTTTGCAGCAATTTGTTTGGATGACAAGTTGTCAAACGGAACCAGGTCACATGGTATCCTACATTAACCTCCTAAAGGACTCAAAGTGCTGGCTGCGTGCTCTTCCTGAATAGGTACAATAATGAACAATACGTTGCTGGACTCCCATTCTGTGGGAGAATCAATGCAATGACTTTGACTGTGGTTTTTGGTTTGCCTTTAGGGATTAGTGAACTGGCAACACAAAAAACAATAATTCACTTAGTCAGCTGAATACATTCGGAAAGTAGCTACCAGTGTTTTGTAAACTAGAAATAAAGGGGAGAAGCACCATAAAAATGGGAACAAAATTAGAGAAACACACAGGGTAAATTGGGGAGAAGGAGAAAATGTTGCTAAATTTCCTGAAAGCCAGACTTGGAGACAATTGTGAATTAGAAATGTGTAATAAGTCAAAAAGTGACATTAACCCAAATTCAGGGTTGGTGTAAGTGGATACAGTTCTCACTTTTGACTGGACTTACACATGTTTTCATCAGAGCTGAATGTGATTCATTATGTCTAAGAGGAAAATACACTTTAATCTGGAGAATGGAGAGACATTTGGAACTCAGTATCTCTCTCCAATATGTGGGAATGCATTGCCATGTACCTCCCAGAATCAGCTACTGTGCAGGCATACACAAACTAAGTAGGTGTATTCCCAGGGTAACTGCTGATTTGCATGCACATATCTAAGAGCTGACCTGAGCCCTAGAAACACAAAACTATATATAATGGTGGGAAATAAGGAAGGACTTGTTCATACTCTCCAGACCAATACTCAAGGGGAGATGGCAGAATGTTGCATTCTCTGATACACTGTGCAATTAATAGTTCATTTGGCATGATGGCATCATACCAGGAAATGGGCGGCAGGAGGGGGGAAACTGCTGAGAACACCCCATGAGAAGAACCTTGTGGAGTTGCTGTAGTATTTTCTCCACTGGATTTGTCCTAAAGAATCTTGAGCTTCAATTGGAAATTGGGCTCTTGTCTTGTGAGCTCAGTGTCTCCCCAGAGAAGACCTGGCCCTCTGTAATGTTCCCTGAGCTTCCCTTTCCTGGTAGCCTGAGTCTTGAGCAGTTAAAGCAAGAAGGGCCAAAGATCTGGTTTTCTATGCTGAAAATCCTTTTCATACTGAATAGGCCTAAAGACAGGGTCACAGCAGGAAAGTATTTCAAATTTTGAAAGTTTAATGACACGCTAACACTTTCTTCTTTGTGAAAAAAATGTTTCCCAAAAAGCAAGCAACCAGAAAAATAAGATAAAGCTGTCCCTACCCAGTGTATTTTACACTCTCTGGTTGGTCACTTTTCCTGCTACAGCTTTCCCTTCTGGCTCCTTAGTACGTAAGTTCCAGTCAATCACACTCCACCTTAACGAACGTTTCCATCAGGTCTGAATTTGAACTAGATTTAGTCAGCTGAATGCATTTTTCCTTGACGATGTAGGTTTCAAATTTGTCCCGAAAACTGCAAGCAAATCACTTAGCCACAGTTGTATGCATGTAGTGGAAATTAGAAGGTGGGCCAAGTTGTATAACATGAACACATTTCTTGCACTCCCAATTCTAGGAATTTTAATGTGACTTTTGTTTTACCCATTTTCCCCTGTTGGTATGTATTAGCCTACACACATGGTGTGCACAACTCCTGCCCCCATTAATAAGTATTAGGTGTGCAGTATTAATACATTATGTCTAGGTGTTGGGAAGTTATGTTACTGAATGTATTATGCTCTTCCCATAGTTCTGTTCAGCCATGCTAAGTATCCAATAACCTTAACACTCTGCGAAGCTGAAGTCATAGGAAAATACAAAACCTGTCAAAGACATAAACCCCCCTTGGGGATTAAGAGAACATAACCCCTTTAAAACCTTGTCCAGAGGCAGAGGAAGTGCTGATTGTTCCAGGATAGGGGAAGGAGAAAGTGAAAGGGAGTGTGTATCTGGCACTCCAGACAAGAGGGCCTACAGCAAGCAGGCCCTCACATAGTGACGCAGCCGACAACCAGCCTGAAGCCTGGGAGGGACAGAACTAGGGTGACCATATGTCCCATTTTAGTCAGGACAGTCATCAAGTTGCATCAAGTTGGCAAGGGCAAATGGGACAAATGCCCACTTTTGTCAAAAAAGGGAGGTGCAGATGAATGTTCGGCAGGGAGGGTTGGGGGGGTCGGGGAATGAATGGGGATGCTAGCTCCTCACTGGGGAGAGGCAGAGCTCTGGCAGAGGGCAAACCGAGCTTGAGCAAACAGCGACATCAGCCCCAGGCTCACGTGGGGGGCAGGCAGGGCTTAGGTGAGCAGCGATGCCAGCCCCGTGTAGGGAGGGAGGCTCAGGCAAGTGGCTCGGGCCAGCCCCATGCAGAGGCTCAGGCTAGCTGTACCCATTGTCCCATTTTCTCTTTGGGAAATATGGTCACCCTAGACATTGTGGCGGACCAGGTACATCCCAGGACAAGAGCCAGGACGAGCACCCTGCCCTGGAGAATTCACCTGAAAAAGACAAACTGGAGTTAGACCCAGTATCACTGTCACCCAGAGCTGTCTGGGACTGTGAATACTGGGGCTTGTGACTTTGCATTGGGAATATGGCGGGAAGCTGTTAGCTAGTTGAGTGGAGGTTTCACTTGGTGTGGGTTTGCAGAGAGCAGCAGAAGAGGGCAGCAGAGGTGTTTCTTGGGGAAAATTCACTGGTGCCCAAGGTGACCAGGCACACCCAAGACTCACTGATGGGCTGGAACTCTGCCCAGGTTTCCTGAAGTCTGAGTCTAGACGCATTGCTCAGTGTGAACCCTTTCATACTGTGGTACTGGGCCTGTTGGTCCTTCTATATCCATTGTACTATTCCCGTGTGTGTGTATTTACTCCAGGGGGTAGTTGGAATAAGTGTCCCTGGGGTGGAAGGGAGTTTCCCTCCTGCGTTCCTGCATGTGCCTTTTCTTGGCTGGAACTGCCTGAGAGTGGATTCCATCTTGGCCATGAGGGTGCTATAGTTACAGACACGAAACATGAATGTTCTGCCCTGGTACAAGCTTGGGAGGTATTGTAACCCACGGACCCTAGAGGCCAACTGACAGAGGACACAGAGGGTGCATAGGATTTTACAGGGATCCCCTGGGTCGAAGAGCTGCATAATAGGTCACCAAAGGTTGGAATGTGAAATCTGTAGTGAGAGCAAGTACTGATAGCACTAGTCATCATAAGCATTGCAAAATGTACCTACAAATAATATTTAAGGAGCTATGTATTGATACTAAAAATTGTGTTCTTAAGGTCTTGGAATTAGAGCAGGCCAACAGGAGGTGACAAACCTCAGAAATGTTCCTTTCAGGCTGGACATAACTGACACTTATCTCCCTGTCTTGCCATTTGTGTATTGTACACCCCACAATATATTCTATTTGCATCCAGAGTTAGATGCGGACTGAGAGACTGCAATATCTACAAGAAAGGAAATCTACAGGAATAAATAACCAGCTGGGGGTTGTCCAGTTTATGAATAAAGACAAATGATGGGTCTGGTATATCTCGGAGTGCAAAGAGACACACTGAATCCTTCACCTAGGAGGCTAACTGACAGCGTTTCTATCTCATGAAAGGAGGGCCACAGCAAGTCTGGCTGTAAAGCGCTGAATGGATTTTGGGTGAGCATTCCTCTGCAAGACATGAAAATATCTTGTTAATTTAGTCTAGGCTCTAGAATGCATGTCATGGTTTTATTTTTTATTTAACCATTTGTTTCCAATACTTCTACTTGCAACTACCTGAATCCTTAGGGTTTGTTACATAAACTTATACTCGATTTCACTATAAACATATTTAAGTGCGGTGTGTTAAGTGGGGCGTTGATCTGAGGTGGAACTGATAAACTGGGTGTACCATTTCTTTGGAAGCAGCAGATCCGTGAATATGGCAAGTGTCCATTGGAGCAGGGGCTGGGCATTCCAGGGAAATGCTCAGAGGGCTCCAGGGCAGGAGTGTGCCAATTGTAACTTGCAGAGTGAGAGTGGGGCCTGTGAGGTCTAGAGGGGAATGCTGGTGTTTCCTGTGGCTGATGGAGCTGGGGAGTAGACCCACGGCAGGCACAGGCAAGGGTCTCTCACGCTAAGGGCAGGTGGTAGTGAGGTGTCCCACAGCCCTGGTTACTCACTGGAAGGAGAACTTAATGGGCAACCAGTTTGGAATCTAGTATCCAAAACAGAGCTAAAGAAACAAGTGGTACCAGTGAAACAAGATAAAAAGCTGATTGGTAAATTTTAATCTTGGGTGACATATAAAGTGCTTTAAACTCATAAACTACCTTAAACATGGGTGGGTTTGAATGCATATTGGGGAGCAGCTCTTCTGGGCTAGGTGGACTGAATGCTGAGAGAACTGCTTCCCAGAAGGATTGACGATGTATTAACTCTTTCCTTTCTGTGTTGTGCTGCTTTGTCTTCAGCCAAGAAGTTTGGCTACGCTTGATTAATTGGTCTCTTAAACATTCTTAATAATAAACAAGTGTAGTCAAGCAATTGGCTGCACATTTAGCAATATACTTGTAGACTCCTTAGTGGAATGCAATCATTATCGCCCTAAATAAATATCCCCCCTTCTGTACCGTTCTGTAGCATGCTCTCGTGTTAGGCTATTCTGTAAAGTTAAGAACAACAAATATGGCACAACAATATATATGTCCATATTTAAATTTGCCACTTAGGTGGCTAGTAAAGAGAATAACATTTTTGCAATGTTTTGATATGTATTTTCATAGATATTTAGGTCAGAAGGGACCATTATGATCATCTAGTCTGACCTCCTGCACAACGCAGGCCACAGAATTTCACCCACCACTCCTACAGAAAAAACCTCACACCTATATCTGTGCTGTTGAAGTCCTCAAATCGTAGTTTAAAGACTTCAAGGAGCAGAGAATCCTCCAGCAAGTAACCCATGCCCCATGCTACAGAGGAAGGCGAAAAACCTCCAGGGCCTCTTCCAATCTGCCCTGGAGGAAAATTCCTTCCCGACCCCAAATATGGTGATCAGCTAAACCCTGAGCATATGGACAAGATTCATCAGCCAGATACTACAGAAAATTCTTTCCTGGGTAACTCGGATCTCACCCCATCTAATAGCCCATCACAGGCCATTGGGCCTATTTACCATGAATATTTAATTACCAAAACCATGTTATCCCATCATACCATCTGCTCCATAAACTTATCGAGTTTAATCTTAAAGCCAGATAGATCTTTTGCCCCCACTGCTTCCCTCGGAAGGCTATTCCAAAACTTCACTCCTCTGATGGTTAAAAACCTTCGTCTAATTTCTAGTCTAAATTTCCTAGTGGCCAGTTTATATCCATTTGTTCTTGTGTCCACATTGGTACTGAGCTTAAATAATTCCTCTCCCTCTCTGGTATTTATCCCTCTGATATATTTATAGAGAGCAATCATATCTCCCCTCAACCTTCTTTTAGTTAGGCTAAACAAGCCAAGCTCCCTGAGTCTCCTCTCATAAGACAAGTTTTCCATTCCTCGGATCACCCCAGTTTCTTCTCTGCACCTGTTCCAGTTTGAATTCATCCTTCTTAAACATGGGAGACCAGAACTGCACACAGTATTCCAGGTGAGGTCTCACCAGTGCCTTGTATAACGGTACTAAAACCTCCTTATCCCTTCTGGAAATACCTCTCCTGATGCATCCCAAGACTGCATTAGCTTTTTTCACAGCCATATCACATTGGCGGCTCATAGTCATCCTATGATCAACCAATACTCCAAGATCCTTTTCCTCCTCCGTTACTTCTAATTGATGCGTCCCTAGCTTATAACTAAAATTCTTGTTATTAATCCCTAAATGCATGACCTTACACTTCTTGCTATTAAATTTCATCCTATTACTATTACTCCAGTTTACAAGGTTTACAGCTGATCTACTTCAAGTAATCCCTAACTAATACAGTCAACTCTGGATGACTGATGATAGAGTTGCCCCTTCACCCAAAAGTTTAGCCAACATTTAGGGCCCTGCTGGGATTGTTTCCATTAGAAGAAGAAACTGATGGTAGCCAGGTATCTCGAGTACAATTCTGTTTACTTTCAATGAATGTACTTGTAACACCAACAGACCCCGGTCGTCGGCAGGCGGGATTGAACTTGGGACCTTTGGAGCTAAACGTATAAGCCGCTACTGCACGAGCTAAAAGCCATGCACTTAGCTAAGGCTGTCGAGGAAACTTAGTAATTTCTCTTTAAGTGGTCTCTGTTCCACTAGAAGGGACAGAACATGACACCCAGGAAATGGGTGGGTTACGTACACAAAATCCTATTTCCCTGAGCAAAGTAGGAACAAGCAGGAGGTAGTTGTTCAGCAATCCAAGTCCACTTTCAGCCAGTTCTGTATCCAAAAGAAGCTCTCATTTTTTATCCTTCTGAGGGCCACACTGCTAGCACTTCTCTGTCTTTCTGCTGGCTTTCCTGTTCCTCTCATGCACACAGACAATGCAGCTGCAACCAAATCAATGCACCAGCTCTTGCATTTTGCATTCAGTGGTGGGAACCCCTTAGGCTTGCATGGCCCAACCTCTACAGCAGCCTTGCCATGCTGATCCATGGGTTCACTAAAGAAAGGGCATTTTATTACTCCCTCATTTAGTCAGAGTCAAAGCTGGCTTGCATGCCCATCAGCTTCAACAAGGCTTGCAACTTGCCATGGAACAAAGACACTCTTGGTGGCAGATACCAACATCCTCCAGCATAACAACGGCAATTAAACTCATACAAACGATGACATTTTTAAATCATATCTTTATCTGTGAAGGGATGAAGTGACTCCCTCCTTGACATGACTGACTTATTATTTTGAGGCTGAGATAATATCTATAATTCAATATTCCCTTAGAGATACTATTTGTGTTGTATAAACTGATTGCTAAACGGTTAGAGAGGATATTAAGGAATTTAAAAAACTTGTTCTGGTAAGGAAAAAGGGACAAAAGCGTGAGCAAAGAATAAATGGAGAGGTAGGGAAATGATACAGACAATAAAGTGGAAGAAAGAGTTGGGGACTAATTCTGCTTCCACTGAATGCAGTCCCATTCACTAAGCTTCTTTTCAAATCTACATTTGATATGAAGAAGAGAAGCTCAGGCAATTAGAACTCTTACTTCAGTAGAGTTATATACCAGTGTAAACTTGGTGTAATTAAGTGGAAAATTAGGGCCCCTGAGCTTTAAACTCAATTTTGTGTCAGACCAGGAGCCAGGGCTGTCGGAGGGAACTAGGATGGGGTGTTCTCTTTGACAGAAGACAATCAGAATGTTTGCTGCAGCATGCTGTACCGTTTGGAGCTTTTTCACGGAATTGTGGCAGTCCCCAGAACGCTTGCCGTGCAGTAGTCAAACCTGGAGAAGATGAATGTGTGGACTGCTATGGCCAATAAGAAGTGGGGCAGTTTCCTTCCCAGAAGATGGTAAAAGGCATTTCTAGCTATTGAAGCCATTTGGGAGCAATGAACAGGGTAAAAGAGCCTGATACTATGTATCACCTTGACAATCAGAGGGCAGATGGCCATTGACGATAGACATCTGGGCTATGCTTATACAGATTCTGTGCTGTGGTTCTGGAGTGGTGGAAGTAATAGGAGCTGCTTGGTGCTCAGCACTTTTGGAAATCAGGCCACTTCTTAGATGCCTGAGACTGATGGGCTTTGAAAGCATTATCTGCACAGGCTACAAATCAGAAAAAGGAATTACCGTAATCACAGTATATATATCAGGGACTATTTTCTTCACCAAGAATTAGTAATGTATGGAATATATTAGCAGCAAAAGTTGCAGGTTTTGTAAGAAACAGTATGACAGTGTCCTGAGGGAATGGAATGACACAAGATAATGAATTTAGATTAGGAAATAGCCTTTTAATGCCTTCCATTCTTATGCTACACTATCAGCAATGTGAAATGAACATGCAAGTGGTACAGGGACATTTCCTATGGTATCTTAGTTCACTGTGTTTATCCCCTGTAAGCAAAATCTAAATGTGTCTTCTGTATGAAAGATTAAAATCTTAATCCTAGTGGATATGCATCAAAGTAAACAGAGACAGCTAAAGCAGAACTGATAAAGATGAGCTCTCTAAAGCTCCATTTCACAGCATCATGACTTTTTGGAGTCAATTTTAAAGAGATTTGATCTGGTAGCTTGAGGAGATCTTGGGACAACGCATTGGGACAGTTCTGCACCCACTGAAGTCAACAAAAGCTTTGCCACTGATTTGAGTGGATACAGGATCAAGCCCATCTCTTTGTTACAAAAAGAAATTGAACAGAAGAAAACTGGAAATGTTTCATAGCACCGTAACAACGGAACTTCAAGATGTTATGTGTTACATGACATTCACCTTATGGCGAGGTTAGGGTTTTCATTAAAAACAACTGTGAGGCACAGAATATTTTCTATGCAATAAATTAGGGCCTGATCCTGCGAACATACTCGTACAAATACACCCAACAAAGTCGCGCTAAGAGTGTCCTTGTAGTTAACTGAACATTGGCATTTTAATGTGAGTCAGTACATGCTTATAAAATACATTTCTTCATAAAGAACCAAAGAAATTGTTCAGTATAATGAAAAGCAATGCAAGTTACCATAATAGCTGTCAGAAATGTATGAGCTTTGCAATAGTCAGGCTCCCTGCTAGAAAATTTAGTAATCCCACATTCTCCTGTATGCTGTAGGGGTAATTTGCATATCTGGTTGCTGTAACCTCTCTCTATGGCAAAAAAAAAAAAAAAAGATGAGTCACCCAAACCTTTAAGACAAAGATGTACTGTTACCACAATCTGCACAGTTTGCCAACGTAAAACCATTTACTATCTCACTAGATACTTATAGGGCCCTCGTAATCAGATAGCAGAGCACTTCCTACGTATTTATAGACTTATCCTTGCAACATCCCTGTATGGTAGGGGAGTATTATCTTCATTTTACACTTAGGGAACTGAGATGCAGTGATTAAGGGCCATGCTGCCCTGTGCACACCACACACCTCATGGCTCACATCATGCGGTGCAAGAAAGCAGCTGGTGCAGGGCTGTTTCTCCTCTATTTCATGAGGCAAACCCTTGACTGTGCATCCCACAATGCATTAGCCAGCACAGCTGAACCAGACCTGTTACTAGAAAAGCCTGTACTGGTAGTAGATTACTTCCTGCATGAATCAGGTGTTTGTATTGGGGGAGAAAGGGGGGGAAGTGGGGAATGAATTCTGGCTCTTGAGAGTCACAGTTACTTTCCTGGTTTGAATTGCTGCCAAGCTTTGTTCTGCTCCCTGCATGATGCTATACAAATTATCTAATGAACAAAGTTGCATATTTGCCTATAACAATAAATTACCTTATGGTGAACACCCCATGCGTATGGGAAGGTGGTGGAGCTGTACAGAACTTGGCAGCTATGGAGGGGAGAATGGTTGAGTGCTCAAGAACATGTAGTGGGGATAGCTGGTTGGGTGGCATGCTGATTGGAGAGCAGATAGGTGTGGGAGCTGCTGGGGGCAGGGGGATTCCTTGAGGGCGGGGGGGGGGGTAAACAGGACTCTGGAACACCTGGATGGGAAGAAGGTTCAGGGGCTGCTGATGGTTAGGCTTCTGGGGGTGGGGAGGTGGGTGTTGGGGGCTCCTAGGGAGGAAAGAGCTATTTAAGGGTTGGGGGTTGTGTTGGAGAGAACCTGGTGCAGCAGGTTGCAGGGAGCTTCTATCGGGCATCCTGAGCGACCTCCCCAGCTGCTGTGTTCTGCTTCCACCGCCTCTGGGCTGCCGCTGTTCCTGGCCTTGATAGGGAAAGGAGGCGCTTGGCTGCGTGCTCATCGTGCACCACAGCAGTCTCTACTGGCCAACAGGCACAACTTCATACAACTGCCTGCTGCCTTCTTGCAGCTCAGCCAGATGCTTGAGACTGCAGCAGAGGTGTCAGAATGTATGACGGAGGTGTCAGATGTGACTGTCATGCTATATGCATGACCCTGGGCAGCCCTGGGTCTGTTAAATTTAAATGTAGCCCTAAGTGACTTGATCAAGGGAACAAGTTGGGGGGTCGAGCTATGAAGTGAAATCAGATCTCCCGCATCCTAGTGCAGTGCTGTAACCACAGACTACGTCCTTTCCCTGGGAGCCCTACACACAAGAGTCTTTTCTTTGCTTATGGAAAAAATGTCTTTTAAAAATAAACGTAAAAGGAAAAATCTCTTGGAGCACTGAGCCTACTCTCTGAGCCACACTCTAATTCACCACCTGGGAAGTTACAAAGGAAACAACCACCTCTCTGGCAGCCAGAGGTTCTTTTGAAGATGAGCAGCCACCTGGCAGCTGTTACAGTCTGATTAGCAAATATCAAGTTATCTGGCTGTACCAGAATGATAATGTCCCAATGGTGTAAAATAACTCTTCTAATACCTAGATCCGTCCCCCAGATAACAGACTGAAAGCAATACATCATACAAGTGATGCCATTATATCTCTTACAGCCTCTCACGATAGCTCTATCAGGCTAATGCAACAGCAGGAGCCTATGTCTCTGAAATATCCCACCTGGAATTAAACTAAACTCCATTGTTACAATCTCCAAGACAAATAAGGGGTAAAATTAATACAGACTGGGCAAAATCAGAATGATCTGTAATAATGCAGTGTGTGTGTGTTGTTTTTTTTCATGGAGTTTGATTTTCTCCAGACTCTGAAGCATTTTCTAAGCTATCTGCAGTGTCCAAAGCTGTTTCAATTTCAGCCTTTCCAGATAAACTGGACTGCTGAGGGGCATATTTGATTCCCAGGGCAGAATTAACATGATCCTACCTAGACTGACAGGTTAGCTAGAAATAGCTAGGCTGGCTTTGAAAGCTGAACATGCTAAAGAGTGACTTGCCTAAGCTTTGACACACAAAGGTTGCATGAAGGGATAACACTGACTTCAAAGATAAGCAAGTTGCTCCGAAAATTAAATCCTATTGAGTATGACGGCAGCTGGGGAAACCAAATAAGAAGATTAACTGAAAATATATAGTAAGATTTAGCAAATAGGCAATTCTTATTTGAACCTGGAAAGCATTTGGGGGGAAAATAGCGTACCATATGCATCTCTAAGGTAACGTTCTATCATTATGTTATCTAAGTTGATCTTCACTTAAATATTAGTGCTGGAGAACAGATAAGACATTACAAAACAAATGAGAGATTATAAAGGGGGAAAGGATGTTTATAGAGAAATGTTTATTTACAAACTAAAAGTAATCTCATTACTACTGCCCCCCGGCAGATCGCCTCCTGTAGGGCTAGAAATTGTCAAAAGCTAAACCCTAAAATGAGTTGAAAATTAAGATCCGGGCACATTGTTTCATTACAGGACTCTCATCTTGATGAAGGTGCTGAGTTGCTTTCTGCTTAATCTGCTTTTACATGTGAACCTTTTTGTCTTTCTGCTGAGCCTGGATGCTTCACATTGATGAGGCCTGAGACAAGTTGCTTGAGTAGACAGACAGCCTTTAGTCTCTGAGTATAAACTAAAAGTAGGGCTGTCAATTAATCACAGTTAACTCACACGATTACCTCAAAAAAATTAATCACGATTAATCGCACTGTTATACAATAGAATACCAATTTAAATTTATTAAATATTTTGGATGTGTTTCTACATTTTCAAGTATATTGATTTCTATTACAGCACAGAATACAAAGTGTAGAGTGTTCACTTTATATTATTATTTTTATTACAAATATTTACACTGTAAAAATGGCAAACAAAAGAAATAGTATTGTTCATGTCACCTCATACAAGTACTGTAGTGCAATCTCTTTATCATGAAAGTGTAACTTACAAATGTAGATTTTTGTTACATAACTGCACTCAGAAACAAAACAATGTAAACCTTTAGAGCCTACAAGTCCACTCAGTCCTACTTCTTGTTCAGCCAATCACTAAGACAAACAAGTTTGCTCACATTTACAGGAGATACTGCTGCCTGCTTCTTATTTACAATGTCACCTGAAAGTGAAAACGGGCATTCGCATGGCAGTTTTGTAGCCAATGTTGCAAGGTATTTACGTCCCCGATATGCTAAACATTCATATGCCCCTTCACGCTTCTGCCACCATTCCAGAGGACATGCTTCCATGCTGATGATGCTCGTTAAAAAATAATGAATTAATTAAATTTGTGACTGAACTCCTTGTGGGAGAATTGTATGTTTCCTACTCTGTTTTACCCGCATTCTGCCATATATTTCATGTAATAGTAGTCACGGATGATGACCCAGCACATGTTTGTTTTAAGAACACTTTCACAGCAGATTTGACAAAATGCAAAGAAGGTCCTAATGTGAGATTTCTAAAGATAGCTAAAGCACTCGACCCACGGTTTAAGAATTTGAAGTGCCGTCCAAAATCTGAGAGGGACGAGGAGTGGAGCATGCTTTCAGAAGTCTGAAAAGAGCAACACTCAGATGTGGAAATTACAGAACCCGAACAACCAAAAAAGAAAATCAACCTTCTGCTGGTGGCATCTGACTGACTCAGATGATGAAAATGAACATGCATCGGTCCATTCTGCTTTGGATTGTTATCGAGCAGAACCTGTAATCAGCATGGACGCATGTCCTCTGGAACGGTGGTTGAAGCATGAAGGGACATATGAATCTTTAGCATATCTGGCACTAAATGTCTTGTGATGCCAGCTACAACAGTGCCATGCGAATGCCTGTTCTCACTTTCAGGTGACATTATAAACAAGAAGCGGGCAGCATTGTCTCCTTCAAATTGTAACCAAACTTATTTGTCTGAGCGATTGGCTGAATTAGGACTGAGTGGACTTGTAGGCTCTAAAGTGATACATTGTTTTATTTTTAATGCAGTTTTTTTTCTACATAATTCTACATTTGTAAGTTCAACTTTCATAATAAAGAGATTGCACTCCAGTACTAGAATTAGGTGAATTGAAAAACATTGTTCTTTTGTTTTTTACAGTGCAAGTATTTGTAATAAAAAATATAAAGTGAGCACTGTACACTTTGCATTCTGTGTTTTAATTGAAATCAATATATTTGAAAATGTAGAAAACATCTAAAAATATTTAAATAAATGTTATTCTATCATTGTTTAACAGCACAATTAATCACGATGAATATTTTTAATCACACAATTAATCGCGATTAATTTTTTTAATCGCTTGACAGCCCTAACTAAAACATTTATTTTCAGCATAATAGCCCTACTACGGGTCTCTGAGTCTATTGAATAAGATCACCTGCATATTAAAATATCCATGCTTCTTAGATCAGATATTTGTTTGAAAAAAATCAAGGGAGCAGAAGCAGCAAAATGTAATAATATTTTTAGGTATTTGGCATAGTGAAATAATTGGAATGGCATCTGGAATAGAAAAGGATTTATCAATAATGGGATCTCTCTCCCTCATGCCATCATTAAAGTTGTCTCTGGTATGTCACAGTTATTTCAGAGTGAATACTCTGTTAATTAGTTTCAGTTTCCCTAGGGAAAAGATTTGACCTTATTTTTTTCTTTCCTGCCCCTGAGAACATATTTTCACACTTTTCATCAGAATCTGCTGACTGCCTCAAATCAGTGATTGTGTTCAAATTTTATTCAAATCAGTGGAGTATGTCAGAACAATGAAAGCACCAAAAGTGATGGCACTGTCCCCCCTGCTCTCTAGGAAGTAGTAGACTAGCTTTTTGTTTTTATACTTCCCTGCACGTTCACTGTGTAGGAAATAAACTTGTGTGCGTTTAAAAACATTCAGCTGTGGTTGTTGTTGTTGACATCTGAGAGAGGGTTGGAAAACTGACATACAAAGACACCTCTTCAGAGCCAATTTATAGCAGTGAGTGAAGCTCACACAGTATCTGACTCAATTGGTAATGCTTACCCTGAGGAGTCTCCACTGATATTCAGGCCTCTTTTCATCCCCTTAGTGATATTGCCCTTTCAAGATCAACAGCATGACTTGAAAACAAAGGGTGACTTATTATGGTAGAGTGACTTGGTTCTACTACCATTGATTCAAACGGATGTTCCTAGTTTTCCTTGAATAATACTGGAATTCTCTAACTCCTTTACAGCTTCAAAGGCTACATATTTTAAGATCCTCCTAAGGAAAATACTCTACTGCCCTCTTGTTCCCCCACACACTTTGACCTAGTTCAAATCTGGTTTCTTTCTAACAGGAGGTTATTCAGAAGAAAACTAGGAAAAATAATCAAGAAATAAGTAAATATGCAGTGAAAAAAATAAACCACTCAAGCCAAAGTATTTCTATTTCTCTTATGAATTATATCAAAGAATAAATTAATTTTGAATTTTAATTTTCTGTTTAATGGAGCTGATCCAAAGCCCACTGAGGTCAATAGGCTACAGGGGAGCTCTCCAAATCACAATAAAAGTTAATCAAGAAAGCTTTTCCACACTCTTCAGCAGACAGATCAGAAAGTCATCTGGATGCTCTTGCCCTCCGCATTTCATATTCTTGTCCTTTCCTTTGATGATACAGCGGTCATAAAATAAAAACTTCCGCTTGCTGCTGTTATCCATATGTAGAGCAAGAGTGGGGAGACCTGTAAAATGTTTAATAAAGCATTAAAAAAACCCCCCTCCATCTGGTTTGAACTTGCTAATGACCACAAACTATGCTGAATCAGGCAGAAAGCAGAAAAGAAGGGGTCAGATTCAGCCTAGAATCTGAAGAAAGGTGTCTGCTAATAAAAAATAGGGTCTCTGTAGGGGGAGTGGAATGCAGGAGGTTGTAACAACAGATAGCTGTCACAATCACCCCTCTGCTGGTGGATCAGAAGGAGAGCAGCACAGCAGTGAGCTGGCCAAAATGGGGGAATAACTAGCAGTGATTTGGCACATCTCCTCAGTAGCCTACGCTGACAGGGTTCCCTGGAGGCTGCAGTGATAACTGAAAGCAGTCCTACTCCACCATAAGATCCAAGGGAGCACAAACTATGGCAATATTGCCTGCCTGCCCCCCCCCCCACCTCTGATGGTCTCTCTGCAGGGCACATGGAGGATAGATGGCCATAGAGGTGTATCATTAACAATTTTACATGTCCCTTCTTACTGAGGAGATTGGCTCAAAAAGACTAAGACTTCCACTCTTGCCTGTTTTAGTCATGCCTTTCCCATACAAAGCCATGTGTCGGGCATGGTATGTGATTTTTCCACATGTGCAGTGTGGCCTTGCCACAGCTGTTTGTACTCTTGTGACCTGATTCTTGATTATTGGAATTTGTCTTAGTAGGGCTATAATCAGCGCATCTGCTCCTGCAGCTTGTTCAGAAACTGTGACCACATTATGCCATCTTGTATTTTGTACACTGGCTGTCTGTAAAACAGCAGGTATGCTTTAATTTTGCACTACTGGCTTAATACCCTAGGCCCTGGCTACATCTGAGACCTCCTTCTTGAGCCTCCTCCTGACTCACATCTGCACTAAGACAATTTCATTGCACCTGAAGTTACGGAAGAAGGATGGACTCATGATTAAGACTGGAACTCAGGAGAGCGGGGATCAGTTCCCACCTCTCCTGACAGCACAGAAAACTGTATATTAGGATAAAAATACCAAGGTTGCTTTACAGTACAGACTTATGGAGGCTTGTGATATAACTTTTGCTCACCATCCTCACCTAGCCATGCCCCTTGAGAGTTACCGGCTTCCAGTGCAAAGTGAACAAGCAATTAACACTTAATGACTCTGCAATGCTCCAAATACGAATTGCTTCTGCTTTATCTCTGGAGAAAATGGCAGAAAACATGAACTCCTGAACACGCATCAATAGTTATTCTATTTGAAAGTGTTAGCTCACAGGCTTTGTTTGCCTGAAAGGCAGCCTTTTCCTACTGCACCAAAGACAGTCATTTTGTTAGTTATACTACAGCAAAAGGATTATTTCCTAATAAGACGGTCTCACTTTTTTAAGATGATGTAATCAATATTGACACATTTCCACATCACTGTAAATAGTAATTTCAAATGCACCATAATATTAACCCATCTTCTGCAAAAAAAAGTCAGGACATAGCTCTCTGTTCATAGACGAAGGCCAGAAGGGACCATCATGATCCTCTGACCTCCTGCACATCATAGGCCATAAAACCTCACCCACTTACTCCTGTAATAGGCCTATAACCTCTGGCTGAGTTCCTGAAGTCCTCAAAGCATGATTTAAAGACCTCAAGATACAGAGAATCCAGCAGGCATCATTTTAAAACCTTCATGTCCTACTGATACTTTATCAGTATTAAAATGTATGTTTAACATTAAGAGTGCTAAGGCAGCACGCATAAGCCAATACACCGGCAGATAAGAAGCAGCATCAAATTTTGGGCTTGTTCTGAAAATTTCATTAAAAAAAAAGAATTATAGTAGCTTAAATATTGATACTCCTAATTACATGGAGAGTGGTGTGCATAAACCAACAGAAGCCTGCATCTGTTAGAAAAAAAAGCTGGGGGGGGGGGGGGGAGTTCTCACTTCAGGGCAGCTGAAAAGCTTCCTTGATCTTGTTATGTTTCACAGCATACAAACAGAAATTAGATAAATGTCACAGAATCACAGAAATGTAGGGCTGGAAAGGACCTTGAGAGGTCATCTGTCCACCCCCCTGAGCTGAGGCAGGACCAAGTTAAGCTAGACCATCCAACAGGTGTTTGTCTAACCTGTTCTTAAAAACCTCAAACACAGGTTTACACAGCTTCCCTTGGTAAGCTTATTCCAGTGCTTAACTATCCTTATAGTTAAAGTTTTTCCTAATATCTAGCCTAAATCTCCAGCTGCTGATTAAGCCAATTACTTTATGTCCTACGTCAGTGGCTATGGAGTACAATTGATCATCAAACTCTTGGTAATATCCCTTATCATGTTTGAAGTCTTATCAGGTCTTCGTTTCTTAAGACTAATCTATTGTTGCCTCTTTTTCACATGAGTGGCAAATCAAAGTTCAGGGCCCTGGGGATGTTCTAACTAATCTAATTGCCTTCTATGACGAGATAACTGGCTCTGTGGATGAAGGGAAAGCAGTGGATGTGTTGTTCCTTGACTTTAGCAAAGCTTTTGACACGGTCTCCCACAGTATTCTTGCCAGCAAGTTAAAGAAGTAAGGGCTGGATGAATGGACTATAAGGTGGATAGAAAGCTGGC
Source organism: Natator depressus (assembly GCF_965152275.1). Taxonomy (NCBI): domain Eukaryota; kingdom Metazoa; phylum Chordata; order Testudines; family Cheloniidae; genus Natator; species Natator depressus. Next base: position 295,705,125 of record NC_134234.1, read on the forward strand.
TAGATTTTCGGGCTCAACGGGTAGTGATCAACGGCTCCATGTCTAGTTGGCAGCCAGTATCAAGTGGAGTGCCCCCGGGGTCGGTCCTGGGGCCGGTTTTGTTCAATATCTTCATAAATGATCTGGAGGATGGTGTGGATTGCACCCTCAGCAAGTTTGCAGATGACACTAAACTGGGAGGAGTGGTAGATACGCTGGAGGGTAGGGATAGGATACAGAGGGCCCTAGACAAATTGGAGGATTGGGCCAAAAGAAATCTGATTTGGTTCAACAAGGACAAGTGCAGAGTCCTACACTCAGGATGGAAGAATCCCATGCACTGCTACAGACTAGGGACCGAATGGCTAGGCAGCAGTTTGGCAGAAAAGGACCTAGGGGTTACAGTGGACGAGAAGCTGGATATGAGTCAACAGTGTGCCCTTGTTGCCAAGAAGGCCAATGGAATTTTGGGATGTATAAGTAGGGGCATAGCCAGCAGATTGAGGGACGTGATCATTCCCCTCTATTCGACACTGGTGAGGCCTCATCTGGAGTACTGTGTCCAGTTTTGGGCCCCACACTACAAGAAGGATGTGGAAAAATTGGAAAGAGTCCAGCAGAGGGCAACAAAAATGATTAGGGGACTGGAACACATGACTTATGAGGAGAGGCTGAGGGAACTGGGGATGTTTAGTCTTCAGAAGAGAAGAATGAGGGGGGATTTGATAGCTGCTTTCAACTACCTGAAAGGGGGTTCCAAAGAGGATGGCTCTCGACTGTTCTCAGTGGTAGCAGATGACAGAACAAGGAATAATGGTCTCAAGTTGCAGTGGGGGAGATTTAGGTTGGATATTAGGAAAAACTTTTTCACTAGGAGGCTGGTGAAACACTGGAATGCGTTACCTAGGGAGGTGGTGGAATCTCCTTCCTTAGAAGTTTTTAAGGTCAAGCTTGACAAAGCCCTGGCTGGGATGATTTAGTCGGGGATCGACCCTGCTCTGAGCAGGGCGTTGGACTGGATGACCTCCTGAGGTCCCTTCCAACCCAGATATTCTATGATACTATGATTCTAGTTGGAAGTAGAAATTGATGGACTCTGATATTTTCTTTGATGCAGTCTTGTTTATTTACAAGGAATGTACAAAGTGCTGCTTCTCCAAATGCAGCAGGCACCAAGAACAAAAGAAGCAGTTTTTTAGTTTACAAGTCATTTTAGTCAACAGATCCAAAAGCTCTCTCTCTAGCTTTTTTCCAGGGTCACACTGTGCTCATAGGCTGCTGCTTGGCTTTCAATTTTGCTCTCTCTCTATTCTGTGTGTTCTCAGTTTCTGTGCATTGTCTTCCCTCACCCCCTTGCCCCCAGATCTGGTCACAATACCCAGTGGACCTTCTGCCCACAGTGCTAGTTTCTGGGCAGACTGTTAGGCCTTGTTTTACGTGTGGCCCTTCTTACAACTGCCTTGTTTACACCCCATCTCAAAGAGGTTTGCTAGAGGGCTCACACGCTTTGGTTCAGAGCCCTCTAACAAGCAGGGCCCAGAACTGCTCCCTCCCAAGCTCTTAAAACAATAGCTTGCAATTCCAACATAGGCCTCAGTATGCCACACATCTGGGCTCCTATTATCAGAGATTGGTCCAGGAGCTTGCCATTATAGAACTACCCCTGCATCAGTTTCTGGAGGAGGGAAAAAGTGTTTCAGATGAATTGATGTCCATGAAGAAGGAACCATGAATCAAAGGAAGCCTTGGTCAACTCTCCTGTTTGTGTTTTCCCTGCTCAGTCTAGCATGTTATCCTAGGTTCTGTTGTAAAATAATGTCAGAGAGAGAGCTGTGTTGTCTATGAGAAGCTGAGATGCTGAACAAATGGTAGGCCTTTTACAGCTAGGAACCTTTACAATCTCACATGTCGGTACCTTCAAATGTGATATGTTCAAGTAGGTCCCCGTTTGGGAGTAAAAATCTCGGAGAGAATGACTGCAGCAGGTGGAAGGCAACATTTTCCTAGCACTCAGAACCACATAACCAAGGCCATGAGGAGTTATGATTTTTTGAATTATGAGCCAAGTATATGTTCTTACCACAGCATTTTAATGTGTGGGGTGTGGATAAGAGAGAAGTACATTAGTAGAAAGCAGTGCCTGAGTTAATCAGCGGACACAGACACAGTTGGGCTGGATATTTTGAATAGAAAGCTGTTTTGTTGGAGCCCTGAAATGCGGTTGGATGTGCCAGAAAGACTAGTTATTTTGCTGCTTTTTTGTGTTTGGAACTATGTGCACACTGTAAATAAACCAGAGGAGGAAAAAGTGTCCTGAGTCAGCAACCATGCAATTGTCGCCCAACAAGGAATTAGCCCAATCTAGAAGCCCAATTTTTTTCTTGTCCTCTTGGAAGCTAGGACAATGGCTACTTGGAAACCTGTGAACAAAGCTACAAACTCATCTCAGGATGCTGATTACAGAATAAAGTACCTGAAGTCCTTCAAATGTATTACACAGATACTTTGTATATTACACAAATGGGTGGATTTAAAAATGTAATTCATGGTTGCAATGACACAGCTGTGCAATGCAAAATCCTATCTAATTCATGGGTGTGATCTCACTACAGAGAATTATACATTTTAATGCTGTGAAAATTAGTCAATTCAAATACAACTAGTGGCTAAGCTCATCTTTTTATGGCAGTACCAAATAAGTGTCAACTTTTAATATATAGTTTTAATTTAAAAATCTAATTGGGAATTTTTATTGTTCCTAATTAATCTCCCTAAATGAAATATAATTCCATGCTGATTCTTTGCCCATATCTGCATATTTTACTTCTTGCAGAATGTTCTCACCCAATCAATTCTGAGTGGGCCAGGTTATCCTTTCCTGTTCTGGGTGCAGTAAAGAAAGGGAGGTCACCACCTTTTGAATTCTAGTCCCTGTTGGGGACATGCCTGGCCCATTTAAATTGTGTCCCTTCCCCTCCTCCGGTTAATAGAGATTTTGATCACTTAAGCATCCTGTCCCTAATTCTCATGTGCAACCAAGCTCTGTTAGCATAAGATCCAAAGCAGGGGTGGCAAAAGGCATTTTTTATTCTTAGATGAGATTATTATTATTTGTATTGCAATAGTACCAAGGAGCCTGAGTCATGACGCAGGACAATATTGTGCTCGGTACTGGCTACTGTGTCATTAATACAAGTTAGAGCAGCCTCAGAGCTACCCTAGTTTGCACCCTGTTGCTTATTATGGTTCCAAGAGACTGTTGTAGCAGCCAGTAACAACTAGAGGCTAGAAGCACTCAAACTGTGCCCCTACACGTGCTCTGCAAAGGGGTCCTGGTGACGAGCTGATATGGCAGGTGTTGCCACATGAGAACTCCCCAGGCATCCAAAGAAGGGGCTGCTGTGTGATCCCTTTTTGTCACTGAAGCCATCTTAAAGGGTTACAGCTCAATGATTTGGACCCTTTATCTCCTCTGTTATTTTTAAGCTTGCTCATTCACTCAGCCAATGATAATGTGATGACTCTCCAAAGACTTTTCTCATCTATATCTCTCATCTCTCCCAATCTATTGTATTTCTAGGTAGTACCTGCTGGAATAAGCTGGGAGCGAACTTGACGATACGGGACCAAATTCTGTCATCATATATGGACATTCAAATCCTGTCCAAGTCCTTTCAAGCTATGCATGCATTAAGTAGAATTTAGCGCTCAAAATTTTGAGAGGAGATTAAACATGAACAGCTACAGTACTTTAATCTGCTCAGTCTCAATCCTTTTACGCACTATTTGGGTGAGTGGTGAGGAAAGATGGACATACTTGATGAGTGTGTGCTTGCATGCTTACACAGCTGCCCTGATGAACAGGCAGATAAGCATTGCTAAACTGTTCACGGGATTCAAATCTTAATCACACTGACCCAGTTCAATAAACAAAAGGTCTGAGTAAAAACAAGGAATGCATCCTCCATTGACTTGGGCAGGAACTATATATCAGCAACATTTAGAAATACAAGAAAATAATCTATGCAAATGTAATTAGGGTACTTAAATTTCAAAACACAACAAAGGGAAAAGATAATCCAGTTTGCTACTATTTCTTCTACAATGTGGTCCAGTAGCTCCATCTACTGTTAATATAAGGCACTGGTTCTGCTTATGAAGGGTAAATGTTTCAGAAGCTCTAAGGAGTGACTAACAGGGCTGGCCTTACCATGAGGTGAACTGAGGCACCGCCTCAGGTGCCAGACTGTGTGTGGGGGGCGCCATTAGGACCCAGAGTGTAGAAAATTGTGTCTGCTACTGGTGCATATGTATTCTCTCTGCTCTAGATGCACAAAGATGGCAGAGGGCACAAGAAACATAACAGGCAGGCAGGAGAAAAGGTGAGAGGGAATAACAGAAAGCAGCAGGAGCTTCAGGGAGAGAGAGGAGGAGGAGCCTCTTATGTACCTCGTTAGCACCCTCAGGAGTCTGGACTGATTAACACCAGCTTCTCAGGGAGTTTCCTGTTTCCTGCTGCTTCCCTGAACCTACTTGAGGAGAACAGGCAGTCAACTGAAGTAGTAGGAGCCAGTTAGCTGATATCTTCCCTCACTCAGGCCCTGCTACCAGCCTGCTTATTTGTCCCCTTCCACTGAGCGTTGAGAGCCACTACAGCTGGCACAGAACAGCAGTCATGAGTGAAAGAAGAAAACACCCCTCTGTGGCAGCATTCAGAAAAAGAAAGAAAGCAAAGGAAGCTTTTCTATCTAATCAGGAAGGAGCTCTCCTGAGATACATAGACACAAATGTTCACAGTGAGCCTTCTGGCCCCAGTGAGGATGTGAGTGGTGAGGAGATGCCTGATCTTCCAGTTAGTCAGAGTGCAGGTGACCTGGCAGCTACTGCAGCATCCATATCTCCATCTCAAATGGATGTAACCATGCACATTCCTGAAGAAAAGTGGAGATCAGAGAAGAGTGTGGTGGAGGCGCAAGAAACAGCTGCTGCTGAGTTTAGTTCCTTAAGTCTAGATGATCCAGGATTGTGGACCCTTTTGAGCAGTAGCCTGAGGGACTTCCTTGTACTGCATGGGCCACAGCAAGTGAAAAACTTCATGTTCCCCAAAGACAATGAAAATAGAAGTTTCCATCCAACACGTTACTGGCGTGAAATACCAAATGGTGACAAAGTGGAGAGGGCATGGCTTATGTACTAAAAACCCATAATGCTGCATACTGTTTTTGTTGCAAACTCTTCCAGTCTAATGTTCCAGCCACATTGGGCTCTACAGGGAACAAAGGACTGGAAAAATCTGGCTAGAAATCTGGCATGCCACGAGAAGGCAGCAAATCACCAGAGAGCATTCCATAGGTGGAAAGAGCTTGAGATGAGACTAAGGTTAAAGGCCACCATAGATGATCAACATCAAGAGAAGATTGCATCAGTGTCTCTTTACTGGCAAAATGTTCCGAAAAGGCTCATTGCCATTGTGAGAATGCTTGCTACCCTAAACCTAGCACTGCGTGGCACTTCAGATTAGCTGTATGTGCCAAAAAATGGAAACTTCTTTAAAATTGTGGAGCTGATGGCCGGGTTTGATGCTGTACTCCAGGAGCATCTAAGAAGAGTCACCACCCAAGAAATGTACACACACCACTACCTTGGAAAAACAATTCAAAATGAGATCACACAGTTACTGGCAACAAAAGTCAAACAGAAGATTGTGGCACATCTGAAATCAGCAAGATATTATGCTGTCATTCTGGACTGCACACCTGACATCAGCCGTACAGAACAAATGACTTTAATGGTACGTTTTGTAACAAGTGAAAATGTCCCTGCAATGGTGACTTCCAGAGAGCATTTTCTAGAATTTATTGACATTGATGATACTACAGGAGCTGGTATGACAAATGCAATTCCCATATCTTCCAGCTTTTAAGAAGCACGATAGCTGACATGAGAGGTCAGGGCTACGATAATGATGCCAACATGAGAGGAAAGAACAGAGGAGTGCAGACACAGATCCGAGAGTTAAACCCTCGAGCTTTTTTTGTCCTACGCAGTTCTCTCATTCATTGAACTTGGTGGTCAGTGATGCAGTATCAGCTTCTAGTGAGGCTGCTGAATTTTTTAATGTAATTCAAAGCATCTATGTATTTTTCTCTGCATCAACTCATCAATGGCAAATTTTGAAGCAACATCTGGAAACATCCTCTCTGACACTGAAACCACTGAGTTCCACGAGATGGGAAAGTCTAGTGGAGGTGATAAAGCCTATCAAACACCAGATTGGGAAGATAGATGATGCCATAGTTGCCATTATGGAGGATAATGCTATGACAGGAACTGTTTGTGGGAGAACAGTGGCAGAAGGAAACGGAATCACCAGAAATATACATAACTTTACATTTCTGTGTGCCTTAGTGTTGTGGCATGACATACTGTTTGAAATAAATGTTGTAAGCAAGAGACTCCAAGGTGTTGACCTTGATATATCTGGAGCAATGGAACAACTGGACAAAGCAAAGTCCTACCTACTGTCTTACCGGTCAGATGAAGGATTTCAAAACGTTCCGAAGAGTGCACAGAAGTTGGCAGAGGAACTTCACACTGAAGCTACTTTCCCACCCATTCAAGAATACAAGAGTCACCGAAGAAGACGACATTTTGATTACGAGGCGCAGGATAATCCCACAAGAGACCCCAAACAACAATTCAAAGTTGAATTCTTTAACCAGGTGCTAGATTGTGCAATACAGTCAGTTGAAGAATGTTTCATGCAGCTCAAGGAACACAGCAGTATATTTGGGATGTTGTATGATATTCCAAAACTCCTCACTAGACCTGAAGAAGACCTACACCAGCAATGCAGGGCGCTAGAGACAGTGTTGACACATGATGACATGCGCGATATTGATGCGAGTGATTTAGGTGATGAACTAAAAGCCCTTTCAAGATACATTTCAGCAGGATCAACTCCAAAGGCTGTTATGGAATATATGTGTACAAATAAGATGACCACCCTCTTTCCAAATGCTTTTGTTACTCTGTGCATACTTCTAACACTTCCTGTAACAGTTGCCAGTGGAGAATGCAGCTTCTCCAAGCTGAATTTAATAAAAACACATCTACGCTCCACAATGACACAGGAGAGGCTGGTCGGCCTTGCAACCATCTCAATAGATCATGAGCTGGCCCAGACTGTGGACCTTCAGGAAGCAGTTCACATCTTTGCAACCAAGAAGGCACGGAAAGCACCACTATGATTATTCAAACAGATAAAAATGCCAGTGTTTACTATGCAGACAAAAAAAAGTTACATTTGCTGTTCAGGCGTTTGAAAGTTAAGTGTTACTTAAAATGTTTGAACAAGGCATTTTAAGTTGTTAGTTCTCCTTTATTGGGGTAGGTAGCAGAGCAGTACCATGAGAGGAGTAGAAGAGGAAGAAGGCAGAATGGAGACCTTTCAAAGTTTTAGCCCAAGTGAGGGGGCATGGGGGCATCATCTGAGCTCCCCGCCTCAGGTGCCAAAATGTTGTGGGCTGGCCCTGGTGACTAAGGAACCTAAATCCCATTGAAAGTCAATGAGACAGACTCAAATTGCTTATGTGCTTTTGAAAATTTTACTCCAAATGTCCTATACAGGAAAAAGTAGAAATTTAAAATTCTGGTTTACATTCTGCACCCGTTGCTATATCATTTTTACAAAATGAGAAGTCTTGTATATTTTGGGGCCAACCATACTTTAGTACCTCTCTAGTTAACTGTGCAAAAGATTTCAGGAAACAACCACCACCACTACAATAGTAAATAATCTGGTATATAGGGAAGTCAATCATTTGATTCCAGTGAGGAACAAAAATGAATAAAATTGATATTTGATAGAATTTATGACCAAAAGTACTAAATATTTTCCTGTTTCAGAAGAGTCAATCAAGACTGTGGAAATAAAATGAAATAGCTATAGAAGGTCACAAATAACATTAACTGGTAATCAGAGCAGAGAGAAGTGTACCTACGATCAGTCTACATTCAAGTTCTGATATGCATTTGTAAAACAGTAGAGGTAAAATAGATTATAGATTATACTAAACTTTTCTTTGAAGCCAGATATGAACTTCTTTGCTCCATCTGGATGTTCACAAGCTATTCAGGCTGCTGTTAGCAGTGCTTTCTGGGTTTGCTGGGATAGATCTGGTCTAGACTACAAAGTTTTTCCAGAATAATTATGTTGGATAGGAGGGGGAGAGTGGGGAAGAGGAAAGTCACAACCCTTAGCTATGTCAGCAAAACTTCCATTGTAAACACAATTTCTGTCAACACAGCTAATGTCATTCTGGGAGGTAGCGTGGCAAATGAACTCCTTCTGCAGGCTTACGCTGCAGGTATCTTGGCAACTCTGCTGGCATAACTAAGCTGGCCAACGCTCTGTAGTGTAGACAAGTCTTAAGTTTCTGAAGCATAGACATGAGTATAGTATTTCATTTGTATCCTTTATTAGCTCAGCCAACCTCAGGATGTCCTTTGGTCACTAGTAAATTCTTAAACCTGAAAAGGATAACAGAACCTTGAACAATAAACTCCATGAGTTTATAAGGAACACATCCCCCCAGATGAATGTTCACTTTTATTAACAGAATCACGTAATAGTGGAGTAAAGAAACCAATAGGTCATATTCCTGAGGGAGGAGAGGCCCCAGACTGAGCAGAGAGGCAACTGACAGCAAGGGCTCTGGAAAGCTTGGACAGAGTAAAAGCTGGTGCTAAGGGGAAACAGGCTCCTATGTTAGTTGTAAGGACACTAAAACAACTACAATTCTATTTAAAGTAAACTAGTATAATCTTCTGTCCACTTAGAGTTAAAGCCCATCTTAAAATGGCCAAGTAGCAGATGTATGAACCTAGTGCAAGCAGATAATGGCTCTCAGAGCCCAAGTATAGCATACTGAGGGTAGAATTGGTGATATGGAGGAGCAGAGAGCATCAGAACTATTTATAGGGATGGCATATAGGGGACCCACCTCAGAACTAACTACCCCAGTTCTCCTTTTGAAAGAGCAAGTCCCATGATAGGAAGGGAATTAAGTGGAATGGAGGAATACACCCCATATCAGTCCCAGCTTCTGAGTGAGATAGAGGGGGCTTTCACATTGGGGAGGCTGTTCCAAAGGATGGTGTTACAGTTGGGAGACAAGCTGTGGTAGTAAAGGATTTGACCCTCGGGAATAGAAACTGATGTGGTGACTGTGACACTAAGCACCACTGTATTCATACCCTACACACTATTGTAGCAATATCTGTACAAAATAGGTCTTGTGAAGGATCATCTGAAAACTGATAACTCACTGATCATTAATATTGCTGTGTGATGTATGCATGCAACATGTATTAAGAGTTATGAATATATGCTGGAATTATGACAATGTTCAAACCAGGTATGTTGGGGGAGTTGTTAAATAGGTCTATCTTAGACAAAGGAATGTGTATTTCATTCTCTCACCAGCCCAACATTCAGGCAAAGACAGTGGAAGTCCATATTTACATATAAGCAGAAACAGAACAATTTGCACTTCGGTAATCAAGTGGGGAAGAGAGAGCGTGGTGCTTCCTTTACTACCAGATACCATGTTGCCTTCCTCACAGCTTGAATAAACTTTACTCTGAGGGGCAACCCTGAGAAGAATACATTTCAAAGTTTTACTGGTTTATAAAGACTAGAGGGTCTGAACTTCAAGTGATAAGCAATTGAATCAACTGATTGTATGCAATATTACTGTATTATAAGAGTATAGGAAGTGAGGTCATTACTGAAAGCTAATGATATACCGGTGACTGACGTCATTGTGAAATATATGTATTAACACTATGTAAGGAACTATGGACACTCATTGATATTAGACTGTACAGTCTGCCCAGACAGGAGGGAATGTCATGGCCATCTATCTCTCCCCTCTGTAAATTAAGCGTGGTGAAATCAGAAACAATGGAAGCTCTATTTACATAGAAATCATATGGGGGGATGGGAAGCCCATCGGAAGGGGAGAACAATATTTCACCTTCCTGTTGGACACAGCAAGCTAAGCACACTGGAGGGCTTCCTGCCTCCTGAAGCAAGGTCATTGAACTTTGGGAGATATAAGCAAGGACAGAAAGCCATTTTAGACATCAATTACTAGACAGACACAAAGGAACAGAGCCCTTGCAAGCTCAGAGATGGCTCCTTCACCCAAGTGGGGTTGAAGTCTCTGGAACTGAATATAGGTGAGAAACCTGCTGAGGTAAAGATCTTTCACCTCAGATGACAAGGGAAGCCAGCACCTTTTGTGGAAGGCTGTGAATGAGGGAAAGTGAGCCATGGCTGGGAAAAAGAATGACTGGTGAGAGAAACCATCTTGAACGAAGATTGTACCTTGCTAGATTAAGTTTTAGACTTTTAGAAGCATAATTTGTTTTGTTTTACTTGTAACTTTTTCTATCTTCATTCCTTATACTTGAACTCACTTAATCCTATGTATATTTTGTTAATAAATTTATTTCATTTTTACCATGAACCACTCAGTGCTGTATTTAAAGGGAATGGTGCATTTACCTCCAGTTAAGTTAATATGCTGTAAGTGGTTTTGTCTCTTTACAGGACATTGCCCAGGAGAGGGCTGGATACTTCAGGTTTTGGGGAAATTCAGGATTGGGAGTGTGTTGGGGTCATCTTGCTGGTTGTAACCAACACTGGGACTGTAGAGAGGCTGCTGGGGTCAAAGCTGCTGAACCAGGGCTGTTTAGCACACAGACACTCAGGGTATGACCTCCATGCTGGTAGGCTTGTTGTGAGCGAGCCAGGTTGGGAACTACAGCAGCAAGGCATTGTGAGGCACCCCAGGGTTACAGGGCAGGCAGTGACACAATCTGTCACTGGTCTGGAATTGCACCCCAGAACATGACAATAACCATGAGAACTGTTTGGTGCAAAGATGGCAGATCTCACAAGACATCTAATGAGTGGTGGGGAGGACTCTGTGGATGTACTCCATATTGGTGATGTGAAAAGGTATAGGAGGTCCTAGAAGCTAAAATTAGTTTCATAGGAAGAAAGCTTAAGCTCACAGCTTCAGGAAGGACCAATCAGAGCAACTGTCAGGGAATAATACTGTATCTGAAAGATTCCATAGAATTTAGTGAGATAAAATTCTGAGTGGAGAGGACGACACAGGATTATGCGGCTGGGCTCCAGATCAGGAAAGCGATATTGAGAACACACTTGGAAGCAAGAGAAGAGAAGCAAAGTCCAAAAAAACAATAATGGACAACTTCAACTTCTTGCACATGAATTGATCAAACGTTACAACAGGACAAGGTTTAGAGAAGCCATTTCTTAACACCTTAAACAATAGCTTTTGGGATGGTGGGTATTATGGTACACAAGAGGAGAGACTTAACATAGTCCTAAGTAATGTGCAGGACTTAGTTCAAGAAATAAGTACTGCTTTATGACTAAGTTTATGAAAACAAAATGGAAGCTAGTCAAAAAGGCCCCAATGTCAAAAGTAAAGAAATTAAAATGCTTAGACCCGGCACAGATGTAACTTTAAAAAAAAAAAAAAAGGAGTTCACAAAGCTATACGTTACTGTTGTGCCTAGGAGCCCTAGTCACAGACCAGGACCCCATTGTGCTAGGTGCTGTACAAACCCAACATAAAGACCATCCCTGCCCCAAAGCACTTATTGTCTAAGTACATTACTCTAAATAAAAAGGGTAGTAGCAGGAAGGTAAGACGTAAACCAGCTAAATGGCAAGCCTTAAGAAGTTATTTAAGCCAAGCAGGATTCCTTCTGAAAATGGAAATCCACCTAGAAAGGAGCACAAGCTATGGTGGGTATTTAAAAAGCAAGTCACAGGCCCAATTGGCACACATCCAAGAATTCTGAAGAAACTTAAGAATGCAGTGGCTCAGCTGCTAGCAACAATGTGCAATCTCTCATTACAATCAGCTATTATTCCAGAGGACTGGAGGGCAGCAAAATGTTGTACCTATACTTAGAAAAAAGAGGGCTAGGGGTGATTTGAAAAGCCTTACTTCTGTACTTAGTAAACTGACTGAAATTACAATTACAAAATAGAATTATAAAACACCTAGAAGGAGTTTAACCAACACTGCTTCCACAAAATAATTGTATGCCTCACTAAAGTATTAGATTTCTTTGAACATATCAATGAAATAGTGAATAAAGGAGAACCAATTTCAGTTATTTGGACTTTCAAGGCCTTTGACAAAGTTCCTCACAAAAGAACTACTAAAGAACCTAAACAGTCATAGTTCAAGCAACATATTGTCATGGATCAAAGTGGCCAGGAGATAGGAAATAAGAAAGTGTACCTTAACTTACTCAGAAATTTCCTTTCTTGTAGCAGTGAAGGCTGCAGATTCATTATCAATGAGTCTTACCAAAGCTTGCTGCTCTTTGAGAGGCAGAACCTGACATGGCAGTCAGGGTGTGCTGGGCTAGGCTACAACCCTGAAGATCCAACCAGTTCAAAATACTTCCATAGCTGCTTCATAGAGCTAGCTTCTTTAAGCCTTAACTAACAGCTTGCTAGATATAAAAAGAAATTCTTATATGTATTCTATATATTCTTATTTCTATAAATTCTACTGCAGAGCAATTTCAATTTTCACCCCAAACTACCAGTGGACAAAAATTGTGAACCAAAAAGAATGTAGAGGAGGGTATGGGAGCTTAAGCGTTCCTGCAGAACAGTAAACCTTGTGCCAGGTGGGTTGAAACTGCAGCTGGATTTAGCAATTTGACAAAATTGAAGTATGGTAAATTCAAATCAGGTAAAAGGAAATATTTTTTCTCACCGTGCATAATTAGACTGTGTAACTCATTGCCACAAGGCTGAGAACTGAGAGCTCAGCAGGACATTGATATAACAAGCATATCCAGCTGTTATAATAAATATTACAAAATAAACAGATGTTTCAGGTTATAATCCAGCATCTGACCATTGGTAGTTAGAAGACTTACTCTGGGGGCACCGTATTCCATAAATCACCTACTACAGGGTTATTTACCCCTTTCTCAGAAGTAGCTGGTGCAGGCCACTATAGGAGGTGGGAACCTGGACTAGATGAACTACTGGTCTGATATACTGAAGCAATTTCTATGATACTATATTTAGAATGAAGTTAATATAAATCCAGATGTAAAACAAACAAATGTCCATACATGGGTTTGCACTGGTTTAACCAAATCTATTTGAAAACTGACAGTTATTGGTGCAAATGGGTGTGTAGACCAACTTTAAGATTCAATATTCCTTTCTCCCCTTTGTGCAGGTTTGGTTACAGGCTTATGCAAACACTATTCATGTTTTGCTAGGATCTTCCTAAGGACTTCCAATCGAAAGAGGAAAGTGAGCACCTGTTATTTATAGAAATCCCAATAAAATATTTAAAGAAACCCCATTAAAAAAATCTTTTAGCGTTAATACACTATAATGTGGCAATAAAGGGTAAAAGCATAAAAATTCTTTGCAGATCAGCTCTAACGTTGTTTAAAAGAAAACAACTGGTGCTTTTTCTAAGGAACGGGCTTTGACAGTGACAACAACCAATTACTTTGAAAGGAATATTATTCAGATGAACTAAATTTTATGAAGTGGATTAAGCAGACATTCTTTGTGTTTTACTGATCATTGTCATTTTGAAGAGCCACTTCAGATACAGAATGCTGACGGGATGAATTTCATACTCTACAGCTTTCTACGGGATACTTCCACGAAAGAACACTTACTTTATAGTAAACTGTAGCTCTCTGAAATTTGTTTTCCTGTCCACATGGATTCCAACTCCTGGTCCATGTGTCCGATGTGCATGAAATAGGAATCTTTTGTCCAGCAGTCATCTTAACATGTGTCCAACATGTTCTTGCCCCACCCCCTCACCTGAAAGCATAAAGGGCCCAACCAACCCTCAGTTCCTTCACCAATATGCAATCCCAAAGGGGAAGGAGACAATAGATCTTAAAGAACCACAGTTATTGCACGGTAAGTAACTATAAGGTAAGTTCTTTCCTCTGCAAATGATTGTCCACACGGATTCATCTCTTGATGACTAACAAGCAGTTATGTGTTTTTCTTGGAGAAACTAGGAATCGTTCTTAAACAATGACTGCAGGACAGCTCTATCATAATGGGAACCTGATCCAAAAGTCTCTACAAAAAAGTGTCTTGTAAGTGTGTGGATCAAATTCCACATGGCTGCCGTACAAGTCCTAGAAATAGGGACATTCTTCAGACAGACAGAGGCTTCCTGAGTTCTACTGGAACGAGGTCTAACATGGCTAGGTAGATCTAACTTGGCTAGCTTGCAACATGTTTTTATACAGTCGGACACCCATTTTGATAAGTTTCTGTAGGGATGCTGCCTGACCCTTGATCCTATCAGCAAAGACCACAGATAATAGAGATGTGTTCCTGACTGATTTTGTCCTGGTAAGGTAGCATGACAATGGCCTTACTACATGGAGTGTATGAAGTTTATCTTCAGCCACGGTTGAGTCAGGAGTGGTGAAGAAAAGTGCGATATGAATAATGAAACAACACTGGGCAAGAACATTGGGTCTGAGAGTAACCCTGTCCTTGTAGAACACTGAATAATGGAGACAAACCATGAGGGCCTGAATCTTCCCTATCTTTTTGAGCGGATGTAATAAAAAGGCAATCTTATGTAATAGGTAACTGTGACAGTCTGTAACCGTATACTCACCCCTTTTACAGGACTATGATAAATTTTGTATAAAGTATGCCTTGTGAGGTATAATTTGAAAACTCGTAATTTTCTGATCATTATTGTCCTGGTAAAATATGTGTGGCAACATTGTATGTAAAGTTATAGGATTCTGCTCTATGATATTACAAAGACATGTTCCAAGTCTGGAGAGCAGTCACATAGCAGTTTCCCAGAGACAAAAGGCTAGCCAACACCTAAGCCAGGTGTCAACAAAATCAGAGGGACCTGCTTATGTGGCCACTCTTCGGCAGAAAAGATGGCATGGGTGAAAAATCTACATCTTGACAAAGAAACAGCTGGGGGTTCCCGTCCACAGACTTTGTCTCCTGAACCTCAGCTGGAGATGATTCTCAGAGAAGAGAAAGAACCATAAGATGAGAGAGCAGACACTCCAAATTATTCCTCTCTTCCTTTCTACCCATGGCAACTGAACAACAAAGGAAACAACTTTGGACTCGGGGAGGGATACTGACTGGAAGAAATTCAGCCAGTAAGAGTGCTGAAATGTGGCGAGAGAGACCTTTGCTTTGAATTCACTTAGCTTACTAAGTTAGGCATTAGTTGCATTTTCTTGTAACCAATTCTGACTTTTAGGCCTCATTACTTGTAGTCACTTAAAATCTACCTTTCTGTAATTAATAAATTTGTTTTATTGTTTAATCTAAACCAGTGTATTTGGATTGAAATATCTGGGTAACTCCATTTGGGATAACAGGATTTGTGCATATCATTTTCTATTTATAAAACGACAGACTTTATATGAGCTTTTATTGTCCAGGACAGGGTTTGGGAGTACATTTCTGGGGAAAGTCTGAGACCGAGAATTTACTGGTTTTGCTGTGGAGTGTAATTCATGAGTGGCAGGCTATAGCACTCATACATTATAACCTGGAGTAACGTACATGCTGGAGGCTGTGTGGGAGCAGACTGGGAGTGGTAACTCATAGAAAAGCAGTGTAAGAGGCACCCCAGGTTGGAGAATGGAGGGGAAACAGCTATTCATGGTTCAGATTGTACCCTGGGTATGTCACAGTGATACAGCCAACTGGTTACTAAGGGCTTCATGGTCCATCAACCCTGTTAATACTATACTGAGAAACTGAACTCAGAGAAAAACATGAATTAGGCCATTCAGGAATCTGGCCCTGAATAGCAGGGTGATGTGGAGATATGGCTGCTAGGTGGACCCTTATAGAACTAAATACTTTTTATTATTATTTGTATTAATGTAATGCCTAGGAGCCAAAGTTATGGACCAGGACCTCATTGTACTAGGGTTTGTGTGTACACAACTCCCTTCTCCCACCCCGAGATGTCCCTGCCTCAAGGAGGTTACAATCTAAGTATAAGACAAGTCACAACAGATGGATATAGACAGATTGGGGAGTGTACGTAAACTATGAAACAATATTAGTCAGTATGATTGCCAGTGATTTCTGCCCAGTGGCAGCCTAACCATTGTCAATTTTTTTGTAGGCATCATGGCAAAGGAGAGTTTTGAGAAAGGATTTGAAAGTGTACAATGAGGTAACCTGGGGATTTTTATGGAGAGTGTGAGGGGGCAGCATCTAAGAAAGCACAAAGGTGCTTGTTTGAAAATTTAACAAGTGGGCAGTGGAGGCTGGCATCATTGGCTGAATGGAGGTGAGTATCAAAAGCAAGAGAAAGATAATAGGCAAGGTGGGCCTTGAAAGTCAATACAAGCACCCTCTGTTTGATGCAATAGAGCAGGGAAAGCCAGGGGCAAGATTCAAAGAGGGAGTGACATGCTCAAAGCAATGAGCTAGGAACATGATGATTACAGCAGTGTTGTGAATGTATATGAGCAGTGTAAGACTGTTTGTCAAGGCCAGACAGCACAATGTTGCTGTAATTGAGATGTGAGATGTTTAGTTTGGACAAGAGTTTTAGCTGACTGGACTAAAAGGAATGGCTGTATCTTAGAGATATTATTAAGAAATAATTGTCAAGATGAGGACCTAGAGAGAGGTCCGAGTCAAAGATGCTGCCCAGGTGACAGGCAGAATGGTGGCGTTGCTCACAGTGACTGAGAAAGGGGGAGATTAGGGGCTCTGCAATGGAGTGCTATTGTACTAAACTGGTCAGCCACTAGGTGGCACTGTTGTTTTAGCTATGCTCAGCTTGAGGGGCTAGCCGTCAAAAATGAGCTCTCAGAGGAACAGTCTAAGATTTTAGTTTGGACAGAAGGAGACAGGTCTGGAATAGGTAGGTAGGTCAGTCTGTGAGCCATCAGCATGGAGAGGGTAGCTGAATTTGTATTTGTGGAGGAGATTAGACAGAGATAAGATGTAGATGGACCAAGGATTCAGGGAAGACAAGATTTCAAGACGGGCATTGTCAGCCATATCAAAGGTGAATGACAGATCAAGGAGGATGAAGTTAGAGTATTAGTTCTGAGCTTTAGCTAGGAAAAGATCATTGGAGACTTTGACGAGAGCAGTTTGAGTGGAATGCAAGGGGGCAGAAGTGGGACTTGAGAAGGTCTAGGATGGAACTGGAGGTGAGGAACTCCAGACAGTAACAATCTTAAAGATGAAGGGGAGAAGGAAGATGGGTCAGCAGCTGGAGAGGCAAAACAGGGTCAAAGGTATTTTTTTGAAAGATGGGAAAGACTAAGCATGTTTGTATTGTGAGGGGAAAGCAAGGAGAGAGTGAGGTTAAGGAGAAGATTAAGGGAGGGGATAAGAGTGGGTGTGAGGGAGATCAGGAGATGTGATGGGTTCACTGGGGCAAGTAGAAGGGTTACAGGAGAAGAGCAGCTGAGAAACTTCTGCATCTGAGATCAGTGAGAATTGTCAGTGGGGAAGGGAAAGCAAACCGTGGGGGGTGGGAGATAAAGGTCACACTGTAGTTTGTCAATTTTCTCTTGAAAGAAATCTGCAAGTTCCTGCACAGAGAGAAGCTGGGGCAGGAGGAGGGGAAAGTTTGAGAAGTAAGCCAAAGGTGACCAAAAGGCAGCTGGGATTACAGGCATGAGATTCAGTTAAACAGGAGAATTAGAGTTGTTCAGCTAGGACAATGGCAGAATTTAGAAAGAGAATGAATTTGTAGTAGATAAATCTGGCCTGATCATAGGACTTTTGCCAGAGATGCTCCTGATGCATGAGAGCAGGAGTATGGATGGTGGATGTTGGGAGTGAATGAGGGCTGGGAGTTAGCAAGGCAGACCTTATGGTGGGGGAGAGGGGTCACAAAAGACCAATTACTAATTAACTACAGTACAACTAACACTAGCACATTGGACAGAGAAGCAGCTGGACTCTACAAGGAGTCCATCTCATTGCCATTGGCAGGAAGGAGCCAACTGAATGACCTTTGGGCCTGCTCTACCCTTTATGACCTTGGGGGAAGAGGAGGAAGGCCATCTAGATGTCAGGATGGCCCCAGAGGACACTGCTGACCAAACAAATTTGATCTTACCTGCCTGCAGTATATGTGCACCAAGAGTGGATTCCATGTGGACAATCACATGAAGTATTCTCAAATACTAAGATAAAACAAAAGCCCATAGAAAGGAATACATTTTCAGCATTGTGTGGTGAAAACTAGTTGTACACTTCGTGTTAGCAAGAGCACTGAGCTCTCAAGGTTGAAAAGCAATTGTTAATGAGATCATTTTTTTGTACAGAGCTAAGTGTGATTTACCAGGTAGTAATAGTAAATTTTTCTTATAATAATGCATTGACTTTACAATAGTTGGCCGACCTTATTTTAAATCATGTAAGCTAATACAGAAATCTAAAATTGAATTAATGCTTGTATCATCTCTTTAGTAATATAAGATTCCATCTTTTTGCTTAATTTGCTCCTACCTGAAGTGATCTGAGTGGACTTCCAGCTGTATATAGGATTATTTCCTCATTATCTGACAAATGAGGGCTAGTGACCCAAGTCTCAGCAGTCTACTCAACTATGCTATTATGGTCCTTAATCACCCACAAACATCTCCCTTCTACTCTGCTCTTCCCCCACAAACTCTTTCCCTACAAATAAAGAATAACCCATTTGGAAGGCTTTGGAAAAAATTAAACATACACCCAGTACATGAGTAATCAGGCGTCACAACCCCATTAGGACAGTTAACACCTGTCTGACATTTAAATGGCATGTCTGAGTTAAGTGTCTAATGCCACCACCATTCTGCCTGCCAGGCAGACATTTAACTCAGACATGCCAAACCTGCGGAAAAAAAATGCGGAAACTTGGCTTGAGAGTTGCTTGTTGGCTAGTTTTTGGCTTGTAGCTTCTTGCTTGTAGTTTGTTTCTTCTATTTTTTGATCAGCTCCCGGCAAGGGGGGGCAAGGGTAGGGAGAGAGTCAGGGGTGCACAGTGGGCCCACCATAGTCTCAGACTGCATGCCAGAGGATCTAATCACAGAGTGTTGGGGGTCTTAGGGATTGACTTGTTTTGAAATAGAATTAGCTTGATTTTTGGCTTATTGTGAAAGTCAGGGTGCTTATTTACTGCGTGAAATTTGGCAACTGTGATTTAACTTATCCCCAATCAGTTAGCAAAAGGTGCTTTTACTGGTGTAGGAATATGATTACAACCACTGGTATATGGCATTATGCCTGGTACTTTTGAAAGACTCCTCCTCTGATAGGGATCCCTAGGTGGCACTGGGTTCCTGGTGGCACTGTTGCTGCTCAATCCCAATATACAATTCTTGCTTGTACAGTGGTCTGAAAAGGCTGTGAAGCACGCACGTAGAACCTGAGCCTATCCCAGGGGAACTCCCCCCAGGTGTTCTGAATATTTTCCTCTTACAGTTGTGTTTATAGCCATCATCTCTCCAATGGAGATTATTTAGAAAATCACTTCCTCCACCCAACTTCATTCCTGCATGCCTATGGTAACATCAACAGCTTCATTGGGCATACAACATCCCCAGCAGTATACATTTAAGCGGCAATGGGCAGACATCTGATTGCCAATATCTCCAGTGCTTAGCAAAATAAAGAAACACAAAGAAGGGTGGAGGCAAAGTAATAGTATACAAGTACTTAAGAGGTTTAATTTGACATTTACTAAGGCCTTGTCTACACTACCGCAGTAAGTCGACCTAAGTTACACTACTCCAGCTATATGAATAATGTAGCTGGAGTCGATGTAGCTTAGGTCAACCTACTGCGATGCCTACTCTACCCTTTGTCGACAGGAGACGCTCTCCCATCAATTTACCTTAATCTTCTCATTCCGGTGGAGTACCGGAGTCAACCATAGAGCGCTTTGCAGTCGATTTAGCAGGTCTACTGAAATCGATCCCTGGTAAGTGTAGACATGGCCTTAGAGTACCACTGTCAATAAGCGAAAGAGTAAACAGTATATATACTGGGCTAATAAAACTACTTTAGAACTCACTCCCCCCACCCTCCCAAAAAAACCCACTCCCAAACCCTTCTTTTAAATTCTTAATATTTCTCCCCATAAAGTGCATCAGGCCAATATATGTTGGACAGGGCACTATTTATTTCAGCAACTGTTACTGATACATTATCATTCAATGATGTAGCTCACAATTTTATTCACTAAGTGAACCAGGTTATTCAGTATTTCCATGGGTAATCAACTATATTAGTAACTTTCTCATCACCCAAAGCAGTTAAATGCAATGTATCAGAATTATAGCAGTTAGTGTAAACTGGGATTCCATCTCCCCCAATTCTCAACCTTATGTAGCACTAATCCTTGAAAAGTAAGACCTTGTCTACATTACAAAATTAAGTCGACCTAAGTTAGGTTGACGTATAGCCACTGCAGTAATTACTGCACTGATTAACGTCCACACTATGTCCCCTGTCGGTAGTGAGAGTCCTCGCCAGGAATGCTTTCACCAATTTAAACTGTGTGGAACCGCCCCGCCCCCTCCCCACATGGTGGCCTCCAGCTACGCTTCTTGTGGGGGTGGAGTTATTAGGTCGGTGTAGGACGTGACACATCAGTAGGAGCAACATTGTATTGTAGACACTTACAGAGTTAGGTAGACATAAGTTACCTTACAGAAGCCTAACTCTGTAGTGCAAACCAACCCTAAGGTGTAGCAGAACATTAAGCCACATTCTGCCACTCTTACTCACTACTATCCACTCTGCAAATATAGTCTTCTTTTCTTCAAGGTACAGCTAAGGTATTAATCAGGACGATAACTGTGGTAGATTCTGGTCTGATGCTGGTATTTGAATAGAGGGTTGAAAGTATTTTGCGTCGACACCTTCTGTTTTACTGAACAAAATCTAAAACATTGTCTTTTACTAGCATAGAAGCCATTATTCAAAGTGTTGTGCGTATTTTAGTATCGTGAAAATTAGGAGCTGTACTGTGTTGTCCCTAATGTTCAACTAGAAATAATGTTCTTATTGAAGAAGAAAGGGCAAACTTTTTTTTATTGTATAAATGCAATTTTAATTAAGGTCAACCTGTACAAAAAGCTATTAGAATGAATACTAAGTGAGGATATAAACAGCAAACATGATGTCAGTACACAATGTATATTATACCTCCCAGTTTAAGAAGCAGTAACTCTAAACTGTTCTTACTCATTTGAGAGTGAACTGGGAAAGTTGACTATAACTATTTATTACGTGCCCCACATAGCTGTGATCTCCACTTGGTTTGTACTGAACTGTAAGGCTTATAAATTCTAGAGAAGCTTGAATCTGAGAAAGTTCCTCCCATTTTTATTCCATGACTTTATATTTTATTTTAGATGTTCCTTTTATTCTGCTCATTTATGATTCATGTTTGTGGACAATAGTCTATCACTGGGCTTCAGCAGAATGGATGACATAACTTTTTCAAGAACACCTGTTATACAGCATTTTTGTGTTATTAATATAGCATCATGGAAAAAAGATGTATCATTTATATATAAGGATAATCAAAGAGACTAAAAAAAAAGCCATGTTAGAACACCCATTTTAAAGATTTTATTGAATCATAGTCACTTCAAATGTTGTGAAACAATTTTCTACAATCTTGAGCTTTTCTTCAGAAAGCAGGTTTTCCTGTTTTAGTTGTCCAATAAGAGCTTCCAAGGATTTGAGCCTACCTAAAGTTTTTCTTTCCTGTTTTTCAAGGAGTGTTATCTTAGAATGCAGCTTTGCAATTTTTTGCCAGAGATGGTCCCTGTCTATGTCTTGTCTGCAATACGAATGCTCAGTTTGTAATACTTCAGTTTCACCATAATTGTTTATATATGCAGATTTTTGAATTTCTATTTCTTCCATGTCTATGAACTCCTGTTTAATAGGCATTAAAGAACTACTTACCATCGAAGACTCTTTAGAACACTCAGCAGGTACAATGATAGCAATGACAGATTCGTTATTTCCATTAAACTGTTCGATAGTTCGTGTGATTGTACTGAAAAAAACTGCGTTTTCACTTGGCTGTACTTCCACAGAGCAGACTGCAATATGTGAGTTAGGATTCTCAGCTAGATGGTCAATAACTGGCCCACCCGCATTTTTAAATTTCAAAGATGAATCCAGGTATTCAGGGTCTGTAACTTGCAGAACCGTGGCTGTACAACTTAAAAGATTCTCTACCGATGTAGGAACATTACTTGCTTCTATGTTCTGGACAGCTTCTGCCATTAAAACAGGTGTTTGTTGAATATGCCGCTCAGATGAACTAAGAATTATGGTGCCCGCTTGTAAGTTTTCTGTATTCTGAAACGGCACTCTCTTTTGTGGAGGTTTGCTCAGGGTTGATAAGCAAATTGCTTCAGTGTTTTCATCTAGCCTTTCTGCAATTGTGACACTTTTCTTTGGTGAACAAGGTTCAAACGATGCAGATACATTATCTGAATCTGCACACACACGGATGTCCTCCCCATCCTCTGTTTTTATCTCTTGTGGCTTGTGCTGAGAAGGGTCTTCTTCCTGGAGGAGAAATGACACCTTTTAACTATAACTACATATAATGCACAAAAGTTTCCTCATTCTGTAATGTGCTATTGAGTAACTATTTTTTGGATAATCACAATTTTTTAAAATATTGCTCAAAGATTAAACCACTAATTTGCCAACAATCCATATATTTATCTCCAATAGAATGTTTCCCTTAAACTCTGTATACCACCAGAGGCACTCTCAAGTATTGGTCTAAAAAACTCTATGTAAAATACTTTTATAAACCTGAAATTGTTTTATAATTCTTCATGTAAATTGATGACACATACAATAGAAACAAGTTGCCTTTCTCTGACAAACTGGTTAGCTTCTCCTATTCTATCCCCAAACATGTTATTCGATACAAATTAATGATTGAGTATGCTGCTTTTGCATTACTGAAGCAGCAAAGCAGAAAATCCTGTTTTTTCCACCTAATGTAATTCAGTGGACTGATGGTTCTTTCAGACAACCGCCAAGTGACTTTACTTTTACAGAAATTTAGTACAATGGTAGAAAAGAAACCTAGATCTTCAGTGCATAAGTAACTGAAGTGGGTTACATGGATGTATGTATGTGGTATGCATGCACATCTACACAGGTTTATTTTTAAATATACAAGCAAGCATGGTGCTGAAAGTCTGAACACTTCATAAGGATGGAGACATTTCTTTTATGACTCATGGTAAGTTAACAAGTGGAAAGATCTTACATTGATACTGCTTCTGTTTTTATCATCATCATCATCAAGGCTTGCGCTTCCCTGGCTACTCTCTCTTCTCCCCATCTACACAAATCACCTCTCCCCCATGTTTAGGATTAAAATCTAAATAAGCTTTTTGATATGTTGGTCATTAATATAAAAATATACTAACGTTGTGTGGTATATTTTTTCAATAGGTTTGATTTTGAAGAGGGTAAGCTGTAGAAGTTGTAGTCATGTTAGGCCAGTAGACTAAGAATAAAAACAAAACAAAAACCTGTAAGCAACTTTAACTTTGCTCACTAAATATTAAAATAAGACAGGCAAGTATTAATAAGAATGTGGAGACAGGATGTAAAAATGGTGTGTGGTGAAAAAAGACAAGTCATTCTAAAGTGTACATTCATAAAGATATGCCTATTCCAGACCACCCATACTGTTGACTGATCAACCTGTTCAGTGTTTTCCATGTCCTTCATAGGTAAGAATTAAGTAGGAGTTCAGCAGAGTGACATGGGTTCCATTGCATTCCAATTTAGTTTTGTAACACACTTCAAAATTTAAAGGATTGAAAAAGTTATGGAAATAGCAAAAGTTGTTTCCCTACCTGCAGTGCTATCATCTCTAAAGTGGGTACCTAATGCTCAGTCAGTCCTAGAGATTTAAGAATACAGGGTAGCTCCCTTCCTCTGATCTACCAGAAGCTGAAACAGGGCTTCTTTGATTGAATTACTGAGCCCTGCTTCATCTGTTCAGAGATGAGAAAACTGAGAAAACACCCAGATTCTCTGGAAATTCTAACCTAAGGTTCTACCAGAACCAAAGCTAGGCTGGACAGAGAGAGGGAGGGAAAAAAAAACAAAAATCCCATCAGGGTAGAGCACTCACAAGTAGAGCTTTGAGGAATCCCCATTTGTTTTGTACCAAGACATAAGACCGAGCCTCAATATGTCGCTGCAGTACCTCAAGCATGTGAGCAAGGGAGCTGTAATATGGTTTAAGGAATAAAATCTCAAAACACAATCTCCAAAGCATGGAATGAAGGCCCATCACTATTTGACTGATTGAGCAGTGGGCATCCATACAGAAGCAGAGATATCCTTCATATATACATGTTTTCCTTAGGCTAAACACACATCTCAAGAGTTCTAGTGCCACACTGGCCTTCCTCTCAGTCAGAACACCTGTTAGTAGAACTAGGCATTGGGCCCTATGAAGGAGAATCTAGGCTTTCATTAAAAAACCTCCTAACCCTTGTCTTTTCCATGATAGCTTTAAAAACAAACACAAGCCAATGTAAAATGATCACTAGTGTTGAAATGAGCAATCACCTAGGCTCCATTTCTGCAGCATAGGATCTTAATTATTTTCCCATTCACATATATTTTTCATGTAAAAAGGTCAGTTGAGTTTGGGAGGTGTCCTAAAGAATCACCTTGCATCTCTAGGAGTTCATGAGAGATGCACACTATACCCCAGTGAGATGCTCCTATAAAAAAATAAACAAAGTCTGGGAGTCGGGACATACGTGCCTAAGCATCTTTATGGATCTGGCCTTCAGATTCTACAGTAAGTGGGGTCATGCAAGTGTCCGGAACAGCTGCCACATACAGGCAGTGAAATGAGCCTCCATGAGGTGCTGGGGAGGAGGAGGAAGCATGCAATATTAAGAGGTATAGTGCCTTGAACAGAGGTGGAACTTTTTTTTTTTTTTTTTTGCCAGTGATGAGAGAGGAATATAAAATTGATGCTTTCCTCCTCCTCGTTTTGGGGATTCCCAAAACACAGTTTCATCCAGGGAATGTTTCATGCATTGCTGACTGGGAAGAAGCTACAGGGAAACTGTTGTTAAAATATTGGCAGCATAACCTCAAAGTATTTGTACAGCTTTATAGATCAATTATCTACGTAACATCTCCTCTGTAAAGATTGTGATTAGACTATGAACACAGACATAAAAAAGGAAGGTTATGCTTCTGCTAAATGCAAATCACTACCTTTCTCTCCCTATAGTTAGCAACAAACTAATATTTAAGCAATAATTATTTGAGGCAAGAACCATCTTTTTGTTTTGTGTTGTACTGTGCCCAGCATAATGGGGTTCTGCCCCATAAGTAAGGCTTCTAGCAGCTATGGTAATACAGAAAATAATAATTTCATTCCATAAAGATTTTTAGATCATCCCAAAAAATTACTATTACTGTGTCACGAACTGCTGGATTTTCTTTCCATATTTTTAAGAAACTCATCATAGTTTTCATCCTAGAGAGTGAAAACCTGTTTATATTAAGTTCACCTGCAATTCAAGGAAACCCACACTTATTTCTGGAATTCATTTATTATATTTTAAATATCAAAAGTCTGTGTTAAATGTTTTCTTTTTCAATGTTAAAGTAGCTAGATAAACACAAATTTCAGTTTTATAAATTAAGCTACGATGGAGACTAAATATCCATCTTTGTACCCTGCCTCCAACACTTCTCTCTACTGGATGCTTCAGAGAAAAGCAGTAAACCCCTGTAGTCTCCTTCAAAACATTTATATTAAAAACAATACTATGATATATGTGAAGCACTGGGTCTTTACCTGACCAGTTGTATGGGAAATGTCTTCATGACACAACATGGGGATCCGATGAAAGAAGGTTGATAGTCCTTACAAATTTTACTCTGATAGTTTAAAAGCAGATCCCAGTTGTTATTCATACAAAGTGTAAAACGATTCTGTGTCCATTACCATTTACAGGATGTAACCATTTTTTATACTTCTGTGTAAAAGGAATACCTGAGAAAGCAACTCGTGTTGGAAAATTTTAACTAAACAAGATTTGAGTATTATACTTCTGAAAGAGTATATGAAGTTGTTTTGTTGGATCATATTAAAGACGTTCTGTATTAAAATCACAAATGAGTTTGATTCCCCACAGTTTAAATTCCAGGGTATTATTAATTAAGAGGTCTCTTGGTTTTTGGTCTCTTATTTTTACTGTTTCTCTCCCTCTGTGTGTGAAACTTGCAAGCTGCTAATTGTGTTAGTACATCCTAAGACAGAGTCTGTTCTCAAAGCAATACTTTGTAACAACAACTACTCACACAGAGAGAGACTCAAAGTGATACTTTGTAACAACAGAAACAGCACACAGAGACTCCCCGCCCTTTTGTTGTATTCATCTCGCTTTGTTGACAATCGTGATTGAGATAGAGGATGTATGTGGATGGATGCTTGGTGTGGATAATAACTGAATGATCAGGGAGGTGCCAGCCTAAGAATCCAGAGTCCATAGGCCGAAGGCGGCGTCAAGTGGAAACAATCAAAGGACCCCCGGAGGGCAGACTGGAATCCATCTCACAGCCTCAAGGATGGGAGAACCGAAGAACAAGATAACTTCTGGCAGCACGGAGCTGTCAGGAATGTGCCATCTGCTGACTGATTCAGCAACAGCATGATGACAATTCCCATAGACTGGCATAGGAATAAATTCCTATAAAAACAGACTCTAGAAAGTGAGAACTTTGGGGTCTGATTCTGCAAACCAAC
Source organism: Natator depressus (assembly GCF_965152275.1). Lineage (NCBI taxonomy): Eukaryota > Metazoa > Chordata > Testudines > Cheloniidae > Natator > Natator depressus. Next base: position 295,732,031 of record NC_134234.1, read on the forward strand.
TTCCAGGAGCATCAGATATGCATCTGACAAGGCCCTGCTCCCTCCTCGTGTCCAGGCCACCTGGCCAGTGGCTTGGCATGAGCAACTCTAAGTCTGGTAACTATGATAACAGCCTTGCAGAACGTGTGTGTGAGAGAGAATGTGTGAATAAATATGAAATTGAATGAAATGTTATAGCTATAACTAACTGCTTACTATGATTCTTTCTGTATTCACAATAAATGTGGCATTTTGTCTTATTCCCTTTAATAAGATCCTGCTGGTTTTTATTTTACTGGTATAACAAAGTATACTGAAGTTCTAAAAAACTTATGAAGAAGCCGATGATAACCCATTATGGTATATTATACTGTATAAAGCAGTAACTGCTTTGCAGGGATATGCCAATGAAATACACAGCAATGAAAAATAGCAATATTTTTATAATTTGAGCCTGGACTCCTGATCCTTTAGTGAATTTTACATTAGAGAGAGGAGAGTCAAGAAAGGAAAGACATACACATGCTGAAACTGAAAACATTTTAAAAAGCTAATGTTTTTATACCATATGAATACATTTATTGTTAATAAGGTGGCCCTGACAAAATTAGCTATTTGAAACAAAATAGCAGCTGTAAAAGAAACATTAGTATTTGGACAGAAATTACCTAACAGCAATACTTCCAAGATTGGGTCTCAATCAAAAGTATGAAACTATTAGATGTTCAAAAGAAAAAAATTCCAAGTATTACTTTGTATGTATGGTTTTGAAAATTATACTATACTACTATCAAGCCAACACAGCGCTGTATTAAATAATAAAGTGACACATTACCTGATTATCAGGCAAAGAGAAAATAGTTGGTATTGCAGTATGTTTCAAATATCGAATTCCCCATCGCACATCAAGAGAGTCAGGGGTAAAATGGTCACTGCACAGGAGCTGGTGCTTACTGGGAGTCCACGTGTCACGTTTCATATTCCGCAACCATTTCTCAAGTCTTTCTTTATCATGAAGTGGAAACCTGGTTTAAAAGATTCGCACAAAATTAGTTTTATACTTTTTTCAAATAAAATCTCTTCATCTCACTCCTAAATCTTCCCTTACACAAGCATCTATCCTAAAGTCTTTATATAGTGCTTATAAGTGCTAATTCTGGTAACCATAAAACTTACATCTAGATAATCATGTGTGGGGAAATCTTGGCTCCACTGAACTCAATGGCAAAACTCCCACTGACGTCAAAGGTGACATCCTGGCCCCAAAAACATCTAGTATGGGCTGATCTGGGAACCCTTGTTCAAAAAACAGTTTCCAATGAAGGCCCTGGGAATACTTGCTTCAGTAGAAAAGTAGGAGGATGTGGTCCTTATTTTGTTTTAACAAATAAGCGAGCAATTCTCAAATTATTGGATTCCACCTATTACTTTAAATTTGTTTTAATTATATTTCTCTTAATCTATTTGAGCACATTCCTAAATTTGGGGGTTTTTTTAATTCAAAAAGCCACTCTACTAGTTTAGGTTAAAAAATAATTGTATATAATATAATAATAAAAGTGTTTCTGTCTCCCTCTCCCCAAACGTTCTTTTACAGTGATGTGAACCCAAACAGTAACACTGATTAGTCCATGAGATCTAGAAAGTGAAAGACTAAAAGCTAATAAAAGGAAACTGACTAGAGTAATTTTTATCATCCAAATTAAGTGAAAAGGAAAAGAGAGCACCAACAGTGGCAGGATTTTTTTAAAATTTGTTTTTAAAATACTGTTATGCAAAGTGACAGACAAACCCCAGGGGAAACAGAATGTAGGGGAGGGCTAAACAGAAACAATGTAAGCAAAGCCATGAAACTTGTCTAGTGAGTCAGTTTCCTGCCTATCACATCTGGAAGTTCATAGATCAACCTTCATAGATCAAATTCATAGATCAAAATCAGTCTTATCAATGGCAGTGAAAAATATCAATGACACTAAAAAAAAAGTCAAGCATTTCCACGTACAGTAACATTATCATTCAGCACAACCTCAGTTCACATCTCTCACCAAAAAGACACGACAAGACGCCAAAAAGGTTAGGATTCTCAGCTCCTTAAATATCTCTTTAGTTTTGACATGTAGCCAACGATAATACACATATCCAATCACTGTCACACTCAAACCACAACCTTGAGGTTCGATGTTAAGGTATAAATGGTCACAGGGTGTCCGGGGGATGTGAAAAGTACTGCAGATGTCAGTAGTGGGGTTGGGATGGGTAGCAAAATTCAGCAGAGCCTCCTGGCACCTGCTGAAGACCTAGCTAGCCTGGAGCCTTTTTGCAGAGTCCACAGCATGCCCTAATCCCAGGGGGCAACCAGATCCCCAGGCTCCTTGGGCTCACCCTGACACAGACCCACTCCCCGAACCCCCTTTTACCCCCCCCCAGCTGCCCTTAATAACGCTTTAGTGGTCGTTTAATGTTTTACTCCGTTCCTAGCTAAACACTGACCGGGTAGAACCTCTGTCCAGAGGCGCAGCAAGCCCCGAGCTGGCCTGGGCAACGAGCAGAGCGCGGCTGAGCAAAGGGAGTTGGGGAACTGGAGCGGGTAAGGGCGCACTGCAGCTCCCAGAGCAGCCCCCCGCCCCGGCCCGGCCGGTCCCCCCCGCCCAGCAGAGCTATGAGGAGGTTGAAGCACAGGGCCTAGAGCCCTTGGACAGCAGGTCCTGCGCCCCGCTACAGAGACCCCCCCCCCAGCGAACGCCTGGTGCGGCCTGGGCCCGAGGGAGGGCGAGGAGCGGGCTGAGCGAGGGCGCCCGGCGAGGCAGGCAAGGGAGAGGCCCCGCTCCCAGGGCGACGGGCCCAGCACCGAGGGGGTGCGAGCGCGCCCTGGCGCTGCGGCCTCAGGACGGGAGGTCCCTGGGCTCCGGCGGAGCGTCCCCTCCCGCCGCGGGACCGCCCGGCCGGCCGGCACTCACGGGTAGAAGCTCAGCTTGCGCTGGTCCCTGGCGCTCTGGCCTCCCCGGTTCTTGCAGCAGGACGCGGCGCAGTATCGGGGCATAGCGGGCGCTGGAGGACCCAGCCCGAGGGGGAACCATACACGCAGGCAGCGGGGCGCGGGGATCGCCGAGACAGCCGCAGCCCCTGGACGCTCGCCCCGACCGCCGCCCCACTTCCGCTTCCCCAGGCCTCTGACCCCCCCCCATCGGCTCATCAGCCGGAAGTAACGTGACTCTTCAGGGTTCACAACACCCTTCCACATGCACTAATGCGGCGGTGTCACGTGAGATAGGGCAGCCAATAGTGTAGCGCTTCGTGTAGGATTCGATCTACGGTTGCGGCCGCTGTGTTCGCCCGCTCAGAGCAGGAGGAGAGGAGTGCGCGCGCGGGGCGGGAGGTGAGCGCAGTTGTGGGGCGGCGACAGCGCCCCGGCTTTTGCGTTGGGGCTGGTGGAGGGAGGCCGGGGAGGTGTGGGGATTTCTCTGCTCTTTGGGGTGGGATGTTTTTGTTTCAGGTCACTCTGATGTTTCTCAGGTTCTCGGGCCCTGCTTTTTATTCTCTTCTCTCCTCTCCCCCGGGAGGAGGGTGTTTGAAGTGCTGAGCTCCCCTCGGTGTGGGGGCATCTGTGCGTGTGTGGTGCTGCGCTGCTGCCTTGGCATTTGGACACTGGGTTTATTTAAAACTTTTTTTTTGAAACAGGGTCGTGTCCAGTTAGTGTAATGAGGTTTAATTTGGCTAGGAGGGCTGTGAGAAAGGTGGGCGGGGGGGGGGGGGAAGAGGCAATAGCCTCCCCTCCCCTCGCAGACTTCAGTCACTTGTCTCCATGATGAATTCTCCAGAATAATAGTAAACCCCATAATTTTATTTGCACGGACGTTATGGGTGAGGTTTGGGGGGGGTCAGCAACTAAATGACCCCATACAAACTGCAGTGGTCTTCACAGCATTGAGGTCAGGTTCTCTCACTGATTCTCTTTCAAAATCACAAGACTGTTTTAAGGAATTGTGTCTGATAGCTAAAGCCTAATAAGGATTTTTTTAATTAACTTGAACATATTTTTTTCTAACACACTTAAAAACCCAGAAATACTTAAAACAGTTTAAAGCTCTGAACGCTCCCATGTAACGTTTTCATCTAGATATGACAGCATTTTGATAACTAGCACATGAGGGAGGGAAAGTGAAACTTATCTGTCTTTCAGATTCCGAACTGAAATGAAAGAAAGGTATGCAGAATAAATGGTGACAAGTGGGTTTTTTTTTAAATAATTGCTATAATAAAGGTTTTGGATTTAAATAAAACTTTTTGTGCTGCCAAAAAAAATGCATCTATTTTACATAATGCCAGGTTAGTAAATTCATATTGTAGTAAAGAAAATATACTGTCAGCTATTAATAGTTAGAGCTAATCTAATATACAGGCCTTGCTAGTGTTTTGTGATAGCCTTTTGTCAATTAAAGTACTTTTAAACATTAGCCATTTTCAACATTGCTTTTAAGTCTGAATACCATGGGGATGTTGAAACAAGCTGAACATTGCATAAGGTTTATATTGTTAGAAATAGTGTTTTTGGGAACTTTGTCTAAAACATTCTGAAGAACAACCAGTTTAATCTGAACTGGGGTTTCTTTTTAAAATATGGCACAACTTCAGTGTTATTTTTCATATAAAAATGCTTTACAACTTCTATACAAGACAATAGACAATATGTAGTATAAAACTGTTTTGCAGGAAAGAGTAGTTTAAAATAATTGGAATGTGTGCATGTGGTAATAATGCCAGTATACAAGTCATAGAAGTTGAGAAGCTTAGGTGGAGTGAAAAGATTTGAAGGCAGAAATGGGGTGGGGGGGTAGTTTGCAGCAGTTTTTGGGAGCTGCAGGAGTGATTTCTGGCCGAACTGCCCTTCGCTAGTGGGAGTGGATAGAGTCAGATGCTAGAATGAGCAGGGGTGCATAGAGTCTATCTATGAGAGAATGGGGCAATCTTTTTAAATAAGGAGGGCAGTTTTGAAAAGGATACTAGAATGAAGAGGAAGCCCATGGAGGTGTTTAGAGAGAGGCCAGATGCACTTCTGTTTCTTGCTACTTATGGGAGAAGTGCAGCAGTTTTGTACACTTGCTGGTTTTGGGAAAGCTGATTTTTGGAAGTCTGTGGAAGAAGACATTTTAGTGATCAAGGTGTTAAGAAATGATTGGGCAAATGTTTCAGCATAAGTGGAATAAAAGGGTTTACCTGAGCAACGTAGTGCCAGTGGTCGTAGGCAGATATGTATAGACAGGGTATGGAGTTTGGGGTTCAAGATGAAATCAAGGTTATGAACTGTAGTGACCAATTGGAGTTAACTGAGGTGGATGCTTGTCATGCTCAAGAAAAGCGTTCCTGATTTTATGGGATTGAGATGAAAATCCACAGGTCCATACCTGTGAAGGGTGAACAGGTAGGAAACACTAAAAGTGTGGAAAAACATGTACAGTTTCATAGTATTCAGTGTCAAAGTGGTAAAGTTTGAGATTAATGAACAAGGGAAGAGACTAGATGTAAAAAAGAAGAGGGTCTAGAAATCTTGCTGTACTTGTAGTAATATATTTAGTATTGAGCAAGAGAGACGCCAGAATGAATTGCACACTTCGTAGCTAAATACACTGATCAAAATACAGTTCCATTTTGAGACTAGCCCTTAAACACTGACACTTGGCATACTATCAGCCAAGCAAATGTTTAGGAGGGCATTATATATATCTAGTCTCCGAAGGATTGGGTGGTAGTATGTCAGAGCATACAAATAGTATTGAATATACTTTCAGTATTAGTAGTCACTGAAAAGATATAAACTATTTCAGATAAACTGATATATATAAACTGATATAAAGATATAAACTGTTTAGGTCTGATTTTAAGTTCAAAACCAAAAGGAAGCCCTCTATTTAAATACAAATGGGCCTACAAATCAAGTGCTGTCTTGTTACAGCTAAATATTGGGTTTGATCTTTAGCCATGAATTTCTTTTTATGGATATATGCTCTTCTTAAAATCTTTTGTAATCAAGGAAATCCACAAAACAAAATTTGTGTATAGCAAATGTTTTGTGGGCCCGTATTCTCCAAAAACAATCACAGCCATCAAAGCCATACAGACAGCATTCTGACTTATTCAGGGGAAGTAGAATGGAGCTGTCATCAAGGCAAGAAATGTATTGGACCCATGCTCCGATTCAACATTTTCCCTGGCTGAGTTACAGTCAGTGATGCCCAGGGAATTAGTGTGTCCACTCCCTCACCTAATCCTGCACTGAGATGATATATTATTTTTCTGAGTATGCTTAGTGCAGTCCCCTGGCATTCTGCTGGCTGGATGAAGTCCAACTCTATCTTTGGGCACTCTATGTCCTCACTACATATCTTGGAAGCTTCTCCTTATTCCAAGGGACATTCAAGTACTAGATAGTTAGGCTTCTTCTCGAAAGGATTCCTAGTATGCTGACTAATTGAATATAGCATGTGCCTGTTTTGTAATTGGTACTGTCTTTTTAACATTAAGCTTTTCTTTTTAAATGACTGACTATGTGTATTGTGTACAGATTTACTGGTCATCATTTCCTTAACCTGGCAGTAGCTTGTTTTTTAACTCCAAACTTTTTATCCGTATCTCTGATAGATTGTACAGTTCTCGACTATCTGATAAATTGATCAACTATTTTAATCTTCACAAATGCCACATGCTGAAAGTTCCCCAGTGCACTTTGATCTTATGTTCTAAAACTGTCTTGGGTCTTACAGAAAGCTTCAACCCAGAGTGAATTTCAAGTGCTCAGTTAACTATTGGTATATGGCAGGTTTCAGAGTAACAGCCGTGTTAGTCTGTATTCACAAAAAGAAAAGGAGTACTTGTGGCACCTTAGAGACGAACCACTTTATTTGAGCATAAGCTTTCGTGAGCTACAGCTCACTTCATCGGATGCATAAAGTGGAAAATACAGTGAGGATGTTTTTATACTGTACACAGTAGCTCACGAAAGCTTATGCTTAAATAAATTGGTTAGTCTCTAAGGTGCCACAAGTACTCCTTTTCTTATTGGTATATGGGGGGCTTACACATCTAACTCCCAATGATACTGATTATAAGTCCTCTATATCAAGAATATTGTAGACTTTTTAGTTATCAAAACTGCATTTAACTGCAAGCCCATCCCATGTTTTTCTTCACCGAGAAAGGACAAATTTGCACTTTGTAATGGGACTCTGTGGCTAGTGGTCTCTTGCTCCACCACAGTAATCTCTTAGGCCTTTTAACTTGCCCTTTGAAATTAGGAGTGGGGGTTGGGATTCAGACTTTTCTCTTTCTTGAAGATCAGCACTAGGCCCTGTAGCAGCCCAGTGTGTGTGACGAGAATGTCTTGCTTGGGTCTTCTGCTCAATAGAGGCAAAAAGAAAAGGAGTACTTGTGGCACCTTAGAGACTAACCAATTTATTTGAGCATAAGCTTTCGTGAGCTACAGCTCACTTCATCGGATGCATACTGTGGAAGGTGTAGAAGATCTTTTTATATACACACAAAGCATGAAAAAATACCTCCTCCCACCCCACTCTCCTGCTGGTAATAGCTTATCTAAAGTGATCACTCTCCTTACAATGTGTATGATAATCAAGGTGGGCCATTTCCAGCACAAATCCAGGGTTTAACAAGAACGTCTGAGGGGTGGGGGTGGTAGGAAAAAACAAGGGGAAATAGGTTACCTTGCATAATGACTTAGCCACTCCCAGTCTCTATTCAAGCCTAAGTCATTATGCAAGGTAACCTATTTCCCCTTGTTTTTTCCTACCACCCCCACCCCTCAGACGTTCTTGTTAAACCCTGGATTTGTGCTGGAAATGGCCCACCTTGATTATCATACACATTGTAAGGAGAGTGATCACTTTAGATAAGCTATTACCAGCAGGAGAGTGGGGTGGGAGGAGGTATTTTTTCATGCTTTGTGTGTATATAAAAAGATATTCTACACTTTCCACAGTATGCATCCGATGAAGTGAGCTGTAGCTCACGAAAGCTTATGCTCAAATAAATTGGTTAGTCTCTAAGGTGCCACAAGTACTCCTTTTCTTTTTGCGAATACAGACTAACACGGCTGTTACTCTGAAACCTGCTCAATAGAGGCAATGGTTCTTGCCAGTTCCTTCTCAACCTCTTTGGGTAGCTCCATGTTCACAGCTCTTTTCGCTTTCTTTCAAATGCTGCTGCTTGCTATCTGGTGAGAGACAAGTATTCCTAAAAATGGTATATGTAGCTGTTGGACAAAATACAGAAAGCAAATACTGGGCCTTGCAATGAAAATGGCTAGTTAGTGAATACCAAATGTTTGGACCAGGACTGCGGGTGCTGGGGGGGCGGAGATGAGGCAAGTGTAAATATGAACCAAGGAAGAAACTATGGGCATTTCTGTTGCAGGTGACAGCGTGGTGTGGAGATAATTCAAATCGCTAAACTCATCATACTGCGTACTGAAAATTCTGCAAAAGGGAGCTTCTCCAGCAAAAGTGAAATTGAACATGGTTCCATCTCTAATTGTTGCATGGTTCCTACTTTTAAACATTATAGACTTGCCTGTTTTAGTTAGCAAAGATGCAATTGAATTGTCTTAAGTTACTGCCTAACTTCAGAGGAAAAAATCGTGACCATTTGTATTCAAGTCTTTTTCTGTCTTTTCTAGGCACTTCAGAAATGGCTACCACACAGTCTGTCTTCACATTTGCTGTCTGCATTTTAATGATAACCGAATTAATATTGGCTAGAGAAAGTTATTATGACATTTTAGGAGTTCCAAAAAATGCATCTGACCGCCAGATCAAGAAGGCATTTCACAAACTGGCCATGAAGTACCACCCAGACAAAAATAAGAGTCCTAGTGCAGAAGCAAAATTCAGAGAAATTGCAGAAGGTAATATAAATTATGTAGTAGTATTAAAGAGGGCTATGGATTGTTTAAGTCTGTGGGCTTGAAATGTCTGTCTGTACTCTTTTAACTTTTCTGTTGGGTTAAAAATTACACCAGTTTATGACACACAGCCTGCTATATCTGGTCAGTTCTAGAATAGGGCCACAAAAGTGCTCCTGGTCAAAGGCACCTGTGACAGTATCTTTGTCTACCAGAACTAGAAATGTTAATTTCTGCTGTTGGTAGCTGGAAGTGTCTAGTCTTAAAATATGTCTGATTACTATCTTGATTCCCCCCCCCCCCCCCGTTGAATTGTGACATGATTTCAGTGATGGCTGTCTGTAATAACTTCAGATAGAAACAAATACTTTAACATTTAGTCTTCAAGTGGATCTTTCATGATGCATTTACTAGTGGCTAATTGTATTAAAATTGAAATGAGTGGCAAGGAGCAAGATAATAACTGATACTTAAAACCCCCTTTCCAGTGTCATAAATTTAACCTTATAAGACCATAAAATGTAATTGCAACTCCACTCTTCTCAGCTGTGTCTGTGAAGCTATCAGTAGTTCCTCTTTTCATGTTCTGTAGGTGCTGTTATTGATTCTTTATTGAACATTGTCATGACAAAAGAGTGCATTGTAATGGCCCAACTCACACTTCTCTCTAACAGCAGAGTTCGAACTTTCTTTGTGTAGAGTATTTGAAAGCCCTTTAAAAAAAAATTAACAAATAGAGGGACAGAAATATGGTTGAAATTGTCCTAACTGGGCAAGGCACACATGTTGAAGTCCATTGTTCTCTTGTGAAGTAGAAATGCTGACAGACCCATACATTTTTACAAGCTATGGTCCTGGGCCAAAGATCAGGTAGAAACTTCATTTCCTAGTCTAATAAACCTAGATTTGTGTATTGCATGTATCATTAACTTGTTCATGTGGAGCACCACTCTTTTGTTTGTAAACCAACCTTGTTTCCCTACTGTTCTGCATTAAGCACAGTTTGGTTTAGAGATGTGTGCTGCAGTACCTCTGCAACATAGCTTGTTCCTACTGCTTTAATAATTATCAAATGGAAAGTTTTTATCTGAAACCCATCACAGGATGACAGAGTTCCTGTGATAGGAATGCGTTGAACAGTTTAAAGGGAGGGGAAAGCTTGGCTTGCCAAGTCTTTTTACATCTCCTTCCCCCCTCCCCCCATTTCACTGCCATTTGAAAGAAAATATTTAACTGCTGTTCTTTAGTGCCTGGTGGTTAAAATACTAATTTATTTAAATAGAATATAGTCTTTAAGGATAAGATTACAGGATACATTTTGTCTTGACTTACTGCATGGGAACACTTGCGTGGTTATTTTAGAATTACATGAATGTTTAGCGAAATTGTGGCTTAACTTCATTACGTGTATATTGAAAGTATCACTTTCACCTGTGCTTGTCATCACTGATGTGCTTGCTGCTTAAAAAAAGAAAGGTGAATGATTTTGACAGGAAGATTTAAATCTGACTATATGTGAAATTCTGACCTAATTTCTCATTTCAATACTTCTACAGCATATGAAACGTTATCGGATGAGAATAAACGAAAAGAATATGACGAATTTGGCCATGGTGGAGGACAAGGAAATAATGGAAGCCCATTCCAACAGTCATTTAATTTCAACTTTGATGACTTGTTCAAAGATTTTGACTTGTTTGGTCAAAACCAAAACTCACGGTCAAAGAAGCATTTTGAAAATCACTTCCGGGGTCATCGGGAGGCTCACAGCAGGCAAAGACGTTCTTTCCAAGATTTCTCCTTTGGAGGTGGACTGTTTGATGATGTGTTTGAAGATATGGAAAAAATGTTTTCTTTCAGTGGCTTTGACAATGCACACCAGCACACAGTACAAACTGATAGCAGATTCCATGGATCTAGCAAGCATTGTAGGACTGTCACTCAGCGCCGAGGAAACATGGTTACTACATACACAGACTGTTCTGGACAATAATATTTCCTTTTTCTTCCATATTTCTCTTCCCATTTCCTCACCTTGATGATTTTCTTGTTTAGTGCTAATATGGAACAAAAACTCTTCTCTGAACTGTCTGATAAACTATTAAAGTATTTAACATAATTGCGGTAAAGAAATTCTAATTAAACTAATTCTTGCAGCTAAAACATGCAGCAAAGTGGGAGATGAGTGCCTCATCTGTCTAGAAAAGGCTGTGTATGGGGGAAATAAATCCCATATTAAATAAGAAATGTTTACCAAATTGAAATATATTTCAATTTTTTAACGTAGGAGGAGGGTGTGGGTGTTGTTTTTGTTTTTTAATTAAATATTCTTACCTTAATATGATTTTTGTCAAACATCCTATCAGGGGTGTAGACTTACTGATGCATGTATAGCCACATGAGTTAAACTAATTATTGTGAAGTGTTAAACTTACAACTTCCTCTTTTTTTCTTTTAAAAAAAAATCCTTATAGACTTAACTTGCAGTATTCAGCTGCTGTAGACTACGTTGTGGGAACTATGTATAATTCACACACAATACAGCAGTGGAAATTCAACTCATCTGCATTTTAACTTGCATGATCAGTTCTAGAAATGTGAATGTAGAACATCTTTAAAACAGTGTAAGGAACCATTGCCTGGAGTTTAGAAGTTTGTTTGTATTTCCAAATGTCCTTTCATTGGCCACAAACCTGTAAAGACTTTAGCATGAACATAACTGTGCATATGTGAGTTGTCTGACTCCAGCGGGACTACTTGTGTGTGTAAAGTTGTGTACATGTGTAAGTCTTTGTAGGATCCAGGACAGTATCTGTCTAAAAACTAAATATGAGAACCTGTATTATTGTAGTACATACTTACTATTTAGTTATGTCCTCCTGGAAAATGAGGTAGTGAAAGTTTATTTTATCCTCAAATTATTGCTTTTTAAATTCTCCTCATGATGTTATAATGAACTTAAACTAAGTAAAATTAGATCCCTATGCCTGATGTGACTTGTAGCTTAAACAAGTACATTTTTGTAGTAAATAGATCTGTGATGGAGTTTGCAGATTTCTTCATATAAAAGAATTATTGTCCCAGCTTCACAACTTGAAAGGTAAACTCTCTTCTCCAAGTGAATAAACAGCAAAATTGAAAGTCAAACTTTTTGTGGTATTTGTTTAGTTACATTTGGCAATTGAGTCTGCCGTAGTGGTGGTGGCATACTAAAGTTGTCATTTGCTATACAGCCAGCAATGAAGTCCATAAGCCACTATAAACTGGAAGAAAAACCCTCCATATCCAAATGTCACCCTAATAGATCTCTACATCAGTCCTTGAAGATTTTCTTTGAGTATTAATATAGGACTGACTGGACTTCCATGTAGTCACTGTATTAAACTGCATCTTTTCAGTAAAATGGCTGCCACCCACAATTGCGAATTGCCAGTTGTAACTTAAACTAATGTTTAAAATTACATTTCACTTACTTTGTGAAAACTTACCTTTCACGTTGATTGAGTGAGCAAATTGAGTGTAGGGTTCTGTAAGTTGCTGTGTCCTAAATAAGCTTCATCTTTTTAAAAAGCCCTAGACTAATTTTATTATAAGGAAGAGACTTTGCCCTTCAGCTCTCATTTAATATTCCTCCGCTACATCCTCACTCATCGTGCTAACCTTCCCATGACTGTCCAATATTGTCTTTTGTTAAATTTCACTCACCTAGAAGCCTAGAAAGGATTTTTGTGTTTTGCTAAATGCTTTCTCTTTCATTCTTTGTCTACTTTATAAATTGACTAATACCTCATATTCTGTCTTTATAAAAAGCCAGTAATTTGTGAAACCTTATCAGAATGTGCAATATTCTTATGGTAGAGAGAAATGTGCTTTTATTTTTTGTGCAAGTAGATTTTAATTCTGTTGTGTACTTTAATGTAAATTTCTGCACTTTTTCCATAACATACTCTTATATGGATATTAATCCTATGGATACATTTAAGCAAAAATAGCAACTGTCGTTCATACAACATGGGTATGTAAGTAAACAAATATTTACAACTTGAATGCACTCTTGTAAACTATTTTTTCCCACGGCATCAAGATTACAAACATCTTAGTACTGTTTGGGAAAAGCCTACTTTTCTCTTGGAGAAAAATTGTACACATTAAATGTTGGCATAAAAAGTGCATGCCAGCATAATATATTCAGGTTGTATATTGCTGAATGCTCATAACTGGTGTAGACTGCTAAAACTCATCCAGGTAAGAGGCATCTTAGTAAGGGAGATGGGAAGGTGTGGGAGATGGTGTGTGGTTTTTGGGTTTTTTTTGTGTGTGTTTTTTTTTTTTAGTGGAAAGACTAATAATGTTTAAACCACACTCTAAGGAGTTCTGGTTCTGTTGATTTTCATGGGCTTGAAGTTCCCTACCAGAACCAGGCTTCCACTAAATTCCTTCTCTCTCTAGCAGGGCCTGAGCTCTTCCTTTTGGCTATTGACCCAGCCCTCTCGCTAAGGAGAGGCCTTTACCCAAAATTCTCCACCTATCTCAGAATAAAACAAGCCAAAACTATCCTGATTAATTGCATGTGGTACACTTGAAACAAGCAGCTCATTACCCTTCTTCGGGTGTGTTTTTGTTGTTGTTTTAAGTGTTTAGTAGCCAGCTGCAAGCAACTATAGCACTGTTTCCAAGGATTCCTTTAGCTGAAGGTCAGAGGTCATTTCCCTCCCCAGGTTTAAGACTCCAGTTTCTGAGGACGCTCTAAACTGCTGAGGTCAACTAGAGTATGTCCACTTTTCTCAATTCTCAAAAATCAATTTGTGAAACAATCAACCAAAACAGATGTTGCTAACACCAAGTAGATACCACTTTAAAAAAACAGCCTAGTTTAGCTTACTCAGTTCCACATTCACTAAATCATATCTGCTTGTCCTAAGAAGCATGTCTAAGTCTTCAAACATCCCATAATTACAGGACTTCTCAAAACAACGTCTTTCACCTACTTGGGATCTTGGGGAAGAAAAACCAAAAGAGGATTAATAGACAGGTGGAGTGGGCATAGATGATTGGGAATGGAAAAGAATTGATAGGGAAGAGAACTAATGGATTGGGGAAGCCCTGGTAGAATATTGGAAAGGGGGGACTGATTTGTATTGAAGTGGCCACTGGGACTTTACATTTGACTTACATGTGTAAATTGTTCAGACTTTTTACTGAACCAATTAAGGCAGGCCTGCACATACTCCTTCCTCAACAAGGCTGCTGTTAGGTCAATGCCTTTCAGAATAGAAGCTTATTCAGAGCTCTTGCACATTCTTTTCCTATTTAATTATAGCATCTGCTTTGTGGCATGCTCTGTAACTGAAGTCCTGATATAACCTTACAAACCCCTGACTTCAGTTACTGGGAAGTTTCTCCAGTTCTCATTTTGGGCTGAAGCTTTTATGCTTGGTTTCTGTCTCTTATGGAAAATCTATCCATTTGTGTTATGTGAGCGTGAAAACTACATTTTTGTATTTTTTTTAAAGTGAACACTTAAAATTTAAAGCTCTGCCATTTGAGCTCATGTGAAAAGCTAGTACTTTATTCACAAATTCAAATTTCATTTCAGTTTTTACTTTTAAAACAATAGCTAACAGAGATGAAGGTACTGTAAACATTTAGGATGGTATTACATTGTCTATGGGAACATATTAGTTTCATGGATGCATTTTTTTTTTTTTTTAAAGAAAGTGCTTGCTGAAAGTCAGATTGCAATGGTTTATATGGTATGGGTGTGTTTAATTGGGCAACATACTCCTCTCCTAGAAAAAAATTATGGGATAGTGGTTGGGGAAATCCGTGATCTTTTCACTTCAGAGTTTCCTTGGTACGCTTCCCTTATATATGCGTGGTACTCCCGCTAGAGTAAACTGAGTGGTTCCTAGTCATGATCCTTTTAAAGAGTTTGCAGGGAATTCAGGTTCCATCCTTTTATATACCTCACGTGGGCATATGGGTGCTCCTACACGCACAGTGTTGAAGTGGTTTACAGTTTGGTTCAATGGCTTTCAGCACCCTCATTATATAAATTGTTCCCATCCTACTGCTTGGGGAGGGAAGGGAAAAATGAAGATGTCTCCTGGCCCTATCACAACATTCCTATAGCTCCTTTCCTGCTAGAAATGCAGTTTCTTGGGCAATCTGTTTCCACTGGCTCTGTACCCTGCAGCCTGTGCTGTACTTTTCTCCTCTGGAAGCTCGGGGGCAGCTACTGTTGCTTCCACCAATTGTAATGGTGCATGGATTTCCAGTAAAATCATGCAGTGTGGAAGGGCACATACATTGAAAAGAGGCTAGTTCTTAGCTCTATAGTCTCCAGCTGTTGGTGGATTACCAGGCTGAGATGTTCTGGGGTTAGGGGAATGTATTTTGGAAGTGCTGCTGCTCCTCATTTCTCTCTTGTGTGCTTAAGAGTTTTTCTGACCCATTTGCACATAAGTAGTCTCGTGTGTGTGTGTGTGTGTATGCGTGGGTGCTGGAGATCTTTATATGAAGATCCTTGGCTTGTGCAAAACAGCTGTCAATGCAATCATGCTGATTTACAGTGGCAGAGGCTCTGGGCCTTGTCCTGCTTGTGCGTGTATGCATTCTGGGCCTGATCCTGAGAGATGAGGCACATCTGCAACTCCCACTGGAGAGAGACTGCCACTAAAACCTTAATCTGGCAGGTGAAGCCAGATGCAATGTACTTGTACCACAGGGTAGCAGAGAATCCAAATTATTTCCTTGCTTCAGGGACAGGAATGATGGATGTGTTTCTAAATGCTTTTGAATTGGGAAGTGAATTGAACAAGGGGAGGCAGGAGGACATGGTATGGTACCTAGCTCTACTACCGTCTGGGACATTTTCACCTTTATAGACAAAGAGGATTATAAAGATTAAGGGTGATTAAACTTTTTTCAGCAACGCTTGTTTACAACTGACCCCTGAAGTACATAGGAGAAGGTTGCAGGGAGTTCTGAAAAAAGGGGATAAGACCTATACTGTGGCTTCAACTCAAGTGAGGACATCTAAGAGGGCTTACAAGGCCTTCCTGTGCAGCTGCAATAGACACTACCGCCCACTGTTAACACATGTCCATCAAGAAGAAAGGCTGCGCACTGTCCCTGGGACCTATCACTTCAGTGGGGACCAGAGCCAGCAAGAGGGTGAAGGGGCCAGTTCCTGCAGACACCCTCCACTTCAGCAGCCTGCTCAGCGCCTTGAGCTGGTCACCTTGCAGCCCTGCCCCATTCACTAACCTAGCACCTTGGTGTGCCTCACAGGCACCCTTTGTCTGGGACCGAGGGAAGGGCTGGGGGACCACCAATGCTGGGCAGAGGCAGGTGCTCAGGCTGGACCTGTGTGTTGTTACCTTGATTGTCCCAATCACTCCCCACCAAACCCCTGATCTCTGTGGGTGTGGGGCTGATACTCCAGGGGGCCCGACAGCTGTGAATTGTAGTGTGCGGAGGCTTGGAATGGGAATAGGCTTGAACCCTCTATCTTCCTCCAGTCACCTTGGGAGCCACCACGTTTTGGCACCAGCTCCTTCTTGCCCACTACCTGACGGCTCCGCTTCACCCTCTTCCACCTGCCAGGGGCTTTGGGCTCCTCCAGCCCTGGGCGGGAGACAGCACCAGCCACTACCCTGTCAACATATACAGTTTGGGGGTGCAATGCCCCCCCATCACCCTCAACTCTGCCCCTGGGACTTTGTTAGGCCACACCCCACAGTTTGGGAATCCCAGACATAAGAAAATGGGGACCTGGTTGTGGGGGTGCCATGATCAATGAGGCTTATACATTAAAATGTTTAGAACAATTCTATAAATTTTTGCCCCTGAAACCTAAAATTGTGGTTAATGGACAAAGATTGTAGAGATGTAACTGTAGCAGGGAAATTGGCAGACCCTCATGTGGATAGTCAGCCTGGGTTTGATAGAAGGGGATCAGAGAACAAGGATTAGGCCCATGCGGAGACCCACCCTGAGGGGAGTGAAGTCACCTTGGAGAAGCCCTGGGACATATCTTTTTTGTTCAACATCTTCATAAATGATCTGGAGGATGGTGTGGATTGCACCCTCAGCAAGTTTGCAGATGACACTAAACTGGGAGGAGAGGTAGATATGCTGGAGGGTAGGGATAGGATACAGAGGGCCCTAGACAAATTAGAGGATTGGGCCAAAAGAAATCTGATGAGGTTCAACAAGGACAAGTGCAGAGTCCTGCACTTAGGACGGAAGAATCCCATGCACCGCTACAGACTAGGGACAGAATGGCTCAGCAGCAGTTTGACTAGGGGTTACAGTGGATGAGAATCTGGATATGAGTCAACAGTGTGCCCTTGTTGCCAAGAAGGCCAATGGCATTTTGGGATGTATATATAGGGGCATTGCCAGCAGATCGAGGGATGTGATCGTTTCCCCTCTAGTCAACAGTGGTGAGGCCTCATCTGGAGCACTGTGTCCAGTTTTGGGCCCCACACTACAAGAAGGATGAGGAAAAATTGGAAAGAGTCCAGCAGAGGGCAACAAAAATGATTAGGGGACTGGAACACATGACTTATGAGGAGAGGCTGAGGGAACTGGGATTGTTTAGTCTGCTGAAGAGAAGAATGAGGGAGGGATTTGATAGCTGCTTTCAACTACCTGAAAGGGGGTTCCAAAGAGGATGGCTCTAGACTGTTCTCAGTGGTAGCAGATGACAGAACAAGGAGTAATGGTCTCAAGTTGCAGTGGGGGAGGTTTAGGTTAGATATTAGGAAAAACTTTTTCACTAGGAGGCTGGTGAAACACTGGAATGCATTACCTAGGGAGGTGGTGGAATCTCCTTCCTTAGATATTTTTAAGGTCAGACTTGACAAAGCCCTGCCTGGGATGATTTAGTTGGGGATCGGTCCTGCTTTGAGCAGGGGGTTGGACTGGATGACCTCCTGAGGTCCCTTCCAACCCTGATATTCTATGCTTTTATGACTATTCCCCTATATTCCGCACTGGTGAGGCCCCACCTGGAGTATTGTGTCCAGTTTTGGTCCCCCCACTACAGAACGGATGTGGACAAATTGGAGACAGTCCAGCGGAGGGCAACAAAAATTATTAGGGGGCTGGGGCACATGACTTACGCGGAGAGGCTGAGGGAACTGGGGTTATTTAGTCTGCAGAAGAGAAGAGTGAGGGGGGGATTTGATAGCAGCCTTCAACTACCTGAAGGGGGGTTCCAAAGAGGATGGAGATCAGCTGTTCTCAGTGGTGGCAGATGACAGAACAAGAAGCAATGGACTTGAGTTGCAGTGGGGGAGGTCTAGGTTGGATATTAGGAAACACTCTTTCACTCAGAGGGTGGTGAAGCACTGGAAAGGGTTACCTAGGGAGGTGGTGGAATCTCCATCCTTAAAGGTTTTTAAGGCCCAGCTTGACAAAGCCCTGGCTGGGATGACTTAGTTGGTGTTGGTCCTGCTTTGAGCAAGGGATTGGACTAGATCTTCTGAGGTCTCTTCCAACCCTAATATTCTATGATTCTATGACATCTGGGGAAAAGTGGTATTCAGTAGGCAGCCAGCAAGGTCACTTTGCCTGGGATTGCTCATTCCGCTCACTAAGCCCCAGTGCAGTGCTGGAAAGGCTAGCTGCACCCCAACCTCACAGAATTAACCATGTGACTGAATCACCAGAGGGAGGGAGTCTCACAGTCATTTCATTGATGGCACACAGTGTTCATGTGAGCCGCTCACACCCAAAACCACTGTCCACAAGTCATGTTTCACCCTTCTGGGTGCAGATCATCTGCCAGTGGGAGAGAAAGGTGGTAGTTAATAGGGAGAGAAACTGGAACTGCTAACACTAGAGTTAGGCCCCATGTAATTAAACCCCATCAAATGCTCTCTGGGTGTGAAATCTGGGTTAAAGTTCCTGGTGTAAAAGCCTTTGTATAGAAATCTGTGCTGTAGGGAGAGCAGCCCCAGGAAGAGTAACTGGTTGTAGGTGTATTGTTAGGTATTCCAATTCTTTGCTTTGGGGGAATGAATGATATCACTTTAAAAGTAAAAGAGGGGAATCAGATGCCCTCAGTTAGCCCCAGACCTGCAAGGGACTGTTAGTCAAAATGCAACTGGGGCAGCTGACAGGAAGTAGAGGACGTGCATTCCCCTGCCTGTATCCCAGAGGAATCCTTATCTTTCCAGTATGTGCAGACAACCACCGCGGGGCAGGGGGAGTTAGATGCCTGCTCTGGCCTGACCTCCAAGGAGGTGGGGCAGAGAAAGGAATTTGGCTATGGAGGGAGCTTGAGGAATCTCCTTTGCTTGACCTCACTGCTATTAAAACGAGTCCATGGTCAAGAGTTGCTTCACAGGGAAGCAGCCCTGCCTCATTTTCTCCCTTTGGTCCAAAGAATACTTCCAGATGAAGTAGGGAACCGCAAGCCATCATGGGGGCCGCTAACCCCTTAAGGGACAAAAGGGACACCTCAAATGCCTTCTAGTTCACACCCAAATGTTTTGGGGGAACAAGGGTAAGAGGGGGTCATGCAAGAGCTCAGCCCTGTACATTCTAAACAGAGGTTCTAAATTATACAGGATCAGGGGCAGACCAGCAGGGAGTCCTCATCATCTGCCGCCCACCAGGTGAGGTGGGGGATGCCCCCACACCCATGATGCCCTCCAATCCCAAACCTGGCAGAAGCTGCAAGGTGGGGGTAGCCCCCGCAGCGACCCCGCAGCACCCCGACTCTGTCTCCGGCAGTGCTTACCTGAGGCAGCTCCCAGGAAGCATCCGGCAGGTCCCTCTGGCTCCTAGGGGCTGGGGGGAGCCGCTCCTCCCACTGATCACATCAAAAGTGGTGCCTTAGGTGCCGACTCCCTGGGTGATCTGGGGCTGGAGCACCCACGGGGAAAAATTGGTGGGTGCACCCACCGGCAGCTCCCCACCCCGCGCCCAGCGCCAGCTCACCTCACCTCCACTCCGCCTCCTCCACTGAATGTACCACCCCGCTCTGCTTCTCCATGGCCCCCACCCCCCGCCAGCTTCCCGCAAATCAGCTGTTCGGCGGGAAGCCTGGGAGGGCTGAGAAGCAAGTCGCGGCTTCCTGCTCAGGCCGAGGGTGGCGGAGGTGAGCTGGGGCGGGGAGCGGTTCCCCTGCGCGCCCCCCTCCCTCCCCCAGTTACCTGCTGCGGCACGTGCGGCCCTCCTCGCGACCCCCCCTGCCCGAGCTCACCTCCGATCTGCCTCCCTGGGCCTGAGCGGGAAGCCGTGGCTTGCTTCTCAGCCTGCCCCAGCTTCCCTGCGCAAACAGCTGATTTGCGGGAAGCCTGGGGGGCGCGGGGGCAGAGAAGCAGAGCAGGGCGGCGCATTCAGGGGAGGAGGCGGAGGCGGAGCGGAGATTAGGTGGGGCAGGGATCTGCCGGTGGGTGCTCTGCACCCACCAAATTTTCCCCTTGGGTGCTCCAGGGGTGGAGCACCTGTGGAGTCGGTGCCTAAGGCGCCACTTTTGGCCGGTTAAATTTAGAAGCCCTTTTAGAACTGGTTGTCCCTCGTGGAACAACCAGTTCTAAAAGGGCTTCTAAATTTAACAACCAGTTCTAGCGAACCGGTGCGAACCAGCTCCAGCTCACCACTGGATGGGGGAAGCTGTCCACCCCACCCCCTATGGCCCCCTGACTCCATCCACAGCAGAAGCCACAGGACGGGGGAAGCCCTCCCCCCCGCACCACCCTAACCTTCACTCTGGCAGAAGAAACCCCCAGTGCCCCGACCCTCTCTCCGCAAATGCTGTGATGTGGCAAGGGAAGTCCACGTGCCTGACCCTGCTCTCTGGAAGAAGTGCCAGGTGGGCGGGGTGGGAGAAACCCCAGCGCACGAACCCTGGTCCCTTGCAGAAGGGCTGGCGGGGGGTGGGGGTGGCAGGGGAAGCCCCTGCACCTGGATCCCCACTGTGGCCCTGGGACTAGAGGAGCTCTGACTCCCCGCTATGGCCCCAAGGCCTTGATGTGGGGACAGAGCTTCTCCGGTCTTGCCATGGCACAAGGACAGAACTTCTCCAGTTTTGGGGCTGCTGGAGTTGGGGCAGAAAGAAGCAAATGGGTCGTGGGGTGGGCAGAAGGGGGGGGGAACCCTGGGTGGAACAGGGGTGGGGTTGCGGGGAAAGGGCAGAAAGGGGTGGGGCTGTGGGCGGGGGCTGCAGGCAGAAAGGGTAGGGAGGGGCCCCCCCACTTCCTCTGGCCCAGGGCCCCAGGAAACCTTAATCAGCTTCTGTACAGGATGGGATGTCTAATAACAATGTGGATTTTTGAAGGATGTATGTTGGCTTGCTAGCAGAATGTTTATTAGATGCATAGTTGAAATATGAAATTATGAATGGTGGTAATGATTTAAATGCCATTTTGGGAATAAACCTGTTAGTTTCTCTAGGATGCCAGTGAAGCACTTTAGTTACACCCATTTCTTTAGGGGGGATATATGACAGATATGGCAAAGTTCTGACATATCCTTCTTGGGAGACCTTACTAAGTTAAGTAAGTATCCTTGGGGTCCATTGTATTAAATTAATGGTTTATATATTGTTGTGGGGCCATGATTGTATGTTCTCTAGGGAAAAGATATGACAGATGTGAGATCTGGCCATTCAAAGGGCTTGTCAAGGTTCATTCCCCACTCTGAACTCTAGGGTACAGATGTGGGGACATGCATGAAAACCTCCTAAGCTTACTTTTACCAGCTTAGGTTAAAACTTCCCCAAGGTACAAACTATTTTACCCTTGGACTTCCACTGCCACCACCAAACTTTATCTGGGTTCCTGAGAAAATGGAGTTTGGAAAGGTCTTTCCCCCCAAAATCCTCCCAACCCTTGCACCCCACTTCCTGGGCAAGGTTTGGTAAAAATCTTCACCAATTTGCATAGGTGACCACAGACCCAAACCCTTGGATCTTAGAACAATGAAAAAAGCATTCAGTTTCCTTACAAGAAGGCTTTTAATAGAAGTAAAAAAGAATCACCTCTGTAAAATCAGGATGGTGAATACCTTACAGGGTAATTAGATTCAAAACAGAGAATCCCTCTAGGCAAAACCTTAAGTTACAAAAAAGACACACAGACAGGAATATTCATTCTATTCAGCACAGCTATTTTCTCAGCCATTTAAAGAAATCATAATCTAACACATACCTAGCTAGATTACTTACTAAGTTCTAAGACTCCATTCCTGTTCTGTCCCCAGCAAAAGCGTCACACAGACCCTTTGTTTTTCTCCCTCCTCCCAGCTTTTGAAAGTATCTTGTCTCCTCATTGGTCATTTTGGTCAGGTGCCAGCAAGGTTACCTTTAGCTTCTTAACCCTTTACAGGTGAAAAAAATTTTCCTCTGGCCAGGAGGGATTTTAAAGGTGATTACCCTTCCCTTTATATTTATGACAGGGCTATATTAAAAATATGCTAGAAAAGAATGGACTTTTTGTAAGTGAATTTCCTGGGGAATCCCTCGGTAGAGGTTAATGTGAATTCTCCAGCTTTTTGAATCTATGCCCTGAGGAAAGAGTGATTATCAGTTGATTACCTGTTCCAGGAGACTGGTAGATTAAAGGCCTGAGCTGTTGTAAAGACACAGCTGAACTGCCCAGCTTATGTTCTGGTTCTGAATCCGAGACAGTTAAGAACGTCTAACCACAGAGAAAAACAAATTATGGGCTTTAACTACAGAGACCAAGGTTGGAGACCAGAGACCAAAGTTGGAGTTGGGGTTTTAGCATGTCTGTAAGGTCTTTTATTGTTTTTAATGTTTTCTCTGTAATGTGCTTGCTTAGAAAGAGCTGTGTGGTAACTTATAACTGTGGGCAGGTACATTGCTCATAACCTTTGGAGAGAAAGTGAAGTTCAGAGACTGGCCTGTTTCGGCAAGCTGGCTGGGAATATCACAGTGTAGGCAGGGAACTGTGCAGCTTTAAAGTTTCCCCAATCAGGAGAGAATGACCCGAGGGTCTCCACCCAAGAGAGGTGATATCTTGGAGCTGGAAGCCTAGACTGGATGCCCTTGCTGGACCCCGGTGGGGAATTACAGGTGCAGGTGTTTCATATCTGGTCTTGAAAAAACAGTGTGTTCAGAGGGTCAGCTGTCTCTAGTCACAGTCAGGCTTTGACCTCTCTAGCCATACTGCCACAAGGGTGCCAATTCATGCCAACTGTGCTGGGGATTTCTGCAACGTGGGCACCTGTCTTCTAGGGACTGGACTGAGTCCAACTCATTTTGCATAGGCCATTGAGCAGCTGTGAGATTAACTGACTGTCAGTCACTACAGAGGTATGTCTGATTCAAAGTTCTAAGTCAGAGTTGTAGATCGATGCTTGATGCACGCAAGTGTGTGTTTGGATATAACTGAAATCTGTGTTAAAATAATGTACTTTAAAGCTTAGGCACAGC
Source organism: Natator depressus (assembly GCF_965152275.1). Classification (NCBI taxonomy): domain Eukaryota; kingdom Metazoa; phylum Chordata; order Testudines; family Cheloniidae; genus Natator; species Natator depressus. The sequence goes on from NC_134234.1 coordinate 295,755,337, forward strand.
TGAGGAGATAACATTTCAGTCTTTGCATTTTCTTCATTTATAAAGTGTATTTTTTCTTACCACTTACACCATTTATTTTGATCCTAAAATTAATTTTTCAAAGAAACACAGAGATGGAATAAATTAATACCCTTTCTACACTTTTTAATGTGTTCCAATCATCTTGGTAAGAGAGCAGCATTGGAAGAAAAATTGGAAGACCAATAATCTAAAAATAAATTGCCAGACAAAAAATCTTTAAACTGAAGTTAAGGTTATAAATGAGTTAAATTTAAGGAGGACCTTAGAAGAACCTTAAAGTAGAACAAATAAATAAAGAATTCTGAAAGCTGGAAAATTCAAAGTTGAAGTTGCACTTTAGAAACAGTGATAAAAACCAATGGAATGTATGGCTTTGCTTGCACAGTTAGACAGCAGTGGTGTACTGGATTGAAGAAAAAGTTGGGAGCCAGGAGACCTGGACCAAAATTTACAAACATCACTGGTGATTTTAAGGGCCTCAGTGTTAGTGTGCTCAACTTGAGACACCTAGAAATAGTCTGATTTTCAGAATGTGCATTGTACCTCCCCCCGGAAAATTTGGCCCCTTTAGGTGTCTCGAGTTGGGAACCCAAACTTTGTGGAACTCAGAATCATTATGGGATAGATGCACAAAAAAGCTTAGGCACCTAAGTCCAACATTGAGGTGCCAATGAGATTCTCAGAACCTCTGCTCAGCTGCTGCCTAACTCTGTAAGTGCCCAAGTCCCTATCCATTGAAATTCCCACTGTTAAAGTCTCCATGGCACCTAAAAATCTACCAGTGAGCATGTGCATAGCTGCCTTTTTCTAGGCACCTATCTCACGCCTAAGCCCCAACAGGATCCCTCCCCTTGCTTCTCTCACCTGCGGGGGCTGATCTTACAATGCAATGTAAGCACTGGGCCAGAGTGAGAGTGACTGTATAGCCTGCAGTTAGGACACTCACCTGGGAAGTAGTAGACCCAGGATAGAGACCCCTTGCTCCAGTGGATATTTAATTATTTACTTATGCAAAGTGGAACAACTTACAAAGAGAGTTTGAGAGGCCCTATTAAAGAATGCCCCATAAGCCAGCAGTTAGGGCACTCACCTGGGATAGGGGAGATCCAAGTACAAATCCCTTTGCCATGTGAAGCAGAGCAACAGTTGAACCTAGGTCTCCCCCAGGGCCAGATTAAAGAATCTGGGGCCTTGTGCACTATAGAAATTGCTCCTCCCACCAACCTTCCTTAAATTAGACAGAGCATAGATTTTAAAACCAGAAGAGACCATTATGATAATCTAGTCTGACCTCTGGTATAACACAGGCCACAGAACTCCCCCAAAATAACACCAATAAATAACTAATATTTATTCAATATTTCTGCCTTTTCTGCATGATTATGGATAATTCTATCCTTTCCATCTAGTAATGGATCAATACCATTGTCAGGATTCTTATTGTTCCTAATATATTTTTTTTAAAAGTCTGCACGGACAGACTTCTGCACCGCACATAGGCAGTTGGGAACTCTGTGCCAACACAGGAGTCCACCTGCATGGTTATTTCTGCAGGATCCAGGGCTTGGTTTATACCTGGTGTGACAAAGTTCCTCCTCTGCTTTAGTGAGTCCTGTACTTATTGGTGGATTTGCTTGCCTCAGAGATTCACAGCCACCCTCAGCTTGGCCACTTTTGCTTGTGGCTCAAACCTGCCGTTCACTCAGGTAACCTTATCACTGGCCAGCATAGGGAAAGGGAAGAGAACAATCCCTGTAGCCTCTGCTGACCCACCTAGTGGGTCACAGGATAGGCCAGGGACCTTCCCATCTGGTAGGACCCACAGTCCAGGTCACCTCATCTTGTCTCAATTAGGGAGTTGAAGCAGATGGGGGGGAGGGGCGGGAAGAAACCCAGGCGCACCCTGTACTCCAGGTTCCAGCCCAGGGGATTGCAACTGTCTACAGTGTCTCTTGTAACAGCTGCAACTCCCTAGGCTACTTCCCCACGGCCTCCTCCCAACACCTTCTTTACCCTCACCACAGGATCTTCCTCCTGAAACCTGATCACACTTGTACTCCTCAGTCCTCCAGTGCATGCAGTCCCCCACCAAACCACTCAGCTCTCCCACAAGTGCTGGGAGGTCCTTTTTAAACCAGGCATCCTGATTAGTCTGCCTGCCATAATTGATTCTAGTATGTTCTTAATTGGCTCCAGGTGTCTTAATTAGCTTGCCTATCTTAATTGATTCTGGCAGGTTCCTGATTGCTCTAGTACAGCCCCTGCTCTAGTCACTCAGGGAACAGAAAACTCTTCATCCAGTGGCCAGTAGACCCACCTTCGACTCCTCTGCTGAACCTGACTGGCCTGGAGGGAGGAGGGAGACTGCTGCTGCTGCTGGACCGTGGGCCCTTGCTGCTGCTGCCACTACTGCCCCTGCTCCAGCTGCTCCCCTGGCCGGGCTGTACGCCATCTCCCCTGCCCGGTTGCTGGCCAGCTGCTGGACCACCCACCCACCCTTGGGTGCTGTTGCCTCTGTTCCAACTACAGCCCCTTGGGAGCAGGGGGGGCTGCTGGCCCACTCCCCAGAGGAGGGGGGAGTGAGGGACCCCTACCCCAGCCGTTGCCGCTACCGCTGCTGTGGATACCACCACCACCATCAACACCACCGGTGAGGGGTCCTCTCTACCTGCCTGGCCACCGGGCTGCTGCCTGGAGCTGCTGCTGCTGCTGCCTGAGAGCTGCCAGACCCCGAAGGAGGAGGGGACGAGGCCATCTGCTGCTGGGGGAGCACACAAAGACTCTGTAGACCACCGTGGAGGGGGCCAGAAGAGCTGAGTGACTTTTGGACTGTGCTCTTGTGGTGGGGGTCTTGACTGTGTTTGCGGGGACACAGGGGGTGTGGCGTGGAGCCTGCCCCCTAGTCCATCAGTGTGTCCCCACCCCCAACCACCACCACCACCACCGTCGGCGCTGCCCCCTCCACCACCCCCAGCGGACACTCACCATCTACCTCAAGCTCCTGCTTCTGGGATTCCGCTGCTTGCTTGGCCTGCTGCCCCCTTTCACCACCTTTGGGGCCTGCAGCAGCAGCCAGCCCACACTAACTTTTTCTTTTTCTTCCTTGCAAGTGCACGTGGGCGCACGTGCCCCCCGCCCCATCCTGGACTGACCCCTTCAGCACCCCCAGCTTTGTCCCTGGCCCCCTGCCCCATTTTCCCCTAGCAGCCTTTCTGCCCTCCCCTTTACCCCAGTACCTGGCTGACTTCAGTTTGTTTGCCTGCCCCGCCCTTCTCCCTCTGCAGCCCTTGCTTGTTTGCCCCGCCCTTGCCTCTGAAGCCAGCCCCTAGGTTCCCTGTCCTGCTTCCAGCCTGGTTCTCCCCCCTCCCTATGTGATAGCCCTACCCCGGTTGACCCCTACTCAGTGCGCCCATATCCCCTCCCATGCGCTTGTGCCCTTCCCCTGTTTGAGTTTGCCCCAACCTCACTGCACTCCCCGAATGTTGTTCTGACCCCCCTCCCCTAGTGCAGCTAGAGGAGCCGGTTTTCCACCCTGAGTCGGTGACTGCCCCCCACAAGCCCTTGAAAGCCCCCTGTCCAGCCCATTCCCTTTGGCACCCTCCTCCCCTGCCTGCAGCCTAGCGGGGAGGAGTGGTTGCCCTGCCTCCCCTTTCCCCTCCTCTTCCCGGTGTCCTTCCCTCCCTCCCTACTTATTATGGCGGGGGATACGACGGGCGGGGCCCCTCCAGCAGCCCCGGATACCCCTCCCCCGCCTGCCCCTCCGTCACCCCCCCGAGCCTCTACCTCAGCCGCCGCTGCCGAACCACCTGTCACCGCCTCCGCCAGGGCGCCGGCAGCGGCGGGCACCGGGGCGACCTCCGTTGCTGCCACGTCCCTCCCCCCCTTAGATTCTGGGGGAGCCCCCCCAGCCGGCGGGAAGGGCCAGGGTAGGAAGAAGGGGAAGGGCCCTGCCAAAAAGTCCAGGCCCTCCATGGCAGGGACTGCCCTCACTGCCGTGGCCCCGCCATCGGCCGCGGCCTCCCACCCCGCTGCTCCTTCCACCAGCTCTGCGGGTGTCCCTCCCTCGGCCCCCAGGGCGTACGCCCAAGTGGCGGCAGCCCCCCCTCCCACCGTTACATCATCTCCCCCGCCCGCCGCCTCTGCTACCATCTATAGCGGCCGGGGCCCCTTTTCCACCATGACCAGGAAGCACGGCGTCCGTTGCCTCCTGGTGCCCGCCTCGCCCCACGTGGAGACGTACGTGCGGGCGTTGGCGAGGGTGGTGGGGCCCACGGCCATTGTGGCGGCCTCCAAAATGTACGGGAAGGTGGTCTTCTTCCTGGCATCGGAGGTCGCTGCCCAGGAGGCGGTGGAGAAGGGCCTGGCGGTGGGGGGCGTGTTCGTCCCCCTCGAGCCGCTGGACGACCTGGGCGTCCGCCTGGTCCTGACTTCTGTCCCTCCCTCCCTTCCTTCCAAATGCCGCCCTGTTACCCGCCCTCTCTACCCTGGGGAAGCCCATCTCGGTTTTAAGCCCTCTCCCCTTGGGCTGCAAGGACCCCGCCCTCCGTCACGTCCTCTTGTTCCGCCGGCAAGTGCAGCTGCAACTGCCGCCGGCGGCGCGTGACGGAGAGGTGCTTGAGGGGTCCTTTTTGATCCCCTACCAGGGGGCCCAATACCGGGTGCATTATTCTACGGGGGAGGCCCGGTGCTACCTCTGCCGGGCGACGGGGCACGTCCGGAGGGACTGCCCCTTGGCCCGGCAAGGAGAGGCATCCGGGACCCCTGAGCCCCGGCAGGGCGCTGGCCCCGTCATCGCCAGCGCCCCTGGCTGCCCGGCGCCCGAAGCCGCCCCTCCTCCCACCCAGTCCATCACTGCTCCCGCTCGGGCCCAAGGGGCGCTCCCCCAAGCACGCCCAGACGAGCGGGAGAGCCTCGCCTCTGCTGCCTGCAACTCGGCGGGGCCCCTTGAGGAGGGTGCGGCAGGGATGCCGCCTAGCGTGGGAGAGGGCCTGCCCCAGGAGGACTCTTCCCTCCCTTTTTCCGCCCCACCGTTGCCTCCCACGGTCCCTGAGCCATTATCCTTGCCCCCTGACCCGACCCCTGCTAGCCAGCCCCCCGATGATGCCATGGAGGGCTGGGCCCTAGTCCAGGGGAAGCGGGGCAAGCGGAAGGCTCGAGCTCCGCCCCTCTCCACCGATGCGGAAGCCCCCCGGAAGACCAGGAAGGGGGGCGTTGATGCCGAGCCCTCTGCCTTGCCCGTGGGCGCATACCATCCCCTGGCGCCGGCTGGGGAAGACGTGGCAGCACGGGAGGGCAGTACCGTCCCTCCCTTAGAGTCCCTTCCCCCCAAGGACTCCGATGTAACCCCACCTGCCCCCTTACCATCCACAACCCCTGTGAGCCTCGGGGCAAGTGTCGCCTCGGGCACTAGCGGGGAGACCTCCGGGGTGGTGGAAGGAGAGCTCCCCTCCATTTATGAGGAGATCGAGACCCTGGGTCTGACCCCAGTCACCCAGGGGGAGGACGACCCTCTGCTAGCGGGCCTCGATCTGAGCGACCTCACCCCGGCCCTGCCTTCCCCATGTCCCCTTCCCCTAACCGCTACCTTTGCTCCCGCCTCCGAGGGTTCCCAGGGCTCCTCCATCTGCCCGGCCGTGGGTGGCACCACGCTGTTAGCCGCCGAGCCCACCGAGGCTACCGCTGGTGCGCTGCGGCTGGGACCCGAGCCCCACGGGTTGCCCCTCGAGGGCGTGGGGCGACCGATCTCTTCCCCGGGCGAGGACCCCGCTGACGGTGCTGGGATCATTATGCCGGCCGTGGCGCCGGAGCCCAGCAGCATAGAGGGTCCCCTGCCCCACCCCCACCCCCCAGAGCCTGATCGAGAGGGGCCTTTTTCCAGTGGCTTGCCTCCTAGGGCCCTGGATTCCACCTTTGCCCCTCTCCCTGGCTCTGCACCCAACCCTTGCCTTCCCCTTACTCCGGATCCCTGCCCTGCCCCTGACGTCAACCCCGCCCCTGTTCCCCCCACTTCCCGTGCTATCATTGCCGCCCCTGGGGCCGTCATCTCCTCGCTCCTCGAGGATAGCCCCCAGGGAGCGGCTTCTGTATTCCCCAGTCCCGACTCACTAGGGGCTGCCACCTTCCCTCCGCCGCCCCCACTCGAGCCAGGGTTTGCAGGGGGCTGCGTGGCGCCAGCCCATCAGGTGCCACGTCGGGGGTCCGCCCCTTGTCTGCCCATTTCGGTGGGCCACGGGGCTGTGTCGGCAATCCCTCCGGAGGACAGCTGGGGGCTAGTGGCCCCGGCCCCCCATACGCTGCGGGAGGAGCTGCGGCAGTTCCTTGAGGACGTCCGGGGCTCCCGTAATAAGGTGCAGCTCGCCCTGCAGCGATGGGGGGATTTCCATCTCATCCTCCGGGCCGCAAGGGCCCTCATGGGGGAGGGTAAAAAGACCGGGAAGCAGGCTGCCGCGACTTACCAGCGGGTCCGCCTCTTCCGTGACTCCCTAATTACCTACGGGGTAGGTCACGGATTGTTGCGCGGCCCGTCGGGAACCGCGAGCATCCCTGCCGGTGAGGATCCCCCCCAGCCCTCCTCATGGAACCCCTTACCATCGTCACGTTAAACACCTGGGGCTGTAGGATGGGTCTCCGCAGGTGCCAGGTGCTCTCCTTCCTTCGGGAAGGGGGGTACTCTGTGATTTTCCTGCAGGAGACCCATACGGATCCGGCCGCCGAAGCTAGCTGGCGGCTGGAATCGGGGGACATGGTCTACCTTAGCCATCTCACAGTTCGTACGGCTGGAGTGGCGACCCTGTTCTCCCCCAACCTACGGCCCGAGGTGCTGGGGGTCGCTGAGGCTGTGCCGGGCCGCCTGCTGCACCTCCGGGTCCGTTTGGAGGGGCTCGTGGTCAATCTTGTCAACATCTATGCCCCGACATCGGGCCCGGAGCGGCTCCGTTTCTTTCAGCAGGCGTCCGCCTTCCTCGGCACTTTGGATCCTCAAGAGTGCCTGGTCCTGGGCGGGGACTTCAATACAACCCTCGAGGAGCGGGACCGCTCGGGGACCGAGCAGTGCCCGGCCGCCGCGGACGTCCTCCGGGAGATAGTGGACCATCACTCCCTGGTGGACGTCTGGCGCGACCACCACCCGGACGACGCCTCGACGTTCACCTTTGTCCGGGTGGAGGCCCGTCGGTCGCGCTACTCCCGGTTGGACCGCATCTATCTCTCACGTTTCCATCTTTCACAGGCCCACTCCTCCAGCATCCGGCCGGCCCCATTCTCTGATCATCACCTGGCCACCGTGACGGTCTCTCTCTGTGCAGAGAGGCCGGGGCCGGCCTATTGGCATTTTAATAACAGCTTGTTGGAGGACGTGGGCTTCGTGGCATCCTTCCGGGAGTTCTGGTTGGCCTGGCGAGGGCAGCGACGTGCCTTTCCCTCGGCGCGGCGGTGGTGGGACCTAGGGAAGGTGCGCGCCCGGCTCTTCTGCCGTGACTACACCCGGGGAGCCAGCCGACGGAGGGATGTGGCGATAGGGCAGTTGGAACGGGAGGTCTTAGAGCTGGAGAGGCGTCTGGCCGCCAGCCCCGAGGATCCATCCCTCTGCGGAGCGTGCCGGGAGAAGTGGGAGGAGCTCCGGGCCCTGGAGGACCTTCGGGCCCGGGGTGCTTTTGTTCGATCCCGCATCCGCCTCCTTCGGGAGATGGATCGTGGCTCCCGCTTCTTCTACGCCCTGGAGAAAAAGAGGGGGGCCAAGAAGCACGTCACTTGCCTCTTCGCAGAGGATGGCACCCCCCTCACGGATCCGGTGGAGATGTGCGGGAGGGCCAGGGCCTTCTACGCAGGCCTTTTCTCCCCGGATCCCACCGATCCTAACGCTTGCAGAGTGCTCTGGGACGAACTCCCGACGGTCAGCGCGGGCGACCGAGACCGGCTAGAGCTGCCTCTCACTCTGGCCGAGTTCTCGGAAGCCCTCCGCCGCATGCCCACCAATAAAACTCCGGGCATGGACGGGCTGACCGTGGAGTTCTACCGCGCGTTCTGGGACGTCCTCGGCCCAGACTTAGTTACCGTCTGGGCCGAGTCTCTGCAGAGCGGGGTCCTCCCTCTTTCGTGCAGGCGAGCCGTGCTCGCCTTATTGCCGAAGAAGGGGGACCTCCGCGATTTACGAAATTGGCGTCCCGTCTCGCTCCTCAGCACGGACTATAAGGTCATAGCGAAAGCCATCTCGCTGCGGCTAGGGTCCGTGCTGGCGGACGTGATCCACCCAGACCAGACCTACACCGTCCCGGGCCGCACCATCTTCGACAACCTATATCTGGTCCGGGACCTTTTGGAACTCGGGTGTAGGGACGGTCTGTCGTTCGCCCTCCTGTCCCTGGATCAGGAGAAGGCGTTCGACAGGGTGGATCACGGGTATCTCCTGGGCACTCTGCGAGCGTTTGGCTTGGGTCCCCAGTTTGTGGGTTTTCTCCAGGTGCTGTACGCCTCCGCAGAGTGTCTGGTCCGGCTCAACTGGACCCTGACCGAACCGGTCAGCTTCGGGTGAGGAGTACGGCAGGGGTGCCCCCTCTCGGGCCAGCTGTACGCTCTGGCGATCGAGCCCTTCCTCTGCCTCCTCCGCAGGAGGCTGACGGGGTTGGCGCTACGGGAGCCGGAGATGCGGCTGGTCCTGTCGGCATACGCCAACGATGTACTCCTCGTGGTCCAGGACCCGGGCGACTTGGCGCGGGTGGAGGCTTGCCAGGCTGTATACTCGGCAGCCTCCTCCGCCCAGGTCAACTGGGTCAAGAGCTCTGGCTTGGTGGTAGGGGACTGGCGGCAGGCGAGCTCCCTCCCACCGGCGCTTCAAGCCATCCGGTGGAGCGCGGGTCCGCTGCTCTATCTCGGCGTTTACCTTTCTGCCACGCATCTGTCTCCGCCGGAGAACTGGCAAGGTTTAGAGGGCAGGGTGACAGAGCGGCTCCGGAGATGGACGGGACTGCTCCGGTGTCTGTCCTTTCGAGGGCGGGCACTGGTGCTCAATCAGCTAGTCCTGTCCATGCTCTGGTACCGGCTCAACACCCTGGTGCCGGCCCCGGATTTCCTGGCCAACCTCCGGAAATTGATTCTGGAGTTCTTCTGGTCAGGACTGCACTGGGTCTCTGCAGGGGTTCTCCATCTGCCCCTGGAGGAGGGAGGGCAGGGCCTGCAGTGTCTCCGCACGCAGGTCCATGTCTTCCGCCTCCAGGCCCTGCAGAGGCTCCTTTATGGTGCAGGTAGTCCGGCATGGAGCATATTGGCGCACGCCTTCCTGCGCCGCCTCCGAGGGCTCTGATATGACCGGCAGCTCCTTTATCTCCATCCGAGGGGTCTTCCGCGAGACCTCTCCGGGCTGCCGGTCTTCTACCAGGACCTCCTCCGGACCTGGAAACTCTTTGCAGCGACCAGGTCCGTGGCGGCCTCCGTGGGGGAAGACCTCCTCGCGGAGCCCCTGCTGCACAACCCCTACCTGCGTGTGCAGGCGGCGGAGTCCCCCTCGGTGCGCCAGCGGTTGGTCCTGGCAGAAGTCACCAAAGTCGGAGACCTCCTGGACTACGACCGGGGAGACTGGCTGGATCCCCTGACGCTCACTCAGCGCATGGGGCTCTCCAGACCTCGTACTGCCCTGCGCGTACTTCAGGAGGTGAGGGCCGCTTTGCCGCCCGCTGCTCGGGTTTACCTCGACCGGGTCCTGCGAGAGGGCGCGCCCCGCCCACCCTCCACCCCAGGCCCTCCAGACCTTTTCATCGGGCCCCTGCCCCGTGGACCCGACCGACCCCCCCCCCCCCCCCCGCCCCTTCACCGTGAGCCAGCTGCACGATCTGCAGCCGGTCCGGTTCCAGACCGCGCCAAAACAACATCTCTACACGCTCGTGCTCCACACCCTTCATGTCCTCACCCTCGCGTCCCGCCCTGACACAAAGTGGCGGGATCTCCTGCCACCTCTAGAGGGTGAGGAGCCCCGGTGGGCCAGCCTCTATTCCACCTTAGTCCTGAGGCCCGCCGGGGATATCAGTTGGCGGCTCCTACATGGGGCCGTGAGCACGGGCGTGTACTTGGCGCGGTTTACCCCAATCCCGGACACCTGCCCCTTTTGCGGCGTGAGGGAAACCCTGGCGCACGTCTATCTGGAGTGCGCCAGGTTCCAGCCCCTATTCCGGCTCCTCACGAATATTTTGTTAAGGTTTTGGTTGCACTTTTCTCATCACCTTCTTATCTATGCACTCCCTGTCCGTGGCCCCACTAAGTCGCGGGACCTCCTGGTCAACCTCCTCCTGGCCCTGGCTAAAGTGGCCATCTATAAAACCAGGGTGAGGAGGTTGGCCGATGGAGTCTCCTGCGACTGCAGGGCCTATTTCCGATCCTCCGTCCGTTCACGCCTCCGGGCAGAGTTCCTCTGGGCGGCGTCCACTGACTCCCTTGATGCCTTTGAGGAGCGGTGGGCGCTGTCTGGGGTTCTCTGCTCGGTGTCCCCGTCTGGTTCCCTTCGTTTGACCCTTTGACTGCACTCCCGTCCCTGTTGTTCATTAGTTGTCCCCCATAATTATTTGGCTTCCCAGGTCCTGTGGATCTCCCCCTTAGGCTGGGGGGGGATCCTTTAGCAGTGGGCGAGCTTCGCCTGCCCACTTCCTGGATCCCAATAAGACCAGACTCCTGTACCCCACTAGTCTGGGTCTGTCACACTGGATATAGCTTCCTCATGGCGTTGAGGACTTATTAATGAGAACTCAACTGTACATTGGTGTAGACCCAATAATCTATCTACTTGGTCTCTCCCTCTTTTAGTTAGTGTCTTAGATATTTAGTTCTAATACAGTTAGTTAAGTTTCAAACACTTAAATTCTGGCCCAGAGTGTCAAAACAGAAACTTTTGCCTTCTTTCTCTCCTACAGAGCTTCTGTAATCTATCTGTAGTCTGCATGGCATATATGATAATTGCGTGAGAGAACACATACTGCCCTCAGTTTTCCCAATTTAAACTGAAGTCTATTTTACAGAGTTATCTAATTTATTTATGCAACATGTTATAATCATCTGAAGCCGCAGTCTGCATTTTTATATCAAACTCCGACAACCCTTTCTTCATGCATCACTGCCGTCAGCAGAACTGCGTCTTGGGGATGAATGGGAAGGAGAATGCTTTTTAGCTGGTGTCTTGCTGCTGCTACTGCCATCATCCATCCTTCGTCTCCCCCTAGCACTGGGCTGGATGTGGTGAATGGGGATGAAGGAGAATGGAATGTGGTAAATGACCCTTGACTGAAGAGCCCCATGTGTTTTTATTCCTTTTACTTCAATACCTGGTATTTGCAAGATTTTTGGCTTTGAATTTATGTAGAGTTTTATCTACTGATCTAATGAAAAGTGGTGCATTATGCCCCCAGGGCAAGAGTAGCATGAGCTCCTCTTCTGCCATGCAAGAACAAGTGCTTTACTTTTCAGTGGATTCTGTCAGAAGTACAATGTGGAGCTGAAATGTCTTTGTTGTGTCAGTGTTCTCTAGACTCTGTCTGAGTAAGGTAAGGTGTATGTCATGGCTGCATGCCACAACAGCAGGGATACATACGCTAATACATTCTAGCTGTGTGAATATCAGGAATAAATTCTCCTAACAGGCCAAATTCATCATGAAATCCAGAGGCTGAATTTGACACAGTTGGTTCTTAGCATAAACATTTAAATTGTGGTTGTGTAACTCAATTTAGGAGAATGTGGGTCTTTGTCCCTTTCTAGTGGCTGGTACACTTTAGAGCGTAATGAGTTTGCCATAGCTGCCAAGTAGGGTAAGGTAACCAGCTAGAGGGAAGCGCATGCAATGTTATGTGTCAGCCCAAGTGCAGTTAATTTAACTTACAAATTTTGTCACTTGTGTACAAACAAGTGAAACAATTATTCATGCAAATACAGCAAATTTCAGCAATTGGGCATGTCTAATGTGTGCACAACCTTCATTCTGATTTCTTTACCCCTTCTGAAAAAAGAAACTAGATTAAATGCCTTTGCAGGCAACGGATGTCTGCTAATAAATGTTAGAAACTGACTTTGTCTCCCATGTTCCCCATTCTATTTTCTCTCTTTCCCTCTCCATGTCTTGTGCTCTACTCTGTCTCCATTATCACTTTTTCCCCTCGAATCAACAATGATTGCATTTAAAATGTTTCTACTTGCCTAGGTGTGTGAATATCAATGCTGTCAGTATTCCCCATTGCGCAAACAGGAAATATCTTGCAAACCAGTGAAATCTTTCAAAATGGTAGAAACATCTTCAGTGCAATCATGGTACTTCCTTTCCTCCTTCCACTCTCTGGGCCCAATCTTAGCCCCACTTCCATTCACAGCTGTGAGATAAGAGTGGCACCTAGGGACAAAACACCCCTTTGAGGCTGCCACGTAACATTTTGTATGCACTTTTGCAAGAACTTTTCACATCTGTTGCAGTTTAGATTAACTATTTTATTCTCCTAGCACTCCTGTGAAGAAGGTAAGTACTGTTCCTGTTTGGGAAAACCTAAGCCCATGGTTATGCAAACAATCTGAGGCACAGCCAGGTCTCTAGGCTCTCAGTGCTGTGTCCTAACTACAATATCATTCTTGCTTTCCTCATTGCACTCATGTTCCCACATAAACCAGGTGACTGTTACATGGTATATCTGATGGATTTTTGCATTGGTACAAGATATGTACATTGTATGAAACCTTTTAAAATATAAGCAGAGAACATCAAGGCTCCCAAAATATTCCACCATGTCCATGGGAGGAAAGACAGGCATGGTGTCTGAATTTCATTACATTGAAGATAATGTGAATTTTTTCTCTCGGACACAAATCTCTACTGAAGAAGAAACTGACAGTGATTTTCACATCTCTGGATTGTTAGTGAGTCAGTCACATCATCTGAGAGAGGGAGGGGTACTCTATAAAGAATGTGAAAAACAGGCAATCATCATAAATTTGTCCTGAAACCTCACATTGCCCAAATAATATAGGTATTGAGATACCAAGGAGAGTAAATCTGAAAGACATGGCTACCTTAATGTGTTTATGGAATGCAGGAATCATGCAGATACACATTATTTATGCCTATAATTGTTATTTCCAGTAGGTGGCTGCCTGTCACCTCACACGATTTAAGTAGTGTAAAATAAGAGCTGTCATGCCTCATAAGAACAACAGAGGCTATTCAAACAGTACAGTAAATCTGATTACCTGTGATCTGGATGGGGAAAATTCAGAGGTCCACAGAAATACTACTCTACCTAGCGGTAATTTTATTCTGAGGTACACAAAGCAAAACAAAACATCCCCTAGTGACTGCATTTATTTAAAAACACAGTATTGTATTCCCAAGGTAAATAAACAAAGAAATTAGGCTTTGAAAAACCTATTAGTCATCTAGTTCATCCTTCTGCAAATACAGGTTTGTTCATAAGAACATAAGAATGGCTATCCTGGGTCAGACCAAAGGTCCATCCAGCCCAGTATCCTGTCTACCGACAGTGGCCAATACCAGGTGCCCCAGAGGGAGTGAACCTAACAGGTAATGATCAAATGATTTCTCTCCTGCCATCCATCTCCAGCCTCTGACAAACAGAGGCTAAGGACACCATTCCTTACCCATCCAGGCTAATAGTCATTAATGGACTTCATCTCCATGAATTTATCCAGTTCTCTTTTAAACCCTGTTATAGTCTTAGCCTTCACAACCTCCTCAGGCAAGGAGTTCCACAGGTTGACTGTATGCTGAGTGAAGAACGTCCTTTTATTTGTTTTAAACCTGCTACCCATTAATTTCATTTGGTGGCCCCTAGTTCTTATATTATGGGAACAAGTAAATAACTTTTCCTTATTCACTTTCTCCACACCACTCATGATTTTATAGACCTCTATCATATCTCCCCTTCAGTCTCCTCTTTTCCAAGCTGAAAAGTCCTAGCCTCTTTAATCTCTCCTCATATGGGACCCATTCCAAACCCCTAATAATTTTAGTTGCCCTTTTCTGAACCTTTTCTAATGCCAGTATATCTTTTTTGAGATGAGGGGACCACACCTGTACGCAGTATTCAAGATGTGGGTGTACCATGGATTTATATAAGGGCAATAAGCTATTTTCTGTCTTATTCTCTATCCCTTTTTTAATGATTTCTAACATCCCGTTTGCTTTTTTGACTGCTGCTGCACACTGCGTGGATGTCTTCAGAGAACTATCCATGATGACTCCAAGACCTTTCTCCCGATTAGTTGTAGCTAAATTAGCCCCCATCATATTGTATGTATAGTTGGGGTTATTTTTTCCAATGTGCATTATTTTAGAGTACATTTCATTTGCCATTTTGTTGTCCAATCACTTAGTTTTGTGAGACCTTTTTGAAGTTCTTCACAGTCTGCTTTGGTCTTAACTATCTTGAGCAGTTTAGTATCATCTGCAAACTTTGCCACCTTACTGTTTACCCCTTTCTCCTGATCATTTATGAATAAGTTGAATAGGATTGGTCCTAGGACTGACCCTTGGGGAACACCACTAGTTACCCCTTTCCATTCTGAAAATTTATTCCTACCCTTTGTTCCATGTCTTTTTAACCAGTTCTCAATCCATGAAAGAATCTTCCCTCTTATCCCATGACAACTTAATTTACGTAAGAGCCTTTGGTGAGGGACCTTATCAAAGGCTTTCTGGAAATTTAAGTACACTATGTCCAATGGATCCCCCTTGTCCACATGTTTGTTGACCCCCTCAAAGAACTCTAATAGATTAGTAAGACATGATCTCCCTTTAGATCTTCCTTATAGAATAGGTTTGAAGGTTTTGTTCTGATTCAAATTACAGTAAACATGTGTAACCCTTCTGTCAAGTGGAGCCAGCAGCAACCTGGGCCGGGTTCAATATCTAGGGGGCCCTCTTCAACAATACAACAGAGAACCTGCTCAAGTCCCCACCCAGTAACCTGGGGAAATTACACACCCTCTCTAGGTGCCTCTGAGAAGCAATACTTCCCTACTTTCAAGCACAGAGTCTGAGGGCAGAAAAGAAACTTTTAATGGAAAGAGGGAAGTCACCTGACATTAGGAAAAATGCCACAAGCAGGATTCATAAATATAAAACTGTGAGCAGGATGCCCACCCCTGAGTGTGTGGGGCAGTGTCTTCTGCCTCATGTTCTTGAGTTCTACAACCAAGAGTTCCTTTTCTGGGCTCCTCTCTGCTCCCTCACCATACCTCACTCAGTGGTTGTCCTTGGTCAGTGAGGACCCAGGGTTCAGAGCTGCATCTATGTGAGTTCACCTCCCACCTAGGGAAGAAGGCACCTTGCTTGCTCTGCCATTTGAACACCTGCTCTGGCTGGCCACCCCACCAGTTGCTGTTAGTCTCTGCTTGCTGCTCCTGCCAGCTGTCTGTTGTTCTCCTTCTGCTGCCACCCGCCTCTCTGCTGTGACCTCTGCAGGTCAGTCTCTTGAGGTTCCACACAACTCTTAGTGATTGTCAGTCCTTAGTGATTTTCAGCTCTTAGCAGGCTGGGCAGAAATGCTGTCCCAACAGGGCAAGTGATTTCAGCTCTTCCTGAGCACTTACAATAACAAGACTCCTAATATACCCTATTTAGCTCTATCTTTGAACAGTGGGGATGAACAGATAAAACCCTTAGGAAGAGTCTATACCTTCTGGCAGGGACCCCTATCCCCCTTACTTTCAGAGGGGTCTGGCATTTGAGCCCCTGGCTTAGCAAGTCCTTTTCAACTGAGGGTGATCCCTCAATCGGGATAGGCTCAGCACAGTTCTGCTCCCCTTTACTCATACAATAAAGATAACAACATTGCTAACAACATTCCACTACCCCTGCATTCAGTACTAAAGTGATTTGTGACCCAACACCAGCCAAACTTGATCACTTGGAGTTACACAGCTCCTGTCTGCTGGATACGTATGCAGAGTAGGTGTGTTCATGTAAATACAGTTTGCTCCTGAAGTCTCACCCCTCCCCAACTAGCTGTTAGGGGAGAGTTCATTCAGATCCTGCTTACACATGCAAACAATGAGACTTCCACCACTTTTCTTGGGAGACTGTTCTTCTTTTGGAAAGTGCTTTCGTCGAGAAATCCTTTGAGAGTAGGCTTTTCCTGATAGTCACTGTCAAGGTTCCTTCCCCACTCTGAACTCTAGGATATAGATGTGGGGACCTGCATGAAAGACTCCCTAAGCTTATTTTTACCAGCTTAGGTTAAAAACTTCCCCAAGGTACAAACTTTGCCTTGTCCTTGAACCGTGTGCTGCCACCACCAAGCGTTTTAAACAAAGAACAGGGAAAGAGCCCACTTGGAGATGTCTTCCCCCAAAATATGCCCCCTTTTCTGGGGAAGGCTTGATAAGAATCCTCACCAATTTGTACAGGTGAACACAAACCCAAACCCTTGGATCTAAAGAACAATGAAAAATCAATCAGGTTCTTAAAAGAAGAATTTTAATTAAAGAAAAGGTAAAAGAATCACCTCTGTAAAATGAGGATGGTAAATACCTTACAGGGTAATCAGATTCAAAACATAGAGAATCCCTCTAGGCAAAACCTTAAGTTACAAAAGACAAAAACAGGAATACACATTCCATCCAGCACAGCTTATTTTACCAGCCATTAAACAAAACAAAATCTAACACATTTTCTAGCTAGATTACTTACTAACTTTACAGGAATTATAAGGCTGCATTCCTGATCTGTTCCCTGAAAAAGCATCACATAGTCAGACCAAACCCTTTGTGTCCCCCCCCCTCCAGATTTGAAAGAATCTTGTCCCCTCATTGGCCATTTTGGGTCAGGTGCCAGCGGGGTTACCTTAGCTTCTTAACCCTTTACAGGGGAAGGGTTTTGCCTCTGGCCAGGAGGGATTTTATAGCACTGGATACAGAAAGGTGGTTACCCTTCCCTTTATATTTATGACAGTCACTGAGAATTTTCTTTTGCTTGACCTACTTAATGGACCATTACCCTGCACTTGCCCCCTCCCACCCCCCAAAAAAGCTTAAGGAAAAATGTCTCCAAAGTATAGTTTGAATTAATAACTAAAAGAATCATTATAAGATTGTGTGCAGTGTAGTTGTAGTCATGTCGGTCCCAGGATATTAGAGAGACAAGGTGTGTGAAGTAATATCTTTTATTGGACCAACTTCAGTTGGTAAAGAAGAGGTCTGTGTAGGTTTGAAAGCTTGTCTCTCTCACCAAAAGAAGTTGGTCCAGTGAAAGATATTACCTCACCCACATTGTCTCATTATAAGATTGTCCTTTGTAGACTTCTTTCCCTACATGAAACTAGCAAACTTTTTAATGAATACTACATACTAGGAAAATGTTTAGCTTCTTGTAAATATTGCTGTGTTTCAGGGAGCAAAGCCTCCCTCTTTTCCACAAATGATTTGTAAAGTTTCATGAAGCAAAACTGGAGCATAAACCAGCCACTAGAAATCTGATAGTGCCAAAGGGCAGAGCCTGAAATTTTTGAGGAACATACAGATGCAGCATCAAATAGATAGGAATCAGGTACTTATGCCATACAGAATTCTCGCATGTCTATTTTATAACAAATTTCAATCTTACTAGATCAGAGGTTTTCAAACTGTGGTGTGAGCACCCCTAGGGGGGCAGGAGGAACATTCAGGGGTGTCGGGGGTGTGTGTGACTGGCGACACCAGGCAGCTTGTGCCAGTCCCCATGGAGGGCAGGGAGGGAGTGCCACCACTACCCCCTGACTCACTTCAGCAGGCCACCCAGCCTGTGGGTCAGTGTCAACATCCACCCTTGCTGCTCTGATTTTTGCTCCCGGCAGTCTCTGCACCCAGTGCTGGCTCTGCCCCCAGAGACCATCACACATGTCTTCCCTCACTCTGAAATTCCCCAGGGGGGATGGGCAGAGGGTAGGTATTGGCCCTGCCCTAGCCGTGCAGCCTGGCTGCAAGGTAGAAGCAGCCCACTGCTGAGGAAGCCTTGGTTGTGTCATTGGTAAGTAACTGTGTATTTGAAATTTACAAGTGTAGGTAAGGTAATTAAAGTTGTGTTAAGGTCTCTGTTAGGTTTATGAGTAGGCTATCCAGCTTACTTTTGCATGTATCTATTTTTGTTCAGGTTAGAGGAATGCAACCAAACATTGTAACTCAAAAAGTTGGCAAACTGTCGCACTAGATTAATAACGCATCAGGGCCCTGCAGTTCATTTTGCCTTGTAGTTATACCTGTGTATCATGCTAAGTAATTTTGCTCCTTTGTTTACTTCCTTCAAGAATTTGCAGAATATTTTACTCCTTTAGACAAATTATACATGTTTAGGTCTTTTAATCTTTCTTCCACCTGCAGATAGTTTCTGTTGCTCTTCTCTGATCTCCTTCCAACTTGTTAATATCTTTCTGTCACTGGGGTGCCCCAAAGTGAGTGCATTATTCCAAGTGCATTCTGAACAGAACTGGATTATTTCCTCTTTGCTTTGAGACATAATGCTCTACGGATGCAAGCCAAAATTCCATTGGTCTTTTTTTGCAGCCTTTTTCACATAAGCTCATGTCTGATTTGCTGTCTGCTATCATCACTAGATTTCTTTCAGCACTGCAGCTTTCCAGAGTAAATTCTTTCTTTGCATAGGTGAGTTTTAGCTTACTTTTCACTAGAGTGATTAACTTGCTTTCCTTTTATTTTCATTTTTTTTTATTCTATGTGCATATTTGTGAGCTCCCGAGAATCTAGATCTCCAGTCCTATTCACTTCACATGTAATCTATAAAATCTGTGGTAAATTAGGAAGCAATAAAACCAGACTATTAAATAGATAATTTAAGAAAACGTCCAAAATATTTCTTTTCTGGCCTTAGATCCTCATATCAATTCCTATTCTTTTTACAGTTTATTTGCTATGAGTAGAGGACACACATAGAGTTGTTCAAAGTCAGGAAAAATTAGTGCATCACAAAGAAAAAATACTGGTTTTTAATCACAGTATGTTCTTCCGACCCCCTAACCATCTTGAGTATGAGTGATTTTGGTCAATGAACTTTTAGTTGTCTAGAGTTACTTCAGTTAATTGGCAGAGGTTAGTGGTTAAGATGCCCTACAAGCTTCTTTAGTTAATCAATGTATTAGTCATTAAGGTGCTTTCATATGCCTCCAGCAATTATAATTATATGCATACAGTACTGTTCCCCCCCGGACCCAACCCCAATTTTAATCACCCAACCCCAATTTTGTGAGCATTCATGGCCTGCCATGCAATTTCTATTCCCAGTTGTGGCCCTTGGGCCAAAAAGTTTGCCCACCCCTGATTTAGCACATCTGGCACATAAATAACTTGCAATGCTGGCTACAAAGGTACTATGCAAATGCTTGTTCTCACTTTCAGGTGATATTGTAAATAAGAAGCAGGCAGTATTATCTCCCGTAAATGTAAACAAACTTGTTTGTATGAGCGACTGGCTGAACAAGAAGTAGGAACAAGTGGACTTGTTTTACATTATTTTGTTTTTTTAGTGCTGTTATATAACAAAATTTGACATTTGTAAGTTGCACTTTCACGATAAAGAGATTGCACTACAGTACTTGTATGAGGTGAATTGAAAAATGCTATTTCTTTTGTCATTTTACTGTGCAAATATTTATAATAAAGAATAATATAAAGTGAGTGGTGTAGACTTTGTATTCTGTGTTGTAATATATTTGAAAATGTAGAAAAACATCCAAAATATTTAATACATTTCTGTTGGTATTCTATTGTTTAACAGTGTGATTAAAACTGCGATCAATCACAATCATTTTTTAAAATTGGGATTAATTTTTTTGAGTTAGTCATGTGAGTTAACTGTAATTAATCAACAGCCCTCATATAAAAGGTTAATACCCCTATCACCTGAGAGGGGTCAATATCCACTGACTTCAGTAATGTTACACCCAAGGAGGCTCAAGGTATTATCACCCTAGAGCACTTAGTCAGCACTCAGCAGCTCACACACAACAGCATGTGGCCCTGCCGCACAACCAGCAAACATTAGCTTTGTATTTTACTTTCCACCTGCCTGTGGGCTGGGGCCCTGTGGAAGTTCTGTTGGGAATGCTGCTGCCCAACCTGTACTGTCCCTGTAAAGAGAGTAATTCAGTGTCTCTTGGGGTTGTGTCCAAGCAAAAAGAAACAATATTCAGTTTAATGAAGCCCAAATTTAAATAGTAGTAGAGTCTTAGGGCTGGTTTGCTTCATGAAGCTCTCACTGGATCTGTCTGCTACCTGGGATCTCCTCCTGGGTGCTGGAGATACTTCCAAACTGCCCAAAGGCCCATCTGGCTGCTCAGAGATTGCACATTTCCCTCAACCAGTGCTCCCCTTGCTAAAGGACAGCAGCTGTACTCAATTCCAGCTGGGATGCTTCTGGCTTCCCAGTTCCTGCACTGACTTTCTTACTTTCCAGGAACATAGATATCTGTAACTTGGGAGCCCCATGCTGCTACAGGCTTGACAGTATTGTGTCAAGCCATTGGGAGTTTGGGGACCTTTAATAAGGAGTACAGCACCTTCTAGGATTGAACCTTGTGATAGGGTGTGCCCCCCCTGCTGCCATACTGAGTTTAATTAGGCCAGGTGGGCTCAATCAGCCAATTAAGATGCAAGGGTAAGATTTAGGCTGGAGGGCAATAATTAGAAGGAAGCACAGCTGTGAGGGAACCGGCAAGGCTTCCATAAAGCTAGGAGATAGCAGGGAGGAAAATTGTAGTCTGTCTCCGGGGGGGATAGGAACTCCTGAGGAAGGGTTTACCTACTAGGCCTAAGAGAGAGGGAGTCTGATTAGGAAGGTTAGTGAAGGAGAAGCAGGTAAGAGAGCAATAAGGTTGGTGAGGACCTAGACTGTGCTTGCTACAAGGTCCTGGACTAGAACCCAGAGTAGAGGATGAGCTTGGGTTCCCACTGCAGAGTGTTGTTGCTGAGTACGGCGAATGGGAAGATTGCCTGAAACATTGTGGAAGTGATGTAGTCAGGGCAGCAGGTGTGAGGACTGCCTGACACTGTGCAGGTAGACTTTGAAAGACCTCCCTTTCTGGAAGGGGTAATCATAGTGTGACCTGGATAGAGGACTGAGTCACAAAGTGGCCACGTGGCTCTACTTCTGCTCATGGAGTTGTAGTAACAGTGGAAGAGAAGAAAGTAAGTGCTGAACTAGGTATAGTTAATCCCCAGAATTGCCAGAAAGGGGTGCCTCCCAGTGGTGAGTAAAGTGCCTTGTTACAAACCCTTAAAGTAAAACTTGCTATCTGCCCAAATTCCATTTCCCCCTCAATATGCCTGAAAATAAACTATTTCCAAAATAGCTCTGTTTTATTGCTTTATCAAGCAACAGTTGAGAGCTGAAATGCTCCTCCTCTGGCCTGTTAACTCTAGTTTCCTGACCAAAGAAGCATATAGCCACACTGGAGATATGATTGATGATGTGTATGTTAACTTGTTCCAGCAATCAGCCTACCTGTTAAAAGGGGTGGGGGGGTGGGAAGCCCCTTCTTAATATCCACTAAACATCAAACATTTTCATTTTTATGACTCAATTTGTTTTTAACCTGCTTTAAAACATAACTAGTTGTAGAGGCAGTGAAGACTGTCAGGTGATGGGGAATATTGATCTTTGTCATCTGTAGCTAGATCAGGTGCCTGAACCAGGAAATAAAGTTGAATGTTTACACCAGCTCCTTAGTACTGCAGCATAGCCTGCCTATATTTGGTTTTGTGCAATTTTAGCAGTGGCAGTATTTTATCTGTAATGAAGGTGCTGAGTGCTTTAGAATTTTTCATGAAAAATTCTACTGTCCTTATGATTGAGGGGTTTGAGAAATTGGCAGACACTATGCAGGAGCTATGAGAGCTGAAACATACACATGCATATAACTCCCTGGCATTTGCACTTACATTTAAAAAGTCAACTGCTCCTTAGTTGCTGTTCCTTTCTGAAGCTCTGGAAAACTTTTTGTTTCATAAATATTTTGATGTGACATTACCAACGTCCTTGATGTTGTTCATTTTCACATACAATCTTTTTTAGTCTGTACTCTCGGTTTCATTGCAAGTTTCAGCAACTGCCTGGGGATATGGGAATCACAGAAAACATTTTTCTTTATGTTCATAGGCAGCAAGGTGGAAGATCACATGGCTGGGATTAATGGTTCAGTAGTACGTAGGAATGGATAAGCTGGAGTAGCATGCTCTAAAGCTAAAAACACACACATTTTGGACAGTTATGAGAGACATGCAAAAGGTTCAGTTTATTTGGGTTGAATGATCATCCAAAAATTTGAAATCAGATCTCCTGAGTCTGCAGAATGGGTCAGACAATCTCATATAAGCAGGCTCGCTCACCAAACGTTTTATACGTCCTGCATTTACTCCTTGTGAGAAGCAACAAGTGCACACTTTTTTTTTTTTAAATATAAAGTAACGAACATCTCCATACTTCAAAGAAATGTTTGGTTTGAGTTATGATTAGGTTTTGGGTCAGCTGCTATTTTTTGCAAACTGGTTCACCAATCGCTAGGGTTATTACAGTGACTCAGTTGTGACATTCTATGCCTTGGGGGAGCGCCCTGTTACCCTCATATTCCTCATTTACATGTAATTGTGATATTGCATATAAAGCATGCCATGTGAGGTATCACGGGAAAGGTTATGATCTGCTGAAAGCCATTGTTCCATCTAAATAGGTGTATCATTTAATGCATGTAAAAATTATAAGAACTGTCGTGTACAATTTTCACTAAAATATGCTGTGGGTTTGGGAAGCGCCCAAATACTAGCTGTCCAGAGACAATGACAAGGGAAGAGGCACCCAATGCCCTTGGGTGGGTGCTGAACAGACATCACCAGTCATTGTCCAGCAGAGGAGTTACAATTCAATGGTTTACTCACAGGAGACACTCTTGCTTCACCTTGTGACTCAGCAATGCCCACCAGAAATGCCTGGACTGTGTTCTCCAAGCACATGGACTCAGGGTATAATATAGAACACAGTGGCCTCATGGTTGGCCTCTTCCTCCTTCCCCCCCCCCCCCCTGGTGCTGGAAGCAACAAGGATACTCAGGAGACTGAAGACTCCAACAGAGAAGACTGGCCCAGGTTTCAAGGGTGAAACCTGTGTACTATGAACTGTGATAGCGAGTGAGGTGAGAAACTGCTTAATCTAGATGTTGCCCAGCCTAATAGGGTTGACAGTTTAGACTGTGTGCTTGTATTTTCTTTTCTTTTGGTAGACCACAAAGTCAGAGTGGCTATCACTTATAATCACTTAAAATCTATCTTTTTGTAATCAATAAACTTGTTTTACGATTTATATTTACCACTGAGTTTGCCTGAAGTGTTTGGTAAATCTGCTCATCGATAGAAAGTGGATATGCACCAGGATTTGTAAACCTGAAGTGGTGAACCAGTTAATAAACTTGCACTGCTCATCTTGAACAGTGCAAGATGGAATACTCCTGAGGTACAAGGCTGGGAGCTGGGGATATTTGGCTAGTGCCTTTCTCTGTGTAATTCATGAGTGGCTCTGGGAGCATTCATGCAATCTAGCTGAGTGTGGGCCTCCAAATGCGGTTGTGCCTGAGTGATAACAGCAGCTGGAGGGCTTTTCTGCTTATCACTCGCAAAGCACTGTGACAGACAGCCCAGGTTGGGGAGAGTTAAGGGAGCACAATGGTCCCACAGTCCCAGGCTGCACCCCGGGGATCCCATCACAATAGTTTGCCTGTTTTCAGATGGGGTGATATGGTGTTTAGTAACTAGGTAGTATCCTTTTAAATAGTTTGATCCCTGTAGTAGCTCTGTGTTCAGAAACTTACCAGAGCAGCGGTGTGCATATGTAGCTAGGCCTTGCATATTATGTATATAATTATGGAACATGATTATTTGTACACCACTGTTAATCAGGTGGTTTCTTCCTATTATGTTATGGCAAGAACAAAAGACACAACAGATGACCATCCTCTTGATCTCCTTACAGAGGAGACTAATTATAGATACCTTGGGCCACTAGAAACATGTGCTATGAGAATTCCCAATGTACAGTCTACAGTGGGATTAGTTTTCATTTAAAAATAAAGCTATTTCTAGTCCTTCCGATTGATCAGTTCACATCCTAAAAGCTTGATAATATAGACAGATTGAGACATGACCATTAGGAAGGTGTGAACTTCCCTGTTCATCTCAGTGAGGTGTTAATGATATTTTAAATTCCAACACTGTGGACTATCTTACCAATTATGTTGAAAGCAGAAACAGCTAGCTAATGAGCTTTATCCAGTGGGGTTAGATCCATGTGAAAGGACATTCCATGGCAATAAAATTGCAAGTTCTAGATTGAAATGCTTTATTGGGTATTTGAAGCCCAAACTTTCAGAGCTGCATTGCATAATTTATGTGTGCAATTACTGCAGCTATAACTGCACATCATGCCAATTATGCCCATGGAATTCTGAAAATGTAGGATTCTTAAAAATTCTCAGCATAGGATTCTAGAAGAGGAAGAGAATTAAATGATGAAGATGGCTAGGCAGAGCTCTGAGAGAGCAAATCATCAGGTATTGGATGAGCTCTTGGGCAAACCTGAAAAGGTAGTTGATAGTTCAAGAACTTCAGGGAGCAGTTTTTTAAAAGAAAAGTCTGTGTGCAATAAACCAGTGGTTCTCACCCAGGGATATGCATACCTGGGGGGAGGGGGGTATGCAGAGGTCTTCCTGGGGGTACATCAACTCATTTAGATATTTGCCTAGTTTTACGACAGGATGGGTCCTTGCCAGAGTCACCACTCACTTTACAAGATGTGCATGGAAGGAGAGGAGCTCCTGCAGAGTCCTGACACCTTCATTGTCTGGATTTACTACATTTTTGACTATGCAGCTAAATTAGCCTCAACTGTATTTGCAATACAGGCTACCATTGCTCCAAAAATTATTAAAAATTATGTGGGTGGTGGTGGGGAAAAATTCAGAGGCTGCTCACACAATTATTCCATGGGCAGGGAATTTGCCATTTTTTGTGCTTGCTAAGGTTTGCACACATTTGTGGGTGCTACCAGAAATAAAAAGTAGTAAGTCAAAAAACATTTTTACCAGAGCACACATGGGTAATTCTCATTAAGGGCTACTTCAGCTTTCAGTCACCACCAGTTTGGGTGCTAATGTGGTTTTTTTAAGAAGGTCATGAAGTATCTTTTTATAATGGAAGAAATCTTTTTTTTTAAACTCTCCCAATACTCCATGACAGGTGAACCCTCGTTTTTTTGTGCAATTTGTAAGGAGAGGAAATTCTTTTGGGACGGAGACTAAGGCAGGAAAATGTCAGGTTGAATAATGAAAGTTATAAGGACTGAAAATGGGGATGTTGAAAGGCTAGAATTGAAATGCTTATGCAATAGTAATTATTGTAGTTGCCACCGCTCCTGCTAGACTGCAAAATAATACCAATTATAATCTGTGGAATTTGTATGTTTAGGTTCCAGTAACAGCCAGTGATTTAATTTACAATAGCTGAACTTTAGGATCAGTACAAGTATCCACAGAGAAATATTTCACACATATACAACTGTCTGCTGAAAAATTGAAACCACAGAACAGAAGGCATTTTATAACTTCACCACTGGATGGAGACAGCACATTAAATTTGTGAAAAAGAGCTTATTACCAAAGGACCTGTTATGAAATCCTTTAGCATAAGGGATTTCTTGGAGAGAATAGAACATACTGCAGCAACAAGCAGTGAAATGCCTACTAGATTTTTATGTGAAAAATTCATTCATGGTGACTTTTTACATCATGGGTTCAAGTTATTTTTATACTAAGAAGAGATGGGATTAGTAAAAAACCTTCCCTCTCTGTACAAACACAGAAATCTATTGCAAAAAAAGCAATGAAAGACAAGGAGAAAGGTGGTAGATTCCTTCCTTATTCTTCCATGGTGTAAAAATGGGGTGTGATGTATTTGCCTTTTGTGATCATGGAAGAAATCCCCAGACCTGAAGAAGAGCTGTTTGAAAGCCTGTCTCTATCTCCAACAGGTTTCAGAGTAGCAGCCGTGTTAGTCTGTATTCGCAAAAAGAAAAGGAGGACTTGTGGCACCTTAGAGACTGACCAATTTATTTGAGCATGAGCTTTCGTGAGCTACAGCTCAATAAAAGATATTACCTCACTCACCTTGTCTCTCTAATATCCTGGGACTAATGTGGCTACAACAACACTGCAGCCAAGACGTTCCCAGTCATCTGAGGATTTCAGGCTGAGCTGGAACTGACACTGCAGTTCTGGCTTCCGTGGCTAGCTGGTGCACAGGCTGGACTACAGGTCAGGCTGCCGCCAACAGTGGCTGCTGCAGCATTTGCTTTCTGCTGGGCTGCTTCACTGCTTGTACTGTCTGTGCGGAGTGGGGACCTGCAGCCCACGGAGCAGTGGGACGGCAGTTCCTCCCTTCTCCCCTTGTTCTTTATACATTGATGCACTGGAAAGGAGCAATGGTGAGCATCCAGCTGCAGTCTTCCCCTCCTCCACGGATGCTGAGATCCTGAGGACAGTCAGCCGGCAGCTGTGGGAAGAGGTGGCTAGACTGAGGCAGGGACAGTCTCCAGGGAAAGCAACTGGGGTCACTGCCTGGGATGCAGCAGGGAGAGAGCTGGGCCTGTGGAGGTAGCTGGGAAAGAGTCTCTGCCATCAGTCAAAAGTGAAAGGGAGGAAATTCCCACCACCTGTGTCTGTATTTCTGGTACATTTCAGGGTGTGTGTTAAGGGCCGTGGTGTCTTCAGTGGTACTTTTTAAAAAAGGCAACTGATCCGATTGTCATTTCTCCCGTCTCTAGGTCACAGAAAACGCTTGTTGCAGCTGTTACTATGTGTTATATGCAGTAAATACATTTTTATAAATACATTTTTAGGCCATTTAAAAATGTCATATTGGTATGCACAGTGAAAAGTCCTTTGGGGGAAAAAATTCAATGGCGCATGCGTGACAATTGTTTGCCAATCACACCCCTCTTGATTGTTTGTTCCCCAGATACAAAAAGCTATTAGATCCATTATGGACTAATTGCTTTAAAATGTCTTCATTTGTCTTAAGGCAAATGGAAGGTCTTGGAAATCTTTCCACTGATTTCAGCAGGTATGTGATAAGCTCTTTACTGCACAAATTGTCCCTTAAAACAAGGCCAAATTCTGATTGCCTTACTGCTCCACGACTATTCTCATTGACTTCAGAGGGACCACTTCCATGAGTGGCATTTGGCAAATGGCATTTGGCCTTAAGGATAATATCTGCTTTGCCATCATAATGACTGTGGTAGAGGTATATATTTTAAGTCTAAATGGCTTATAATGATCAAACTGATTGTTCAATATGCAAAAACTATAAAAGCAAAATTGTGCTTCAAAGTGCAGAGCCAGAGCTGAGCAAAACTCAGCTAGTTCAATTTATGGAGCTCAAGTGCAAGCTTTTAATATCAGTTTAAAACCATTGAGTTTCCATCAAGCTTGAGTGATGGATTTTGAACACTTCAAAGATCAGTGATGTTCAGATCTAGAATTTTGGTTTGCCCCATTATATTGTTAGGGCTACCGGTGGATTTTGGTTCCAGGTTGGCATTTTGAACTCCCCCAAAGTTCAGCAGTATTCATATATGGCATTTTGGCTTAGAATCCTCACTATCCAAAACTTTATGCAAACTCGTGTTCTCTTGAACCTTTGCCTAGGTTCCCTCAAAAGTTCCCAAATTCATTTTTACCTGGTTTGGAAGCTTAGTAGGAAAACTTCATGCTGCTGTATTCAGACTCTCTATGGAAAATGTCATCCTAAAGAAGATTATGAAATCTTGAAAACCTGAGTTGAAAATATAAACAGACATGAATTTCCTGGTGAGAAGCAGGTGGCAGTATTGAAGGACTACAACCAAAGCTGTGGTTTGGGTCACTGAAAGTGCACACCCTTCCTTTAAAATAAAAGGGTTAAAATTAACAGAGATAAATCTTAAGCTGTATGTAGGGCTAATTATATAGTATGATAAATTACTTCTATATGGCTAATAACAAAATACCCCCCCTCCACCCAAATTTCTGCACAGCTTTGCATCTCCCCGTGTGGCTAGCTGGTGCTTGTGTGTTTCAGTTATTATCTAAGGCTTTGTTTACATTAAGGAAATGTTCACTGGTGTAACTATGTTGTAGCTAAACTTATGCAAACCACAAATGCTGACGTGCTGTTCTGGTACATGTACTGTCCTGAGTATGCAGGCAAGGTGCCTTTGTGGCATGCTTATACCTGTGCCCTACTTAATTACCTCAATGTTACATCTTACAGTGGTAACAAATTCCTTCTCCCACCTCCAGCTGACCAGGAAAGTGCTTCTCCCTCTCAAATGTGGACCTAGCTACTTGTGATCCTCACTTTTGTTACCTCCAGGATAGATAGCTGCAACTGTACCGAAGGTGAATCCATGTGGAAACGACAACTGTGCAACATGAAGAAGCTTGGCTCCTAAGCAATAAAGATAGATGAGTGGCCATGACACAGTTTCAGCATTATTTGCCCCATTTGATGCAAAGTCCGGGTCTGAATTTTTAAGACCATTGGGGGTTAAGGCCTAAGTTTAGTGCTCAATTGTGCCTTCTAGGCACAGGCTGTGGTAAGGGTCGGTGAGGAGATGTGCCACCTCAGAGACAAAACATTTTCCCTAAGGGAGTATATTGTTACAAGCCCCAACAGCGTACTAGCATGCTCCAAAATAAAATCAAACATCCCCAGACTGGAGTTTCAGTCCCTGCTCTGTAAAACAAACAGTAACAATAAACTCCTGCAGTGTCTTCAGTTACAAATAAAAAGAAGCAGAAAAGAGGTTAATTTAACACAAGAACGGCCATACTGGGGCAGACCAATGGTCCATCTAGCACAGTATCCAGTCTTCTGACAGTGGCTGGTGCCAGATGCTTCTGTTCATTCCCTCTGAACAGGGAAATGTATTGTGTGATACATCCCCCATTGTCCAATCTCAGCTTCTAGCAATCAGAGGTTTAGGGACACCTAGAGCAGGGGGTTGCATCCCTGACCATCTTGGGTTAAAGCTATTGATGGACCTGTCGTCCATTAGCTTCAGTCTTTTTTGAACCCAGTTATGCTTTTGGCCATCACAACATTCCCCGGGAACTAGTTCCACAGGTTAACTGTGCGTTGTGTGAAGAAGTTTGTTTTTAAACCTGCTGCTTATCAGTTTCATTGGGTGACCTCTGGGTCTTGTGTTATGTGAAGGGGTAAATAATGCTTCCTTATTCACTTTCTCTACATGATTTATGATTTTATAGACCTCTATCATATCTTCTCTTAGTTGTCTCTCTTTGTAAGCTGAACAGTCCTTGTCTTTTAAATCTCTTCTAATATGGAAGCTGTTCCATATCCCTAATCATTTTTGTTGCCCTTCTCTGTACTTTTTTCTAATTCAAATAACTTTTCTGAGATGGGAGATCAGAACCACATGCAGTATTCAAGGTGTGGGTGTACCATGGATTGAGATTGTGGCAGTCTGATATTTTTCTTATCTTGTTCCTAATATTTTGTTAGCTTTTTTGACTGTCCCTGCACATTGAGCAGATATTTTGAGAGAGCTATTCACAATGACTCAAAAATCTTTATTGAGCAGTAATAGATATTTTAGACCTCATCATTTTTGTATGTCTAGTTGGGTTTATGCCTTCCAATGTGTATTAAGTTGCATTTATCAACACTGAATTTCATCTGCCATTTTAGAGACTAACAAATTTATTTGAGCATAAGCTTTCATGGGCTACAGCTCACTTCATCAGATGCATTCAGTGGAAAATACAGTGGGGAGATTTATATACATAGAGAACATCAAACAATGGGTGTTACCATACACACTGTAACCAGAGTGATCACTTAAGGTGAGCTATTACCAGCAGGAGAGTGTGTGTGTGTGTGGGGGGAGGAACCTTTTGTAGTGATAATTAAGGTGGGCCATTTCCAGCAGCTGACAAGAATGTCTGAGGAATGGTGGGGGGTAGGGAATAAACATGGGGAAATAGTTTTACTTTGTGTAATGACTCATCCACTCCCAGTCTCTATTCAAGCCTAAGTTAATTGTATCCGGTTTGCAAATTAATTCCAATTCAGCTGTCTCTCGTTGGAGTCTGTTTTTAAAGTTTTTTTGTTGAAGAATTGCCAGTTTTAGGTCTGTAATCGAGTGACCAGAGAGATTGAAGTGTTCTCTGACTGGTTTTTGAATGTTATAATTCTTGACGTCTGATTTGTGTCCATTTATTCTTTTATGTAGAGACTGTCCAGTTTGGCCAATGTACATGGCAGAGGGGCATTGCTGGCACGTGATGGCATATATCACATTGGTAGATGTGCAGGTGAACGAGCCTCTGGATACAATTAACTTAGGCTTGAATAAAGACTGGGAGTGGATGGGTCATTACACAAAGTAAAACTATTTCCCCATGTTTATTCCCCCCAACCCCCCACTGTTCCTCAGATGTTCTTGTCAACTGGTGGAAATGGTCCACCCTGATTATCACTACAAAAGTTTTTTTTTTCTCCCCGCTCTCCTGCTGGTAATAGCTCACCTTAAGTGATCACTCTCGTTACAGTATGTATGGTAACACCCATTGTTTCATATTCTCTGTGTATATAATTCTCCCCACTGTATTTTCCACTGAATGCATCCGATGAAGTGAGCTGTAGCTCACAAAAGCTTATGCTCAAATAGATTTGTTAGTCTCTAAGGTGCCCCAAGTCCTCCTTTTCTTTTTGCGAATACAGACTAACACGGCTACTACTCTGAAATCTGCCATTTTGTTGCCCAGACACCCAGTTTTGTGAGATACCTTTGTAACTTCTCAGTCAGCTTTGAACTTAACTATCTTGAGTAATTGTGTATCATCTGCAAATTTTGCCATCTCATTGTTCACCCTTTTTTCAAATGAGTTATGAATATGTTGAACAGAACTGGCCCCAGCACAGATCCTTGGGAGGGCCCCGCTACTGACCTCTGTCATAAACTGTGATGGGTATAGTCGGGCCTAGTGGTAGGAGCAGTGCCAGTTGGGGCTAGATATCAGAGCAGTGGCATTTGGGCCTAATGATTGGAGCCAGGGGTCAGACCTAGAAGCAGGAGACTGGAGTGAGAGCAGGGCTGCAGGAGGACCAGGAACAGGGCTGGTACAAGAGCAGGGCTGGAATATGCTAAGGCTTGAGGAATCTGTCATTATCAGACAGGAGAGAGTTCCAAGCCCTGAAGTGACGCTGAGAAGACTCAGCTGCTGTTCCACCTGTGAGGCTTATATACCTGTCCTGAGAGTCACCAGACTAGTTCCTGATTTTGAGGATTGGCTGGAACCTAGCACAGGAGTGACTCATCACCTTAAAACCTCTTTCCACTGTGAAAACTGACCATTTATTCCTACCCTTTGTTTCCCATCTCTTAACCAGTTACTGATCCATGAGAGGACCTTCTCTCTTTTCCCATGACTGCTTACTTTGCTTCTGAGCCTTTGGGGAGGGACCTTGTCAAAAGTTTTCTGAATGTCCAAGTACATTATATCTACTGGATCACTCTTGTCCACATGTTTGTCTGACCCCCTTAAAGAATTCTAATAGATTGGTGAGGGATGATTTCCCTTTACAAAAGCAGTGTTGACTCTTCAACAACATGTCCTCTTCATCTATGTATTTGAAATTCTGTTCTTTACTAGAGTTTCAAACCATTTGCCTGGTACTGAAGTTGAGTTTACTAGCCTGCAAGTGCCAGGGTTGCTTCTGGAGCCTTTAAAGAAAACCAGCATTACATTAGCTATCTGTCAGTCACCAGGAACAGAGGGTGATTTTAGGCAATAGGTTATATACTACAGTTCTGCAGTTTCATATTTGAGTTCCTTCAGAACTCTTGAGTCAATACCATCTGTTCCTGATGCTTTATTACCGCTTAATTTAGCAATTTGTTCCAAAATAAACCTGATTATAAAAAAAGTTAAAGGCAGAATAAATCTTGGAGCTCCTGGGCATGCAGCCTTCCCTTCATGAAGTGCAGCTTACTGTCCCCTGTGTGGACAGCTTGCTCTATTGTCTGGTGTGTAGGAGGTAAGCCCTGGGCCTGTCTTTTCCTTGTGCAGTCATCTCCACTTATCTGGTTTGGGTTAATTTTAACCTTAGCAGATTGGAACACTTGATTTAGGACATGAGGACTGAGAATTGTACAAAAATAGCTTTTAGCCTATGAGTCATTTTTCAGTGGGCTTTGCCAAGAGTGGGCACAGTCAAAGGAAGACAGGGGTCAGTTTCCTTGAAAAGATCATCTTAGAACTCACTATTGAAAGGTACCATCCCACTTTGGCAGGGGTAGGATGAGTTATGGGATTGTTGGCTTAGGTCTTCCCCCCTCCCAGGGCCTGCCTTTTCCTTACTCATCTTTGCCTCCTTTTATCCCTGGAGGAGCTGGAAGGAAGCAGGGTGGCCCATGCAAGGGTGGAATATATCTTGCATCAGCCCACCCATTAGGCAGCCACAGAGCATCTGGCCTTTTGACAGTGTCTATCCAAACATTTCTGCTAAATGGGATAGTGTGGTTAACAGGACTAGGGGGGAAGTAATGGGAGCAGGATGTTTTCAGCAGAGGGCCCTCAACTCTGGAACCCCACAAGAGATGAGAGCAGACTAAGTGGGCACCTGAAAGTCTTCAAGACCGACTTCTTTGTGTAGACCTTCCTCAAATAACCAGTAATGACATCTGTTCCAAGGAGTAGGACAACTGTCTCTTATGGACAACAGTTATATGATTCTTAATTATGTGCGAGGCTTCTAGATACTACAGTGCTCAGTGCACCTGAAATGTTTAGACAGATACATTCATTCATAGAAGTATTCTTATTTGTTTCTGGTATCACTGAAATGTGCTAGGTGCTGCACAAAATCAGAAGGGGAACTTACTTTTTTTTTTTAACTTTTGTTTCTGTTACGGGGAGGGGGGGAGACTTAAGCCAACAATCCCATGACTCATCCTACCCCTGCCAAAGTGGGATGGTACCTTTCAATAGTGAGTTCTAAGATGATCTCTTCAAGAAAACTGACCCCGTCTTCCTTTGACTGTGCCCACTCTTGGCAAAGCCCACTGAAAAATGACTCATAGGCTAAAAGCTATTTTTGTACAATTCTCAGTCCTCATGTCCTAAATCAAGTGTTCCAATCTGCTAAGGTTAAAATTAACCCAAACCAGATAAGTGGAGATGACTGCACAAATACAAAGAAATGTGATTAAAGGAAAGATTTCCCAACATACCCTATTAAAAATTTGAGAGTGCAGGTATAGTGCCTTTGTGAAATGTGTCTTCCTTTCATCTCAAACTCCTTTTTATTGTATTGGGCTTCTCATATGTCCTCCTGCAAAATGGATTCTTAAATGACCACACTAACTCCACTCCCATTTCGGTAATCTTTCTGTTTAGAGTAGGGACTGGAACTCCACTCTGGAGGTGTTGGCTCTGATTTTGAGGAAGTTAGCATCCTGTTGAGGCTTGCAATATAAATGGCACCAATAAACTCCTGCAGAGTCTCTCGTTCCAATTAAAATAGTAAATAGTTTAAATCTAATGATAAAGTTTGTTTTAGTATGGCTGATATTGCGATCCTATCATGCAGTATGTACTATGACTCTTACTCTTTCTCTCTCTCTCTAAATAAAACCAGCTTCCTCTCAAGGGCTGTTACATCTTAATAGGTCACAGATGCAAAAAATCTAATAATAAGAGATGGAAAAAACAATTAGATTGAGTTCATTCCCCCAGCAAGCAGAGGGTATAGTCCCCGAGAGAGAATGTGTCTGATATTAAATTGATACTGTAAAACATACAGGAGATGAGTTCCTGTGTGAAGATCTAGAATGCAGGTTTATTTGCCCTTGTTATTTCTGTACAGAATCTAATACCACTGGATTCAGGAGCTAGTTGGACAGTGGGTCTAAAGTTTGGGAAAATTCCCTGCTGCTTATTACACTAATCATCTTTATTTCACTATTACCCCCTTTTGTTTGTTTTATTCGCCTGTTGTCTCTCATTACATGCTAAGAGTGTAAGCAGCATCTGCCTTTTTTAATTGTGTGAACAGTGCCTAACACAATGGAGCCCTGATCCCTTACTGAGGCCTGTAGGAACTACTGTGATATTGTAATGCCTGGTGGCTGAGGTGGGCTAGGGGCAGTCCCAAGCAGTAATCAAGTATGAGCAGGTGGTCGGGTAGCTGGCAGGTCCAGTCCATCTGAGAGGAAGACCAGGGCAATGGTGGGACTTGCCTCTTTCATAGGTCACTAGCCAGAAGATCCAATCCAAGGGGCCAGGACAGTGGGTTGAGGAGGTGAAGTGGGTGAGGCTGCAAGGTACTGTCAGGTGAGGAACCAGGGAAACAAGGTACTGTCAGGTGAGGAAGCAAGGCAGTCTAGGCAATGGTCTGTTCCTCAAACAGCTTCCTCTTCCTGTTGCGGATTTATAGTCCAAACACCCAGTGAGAAAGTAGCCTGTCCATCCAATCAGGGACCTGGGGTGTGGCTTCTGTAGGCCTTTAGCACTATGGCTGTTGGTCAGAGATGATGGTGTGGTGCAGCAGCTAAGGATGTGGCATGAGAATCTAGTAAGTTTGGGTTCAATATGGGGCTCCTGAGAGAGAGAAATGACAATAATCTCTATTTTATGAATTTTGAAAACCATTTGGAAAGTTTATGGGCTGTTGTAATGTAGACTTCTGTAGTCCCTTTCCAGGGTCTTGTGTGCCACTCTCTCTGGCTTCTTCTGCAAAGCCAGTGGTGACACAAGTTTCTAAAGCCATCAGTGTCCATGCTCCATTTATGGTACTGCTTTTTCCAGTGTTAAAGCTCTACTCCAAAAATAATTCTAGAAAGAAGAATAATATAAGTTGAGTGTGAAGAAGTCGAAGGCCAAAGTTTTAGACAGTTTCAGTATTTGCGAGCACAAATTTTGTGCACGTGTTTACCAAATCACCACATATAAACAGATGGTTTTTGTGTCTCCAAAGTGGAAAGTCAGGTGCCTGCCTACCTACCTTGTTTTGTGCCTGCATGTATCCATTTGCACATGCAAATATGGTAATTGCACATGCAAGCTACCATACATGCCCTTATTTACATGTGAGGTTAAAGGTCATTTTTGAAAATGAGCTAAAAATCTCCATAAGGAAAGATTCTATTCGGAAGTGTTAAGGTTTCATTTTCCACAAACCAAGGCCAGAACACAAAGGTACAAGACAAAAGCTACACAGAGCCAAAATCAGCCTTTGAGTAAGCGGCCATAACCACTGAAGTCATTGGGCTGACTAGTCTGAATTTGGAATCCGCTAGGAACATAGGGATTGATGTTGTATGCTGCAAGGCAGTATACTTTTTCCCCCTTTCTTTAAATGGTGGTGTTATTGTAGGGCACTTTCATTTCTGCGTAACTACTGTATTGCCTGCCAATGGAATTGTAACTTTGTGAAATACACATTGGTACAGTTTAAATGCACTGTTGCTGATGCATTTGAAAACCATTTACAATAACAGTGAGTCCCACCTGTCTTATTCTAGAACCATATGAAACCACAAGTGTTATATAAACAATGTAGTTTAGCAAATAAAGCTTTAGATTTTTATATGCTGTGCTTTTGTTTATTTTTCTAAAGCTGTGGAATGGTGCTTTCAGATGCATTAGCCTAATACTAAAATTACTTTGTGAGACACAAGTCTTTGATAGATACTAACTGCAAACACAAAAATATAAATTGCATCCAGTGTCAAAGACCTGAGCAGCTCATGACAGTCAACAAAGTGAATTCCACCCTGACTGAACTTCAATTGCATGTCTGATGTTACCAAGGACAATTTTATTCTCTTGGGTTCCTAAAAGCAGAAGCTGCCAAATTAGGTGTCACTTTCTATTGAGGTCAGGAAGTGAACCTCTACCTTTGAATGGACAGTGTGAGAAGAACTCATTTTCCCAATCTTCCAGGTGAAAAGTTTCTTGTTCATTAGTTTTCCATTGGCTGATGCAATATCCCAACATAACAAAAACAATGTAAAATTGCCACTAATGACTGTGACTTGAAGTTTGAAATCTTTGTGGTTTTTCTTCAGGCTGCTTCTTTCATTCTGACAAACAACATTTGAGATGCTGTGTCAGAAACATCAAAACCCACCTTCGTCTATCTGTTAAACTCCTTCAATTTGACATTGTAATAACCCATATTTGATTTATATCCCAAGGTTGTAAATCTTTTTTTAGTGCACTGCTTTTTAATATTTCATTGATAATGGAACAGAAAGCATTAACACTCGTAGTTTTTTTTTTCCCTAATGAAAATGAGCCTGAGTTTGAGCAGTGCAGATGGTTGCAAAATCCGCCTACTGTATTCTCCAAATAGAGGTACAAATTGAATGAAGTATGTTCTGTCTGAAATTAATTTTTATATATGAATTTGCCTTCTCTTTGCCACTAATTCATGTCAATTTTGTAGGGAATTAATAAGGGACTTTGAAAGTGTATACATATTTATCAAATCAGTGTTGTTAAAATGACAGTCAAGAAAAAAAAATACTGAAAGTCTGTTCTTGCCAAAAGCAGATTTAAAAATAAACAAGAAAATCAAACCATCTCTTTGGCTATACTATGATTTACCAAATGTACTTTCCCTCCTAGTGCTAGAATTTGTAGAGGTAAATCCCATTGTACATAACTGTGCAGATTAGAGAACTTTCTAAAAGGGACTGATCTGCATAAGTAACATAATTTGAATAATTTTTGCACAGGCTGAAATTGAAAATTTAAATAACAGATACTTCTTAAAAAGATTTTTTCCTTGATCAGCATTGCTTTTGGTGCCTCTAACAGTCTCTCTTGTTTTTCAATTGGAAAAAAGGTGGAGAAATGGTAAAAATCCACTTTAGAGACTTGTGGAGAGGACTAAATAAGGACTTCCCTCGGTAGTGTATGTAACAACTATGGAGATTATATTGCTGCCTCTATCAAAAATTTGGGCTAGGATAAATTACACGTAATATACTTGGACAAAGTACTGGAAGAAAAAGACTGGGTTATTAGTTTGCATTACAAAGGACCTATAAGACAATTTAATAGCCACCTACATACAAAAAACCACAAGTAACTATAATGTAATGTATAGTTACATAGGATAAATATTACTGGTGCTGTGTATGTAATACACTATACATTAGCTCACATGCTGCTCTCATTCACACCCATGCAATCCAATTGATTTCAATAACACTTGAGATGCTGAGGAGGACTTGTGGCACCTTAGAGACTAACAAATTTATTTGAGCATAAGCTTTCGTGACCTACAGCTCACTTCATCGGATGCATTTAGTGGAAAATACAGTGGGGAGATTTATATACATAGAGAACATGAAACAACGGGTGTTACCATACACACTGTAACGAGAGTGATAACTTAAGATGAGCTATTACCAGCGGGGGGGGGGGGGCAACCTTTTGTAGTGATAATAAAGGTGGGCCATTTCCAGCAGTTGACAAGAACGTCTGAGGAACAGTGGGGGGTGGTGGGGTGGAATAAACATGGGGAAACGGTTTTACTTTGTGTAATGACCCATCCACTACCAATCTCCATTCAAGCCTAAGATAATTGTATCCAGTTTGCAAATTAATTCCAATTCAGCAGTCTTTCATTGGAGTCTCTTTTTGAAGTTTTTTTTGTTGAAGAATTGCCAGTTTTAGGTCTGTAATTGAGTGACCAAAGAGATTGAAGTGTTCTCCGACTGGTTTTTGAATGTTCTAATTCTTGACGTCTGATTTGTGTCCATTTATTCTTTTACGTAGAGACTGTCCAGTTTGGCCAATGTACATGGCAGAGGGGCATTGCTGGCACATGATGGCATATATCACATTGGTAGATGTGCCAGTGAACGAGCCTCTGACAGTGTGGCTGATGTGATTAGGCCCTATGATGGTGTCCCCTGAATAGATGTGTGGACACAGTTGGCAATGGGCTTTGTTGCAAGGATAGGTTCCTCGGTTAGTGGTTCTGTTGTGTGGTGTGTGGTTGCTGGTGAGTATTTGCTTCAGGTTGGGGGGCTGT
Source organism: Natator depressus (assembly GCF_965152275.1). NCBI lineage: Eukaryota > Metazoa > Chordata > Testudines > Cheloniidae > Natator > Natator depressus. Next base: position 295,793,482 of record NC_134234.1, read on the forward strand.
CTGTAAGCAAGGACTGGCCTGTCTCCCAAGATCTGTGAGAGTGATGGGTCATCCTTCAGGATAAGTTGTAGATCCTTGATGATGCGTTGGAGAGGTTTTAGTTGGGGGCTGAAGGTGATGGCTAGTGGTGTTCTGTTATTTTCTTTGTTGGGCCTGTCCTGTAGTAGGTGACTTCTGGGTACTCTTCTGGCTCTGTCCATCTGTTTTTTCACTTCAGCAGGTGGGTACTGTAGTTGTAAGAATGCTTGATAGAGATCTTGTAGGTGTTTGTCTCTGTCTGAGGGGTTGGAGCAAATGTGGTTGTATCGTAGAGCTTGGCTGTAGACAATGGATAGTGTGGTGTAGTCTGGGTGAAAGCTGGAGGCACGTAGGTAGGAATAGCGGTCAGTAGGTTTCCGGTATAGGATGGTGTTTTTGTGACCATTGCTTATTAGCACCATAATGTCCAGGAAGTGGATCTCTTGTTTGGACCGGTCCAGGCTGAGGTTGATGGTGGGATGGAAATTGTTGACATCATGGTGGAATTCCTCCAGGGCTTCTTTTCCATGGGTCCAGATGATGAAGATGTCATCAATGTAGCACAAATAGAGTAGGGGCATTAGGGGACGAGAGCTGAGGAAGCGTTGTTCTAAGTCAGCCATAAAATGTTGGCATACTGTGGGGCCATGCGGGTACCCATAGCAGTGCCGCTGATTTGAAGGTATACATTGTCCCCAAACGTGAAATAGTTATGGGTGGGGACAAAGTCACAAAGTTCAGCCACCAGGTTTGCCGTGTCATTATCGGGGATACTGTTCCTGACGGCTTGTAGTCCATCTTTGTGTGGAATGTTGTTGTAGAGGGCTTCTACATCCATAGTGGCTAGGATGGTGTTTTCAGGAATATCACCGATGGATTGTAGTTTCCTCAGGAAGTCAGTGGTGTCTCGAAGATAGCTGGGAGTGCTGGTAGTGTAGGGCTGAGGAGGGAGTCTACATAGCCAGACAATCCTGCTGTCAGGGTGCCAATGCCTGAGATGATGGGGCGTTCAGGTTTATGGATCTTGGGTAGCAGATAGAATACTCCAGGTCAGGGTTCCAGGGGTGTGTCTGTGCGGATTTGTTCTTGTGCTTTTTCAGGGAGTTTCTTGAGCAAATGCTGTAGTTTCTTTTGGTAACCCGCAGTGGGATCAGAGGGTAATGGCTTGTAGAAAGGGGTGTGGAGAGCTGCCTAGCAGCCTCTTGTTCATATTCCAACCTATTCATGATGACGACAGCACCTCCTTTGTCAGCCTTTTTGATTATGATGTCAGAGTTGTTTCTGAGGCTATGGATGGCATTGTGTTCTGCACAGCTGAGATTATGGGGCAAGTGATGCTGCTTTTCCACAATTTCAGCCTGTGCACGTCGGCGGAAGCACTCTATGTAGAAGTCCAGTCTGTTGTTTTGACCTTCAGGAGGAGTCCACCCTGAATCCTTCTTTTTGTAGTGTTGGTAGGAAGGTCTCTGTGGGTTAGTATGTTGTTCAGAGGTGTGTTGGAAATATTCCTTGAGTCAAAGAGGTCGAAAATAGGATTCTAGGTCACCACAGAACTGTATAATGTTCGTGGGGGTGGAAGGGCAGAAGGAGAGGCCCCGAGATAGGACAGATTCTTCTGCTGGGCTAAGAGTATAGTTGGATAGATTAACAATATTGCTGGGTGGGTTAAGTTGACATTGTCAAACTGGACAGTCTCTACGTAAAAGAATAAATGGACACAAATCAGATGTCAAGAATTATAACATTCAAAAACCAGTCGGAGAACACTTCAATCTCTCTGGTCACTCGATTACAGACCTAAAAGTTGCAATTCGTCAACAAAAAAACTTCAAAAACAGACCCCCAACAAGAGACTGCTGAATTGGAATTAATTTGCAAACTGGATACAATTAACTTAGGCTTGAATAAAGACTGGGAGTGGATGCGTCATTACACAAAGTAAAACTATTTCCCTATGTTTATTCCCCCCTTCCCCCCACTGTTCCTCAGACATTCTTGTTAACTGCTGGAAATGGCCCACCTTGATTATCACTACAAAAGGTTTTTTTCCCCCCCTCGCTCTCCTGCTGGTAATAGCTCACCTTAAGTGATCACTCTGGTTACAGTGTGTATGGTAACACCCATTGTTTCATGTTCTCTATGTATATAAATCTCCCCAAGTCCTCCTTTTTTTTTTTTTTTTGCGAATACAGACTAACACGGCTGCTACTCTGAAACTTGAGATGCTGTATCAGAAACATCAAAACTCTCCTTCATCTTTCTATTCAGCTTCTTCAATTTGACATTACAATAACCCTTCTTGGATTCATGTCTCAAGGTTGTACATCTTTTGTAGTGCACTGATTTGACTTCAGTGGGGGAACTGACAGAATTTGGTGCAGTGTATTCTGTATCGTATACTGCCTTTAACATTTGGCCTGTTACTATAATTACTACTGATGTCATTTTACCGGATGTAATACCAGTTCACTCCTTAATGCAAAATCTCACTAGAATCAAAAGATAAAATGTGCCAAAAAGCTGTCTCTTATAGGGTTGTTGAGGAAGATTTTGCAAAAATTACACAAAATGAAGTAAAACGGAATTATAATTAGGGTCCCATCCTGCCGTGCACTCTTGATTCAGTCAAAACTGCCAGAGAAGTGAGAATTCCCCCTGAGAATTTTCCCTGAGTAATAATGTGCATTTGGGACATGTTACAAATTCAGGGGCAACTCCTCATCAAGTGTAAATTGCTCTAGCTCTAGTGAAGTCTGTGACAATGTACATCAGTTGAGGATCTGACACCCCTTTCAACAGCAAGACTTTTTTTTGTCAAGATCAGGAAGTAATTTGAATGTAACATGCAGCAACTGCAGTATTGAATGGACTAAAGGTGAAGACAGAGCTGGAATTAAAAAGGGAATGTGAAATGAACAGCTGCAGTCTTGATATTCCATAAGAATCACGTACAGTTATGCACAACCAGTAAAAACACTATTGTGGTAATATACCTTTCAAAATGATATTGTTAGCATACATTTTTAAATTTAAAATTTAATAGCAAAACAGGATTAGGATTTACTTATTCAGGAATCAGAGTAGTAGCTGGGTTAGTCTGTATTCACAAAAAGAAAAGGAGGACTTGTGGCACCTTAGAGACTAACAAATTTATTTGAGCAGAAGCTTTCGTGAGCTTCATCCGATGAAGTGAGCTGTAGCTCACGAAAGCTTATGCTCAAATAAATTTGTTAGTCTCTAAGGTGCCACAAGTTCTCCTTTTCTTTATTCAGGAATATATAGAGAAAAGAGACAACAGTATGCGTACTATGCAGAAGTGTGGTGTCCAGGCGAGGGTGATACAAAAAAGTACTAAATGTAGAGGAACTAAACTACTGGAGTACTAAATGGAGGATTTTATTGGTACAAATGCATAATAATGTATGTGTAGGCCAGATATGCTGGTGTGGTTTTATTGGCATGAGGTTGGGATGGTGGCATTACTTATGCAGCTCAACTCGGATGAAGCCAATAAAATCTTTACACCACACCGTGCTACCACATATTCTTCAGATTTTGAATACTGAATGCAAAAGAAACCTAGAAGTGTTTAACCAATTGTATGGCACTTTTTTTGGTATCCTCTCTCCTGTCAAGCCAAGTGCCTCTGTTACTATTATGGGTATGTCTGCACAGCATTTTGGATTGAACAGGAGGACACCTCCCCGCCTGGGTTGACAGACTCAATCTAGTGGGGCTCATGATAGCACTCTAAAAATAGGTGTGCAGTCAGTGCTTTTGAAGGCGTGGGTTGGGCTGGAGCTTGAGGTTGGAAGGCCAGTGTTGGGATCTCCTCTGAGACCTCTTCCATTTGGCTTATCCAGAACATTGTGTCCAGTTCTGGGAGAACACTTCATTCAGTTCTCTGGGATCCAAAATACTCAGTTCGACTCCAGATTTTGTCACTCAGGTTCCTTTATTTGGAGCACTGCAAAGCTACTCTGAGTTGATCAGTCTCAAGCGTAGGTGGTGTGTATGGAGTGTACCACACATCCAAAGTTACATAGACAACCTCTTCCTTTAAATACATTTACACATTCCATTGCATTTTCTATGCATTACACCACACATTTTTTGGATTGGTTAATTTACAGGAACCAATCCCTGTACAGCATGCTCTGTACATGTACTGTTCCCGTGGAATCAGATCTTTACATTCCAGGTTTATTTTGTCGACAGTGTGTCGCATCAAGGTTTTGCTGCTTAATTTAGCTAGCACAGACATCCTTACTCCAGCGTACTGTTTGTCAAGCCCCTATTTACAATTTAACTTTCCATTCATCTTCCCAATATTGCCCACTAAAAAATGAGGCAAGTTACGTATGCCAAGCCAGGCCTACACCCATGAAGGGGGTGGGCGGTCAACTGGAGCTGGGAATCTTGCTCTTCTTAGGCTGTCCAGCCTACCTTGCCAGCCAGACAAACTGGATTTAGTGATACCGGTCACTATTCAAATACCACATCACATCAGGTTACTCCCAACCCCAAAGGGTCAGTCACTTACCCCAGGTCAATGGATACTCTCGATCTCACACCAAAGACAGCACAGGCAGCCAGTTTCTCTATAAACTAACTAAAGATTTATTAGCGAAGAAAAATAAATGAGGGTTATTGAGAGATTAAAGTGGGTAAAATACATTAGCAGGCGAGTCTAAGTTTGTAAGTCCAAAGTGATAATAAAAATGTAGTTTTCCAAAAGTCTTTTCAGGGTTACCCAAAATAACTCTGGGGATCTCAGTTTTGCATCTAGAAGTGTCCAAATAATTCAGAGAGACAGGATCGATTCCTGGATCCATTCTTACAGCATCCTTCCATGGAAGGCAATTTGGCAAGTGTTTTTATTTACAGCATGGGCTCTTCCATTGTCAAACACAACAACCCATGCTTTGCAGTTAGCAATCTTTTACGCTTCCAAGGCTCCAATCTCGGTGTGATGGGTAAACACAATGTGATAGCCAGAAACAATCCTTCATTATTTGAGCATAAGCTTTCGTGAGCTACAGCTCACTTCATCGGATGTATTCAATGCATTTCCACTGAATGCATCCGATGATGTGAGCTGTAGCTCACGAAAGCTTATGCTCAAATAAATTTGTTAGTCTCTAAGGTGCCACAAGTACTCCTTTTCTTTTTGCGAATACAGACTAACACGGCTGCTACTCTGAAACCAATCCTTCATTAGTTTTTCTTGAAGTTTACACACCCAGTACATTCACATCTTCACAGTAATATACACTTTAATCTAGTGTTACCTAATTAGCAGGTATACATAATGTAATGTGATAGTAAACAGCAGGTTATGGGTAAGTGAAGACACCATTAACGTTTCTTTGATATTCACCCACAAGTGAATGAGTCTATGGCTTTGATCTGAGCTGGCCTGTCAGCATCACAGAAACCACTTTAAAGTATCTTGGAAATTTCCAGAGAAGCAAATTTTTTGTCATACTGGGAAGCTCGGAATCTTCCATTCCAATAGAATAAAGCTCCTGTTTCTAAGTCTGGAGGATTACAAGATACTGAGCCTTAAATGACTTGGTGTGTACATTTTCGCAACTTGGATCTCAAGCAGCAATTTTTCAGTTGGAAATTCCACATTTAAAGGGAAGAAGGAAATATTTCTCTGGTGGGTTGATTTGAAAAAAGAGGCAGCAGTTTGGATCTGCTCCAGGGGTTGAAATATTAGGGAAAGTCCTGGGTTGGGAGATAGATTTTACTTGGCAGAAGGCAGGTGAGGTAGACCAAAATGCATGATAAATTAATATAGACGACTTATGTGGAAGTGATATACATACTGCAAAGCTATGTGAGAGAGGAATTTCTCATTATCTTTTGACCCTTCATCAGTAAGAAATGAAGAAGATGATAAAAGACTGTGAGGGATGTGTCCTCCCCATCCTCAGAATGGATGCACCTGTGGAAGTTAAAGAAACTATTGTTAAAACAACACATTAGGAAAGATTCTATCTCATAAGAGCAGTGGCTGCACTACCATCATTACAGATATTTAAGAATAAGTTTAGATAACAAGACATCAGTGAGAATGATGTAGGGAGAAGTTCAGTAAAATGCATGGGTTGTACTAGATGACCCAAACTGTCTCTTCTAACCTTCTTTTATGGTAACATACTGAATAACAGTAACATATAATCAACTAGTAAAACTTTATGATTACTGTCTGTGGACAGAATTCTTCGTTGAGGCCTGCATGGCAGATTTTGACATAATACTCCATTCTGCCTCATGCGATGAACTCCCAACAGTGTTGAGTTCTACCATACAGCTCCAATAGAAGAATTATGCCCCAAATGATCTGAGATGTGATTTCTGGTTTGCCGTAAGTCAATAATTTTGGCTTGGTTCAGACCTTGGTCTAAGATATTAAAATATATATTTTCAGAGACTATAGAAATGCACCAAGTTTATTTCCTGTTGAACTCTCATTTACATATAATTTAAAAAAATATAGCTATGTGTATTATATATATGTCATGCTCAATTAAGGCCAATAGGCATGTTGAAATTTTTTTTTCAGCAGCTACATTGAAATCTTATGAATTTGTTTGATCCCAGAGCTGACCCATGTTTTATATGTAATATTTCTGCAAAAAAATTGGTACTAAACCATTTGTTTGGTGACCTTTTAGCAATAATCTGGTCCCTGAAGTTCTTAACAGCTGGGCCTGCTGGTGCATATCAGAATGAAAGAATAGTTTTAGAAATAATGTCCCTTGCCTTTCCTGGCTGATAGCTGCTTCTAAGTAGGAGTTGGGATAATGATCCCAATTTTGTAATCATCTCCTGCTGACACAGTGTGAACAATCTGATTCATCTGATCTTTGGCTTTTTGATCATTAAGTTACTCAGAAATGTACTAACAACTGAACTGTCATTGCTAATTATGGACATTTGTGTTTGGCTATGCTGTCAATTATATGTAATTTTCTCTTTTTTGTATGACCCTCTTACATTAATGCATGTAACCATCTACTGCAGGTGATATAGTAAGATTTAATTGAAATTATATTTCATTTTCTATCATGTAGGACTTTTTGTCCCAATCATAATTTCTTTCATAAACAAGGTTTAGTGAATCTAGGAATGGATTGATCATTTTCAGTCCTTTCTTACCACGCATACTCTGACTGCATTGTGAATACTTTCATTTTGGTTTTGAAGACCTAAGTTTGAATGGCCTAGAGGCACAAAATAGGGGCATGAAAAAAGACATAGGTTGCTAGTTTGCTTCTGTATACAAGAAAATATTTTGGGCTAGATTGTGTCCTGCTTCTGTACTCCCCATCACACAATTCAAGCACAGCTGATGTCCTTGCACTCACCTGAACACAAGAACAGCGTGAGGCTAATGTGCTGCTATAATAGCCACCTTTAGGAGGGAAGAGCGGTGGAAGCATCCAGGAGCTCTCCTGGGGGTGGTACGACTCTACACCACCCTCACTTGACTTGTACTCACTTGAAAATTAATGTTGTGTTAGAACCCAATGTTGAAGAGTTGTTTTAACTAATATGATATTAAATATGACTTAGGGCTTCTCTTCACTAGACTTTTGTATCTCATATTAGTTGATTGCTCGTTATCTTGAGGTAGTTAATGCATTTGTGAAGTCTAGTATGGACACTCCCCATACGTTTCATCCAGGCTACATTTGTTTCTTCTTTACGCTGGGATAAGCATAGGATAAAGAACAAATGGTTTATAATCTGGATAAAATGGACAAATGTCTAGTGAAGCTCTTAACAGTCAGTGTAGACAAAAACCATAGTGTTTTAACATCATGTCAGCTGGTCGTGAACCATAGGTTTGTCCCTGTCCACACTGACTGTAAGGTCATGTTTAACATTGTGTTAATTAACATGGCTCCTGGAGGTTATGTTCTAACACCACTACCACCTATAAGGCACTGTCCAGCGTTTTGTATCGACAGGAATTCATGCTATTCTGTTCCATGCTCATCTTTATAGGTTCTTATACTGTGCTCTTCACCTTAGTATCTGAACGCCTACCAGGTCAACTGCTTGGAAGGGAGTTACACTCATCATTGACTTATAGAGATGTCTTCAGAACCTTACAATTACATTCGTGCAAATCTTGTCCGGTATTCCTTTACCACATGCTAGAAGTCTATTAAAAACTACCAAAACCAGAATTGGAACTGGTTGGAAAAAGTCTCTCTCTCCCCCCCCCCCCCACTTACAAAAAATGTCAATTTTCATCAAAAAAACAGACAATGCTTTTGTTTTTGACTGGAAAGTTTTTGAAAGCAAAGTTTTCAGTTTTGGGGTTTTCATTTAGAAGTGAAAATTGTCAGTAGAAAGCAGACAGTTTTTTGTTTAGTCAAAGCCCCAATTTCCTGTTTTAATTTTTAAAAAAGAAATAAAGAGAAGTTTCAATGCAAATTTTTCAGTCAGCTCTACAGTGAAGCAAAAGAATTGTCATTGAATCAATCAGCAGATTGCTTATGGTTGCAATAGTCTGTTATCAAGGCAATACAAGTGAAATAATTGCACGGGCCCAATCTGGCAAAGAGTTGGATGCCTTGATTACTAGCCTGCAGATGCTCTGCTGGTCTCCTGGGCTCTGTGGCCTCAAAGTATGTGGGGTTGTAAAGTCCCCCTCTCTTGCTCCCTTTCAAAGGAGCTGTCTTTGGACCCGATTTTGATCTCACATTGGTTTATAATGATATCCCTTCATTAGGCCTTATTCTCTTTACACACTGTATAAACACTTGTGCCTGTGCATAGAGAGGGTAAAACATCACTACCAGTATTAGTGAAGGATTCTAGTTTGTAGCATTTTACATCTGCTTTTCACAGAGTGTAAATCTTTGAAGATTCAGGTTCACCGGCCCTGCTCCTCCAGTCCAGTTCAGTGGAAGAGAGGAGGAGGGTAAGGGTAACTCAGGCCAGATGTATGCTCCCTGGATTCTTGGGCCAACCATGGGTCCATCCAGTGTCTGGCATAAGTTTGTACAACCTAAGAGATGCTCTAACTTATACCAATTGTCAAGGGCTCTTTTGGCAGCCAATGAATTACAGGGCCTAGGGACAGTTTGGCCTTGTCCATTTTTCCTGCCCACATTTCCAGCACCAGGAAAAGTGGGACAGGGATGACCTGTTGTGTTGTCTCTCTGCCATCTGTGGGTTCCCTTACATAGAGGAAATACCTACATGGCCCTTTAAGATGGGTTTTAGTGCTTTGTGTTGCAGAATGGTGCATAGCCACTGTAGCAGGGCCAAAGATTGGACCCAGTGACTTTAGAGGAATTACTCCTGATTTACACAAGTATATCTGGTTTCAGAGTAACAGCCGTGTTAGTCTGTATTCGTAAAAAGAAAAGGAGTACTTGTGGCACCTTAGAGACTAACCAGTTTATTTGAGCATGAGCTTTCGTGAGCTACAGCTCGCTTCATCGGATGCATAGCATATCGTGGAAACTGCAGAAGACATTATATACACACAGAGACCATGAAACAAAACTTCCTCCCACCCCACTGTCCTGCTGCTAACAGTATATCAGTATATCTGTATATCAAGTATATCTGAGATCAGAATCAGGGCTTCTGAGTCTGTCAAATTATCCTTGCTGGCATGAGGTGTGGGACTATGTTCTGAGCATGTAGCTGGTTCTTTTCCAGCAAACTTAATGTCAATCAATTGCAAAATAGGAAAGAAGCCTAAATGGCCATGGACCTTTGCTACTGAGCTGTTTCCTAGCTGACAATTTTTTTCTAAAGGACGGCCTTGGAAAGCTGTAAGGGGGTCACACAATATAGAAAAAACATGACAATTTGGGGGTAGTAGCAGTACGGCCTGCCCATAACTCCAAGGTATTTTTATACGTAATGGAGACCTGTTCATCAGAAGGTGGGAGAATATAACCGATAGCTGTGGTTCTGCTGTTCATTATTGTGTTAATTATTCCAAGCTGACATGTTTATGAATGTGTATTATGCTACGTGGCTTTTTATTTAGATTGTGTTTTCTCTAAACCTATTTACTATAAATTAGTCACCACAACATGTGAAGCACTAGAAACAAAGTTGATTACTTGAGCTTCAACATAAAATAACAAAATATTTCTGAGGGGCTGTTCACACTTTTAGCATACAGCAGAATTGCTCTGTGTCTGCATTAGTTCTCAGATGCTATGGAGCACCCTACTTACTCAGGATTGTGTGGGACCTTCAACTTTGTAGTCTTGCACTTCTACAGGTGCTTCTCCATTAGGACTAAAATAAATCGGAAATACGAACAAAGACCTTGGATAAAAAAGTTCTTTCTGAGACTACTGAACTTCACTGAAATCATAGGAAGGATTTATGGGGAATAGATTGCTGATTTCTTTACCATACTTTTATTTACTTAGCCCAGCAATAGGTTTAATAAGTGTACTTTATACATAAAAGTAACATTTCCCTGGTCATTTCCGCAAACTGACCACAACATAAACTTTCTGGCAACTTTAATATAAGGCACTTAGATTTCTTGAGTGCTTTGTCTAATTAGCATGCAGAGGACTGACAAACTGACATGACTTCCATTAATCAGTTCTGATATTCTGCACTGAACTTTCTTTTACCTTGTGTATTAATTCAGCACTAAGGCACTGTCAGGAAATGGCAGAGAATTCCTTTGGGATTGCACATTTGCTGGAAACTGAAATGTAGGAAGATAATAAATCATGTGAATTTCTGGCACTCTTCCCCCTTCATGATGGGACTTCTGGAACAATTTAAGCTTGACAGTTCAGCTGCACTGTTTCACTCACTTTTGCTTAAAAATAAAATACAGGGAATTGAACTTATCACACAGAATCTTGTTTTCTGAACTTTATGTTGCATTTGTAAACAGCTCATTCTTTTGTTCCATTGATTAGCTCCCATGGTCATGACAGATTTATCTAAATCCATTAATTGTTTGTTTCTTTACAAGAGTATACAGTAGAATTAGTAACCTGTAGGAAGAGGGAGGAATAATATTACCAGTCATGTTTAGTGAGGATGCACTTGTCTTTTCATTTTCATGCTGCAAGGTGTGAATGCTCAGATTAAAACATATTTGCTTAAGGCTGGAATTTTCAAAAGAGTTTAAGGAACTAAGCGCCCAAATTCAACAGGAGTTGCATGACTAAGGTCTTTTGAAAATCCCAACCTGAACTCGTACTGCAGTAAGTGCTGGTATGTGAAAAAATCCATGTTGTTTTTACTTGTAGATGACCAGTGTCATGGAGGGGCAATTTCAATGCACTCTTTTTGCAGCCATCAGGGTGTGTTTATGTCTTACCCCAAAGATATGAGGACATGCGCGCACACACACACTCTTACCACCTCCTGATTAAGAGACATGTAAGCATTTGCTATTGGAAACACTATCCTACTTTTGTAGATCAATAGACTGTTCTTATATTTCCAAACTTTACCTTCTGTCCTCTCTTCAGACAGAAATACTTTCCACACAGTAATTTAGTTATACAATTAAATTATAGTAGCACATCAACATATACATTGCTTGCACAGAACACTGGAATTTGGACAAACCTTGTGTAACCCTTCTGCCAGGTAGACTCGGCAACAACAAGGTCTGGGTTCAATATCGAGGGGTTCCGCTTAAAATATAAAACAGAACCGGCTTGCGACCCCACCCAGTAATCTGGGAAATCAAAACTCCACCCCTAGGTGTCTCTAAGAGGCAATACTGCCTCACTTGCAAGAACTGAGTCTGTGTATAACAAAAGATAACTTGTATTAAAAGGGAAAGGGAGCCAAGCATTCATTTGGGAAAACACCACAACCACATGGGAAAACATGGGATTATAAGCAAACCCAACCCCACAGCAGGTTGGACAGTGATATTTTCCTCAGTTTCCCACCTTGCTGTGGGAAAGTCTGACAAATGAATGTATAACACATCACTCCCCTCTCTCTCCACCGCACCCCATTCACAGTTGGCTGTCTTTGGTTAGTGAAGACCCAGCGTTCAGCTGTGTGGTCGCAGGGGTACACCTCCCACCCCATAAAGTGTGTGTGTGTGTGTGGGGGCATCGAGCAATGTCGCTGTGTGTTCCTCTGCAACTGGCCGGTCGCCACCGCCTCTGCCGCTGCCAGTCGTGCACTGCTGCTGTGGGATGCTCACGGCCACTTCTGCGATCCCACACTCTGAGGTTCTACGGCCCAACCCAAGTCTTGAGTGATTTCAGCTCTTAGTGATTTCACTGGGTAGCAGGGGACCTCACTGCCAGTACAGCCTCTGCATGGTCTTTCATTTCACCACTGTCCCTGCACCAGGTCTAAAGCCTACTGCCTAGACATGCTTATCAGAAATTCAGCTCTGCTAATCACTGAGTAGAAACAATGATTCTCCATTGAGCCTAATCAGCTCTGTCTTTAAACACTGGAAAGAGGAGATCAAATGGGGTCTAGAACTCTTTAGGCAGGGCCCATACCCCTCATTTCCACCAGAAGGGGCTTGGCATCCCTACCCGCTGCTTAGCAAGTGAGGTTCAATTTAGGGTGACTCCCTCAATCAGACCAGGCAAAGTACAGTTCTGCTGCCCTTTACTCATGCAATAAGGATAAAACATTTCATTATCCCTGTACTAAAGTAATTTGTAACCCAACAACAGCCAAAGGTGATCATTTTGGCAAAGCAGCAGCATAATGCTGCATATCGAGGCAGAGTAGGTGTGTCTGTGCAAATACCATCTGTTTCTGAAGTCTTTTCTCCTAGCTCATCACTCGATGTCAGGGGAGAGCTCATTCAGACTCTGCTTACAACTAATTGTGAATGATAAACACTACGTTGCTGTACCGAACACTTCAGAAATAGAATATGGAACACTGAAACAAGGAAAACCAACAGAAAAGAAATAAATGTACAGGGCTTCATAATATAGGTGCACGTGTAGGTCTGTAATCCTTAAAATGAGGGTTACAATATTAAAATTCTAGGTTTAAACTTAAAATCCCTTAAAGAACTACTAACCATCTTTCTGCCAAAGAAATTTGATCTCAAGTGCGCAAACCACTCCTTGTTTATGCTGTAAAATGACAAGAAGGCCTGTATCTTTAAAACAAGAAAATTTTTATTGTAAACACTCCCAGGAAAATTTTCAGGTTGTTTGAACCCATGTATGAATCTTCGTGGTTTGCAGGATAAGCTCGCAGAATTACAATACTGTTAGATATTATCACTTTATAGGTGAATTGAATTTATTTGTTCCTTAAAATTTCCCTGTTTACATATATGCTACTATAGTTAAGTTGTCAAGAAGAAAAAGAAATAGGGTGGACTATTTAGCAAGTCAGAATCCAGATGTTTCTAATTTTTTTAAGACTGTTTGTGGTTATCATAACCTAAATTATTAAAGCCTTTCAGATTAAATTAATGGCAAACTAAGATAAGAAAGCAGTTGTATGCCCAGTGGTGAAAAACCTTTTTAACAATAAGAAAAGGAGTACTTGTGGCACCTTAGAGACTAACCAATTTATTTGAGCATAAGTTTTCGTGAGCTACAGCTCACATCATCGGATGCACTCACAAAAGCTTATGCTCAAATAAATTGGTTAGTCTCTAAGGTGCCACAAGTCCTCCTTTTCTTTTTGCAAATACAGACTAACACGGCTGCTACTCTGAAACCTTTTTAACAATGTTTGTTAATGTTTAAACTTGCATTGCACACGCCTTTACTAATAATCCTCCAAACTTATTGTTAATCACAAACATAAAGTTAGTTGGCTGCAATAGTTCAATCATTTTCACATTTTAGAAGTTTTGCATAAAATGATAGTTGTAAATATAACAGGTTTATATGTTATAAAAGTTAAATTTTTTAGGGAAAATTGCAGGCAGTTTGGACTCATACCAGAATTTTGTTCTTTTGTAAGTTGTCATAAATATCTTCATTTACATGCTGGAGTAATGGATTAGGAGGGTGTAGAGGGAATATTATGAATATCTTTAATACACTCCCCTTTTTCTGTACCACAGCCTACTTCTCTGGTGAAGCACACATCAGGGCACAGCCTTTTCAAGAGACTTTAAAAAAAATTGTTACAGCGTTAAGCTTTCAAGAAATTGCCTGGCAGTTTAAGGAATAACATTTAATATATACAAACATCCACAACCAGCATTTGTGATGTAGTTATACTGATGTAGGTCTCTAGTGTAGGCCTGGCCCTAGTCCTGCATTGCTCAGCTGCTCGAACTCGTCCTATTTATAACTTTTTTACCACTGAGCTCTGATTGGCTCAGCTCTCAGATGATGGATGTGCTAGACCAGTCATTCTCAACCAGGGGTATGTGTATCCCTGGTGGTATGCAGAAGTCTTCCATGGCTGTACATCAGCTCATCTAGATATTTGCCTAGTTTTACAACAGACTACATCAAAAGCACTAGCAAAGTCAACACAAACTAAAATGTCATACAGACGATGACTTGTTTATATTGCTCTATATACTATACACTGAAATGTAAGTACTATATTTATATTCCAATTGATTTTTTATAATTATATGGTAAAAATGAGAAAGTAAGCTATTTTTCAGTAATAGTGTGTTGTGACACCTTTGTATTTTTGTCTGATTTTGTAAGCAAGTAGTTTTTAAGTGAGGTGAAACTTGCGGGCATGCAAGACAAATCAGACTCTTGAAAGGGGTACAGTAGTCTAGAGAGTTTGAGAGCCACTGCGCTAGACTGCTTGCCCTAATGGAAACCCTCTGTTCAGCTTCAGAGACATTTACTGAGCATGTCCAGTAACTACCACCCCTTCCCCTCCACTCTAGATGCCTTTGGGTCTTTCTAACCCAAGACCCAAATCTTGAAAGATACTTAGGTGTGTTGCACCACTCAGCATTACAATACCTAACTCCTCGGCTGCATACGACCGAGTGGAATACTCAGCCCTGAGCTAGGTGACCAGGCTCCCAATGTAATACATGGGGAAAGTAAGGCACCTGAGAAAGGGATTCTCACAAGCCAGCAATCTCAGCAGGGAGCCATATAAAATAGGCAGGATTGAAATGTAGAAGGAAGAGGTTTAGGCATCTAAGTGGCTGGTGGGCCAGATATCCTCCCTCCACTCAGGCTCCTGGCTCTCTCTTGGAGTTTGACACCTAACCCAGGCCAGGCATTTTAGGCAGCCCATTCCCTAGCAGCTGAAACCATCTCTTTCTCTCTCTCCGTCTCTTGCTCACACTCACTACCACTCTTCTGCTCACCCCAAGTTTTCCCAAAGTCTCTGGCTGTCTTTTGTGGGCGTGCTGTGCTGCCCCTCCTACACGGTCTGCATTCGTCTCTCCTGCTGCAGGGTCTGGCACGCACAGAGCAAAGTTACAGGATCAGGCTCTGTTGGTGAGGTAATACTTCCTCCACCTAGCTTGAAAATCCCACTTCGGGGCTTTGGCTTGCGCTAGGGCTCGGGGCTGCTCTTTGGCTGTCGGATGGGGTCAGAGCTGAGGTGGTTTGGTGAATGGCAATAAGCAGAAACTAAGGTGCATAGGCAGGAGTGAAAGTAAGTTGAGTGACTTATCAGTGGGCTGGGGCAAGCTCTGGCCACCGGAAGGGGCGGGGCCTAGGGTGGAAGGGGTGGGGCTGAGGGGGTCAGAGCCAGCCCCAGCCCACCCTGTAAGGTAAGTGCCTCCCCCTTCTCCTCGTCCCCCCCCTCACTGGGGTAGCAGCAGCAGCAGCCCAGGGCTCCCCTGCTTCTACCGCCCCCGTCCTTTAATTAGCCGCCGGAGCCCTGGAGTAGCAGCGGTGGGGCTTCAGTGGCTATTGAAAGGGCCGGGGCGGTAGAAGCAGGGGAGCCCCGGGCCCTTTAAATAGCCCCCGGAGCCCCGCAGCTGCTACCCCAGGGCTCCAGCAGCGGGACTCTGGAAGCAATTTAAAGGGCCTGGGACTCTAGCCACTGCTGGGAGCCCCAGGCAATTTAAATTGCCCCCTGGCGACAGGGCCGGCTTTAGGATTTTTTCTGCCCCAAGCAAAAAATTTTTGTCTGCCCCGGCTTTTTTTTCGTGCTCCCTGGCTCCGCCCCAACTCCACCCCTTCCCAACCCCTTCCCCAAATCCCCAGTCCCACCTCCTCCCCCGGGCAGCTCCCCCCCGCCCCACAACCCCCGCCCTAGCTCACCTCCGCTCCGCCTGCTCCCCTGAACACACCGCCGCACCGCTTCTCCCCCCTCCCTCTCAGGTGAGGGAGAGGCAGCGTGTTCAGGGGAGCAGGCGGAGCAGAGGTGAGCCGGGGGGGGAGTGCAGGAAGTAATGGGGTGGGGCTACAGGAACCGCTCCCGGCCCCAGCTCACCTTCGCTCCGCCGCCACCTCCCCCGAGCGTGCAGCTGCTCGGCTCCTCCTCTCTCCCAGGCTTGCTGCGCGAAACAGCTGTTTGGCGCACAGCAAGCCTGGGAGGGGGGAGAAGCGGGGTGGCGGTGGCGCACTCATGGGAGCAGGCAGAGGCGGAGTGGAGGCAAGCTGGGGCAGCGGGGCACATTTCTAGGGGCGGCATGGCTGGCGCCGGAATGCCGCCCCTAGAAATGTGTTGCCCCAAGCACCTGCTTGTTTTGCTGGTGCCTCGAGCCGGCCCTGCCTGGAGAAGCCGGGCTGCCCCAGTATGGTGCACCTCTTGCTGGTACACCGTACCGGGGCATACCGGCTTACTTTCACCTCTGCGCGTAGGGGACTTAAGCACTTATGGAATTAGGCAGCAGCTGGGCAGTGGTTTTGAAAATGTCACTGGTGCCTAAATGGTGAACTTTAGTGCCTAAAGAACCAAACAGGCACCTAGACCTTTGAGGATCTGGGCCTCAGTGCCCTGTCCTGCTCTGTGCAGACACACACAGGATTCAGTAAAGAAATCTGTCTCTTTCCCACTGCTTCTTTCACCTCTTGGGACAAAAAGTAAGTAAGTCAACTGCTGCAGTACCAGCACATAGGTTACATTAAGCAGTGATGCTTACCTTCCTATCTTTTCAAACATGTTGTTGAAAATCTAAGTCCAGAGAAGTGACATATTTACAGGTGACCCAGATTCATGGAATAATTCTGTGATCTTTAGTCATGCAGATGTCTGTGGGAGTGTAGACCATAGTTCCAGATCACGTGGGAGTTATGTCTTAAGGACAAGGCCTTTCATATGCTTAACCTATAGAAGCTTCTCACTTTGGATGGTGCTGTTTCCAGCTTTCATAACAACACATGAGTTCCTTGGATGTTGATAGCAGTTGCCCTGTTGAACCAAATATCCAGAAGGTCTCTGGGTTAGGAACATATCCTATGTCTCACTTACACCTTTAACTCTTTCATATTAGGTACTCACACCAACTTTGGGAAAACAAAAAGCACTCTTCCCATCACTGTTATAAGGCAGAAAAATGATTATAGCCTCCCTGATGTATATCAGTCTTCAGAACATTTCTCCCTGTTTTTTTGTAAACTCCTAAGTATTGTACAGAAATAGTTTTAACAGGTGCCCTATTTGTGGAGAAATTTAAAATATAAGAATGTTATACTTTTTTTTTTCCGGGGTAGAAGCAGCAAAAATCAAAGTAGATTACGTTGGATTTGCATAAACCGTTGTATGCACAAAGATTCTGGTAGAAAGCAGGGAATATTTGCTTGAGCTATGTAGTCTTCTATTCTCTCAAGAAATATTTTGTTTGAAATTTTCAGTATTTTTCTGTTGCATGCAGGGAACAATAGGTGAACCCTCCTGTGGCTAATTTAAATGCCTTGAATATCAAGATGATTATGGTAAATGCGTGTACCCTAGTGGATAAAGTGTATGCTTTATCTTCCACAAAGTATCCGGAATGTAAGAAAAACAGTTCAGCCGAACTCTATAAAATAATACCTTCAGAACAACCATGCTGGCAAATGGTTAATCATTTAGGCCCCAATCCATGAGCTCCATGCAGGGACCATTGAAGTTGTGTTAGCAATGCTGGGAGCCCATCCGTAGTAGAGGTTTCAGCTGCGGATTTTTTTTTCCTGTCACCATGTCATCTAGCTGCTGGGAGTGGTAATCAAGAGTGCTGAAAAGTGTGTCAGCAGCCAAAATTCCATCTACACTAAACTCCTACTGTTACTAACACCAGTTCAGTTGAACTGCTGTTGACAGGGATGTGAAAATGTATATATTATTTCCCAGCCACACATAGGGCCATTGGCATCAGTAATATTACTCATGTCAGTAAAGACTGTTCACATGAGTAAGATTGAGAAATAAATTGGCCAAACTGAAAGAGACAGAGATCAAGATTTTGATAAATTATAACCTTGTGTTTGATATACCAGTGAATGTTAGAGTGAAGGTGTAGTGTATTCTATAATCACTTTGTAATGGCTTGTGATTTTTGGATGGAGGTGCTATCCAAGAGTCAGTAGTAGTTGTTTATTATTAGGGCAGACTTGGCCTGACTTGTAAGGTTATAGTGTCAGTGGTTTCAATCTTATTGTGAAGTTGGCTATGAGACTTGATTTACTTTCTCACTGCTTTGAGAAGGTATATGCTCATCTCACAGTGAGCATGCTCACCAGTTGACAGAACGCTGTCACTATAGCCAGAACGTTCAACTGTGTCCACTAATTTTCGGTGGCTCCATTTTTGGGTGCCCAACTACAGACACCGTAGGTCTGCTTCTCAGAGGTTTGGAGTAACCACAGCCCCCAGTGACTTAAACTGGAGTTTTGGGTGCTCAGCACTTTTGAAAATTAGGCTCAGGCTAGGTAGCCAAAACTGGGGGCATTCAAAGTCAGAGGCAGAAAGACTTTGATGCTAATGGGGACTTTGGCAATCTGAGGATGCAAATGTATGTGTTGTTTGCACCTGGACATCCCAAACTTGGTAACGGTGTCAGTGTGGAAAGATAGATTTGCAGGACAGCTAGTGATGGGGAGAGGAGATATGGCAATCTTTCTGTGGGGATTAAGGGACTGCAAATTGGGCATTTGGCTTGATAACATGTCAGTAGTTTAAACATGGAAAAAAAGGGAACCTTAAGATTGGCCAGGGTTTAATTGTACTAATTACATAATGTTAACCCTCTGTTGGAAAGTTTGAGGCAAAGCTCTTCAGCTTCTTAGTTATTTTTGGTCATAGGAAATATCATAATTGAGTACTGAACAACTAGTTTAATTGAATCAGAGATTAAAGGTGACCCTCATGCAGAAAGAGAGAGCAATCTCTTTCTTTTTAGGTTTGAGTATTTGGAAATATAAATCATCATTTTATCACGTTTTGTTCATCAGTAATTAACCCCTACCTCCCCTAGCCCTTTTTCGAAAGAATATGCTCTGTAGGTAGCTCCAATGTCCTGGGTGACAGCATGTAGCCTTGTATAAGTAAGCCTCCAAGACCTCGACCCTGCAGCTGACAGTGTGCAATGTTAGAGGGCTTTCCCTTCACTCCCTCCTTTGGTTTTTGTCATGCAGACAGAAAGCATAAGACCAGAAGTCCGAAGTGCAGGCAATGTGATGCTTATTGGGGTTAGTTTCAAGCAAGCGTATCCATAGCTCTACAAGCCGGCAGACTCTGTTTCACAGTGTTTCATTCCTAGCTCTGATGCCACAGAGCTTTTACCCCATGTCCCTGTTCCCAGCTCTGACACTGCAGAGCCATTACCCAGTGTCCCCTTTCCCAGTTCTGACACCACAGAGCCTTTGCCTATGTCGCTATTCCCCATTTCCCCCTCCTCCTTAGTAGGCCCAAATATACCTGCAGTGCATGACTCTAGTCCCACCCCTTTCAATTTTATGGTTATGTTCCCGTTTTGAAGGTTCAGGAGTCTGGGGTCTTCATCCCATCTCTTTTGTATCCCACAGGAGGGGTAAGGAGTTAGGTTCTGCTCTGGCCAAGGCCAGGCCTGCCTTTGGCTTTTAGTATGTCTTATGCCTCCCCCACATCCCCTCTTCCCCCTCCTAACTGGTTGCTTGACCTTGGCTTGAGAGAAGAGCCAGGCAGCCTTCCAGCGTATGCTCATATATTACACTCCCACCCTACCCCATAACACTTTTAACTCCACCTTTTATCTCTTTTCCTCCCATCTGCTTGTGGACACCCGATGTCTTTGTTCACACACATTGGTAAGGATATAAGAGTATCAAAAAGTCAAACCCAAAATTCTATCTCAGGCTAACAAACAGGCCTATATACGAACATGCAGAGGACCTGTTGTGCACATGTGGAGCCTCGCTGACTTCATGGGAGCTCTTTGAGAACCTAGGGGTCTGCTCACACTGTATAAATGGCAGGAACAGGGCCTAACTGAGTAAAACTCCCTCTTCCCTGTATCTGTAGGAATGCTGAATGTCTCTGAGCAAATAAAATATTTAACTTCCATAAAAATGCATTATGGGGTGTACGTTCCCCTTGATGCCTGTGCTAATTTTTATTGTTGGCTAGGATTTCTGCTTTCATTTTTATTTATTTTATATCTCTGAATTGTAAATCCAAAATGTGACATCTTAATGAAATAGTACTGGTTTATGGTAGCATTTTATCACTGCAGCAAATTTATGGGAGGCACCATTGAACTGGGTGTAAATTTAGTAATTTAGATTACATACTTATTTACTGATGTGGTAAATAAAGGACCTCCTGAAATGGTTTACATTCTTCAGTGAGTGCACAGACCTAATTGCACTAATGTATATTGTATTAGACATTAGGTAAAGAAGCCAGAATACTGGAAAAGAAACCCTACAATTAAGTTTTATGTAATCTAATTTTCCTTCACGTTTTGCAATGTTGAAGAAAGTTGTGCAAGTCTGGAGAGATTGAACTTCTCTCCAAAGCTTTTTGAGCATAAATCAATGTAGTCAGGCCCACCTCCATAATTTTCTACAAAAATGAGAAAACTGAGAGGTCTTTGAAAAGGACAAAAGTTGATCTCTGCTGGAGATTTAATTGTGTGTGCTTAGCCAACCTCTTTGTTAACATGTATGGCTTAAGGAATGGACTGGCTATCCTCCATTAGTTTAGCCACAGAGTTAAATAGGTCTTTATTACATTGAATTCAAATACACAGATAAAAACAAGATACCAATTCAACCTGAAAATAGATTTTTTTCCCGATATACTGAAGTAAATTTTAAGTGCCAGTCATATAGGATAGTTATACCAGAAAAAGGATGAAAATATAATACAATATTTGTTATAAGTGAATTTAGTGTTCATGAAAGTTCCTAGTCTGACAATGCTTTAGACTGCTTACAAACAGGCATAGTGTGCCAGAAACCAGACCTACAGAGAGGGATATGAGGGTGACATATTCTGTATAGTCATTTAATTCCTGATACCTCTGTTGAGATTGTCAGCAAGGGTGCTGTTTCATATAAAAGAGAGAGAGAGCTGTGTATATGTAGATTGATGTGAGGAGCACCATCTACTGGTGCACAAGACTATGTAACATTGGTTGTACAAATTCATGGACAATAAAGTTACTAAAGACAAGGTGAGTGAGGTAATATCTTATATGGACCACCTTCTGTTCGTGAGAGAGACAAGCTTTTGAGCCACACGGAACTCTTGTTCAGGTCTGGGAAAAGTACTCCCAGCATCAGGGTAAAATGCAAGGTGGAACAGCTCGTTTACCATTAGTTAGCACATATTGTAAGGGACAGTTCAAGGGCCACTCTACCTTACGCTAAACAAGGTGTACCACCTTGTATTTTGCCCTGATGCTGGGAGTACCTTTCCCAGACCTGAAGAAGAGCTCTGTGTGGCTTGAAAACTTGTCTCTCTAACCAACAGAAGTTGGTCCAATATAAGGTATTACCTTACCCACCTTATCTCTCTAATATCCTGAGACTGACACTGCTACAACTACACTGCATACAGTAAAGTTACTGTCGTGCGCTGAAAATGGCTTCCAGATCACACAGCTCTTAACAGGTGCTAGTTGTGTAAGTATTTTCTGTGACATGGAAACCTCTTTTCTAAGGACAGGATAGAGATTCATGTATCATAGTCGGAAAGAACTAGCAATAAATACCAAAAATAGCAGCATTTTCAAAATTTGGTGTTTAGTAATTCTCCTTCTCTAACCTGTTCATTAACATTGTCACAGGTCTTCAGACAGTTGAACTAGTCTATATTATAATGCATTTGTCTCTTTAATTCTTCCATGCTGCTCAGACAGACTCACTGAGGAAATTCAGTTCAGTGAAGCAGAGAAGTCCACCAGGAAAAGCTGTGGCTGACCGGGGTTGCTGCCAAAGATGGGGAAATTGCTATTACTCCTAGCAATATTGAACTGTTCCTTCAGAAAAATGATGGGTTCAGTTAGAAAGGGGTATAAGGTTAGATTCTGATATACACTAAAGCCTCTTTACACCATTCTAGTAACATAAAGGAACCTTAAAGTAGGAATAAATTACATTTATAGCCATTCTAGGTAAACTTACACTGCCAAAGCAATATTAAGGGGCCTTAGTGTAAATCAGAATCTGGCCCAAAAAATTGGAATGGGAGAGAATGTATTTTCAGACTTTCCAGCTCTGTGTTTGCCTGTGGGCTACAGATTTTTGACTTTTTTCAGAGAAAAAATATGTTTACTGATGTTGGACTCAGTATTCATTGTAAGGTATGAAATCAGTGACTGATTTGTGTAGACTAAGCCCAGCCACTAAATGTTTCAGCCATCTTTTGTTTCTTTGGCTTCTCCCATAATCTAGATTCTCCCAGATAGTCTTACAAAACATAATTAAAAGCAAATCTGTCTTTCTTGCTCTCTTTTTTAAAAAATAAATGTTCATACTTCTCATTTCATCCTATTCCAGCTGGAAATTTCCTTGGAGAACATCTGGGAGCTACCTTTGAATTTTTCAAGTTGTTCCCTAAGGTCGGAGTAAAAATACTTTTCCCAGGGAAAAAATAGTAATACATTCTTTCAGCTCCCTGACTTTCCAGTGGTACATCCTTGAGTAATTATCAAGAATTGGTGAAAATGGCTTAGCTTTCCGGATCTCCATTTAACAATTTTGGAATTAAGTAATAAGTTTGGGGTACAATTAGCAGGCAGTGCCATCCTCCATCTTCTTAGGACTTTTCAGCATGAAAAAGGAAAGAGAGACACTACTGGAAATATGGAATGAAAGTATAATTATTTGTTGGATTTAAACATGGTGCACTGATCAACCACTGATCAACCAGGAACGCAGGCAGTTATTTGTGCTCCACACTGGAGTTTTGTACAGCATAACTTTAAAAGAGGAAGACAGACACTTCTGATGGTTTGGCCCTGAATTTATGTAAATATATGAACAATTATGCAAATTTGCAACATTATTTATTTTGGAAAGACGACATTGGCAGGCACTGTTTCAGCATTATAAAGCTGCAAATCATTAATAGCCTTGTAACTGAGAAGAGCAGTGTGAGGGCAGTAGAGGTGGTGGGAAGAGGATTAGCCATGTCCATGCTGGAAGACTGAAGAAAGCTATCCCTTTTTGAATTCCTTCCAGTAGCTGGTATCCTCTGTAGACTCATTCAGTTAGCATGAGCTCATCCCGGATATCTACTTCTGGCTGTTTAGGATCCATGGTTCCCAGAAATAGCACTACTCATTCTCTTGCCCCCTGCAGACAGACACAGGAGATGTCCTTTGTTGTCCCTAATCTGGGTTTCTGGTGTCTCGGCCATGGATTTTAAGTACTTGCTTGTTACAAGTCTTGCCAAATGAATAGTTTTGGCTTATCTTTCTGATTACGCTAAAGTGACAGCAATCCTATGTGCTTTTAATTTGTTCTCAGAGGGGGGGATCGCCTATTTGATAGGAGGACCTCAGGTAGTTAGAATTTTTGCTGCAGTGGCAGTAGCCCAAAGTAGAGTTGTGATTTAAGGGCAATACCATGAAAAAACAACCTAAGAATCTGACTTGATCTTTCTTTCAGCATACTGGAAGAGCCCACAGACTAACAGGAGGCACGTAAAGCTTGGAAGCTGTCCAGAAAGTTTGAGCAGACTGTTCTGGTTTTTACACAGACATTCATCTGCCTTAAAGCATCAAGGCCCAACCTGTCTTTGCCTTTTTAAATGGCATTCCTTCTCAGAAGCTGAGTTGTCTCTCTGAATTGCCATTGGCATGTTCAGGCACTAATGCTGCAGAATAATGTCCTTAATAAATAACTTCTGGATGGAGGACAAAAGCAGAATAACATTGGATACACTGAAGAATGTGACAGCGGTTTGCATTACTTTGGAAGTCAGTTGACCTGGGATTTATAAATACCTATTGGGAAACAAGCAGATTCTATAAACGGTGCATCTATCAAGAAAACAACTTTACAAAAGATTTAACATTTAAACATAGAATGTGTATGTGCGTCATATGTGTAAAGTCCTGACAGAGTCATTATTTAGCTTCTGACATGCACATGTCTAGAGTGTCATTTGCAGAAATGATGTGCTTTTTGGAGTGGAATAACATTAGATCATGGTGTAATAGTGTCATACACTGGCTGAACTTTCAGGCAAAGGACATAAATGAGATGCCTTGTTTAGTATAGGTTGCAGCATCTTTATTGTGGTCAACTGACAAAGCTGTGGTTGAAAGAGGTAGGTATTGTCACAACCACTGCAATGGGAGATGACAGAAGGAGGAAAACAGACGAAGTGAAAAGCTAAATATGTTAGCCGATATGCAACTCTTGTTGTTTTGCATTATTTTTAATGCGCTGAGTCTGTTAAATAAGGGTCAGGGCATGAGAATTTTAATTTTATTTTTCTGTTCTCTCTGGAAAGTTATACTAGTTTTTGCTAGAAAGGAAATTACAGGAAAAAACTAAGGCATTACCTCAGACTGGTGGGACTATATTGAACCTGACTCTGGTTGCATTTGCAATAGCATAAGGCTCTAATTCAACAAAACACTTAAGCATGTTTAAGTGTGTCCCTATTCAGCAAAGTAGATAAGCATGTGCTTACGTCCCTTCGACTATTGGCTTAGGACTTTGCTGTATGTAAGTGCTTTGCTGAATCAGGTTCTGCATTAGGAGCAACTCTATTGAAGTCAATGGAGTTATACTGGTGTAAATGAGATCAATCTCTGGCCAAGAGAATGGAATTCAGCTCTAGAGAAAAATTAAACTCTATCATCTTTCCTCACACCATTGTCATTGCGTATGTAGTTCTTTTCCATTTGATAATCAGTTTCTTGCATAATACTGCAATAGATGACCAGTACATGCTCTTATTTCTACACAGGAAACATTTTATAGCTTGCTGTGTATATGTTTTGACTTCCTTAAAAGGAGAGAAAACAATGGCTATATTAAGAGAAACTGAACCTGACATCTGCTTCACAGTATACTTTGCAGTGACAGCTCTGTTTTATATGGCATCTTTGTATCATATTCTCACTGTTCAACAAGTGAATGACAAAATTTAATAAAATGTTATAGAGGAAAAATGTGCTCAAATGAGAGGTTTTCCTTCCTTACTGAAGACAATGAGGGATCATGCTCAATTCTGGAGTTCGGTTGCAAAACATTCTACAACACAGTGGTTTATTATGGAGCTGTTGTCATGACTCCATTGTTAATGTTGCAATAAGATTCTTTGTAAAGCTGTTCTTTGCCCTCCTCTAGCTTTGGCTTGGGAAAGTGGTTAGGAAAAGTGCCAGTTTTATTCTGGAAGGAAAGATGGATTTTTTTCTGCAGAGTTTGAAGAAAATTATTGAAATTAATTTTGTGTTAAAGGTTGTTAAAAGTTACTTTGATTTGAATTTACTCTAGAGTCTAACACTTGTTTGTAAATAATGTCAATACTAGTCCTTCCAACTTTCTATATAGTGAAATCTATTTGAAAGCTAGTGGAGAGATGATATTTGAAGAAATTAGCTTGTAATTTATAAAGGGAATAAAATATGTAGTCTATTGTCCACAGGTGTAGTTGGGATGGAAATGGTGGAGTCTCTGCTCTGTGTATGAAGGGTAGGAGGCAATATATTGGTGTGTCTGGTCCACAAGGGATGGGCGAGTAGTAGTTTGAGACTGTGTAGTCCATATTGGAATAGTATATGATATAAAATGGTATTTTGGGGGCAACTGGATTTATAGACTGAGGCTTGACAAGGATATGGGGCTGATGGAAAACCATTATGCTGCCCTGGAAATGAGGAATCACCCCCAAAGATGGAGGAGGAGCAGCCAGGTATCCCGAAGGCTGGGAGGATCGTAGCCACCACTCCCAGGAGGAAATGTAGGTAGTGGTGGTTGGTGAATCTCTTCTGAGGGGGATGAAGGCACCCATCTGTCACCCTGTCATGGCATCCCGGGAGATATGCTGCCTGCCCGGGGCCTGTATCTGAGATGATATGGAGGGATTGTCGAGGATCATCTGGCCCTCTGACTACTGACCCATGCTACTCATCTATGTGGGCACTAATGATACTGTGAGGTATGACCCTCAGCCGATCAGAAGTGACTACAGGGCTCTGGGAGTATGGGTTCAGAGCGCAGGTGGTGTTCTCTTTGATCCTTCCGGTCAAGGGTGGGGGCCCAGGCAGACACAGATGCATCCTGGAGGTGAATGCCTGGCTGTGAAGATGGTGTCACCATAAGGGCTTCGGCTTCCTTGACCACAGGATGTTGTTCCAGGAAGAAGGACTGCTAAGCAGAGATGGGGTCCACCTATCAAGGAAGGGGAAGAGCATATTTGGATACAGACTGGCTAACCTAGTGAGGAGGGCTTTAAACTAGGTTTGAAGGGGGAAGGTGACCAAAGGTAAGTCAAAAACATAGAGACCTGGGAGAAGGGTCAGAATTTGGGGGGGAGCATGGGCTATTATAGCAGGGATAAAGGAGAGACAAGTCAGAACTGAAATCAAATCAGTATCTTAGATGTCTGAATACTAATGCTAAAAGTATGGGGAATAAGCAGAAAGAACTCACAATGCTAGTAAATAAAACATAACTATGACATAACTGGCATCAGAGACTTGGTGGGATAATATGCATGATTGGAATATTGGTATAGAAAGATACAGCTTGTTCAGGAAGGACAGGCTGGGAAAAAAGGGAGGAGGTGTTGCCTAAAATATTAAAAATGATATACACTTGGACTGAGGTTGAGATGGAAATAGAAGAGAGACTTGTTGAAAGTCTCTGGGTAAGGACAAAAGGGGTAAAAAAACAAGGGTTATGTCATGGTAGGGGTCTACTACAGACCACCAAACCAGGAAGAAGAGGTGGATGAGGCTTTTTTTAAAGCAACTAACAAAATCATCCAAAGCACAGGACTTGGTGGTGATGGGAGACTTCAACTACCCAGACATCTGTTGGGAAAACAACACAGCAGCGCACAGATTATCCAAGAAAAGTGGCAAAGAGTCCTGTGGCACCTTATAGACGAACAGACGTATTGGGGCATAAGCTTTTGTGGGTGAATACCCACTTCATCGGATGCACAAAGTGGGTATTCACCCATGAAAGCTTATGCTCCAATACGTCTGTTAGTCTATAAGGTGCCACAGGACTCTGTGCTGCTTTCACAGCTCCAGACTAACACAGCTATCCTTCTGATATTTATTATCCAAGAAGTTATTGGAATGTACTGAAGACAATTTTTTATCTCAGAAGGTGGAGAAAGCTACTAGAGGAGAGGCTGTTCTAGATTTGATTTTGACAAATAGGGAGGAACTGGTTGAAAGTGGAAGGCAGCTTGGGTGAAAGTGATCATGAAATGGTAGAGTTCATGATTTTAAGGAATGGTAGGAGGGAGAACAGCAAAATAAAGACAATGGATTTCTAGAAGGCAGACTTTAGCAAACTCAGGAAGTTAGTAGGTAAGATATATGCCTTCCCATCTTAGTGTAAGTTGCTTAGTGTTTAAGGAATAGCATAGCAATGTTGCAGCGGTCTTTTAGGAAGAGTGAAAGCAAAGCCAGATGCTTCTAACTAGCAAATATAGCCACAAACACTAAGATGGGAAGCAAGTCTAAGGGGAAAAACAATTGAAGACAGTTGGTAGTTTTTCAAAGAGACATTATGAAGGGAACAAGAGCAAACTATCCCACTGCATAGGAAAGCTAGGAAGTATGACAAGAGACCATCCTGGCTTAACCAGGAGATCTTCAATGACCTGAAACTCCACAAAAGAGTCTTACAAAAAGTGGAAACTACGTCAAATTACAAAGGATGAACACACATAAGTACGTAGGGACAAAATTAGAAAGGCCAAGGCACAAAACGAGATCAAACTAGCTAGAGACATAAAGGGAAACAAGAAAAATTCTACTAATACATTAGAAGCAAGAGGCAGACCAAGGACAGGGTAGGCCTGTTACTCAATGGGGAGGAGGGGGAACAATAACAGAAAATGTGGAAATGGCAGAGGTGCTTAATGACTTCTTTGTTTCAGTTTTCACCAAGAAGTTTGGTAGTTATTAGACGTCTAACATAGTGAATGTCAGTGAAAATGAGGTAGGATCAGAGGCTAAAATAGGGAAACAACAAGTTAAAAATTACTTATACAAATTAGATGTCTTCAAGTCACCAGGGCCTGATGAAATGCATCCTAGAATACTCAAGGAGCTGACTGAGGAGATATCTGAGTCATTAGCGATTATCTTTGAAAAGTCATGGAAGATTCCAGAAGACTAGAAAAGGGCAAATATAGTGCCCATCTATAAAAAGGGAAATAAAGATAACCCGGGGAATTACAGACCAGACAGCTTAACTTCTGTACTCAGAAAGATAATGGAGCAAATAATAAAGCAATCAATTTGCAAACATCTAGATGATAATAAGTGTTAGGGGGCTTATTCCTTCCCCCACTTACTTCCCTGGTCCTTCTCCCATGAACAGAGAGCAACAATACCTGAAGTCCAAATGTGCAAACAATTCAATGATTATTGGGGTGAACTTCCAGCAAGCATGATTCCAGTTTCCTTCCTTAGTGTCCCCCTTCCCAGCTCTGACACCACAGAGGTTTACCTGTGTCCCTGTTCCCATTTCCCCCTTTAGCTAAACATGATTCCAATTTCCCCACCTCCATTCCCTGTTCCCATTTCCCACCCACTATCTGATTGACTGCAGACTATATAGTAAAACTTGAGTTCTGCTTAGCTATACCTTAACCAATCATTTTCCTGAAATTTAACTAACCAATCCTAACATATTGTAACATGATTATGTAACCAATTATATCGCACTACCTTAATTAGTTTACATCCAGCAAAATTAATTATACAGCAGACAGGAACAATCACAGAACCAGACAGAGATTATACAGACAAACAATAGCAAAGTGGGAACTATAATGACAAAACAATACAGAAGTGAGGATTTCACATCCCAGCTATTGATAAGTGAGTTCTTGCCAGACAGGATGCTATCAAACTAAGTTTCCTTTTACATCTTCTAGGCACTTCCCTTTCTCTGGAGGCGATAGGCACTATCAGGACAGGAATATATTCCTAACAGCCCAATAGTACCTTCTTTCAATGTGACTAGTTTGGAATGTGAGGAGGTGACCGGTCGCTTCCCAGCTTATGGCTGCCTCTGCTGCTTAGCCAAAGGCCTTAGCCTAAGAACAGGGCCTCAGACTGTCACAGTAAGAGAAGGACCTTACACCGGCAGACAGTAGTTTTGATTCTCTCTCTTATACCTCTATAACTAGTGAAGTAATAAGAATACACCTAAATTCTTAGAGTATAGGCCTTTACAGACAGGCCTGAATATCTATATCCTAACAATAAGGTGATAAGTAACAGTCAGCATGGATTTGTCAAGAACAAGTTGTGTCAAACCAACTTGATATCTTTCTTTGACAGGGTAAAAAGCCTTGTGGATAGCGGGGAAGCAGCAGACATGGTATATCTTGGCTTTAGTAAAGCTTTTGAAACTGTCTCACATGACCTTCTCATAAACAAACTAGGGAAATGCAACCTAGATGGAGCTACTATAAGGTGGGTGCATAACTGGTTGGAAAACTGTTCCCAGAGAGTAGTTATCAGTGGTTCACAGTCAAGCTGGAAGGGCATAACGAATGGGGTACCACAGGGATTAGTTCTGGGTCCAGTTCTGTTTAATGTCTTCATCAATGATTTAGATAATGGAATAGAGAGTACACGTATAAAGTTTGCGAATGATACTAAGGTTGGAGGGGGTGCAAGTGCTTTGGTGGATAGGATGATAATTCAAAATGATCTGGACAAACTGGAGAAATGGTCTGAAGTAAATAGGATGAAATTCAATAAGGACAAATGCAAAGTACTCCACTTAGGAAGGAACAATCAGTTGCACATATACAAAATGGGAAATGACTGCCTAGGAAGGAGTACGGCAGAAAGGGATCTGGGGGTCATAGTAAACCACAAGCTAAATATGAGTCAGCAGTGTAACACTGTTGCAAAAAAAGCAAACAACATTCTGGGATGTATTAGCAGGAATGTTGTGAACAAGACATGAGAAGTAATTCTTCCACTCTACTCTGATCTGATTAGGCCTCAACTGGAGTATTGTGTCCATTTCTAGGTGCCACATTTCTTGAAAGATGTGGACAAATCGGAGAAAGTCCAGAGAGGAGCAACAAAAATGATTAAATGTCTAGAAAACATGACCTATGAGGGAAGATTGAAAAATTGGGTTTGTTTAGTCTGGGAAAAAAGAAGTCTGAGAGGGGACATAACAGTTTTCAAGTACATAAAAGGTTGTTACAAGGAGGAGGGAGAAAAATTATTGTTCTTAACTTCTGAGGATAGGACAAGAAGCAATGGGTTTAAATTGCAGCAAGGGAGGTTTAGGTTGGACATTAGGAAAAACTTCCTAACTGTCAGGGTGGTTAAGCACGGGAATAAATTGCCTAGGGAGGCTGTTGAATCTCCACCATTGGAGATTTTTAAGAGCAGGTTAGACAAACACTTGTTATGGATGGTCTAACTAATACTTAGTCCTGCCGTGAGTGCATGGGACTAGATTAAATGACCTCTCATGGTCCCTTCCAGTCCTATGATTCAAGGTTGTTTTTGGAATGTATAATGTGACATCTTATACACATACATTTTAAATATTGTATGAAATATCTATCTTCCCTTAATTGTTCATTTCCATACCTTTAAATGACTAGGGTTTATTTTTTAAATGTTGTATTCCTTGGTATACATTACAACTTTAATATTAACTAACAACGTGAACTGAAAGGTAAGATGTCTGTCTACAGTGAATGTTATAGGTAAAGATGATAGTAAAGGAGTTAGTAGAGAAGCCTGGAAGAGATGTATTATAAAATTAAATCTGAGTTGCAATAAGGGTTCTGGCAAGTAATGAAATTGTACATTAATTCCAGAATTTAAGTGAATCTTTTGGTTTACTGGTCACCAGTGCCGCTATCCTAGAATGAAGGAATACAGTATGCACATTTCTTTACACAATAATAAACTGCTTGACCAGCATGGTTTTGCACAAGGTGCAGCTGCTTAGAATTCAGTCTGCCTGAGAACACTGGTGAACATGTCTTGTCTGGAGGAGATAAAAGCTTGAACAAGCGTCTCAAAAGTCAGACATGGATAAACATTTCTAGAATCTGCCAATGTTTTTCAAAGGGTAATAAGTATTCTTAGTAATCTGCCAAACATGCTGTTTAAATCACATTTTGGAGTCAAACTTGTACTAAGGTTTTCAGCTAATGAACCTGTTTGATGTGTACTGTACATCACTCACAAAACAAAATTTATCTTGAGCTGATGAGAAATAATCATGAGCACCTTGGTTTTCTGAGAGTTTAACTGGTGAAAATGAATGTTAATCCATGCCTTTCTTTGACAACACAGGCACAACATATTTTGGATTTGTTTAACAGACATTGTGTAGTATTACCATGGAGGGAAATATGCACTGTCATGATGACAAATGACCTGGAGCAAAGATGGCAAATGAAGGCTAAATAATATCAAATGCAAAACTTAATGATGTGGCATCTGATTCAGCCACCTTAATGGAAGAGCAGAAGTTACTCACTTAAAAACTTACTTCATCATCGACGTAAGATAGATATGTTAAATGCCTGAATTACTTTGTACAATCCACAGTATGGTCAATAGTGTCAAATGCCACACTAAAATCAGCTAAAATGAGCAACGAAGGAGAAATGGGAATGGCATTTTCAAGATGGCCATTTAAAATCGGGACGAGATCTATCTTGGTTCCATGACATGAATGAAAATTTGACTTAAAATGTCTCGCATAATAAGACTGTTAATAAATACCCTTGCAGCTATGGAACCACTATCCATTTCAAAGCTTTGTACTTAAATGGCAAGTTAGAAATAGGTTAGTAATTTTGAAGGACCCCAGGGTCCAAAGAACGTTTCCTAAGCCAAGGAAAGATAGCTTCCACAGTTCACACATAAGGGAACTATTGCCTCTATTCAGAGAAGCATAAAGAAAGTTATTCAAGACTAATGTGACTGAGACAAACAAAAAAAAGGTGAATTGTCACAGTATAGGTGGTGTAGAAGCAAGTGAGCTTAAAATGACGGATTACGTAATGCCTGGTTGAGACAGTGCTAGAGAATTTCTAATACAAACAAGTCAACAAATAATTCAGCATCCGGGTAAAAACAATAATTCACAGAATACACTCCTTTAGCATAAAACATTCATTTCCTCTCACAAATCTATAAGAATAGGATATCACTTGGTTTATTAGTTTTGTCTCAGGGCCTGGTAATGTCTCAAAGGCTCTCTCAAGATGAAGGTCCAATAACGCAAGAACTGAGGAAGAATAATTGTTTTGAGATGAGTGTAGTGTGTGTAAAAGTGTCTTTTTTTAAAAAAAATATAAGAAACAGTTATGAATAAAGTCGCAGAGTGCTTTGCTATGACGCTTTTTGGGACATCCTTGAGTATTGGGGACAGCAACCACTATTCTTGTTTAAAAAATTTTCATCTCCATTCTAGTTTGGGAGCAGAGACAATGCCATGTGACTTAAGTGAACAACCATATCAATTTAATGAATAGCAAATATTGTAGTTAAATCAAACACTTATCAATAACTCACCTACTGACAAATCCATCTGAAGTTTTTGTCAGATAACTATGTAAGCGTAATGACTACAAAGAAAACTAAAATCAGTTCACAAATTATTTACAAACCAATTGATTGATATTATTACTAGTTTTACCTGCTCTGATTGCATCAGTCATGGCTGTTGTTTTTGAATTTGAAAGAAACTGGGAGTTAATATTAAACAGAACCCAGCATTCACAGATTCATTTTTGGGGGGAGGGGAGGAAAAAGGGGAATAAAATTTGAATCTGCTTTTGAACCCAGGCATTAGAAATAAAAATGGTTAGATAATTCAGTGAAAACAAGAAAATGACAAATGCAAGGTAGAGAGGTTATCTGAGTCATCAATCTGCTAGATAATCTCTTCAGAGTAATTTTTGTAGCAAAAAGATCAAAGCAAATTGCTGCTAGAAAATATATAGTGTGCCATAAATTTTTAAGCAAAATCCTCTAAGGATTTCAGTAGGGTTTATGGTGAGGATTTTTACAAGGAGAATCCATGCAATAAACAATTAAGAGTTTCTGCGAAAAAACCCAGGAGAGCCCTATAATGACAAAGATGTTATTTCTGCTTTGAAAAAACCATCATGGCATTCTATACACCTCCAGTTCCAATATAAAGCATATCCTTATAGTATTGTGACCAGAAGATCTTGAAAATTCTTTTCACCATTTTCATTATCTTCAGGGATAATCTGTTTGTAATTTTAGATTAGCCCTGAATGCTTTTGTCAAATTTGATAATTATCAGGAAAAAAGACATCAGTTTTGTAGTTTCTTGAGGAAAAAAAATACCCAGGCTGAGGCTTTCTGGAAAAGAAATGTCCAAGTCAGACACTATCTAGCAACAGGATAGAACTAACAGATGAGTTGAATGTATCCTTTTTTAAAAAATGGCTTATCTAAGAGGTATAATAGCCATGTATGCATTGATCTTTCAGTAATGCTTTGTGAATGGTGTTATGAAGAAATTGAGTATCTCCCTCACAGTTAGTTTATAACGAAGATGTAATCTTTCATGACACTAGTTGATGGTTTTTGACAACCATGCTATGATGACAATACCCAAGAAGATAGAGAACAAGGTTCTTTCTCCCACTCTGCTCCTTTTGCATTATGTAAGCGGGGGAATAGTCCTGCTCTTGTGGGGAACTTTCCTAGCTTCTGCACTACCCCGGTGAAGTGGGCTAGCGAAAGGATCCGAGTCCTCGCTCCCACTTCCTTTACCCAGTGGCCTACCTGTCCTTGAGGACTCCCCTTCCACTCTCCTGTCTGGCAGAGTCCTCGTAACCCCAACAAAGCTGGGCCCAGGATTCCTGGGGTGCTCGACCCCCAACCCTGCTGTGGTCACCTAGGACAGGGGCTAGGGTGTCCCCACTCCGGGGTACTCTTTTTGCACTGGGTACTTTTCTGACCCACTGACCGTTACATACAAGTTAAAGAAAATGCAAGTTATTTAATCAACAATTAATTTTAAAAATAAGGAAAAATGGGAAAGGTTAAAGGAAACACATCACCCCGCTCTGTGGCAGGGAACATCACAAACAGTGTAACTGATAGATTATTACTCGAAGAACTTGTCATTAGCAGGAACACTCAGCAAGGCAGAGTAAAGTTCAATTTTGTAGAGAGGAAGAAAGATGTTTCACAGCAGGGCGTGGTTGTCATGTTTCTATCCATATGAGGAAATCAGAAGCTGTAGCTCTGCCAGGTCTAGTGCATAACACACCAACAAGCCCTAGATTGCTCCACAGATGCTTTGTTACCTTCTCCCAGTTTTAAAAATGTCTGATTACTATAGTGTATAAAGAATGATAATGTGATTTTTTGGTCAGTCTAAATCTAGTCCTTTTCCTGTAGGAACCTCTGCTCCTTTACTTGTTGGGATATTATCATAGCTAATGATGTGGTTGGCAGTTGGTATGTCTTGGCATATCCTTTTCTTTGTAGATGCAGTTTAATGTCAGAAAGTATTCCTGTCTCATTAGTGCAGTTCACAGACAAATCATGGGGAAGGGATGAGTTTTTAAGTACCTCCTTCATCTGAAACAGTCCTGGAGGTTTTCCTTGGGTCAGTTGTACATTGTGCATATACCTGACATCCCTGTAGACCTGTAACAATTCTTGCTGACACCACCTTCCTCCCCTGAAGTGATAAAGTCACAGTTACTTTGAGAGTTAGAGGCTTTCTGGGGGAGACTCCTGTGTTATTTCAGTGGAGGGTGTAATCACACAGGACAGGCTTCTGCTGGAATGATGCCATTAGAACAAAAGAATAGCCATACCGGGCCAGACCAATGGTCCACATAGTCCAGCATGCTGTCTTTCAATAGTGGCCACTGCCAGATGCTTCAGAGGAAGTGAACAGAACAGGGCAACTGAGTGCTCCAACCTCTGTGGTCCAGTCCCAGCTTCGAGCAGTCAGTTTTAGGCACACCAAGAGGATGGAATTTCATCCCAGGTGACCTGGGCTAATAGCCATTGATGGACCTATCCTCCATGAACTTATTGAATTCTTTTTTGAACCTTGTTATCCTTTTGTCCTTCACATCATCCCCTGGCAACGAGTTGTACTGGTTGATTGGGAATTATGTGAAGTAGTACTCTCTTTTGTTTATTTTAAACCTGCTGCTTATTAATTTCTTTGAGTGATCCCTGGTTCTTGTGGTTATATGAAGGAGTAAATAACGCATTAACTGTCTCCGCACTTTTCATGATTTTATAGACCTCTATCATATCCCCTTTCAGTGATCTCTTTTCTAAGCTGAACAGTCCCAGTGTTTTTAATCTCTCCTGAGACAGAAGCTGTTCTATATCCCTAATCATTTCTGTTGCCCTTCTCTGTACTTTTTCCAATTCTAATATATCTTTTTTGAGATGCGTGACCAGAACTGTATACAGTATTCAAAGTGTACCATGGATACATAGTGGCATTATGATATTTTCTGTCTTATTATCTATCCCTTTCCTAAGGGTTCCTAACATTGTGTTCGCTTTTTTGACTGCTGCTGCACATTGAGCAGATGTTTTCAGAGAACTAGCCATGATGATTTCAAGATCTCTTTGAATAGTAACAGCTAATTTAGAACTCATCATTTTCTATGTATGGTTGGGATTATGATTCCCAATATGTATTACTTTCCATTTATCAACACTGAATTTTATCTGCCATTTTTTTTGGCCTTGTCACCCTTAGCTTCTTTTGCTTAGAAACAATGTTGCTGATTCTTCACTGCCTTGCATCCTGTATAGTCATTTACATTCTGATTTGGCAGCATTTCAAACCATCTTTGCACTTACTTCACACAGGAGTCAATGATAGCACAAGTAGGGCAATGGCAAATCAGACCCAATAATGCTGGCGCTTGGAAAGAGGCAGATAAGAGGAAAGAGGTTAGTGGCTCTCCCAATTATATACTAATGAGTAGAGCTGTTGGTAAATGTCTTCCCCTCCCTGGAAATTTTGACTTTTTGGTGAAAAATTGCAGACCAAAAATTTTCAGCTGAAAACTGATTTGGAAATGTCACTACAGTGCCTCACAAGGAGTTGTAGTTCAGGTACCTTGTGCCCCATTCTCCTGCACGATCTCTCTGCTACATCTCCTATCATGCACCACAGTCTCCTGTCTTACTGGGCTGCTGTACATCATCATGGGAGTCCTATAACCGTGGTTCATCACGGGAGATGTACTCTAGCTGGGGACTGAAAAAAAAAACAACAAAAAAATAGTTTTTCAGGTGTTTTTTTCCCAGAAGTTGAAATTGTATGCAGAAGACAGACACTTTAGAGACAAATTTCATTTAGTCAAAACATGATTTTTCCATCAAAACCACTGTTCGTGGATTTTTTTTGACCAGCCTTA
The DNA here is from genome assembly GCF_965152275.1 of Natator depressus. Taxonomy (NCBI): domain Eukaryota; kingdom Metazoa; phylum Chordata; order Testudines; family Cheloniidae; genus Natator; species Natator depressus. The sequence goes on from NC_134234.1 coordinate 295,830,424, forward strand.
CTAATGCTGAATAACAGCTTACTTTTCTCTTTATATTTTATCAGTTATAACCAACTGACCTTTCTTGCTAGCTTGCTAAACAGCATTGAGTTTAACCACAGGACTATCCAGTGAATCATAAAGTATGTAACTGAAAAGATCAAAGCAGTGTAGCTTACCTGTCATGACGGGGACATGGGCAGCGTTAGTGGTCAAAGCAGGAGTCATGCCAGGTCAGATACCAGGAGGTCAGAGTCTCAGACAGGCCGGAGGGCAGGCTGAGAATCAGGCATCAGGAGGCAGGCAAGGTCAGGTTACCAGGAGATCAGGGTTGGGTGCCAGGTTATAGATAGCAGTCACATAGAAAAGTCAAGGATGAACCAGGGTCAGAAGGCAGAGGCTAGGGTCTATTGCAAGCAGAAGCTGACAAGCAGTCTCTGTTGTTGCTCAGATAGCTCCTCATCATGGCTTCCTGGTTTATAAACTGGTATTGGCCAATCAGTGGGCTGTGAGGGGCTGCCACTCAGACCCTGCGGACAGTACTTCCTGCTGAGCCTAGCTTCACAGGCTTCTCCTGTAGATGTCCAGTCTAAGCCTCCAGTGGCAATGTGGAGGTATCAGCAACCCAGATCCCACCATGGTACTAGGTTCTAGCTCTGCAAGTTCTTAAAATACCACTGTTAAATCATAGAAGCAGCATATATGACTATCACCCTATGAAGTATTAATATGATGATCATCTGTCATCTTATTTCTCCTAACAATTTGATTTTAATCCATTTAATATGGGATTGATTGATTTTTGCATAGTCCTTTTTTATCAGAATGTCTTGTGGGATTAAGTCAAATGCTTTACAGAAAACTAGGCATATTTATCAACAGATTTACCTTTATCAACCAAACTTGTGATCTCAAATAAATAAAAATATACATTGTTTGACAAGATCTATTTTCCATAAAATGATGTTGATCGATATTAATTATGATTGCATCCCATATCAGCTTTTCCATGATTTTTGCTCTGGATCAATGTGATGCTAACTGACTTGAAGTTTCCTCGGTTGTTCCATTTTTCCTTTTTAAAAATTAGCTTTTTTCAGTCCTCTGGAATGTCCTCTATGTTCAAAAATTTGTTAAAAATCAGCATTAATAGTTCAGAGAGCTATTTGGCCAATTCTCTTAATACTTTTGGGTTCAAGTTATCCATTCCTACAGATTTACAAAATGTTTTAGTTGCAGTTTAACACCTTCCCTAGCTACTACTGGAATAGAAAGTATTTCATTATCACTGCAACACAGGAATACATTATCCTGCTTCTTTCTCAATACAGAATAGAAATATGTATTGAATACTTCTGCCTTTTCTACATCATGAGTCATAATTTCATCATCCTTATCTTATCTTGGACCTATACAATTGCTAAGATTTTGTTTAAAGAATTCCTCCTTATTGTGCTTCACACTATTGGCCACAGGCTAAACCTCACCAGCAGGTTAAATTAACACAGTAACATCCCATGAGTTTCCTTTTGGATTTCTGGGCTGAAATAAACCTGAAACTCCATGCAAAACTCCAAGTGACGTTTAATCAAAACTTGGCAGTATCCTCATCCCTCTCAAAGTGATTTGTGACAGAGGGATGGACCATTAATGAAGGGGCAAGATAGGCCAGACAGTTAGGAATGCCCTGACAATACTGAGTGTTGATTGCAGACACTTTTGCCCCTGGAAAACAGTTATAACTAAACTGAGAGGGAAGCCTTGGATTGGTTGGAGGAAGAGGGAACAATACTGGAATGGGGGAAACCTAGGCTGACTGGACCCAGACAAAACCAGGCAAAATTTTCTTGATTTCAAACCTATTGCAAAACTCTCTGAAATTAAATGGTTTATTGACTTACCAGTTTATTGCTGTTCCCAGCCCACCTTCACATTCTAAAACTCTCAAACAGTCAAACTATTGATATGGATTAAACTTCTTTTGGATGAAATGATACGAAAAAATACCTATCCTCCCTGTGAATGATGAGTACTGTAGAATACCAGGAGGGGAGGTGTTTTGGAATGAAATTTCTCTGCCTAAGGTAACCAGTGTAGCCCATTTATCAACATAAGGAGTAGTTCAGTGCTCTGTTGAATCAGGGTACAGCATTGAAATATGAAATAATGTGCAAAGGAGACAAAATACTGCATTACCAAACCATCTTTCACAACTGGAACCACGAAGGTCCGTTATTAATTACATTAATGAAGAAATCCTGTTATGCAGTTCCAGTTAATTGTAGCTCTCCACTCCTATCCCCGCAGTACTTTCTCTAAGTCACAAATACTTTGATTACAGTATTGTCTACTGTAATTGTCTACTGCTTCATTGTCTACATGCTGTTCTCTGAATGAGTTTGGATCAAAACAAATAGCACTCAGTAAATGAGCTTTTTTTTTTTTCTTTCTCTTCTTTTTTTGGCACATGAAACCTGGTCATTAAAAGCTTGAAATTTGAATAAAAAGCACAACACTGTTGCCTTGAAATCCAATTTTTTTTCTCTCCAGGTGACTTCTCTTTTTATAATCTGTGGGCATTCTATAGGATCAATAGTCATAATAAATGACTTCAAAACAAAACAAAACAAACAAACCTGATTGGTTTCAGTTAGATGTTTACTAAATAGTCCAGAGAAAATCTGAGGTACCTGTAAACAATAGCATTGAATAGTATGCCAATACATGCTTATACACTTACTGGATGTTAAGATAAATTAATAAATCACACTCAAAGGATGAAATCCTGGCCTGATATAAAAGGATGCAGCACTATTACTACCAAATAATAATAAAAACATACCAGCCATTTCTCTGTAACACCATTCCCCGTGGCTGTCCCTGTGTAATCTACCAAGCGTAATGTTGCAAATGGCAAGTCCAGTCCTTGACTTTAGGGAGAATATGGGACATATGGTCAACTGGTGTAAATTGCCACTGAAGTCAATGGAGCTATGACAATTTACACCCCTCCATTTTTACAAAATGTATCAGTCCAAATGTGCTATCTGGAAAGTGTGAAGAAATGCTTGTCATTTTACACACGCTGGTGTGTAACACACGCTGGTGTGTATTTATGGAACAGTCAGCTGACTTGCAAGTGTTTGCAGTTGGATCCTCACTACTCATTATACATTATAAAAGTGTGCAAATAATTAGTAGCACAAGTATTGACATTGCCATTCTTTCTATGCCAAATACTCTGTATTAAATTATGTTAAGTCTTTGTGTGTTTTTTGTATTTGATTCTTAATTTTGTGCGTCTCCTGTTCTTGTATTCTGGGGAAAGGTAAATGGTCTTTAAATCAATCCTTCTTACATATCCTTCCCACATCTCCTCTTCCGCTTTACATTTCTTGATTAAATAATACAAATGTCCTTAAGAGAGCTTCTAAAATATCTAAGGTGGCTAGGATAACAGAAAGACACAGCTGGGGATACCCAGAAAAAATACAGATAAAAGAGAATAGAAAAAGCTTTAAAAAATTAATAAAAAATTATTTATAAAGAATAGTCATTAATCTGGGTAGATTTCTGGAATTCATATTCAGCATGTTGCTCTGCTAGTCACGAATGATGATCATAATTAATTTACAAAAATAGTGTGTTAAATTCTGAGAGCTCCTGGAATAGCTGGCAAGACTTTCTAGGCATGGGGTAAGCTTCTAGAAACATTTAGCTTACCGGAGTGTGCAATGAGGCCCCAGTGTTCCCATTTAAATTAATGTCAGTATAGGAAGCCTGGCTTACAAGTAGCAGCAGTTCTTTTTGCAGGCTGTCATTGGTTGATACAATCAATGCTATAATATGCGGGCTACATCCTTCTCCAGTTATTCACCAGGAACAACCAAACTGAGTGTCCGCCAGAGAAGCCATCTCAGGTCTTAGACTAAGCCCAGTGAATGATGGGTCAGGACTTTGGGAGTTTTAGTGAGTGCTGTATGGAAACCCATGCAGTGCACACATGCTCAGTATAGCTCACAGTGTATGTACCCCACTCTCTTGAATTACCTAATACTTGGAACAAATAACCAGAAATCCCTATTTGTGAATGCTTTAGAGCAGCTTTTCTGGTAGGAATAGCATTCAAAATGACAGTCCACTTCAGTGCAGAATATAATTCTCAAAACACCTGTTTATTCACAGCTGCCACGGGCTGTTCCTGTGGCAAATATATTATAATCTGGTGATCATATTTTAAAATGTTTCTGGTCAAGAAAAACTGCTAGATTGACAACACTGGAGTCTGAAACCTTTTTTAAATCCACAGAATAGATACTTTACAGATAGTGGCCGTGCAAGCTTTCACACATTACCACAACAATGTGTTTTCACTCTGACTTGCGAGGATTGCATCCGTACCCACGTGCACACTGAATTTAATTTGTTTTTAACAGAGCTGGTTGAAAAGGCACAATTTCTGACCTGCAGAAAATTCCAGTGATTCAAAATTTGTTTTCATCCGGAATTGGGACAAAAAAATTGAAATTCTTAAAAATGTTGATTCCAAACATTTTGCTTTGACATTTCTAATGAAATTGGTACATTTCAATGTTGCTGAATTGAAATGTTTCATTTTGGTTTGTTGAACTGAATCCAAACATTGGCTTTATTCAGAATAAATCTGTGTCTTCCTTAGTACTTCATAGTTGTAGTTTGGGTCTCATGCCCCCTCTTCTATGGGCTGGGCTCCCCAGGTACACTACATATCCCATTGTGGACATATGACTCCCATGATGCACCACTTCTGTTGAACCAGAAGAGGAGACCGTGACATATCATGGGCAACGTAGTCCAGCTTGGGAGCCTGGCCCACAGAGAAGAAGAGAGGTGTGAGCCACTCAAAGTACAATTCCCATGAGGTACTACAGCAGCTCAGGTGGACACAGATAAATGTAGAACTGTCTAGGAACAAAATGTGTTGATTCAGTTTGACGAACTCAAAATTTGGAGACTGTCCAATGCATAACAAAATATTTAATTTAGGTTTTCTCAATGGATAATTGAAATTTTTTAGCAAATTTGAAATTTTCCACAGGAAAATTAAAATGTTGTGGAAACTGTATTTTCTGTCAAAGTAATTTAGAGGGAAAATTCCCAACCAGCTCTAATTTTAAATTATTTTACTTATACTGCAAATAGTGATACCAACTGTTGGTAATTCTGACAAAATTTACACACATGGCAGAGGATAAGGGAGAAAATATACTTCGGACAAATGAATCTCTAAACAGACATACCTAATCTAGTAACATCACAATACTGTATGCTTATCTACACAATGTTTCAGTAGCTGAGGTATAGTAAGAATTTAGAGAATTTATATCAGTGTGCAGAACTGTTTTAACTACCCTATAAAAGTGTTCTCCTTCCTTGGTGATGTGATTGGGCTCATTAGCATTATATTACTGAGCTCTGGTCACTGCATACATGTAGAGTTGGAAACCATGTTGTGTTTCTAACACCTACTGTGTCAGGATCATCAACCAGTGCTGATGTACTCCCCCCCACCTCCCAAATGCTATTGCATTCATAAAAATCAGTTCTATTTGTGACTATTGTTTTTCCTTTGTTTATGGATGAATGCTGTTTCAAGTTTATAAAACAAAGAAGAACTTAACCTTCATGAAAGATACCAGATTAACAGCTCTGTAGGCTGCTCAACCCTGGAATAAGTATAAGTTAGGTAGTGGCAATTCAAATTTTCTGGCACTGACATCTCAACTACAACAGGGCTAATGCTGTAAGAAAAGAAAACAAAACTTAAACTTAGCATGAATAGTCTTTCATATTTTTACATGAATCGGTTTTGATTGTATGTGAACCCCTATAGTGTTCACTCTGAATATTGCAGCAAATAAGTTTGCTGACAGGCATGTTCATGGAAATGGACAACTTGAAGTGAATATTACAGAATATTAATAGAAAGTGAGTTTCAAATTCTCAATCCTGAGTAGTTCCATTGGACATCTGATTTTGACCCCCAACTCAACATAGCACTCGGGCATAGATTCACAAAGGTATTCAGGTCTCTAACTGCCTCTTTAGGCCCCTAAGTCCAACAGTCAGGCACCACTGAAAATTTCAAAACCTCCGCTCATCTGGCACTTAACTCCACAGGCTTCTAAGTTTCCACCAGTCAGCATCTGCAAAACCACCCACAGCTAATGATCTGCTTGGAGCCCTAGCTCAAGCCAAAGCCCTGGCAACCCCGAAGCAGGATTCCCCACCAAAATGGGAAAATGCCAATCTCACCAGTGGGCCCTGATTCTGTAGGTGTGCCCTGAGCACAACTGCATGATTGGGTCCTGCTGCCAAACACCCTTATGACCTGATATTTGTCAGGCCGCACAACCAAAGGACTAAATGCAGGTCCTCAATAAGTGTGTGTGGGGAGAGTGGGGGCAGCACAGCATCTGCACAAAGAACAGTTGTGGGATGATCAGGCTAGGAATTTTTCAACAAAGAATGGACATAAATGTTTCCTGGTATTTAGGGCACTCACGTGAGGTGTGGGAGACCTGGGACCAAGTCCCTGCTTTGGGTGTGCACCCTAATCACTGGCCTGTTGGCTATTCTGGGGTAAGGTCTCTCTCTCTTTCTCGCAGTCTCTCTAATTTTTCACAAGACAGGCTGGCCTGGCTTAGGTGCCTAACTCCAGGAGAGGGTTCACAGCTGAGGATCCCAAGCAAAGGGAAGTGTCTATCTCTGGCCCAGATCAAAGGGAGTTAGGTGCCTAAATACCTTTAAAGATCTGGGCCTTAAGCCCCACCTTTTTCCTCTGCATTTCACTCCTGGCTAGCTTAGGTGGCTCCCCATGCAACTTGCTGGCTTCTTTGGATCCCTTTCTTAAGCATCTAACTGTCCCATGCACTATATGGGGAGCATGGGCCCTTAGCTTGAGATTAAGGATTCTACTAGGCATTGGGACACCTAGGAATTAGGTGTTGCAACACTGAGCTTGCTACTCTTAAATTCCTTTGTGAATCTGGGTCTTAAGCCACATGCAGGTGCTAAAGTCCCTTGAAGTCAATAGGGTTTGGGCATATGCCTAAAGTTAAGCATGTGCTTAAGTGCTTTGATTAATAGTGATGCATTGGTGAACTGGGACCTGTATGAATGCTCATCCATGCAGCGACTAATGAAAAGAGCTGGATTTTTTTTGTGTGAATCTTGAAATCTTGCACTGTGCTGCTCACAAACAGCCTACAGACCAAAAATTGATTTAGAAAATATATGTGTAATACATACTATAGTCTATACATGCTTAAATGAAAGTTAATATTTCTGGTGGTTCAGGGTGGGATTTTCAAAGAGAAGTCTATGAGAATTGTTCTCCTAAGACACTTACACACTGTTGACTATTTCACTCTAGGTGTTTATCTAAAGATGAAACTTCTGTAAAGTTAGCTTCAGAAAACTCTGTCCCACTTTCCAATAGATCAGAAAAATAAGTTTAAAAAAAGGATTTGAGGTAATTGTTAAAAATAAAGTTGATTCAGAGCACCAGATTGTCTTTAGTTTGCTATCAAAGTCTTGCAGTTGAAAATTTTCCATTACCTGTCATCAAGAGGAAAAGAAATAAGGATCCTATAAATTCTGTTGCACTAGAAAAATGGCAACCACTGTTTATCAAATTTATTTTTATTTAAAGTGCAGTTCTCCTTGCTGTCATGCTACTGTAATAAGGTTGTAATGCTTGAAAGAGGAAGTTCTCATACTGTCTCTAATCTCTGCTTTTTAGCTGACAAAATAACTTTTCCTTTTAAGTAAATCTAATAAGACTTTGTTAAACATTTCAGTGTTTAATACTTCCGTAGCTGTGCTCTTGCCAAAATATCATGGTTAATCAGTTGAAAGAAAGGGCTTCATTTTATTAGTGATATGGGGACATATATTTATAAAGAATAAATCCGATTAACTTGAGATCAGTGGTTATTTTGTTATCATCTACCTGAATCCACCCTTAAATATCTACTTTTCACGGCAGGTTAGTGCCTTTCTTTGTAAGTACTTCTAGCTAAATTTGGTAAAACCTGGTGCTGTTTTGTGGTTTGCAATACTTACAGTAAAGTAATCCTTGCCCTACTTCTAGGACTATCAGGGGAATGCTGTGCAAGACCTAGAATTTTGCCAGGGATTGCAATCCTGTCTGAAACAGATCCATTGAAGGAAAAGTCTGCAAGCAGATCCTGGTCATGGTTTTCTGATCCCCTCTTTTGGTGTTCCTGGTGTCTGTTAGTAAAATGAGGATGATGATGCCTACCTCAGAGGACTTTTGTGAGGTGTAATTCATTAATGTTTGAGATTCTTGGCTGTAAGGTTCTAGAGAAATATAAACTATTCTATTAGGGGTCAGCTATTAACACCCTTTTTGCTGCTTGGTTGTACCTTACTCTAACAGTTGTCTAATTGATTTTAATGGGATTCCTTGTGAAGCAAGGTATTACTCATTGTAAGTAAGAGAGGTGGAGTCAGGCTTTCTCTCTCTTTTTTTTTTTTTGGTCATTTTGTTTCATTATTTCACTGTCCTGCAGACGGTTTTTGTTAATATGAATTCATTTCTACTCGACTTGCAGTTTGAACCTAAATTTCCTCAGCACATATCAAAAGGAGGCAAAAATACATGTGCTTTAGGCCCTAAGGACATACAGTATATTATAAACCATTCAAAATAACGTATCTTAAAGGTGGTGGCTCACAAAATACACTAAAATATAGGTCTTTATATTTTGTGGATGTGCACAAGCAAATCTCATTAAATCTAAGGGAGATACAAGAGCATATAGGGAGGAGGCTAGATCTCTGGGGATATAGTAAACATGTATCAATCAATGTGCCATCAGGTAGAGGTGGCCAGCCATGCAAGGGGTATATACTTCATCTCATCTAGGGGTGTTACAGATTATTCTATCCCTGGACTAATTTTGAGATTACTCATTTAATCTAATGTATGCAAAGCTTGGTATTTCACCATTCAAGAAATGGCACCTTTTATTTAGCTTCTCCTTGGATCTAATCATCATCATCGGCGATCCCACGATTCAACGATCATCTCTATCACAGATTTACATATTGGTCCTCAGATGATTCAGGAGTCTGATCTTGGAACCACAGATCTGCCTGCAATAGGTACAAACATTTCCTGGAGGGCCATCTGCCTGCTGGGAGAAAGTTCTTTCTTTTTCCTTCCTTCTCTCTCTCTTTTCAGCTTTGAGGGAAAGGCACTTCTCCTCTAAGTGGGCCACAAACCATTGAGGTTGGTTGGTGGCTGGCTCCTCCCAGCTTGTGATGTCCATATCTGTCTTCTTGAAACACACTTTCAGTGTGTCTTTGTAGCATTTCCTCTGACCACCATCTCTGAGCATGGATGAGCTTGAGAGTAGAGGACTTGTTTTGGGAGGTGAGAGTCTAGCATCCGCCCACAATGTCCAGCTCAGCAGAGTTGGTGCATGAGGATCATTGCTTCAATACTGGTGACATTGGCTTCAATGAGGATGCTGAGGATAGTGCAGCAATCTTCTCACTTGATGCGAAGGATCTCCAAATGCATCGTTGGTGGTATGTCTCAAGACCCTTGAGGTACTGTCTATAGGTCACCCAGGTTTCACATCCATGAAGGAGTGTAGGAATAACAATTGTCTTATAGACCTGGATCTTGGTGTCCTGCCGTAAGGCATGGTCCATGAAAATGTGTCAGAGCAATTTCCCAAAGGAACCACTTGCACACTGGATCATGTGCTGGCTCTCACTGTTGATTTTTGTGATTTGAGAAAGTTGGCTATCAAGGTAGCAGAAGTGCTTGACTGTCTCCAAAGTCTGTCCCTTGGTGGTGATTTATGGTAGGTCATATGCAAGGTCTGAGGCAGGCTGATGGAGCACTTAAGTTTTCTCAATATTGAGTGAGCCTGATCCAAGAACTTTGCAATTGTTGTATGTATTTGATTCCTTTAACCAATTTTAACTCTCACCTTTCTTTCTTTTTATAAATAAACCTTTAGATATTAGATACTAAAGGATGGGCAATAGCATAATTATTAGGTAAGATCTGAGTTATATATTGACCTGGGTATGTGGCTGGTCCTCTGGGATCAGAAGAACCCTTTGGTTGATGAAATTGGTTTTAAACAACCATCATTAAGTTTAGTGTTTTTGTTGGTGGTACAAGGACTGGAATACTTAAGGAGGCTGCATTTCTGACTTCTTGTTAGCCAGTGTGGTCAGACAGAAGTTTACTTTTGTTGCTGCTTTGGTCTATCTTATGGGAGAATAATCTCCAGTTTTGGGGTGTGTCTGCCCTATTTCTCAGCAGTTTGTCCTGAATTTGGTGACCCACTGAGGCATCATAACAGATGCATTCTTGGCTACCTCACTAAAGCTGTTTTCATTTATTTTTCCCTCTGTTTCTTCTAAGCTTAAATTATTTTAATGTGCCACCACCTCTTATTGAGCTGCTTGTAGTTGATGAGCAGGATATTTCTTACTCAGCCAAATTCTCTTTGAAGACTTAATGGACTAGATTCTGCTCTGAAGTCACTAGATTATATTACTCATTAATTAGACTGGAGTTACATTTGGCCCATGGCAATTGCATGCTGATTTATTACATTTTTTGTATCTTTAAATGTCCAAAGCTGGTCACAACATTGTCTAGATATGCCTAAAACGTTTGAAGCTGCTCTTTATGGTTTGAATTTCAGACTGTGTATTTAATCGAGCAGTTGAGTTGGCTGTGTGTGTTTTCTTGTTCTCTTGACTTTTTGAGTTTACTGCATGCATTCAAGAGTCAGCATAAACCGCCTGGACTGATTTGCTCAAGGTAAGTAGCTCAGTTTTGTGTCTTCTTCCTGAAACAGTCAGGACAAAAACTATAGTATATTATTTTTCCAGGGTCAGGATCCTGCAGTTTCCTTAGTAAACTTTTGCAAAGGCTATTGGGGCATGTTTGTGGTCCAGTGAAACAAATGACTATCAATGTGTTTTGGTCAAATTCAGTGATGTATTGGTTACACAATAACAATGAGGAGGGATCCTGTTTTAACTTTTAAAAGGATTATGGGAGAATTGAACAATGATGGGGAGGGGCCTGTAATAGCAGCATCAAACAATATATTTTAATTCTGTCTCTTCTACCTCTTCTCCTTGCCTATAACTACCAAAAAGAAAATTGCAAAGATGCAGGCTGTACTGCTTCTACTTCAAAATGTCATGACAAAAAGAATTTGGGTGAAAAGGTTCATTTTTTTTCTTCATGGTTTAAAGTGAGAAAAATAGTAATTGCCCCAAAAATTCACAGCAGAGCAAATCTTCTTGATGATGAAATTGCCATAGTGTGGTTGAAATGTTCATGAACAAATGCTTCTGCACTTGAACATCTCCAGAAGAGTTACTGATAGACTTTTGGGCATGGTTTTGATGTAGGTCTACTAGAAAACTTCAGTTCCTCTGACTCTATTTACATCCATTCTTCTATGTTTATAGATGCTTGTTTTCTTCCTTCTTTTCTCTCTGAGATTTGAATAATAATCCTTAAAATACGGTAATTATTATTCATTAATATTATGACAGAGCCTTGGAGCACTGTAGAGTGCCTCTGGTGGAGGATCTGAGAGAGCTTTACAAACATGAATTAATTAAGCATCACAATGCCCCCTGTGAGGGAGGCATCATTATTATTTTTGCTATACAGATAATAAAGTGGTTTTGGCTTGCCGATAGTCACACAGCAATTTAGTGCTAGAGCTGGGATTAGAAATGAATGCCAGAGTGCTAGTCCTGTGCTCTAACCAATCTATCACTCTGCCTCTCTTTTTAAAAATAGGTGTGATGCCTACAATATTTAACAAATTAAGCAAGACATGGGAAGTAAATCTCATGAAACAATCAGGTTGCTAGTAGCCGTCCTTGACTACTTTGTAATGGGTTAATTCACATGTGATGTTTTGGGGTAATAGCTACATAAAAAGGGATATATTCTCTTCTCAGTATGTGTGTGTGAGTCTCATTAATAATAATGGGAGTTATGTGCCTGCAAGAGAAAGAGAGGAGAATATATCTATCATGTCAATGATCCATGAAGTAAGAAGAAATTATATAATGTACTATAAATGCTTTGGAGGAGTCATTACAGTCCATTAGGTAAATAATGTGTTTTTTAAAAGTCCCTACATATATATATATATATATATATATATATATATATATATATATATATATATATATATATATGTATAAAAACTCAGATGAAGTCATTGTGTTATCATTGAATTAATGCCTTTTTAAGACATTGGCCTGCATATAGATATCCAGACAAATGTGGCAGGAAAAGGTGTGGAGAGAAGAATTTATTATATTCTTCTGGAGACAGTCAGCTAGGACCCAGGAGATTGTTGGGACTTGCACATAGTCAATAGCAATACTGTAATGACTAAAAATGGCAGTAGCTTATGGTGGTTGACACCCACCCTAAAAAAACCCAAAACAGTCTGAATGTGGACTTGTCGGTTTCTTGAAAGAAACAAGAATTAGACTATACCAAATCCCTGGTACAGAGAGTCAACTCATTATGTGGAGTGGGCCAAAATTCCATTTTTAGTTGTAGTCCGTGGGCTAAAATATGCATTTAAGGCCATGGGCATCAAAGATGGAGTAGGACCTTTATGTAGTAACTAAAACCATGATCCTCCCATTGATTTCAATGGGAGTTAGGTGCCTAAATACCTTTGAGGATTTGGGCGTAAATTCTTTGTTCCGGTTATATATATATCAAAAAGAAAATTGCAAAGATGCAGGCTTCTACTTCAAAATTTCATGACAAAGAGAATTTATATATATATATGTATTGTTCACATCCTTATTGTCTCATTCAGCATCACTCAGTGGAAAAATATACTCTATTTTATGCTCACTGCTATTTTTGGCTTCTGTTTCTCTTGCCTTATCTTCCTTTCCCTATTTCTTTTCTTCATCCCTTTCTTTGGAAGTCTCCTTTCTTTCCTCTGCATTTCCTCACATATAGTAACTCTTAATTCCCACTGCCTTCACCCATTTTGTCTGCTGAAATTACAAAATGGGATTTCCACTCAGCCAGGGAAAGAGCAAAAATCACAGGTTTTTCCCTCCTCAGCATAAGCCAAGTTTGTACACCCAAGCAAGGCAGTCTTTGTCAAGCAAGGGCTCACCTCAACAGCAGCCTGCTCCTTTGCCTCCCCCAACCCTGCCCTTTGTATTGGATCCAAAAAAGCAAAGAAAACAGGAAAAAGTCCAGAATGCATCCCAAATCCTTCTCCTCTAGGAAAAGCCCATGGGCCACAGGAAAGGGAGCTATCTTTAAAAAGAGGAACCAGAACAACAGGATACATTTTTGCCCCAGATATGTTTGAAGTTATGACCGGAGAGCTAGCTAGAAAAATAAGAGGAACGATTCAAGAGCAAAGGAAAGTCTCCCTTCCTTTAGGTAAACTTGGCCTTACTACTGCACAAGTCCTTTGATAAAGTAATTTTTGGATGAGTAAGAGGCCCCATCCAAAGGCAAACATTTCTAATCACTTTGCTCACCTATAAACCCAAGGAAAGTTAATTCTGGTCAGGTTAACAATTTATTTGGCTTCTAGAAGTTTAATGATGTCGTTAAAATTATGATTAAATGTCATTTTATATGAATGTTAAATGAAGATTTTAGTTAAATAAAGGTGAGAAATCAAAGCAGGTGTTATGGACGTGGTATAATTTATCCATTATTTCAGGATGTGGCGAGTAGTGCTCATGAGGATTAATAATTGCAGGTGTGAATGATGTGAATGTCTGAGTATGGAAAAGGGTCACAGATTCACAATTCTAAAAATTCTAAATAAGGCTATTAGTGCAGATATGGACTATGATTAAATTATGTCTCCTCTTGCAGAGACAAGAGGGAGCTGTTCTTGCTCGCTGCATAATAGTATGTCTCCACAGAAACAAATGAGAATTGTTCCAACTCAAGAACTAAAGGGGTTTGATATTCATAATATCCCTGGGCAAATCATTTTGTCTGGCTGCAACATCACTGGATGTGCAACTTGGAAAACAGCAGTAATGTACCTAGCATGTGACAGGTTCTTGCACGCCTGTTATATGCCCTGATCTTTTACAATTGGGAATTCTGTGAGATGTAGTCCGGAGGGGCAGATGGGAGCTATAGCCCTGAGGGACATGACTACGAGCAAGCAAGTGATTTACAGAAAACTTTATATAAAATTTCCTTTCTCTCAGGCAGGGACCAGCAGGCTGAGAAGGGTCTACAGGGAGCAGGAGATGCTGTAGAAGGGACTCCATGGTCAGGAAGAAGGGATTGAGCCTCTGACCCCACTCCTGTTCCTGCCTTCTTGAGTTGTCCCTAGGAATTAGTTGACCCCCATCCCTTTTTTTGGCCCCCATTCCTGCCTCTTTCCTTTTGTTTGTGTAGGGAGGCTTCTTTGGTAGAGGCCTGCTTGGTCCTAATAAAGCTTGACCCAAACCCGACTTGACCACAGCTGACCTGAACCCAAGAGTGTCAATTCATATTCATAGCTGACCTGACCTGAACACAACACTTGTAGGTTTCAGAGTAACAGCCGTGTTAGTCTGTATTCGCAAAAAGAAAAGGAGTACTTGTGGCACCTTAGAGACTAACCAATTTATTTGAGCACAAGCTTTCGTGAGCTACAGCTCACTTCATCGGATGCATACTGTGGAAACTGCAGAAGACATTATATACACAGAGATCATGAAACAATATCTCCTCCCACCCCACTCTCCTGCTGGTAATAGCTTATCTAAAGTGATCACTCTCCTTACAATGTGTATGATAATCAAGTTGGGCCATTTCCAGCACAAATCCAGGTTTTCTCACCCTCTGCCCCCCCCACCCCCGACACAAACTCACTCTCCTGCTGGTAATAGCCCATCCAAAGTGACCACTCTCTTTACAATGTGTATGATAATCAAGTTGGGCCATTTCCAGCACAAATCCAGGTTTTCTCACCCCCCCCCCGCCCTCCAAAAACCACACACACAAACTCACTCTCCTGCTGGTAATAGCTTATCCAAAGTGACCACTCTCCCTACAATGTGCATGATAATCAAGGTGGGCCATTTCCAGCACAAATCCAGGTTTTCTCACCCCCCCCCCACAAATTCACTCTCCTGCTGGTAATAGCTCATCCAAACTTACCACTCTCCTTACAATGTGTATGATAATCAAGGTGGGCCATTTCCAGCATAAATCCAAGTTTAACCAGAACGTCGGGGGGGGGGGTAGGAAAAAACAAGGGGAAATAGGCTACCTTGCATAATGACTTAGCCACTCCCAGTCTCTATTCAAGCCTAAATTAATAGTATCCAATTTGCAAATGAATTCCAATTCAGCAGTTTCTCGCTGGAGTCTGGATTTGAAGTTTTTTTGTTGTAAGATAGCGACCTTCATATCTGTAATTGCGTGACCAGAGAGATTGAAGTGTTCTCCGACTGGTTTATGAATGTTATAATTCTTGACATCTGATTTGTGTCCATTTATTCTTTTACATAGAGACTGTCCAGTTTGACCAATGTACATGGCAGAGGGGCATTGCTGGCACATGATGGCGTATATCACATTGGTGGATGTGCAGGTGAACGAGCCTCTGATAGTGTGGCTGATGTTATTAGGCCCTGTGATGGTGTCCCCTGAATAGATATGTGGGCACAGTTGGCAACGGGCTTTGTTGCAAGGATAGGTTCCTGGGTTAGTGGTTCTGTTGTGTGGTATGTGGTTGTTGGTGAGTATTTGCTTCAGGTCGGGGGGCTGTCTGTAGGCAAGGACTGGCCTGTCTCCCAAATCTTGGCGGGTACCCAGCTGCAGAGCCCCTCAAACACCTCCTTCTCAGACTTCCTGAAGTATTGCAGCAAGGACACCTTCTGCCCTGGCACCATGAAGTACTCCATGCCAGGCAGCTGGAGTGGAGCGTGGGGCAGGGGTGCTCCATGTGACGTCTTGGCTAGCTGTGCTAGGCCACTCTGCTCTCAGCTCAGCCACGCCACATGTGTGTATCTCAAGGCAGGAAAAAGCTGGTGTGAGCACAATGCTCCCTCCCCCGACTGCACCTTCTCTGCCAGCCACTGGTCCATGTAAACAAAGGACTACTTGCCATGGCCTTGTACTGCCACACTACCCCCAGGGTCACTTGGGACTGCCCCAGGTCCCAGGCATGTTAAGTCAATTTCATACCTGACCCAATCCAACACTTGTTGCAAGGCAACACTCTTTGGGGGCCCTCCTGGCCATTTGTTGAGCCAGAAAGAGAAGGGAAATAGATAGGAGGGTAGGGCAACTTTGGTGTAGAATAAATATGAAATCAAAGAATTAGAGTCAGTTAAGGTTGATTAAGGAAATATGTGTGTTGTAAAGAAAGACTGTGACTAGCAAGTAGAAGGAACGCATTGAAAATAAGAAGTTGTGTGGCCAGAGGGAATGGAGTAGGGAAGATGTCTTATTCAAAAAATAATTAATGAGATAAGAGAAAGTTTCTAAAAAGGAGGTATCTGACTGATAGGGGTAACTGCAGATTGTTTTGAATAAAAGAAAAATAATCCATTTTACAAAGATCCAGTATGGATCTTCCCACTCCTCATACTAGTGTTATCTTAAAAGTAACGACTTTGTGAACCCAGGTGCCATGGAAAAACTGTTGCTCAGCAAGAAGGAGGGGAAAAAGATAGGGAGGAAAGGCGTTGGGGAGAAACGAGGTTGTAAATCTTATTTGGATTAAGACTGGAAATAAGGATGAAATGTCTCAAAATGGTTTTTAGCTGAAGTTGGTAATTGCTGTTTGACATTGCTTGTTTGTTAAAGGGTATAAAAAGTAAACTCTTAAAGGTTCATTGCTAATACCTGCCTGACCATACTGGAGCTGACCAATATGGGTCTAAGCACCCCTGGGTTTAGCCTGTTTGTAAGTATCTTTATGAATGCTTATAAATGTTTTGTTACTGTCTGGCTGTAGTAAATTGCTTATTAGTTAGACTTTTTAGGCATGTTTAGAGCAATTGTATAAATACCATTTGGCCTTTAGATTTAATAAAGGAATTTATGGTTAAATTAGTCTTGTGGTAATACTCTGCATAAATAATAATACTTCCAACACTTGGAATTGCACTAACTGCCAATGCAGATTTCGGCAACCAGTTCTCCTGGCAACTAGGAATCTTTTATGCACCTCATTTTCTAAGGAACTTTCAAAAAATCTTAAGGCTGTTTTTAGTGACACTTCCTCCTGGCCTAATTTCTCAAAAGTGATTAGTGGATTTTGAAGGCATTCGTTTTTTAGTGCCCATGTTGATACACTTTTAGAGGAGCCTCAGCAATTTGAAAATCAGGCAAATGTCTCAAGCTAGGAACAAAAAAAATGGAAGGACTCAAAGTCACTAATCACTTGAAAATCTTGAGATTAACTTTTAGTTATGTGAACCTTATATGCAAGTAACAGCAAAACCTTGCCATCCCTTTTACTGTGGATTTACATTATCTTCTCAGTATACTAAAGTATGCTGCCAAGCTGGTGAGATCCAATTCCCCTTGAAGTCACTGGAAATCTTTCCATTGACCAACCACTAACCTGTGCCTGGTTCGCAAGTGGATACATAGAAGGGAGATGAGGGTGCAAGGATTTTTCTTCTTCCCCGCCCATACACTTACCCCTCTGTACAGCCCTCAAAAATGTGGCCGAGAAAAGAGAGGCTTGAAATGACTTGTTCAAGGTCACATAGCAGAAGAATAGCAGAGCTAAGGATAGAACCTGTCTCCTGACTCCTAGGCTGACACTGTGATGCCCAATCTACCACTTCACACTGTCTCTGCAGTGCCTGAAGATCTAACTTCATGAAAATATTCCCCAGCAAGAAAGTTTTCTTCTGACTTTTCTGAAGAGGGAAAAGTTTCGTGCTCCTAGAAACATTTTTGGGAAGTATTTTATCTGGGCATATGCCAATCACTGTGAAATCTAGGTGCTGATATCTTCCTTTAAATGCTTCATTGAGATTGAGAATAATTGTATCCAGGATATCCCTTATCTCTAGGGCAGAAGCTATATATCTGTTTAGATCTTCAAAAGCAAGTCTTTTTGCAGCACAAAAATATAAAATAGTGGAAATGGTTTGTTTCTTATTAGTTACCACAGTAGTCACGAATAATAGGAGAAGGGGCAGTTTTCCAGGTATTGCCTATATCTCCTGATGTAAGCAAAGAGTGGTACTTGACTATTTCCTGTTTACTTGGAACAAACTTAAGTGTCTGAAGTGTGTAAAAATGTCTGCAAGCAGCCAATTTTAACATCTGGAGATCCATGACATTTATAATACAACCATTTATTTCTAACATGGTTGGCATTCAGCAGGCTTCAGTCTGTCTGAGTTTAGATAAACATTACTGCAATAATGTTTGGAACTTTTGGAAAATAATACTTAGGCCCCACTTTCAACAAATTGGGATGCAGGCCACTTATTATCCACACATTTCTGACTTAGTTAGCATGATGTTTGATTTTATTGTGATGTAATTAGGCTTCTTGCAGAGAGTTTCTTAATAAAAGAAATGTGTAGGATTAAATTTGATCAGCACATCTGTGCCAGTATTCTAAATATTGGTCTAGCATTGCAGTACAATGAAACAATTAACAATAATAATGCAATAAATTTACTTAAGCTGTAAGCAAACATTTACTGCTGCATTTTTCAACACATTCATCTGCTCTGGCAAAATAGCTAATTAGTTCAATACATTAAAGGGAGAAGAAAAATAAAAAATAAAAGCTATTGCTGGCTAATTAACACATCCATGTTCTTCAAAATTTAAAGCCCAGTCCTGTTCCTGTTGAAGTTTTGCCAATAACTTCAGCAGTCCAGGAGCAAACCTTTAAAAGGTGGATTTCTATTTTTTGTGCTCTTGGGATATATTCTGTTAATGTAGCACACATATTTTATAACCATTGCATCTCATTTTAGACTAGAATTAACCATGTTTGCCATGTGAGAATCATCACAATAATGGAATATACAGAGGGCTGGTAATGACTTCCTAAAATGGGTGTTATGCCCTCATCATTCTGCATTAATAGATCTCTCATAAGAAAGTTGCTTCAGAAGCACATAAAATGTTTATGCACCATTCAGGAAGTTTTTTAAAATTAAAATTGACATGATAAGAGCAGGCGAGAAAGACTAGAAGTGTCTCAGGGGGAAGGGGAACAAGAGGAAAGGGTAGGGAATCTGAGATATAAAAGAATTAAGTTAAACAACTCAGGGGAAAAACTTAACTTGGATAAAGAGAATGGATCCTCAATGTACAGATTTTCAGGCTATAATTTCATTTGTTAGCTTTGTTTCCAACAACAAACTATTCACGCTTCTGCCCTATGTGTTTTGATATCAGCAGAATTTATTGGAATTACAGCAGAAGAGAGCAGCAGGCAGGAGAAGTCTAGACTGAAATAGCTTCTACATAGAATTAACAGACCTGCAAGTAGCATTCCTTGCATATGCAAAAATAGCATCAGGAAGTCTTTCACCTAAGAAAGAACAGCTGATTGATTTCAAAATAATTTTTTAAAATTAATACTAATTTATAAAAGAGCATCTAAAACATTAGGTTAAAATTTTTAATGGAGGGATTTTAATGGACAGATTTGAGTCTGAAAATGTACATTCCTGACCCTGGTGCTAGCAAATCTCCACATCTGTGTATTCCATTTTGCAGTTGTGTATGCCGATGGGGATCTGTGCATGCAAACAATAGTCAGGTGCACAGGAATCTGCTTTGCATATGCAAATATAGTTTTTTGTGGGCATTTGTGTCCTTTCTTAGTAATCTTGTACTGATTAGTTTGGGGAATGGGAAAGTGATCTAGCTGGTGAAGAGGATTTATAGTCCCATTCATAGAAACATATTGGAAGTTAGATAGTTTTGGAGCAGCCTTCAGCTAGTTAGGTGTCAGCTTTCATCCAAACTATTTGATAAGATGTTTCACAGCTAAAATGACAACACTGATATTAAATTTTGTTAATGTTTAGCTAAACTGCATAACAAATGAATGTCTGACAGCCAAACAAACTTTTCAAAGGCTGGTTATTGTGTCCTGGTAAGTTTTTTAAAGTACAAATTAACCAGTCATAAAATTTCTTATATAAAAAGTAGAGATTAAAAAACTAACAAAATCTTCCAGCCAAAGGCTATACAGATATTAACTCAAGTATGAAAAAATAGTATATTTATTAATTTGAATTTTTCTGATTAGTTCTCAGCAGCATTGCACAGTCAAGATACCCTGTGTCACGTCTTCCAGAATCCAAGGTACAAATTTAATAATTGCGGTAATGGATCAAACCAGAAAAGCCATTTAAGTAGATTTTGGTAATACATACAAGTTTATCCCTAATCAGACCATAGATTAGTCAGCATGAATAGAAAACCATGATCTTTATCCATTGACATCCAGCTTTCAGAGGGATAACTTAAGATGAAGCCAACAGAATTGTGATGAACTATCTCAGTTTTGGTGTATGTTACACCAAATATTTTCCTGCCTTTCCTTCTCCTGCCACAACCACAACAAATGAACCAGACCTTTTGTAACCAACCTCCTCCATCTTCCCAACATACTGCAACATTGTTCCATTCTCTTGACCAAGGGATCATTGAAGGGAGACAGTTTTGAAAGACAGTCTCCAGGGCAATCCACAAAGTCCATCTTACCAGTGTAGTTGCTCTCCCAAATCCCAACCTTTCCTAGTCATACAGGGAAGAAAGTATGTAAAATTAATGTAATGGTAAGCAAAAGTACAAATTAAATGGTAAGCAAAATTAAAAATACAGCCACTTGGTGAAGTCTGTTTATTTTGGGAAATGTCATAGCCCATCTGAGTCCATGGGTGTCTCACAGGGTGAGCTTTTCTAATTTTCAGTGGTTTTATTAATATCTAACTCACTATGGCTGGCCTGGATCTTGCAATCCACAAAATAAATCAGATCTCTCACTGGCCTAAACAAACATTGCAGTCAGAATCAGGCTATGACAAAGCCTGGCTGCTTAGACTAAGATAGAGGGAGACTCCTTCCTTTCCTTTCCTGGCTTCAGCCAGAACACCATCTGATAGAAGCCGTCATCCATTTTCACCTGGCCTCCTGAGTGGCCTCTGGAAGCTCCCGACCCTTCTAGCCACTGGAGGACTAAGTCTTGCAGGTTCCATGAGCAGCTGACCCTGGGAGGCAGCCCCTGGAGGTTCAAACTTTCTGCCATTCTTTTCTTAAAGAGCTGCTTCCCAGAGCCAGTGCACCAAGGCAGCAGGGTCTTCGGCAGGGGGTATCAAATGCCTGGCATACCCAGTCATCAGAACAAATATTTATTTAGGTTTTATACATTATTTGTATTTTATATTTTTGTATGTATTTATACATTATTTGTATTGCTATTCAGAGCTGTGGCATAAGAGCTTGATCAATTACATTTAAAATACACAAGGAAAGTATTATATAATAATAATAATAATGCAAAAATCTCCATGCAGTCTCTCGGCCAATAACTGGACAGACTGTAGTTGTAACCCTTCATTAAGGGTCTAGGCCAAGAAGCAGTACCAATTTTTCAAGCTTTTCTCTACAACCATTTAACTAACATTAAATGCAATAAAAGTATAGTCAGTGAAGCATAACAATTCGTATACTGTATATTCTGTAATCTCTGATCACAGCAGGGATGTTAATTGTCTCGTTGCCTATTAAAATAATATGCTTTTTAAATTAGAAAGACAGGTTTTATGATAATGTGAGCAGATATTTTCCCAAACGTCATACCTTTTAAGCTATAAACAACTGACTGTGCTAACATTCTGCTAAAGATTAACATAGTAAACTCCTAATATATTATTTTCTCGGTTGATCATATCTTGCTCTTGTTTGGAATCAAATATTAATGAGCCTCCTTTGACACGCAAAATCACCTTCACTCTAATCTTTGTCAAACTGCTATGCTGTCCTCATAAATGTGTACTAAGAAGTGTAAACCTCTGCAATTTTACTTGTAAATTGTAACTAACAATTGCTTTTCTTTTCTTTCCTTGATCAGATTCTTTAGTACAAAATCCAAAACAAGTGCTGTGTTTGTATATGTGCAAAGCAGATAGATATGACTGCCAGAGGATATTGTGAAGGCCAACACTATAATGGGGTTCAAAAAAGAACTAGATAAGCTCATGGAGGATAGGCCCATCAATGGCTATTAGCCAGGATGGGCAGGGATGATGTCCCTAGCCTCTGTTTTCCAGAAGCTGGGAATGGGTGACAGAGGATGAATCACTTGATGATTACTTGTTTTGTTCATTTCCTCTGGGGCATCTGGCATTGGCCACTGTCAGAAGACAGGATACTGGGCTACATGGACATTTGGTCTGACCCAGTATGGCCATTTTAATGATAAAGTATTTTTTCAAGTAGTCCCATCATGCTACACAAGGATTAAAACCTAAATAACAGAAAGTCTGAATCTCTTTTCTCATGGAAAAATTCCACGAGAAGTGAGATGAAGCTCACATCACTGAGCTTCCTGTATTCTTGCCACAAAGAAGAAAGAATTTGTACTCTAATGGTGAGGGATGGCTGTGGGTTGGAGAAACTAAAGAGGCTAGATAGTGTGAGCAAAAGAGCAAGAATCCGGAGAATCCCAGAGTTGCAGTGTCAAAAGATGGTACCTTCCTGGGTTTCCCCCCACTCATTTAGGCATGTTGCTACTGAACCCATCCCTTTGTGCCTGCATCTTCTCCTCTTGCCTTGTAGGGGGATAAAGGGCATGAAGGAGGAGATAATACTGCTCAGAGCAATTTTAACTCCTTGCAGATAACTGCTCAGAAATTTGGCAGTCTCTCAAAAGGGCAAATCACAAACAGTGTCTGCTCCCCTGATTCTATTCCCTAGTCATGACATCCAAAACATGCAATAGTCTAATACAGAGACTTCTGCAGGGGCAGGTAGAACAGGTTACACACATCTGCTGATTTATGAATGTTTTGGCATTAGTAGATGCTGTTTAATATCCTCCTCAGTTGCCATTGGAGTAGAAAGTATTTGACACTTTTACATGACATGAACTCCTCATCTACTTTCCTTCCTGTTGTCCATAACTCTATTGGTGATAGACTTTTCACTGATGTCTTTAACTTCCCTAATCAGTTTCCTACATCTCTTAATTTCCAATCTATTTTCATTACCATCAACTTCCTCTTTTTTCCCATTTGTTTTATATTGATTTTTATTGCTGCTTTCACATGCTCTCTTAACCAGAATGTTATTGTTTTTATTATACTGAAGTAGCATTTAAAAAAAAAAACTCGAGTAATTTGTTGCTTTTTAGGCATAGAGTTAAGTATTCTTAACAACTCTTGATTTTTGTTCATCCATCTCTGTTTACATTTTTTATCTCAATCAGCTTTGCTTATAATCATTTTTAGCTTTGGAAATCAACCCTTCTAAAGCACCAGTTGCGTGTGCGTGTGTGTGCGGACTGTATTCCGAGGGCATCGTGATCATTTGAACTAATTTTTAATTCAGCAATCAATCATTTTCTATCAGAATGAGATCTAATATTCAATTAATCCATATTGAATGAGACACTTTAGTGTTCGAAAATGATGATCTATAATTTCTAGAAATTCCAAGGACATTTTACTACCGTAAGCATGAAACCTCTAGCATATGCCTCCTGTACCAGGTTTGAAATCTCTCATAATAATGCAGTTTTTCTTTCTTCACATATGAAAGAAATACTGTAGTTAATTTTAACAATTTTTAAGGCAAGTCAAGTTTTTGATAACACCAAGGAGAGAAACATTTTTACTCAGAGTGCTAGGTTAGCACATTTTTATCTTCAGAGTATAGGCCATTGACTAAGATGTCATCAGTCTCATATAGTATTTACAGTCAATATGCTGAAGGAATTAAAAACAGTCCATTTTATATGTGTAGATGACCTAAATACAGGACTTTTATTTCTTCCAGGATACCAAATACTGCTTCCAAGGCTCCTGGCTGTCATGAGCACAAATATACTAGAGCGGATAAAAGATTAGTTATTATATTGTAACTTGCAACAACTCAACAGACTTTATGCATATTGTATGTTATGTGTCTGTTGTCAATACTGTACTGTATTGTGAACAATTTTATGAACACAAGTGTATTCCATGGGGTTATCCATGTTTTTGAACAAAAATTATCTGCAGCAGAAATTTTAGAACTCTGTAGTTAGAGAGGACTTTTTACTCTTCTCCATGTGTAGAGAAATGTTACAAAATTATTACACTATTAGTTCCAATAAAATACAGCACAAGTGCTATACAGGGTCTGAGCCAAAGCCACTGAGGTCCATTCCAGTGTGCTTTGGATCAGGTCCCAAAAAGGGGCTAGTGAGTGACTGAATTGCCATGGAGACAGTTGTAAAAACAGAGGTACCTTTGAACATTACACACCAACAGAATGAAAGGGAAGGCATTTTATTCTAGTTCAACCACAAGTCATTGTTATCCAGGAATTACTGGAAGAATTGTGATGATTTGTGTTATGCTGGAGATCAGACTAGATGATAACAAGGCTTCCTTCTTGCCTTAACATTTATGAATCTTACTCTCCCTTCTAGAAAGGACTGCGAGCCCTCTGGTTTTATTGGCATCAACACACTGCAGAACTGACCCTTAGTATGTCTGCCTCCAATTTTGAATTTTGCACTATAATGGAAGACATTTCTTCACACGTGTTTCCTCTTGGAAAATGTCCCATTGGCATTTTCATCAGCATGAAAAACTATTTTGGTTGCAGATATGGCTCCAGTGAATCTATGTGTGACACTGCACCCCATATTCGTCATAGTGGTATCATTGTGATATGATTATGACATAGTTATGATGTATCTTGAACAAGATATGGTATGTAAAGTGTCTATTCAAAAGTTATGATTTGCTGAATATGATTATCCTATTTGCCTGCATGTATCATTTTTGTATATGAAGTTATGAATATTGACTATGTATCCGTGTTTCAAATGTGGTTACACGTGGGTGACACCGACTAGGCAAGATGATTTCCAGTCTAGACAGCTGGTTGTGAAGGGCCTATTTAAAGTAATGGTCCATTAAGGGAAACAATAGGTCTTAGGAGAAGCTTATCCCCAACCTGGTGAGCCTTCCTGAGAACACTCCAGACAGCCTATAGATAATGGCTGCTATGCCTCAGCAAGGCATGCAAGGGAATGTGACCAGACCACATGACACTAAACTCCATTTTGGTACCTGTATTTTTCCACAAACTGGGCTGGGAACTTAGCTTGGAACAAAGGGTTCCCGCCATATGGAAACACTATATAAGGTGGGGAGTGATATCATCTCTTGGCCTCAATCCCCACATAAGAGAACTCCTGGAAACACCTGAGGAACAAAGACTGAGGTGGGGAAAATGCCTGGGACCAGGCTAAAGGTGGACTTCTTGTATCATCAGTCAGGATGAAAGACAGACAGGATATGAATCAGCAATCTAGTATATTAAGCTTAGTTGGCGTTTTTTTGTTAGGTAATCTCTTTTGATCTGTTTGCTATAATTTCTAATCACTTAAAATCTATCTTTCTGTAGTTAATAAACTTGTTTTATGTTTTATCTTAACCAGTGTGTTTTGAGTGAAGTTGGGAAAATCTCAGCTCTGTAAACAAAGGCTGTTGCACATCTTTCCCAGATCGAGGGGGAAGCGAGTTAATTAATGAGCTTGCATTGTACGGATTCCTGTGCAGTGCAACATGGTATAATTCTGAGTTTATACTCCAGTAGGGGTGCAAGGCTGGGGAGCTGGGAAATTGGCTGGTGTCTCCTGTGTGTCCATAAGTGGCTTAGGTAAAGCACTCAGGTAACTTAGTTGGGTGTGTGGCGCTATCTGTTGTCATGTTGGGTGATAACAGGGCCTGGAGAGGCTGGCTGAATCACCAGCAGAGCAGTGTGAGAGAGACCTATGCAGCTGAATTGTTAAGGGTACAGCGGTTCCAGTGGCTCCCAGACTGAACCCCGGGGGTGACAACCCATCACAATATGATTTCATTACATTAAAGAGAATTTCACAGGAATCTTGGACATTACCCAAACTGGGCATTAATACACATTTTTAGTAGCCAAAATGTCATGAAATTTTGTAAAAATTGTATTTGTAGCAAACATTTTGTGAAGTGTAAAAAGCAAATATATATTTCATACATCTCCCCTATGATCTTTCCCAGTTCATGAGATATGTATTGAAAATACCAGATAGTGGCATACCAGAATTGGTATATGTGGTGTCCTGGTTTCCATGTTGCATCATGCTTTACTCATCTTTCTGACTCCTTCTACAGTTTTAACAAGGGAATTTTTATCCCAAAGGTTGATCTGCTGTTGGGGAATTTTGCTATAGCAAATAGGTTCCAGTACCTCTAGTTGCACCTAAAGGAGGCTGTATGATTTCTTCCCCCCCAGCTTCTTGATAACCAATATGGAGGATAAGAAGCACAGTTGTGTGACTGGTTGGTGAATCTAACCATCAGTTTGGGGAGAATCTTCTCTCCTATTTTCAGCTTGCCCTGATCTTGACATTTTCAGTGTGGGCTGCCCTAGGCGCCTTGGGTCACAGGCTGAATCTGGCTTCCACTGGACCCTACAATAGAACTACCACAGACTTCAGTGAGAGCAGGATTTGGCTTTGTCTTTTAGTAGGAAAACAAGGGAATTGATGACTTCTTGGTTTTTTTCCCCTTCACTTCTGTTAAAAATAAAAGTATTTGATAAATCCACATATTTGATGTACAGTTAATTTTTAATCAGACCCCATAATTATTTTTCTAAGTAGTTAGCAATAGCCTCCATTATATTTTTCTGCATAATGAACATTTATTGTGCAGCTACAGTATGTGGGCTGTTTCTTTGAGAAAACGGCTTTTAAAGTTACAAAATGTCAAAATTTACTAAATGCATTTCTTCGTCTTGTAGTTTTGCTCATGATAAAGTACTTACTCTTTCCCTTACTCAGGCCATATTTGGTAGAAAACATTGTCTGCCTTAAGTGCAGCAGTTTTTCATTGTTTTTGATTTCCACTCATCTCTTTAGTTAGCAGAAATATTGGTAGTGTGCCATGTAAAGAAGACCCAAACCAAAAGCTTTTTGTAGATGTCAACTAAAATTAATGTTGCAGTGAGAACGTGTGATCTGTTTGATTATAATCCCAGGCTGTCAGAAATGCTTGAGTAAAAAGCCAGTGTCATTCATCCCCCAAAACATGAATTCTGGAGAATTAATAGATTTTTTTATGAGATAGCATCTACGCTAAGTTCAAGTTCATAGATCAGTAATTCCAACTGAAAGGTTTAGCTTTCACCTTTTTCTCTATGCGAGATTAGAAAAGTATATTTAAATCTGATTATATACGTAAACATTTCTGGCAGAGCACCCTGCATCACATCTCAGTCATACCATTCTCCTTGTACAGCACATGGAATTCTAAAGACAGATCAAAGAGCAACAAAAGATGTAAGAATGTAGGAATTTATGGAGAATTAAAATTTCCTCAGAGGTCGATTAAGCTATAAATGGTAACGTAAGGGACAAAAGAGCCAATAAAAAGTGTTAGAAATGTGCTGAGTTAGCTTAGTGTATGTTAATATACCCTAGTGGAAATATATTAAATGATTTGTAACTTTTTCAGTCTTTTATTATAAATCTATGTAGTGAGTCAGAATAAGAATATGATGGACTGAATACTGTTCCTTTATGACTCCTATTACAGATTTATCACTGATGGTTAATCAGTGTTCGTGATGACTTGGTAATATGGGAACTTAGCAAATAACGAAGTCTAGGAATGAAGGCTGAATAGTAAACTCCTACCGAACCAGAACAATATTACAAAAGAAGCAACATAAAGAGAGTAACTGGGATCAGCCTTTAACCTTATGGATAACATTCTTTCATGGATTTCTGATTATTCATAGGGGAGTGCTTTCACTGACCCAGCAGGGTTAAATAAGGATGACAAGGAAATGACGGTATATTTCTTACATGGCCATAGCATTAATCTTCTACCCACTCATGGGACCAGGCAGACTCTTACCTGCATGGTTCTAGACTAATATATTTTTGAAGTGCTTTTAAGGCTGTATCTGATTAACTCATAATATAGACTCCATAGACTCCAAAAGGACTGTGATGTTTAACAACCACAAGTCCACCTGAGCAAAGTGGTCTATGAGCTGGTAAAACTCAAACGTTGCTGATCCAGATGACAGAATCACCTCAGCTATGACCAGACAAAGCCAGCATGTGTCATATAGTTGTAGCTAATTATCCTGCCAGAAGGCAAGACCCCCACTGACCTCATACCGTCTTCTCAACCATCTATAATGATAATAAAGAAATGACTGGCTGTTTCAGAAAATCAGCAAGATTTCTTCACAAGAACAGCAAATACTTCCCTACTGTATAACATGGAAGTATTTCCAAGCTTACTAATGCTCAGATTAAAAATTGGAATGCAGCTGCTAAATTAGGGCGAGACTGAGTCCACATGAAGTCCAGGAAATTTGATTTAGTTCACTGGAGAGGGAGTAATTTACATCACCCCATTTGGAAATACAGCTTACTGCACCCTTGGCCTTGGTCAACTTTGCTGGTCAACACGTAGGAAGGAAAGTCACTGCTCTGGCACCACCCATTCCTCATCCTTCCCCACACACTGACAGGGAGAAATATCAGGCCTGCAGTAGAGCTGGTTGAAATTTTTTCATTCAAAATTATTCACAGAAATAAAATTGGATTTTTCAAACAGGTCCAGCATGAAGCCACTGCTCTTCCTGTACTACACATGGCCTAGGTAAACCTAACATTGCTGTGCATGGGATGGGGTAGGGAGGCTTTACTCACCCCTACTTCCCTGCATAGCCACATTAGGGCTAGTGAAAATCTAGCCCTAAATAAGATAATCAAAGGGAAATACTATAGAATATCAGTTTCCACAGTTTCTGAGATGAGAAAGCTCTTGAAGGGGTAAATTTTTAAATTAAAGTATTATGGAACAGTTTACTTATCAAGTCCCTTTCCTGTTATTGAGGTTCAAGTGGGAATAGATGGTTTTCCACAGTAGCATTAGAAAATACTTCTTTTAAAAGAATTCCTAATCTGTGCCTTCATGTGCCAACCAGCCTGTCTAAAAAACAGAATTTTAGTTCCAGTAGCAATGTACCAAGAGACTAAGCCCTGGTCTACACTAGGACTTTAGGTCGAATTTAGCAGCATTAAATCGATGTAAACCTGCACCCGTCCACACGATGAAGCCCTTTATTTCGACTTAAAGGGCTCTTAAAATCAATTTCCTTACTCCACCCCTGACAAGTGGATTAGCGCTTAAATCG
The DNA here is from genome assembly GCF_965152275.1 of Natator depressus. NCBI lineage: Eukaryota > Metazoa > Chordata > Testudines > Cheloniidae > Natator > Natator depressus. The sequence continues at coordinate 295,859,891 of NC_134234.1, forward strand.
GCCTTGCCAGGTCGAATTTGGGGTACTGTGGACACAATTCGACGGTATTGGCCTCCAGGAGCTATCCCAGAGTGCTCCATTTTGACCGCTCTGGACAGCACTCTCAACTCAGATGCACTGGACAGTGGGGTGGGAGGAAGTTTTGTTTCATGGTCTCTGTGTGTATATAATGTCTTCTGCAGTTTCCACGATATGCTATGCATCCGATGAAGTGAGCTGTAGCTCACGAAAGCTCATGCTCAAATAAACTGGTTAGTCTCTAAGGTGCCACAAGTACTCCTTTTCTTTTTTCTTTTTAGGAAAAGAACCGCGAACTTTTGAATCTCATTTCCTGTTTGGCCAGCGTGGCAAGCTGCAGGTGACCATGCAGAGCTCATCAGCAGAGGTGACCATGATGGAGTCCCAGAATCGCAAAAGAGCTCCAGCATGGACCGAACGGGAGGTACGGGATCTGATCGCTGTATGGGGAGAGGAATCCGTGCTATCAGAACTCCGTTCCAGTTTTCGAAATGCCAAAACCTTTGTCAAAATCTCCCAGGGCATGAAGGACAGAGGCCATAACAGGGACCCGAAGCAGTGCCGCGTGAAACTGAAGGAGCTGAGGCAAGCCTACCAGAAAACCAGAGAGGCGAACGGCCGCTCCGGGTCAGAGCCCCAAACATGCCGCTTCTATGATGAGCTGCATGCCATTTTAGGGGGTTCAGCCACCACTACCCCAGCCGTGTTGTTTGACTCCTTCAATGGAGATGGAGGCAATACGGAAGCAGGTTTTGGGGACGAAGAAGATGATGATGATGACGAGGTTGTAGATAGCTCACAGCAAGCAAGCGGAGAAACCGGTTTTCCCGACAGCCAGGAACTGTTTCTCACCCTGGACCTGGAGCCAGTACCCCCCGAACCCACCCAAGGCTGCCTCCTGGACCCAGCAGGCGGAGAAGGGACCTCCGGTGAGTGTACCTTTTAAAATACTATACACGGTTTAAAAGCAAGCATGTGAAAGGATTAATTTGCCCTGGCATTTGCAGCTCTCCTGGATATACTCCCAAAGCCTTTGCAAAAGGTTTATGGGGAGGGCAGACTTATTGCGTCCTCCATGGTAGGACACTTTACCACTCCAGGCCAGTAACACGTACTCGGGAATCATTGTACAACAAAGCATTGCAGTGTATGTTTGCTGGTGTTCAAACAACATCCGTTCTTTATCTCTCTGTGTTATCCTCAGGAGAGTGAGATATAATCCATGGTCACCTGGTTGAAATAGGGTGCTTTTCTTCAGGGGACACTCAGAGGAGCCCATTCCTGCTGGGCTGTTTGCCTGCGGATGAACAGAAATGTTCCCCGCTGTTAGCCACAGGGAGGGGGAAGGGTTGAGGGGGTAGCCACGCGGTGGGGGGAGGCAAAATGTGACCTTGTAACAAAAGCACATGTGCTACGTATGTAATGTTAACAGCAAGGTTTACCCTGAAAGAGTGTAGCCAGTGTTTTATAAAATGTGTCTTTTTAAATACCGCTGTCCCTTTTTTTTTCTCCACCAGCTGCATGTGTTTCAATGATCACAGGATCTTCTCCTTCCCAGAGGCTAGTGTAGATTAGAAAGAAAAAAAAACGCACTCGAGATGAAATGTTCTCCGAGCTCATGCTGTCCTCCCACACTGACAGAGCACAGACGAATGCGTGGAGGCAAATAATGTCAGAGTGCAGGAAAGCACAAAATGACCGGGAGGAGAGGTGGTGGGCTGAAGAGAGTAAGTGGCGGGCTGAAGAGAGTAAGTGGCGGGCTGAAGAGAGGGCTGAAGCTGAAAGGTGGCGGCAGCGTGATGAGAGGAGGCAGGATTCAATGCTGAGGCTGCTGGTGGATCAAACCAGTATGCTCCAGTGTATGGTTGAGCTGCAGCAAAGGCAGCTGGAGCACAGACTGCCACTACAGCCCCTGTGTAACCAACCGCCCTCCTCCCCAAGTTCCATAGCCTCCACACCCAGACGCCCAAGAACGCGGTGGGGGGGCCACCGGCCAACCAGCCACTCCGCCACAGAGGATTGCCCGAAAAAAAGAAGGCTGTCATTCAATAAATTTTAAAGTTGTAAACTTTTAAAGTGCTGTGTGGCATTTTCCTTCCCTCCTCCACCACCCCTCCTGGGCTACCTTGGTAGTCATCCCCCTATTTGTGTGATGAATGAATAAAGAATGCATGAATGTGAAGCAACAATGACTTTATTGCCTCTGCAAGCGGTGATCGAAGGGAGGAGGAGAGGGTGGTTACCTTACAGGGAAGTAGAGTGAACCAAGGGGCGGGGGGTTTCATCAAGGAGAAACAAACAGAACTTTCACACCGTAGCCTGGCCAGTCATGAAACTGGTTTTCAAAGCCTCTCTGATGTGTACCGCGCCCTCCTGTGCTCTTCTAACCGCCCTGGTGTCTGGCTGCGTGTAACCAGCAGCCAGGCGATTTGCCTCAACCTCCCACCCCGCCATAAACGTCTCCCCCTTACTCTCACAGATATTGTGGAGCACACAGCAAGCAGTAATAACAGTGGGAATATAGGTTTCGCTGAGGTCTAAGCGAGTCAGTAAACTGCGCCAGCGCGCCTTTAAACGTCCAAATGCACATTCTACCACCATTCTGCACTTGCTCAGCCTGTAGTTGAACAGCTCCTGACTACTATCCAGGCTGCCTGTGTACGGCTTCATGAGCCATGGCATTAAGGGGTAGGCTGGGTCCCCAAGGATACATATAGGCATTTCAACATCACCAACAGTTATTTTCTGGTCTGGGAATAAAGTCCCTTCTTGCAGCTTTTGAAACAGACCAGAGTTCCTGAAGATGCGAGCGTCATGTACCTTTCCCAGCCATCCCACGTTGATGTTGGTGAAACATCCCTTGTGATCCACCAGAGCTTGCAGCACTATTGAAAAGTACCCCTTGCGGTTTATATACTCGCCGGCTTGGTGCTCCGGTGCCAAGATAGGGATATGGGTTCCGTCTATGGCCCCACCACAGTTAGGGAATCCCATTGCAGCAAAGCCATCCACTATGACCTGCACATTTCCCAGGGTCACTACCCTTGATATCAGCAGATCTTTGATTGCGTGGGCTACTTGCATCACAGCAGCCCCAACAGTAGATTTGCCCACTCCAAATTGATTCCCAACTGACCGGTAGCTGTCTGGGGTTGCAAGCTTCCACAGGGCTATTGCCACTCGCTTCTCAACTGTGAGGGCTGCTCTCATCTTGGTATTCATGCGCTTCAGGGCAGGGGAAAGCAAGTCACAAAGTTCCATGAAAGTGCCCTTACGCATGCAAAAGTTTCGCAGCCACTGGGAATCGTCCCAGACCTGCAACACTATGCAGTCCCACCAGTCTGTGCTTGTTTCCCGAGCCCAGAATCGGCGTTCCACCGCATGAACCTGCCCCATTAGCACCATGATGCATGCATTGGCAGGGCCCATGCTTTCAGAGAAATCTGTGTCCATGTCCTGATCACTCACGTGACCGCGCTGACGTCGCCTCCTCGCCCGGTATCGCTTTGCCAGGTTCTGGTGCTGCATATACTGCTGGATAATGCGTGTGGTGTTTAATGTGCTCCTAATTGCCAAAGTGAGCTGAGCGGCCTCCATGCTTGCCTTGGTATGGCGTCCGCACAGAAAAAAGGTGCGGAACGATTGTCTGCCGTTGCTCTGACGGAGGGAGGGGCGACTGAGGTTGGCTTACAGGGTTGGCTTCAGGGAGCTAAAATCAACAAAGGGGGTGGCTTTACATCAAGGAGTATTTCATGCAGGACTTCACGGAGGGTTCCAATAAGAAATGGTGCACCTAAGTTATTGTTCTTATTGGAACAAGGAGGTTAGCCTGGCCTCTGATTGATACATGGCTAGATTTACCTCGCTGCACCTTCTCTGTGAGTGACTGCAGTGTGACCTAGAGGAATGAGTCCCCTAGACAGGGGAGGAGGCAAATGAGTACAAAACAAATCTGGTCTATTTCTTGTTTTGATCCACTCCATCTATCTTTTACATCTTTGGCTGGCAGCAGATGGTGCAGAAGGACTGCATGCCATCCACATCTCATGGCTGCTCGGCAGAAGACGGTACAATAGGACTGCTAGCAATCCATATTGCCTGCCTGCTCACCATAAGACGGTTCAATAGGACTGACTGCCGTACTTAAGAGAATGACCTGGTCAGGTCACTAAAAATTTAGTCCGTGCGCCCATGTCTGCCCAGGCGCTCCTGATCGACCTCACACAGGTGACCAGGAGCACCTCGGACATGACGAGGATGGCTACCAGTCGTACTGTACCGTCTGCTGCCAGAAGGCAATGGGTTGCTGCTACTGTGTAGCAATGCCGTACCGCGTCTGCCAGCACCCAGGAGACATACGGTGACGGTTACCTGAGTGGGCTCCATGCTTGCAGTAGTATGGCGTCCGCACAGGTAACTCAGGAAAAAAGGCGCGAAACGATTGTCTGCCCTTGCTTTCACGGAGGGAGGGAGGGAGGGAAGGGGGGACTGACGATATGTACCCAGAACTACCCGCGACAATGTTTCAGCCCCATCAGGCATTGGGATCTCAACCCAGAATTCCAATGGGCAGCGGAGACTGCGGGAACTGTGGGATAGCTACCCACAGTGCAACGCTCCGGAAGTCGACTCTAGCCTCGGTACTGTGGAAGCACTCCGCCGAGTTAATGCACTTAATGCACTTCTGTGGGGACACACACACTCGAATATATAAAACCGATTTCTAAAAAAACGACTTCTATAAATTCGACCTTATTCCGTAGTGTAGACATACCCTAAGTGTACAATTTTCAAAAGTGCCTATGTGATTGAGGAGCCTAAATTCCATTTTCAAAAGCGATTTGTGAATGTAATGTAATTTTTGAAAATGGGTCAGGCTCCTAAGTCACTTAGGCATTTGTTAACACTTTAACCCAGATGTTCACCACATCGCAATCTGTCAAATTTGCTTCATTGAATTGATCATGAGCCTCCACTTGTCTGCAAGAAAATTTACAGATCCTAATTGTTGCACCCACACTTTGCACTCTGTCCTGGGTTTTCCCCATATTTGTTAAGGTTCCCCGCACATGATCTGATTGCAGGATTGGGGTATGCATGTGTAGCCTATAGGGCTAGCCTGCTGGCTTGCCTATATATCTTTTCTTATGGGTTTGATCATTTGTTTTATTATAGTAGGTTTATCAATTTGTATTAGAGTATTTTGGCTGTAATGCAACATACCGGCCACATCCTCGATGTTGAGCTGAGGCAAGTTAGCATACATATACTCGAGACCTTTAGCCTATATAGGTGGTGATGAGCTAAAGAATAGATTATATATATGTTTGTGACCTTTAACATAGATAAGTGAACAATTTAAAGCAAGTTGGTGTAGGTAGGGCCACCCAAGTTCATTCCCCTTTTCAGACTTAAGTGGTACACTACAAATAACATGGAAATAACTGGTTAGGCCAGAAATAACAGAGGTGAGAATGAGCTAATGGTCACAGTGAATATGTCATTAATACGCACGAACATGCCAGCCTATAGAGTAAGTGTGCCCTGATATTTCTGTAGGTGAGGAAGTTAAGTCTGGACATGCAAGGAGGGCACCTAGTGTTCAGGTTCTATAAGAAGAGCAATCCACCATGTTAGATAAGTTCGTTCATTGTTTAGTTAGTTCGTTATTTCGTTTTTCATAGTTAATTCTTGAGTTAATTCTTAAGTAAATTCTAAATTAGCTTCTATAGTCTTTCTATAGCTTTAGCTCTAGCTTCTACTAAGTTATTCACCTCCCACTCAAGATTCGAGAAACCTGAATCATTGGACTCTTTTGGCATGCCAGAGGCGAGGCTGGTCCTTTGTCTCTTACCACCAGGTTATCCAGAAAGGGTGTGAGTATGTTAATCAAGAAACCTTTATAATATATAATACCACATGTACTGCTACCACAATAATACTGTTTTTGTAATGGATTGATTATTCAATTACTATTTGATTACTAGTCCATTACTATTCCATTTATCTGAATAAAAGTCTTTAAGGCTGCATTATGTTCTCAGTATGCATATCCTTGTCATAAATCCTTAGGGTCCTTGCAAATTCTGTGTCGCCTGATTCTGGGACAAGAATCTTATTATCTTCTGATCAGATTAATTGGTGAGTATATAACTCATATTATCTAAAGAATATTATTAATATCCTAAAATCAGGCAACAGCATGTATACTTTAGAAATGTTAACATTTAAGTGGGCAAGTATGTGGTACCCCCAAAATGTAAAAGCCCCAATGTGTGTTAGGGATACTAATTTTAAATACTTGAGCATAAACAGATATTAGATTATTTAAAGGGCACACACAGATGTTTGCACATGCACATTTGATTGATGGGGTTTGAAAATTTCCCCCAAATATTTTAGGACTATTCTATTTCTCTGTGTATTTCTCACTGCTTTGCAGTAGATTGGTGTAAACCAGTCTGAAAGATATGGTTTGACATAAATTGGTTGTTTGGTGGTGGTGTGTGGTTAGAGACAGATAATATTTGTCAGATTGTGAAGTACTTTGAGTCAGCAAAGCCCTCTGACAGCTGCTGAGCTATCTGAGATAACTTTAAAAGAAAATGATTATCACAAATACATTTCTTATGTGGTGCTTAAAATCTGCCTCCATTATACAAAGCTAGGAGAGAAGTTTATCTTTATCTTAGCACCTGGGAACCTCCAGGGCTAAACAATTCAAAGGAGAATCACAGTATTCCATGATTTGTATCAAATTTGTGGATTTAAAATAAAATGATCATCTCCACAACATGGCCACACATCTGAAGAACGTTTAACACACCAAAGTTTAGTTTCATATGTTACCGTATGTGGGGCTGAACTGTGGCTTTGCCACAAGCCCAAAGTAAGGAGCTTCACATTGTTGCATTGCCCTTTGAGGAGCCTGGGAGAGAGATTGTGTTTCAGGGCATCACACTCTCTTTCTTGGTTCCCCCAGTGTTTCAAAAAGGGTGTAAACTCTAACGGGCCTTTACATAGCTCTGTATACATTCCCCAGCACACTGGTGCAGCTATGGTACATTGAAGCAGATGGAGCCAAGGCCCCTCCTAGTCCTCACCCCATTCCATTCCCATCCATCTGCTCCAGGGAGGATGTAACTGCCCTGGCCATCCTTCATACCGTCCCACACTGCTACCCATGATGCAGCCAGCCAGCACAGGAACATGAGGAGATGCCTTGTGCCCGCTGCTTCACTGCTGTCTTTCTATATTTCATCCTCTTTCAATTTGTTTTTCTAGGCACAGAGACATGAATCTGAAAGAAGTGCCCTGTAAAGGTAGGTTGGGAAAAAAGGTATTATTCCATTATTAATGTACAATAGCTTATTACTAATTACTCAGGAACATGTGTACCATTCAGTGCACATAGTAATTCCCATTAACTTTTGTGCTCTGAAGAGACAACATTACAGACATTAAGATTTAAATATTTATTCCCTTTCCCCCTCTTTCTTTTTAATGGGATTATAAATATAATAGGGACTATTGAATTACAAGTGATCCTGTAGTTCTTGTGCAATGGCCTTTTTCAGAATCAGAACTTTTTGTGAATTTTATTGTTTGTTTTTACAATGTTCTGTTTTCTTGTCAACACTGGAAAAGAAAAACAGTGTTTTTTTTCAATTGTTAGTTTTTCAGTTTACATTTTTTACACCTCTTTTCCTCCCTTTTTTCCTTTCTCCCTTTTTAAGTAGTGAAAAGGAAACAGAGGAAAAAGAGGGGACATAATGCAGAAAGTAACAAAAGCTGAAGAAAAATACCCCAAACAACAAAATTTGAGGGAAAAAAAATGAAACCTCACAATTTTGCATATACTTTTTCCTAAAAGAGCTAAGTGCAAGCTCATTGCTTCTCAAAACCTGCAGAATGAAAATGACTTTGACATGTTCAAACTTTTTCTGGAAAATGTTTTCCCTTTCCTGACCAGCCCTGCTTCCAACTCCTTTGGGCTTCCATGAGAACAATGGAGATTGCTAGGGTCTGAACACTTGTGAAGATTTTGTCCCTTCATCTAGATGCCTCAATGAGAGCTCTTTTGAAAATCTGGCCCAATTGTGGGTGCTGAGGTCTTTTGAAAAACTGCCCCTTTGTGATTTTTTTTCAGCTGAAGAAATGCCATCACAAGTCGGTGCAAATTAGGGGCTCGATCCTGCTCCATTTGAAGTCAGTGGCAGTTTTGTCATTGACTTCAGTGGGAGCCAAAATAAACCCCTAATAGGAACTGAAGAGGGGAGTGTGTGGAAGGATGGGGGCTGATGGATGAATCAACAATCTCTCTTCTTCCATTCTCCCCTTTAAAATCTCAGCAGTAGCAGACTGCTCTATGCCTAGCCCATTTCATTCTGTTGACATCTCTTGGGAGACAGCTTTTTTAAAATAAAAATAGCTAAATTAGCTATTAATAGCAAAAATTATTAATACAGGAATAAGGCATAAAACATACGAGTCTCCTTCTAACACCACAGAGCAATCTTTAAAGATTACTTTACTATTAACCATACATATTTATACAGTAATATAGGTGGCCCCAACGGTTGGTGACAAAAATAATAAGATACAACATATTTTTGTCCTCAAACTTCTAAAACGTAGGGATCCAGTAATGGAGGAAGGTTAGATCCTGCTCATCCATTCTCCTTAGGGGTGTCTGGCCCTGGTGGTCAGTAGGAACCTAAGCCAAAGCCCATTGAAGACAATGAGGATCAGGATTCAGCAGAACCGCTTCTTTGGAGTCCAAGGTGTTCATTCGGAAACCCAGCAGGGCAAATTCTTCACACAGCAAAACTCTGATGCACAATCAGCTGTTTCCCAAATAGATAAAAAGGACTCAAATGTAACATTTCAATCATGCTCTCTGTAGAATCAACTCATTTCTCTCCTGTGGTGTATTTTGCCTGTAAAATTGACAAATAACAGGTAATGCACCTCAAGGGGATTTCGGCCCAATGAAAGGGTAAAAACTACTTGAGGCAAGGGAGCTAGTAGTCTTTAGAAAAACCAAAACCACAGTGTCCTTTTATTTTCAAAGAGATTTAATTTGTTCATGCATTATGCAACAGATATAAAATTCCTTTTGTGTCCTGTTGACATTTCTATAAGCTCATTTCTATATTTTGTTTGTAAATAAAGCATTTTTAACAAAGAAACATGATGTATATCTCTTTCCCTTTGAATGGCTCGTTGCTTTGTTGTATCTAGACCAATATTTTGGGCCTGAAATCAGTGAGAATTTTGCCATTGAATTCAGTGAGAGCAGGATTAGGCCCTTGTAGAGAGCTATTAATTGACTCAATTAATATGTATGATCCTTTTTGAGTTGTTCAGTTCCCTCAAACTTGCTTTTGAGGCTGACTTTACGAATGGAACAAACAAAGACCTGCATATCTCTGCATACAACACAACAAACGGTAATTCCATCAAATTTTCCTTTTTAGCTGCCAGCTCAAGACAGAGCCCTTTTGATATAAGGTTACCGAGGCTGACATTATCACATCATTTATAAACACAACCCAAACATACTGGATGTATCTTTAAAAAAGAAAACATTACACAGTTTCAACACGGAATTGAAAAGTAACCATCTTCCTGTTTTATCTGTCTGCCAGAAAGTACGATACCAACTTACATTCACTAGAGGGAATTTGGTGATGTGTGTCATTGCCTTGAGGCCTGTTTTCACATATAGTAGCACTTTGAAACTAAATATTTTTGTACTGCACTTCATAGGCAAAGTGCCTGAGGAGATTTGCTTTTAATAGAGACAATAGGAGTGTTCCAATTTTTCTCCATGAAAAAGAAAATATATCTTCTGGGCTTATGAATAATTTTGGAGCTCCACTATTAAACAAATATTTCCTGTTTTGTGGCCTGGCAAATCCTTTAAATACTCATGGTACCTCTATATTACTCTATATACTCCTCCCACATTCCCCAATCAATTAAGGATTTTGCTTTCTTTTGTGATAATTGAACAAGGTTCATTGTGATTACAACAGCATAAACAAAAGCATATAGTTTTATGTAGAGTAAATAAAAACATCATCGATTTGATTGGAAGGGCACAATTTTAAACTGGTACAAACTGTCTTGTGAATGACTCAATAGTCTTTTCTCGTCTGATTACTACATGAAAGAAATCATGGGTGAACTGCCCCTTTAGGCATCCAAGGCTTAGGCCAGGTCCACACTACACACCTATGTCAGCATAACTACGTCGCTCAGGGGTGTGAAAAATGCATACCAGCCTTAACCCCCTCATGAAGACAGGGCTATGTTAATGGAAGGGCTTCTCCCATTGATATAGCTGCTACCTCTCAGGGTGGTGGAGTACCCACACCAATGGGAGAAACTCTCCTGTCAGCATAAGTAGCGTCTTCACTAAGTGCTACAGTGGCACAGCTGCACCAGTGCAGCTGCACTGCTGCAGGACCGTAAGTGTAGACAAGCCCTAAGTCTAACATTTAGGTGCCACTGGCATTCACAAAACCCCACTCAGCTGCCGCCTAATCCCGGAGGTGCCTGAATTCCATAGGTACAGAAGTTTTCACCACTAAAGTGCCTAAGGCCTCTACATTTCTGCTGGTGGCTATAAGCACAGCTGCCTTAGGCCTGATGTTGTCAAGCTGCTCGCCCCCTAATGCACACCAGGATTCACAAACTAAGCATTGTCCCACCTATATCTTCCACAGCACCCAGTTCAGTAGGTGTGCTCCAAAAAGGCCTAACCTCACCCAAAAAGTGGTGCCAGCCCACCAATACCTAATAGTCCAGTGGTTGGAGCACTCATTTGGGAGGTGTCAGATCCCTGTTCAAATCCCTTCTATTCCTTTGGTGGACTGGGGACTTGAGCTAGGGGGTCTCCCACATCCTAGTTGAGTACCCTAGCCATTGGCCTGAAAGGTATGAAGGCAGTCCTCCCTTTCAGGCAAGCTGACTACACTTACTGGATCGGGCCCCACAGGACAATTTAGATGGAGGAACTCCTATCTTCTCTCGGTTCATACATTGCCTGGACTTAGGCATCCAGACACCTGGCATGGGGCTGCAGTGCAGATGCCCAGAGGCAGAAATGTAGGTGCCTCCAGGAAATTTTTACCACAAAATATTTAGGTGCCTACAAGGTTTGGCAGCAGCTGAGCAGGGGTTTTATGAATCTCAGTATGGACTGATTCTGGGATTTAGACACCTAAATTAACAGTTTGGAACCTAATTCCTTTTGTGAATCTAGCCCCTAACTCTTCCCATTCACTGTACAGGGAGCCAGTGTGCCTAACTCGGGGTTGTGAATTCCACTAGACAGCAGGACACATAAAAGTGGTGTGTTGCAACATGCACACTGCACTGCCTAAGTTTCTCCTTGTGAGTCTGGCCCTAAGTGAATAGCCTTGTAACTACAGTTCACTCTGAGAATATCTAGTACAGGTATTAATTCAGGAGGAGGTAGGGTTCTCAGTCTGCTCCAAATATACTCAAACATACTTGGGCAGACTGTGATACCTTTACTCACTCTGAATAATACATAACATTGCAGGTATTCACCACTCAGTGGAACTTCTTGTGGAGTAATCTGTAGTTACTTTAAGTGTATCACACTCTGTCCCTGTATGAGGTAACATCTCTTCGTGGGATTTGGTTTCACTGGTAGCTCAATTACTAACAGTACATAAATTTCAGCTTCAGGTCACCAAGCCTGACTGTGGCCTGTGTAAGGTTTCCTGCTGGACCCTCTTATCTCCCCCCCCCCCCCGCCTTATATCCTGCCTCAATGAGACAACAGAATTTACACAACAGCTTTATGCAGGGTTTTAACTCTTGCTAACGAGTTGGTCAACAGAATAACCCTGCACCCCCTATTAAAAGTCATAGATCCTGCCACCTTTTAACAGGCCAACTACTTACCTTTGTGGAATATTTATAACTTTCACTGTACTGCTTTCTTTTCTTTTTCTCTTGGATGTTTTGACTTATTTCCTTGAACCCTTTTCTGTCAGCTGGCATTTCATTTCCAATGTTACTTTCTGTCCTTTGCAGTTTTTGAGTTTCAGATCCTGTGTCTTCTTTTGATGTAAGGAATAATAATAGGTTGTTAGTAGAATATTGTTTTAGGTTTATTAATATGTATGATGCTTTTTGTTACTTCTTTTTTTCAGTTCCTTGAAATTTACTTTTGTAGCTATCTTTTGGCAGGCAATAGATGGGGACTGTCTAGTTACCTAGTCTTTAAACTAGAAACAAAGAAGGGATGAGAAGCTGAATGCTGAAAATTCAAGTGTGGAATCACAAAATGTGAAAGAGAGAGACACGGAGAAAAAACCTATTACTGTAAATGTCTGGGGATCATGTCTAGGGATATGGGAATAAAATGTTAAAACTATAAGAAGGTTTGAGACACTGAGGTGTGAAAGATGGTAGTAGTAAGATATTAGGGGAAGATTGTTTGTAATCACAATGATGGAGAAGGCTTCAGAATCTGGCATTAGGAGATGTAGAAGAGAGTACCAGAGGCAGAGGTTTTATCCTCTGAGAAAATAGAGATTAAGGGACTGATATTGGCAGGATCAGGGAAATGTGGTGAATCTGTCTCATCAATAGAAGGATTATGAGTCTAACAGGTAGGCTTCATATCCCATGACAGGAGATAGAACTCAAAAATGAAATAACATATGCTGCGATGAGGAAGATATATGTTCAAGACAGTAAGATTTAGATCATGATCTTAACCTCACCTGTAGTGAGTAGGTAAACCTATAAATTATTTTATGATATAAACAAATGATAGATGTATTGCGTGTAATTGCTTCTGAAAATAATATGCCAAGAATACTTAAACTGAAATAGAAAATAGAAAGTTCCCTTTGATAAGCTGAGCAAAATATCATAAATCCTATAGAACTAGTTAAACCATAGTATGATTAATTACAGGCTGTGCCAAAGTAGACTTACAATGCTTTTAGATGTAAAAGAAACTTCAACAAGGATTAAGAATCAAAGACTAAATGACATTATAGTGTAGGGTGACCAGATAGCATGTGTAAAAAAATCGGGATGGGAGTGGGGGATAATAGGTGCCTATATAAGAAAAATCCCCCCAAATCGGGACTTTCCCTATAAAATCAGGACATCTGGTCCCCTTATTATAGTCACATTCCTAGCGTTAAAGATGAAAAAGAACAAAGAACTGGCTATAGAAAACATGTGGTCCCAAAATAGTTAATAGGCTCAAGTCTCTCTCAGTTGCTCTGATGTGAATTAACAATAACTCAGTTAATGCAGTTGTCACTCATAACACCTACAAGGCCTACATTTCTAACCGTTACGAAGAACCGTCCTGTTTTTAGTGGAGGGAAATTAATAAATTCTGACCTGCATTATAGTTAAAAATCTATTGATGTAATAGGAGGAAGAGCTAAATAATTGCTAAAATGATTCAGGACTGTTTATGGCCAATGCACTCTAATATTGAACAACACACTATCAGCAGGAAAATAATAAACCCAATTATGACCAGAAAATTTCTTGAAAAGAGCAGGAAGAGTTTGCAAGAGAGCTTGCAGTCAGTTCCATATTCTTTAAAAAATGTGTATGCTACAATGGATATATTAGAGATGTTTGGCTAGTAAAGACCAATGTAAGTCTAAGCAATATATAATATTCTCTTGTAAGATGTGAGTTGGAATATTGAGTTTTGTTATGGCCATCTTTCCACAGAAATTATAAGCTTTGAAAATTTTAAGGCTAATGATATTTCACAGTATTAAAAACTAAGGACACAAGCTAAAGTCTATAATCAGTTCAGAAAACGAGGTCAGAAAAGATGTAATTAAATTGTTCAGTTGTAAATAACAGCTTTAGAAAGAATAGGATACCAACAAAGCTATAAATTTGAATTCCCAAATGTCTTTAGCATTCTACTCAAATTTCACTCCTTATTACTCAATTGCTTCCTTCTAAGGGAGATTTCTCTGGCAGCCTCACCTTAGGAACTAAGTTGCAATAGATAATGTCTGCTTGCAATCAGGACAATATTTTAAGTTAATTTTAAGTAGTTTCATTTGTGTAGCTGTTCAAACCTGCCATAGTAACAGGGATGATTTATGATGGGATGATTTTCAATATCTATTAAGTACATTAATTTGTAAGACAAATGATACATCTCTTACAGTTTTGCATCATTTCATCAGCTGGGTGATAAAAGTTGTACCATGTTAAACTGGCAGATCTAACTGTACCATGTTAAACTGGCAAATCTAAACTTTACCTACATGAATATAAATTAGATGACTTTTGTCCTTGCCTGGAGTGACAATGTCATCGCCTGGAGCTTACATCTATCATTACTATCAGTTAATTAGAACACAGGAAAGCTTTAAATGCCCTCACTCTAATCTATCATTCTGGACTTCTTCCAATGTTAACACATCTGTCAATCATTTCACCCCCTCAAGCAATGTTTATGAAAAACCTGTGATAAGTATATTTTCCATAGGGGTAAACTACAGGAGGTAGAAAACCCCTTTTGTGTGTCAAAATTTGGGCTTTATCACAAAATCACACTCTCTCAAACTCCTCCTAATCACTGAAATGATATAATCTTCCTGACAGAGAAGCAGTTTGAAAGGCACCATGCTAGTACTTGAGTTACAGCAATTGCTGTGGATTGCGGTAAAAATACAGTAAACGCACAATTCCTTAGCTGGCAGCCTGCTTGGATAATTTTGAAAGTACGCATAGATGAATTAATAGAGCAATGTTATTCTATAACGTGTAAAAGGAAATAACATTTTGAGTTTTTGGTCCGAGCCCAAACTCAGGCTTGTTAAAGTCAGCCTTGACAATAAAAAGATTCTGGTCAGTGAAGTTTAAAAAGCAAAGCTGCGAGCGTCCTGCTATTTGGAAAGAGACAAGAGCAAACAGCACATCTTTCAGCAGCATTTTTTTTCCCACTCTTGACTTACTATGGTTTATACTCCTTCCTCTAGGGAAGTCAGGTGCTTTCGGCTCACTAGTTTGATAAAACAGCAGGATTGTCAAAGATGTGCTGGAACAATTTTTACAGTGGTAAGAGCCATTGAACCAAACTGTAAACCCTGTATATTATGGAATCCACTTAAAGCCAGGGGGTCCGACAGCACCCTCCCCACTCAGCACCCCGAGTTCCAGCACCTATGGGTTGTCATGCTGAAATATAGAGGAGTGAGCTGGCACCAACATAGGGTTGCTAGCTGCCTGGGAAAAGGCAGTTGCCATGCAAGTTTCATGGCACAAAACTCAAATTTATTTTGGCAATTATATGTTTTAAATTATATATACACACATAAACAAACTACTGACTTGGACCGAGTACGATTGCACCATGCTTCGGTGTCATATGTGGTAGTATGTACTGCCTCTTCTGTGACACTAAGAACTATGAACCAGCCCAACATTGCTACTTCTATTCAGCATGCTTCAAATCCTCTTTTGTGATACTTCAGAAAATGATGTTGCCCAAGATGAAGAAGTGGGGCATGTCAATTTACCTGCAGGCCACCAAAATTATATGGCTTTTTATCCTTTGTTTCTATATAACTGAGATATATTTAAACAATGTGGGTCAATAGGATGGGCTCAGCTTTAATATTACTTTACTTTGATATTTTTCATCAGTATAGAAATCCTCTCTCATAAAGCCCGATGTAACTTCTAAAAATGATTCTGGATCAGATTCTGCCATTCTTACTCACAATGAGTACCTAACTCTTTGAGCACATCTCAAGATGAATAAGGGGCAGAAGACTCTGTATATTTTGCGCCAGGTCAAATGCTGTATATTCAGCATGAAATGACCTTATCCAAATAATTTTATCCACTGTTTGCTTTATAACACTAAAGAATGACTTCAGATATTGAGTCAATGGAAAAAGCAAAAGAGAGGCTAGTTTATGATTGCTGCCATTAGACTCTAAACATTTTTACTGATGGTGTTGCTCTTCCCCAGGAATGCCACAGCCAGCATTTTTTGCAAAAGATCAATTAGAATTGGACACTTTATAATTCTACTATTTATACATAGTAAAAAAAGTGGTTTTCAGCACATAATCTTTCCGATTGCTGTGCTAAGCCAAATAAGTGCTGTTTCCCTTTCAGTGACATATTTCATCCTGACTATTGAACAGCCATATAAAGTCTTGAGAGAAAATAATATAAAGGGGTGTGAAGAATTGTTTGAAGGGAGTATAACAAGAAACTATGGTCTGAAATGAGGGAGAGAAAACTTAAACTAGTCATATATTTCCTAATAATACCTATTATCATACAATATTACTTAACAATTAAATCAATGAGGCAATTGAATAGCTTGCCAAGGAAGGGCATTCGGACACCAAAAAGAAATACTCAAAAGTAGATAAACCATTTGGGGGGTTAGTGGACTGGACAGTTTTGCTCAGTTGCACACCACATAACCCAGGAGGTCCTTAAAAAAATATCACCTGTGTTTCTATCAATAAATAAGGATAAAGTATCTTTCTGTTCCAGAAGCAGGTTCTGTATATCCATGTGTGGTTAAATCTTCTCTAGAACATCTGACTGGCATTGAACTAACCACAGGGAGAGCTCTGGATTCAGTTTTCTGAAGCTGACTGAGCTATCTTGGTGTCTAGGATCCTGTGTGCATGTATTTTAACACAGTTAAATTCTTGAAAAAGGTATTTTCCACTGAATGCATCCGATGAAGTGAGCTGTAGCTCACGAAAGCTTATGCTCAAATAAATTTTTTAGTCTCTAAGGTGCCACAAGTACTCCTTTTCTTTTTGTTCCTGTACTAGGTTCTTGTAATAAGGTTAGCCAAGGCTCATCTCTCTCTGGGGCGGCGGGGACCCCCACCACCTCACTAAGTTTGGGAGGAGGTCTAGCAGGGAATTAGTCCAGCTGCAGGAGTCTTCCTCCGCAGCCTTTGTGAGGACAAAAACAACACAGTTAGTCATCAGCTCAGGCCCTAGGTCAGGGTGTGGCAATGGTGAGTCAGGGGCTCAGGCCCTCAGGCAGGGGCTGAGCAATAACAGTATACAAAAGTGACCCCAGGCCCTAGGTCCGAAGGCCGGGGAGAGGGGGACACTGCCAGCTGCGAGTTGGGTGGCAGGGGGGACACAGGTCCTTCCACTCCACTGTGTCCCAGCCTGGGGCCCTAGCAGCAGCAGAAGACCCGCTGCTTGTGGGGATCCTGGCCACAACACACTGACATGGGTTCTGGCAGTGTCACAGTGGTATATTTCAGTGGCTTTTCTGGTTAAAACTGTAATTCAGATGAAGGTCATTAAATGTCAGTTTCCAAAGGTTACCACTAAAAATCACTTTAGAAAATTAAATTGCATAATGTAAAACAAAATAAATCATAGACTCGTAGAAATGTAGGGCTGGAAGGGACTCTGAGAGGTCAGCTAGTCCAGCCTCTTGTTCTGAAGCATGACCAAGAATACCTAGACCATCCCTGACAGGTGTTTGTCCAACCTGTTCTTAAAAACGCCCAGTGTGGGGGATTCCATAACCTCTCTTGAAAGCCTATTTGAGTGCTAAATTATCCTTACAGCTACAAAGTTTTTCCTAATATTTAACCTAAATCAACCTTGCTGCCAATTAAGCCCATTACTTCTTGTCCTACCTTCGGTGGGCATGGAGAACAATTGATCACTGTGCTCTTTAACATATTTGAAGACTGTTGTTGTCAGGTCCCCTCTCAGTTGTCTTTTCTCAAGACAAAACATTCAGGTTTTATAAACTTTTATCATTTTTGTTGCTCTCCCCTACAATTTATCCACATCTTTCCTAAAGTGTGGCGCCCAGAACTGGACCCAGTACTCCATCTGAGACCTCACCAGTGCTGACAAGACCAGGACAGTTATCTCCTGTGTCTCGCATACCACACAGTTGTTAATAAACTGCAGAAATACATTAGCCCTTTTTGCAACTGCATCACATTGTTGCCTAATATTCAATTTGTGATCCACGGTAACCTCCAGATCCTTTTCAGCAGTGCTATCATCTAGTCATTCCCCCCCGCCCCCCGCCATTTTGAAGTTGTGCATTGGATAAGGGTAGTACTTTGCACTTGTTTTTACTGAATTTCATCTTGTTCATGTCAGCCCAATTCTTCAATTTGTCAAGGTCATTTTGAATTTAATACAGTCTTCCAAAGTGCTAGCAACACCTTCTGGCTTGGTGTCATCTGAAAATTTTATAAGTATACTCTACATTCCATTATCCAAGTCATTGATAAAAAAGTTAAATACTACCAGATCTGGGACAGATCCTTGCAGGTACCCACTAGATATGTCATCCCAGTTTGATAGCGAACCAATTATAACTATTCTTTGAGTGTGGTCTTTCAACTAGTTTTGCACCTACCTTATAGTAATTTCATCTTCTAGACACATTTTTTTCTAATTTGCTTATGAAAATGTCATGTGGGATTGTGTCAAAAGACTTACTAAAATAAGGATATATCATATCTATAGCTTCCCTTCATCCGCTAAGCCTGTAACCTGTCAAAGAAGGAAATTAGGTTAGTTTGCCATGATTTGTTCTTGACAAATCCATGTTTTCTATTACTTATCACCCTATTATCCTCTAGGTACTTCCAATTTATCATTTAATAATTTGTTTCAGTATCTTTCCAGGTATCGAAGTGAGGCTAACTTGTCTATAATTCCCTGGGTCCTCTTTGTTCCCCCTTTTAAAGATAAGTACTAGCTTTGCGCTTCTTGTATCTTCTGGGAACTCACCCCATCACCATGAGTTCTCCAAGATAACCATTAAGGGGTCTAAGATTGCTTCAGTTCCTTAAGTGCCCTAAGGTGAATTTCATCAGGTCTTGCTGACTTGAATACATCTAACTTATCTAAATATTCTTTAACCTGTTCTTCCCTGTTCTGGCTTACATTCCTTCTTCCTTGTTGTTAAAATTTATTGTGTTAGGTATCTCATCGCATTCAACATTTTTAGTGAAGACTGAAGCAAAATAAACATTAACCACCTCAGCCTTCTTGATGTCATCAGTTATTAGCTCACCTCCCTCACTAAGTAGAGGACCTACAATCCCTTCTTCTTTCTCTTGCTCCTAATGTATTTATAGAACTTTTCTTATTGCTTTTTATATCCCGTGCTATGTATAACGCATTTTGTGCCTTAGCCTTTCTGATTTTGTCCCTATATGCTTGTGCTATTTGTTTTTGTACTCATCCTTAGCACTTTGTCCATATTTTCATTTTCATTGTAGGGTTGTTTTTTTGATTTTCAGGTCATTAAAGAGCTCCTGATGGAGACATATTGGCCTCTTACTATTCCTATCTTTTCTTCTCATTGGGATAATTGGCTGTTGTGCCTTTAATATTGTCTCCTTGAGAAATTGCCAGCTCTTCTGAACTCCTTTTCCCCTTAGATTTAGATTCTCCTAGAATCCCCGGATTCACCTTCTCTGAGTTTGTTAAATACAGTTTGTTTTTAGTCCCTTGTCCTTAATCTCCTGCTCTCACTCCTTTCTTTTCTTAGAATCATGAAATGACAGATTTCATGATCACTTTCACCCAAATTGCCTCCAGCCTTCAGATTCACAACCAATTCCTCCCTGTTAGTCAGAATCAAGTTTAAAATGGCGGTCACCCTGATTACTTCCTTCACCTTCTGAAACAAACATTTATGGCCAATACATTCTAAGAAATTATTGGACATTTTGTGTTTTGCTATATTATTATTTCAGCAGATGTTGGATTGTTAAAATTCCCATTACTATCCCATCTTGTGTTTTGGATACTTCTGAAATTTGTTCTAGAAATGCCTCATCCACCTCCTCCTTTTGATTTGATGGTCTAGTTGAGAGGTCTGCCTCTAAACTTCTTCTGGACCTCAGAACAAGTGTATGTATTCTTGATGTACAATGCAGCACCTCCTCCCTTTTTTCTCTGCTTGTCCTTCCTGAACAGCCTATACCCCTCTCTTCCAATATTCCACTCATGAGATTTATCCCATCAAGTTTCAATTATGCCAATTAAGTAATAATTTAGCTTCTGAACTAATAATTTCACTTCTTCCTGTTTATTCCCTGTACCCCTTGCATTTGTGTATAGACATCTAAGATGTTGAGCAGATTTTCCCCACTGTTATCCCTCTTGTTGCTCCTATGAGCCTATTGCAATTTTCCACCCTTCTCCCCAACATCTAGCACTCTGTTAATTTCACTTTTTTATATCTACTTTTGGACTTTTGTTACTTGCCCCCGTTGAACCTAGCGTAAGACCCTCCTCACTAGGTTGGTGGGTTGGTGTCCAAAATGCTCTTCCCCATCTCTTCACAACAGTCCTCCTTTCCAGAATAGCATACCATGGTTGAGGAAGTCAAATTCCTCCCATCAACACCATCTGTGCAGCTACTCATTCATCTCCAGGATTTGTGTGTTGCTGCCTGAGCGCTTAGTTGGGGATTAGTCCTGCTTTGAGCAGGGGGTTGGACTAGATGACCTCCTGAAGTCCCTTCCAACCCTGATATTCTATGATTCTATGATGATTCCCCTCAACTGGGAGGATGGATGAGAACCGCCTGTGCCCGACTCCTTCATCCCCTCTCCCACAGCCCTGTAGTTAGTGTTAATTGACTCAGTGTCATAGCTGGAAGAATCATTAATGCCCATGTAGATGAGTAGCATGGGGTAGTGGTCAGGGAGACGGGTGAGCCTTGACAGCCTTCATGTAACGTCTCAGATGAAAATGTATTTTTGTATAAAGGTAATTTTTATTACATTTTAAATGTCATCAATGCATGCAAGAAACCTACCATAGCAATTTCATTGTGTAACTGAACAAACCCCTACTTTGTGTTTTATATCTTCATTACCAAATACAAATTTTCACACAATCAATAAGCATTAGCTTAGCAAATTTCTGATCATCATCAACGTATTCATGTAGTCATATTCATGTAGACATAAAGGGGAGGGAAGTACTTCCATAAAATGTAGATTTAGTGTGCAGGAAAACAAACAAACAAAAAAAATTAAGAATAGTATTACCTTTTGAATAGTATTTTAAATCCAAGCAAGGCCACAATACGTAATAAATGGTTGTGCCATTCAATCATGCCAACTGCAACACGGTATTAATGATCACCCTGATATGACTGTAATTAGTGTAATTTAAACTCATCAGCTAAAAAACGTAATAAATATTTTTAAAAGTTATGGCTGTACGTAATATTTTTCACTTAACTAATATAAATAAGTGCACCTTCTTTGCAGAAGTGCTGGTAAGAGACTGGGCTTTATTTCCTGGCTCAAACATCAAACATGGCTTAGGGTTACTAAAGGTTAATGTCACACGACAGGGATCAAAATTCATTCAGTTCTGTTACTTTTATAACCTTTCTGAGTTCTCTGTGATATGAGTATTATGATTTACTTAGGCTCAAAGGTGAGCTCTAGCAAATCCTGTAGCCCATTTGCTCTGTGGGCAGTGAGGCAAAATAACTTAACTTTGGCATAAGGTGTAAAGAAGGCTTTTCTATATTTACAACAGACACTAGGGCCCTAAACGACAAAAGCTGTATGACCCAAAGCATGGCAAATTTTACTGGTCTCATAGTCCAGATAGAAGGCAAATGTCTTGTTATTAGGAGAGAGGCTGTTGAAATATGTGGTGTTAGTTGTGGTTTTATTACCATTTCTCTGATTAGCCAGTATTTTCAGGCATTCATTACTTTGCTGTAAAATATAAATTGTCCATCTGAAACTTGTCATTAAGGCTCTTCCACTTGTGATTTAATAATGGCCCATGAAAACTTTTAAAAATGATGCTAATAGTTTCATTAGGCCATTTAATGTACTCTTTAACAAAAATGTTATTCAATAATTTCACTTTTAGCATGTACATTATTGGAAAAGTAATTGTACAGCCTCATGCTTAGAACACAGTTTCGTTAAATGGACTTATTATCAGATATTGTGAAAATTCATAGTAAAACTCCAGTAATCCAAAAACGATAATTCTTGCAGCTGTGAAAGGACTGTGACTCTACATGCAGAACAAAGGGAGATGCATGGCTGAGTCTTTAGATATGGAATTTATCCTCCTGAGTTTGGAGACTGGAACCTTATATCTGCACCCTTCAAAATTTGTGCAGAGAGAGAAAGAAAGAACTTTATATTTAAATCCTCAGATCTGAATCTTCCCCAATGGCTTTTTGTTCTGAGTTAGATCTAAATCTGGAAAAGATCAATTTTCTGTTTCTGATGCAACTTAGATATTATTCTAACACGTTAACTAGACTGACTAGAGCTGATTGTGAATTTTTTGACAAAGTGGGTTTTCATCAGAAAATGCTGATTTGTTGAAACTGAAACATACCAGTTTCAATAAAACTTTCATTGGGAAAGGTTTATCTGGACCAAAATTGAATTTTTGGTCAAAATGAGAGCAGCCCCCCCATGACAGTCGATACTATTATGTTCACCACTTTTACAAGACTATGGTAAATTTACTACAAAGAATGCCTTGTGTGGTATCATTTGAAAAGTGATAATCTGCTAAACATTATTATCCCATTGAAATACGTGTAGCAACAGTATATGTGAAGTTATAAGATTCTACTATATGATTGTTACTGAAATATGTTGTAATTCCGGATAACACCCACAAACCACTTTTCAGAGACAAAGACACACTAGCCCCAGCCAGGTGTTAATGGTCTATCACCTGCTTCAGCAGCCATTCCCCAGTAGGGGGAAGAGGTAAACAAAAATTTACATTTCATCATAGAGACAGCTTAAACTTCATGTCCACAAGAGACTGCTTGTTGCCTGCACCCCAGCTGGGGGTAATCCTTGAAGAAGGGAGAGGAATATAAGGCCACGTCTACACTACCCGGATCGGCGGGTAGTGATCGATCTATCGGGGATCGATTTATCG
This sequence comes from Natator depressus, assembly GCF_965152275.1. Classification (NCBI taxonomy): domain Eukaryota; kingdom Metazoa; phylum Chordata; order Testudines; family Cheloniidae; genus Natator; species Natator depressus. The sequence continues at coordinate 295,882,882 of NC_134234.1, forward strand.
CATCTAGTGTAGGCATGATAAATCGATCCCCAATCGCTCTGCCGCCAACTCCGGAACTCCACCAAGGCGAGAGGTGGAAGCGGAGTCAACAGGGGAGCGGCGACTGTCAATCCCGCGCTGCGAGGACGTGAAGTAAGTGATTCTAAGTCGATCTAAGATACGTCGACTTCAGCTATGCTATTCTTGTAGCTGAAGTTGCATATCTTAGATTGATTCCCCCCCCCCCAGTGTAGACCAGGCCTAAGAATAAGAGACAGTGACCGCCACCTCACCTCTCCTCCTCCCATCTCTCTGCCCATGACATCAATGAATATCTGAAGGACACTGAACTAAGGGGGAAGGGTCCCAGACTGAAAGGGGACTCAGCCTGTGAAATTTACTGCAGTGTATGGTGAGGAAAACCTTTGCTTTGAATTCTGTTAGTTTGTTAAATTAGCTATTAGTTTGCATTTACTCTTTTATTTTCTGGACTTTTATGCATCACCACTTGTAGTAACTTAAAATCTATCTTTCTGTGGTTAATAAACTTATCTTATCGTTTCATCTTGACCAGTGCGTGTTTGGATTAAAGTATGTGGGAAGGTCCATTTGGAATAACAAGGCTGGTGCATTATCATTTTCCTTTGGTGAAATGATGGACTTTCTCTGAGCTTGTACTGTTTAGAAGGATACTGAGCAATACAAGACTTATGTTTCTGGGGAACAAGGATGAGACTAGGGATTTGTTGGTCTTGCCCTGTATGTAATTAATGAGTGGTTGGCCATAGCATTCATGTATTTGGCTGGGGGTGATTTTACATGTTAGGGGCTATCTATGAACTGGCCAGAAGTGGCTGTTTATATAGCAAAGCAGTGTAAAAGGCACCCCAGGTTAGAGACTTGAGGGGACACAGCTATTCAACAATACAGATTGTACCCTGGGGAATGTCACCTCCACCTCCAAGAATAGCCAATAGCTTAATGGTTAGGGCACTCACGTGGGAGACCCAGGTACAAGTACCGTATGTCTGACTTGGAGGCTGGGGAGAGGCTTCTGAATCTCTCCTGTTGGAATTGTCCCACTTTATTTGAATAAGTAAATGTTAATTGTGCCAGAGAGAACAGGAGAGCAAAAGAGAGACACTAACTTTGTAGCTCACATGGGAGGTGGAAGATCCAGGTTCAAGTCTTACCCTGTGCTAATGAATACTTAATTATTCATAAGTGGAACATCTGTGATAGGAAAGACTGAGAGAGATCCTCCTGAGATTAGCCATTAGTCTGGTGATTAGGACAGTCTCCTGGATTGAGGAAGACCTTGTACAAGTACCTGGTCAGCCCAACTCGGAGCAGGGACTTGATCCTTGACATTTTTGAGATGAGTGTCTTGATTACCAGGCTGTTGGCTATTCTGGAGTGTCTGTCACTTTGTTTTTTCATGGAAAAACTCTGAAAGGTCTTGGCTTCATCTTGATGTGGAAAGGGAAAGAAAATTGAAAGCTTGTAAAGTTTTGTGGGATGGGAGAACTGTTTCTTGCCCAGCTCTAACAATGACCTCAATAATGTTGAGGGAGAAAAGCTTTCCAAATGAAGGACTGCATGAGAGTCAGATGTGCTGACCAGTTGATATAAGAGAGTGAGAGATAGCTATGAAGGGTTTGCATTAGAGCATGAGAATTGTGAAGCTGGGGTATGTATTCCTTTTCAGTATGGGTTAGAGATGGAAATGAGTTCCTTCTGGAGTTCTGAAGTGTTATCTACAGCATGTAAAGGGGGCATAGTGTAACTAAGAATCAGATGCTTTGTATTTAAAATAATAGGTTTGGGGTATTTATTAACCACTTTGCACATATGTATACACAAATATACAGTGTTTGTATTTGTGTATTGTAGGGTATGGCAAGTAGCACTACATATTATTAAGGTTGTCTGACAAATCCCATTGTAAGAACCAATTTTCAGGTGCTTATAACTTTGTGAAACTTTAACCACTTGGGCTGAAATTTTCTGGCTGTACTGAATGAGGCAGAGGTCCCGTGGGAAAAATAATATGTGATTATGTAATCAAAGACTGTTTCATAATACATTGGAGGGGCGGGGGGTGTATTAAGGTTACCCAGGAAACTTTAATTCGGGCATTTCCTAACTTCTTTGAGTGTTTAATTTGCAACCTTAATAATGTTATTCTAACATGTTTTTTTCCTGTGTAGTATATATATTTGTAACATGCTTTCAGATCTTTAGATGGAAAAATGTAAAATGTTGTTGGTGCTCTGTAATTAATACTCTGTATGAACCAGACTAGGTACAAATGACAATTGCTCATCTTAAAAAATTTCAACTTAAATATTCTGTAATGTTTTGTTATCTAAAATTACACTGTAATGAATCATTATGATGCCCTCTGATGACTAAACCGTCAAAGCTGTTGCCATTACATTCACAAAGCTAAACTGAATTAAGATTGTCTTCAGGCTAAACATGGTGAGAAGTTCTACAGAGACTGGCTGAAAGAAGCCACAAAGTATAGCCCAAAGACTTAGCAATAGAAACAGTGGGCTAATTCTACAATGAAAGCAACTAACATTTCTTAAATGGAACAGTGTAAAATTATTCATAGGGTTAAAACACAAGTACCTGTATATACAGTCTTTCACTCCAATTCGGGACTTCACTGTAAGGTTCTCAATAGTGACACGTTATGCTAACACATTTTGGTATTATTTGTTGAACACTTAGGCTGCTGAATTTGTATAAGGTGAAACATACATAGTGAACAGTCTGGGAAAGCTGCCAACAACAAATTGCAGTAATCCAAACTTGTTGTTATAAAGGCATGAATCAAAAGCTCAGCATCTTGCTGAGACAGCAATCATATTAACCTTGGTACACTCCTGAGATGGTAATATGAAGTCTTATCAATATGGTCGATATGGGTCTCTAAGGAAAGCTGAGGGTCAAAAATGACTGAAATTTATCATGAAGAACGTTGCTTTCTAGGATGTCCAGCACCAGAACTGTGAATGCCTATTCAATCCTCACTGAAATAAGAGATATATGGCAGGTCGCCTATGGAAATACAGCGGGATGAGGCTGGCAGCAAAAAATGAAATAAAAACAGGTCAAAAGAAATGAAAGTCTGATACCTAAATTTTCATTTATGGTTGTCAGATTTAAAGATTGCCTGTTAGCCCTTTACTGACCAAGTGAGGCATAATGGTGAATTTTATGTGTTGTGAGAGTAAAAGTTTCCAGAATTGCTATATATTTTTCTTAGTGATAAACTCTACTTAAAAGTTGTTTTTTGTTTTTTAAAGAACAGACCATGATACAGTCAAATCAGACGGACCCAGGACATTTTCAGTGATGGCAGTAATAGCCAGATCAAGATCAACAGCTTCCTAATTTACAAAGCTTTGTGTTCACCAATATGCTTCCAGGAAGTACCAACTTATAGAAAAACAATGATTGAAGCTGTTTATATTAGCAGCTAAGAAATCTATGTAATATAAGAATTAGGGAGAGGAATATTTGAATGTTTTCTTCATAGCTATGCCTTGCAGTCGTGAGTCTGCAGAAACTTGGGGAAAATGATATCTACAGCAGTAAACTGTAGAGCAAGAATATGTGACACTGTCAATATATATAAAACAAACTTGGATAGTGTGATAGGCTCTGTGCAGTGGCAGAAGGGGGTAGAATTGGATTTTAAAACTTATGGTAAAAATTTGGACTCAGCTGGATTTCTGTTACTGTACAGGTGCTTATCATTTCTTCCACAGGCAGAAGAATTTGTAATATATCTTGAGAATAAATGCTCAAATAAATTGGTTAGTCTCTAAGGTGCCACAAGTACTCCATATCTTTAGAAGTAGCTGAATTGGACTTCTCTTCTGCCCATTCAAACTTGAAGGAAATAAAGGATTGCTTTTAGAGCACTTTTCTTCCAAAATTCTGTGATATGCAATATGTTGATGAGACCTCCGTGATGTGGAATATGAAAACAATGACAACTCAATCACATTTTTCAAAATGGTTAACATATTGTTACACCTACTGCTAACACCAATGGCCTGTTCTGATATGAGGGCTGCCTCTGCCAAGCGATAGGAGATGTCTGACGTCTTGTAGGTCAGCTTCTTAGTGGAGGAGCAATCAGTGGTGCAGAAGCTTGTATATTCTAAGTGTAATTTGTTTTATTTAGACACATGCCAGTCCTGGAACTGAGGTGATCCAACAGCATGCCGAACAACCCCTTCTTTTGGGAGTCTCAGTTCAACACCACTGCCGAGTTTCCAGGAAGCAATACTGTATCAAGCAATGACTCTAATCAAAGACCAAGGCAGAGAGCAAACTCTTTTGCTGCTCACACAGCTCCCTTTCCATAGAGCCTTGCAAACAAAACTAACAACACACAACATGCCTTCACAGTACAGACCACATGATTGCACGTTAAAAAGAAGAACTGAGAGAGACAAGGTGGGAGAGGTAATATCTTTTATTGTGGACCAACTTCTGTTGGTGAGAGAGAGACAAGCTTTCGAGCTTACACAGAGTTCTTCTTCAGGTCTGGGATTCTGGGAAACGTACTCAGAAGGTCACAGCCAGAGGTGAAAGTTAGCCAATATGGTCCGGTATGGCGTACTGGCAAGAGTGGGTATGCCGTGCCGGACTGGACTGGCTTCCCCAGGCTGGCGATTTAAAGGGCCTGCGGCTCCCGGCAGCAGCTGGAGCCCCGGGCCCTTTAAATTGCCACCAGAGCTCTGCTGCCAGAGCCCCTGGGTAGCGGAGGCAGCTCGGGCAGTGATTTTACCCTGGGGACTCTGGCAGTGGGGCTCTGGCGGCGATTTAAAGGGCCCAGGGCTCCGGCTGCTGTGGGGAGCCCCGGGCCCTTTAAATCGCTGCCTGAGCCTTGCTGCCGGAGCTCTGGGGTAGTGGCAACAGGGCTGTGGCGGTGATTTAAAGGCCCCGCCTCTTCCGGTTGAGGCCACGCCTCTTCTAGTTGAGGCCATTCCCCCTGCTCAGGACTCCGGCGTGCCGGTAAGTCCTTTAAGTTACTTTCACCCCTGATCAGATGACAGAACAAGGAGTAATGGTCTCAAGTTGCAGTGGGGGAGATTTAGGTTGGATATTAGGAAAAACTTTTTCACTAGGAGGGTGGTGAAACACTGGAATGCATTACCTAGGGAGGTGGTGGAATCTCCTTCCTTAGAAGTTTTTAAGGTCAGGCTTGACAAAGCCCTGGCTGGGATGATTTAATTGGGGATCGGTCCTGCTTTGAGCAGGGGGTTGGACTAGATGACCTCCTGAGGTCCCTTCCAACCCTGATATTCTATGATTCTATGATCACAGCTAAATGCAAGGTGAAACAGATTGTTTAGCATAAGTAGTTAACACATATTTCAAGGGACCATTCAAAGTGACGTTATCCATTAACACTCCTCCAGTCTTAGGGGGGAAAGGCAGCTGGGGTGGGGGTGGAAGTTTCATAGCTGTCCTGTCCATAGGTTGGACCAGAGCAACCGCCCTGGGCCCTGCGCTTTGGGGGCCCCTGCGCTTCAGGGGGTTGGGGGTGGCAGGGCGGCCCAGGGGGCTAGTGGGGAGCCTGGTGCTGGCATCAAGGGTCGGGCCTGCATCCGCACTTACCAGCCTGGGCGTTTATTTCTTTTTCTTGCCCGCAGCCCCCCGGGGCTGGGGCTGGGGCTCGGGCTCGGGCTCAGTCTCTGTGGCAGCAGCAGTGAGCAACCTGGCCCCAACCTGCTCCGTTCTGCTCTGCTCTGCCAGCTCCCAGCATTGCCTGCTGCCGCAGGGTCCTAGCATCTCCCAACCACTAGTACCAGGGCTGGCTGACTCAGGCTGACCCTGACCCTGCTCTTCCGCCTCGGACGGACCCTTCTCTTTCCCAGCGGGACCCTCCAGCAGCACAGGGGGCCCCCTCGCCCCTAGCACAGGTGAGTGCCAGCCCTTAGTCTTCATCATCCTTTGCCCATCACCCAGGACCGGTGTCCCCACCAGTGCCCCACACCTCCCACTTGCACTGCCCTTTCTCCCCTCTCTCAGCACTGGGTGGGATTCTCCAATGCCACCACGAGGCCAGGGCCAGCCCTTATCACCCCCCTGCCTCAGGGTCCTCTTTGCTTTTCAGCTCTCCAGCCTTGGGGTGCCCCTTACTGCAGTACCAGGACCTGGGCTCCCACAACTCTGGTCCCTTCACCACCCACTAGGACTGGGGTCCTCCATCCATCTGCTTTTCCGCCTCCTCTCTCCCTCCCCTCCCCCTCCCAGCCTCCAGAGAAAACAGATCTTAGAACCCATCCTCCATGCTGGAGGATCCTGGGATCCCCCAGCACCAGGGCACATATAGGCCCTCCAAGAGCCACCCAGTTCCCGAGACATGGGGTCTCAGTGATGCGAATGTGTAATTACATTTAAAAAAAAATCCACTGACAGTAGTGAGACCGTATGCACTTGGGAAGTGAGTTTGCTTCAAGAAAGTCCACGAAGGTGGATTTCAGAATGGTAACAGCGCAACACTGATCGTGATTGGTGAGTTTTTTTTAAAAATTATATGAACATTATAATTATAAAAAAGAACGACAATATAATATAAAAACATTATAATTATACAGCTGGGCACTATCAATATTTAACCTGCAGCCAGCAGCTGCCCTTGAAGTTCAGTGTAACCAGATTTCATGTGTATAAAAAATGTTAAGGGGGGCCCCACACAGGCTGATTTGCCCCAGGCCCCCATAGGGATGGCCCTGGAGAGGTTGTTACCGGATTATAGATGGTTGTGTGAAACCATAAATCCAGTAAAAAGAAAAGGAGTACTTGTGGCACCTTAGAGACTAACCAATTTATTTGAGCATAAGCTTTCGTGAGCTACAGCTCACTTCATCGGATGCATACTGTGGAAAGTATGCATCTGATGAAGTGAGCTGTAGCTCACGAAAGCTTATGCTCAAATAAATTGGTTAGTCTCTAAGGTGCCACAAGTACTCCTTTTCTTTTTGCGAATACAGACTGACACAGCTGTTACTCTGAAACCTGTCATAAATCCAGTGTTTCTATTCAGTCCATGAATTTTGGTATCTAGTAAAGTTATGAATTTAAGCTCCCAGGCTCATCTTTTGAAAGTGTTGTGCAGGTTTCCTTTGAGGATAAGGTCTGATCGGTCAGATATAGAGTGATCACTCTGAAAAGCGTTCTCACACAGATGATGTGGTGTTTTTGTCTTTTATCATTTTCCTGAGTGAGTTCATTGGAGAGGATAGTGATTGTCTGGTTTCATCCATATAGTTGTTACTGGGGCATTTAGTGCGCTGGATGAGGTATACCACATATTGTGATAGACATGTGTTGGACCCATGATTTTGAACAGTGTATTGTGGGGGGAGGGAGTTGAGCATTGTAGCAGTGGAGATGCATCTGCAAGTTTTGCATCTATTGTTCTGGCAAGGTGTGGTGCTGCTTTGAGTTGGTGTGTACTGGTCTGTGGAGAGCTTGCTTCTGATGATGAGTTTGGAGAGGTGGGGGAGTAGTTTGAAGGCCAGAAGAGAGGGATCAAGAAAGATTTCTTTCAGGATTGGGTCCCAGTTGAGTGTGTGTTGTAGTTGTTTGGTGATACCCAGTACGGGTTCCAGTGTGGGGTGGTAGATGACAAAAAGGGAAATGCGGTCAGAGGGGGGTTTATTTCTGTATTGAAGCAGGTTCTCTTGGGGTATTTGGATGGCCTGTTCCCTTGTTTCTCTAATATCCTGGGATTTACATAGCTACAACAACACGGCATACAAGAAAAAGAGCTTGGAAGATAATGTGTAACAGTGACACCTGCTGGCACCTGCCATAAAAAATATTGTCACTTGTCAGCCATGCTGAAATTGATATTGAGGCTTTGCAGCTGGTCAATGTCTATTGTTGGAGATAAATTAATTGTTGTGGACACCAGTGTCATTGGTGTCATGTCTTTATTTATACTATGTACAAGAGGCCTGTTATTCTTAAAGTGAGACAGAACCAGCCACACACAGGCAACTCCTGGAAAACCCAGGTCAGTCACACTGAGCCACTACCAGGAACAGCTGCCTCCTAGTCTCACCTATCCTCCCAACTGCCAGAGAACTTTTCCTTCCTGGCTGAGCAATCACACTCCAGTCAGGAGACAGAAGAGCAACAGCAGATTCACCCGCAGGTGGTTCATGACCCTGCCCCTCTTCTGTCCTACTTACTGCTCTGCTGATTCATTAAATATTTAGACTAAATATTTGTATTATTTGTGGGTTAAGCAGGAAAACTGCTGATCTTCTGACATTTTGGCATACACTAGTAAGCTAGTAGGTTTTGGCTCATAAGCTCATATAGTAAATAATGAAGCACAGAAATTAGAGATAGATAGTCCAATGCATGCCCCTTCCACTGAAAGATTGTTCAAAAGAGTATATCCTCCTAAACTTTGTCCTGTCTAATCTTTATTGACCCAAGTGATGTGGCTTCTGCCACTTCCTTTGGGCAACTATTCCACATTCTAATAGCTATAATTGTTAGGAAATGTTTCCTGATCGTCTTCCAATATTTTCCTTTTCTTAATTTATTTCATTTCCCCCAAGATCATTACACCCCTTAGCATACTGGACAACTTATTTCTCTTTCACCTTAAAATACTTGTAGAAATGGATGCTAACCCCTTCTGTACATCATTACATTTAAAATTAAAATATTCCACTTTAATATTTTCTTTTTCTAAAAGTTCTGCTGTGTAAGAACTCAGGTCAACTAGGTCAATTCAGCTAGTGAAAACATGTTTAAGGCTCTGCAAAGCTACCAATTTTATGGAAAATTTAAAAGTTAACAGAAAAGTCAATCTGTATATCATCTCTTTTACTGAAAAGACCAGGCTAGTTATTCTATTTGATAAAACTACAGCACTTCATAGAAATTAAAAATAAATTAGTCACTTTTAATATTAAAGTATAAAATAAAGGGATAGAACTCAATAATGAATGGCTTAAAAGATAAAGAAATAATCCTTAAATCTAAATAGCACAATTAATTTTCCATTTAAAACCCAAAGCGATATAGTGATCGATATTTTTGGCTTCTCTGAGTTATAGCACAATACAGCTTTGACTTTTTTTGTCAGCACGTTTGTTTATATATCATGACATAAATACTGCTTTTTTGCATGATGATTATTCCACTTTCTGTTTTAAAAAAAAAGAAAGAGAGATGGTAGTTCCTCCAAATAAAATAAATTATTAGTGCTCTGAATGCAGAAACTCTGAATCAGACGCGGACTGCTGAGACAGAAAAAATAATGATAAAAATTCCATTTAAATGTTGTTAAACCTTTCCTTGAATGGGAGGGATCAAGTAGGGGATTTTATTCTGTTCAGAGTCTGGGAGGGAAGTATGCCACCAGCCATCATCCTCTCCTCTCCAGATGGTTGTGATGTCTTCAGAAAATAGGGATTCATTCATTAATAGCTTCCTTCCATGAACCTTTTCAAATTGCAGTGGCTTCAGTAGTCATTCTGAAGAACCATAGTAGCTTGCTTGCCCGTGTAAATTCAGTCATGTTTTATACTTACCTCTCTTCATTTTTCTCTATTTAAAGGGGTGGGAGCCATATAGTATGATATTCATTGGCATGACTAAAATAAGAATGCGTCTGCATAAAAACTTCTGGTAAATAAGTGTGTTTTATGATTTCCAAATGTTGTGCCTAGCTCAGATACTATGGAGCTGGCTGGCGGTATAAAACCCCTAATATATCAATATTACCCTTATAATGATAGCACGGTGTGATGGGGTATTCAGACCCCACACTGACTATGAAGGGATTAATGAGAACCTGTGGGCTCAGTCAGCTTTGCCTCACTACACCTGAGAGGTGTCAAGTCTGGAGGGAGGGGCTAAAAGTGGGAAAGTCCAACTTAGCAGTGGCTGATGAAGACAGAGAGTGGACCCCTCATGCTAATGCTTGGAAAGAAGGCCTGACTGAGACCAGGGCCTTTCCAGAGACAGACTGAAGAAAGGCATGGATGGGGCCAGGATTGATCCCAAACCTGCCAGACACCAGACATTTATACATGTTTTGTTTCCTGTGGCTAATATGTTTTCCTTCTGGATTGGGATATTGAATGTGTTGCCCTTTCTGGGCCCTACCTAGGGTCAGAGTATGACCATGGTAGCCGACAGCCCCTTTTGCCCCTCAAAGGAGACAATAGCCCTGTCGTGTTTTGGCCATACAGGAGTCCAAAGAGTAGTTTGCCATGAGACCTGAAGTGATGCGGTCACACAAAGGCTCTACTGGGTACATTACCTGCCATTTTTATGTGAGTCATATATATCAGAATTGTGTGGGGACCCGTTCCATTTACAAAAACAATTGTTTATTTCATTCATTCAGGGAACATTGTAATTTGCTGGGTGAATCTGGTTCTATTTTTTTGTTCTGTCCTGTGTTTTGCTCATTTGCAGCTGATTCAGTTATATGCTGGATGCAAGCAGCTCTTACATGCAAGTAACTCTTGCAGTCCTCATGCAAGTCCTCCTTCAACTGTGTGCCAATGTGGATCCCACTGAATGTGTGCATGTGCCTCATTGTGTGAGATGAGAGTCTTTTGAATAGTTGTATGTTGGAGCTGTGCACAACCCCTATGTTTCCTTGTTGATGAGGGTTTAAAGGGAGGCTGGGGAGGGGAGGCTGCAACCCTCCCTTGCACCTGTGGCAGAGAGAGAAAACTTGACCACACTGATCCTAATAGCTCCCTACTCGCTGAGGCAATTTTGGCTGCTGGACCTTTTGCATTTGGCCTCCAATCCATCTCCTGATTTGTTTGGACATATCCCAGAATTACAGGCAGATGCTCAACCCACATCCTCAGTCATTGCACCTGATGCCCTGGATGATGGCTGGTTGAACACCACTAATGGAGACTGTTCTTGACAGGTACAAGAAATCTTCATACTGAGCAGGAAGCTGTATACTAGGAAGACTTACTTCTCTAAATGGAAACTACCTATGAACAAGCAGTAATGGACTTAATCTGTAGCAAAGGGAGATTTACGTTAGATATTACAGAAAAAAATTTCTAACTATAAGGGTAGTTAAACTCTGGAGTAGGCTTCCAAGGGGGTTGTGGAATCCCCACCATAGGAGGTTTTTAAGATCAGGTTGGACAAACATGTCTCAGGGATGGTCTAAATATACTTGGTCCTGCCTCGGCACAGGAGGCTGAACTAGAGGACCTGTCAAGGTCCCTTCCAGCCCCACGTTTCTATGATTCTATGACTGTCCAGAATAATTTGGACCCAGCTGAGGCTGTGATACCATAGATCCTTGACTACCTGCAGTTCTTGAAAGTGGTACTTGGTACTGTCCAAGTTCACCTTGCAACAGTATTAGCATGTCACGCTCTGATATAGTCATACTCCATTTTCTCCCATCCAACAGCATCAAGATTCCTCAAGGGCCTCCTGTGTACTTACTCACTTGTCAGAGAGCTGACTCCTACATTGGATTCCTGTCTTCTTAAAACTCATGAAGCCTTCATTCAAGCTGCTGCTGGATTGTTCAACAGATCACCTTACCCTTAAAGGTCTGCGAGCTCCAAGCCTTTATGGCCAGACCTTCCTACAAAGTCCTTTCTCAGTGACAATGTGGTTCTGAGTCAGCACCCTATTGGCTGTGCACTTATGAGGTTCCGGGTGGATTAATAAACTGTTGATTAATTAAGAGCACCAAATGTCCTGATTTGAGAACATTGTCCAAGGTAAAAGTTGACCTGAAAAGAACCTACCATTAAAATTAGTAAGCTAATGCTGTCTGGACTCAGTAAAAAGGGGCTATCTTAATTAAACACCTATCAAATTAGCAAATCTAGTTTGTTAGAGTTCAGCTTTAAAATTTAACTGCCACTTTGGCAAATTCATAAAATTGATTTGTATTCATGCTTGCATCCACAATGACTACATCTCAGAGAACCACAGTTACTGTAGGATATGTAACCACTCTTTATATCCCTTGTTGTGTGTTTGTAAAGCAGCTGCAGATGCTAAGAACAATCAGGTTGCTCAATTAGTTCAACCTTTCAGAGCCGCCTTTTAAAATAAAAGGTGTTGACTTGTGTATTAAGGGCCATAACCTTATTTTAGTGTTATAGTTGGGGATAGAAATAATTTGAAATAATCAGTTTCAAACTACCTTAAAGGACTTGTATTATCAATAGCAGGCACACTGGATCAGATGTCCTCTCTGTTCTCTCTCACTCCTTAGACTCGGCTCCACTAGACCAACCTGAAAAACACATGACAGGCCGATGATGAACCTTCAGTGACAACTTTTGGAAATTAAATGTCTTCCCCTCTCAGGAAAGCCCTTCAGGAGTCTGGCCATCCACTAACAGATCCAGGACCACCCCGATCTTCATTGGGCTGCCTGAACATCCATATTTTTCTGTTGGTTGATGTGATCTAATTTCATTCACTCTGAGGTTTTCTTGTCAGTCTTCTCCAAAGTCCATCATTTAAGATGTAGTGAATTAGATGGGAGATAAATCAAGTGTTGCTTGATGTGGGAGTGGCTGACTAACAGGCCTGCCAACCTAATGGGGCATGACCCTGTTGATAGGAAGGTAAAAAAATATAGTTTATTTGGGATAAAGGATGGCAGGCAAATATTGGGAACAGAAGGACAAGAAATGCAGAGAAGGTTCACATAAGCAGCTGAACTTTTAGATGTTTAGCTAAATCAATGACCTAAACCTTTTAGATTAAGTCTTTGGTGTATTTCTTTTGTGAATTCCCTTTTTAATTATGGTCAATTGCAATGGGAAGGAACCTCAGTTACAAAGAATACACAAAAACAATCTAATTAGTTTCTGTTAGCTTGTGAGGTAAGAAAAACTGAGTCCTAGAGCAGATAATGGATACAATTAAATTGCAAGCATAAACCATTAAAGAATGCCACAATTGCCTTCATTAAACAGGTTCAAAACTCATTTAGGATAATTGTCAAATGCAACAAATTCTAGGTCCCAAGATTATTCAGGAGGTAAGCCAGTTATGCTGTAAGTGCAGCCAATTAAAAATATTTTATATACTGTAGAAGCATAATTTCTTGTACATCCTTATCACATTTCCAACATGAAACCTCCATTTTCTCATGCTCCTATTAAATCTGGCCTACTGACTTCAACAGCACATTGGAAGTTCTGTCAACTGTAATGATAGATGTAGGGACAAATTAATTGGAACTCGTGCAAGAGGGCATATTTTACACCTCCCTGCACCAGCCTGGCCATTGCCCTAGAGGAAGGATTCGCTCTGAAAGAGCATAAGAATTGTTGAAGCTGACTTTCTCTGGGTTTCTTCTGAGTAGAGAGCTTGTGGGAAGTGGTGGTGCCATCAGAACTACCATTGGCTCAATAGAATCCCCTTCCAATCTAGCACTGCTCTTTTGGGCTATGTCATGAGAAAGCCCTGAACTTTGGTTGGCTTTCTGCTTCAGTGCTGGCTTTCAGACTCCGACTCACAGGAATCTATGTTGGTGGAATTTGATAAAAATTAAGCCAAAAATCCTTTTTCTAGGAGGAGGTAGCTTTTTGCTGGCAATTGTAGTCCACGGAGACTGAATTACAAAAGAAATGTCATTAGGTGTCACTTCAGGCAGGAAAACCAGGATGTCACTGGTTTTTCGGAACAACACTATACACCTTCCTATTTGAAAGACCTAATCCATGTGGAAACAACCTCCTTCTGAGAGAGTTTCTGCTCCCCTTGTTCCCTTCCTCTAAGGGTATGTCTACATTATGAAATTAGGTCGATATTATAGAAATCGATTTTATACAGTCGATTGCGTATGTCCACACTAAGCGCATTAAGTCGGCGGAATGCGTCCTCTCTACAGTGGCTAGCAATCCCACAGTTCCCACAGTCTCTGCTGCCCATTGGAATTCTGGGTTAAGTTCCCAATGCCTGATGGGGCAAAAACATTGTCGGGGGTGGTTTTGGGTACATGTTGTCAGTCGCCCCTCCCTCTGTGAAAGCAACGGCAGACAATCGTTTCGCGCCTTTTTTCTGCGCAGATGCCATACCACGGGAAGAGTGCAGCTGGCTCAGCTCAGCTCACCGACACTGCTGCTGTTGTGTCCTGAGTGCTGCAGCAGATGGTGCAGTAGGACTGCTAACCGTCGTCATCCACCGCTTCTGCTGCAACTCTGCTCTGCTGCTATTGTCTCAATAGCAAATTTCTCCATGTTGTCTGTCATGGGCTCCCGGGTACGTGTGTTCTTCCTCGGGAAATGTGTGCAGCGCTAATAGTCGTTCTGTACCACTTCCACTGCAACTCTGCTCTCATGAATCCACCTCGCAGGTCCTCTCGTTGTTCTCTATAAATATCTATGCTCGTGGCATCCGTCTTTAGCCACTGCTTCTGCTGCAACTCTGCTCTCCTGCAGATGCCATATCACGGCAAGCATGGAGCCCACTCAGATCACCGCGGCAGTTATGAGCATTGTAAACACCTCGCACATTATCCTGCATTATGTGCAGAACCAGAACCTGCAAAAGCAGGCGAGGAGGTGACAGCAGCGCGGTGACGAGAGTGATGAGGACATGGACACCGACTTCTCTCAAAGCACGGGCCCAGGCAATTTGGACATCCTGGTGGCAATGAGGCAGGCTTGTACCATGGAACTCTGATTCTGGGCCTGGGAAACAAGCACAGACTGGTGGGACCACATAGTGTTGCAGGTCTGGGGTGACTCCCAGTGGCTGCGAAACTTTTGCATGTGTAAGGGCACTTTCATGGAACTTTGTGACTTGCTTTCCCCTGCCCTGAAGTGCAAGAATACCAAGATGAGAGCAGCCCTCACAGTTCAGAAGTGAGTGGCGATAGCCCTCTGGAAGTTTGCAAAGCCAGACAGCTACCAGTCAGTCGGGAATCAATTTGGAGTGGGCAAATCTACGTGGGGGCTGCTGTGATCCAAGTAGCCAACGCAATCACTGAGCTGCTGCTATCAAGGGTAGTGACTCTGGGAAATGTGCAGGTCATAGTGGATGGCTTTGCTGAAATGGGATTCCCTAACTGTGTGGGGCGATAGGTGGAATGCATATGCCTATCTTGGGACTGGACCACGTTGGCAGCCAGTACATAAACTGCAAGAGGTACTTTTCAATGGTGATGAAAGTGCTGGTGGATCACAAGGGACGTTTCACCGACACCAATGTGGGATGGCCGGGAAAGGTACATGATGCTCGCATCTTCAGGAACTCTGGTCTGTTTGAACAGCTGCAGGAAGGGACTTACTTCCCAGACCAGAAAATAACCGTTGGGGATGTTGAAATGCCTATAGTTATCCTTGGGGACCCAGCCTACCCCTTAATGCCATGGCTTATGAAGCCATACACAGGCAGCCTGGACAGTAGTCAGGAGCTGTTCAACTACAGGCTGAGCAAGTGCAGAATGGTGGTAGAACGTGCATTTGGACATTTAAAAGCGTGCTGGTGCAGTTTACTGACTTGGTTAGACCTCAGTGAAACCAATATTCCCATTGTTATTGCTGGTTGCTGTGTGCTCCACAATATCTGTGAGAGTAAGGGGGAGACGTTTATGGCGGGGTGGGAGGTTGAGGCAAATCACCTGGCCACTGATTACACGTAGCCAGACACCAGGGCGATTAGAAGAGCATAGCAGGATGCTCTGCACATCAGAGAAACTTTGAAAACCAGTTTCATGACTGGCCAGGTTACGGTGTGACAGTTCTGTTTGTTTCTTCTTGATGAAAACCCACCCCCTTGGTTCACTCTACTTCCCTGTAATCCAACCGCCCTCCCCCCTTCAATCACCGCTTGCAGAGGCAATAAAGTCATTGTTGTTTCAAATTCATGCATTCTTTATTAATTAGTCACACAAATAGGGGGATAACTGCCAAGGTAGCCCTGGAGGGGTGGGGGAAGGAGGGAAGCACCGGGTGGGGTGGTGGAGGAGGAGAGGAGGGAAGGACAAGGCCACACTGCATTTCAAAACTTATTGAATGCCAGCCTTCTGTTGCTTGGGCAGTCCTTTGGGGTGGAGTGGTTGGGTGCCCGGGGGGCTCCCTTCCCCGTATTCTTAGGTGTCTGGGTGAGGAGGCTATGGAACTTGGTTACACAGGGGCTGCAGTGGCGGTCTGTGCTCCTGCTGCCTTTCCTGCAGCTCCACCAGACGCTGGAGCATATCAGTTTGATCCCCCAGTAGCCTCAGCACTGCATCCTGCCTCCTCTCATCGCACTGCCGCCACCTCTCATCTTGCTCCTGCCACCTCTCATCTTCCTCGTCCCTCCTGTCCTCACGTTCATTTTCTGCTTTCCTGGACTCTGACATTGTTTTCCTGCACGCATTCTGCTGAGCTCTTTCAGTGCGGGAGGACTGCATGAGCACAGAGAACATTTCATTGCGAGTGAGTTTTTTTTGCCTTCTGCGCTAGCCTCTGGAACGGAGATGATAGGGGGAGCGTTGAAACATTTGCAGCTGCGGGAGGAAAAAAAGGGAGTGAAGTATTTAAAAAGACACATTTTAGAGAAAAATGGGTAGACTCTTTCACGGTGAACCAAGCTGTTAACATTACATAGCACATGTGCTTTCGGTAGAAGTTCGCATTTTGCCTCTTATATTGAGGGCCTGCCGGTTTGGTGTGAGAGATCACACACGCAGGGCCGGGCAACAGAATTTGGCTTGCAGGCAGCCATGGTAAGCCACAGTCTTTCAACTTCTTGAACCTTCAGAACGTTTGGGAATGGCTTCAAACAGCATACCTTTCCCATACCAAGCACCTGTTGGGTTGGCCTTTTAAAAGGAGGGACTGTACTGGCCGTGAATGCATCCCAAGTCTTCAGGGCAAATTAATAATTAAAGCACGCTTTTGCTTTTAAACCATGTATTTTATTTACAAAGGTACACTCACCAGAGGTGCCTTCTCCGGCTTCATGGTCCGGGAGCCCGCCTTGGGAGGGTTGGGAGGGTATTGGCTCCAGGGTGATAAACAGTTCCTGGCTGTCAGGGAGAACAGTTTCTCTGCTTGACTGCTGTGCGCTATTCTTCTCCTCCTCCTCATCTTCCTCATCCCCCAAATCCTCATGCCTGTTGCATGAGACTCCCCCCTTGCAGGTGTCCACGGACGGGGTGGGCTAGTAGTAGGGGCCCCTCCTAGAATTGCATGCAGCTCATCATGAAGCGGCATGTCTGGGGCTCTGACCTGGAGTGGCCGTTTGCCTCTTTGGATTTTTGGTAGGCTTGCCTGAGCGCCTTAATTTTCATGCGGCACTGCTGCGGGTCCCTGTTGTAGCCTCTGTCCATCATGCCCTTGGAGATTTTTGCAAATATTTTGGCATTTTGTCTTTTGGAACGGAGTTCTGATAGCACACATTCATCTCCCCATACAGCCATCAGATCCAGTACCTCCCGTTTGGTCCATGCTGGAGCTCTTTTGCGATTCTGGGACTGCATGGTCACCTGTGCTGATGAGCTTGCCACGCTGGCCAAACAGGAAATGAAATTCCAAAGTTCCCGGGGCTTTTCCTGTGTACCTGGCTAGTGCATCTGAGTTGAAAGTGCTATCCAGCGTGGTCACAATGGAGCACCCTGGGATAGCTCCCAGAGGCCAATACCATTGAATTGCATCCACACTACCCTAAATTCGACCCGGTGATGTCAATTTCAGCACTAAACCCCTCATCGGGGAGGAGTACAGAAATTGATTTTAAGAGCCCTTTAAGTCGACAAAAATGGCTTCGTCATGTGGACGGGTGCAGGGTTAAATCGATCTAACATTGCTAAATTCTATGTAAACTTGTAGTGTAGACCAGGGCTAAGAGAAGAATGTCGATTTGCATTGGACACAGCAGAGGAGATATGGGTTGTATTTAATATCACCTTTTCGGTAACCTGTAAAATATTCTAATAAACCTTTAGTTTTTGGATGGATTCATTGGCATATCATTTTTAAATATCTTTCCGGCAGTCATTTTAAGGGACTATTTTATTTTGTTTTTAATTATTTGTAACCATTATTGCTTATATGGTGAAACTTTATCACATGCTTTGCTGAACAGAGATGGATTTAAACATGGTTGTACATACAATATACTTTTTCAATAGGCACTGGATAGTATGGCTATTCTCCTCAAGGAGGTCTAAAGTGAAATGGTTGCCTCTGTATGTAAGTCAAGGCAAAAGGGATCAAATAGAGTGAGTTATAAAATGCAGTGGTTATTTTAAATAGTTTCAATTTTTTGAGAAAGTCATTACTGAATGCAGGAGCTAACAGAATAGAACAACAACCAAATAATTGGCTTTTTTAAAAAATAAAGAATATATCTTGCCCCAGGAGCTATGGAGCACGAGAACTGGAGAAACCGAATGATCCCTCATCACTAACAGAATGATTTGTTGAACAGCGGTCAATGGCTGGGTAATGTGCTGAATTATGCATTGCAGCTATTTAAACCGAACCTAGCCTATGGATAATCTGAAGATTTCAGCTCAGAATTAGGCCATTTTATAATTTTCTTAACAAGCACAAACATTCATCCGTGTAAATATATATATATATATTTCCATCAGTTCTTTTCACAATCAATAGAAACATGTATTGATCACGCTAGTGCATATGTCTGCTTGTTTTATGCTGTATCTTTTTTGACTAACAAGCAAGCAAGTTATAAGCCTGCAGTCTAATAGTTCCCCTTATTTATCCTGGGAACTGGGAGGAACAAGAGAACAGAATGGCAACACAGAACAGCCTATACTTTAAATTTTACATTTTATTTCTATCAGCACTATTATTAACAAATGTTTGACTGAAAACTAGGTTTTGATGGAGGGATAAAAATCTGCAATCTGTCAAATTCCATAATGCTTATCAGTTGCCTGGCAATTCTAATTCCTTGAATCTGTTATAACAACACAAGGTCCCCAGATGTTAGCTGTAAAACCAAACTATAATTATTTACCAGAGAGAGAAACTGCTGAGATAAACTATACTATGCACTTTCATTCCGGTAGTAAATTACTAATGACAGCAATAGAAGAAGAGCCTAATTAATAACAAAGCTATCTAAAGATTGCATGGTGTTTTTTCCCTCTTGATGTTTTTCATAATTATTTTGATTTTTGGCAATATTACTAATAAAATACTTATGATTATTTTCATAGTAATATTCTACCAATCATTTAATTTTCTTATGTAAAACCAGGCTTTCCTAGAGGTATTACTGACTATAAAGAAGTGTAGATATAAGTAGGCAACCCCCTATACACACAGACACACCATCTTTGCTTCTTTTCATAGGGAACATGAGACCTAGTAGTGGGTATTGAACTAATTAGGTCCCCAGAGTCTCATGATAGCCATTGACTCATATCTCAATAGCTAGGTTTTCTTTCACTTCTGGAAACTACAGAGCAAGGCAGGCACTTAAAATCACTGCTGGATTTTCTTTTAGCCTCCTGATGAGTTTAATAAGTGTGTGCATCTGTGCTAAACTTTTAATTAAGCAGATACCAAATTTTAAAGTGTTTGTACAGCATTTTCTCCCATTAAAATAGCTCCCTTTGCATTGACTTTCTGTTTGAAAGGGATAGTCACAGCAGGTCCACAGTTCTTGAAGTCAGATCAGATAGGGTGGTGAAGAAAATATGTACTTGCTAATTATGTCATACATTTTTACAGACAAAAGCAATATTACATGAAACTCAGGGTAATTTACTTATTCCCAGATAATCCACCTGAACAGCTAGTTAAGGAATCTTGAGGGTGCTATTATGAATTTGCTAACAATGACTTGACACTTAAGAATTTCTTTTCCCCTGCATTTCATCAACTGCTTCAGACAAAAGTCAGAATTCATGAGTCTTTCTGGTAAACCTAGTTTAATAGAGGGAGAATTGGGTTTTTTTAAGTTAAAATATGAAACCTTCCTCTCTCTGCCAAAGGAATGTAGATTTTGGAACAGGGCTGGGCCGGGCATGGGAGAGATTTTGAGACATGCTCCTCACCAGGAGAGTCCTCCCTTTGACCTCAGTATATGTCCCTCATCAGGAGTGTTCAGTGGCTCTTTTACTGCACCAGCAGCTTAGTGACCATCAGCTTTGCTGAACTATGCACTGGGGTTCTAGAAAAGTGGCTTCAGATTGTGAAACATGCCAGCATCATCCATCCAGTGTGTATCATGATCGGTGAGACTGGAGTCAGAGGACCCATGTTTCCTGGAGGGAATCATACTGAGGAACATCAGTGGAACAGGGAATACAGAACATTAGGCTGGAAGCAACTCAACCACATGGACAAATCAGTCCCCAGAGTTTAATAAAGTTTCACTTGTTCAACATAACTTGCATTCAGCTTCACTCATTGCAAATGGAACATGATGGCACCATCTGAGCAGTGAGTTCTCTGCAGTGCAGCAGCTGGCAGTGTGGGCCATGGAACTCAGTCTGATGCCTCCCTCCACCCAAGCTCTGGATTTTGCAGATGCAATCCTAGCTTAGTGATGGGCCTGGAGGAAGGAGGAGTTCAAGCTGTACACAGAGCTGGTCATGCAGGAAGACAACAGGAAAGTAAAGCTGTCATTTTACCTTACTGGGGAACAAGGCAGAGAGGTATGCGGCACTCTAAAGCTTACCACTGCCTCAAGCCTCATAGTAGCCCTAGGAGCTATTGCTTGGGCACCTATTGCTCCCCAAAGCAGAACATGACTGTAAAATGACACAGATTTTTCACTAAAGAAGAAAAGGGGATAGACCTCTATATTACAACCTCTCTTACCCTGGCTGCTACATACAATTTTGGGGACTTGACAGACTTCCAATTGGGGCAGGATAGGCTGTGGCAGGAGTGGCTGCTCCAGGAAGGCAATCTCACATTAGACATGGCACATGCAGTGGAAACCTCAAGATAAAAGCTCTTGTAGGCACAACACCCCCAGAAATAAATGCAGTGAAAAAACAGCAAAGAGTTCCATACACATGTGAGATGTATTTACTGTGGGAAACAGCATGAGCAGGTAAAGGAAAAATGACCTGCCCTAGGACAGCATTGCAGGAATGGGGCAAGATGAACCATTTGAGCTGTGTGTGCAAGAGCAGAGGAAGGTCTTAGAAAGATTCAGTCAGAATAGTGCAAGAGTGGGAGCGCTCACTATAGAGTAGTGATGATATCAGGACTCTCTCCTTGAGTCCGAGAGCATATTAGATTCAGACTGCCGGGATAGGAAAGCAACAAGGGACAATACCAAACTCAGTGCATGCAAAAATGTTAATAAGGAAATGCCCTGAGTGATTTCAGCTGAATAGTAGGTCCTCTGGCAGTGTGATTCCTCAGAGTGAACACACCCATTACAAAGAGCAGGCACAATTTAATAATGTACAATGAGAGCATAGTTCAGACTATAGAAAAATGTGACCTCATAGTAACTAATCCAAAAATAACAGAGTATACCAGCTGAAATTTCTGGTGGTGAATGATAAGAACCACAGACCTTGCTTGGGGAATACAGCCATATAAACTCTGGATCTGATCACGGTACTGTAGAGGCCAGTACAGCCCGGGTAAGTAGCATGGTGATGGTAAAAAAGCCATTAGGCAAATTATTCTTCTGCATTGTCCCAAAGTCACTGAACTGCGCTGTCAAAAGATGCCACTATCCACTGCCCACAATTTATGACATTTTGCCAGAATGTCAAAAGCCAGGATGTGAAGTGATGTGACAAATAGTTTTTGGCACATAAGCTTGGATAAAGAGTCCAGCATGCTGACAACCTTTGCAACACCGTTTTGTCGCTACAGATGGGTATGTATGCTGATAGGCATACACCCAGCACCAGAGGTATTCCAGAGAAGACTCACCCAAGTGCTGGAAGGACAGTTTGGGTGAAGATAACTGCAGATGATATCCTCATTGTAGGTGAGGGGAGCAATGATACAGAAGCTGAACAAGACCATGATAGAAAACTACAAGCATTTCTACAGTGATGCAGGGACAACAACATATAACTCAATCCTGAAAAAATGCAACAGCATGAGGTGACATACATTGGACATCTGCTCACAGCAGAGGGACTGCAGATCCCAACAAGACCAAGGCAGTCAGAGACATGCCATCCAAAGCTGTTATGAAAGAGTTACAGCAGTTCGTAGGAATGATAAATTTTCTGTCCAAGTTCTGTCCATATCTGTCTGCAGTAGCGGAACCCATATGACAGCTCAAAAGGCAGGATATTGAGTGAGACTGGCAAATATTTGTCACACTGAAATAAATGAAAATGGATGCCCCTGTCCTGTACTACTACCAGCCAGGAGATCCATTGACACTGCAGTGTGATCCATCAGATAAAATATTGAGTGGAGCTGTTTTGTAGGAGCAGCCATTTGCTTATGCCAGCAAGGCCCTGTCAAACTGAACAGGATTAAGACCAAACAGAAAAAGAGTTTCTGGCTGTGGTGTCTGGAGTTAACCTGTTCCATTGGTACCCCTATGGCCACCCAGTAATAGCACAATCAGACCAGAAATCTCTAAAGACGATCATGGCAAAGCCCCTTTTTAGTGCTCCAATGCATTGATGACTGGTGATTTCCCATACTGGGGTTTGGGGGTACTAGCTAAAGGGGAGGACACATGACCTCCCCATGTGTCTCCTCCCTGCCCTGCACCCACGTTACCTGTAGGGAGGGCGCTCTTTCCTCCTGCTGTGCAGGCTCCCTCCACCCCCCACAGCACATTTGGCTGTCATCCCTGGCAGCCAGGCCCAGGCAGGGAGAAGAACGGAGCCTGGCTGGGGAGGGGCAGGAGAAGCAGCCCGCTCCATGCCCAGGCTTGGTTTTCGAGGACAGGAGCTAACTCTAAGCATGCCAGCGGGAGAGGATGGAGGGCTCTGGCTCACTCAGCTGCTGTCCCCGGAACCCGAGTCTGGGTGGGGGGGCAGCCCAATGCCACAGTCAGGCGCTCTCCCAGGCAGCTGCTGCGCTGCACCAGGCAGTGTGGCTGGAAAAGCCTCTAGCCCCACCACTTCTGCTCCGGCTCTGACCCCACCCCTTCCATTTTCTGCCCAGGCACCTGCTAGGAGGGCACTTGACACATCGCCTCTGCTCCAATGAGATTGCAGTACATATTGATGCACCTTCAGCACTCTACCAGGTAGAGATCACATATGGTTCAGGACAATTATTCGTGTTAACTGACACCTTGAGCAGGGCATCATCAGCCAGTTGGGGGAAGGCAATTAGGACATAGTGCAGCATGTTATTGGATTCAGTCTCCCAGTTTCAACAGCATTGCTGATGGAAATCAAAGAAGCCACAGAAAGGGCCATCCAACTACAGGCAGTCAAGGGAGCAGTGGTGGTCAGAATACAAAAGCCAAGTATCACTAGGAGCAAAATAATATTTTCAAATTAAAGATGAGCTGACTGTGCAGGATGGAACCATATTTTGAGGACAGAGGGTGGTTGTCCCTGCCTCAGTAGAGTAGGAAGTCATGCAAAAAATCTATGCCTCAAACCTGAGCATTCACAGATGTCTTAGATGGGCTTGAGTGTGTGTTTACTGGCCAGGAATGAATACACAACTCCCTTCTACCAAGGAGAGGTGTGACACCTGCCGGTCATCTGAAAACCACAAGCAGAAAGAGACTTAGTTACCACAAGAACTGCCCACCCAGCCATGCATCAAGGTCAGAGTTGACTTATTTGCCTTCATTGCAGGCCTTGGCTACAGTGGATTGCTATTCAAAGTTTGCCCTGCCTGATACAAGATTGTTAAACTGAAGGCCCACTTTGGGAGATATGGCATTCTGAACACTCTATTCACTGACAACGGACCCAAATTTGCCTTGGAAGAATTCAAGGAATTTGCATGCAAATGGGAATATGATCACTATGCCTCCTCCCCACTATACCTACAGAGTAATGGTAAGGTGGAATCAGCCGTTACGTAAGGCTGTTTCTTCTGCTTAAGACCCCTTGTTAGCATTTTTAGAATACACAAATACCTCATCACAGAGGTGTCAAAACAGTTCCAGGCAGGCACTGACAGGACAAAGGATCATAACATTGCTACCAATGAGGAGAGACTTATTGCAGCCAGAAAGGTGGAGATACTGCTGAAAGGAAATAGCCAACAATCAGAGAAAGCAGGCACTAGAGTACAACAGGTCAGCCAAGGACCTTCTGGCCCTGGAAACTGGCACTCGTGTGCAGAGTCAGCCATTAGAGATACACCAGAAGGATTAAAGGTGTCATGAGGAGTGCAGTGGCACCCAAGACATGAAGTGAAAACGCAAAAGGCACAAGTGAGCCCAGTGAACAAGAGGCACTTACAAGCCAGCAGACACAACACCACTAGAGAGAGCCTACAGAGATCATCAGAGGACAGAGAGACAGAGAACAATCTGGAGGACATCCTCACAGGGATGGAAGGGACTCCACAGAAAGAGAGTTTGCTAGACTCAGAGACAGGTGAAAGGGAGACTGAGATAGGTCATTCCTGGTGTGGTTGCCTGTTGAGGAGACCAAGCTATCTCAAAGTTTATATAACCCGCTGAACCTGTGATAAAGGCAATACACCTGCTTGGCTATGTTCTGCCGTGAGTGCAGGAGACTGGACTAGATGACCTCTTGAGGTCCCCTCCAGTCCTATGATTCTATGTGCTAGCAACTTCTGGCCAAAGCACATGGGATGGGGGTTGGCTTTCAGTTATTTGTCATGTTTATATTTTACAAACATTTTACTAGGGAAGATATATCATGATCAGTGGAACTAGGGGCAGAGGGCCCACGTTCCCCGGAACGACTCTAATTGATGGGACACAAGGGGAACAGGAAACATGGAGAGTGAAGCAGGAAGCAACTCAGCCACGTGGATAGAGCGCAGTCTGCATGCTTTATAAAGTTCCACTTGTTTAACTTATCCTGCATTCAGATTAGTGAATAATAAACCTCCTGTTTACTGCTAATTAGTGTGAGATCATTTTAGGGAGGATCAGCAGGGCAGGTTTAAAGCCAACACTGGCAGTCTGCTCCCCTCTGAACTGGTATTATCCCATAACATTTGCAAGCAAACTCTTTGCAGGTTGAGCAAAACATCCTCATGGAGGCAGAGCAGCCTTGTGTGGGGCAGATACATAGGTGGTGCAAATACATGTAACTCCCTTGAAATGAGTGACATTACATTGATCTACACTACTGAGAACCTGGTCCTCGGCTGAATTTATGGTGAGCCTCACAATTTCATGTTATTTTGAGGTCATCTCATGTTCTAGTAAGCAGCTGCTCTCAGCTCAGAAGTTCTGGCTGTTGAGCATCTGCTGCACGTATGTGTTGTGCCAGCAGACTCCAGAGGCCACTGCTGGCATCCTGAGCTGGTGCCTCCAGACTACACTCTCTTCTGTCCCACTACAGGCTGCTGTTCCCAGGCTCACTGCCTCCTTTCGTGTTTCTGCTCACCGCCCAACACATGCAGGGCCCTGGGTGAAGCAGGTGCTAGATGGGAAGGATTATGGAAGCAGAAAGTGGACCCAGGGGACCACACACAGCACAACCAGTTCCAATCCCCTCCCCAACTGAACAAAGTAGATAATCTATGGAAACTGGCGGTGGAGTTGGGGCAGGCAGATATATCATCCCAGAGGGCTGTGTCCCAGTCAACCCCCTCTGCAGCCCGTGGAGAACCAGTTACTTGCTGACCCAGCTACCCTCTCTTTCCCACTGCTACCGGGCTTCTGTGTAGGGGTGGTGAGAATAGAGAGGAAGGGTTGTGGGGAGGTCAAGAAGCATAGGAGCAGGGTGTGGGTTAGAGGCTGTGGCCATTTTCATACATTTGTAAGTATATCTTGTCCTACATACTGTGTAGCATATTGTCTTAAAATGCTGCTTGGTTATCATTTTGCTAATGTGATAAGTGTATGTACCATGGTGCTGATGGGGTTGGACTATTGATTTGAAGGTAAAAATCTAGCTGAGCAGCACTTTGATCGGATTTTAGCCTTGGAGTACTTGGTAAATCACTTTTAATTTCTCCATCTTAATTCACAGCAAATGCTAGTTTCTTCAGCTTATTTTTGACTAAAATTCAGTGTTTTCCAAAGTCAGTGTTTTCTAAAGTACAGGCTAAAGGGCTCTGCTTTATAATGTGAACCCTGAGAGAAAGTGTATTCTCCTAGATCCTGGTTCAGACATCATCATCGACAGCAGTCAAGTTTCACTGCAGGGCAGTCTACAATGGACACTGTCCTTACCCTCCAGTTTCTGGTGAACTGCACCAAGAATTTAACCATCCACTTCATGTGGCACACACAGACATCAAAGAGGCTTCTGATTTGGGCAGCAGGTCAGCACTTAGACTGCACTGAAAGGAGTTGGTTTTCCAAATGTGCTGCTAAATCTGGTGTGTGATCTTCACATGGGTAGCAATGTGAGACTGAGCATGGGTTGACAGCTTTCACCACCTTTCTACACAGCCTCAGGTGTGTGGCAGGGAGGCATTGTCACCCTGGCACTATTCTGTTGAGCTACTGACTGGATATTAGGACTTGCCATTCCACATGTTGGAATTAAGGTTGGCCAAGAAGTGTTTACCAACCAAAACTATGTGAACCATGCTACCTTGCTTGTGGAGACAGCAGAGAATTTCAAGCCCCTACCCTCCAAGGTCTCCAAGGTGCTAGCTGCCCTCTTCGCTTGAACATCTCAAAGATGAAGACCAAGGTTCAGAACCTCAGAGCTGGACCGGAATGCCTGGTGCAGGTGGGGTTGAGTACTGTGAATAGAATTGATGAATTCATCTACCTAGGCCGCAGCAGCCAGCCACAGCAAACTGGATGTTTTTCAACAAATAGGTCTGACTGCCTGCTGCATGAAGTTCATGTCTTGCTTATGGATGCAAAAACACCTTTGCGTTGGGATAAAGTTTAGGATCTATTAAACTTATGTATCACCTGTACGGGTATATGGGTCAGAAACCTGGATCCTCTTACAGGCAGACTTGGAGCATCTGGAGGCATTCCTTATGTGCTGACAGTACCAAATCCTGAACGTAAAGTGGTCTGACTTTGTGCAAAATGTCACAATCTTGCAAAGGTCTAGCTTTCCTTCAGTCTCCCAATTTATTCAACAGCGGCATTGTATGCACGTTGCCAGGATGGAGAAAAACACACCAGCACACCATGTTCTCAAATTCTTCAACAGTACCTGAAGGGGTGCACCCCCTGGCCCTACCTGGGGCCACTCCTGGGGCCACTCCAGAAATTTGTGTATTTGCAGGATTGAGCCATATCTGGGAACTTTACTACATGATACCTGGGGCACTGCTGTCAACTGTGGTCACTCTGGCTGGCTGGTCCTTAGTGGACTAGATGTTTGATGGAAGCCATGAAATCAATGGGGCTACAAAAGTTAACGGGGGCCTGTCATGTAGTACTCACTCACTGCAAGTGGCAGCTCCTCCTGGCTGTTCTGGGGATTAGCTCTCTTCCAGGTCCAATGCCTCCCCTTGCGATCTCTCAATTCGTTCTCCTTTCTCTCACTCCAGGAGCTGCAGCTTCCTCTTTTGTGAGTTGGCTTTCTAACCAGGTCACTATGTGTTTTCCCCCTTCTGGGGTATAGAGTCTCACTGGACCCACTGTCAGTGGCTAGTAGGGGAACCTGGGCCTGTCCCATACTCCGGGTTCCAGCCCAGGGACCATACAACATGCAGTCAAGGTCTATTCAATCCCCAGTCTTGCTGCTCTCTCCATGAGCTGCTTCCTACTCTGCCTCTGACAGGCTTTCTTCTCCACCCTTCTCTGTTCTGGCTATGCCTTTCTTTCAGGGCCAGGCTCCCAGGGGTTCCACTCATTCCCAGGGTTCCCTCCTTCTCTCCCGAATGTGCAGAGGGTGGCTACAGACTTTCTCACTGGCCCCTTTCTGTTGCTAGCTTCCTGGCTTTATACTAGCCCAGCCCACACCTGCTCAACTGAGCTCCATTTCCCAATTGGGGGTTGCTTTGCCAGCCTAAGCTCCTCATGTGTGGCCTGTCACACTAACTCAGCTTTCTTAGCTCTTTCAGGGCAGGCGTGGGGGTGAACAGCCCACCACAGGGTTCTTAAAAGTTATACACATGTGTGAGTGTCTTCAGGATCAGAATATGTTATTTGTGCAGGAACCTTGCCTTCCCACATGGCTAGCAACCTACTGGCACTCTGTAAACAGTCTTCTATATCCAGTACTTAATTTAGTGTAATATGTATACATAGGGGGCAAATTCTCTCTCAGATATGTGTATGCAACTGAAATTGACTTCTGTGCACACAGATTGGCTTGTAATATAACGTTTATTTCCCTCTGAAACAAGCATTAAGATTGTTTTTCTTAGAAAAATCCCACAGAATTGGGGAAACAGAATCAGACCAAATGAATACTTGTGCACCTAAGAAATGCATTATTTCGTGAATGTTTGGGGTGTTTTGTCAATGTAAAGCAAGAACAGGGGGGATGTTAGGATTTGATCCCTATATTTTTTATATTTAAAATTCTGTAACTTGTGTTTCCACTCCTGCTTGCCTAGATTGACAACATAATGACACTATACAAAGCCTGCAGATATAATCTTCTGTTTTGTTAGCTCAGGAGTGGTGTCTACAGGCTCCAGTGAAATGCCAGAACCACTCTGATATCAGATTTACCATAATCAATTAATTCTATATTGTTTCTTGAAGTGATACTTTAGTGATACTGAACCTGTTTCATGTCTACAGCTATATTTCTTCCCTTTTACCTTCATTCTCCCTCTCAGTTTGAGCGAGACAATAAAAATGAGATATATTTTTGACAATTCATTGTTATCAAGAATCCAGCTGTGATGCATTATATAATACAGAATTCCTCTTAACAGAGATAGATCTAAGTGCTTTTTCTTCAAAATAAAGTCATTTAATTGAATTAACTCTTAGTAATGTACCACACATGTAATACATGTCTGACTGTGGTGCACCTCAGAAAGTATTGCTGAAATGCAACAGGGTGGGAAAAGCTGTGAAAGCTTTCAGAAAGTACCAGTAAAACTCTGCTCTCTCCTTGTATTCCTTTCAAGACCCTGTAATAAGATTCAGCACTTGTTGCTCCAAATCATATTTGCGTGATCGCACAGCCCTATGAAAACATTTTAATAGGCACTATTTCAACTGCATATTCATGCATGCTAGTGCCCTATACCCTATAGAACTTTTGAAGTTAGAGATGCCAAAGCCTCCCAGAAAGGCCCTTAAAGCTTCCGGACACTTTCTGAAGCCATCTTAAAAGAAAGAGGCACTATTCAGGGAGACCTGCAGGGAATAATTTCTTGATGGGTTATCATCTGGATCCAGAAGGCAGAGGGTTTCTTGTGTTTCCCCAGATACAATTTTCATGAGTGACTTGTGTGTGTGTGTGTGTGTGAACTCTTATTAATAATCTTCTTGCTTGAAACAGCCCGATCTGTATGTGCAGCACTTTACTTTTATTCATTGCTAGCTTTGAGCTAACTTTGCCCAGCGCTGCATGGGTGTGCAAGAGGGCACGGGGGCATAGGCGCCGACTCCATGGGTGCTCTGGGGCTGGAGAACCCACAGGGAAAAATTAGTGGGTGCTCTGCACCCACTGGCAGCCAAGCTCCCCTCCCCCTGCCCAACTCCTCCTCCTTCCCCCCCCCACGAGTGTGCTGCATCCCCCGCTCCTTCATCTACCTCCCAGCGCTTCCCTCCCGGCCACCGCCAAACAGCTTTTTGGCGGCGTAGGCACGTTCTGGGAGGGAGGGGGGAGGAGCGGGAACATGGCACGCTCAGGGGAGGAGGCGGGGAAGAGGTGGGGCTGGGGCGGGGATTTGGGGAAGGAGTTGGAATGGGGCAGGGAGGGTTCGGAGTTGGGGCGGGGACTTTGGGGAAGGGATTGGAAAGGGGGTGGGGCAGGGCTGGGAAGAGGCGGGGCCTCGTGGAAGGGCTGGAGTGGGGGCGGGGCTGAGGCAGACGGGCTGCCACTGTGCCACTCAAGAGCCACACTCAGCTTTGGTAATTGTCGAGGGTTGGTGGTGTTCTACTAGCCTGTTGCGGACGCGTGTGAGTGCTTGAAACTAGGTAAAGTGTAGCTTTATGTGAAAGCACTCTTGTGTTGTCCTGTTTGTGCCAGCCATCTATCGGTCGGACGGCCATGTCTCCCCTGATTTATTTCCTGACACCACCTCACATAGAGTAAAAGTTACAGAGAGCTTTGGGTTGAAAGAACCCCAGATAACAGGTGCCACTGGCTGACTGGAGACGGAAGTCAACATTTCAATACTGAACGAGAGTTGATAGGTAATATAGAGACGGGCTGTGAAGAGCCTTGAAGAGAAGTTGCTTATGTTTGAGCAGAAGAGAAGGGGGAGGCAGTGGAGACATTCAGTGAAAAGGGGGATGGGGTCAAAGTGACAGACTAGGGAAATGATCTTTGCAGCAGCATTCTAAATGGTTAGGCGTGGGACAAGACTGCATTTGTCAAGGTCAGAGAAAAGGATGTTGCATTAACTGACAAACAAGATGATGAGAATCTGGATGAGAGTTTTACCAGTGTGGATGGATGGGAAAGGCTGTATCTTAGAGATGATACGCAGAAAGAATGTGCAAGACTTAACATAGCCTGGATGTGAGGACCTAGCGAGAAGTCCAAATTGAAGAGGACACCCAGGTTACAGCCTCAGTGACAGTCAGGATGGCAGTGATGTCCATGGTTATTGAGAAAGGAGGTAGTGGGGAGTGCCTGCAGATGGGTGGGAGGAAGATTAAGACCTCCATTTTAGCCATATTGAGCTAGAGCTGGTGGCTAGATTTAGATACTATCTAAATCCACGAGGCGATGTCAGAGAAACAGGCTGAGATTTTAATTTGGACATCAGGAGACAGGTGTGGAGTACAGAGGTAGATCTGGGGGCCATCAGCACAGGGATGGTGGTTGAATTTGAGTTTGTTGATGAGATTACTCAGAGATAAAGGGTAGAGGGAGAAGAGAAGGGGACTGGGAACAGAGCCCTGTGGAACCACCACAGAAAGTTAGAGTGAGGATGAGGAAGATCCTCCCGAGGATATGCTGCAAGAGTGATTGAAGAGATAGGAGGAGAACCAGGAGAGGACAGGGTCATGGAACCCAAGGGAGGATAAGATTTCAACAAAAGGAGCTGACAAATCAAGGAGGATGGGGATAGAGTACTGGTTCTGAGCTTTAGCTAGAAAGAGGTCATTAGAGACATTGGCAATAGAATCTTCATTGCAGTGCCAAAGTGTGGACTCCAGATTGGAGAGGGTTTAAGACAGAATTGGAGGAGAAGCACTCTAGACAGTAATTGTAAACAATGCGTTCCATGAGATGAAAGGGAGATGGGACAGTAGCTGGAGAGGCAAGTGAGGTCAAGAGTGTTTTCTTAAGGTGGGAGAGACTAAAGCAGGGTTTTCACAACAAAAAGTTTTGTTCTCTAAAAATCTCTGCTCAATGTGCAGCAGCAGTCAAAAAAGTTAACAGAATGTTAGGAACCATTAGGAAAGGGATAGATAGTGGCGTTATGATATATTTCTGTCTTACCATCTAAATCCATGGCACATCCATGCCTTGAACACTGCTTGCAGTTCTGGTCATCCCATCTCAAAAAAGGTATATTCGAATTGAAAGAGGTATAGAGAAGGGCAAGAGAAATGATTAGGGGTGTGCAAAAGCTTCCATATGAGGAGAGATTAAAAAGACTGGGATTGTTTTGTTTAGAAAGGAGATGACTAAGTGGGTTATGATAGAGGTTTATAAAATCATGAATGGTGTGGAGAAAGTGAATAAGGAAGTGTTATTTACCCCCTTCGTATCACCACAAGATCCAGAGGTCACCCAATTAAATTAATAGAGAGCAGGTTTAAAACAAACGTAAGGAAGTATTTCACAAAACGCACAGTCAACCTCCGGAACTCATTGCCAGGAGATGATCTGAAGGTCAAATGCATAACTGGGTTCAAAAAAAGAATGAGATAAATTCATGGAGGACAGGTCCATCAATAGCTTTTAGCCAAGGTGGCCAGGGTGCAACCCCATGCTCTTGGGTGTCCCTAAGCCTTTAACTGCCAGAAGCTGGGACTGGATGACAGGGGATGGATAATTGTCCTGTTGATAATTGTCCTGTTCTGTTCTTTCCCTCTGAAGCACCTGTCACTGGCCACTGTCAGGAGACAGAATAGTGGGTTAGAGGGACCGTTGGTCTGAGCCGATATGGCCAGTCTTATGTTCTTATTCTGCAGAAAATATGGAGGTACATTTTGCCTGATATTCTTATCATGTTAAGCAGCCACAAAATTTTTTTTAAAAAAAGAGTACTTGTGGCACCTTAGAGACCTTTTCTTTTTGCGAATACAGACTAACACGGCTGCTACTCTGAAACCAAAAATTTTAAAGAATCACTTATTAGTTTGTGTATCTAGCCATCTGGTGTACCACATAAAATTCCCTAATGCCCTAAGTCTGCATACAAGTAAACATAAAACAGGATACTCACTGAAAAGACAGATCAGATGCAAATTAAAATATACCATTTAAATGCTTGATAGAATTTTTCTGACAGCTATCAAAATGAATGGGATTTCTTGTCTCATTCCTGAAAAGGAACTCCTAAGAAACCAGGTTTGTGAGAGTGGACTGAAGAAAGAGAGGATTGAAAAATCTTATCTCAGATCCATTTTTTTAAAAAACTGATCAATTTCTAGTTTCCTCCTTGCCCCTTAATTATTATTATCTCCTACAATTATCCATGTCATCTTTTCTGATATGGACTCTCAGTTCATCTTACTTATATTCTTATTTTCAGTGCTTCACACTCTTTCGATTATGATTATTAAGGAAAACACCCTTTTAATTTTTGTTCAAAATTTTTACATCTCCTATGGGGTTTTCAAACACTGAGATATGGAGTCTTGAGACTGATAAAAGAGGAGCCCTTGTTTTGATTTAGGTTATTAATATACAGTACAATATCGCAAATCAATGCAAAACTTAATCACTAACAATATTTACACAGCTTAAAGGAATTCTACCAGAGCTGGCATGCACAACATTTGCCCCACTTATTTTCCCTTTTGTTTGCAAGCATTTCTATATACAGCATTATTCCAGAAGCAAATGTTTCCATGCTCTTTTCCTCCCTAAAACAAAAACAATGCCAGCTGCAACTCACAATTTGTCAGCAAAGCTAGGTCCATTTGCTTTGTTGGCATAGTGACCCAGAGGATGTAGGATGCTTCCCTTACTTCCTTTCATGGGCTGTAACACAGGTTATAGGTCACTTGTTAGTCCCCCTCCCACACAAATAAGTGGACAGGAAATGAGTGGAGACTTAATTCTGTCCCCTCTACATCAATGTGCTGGCTAGTGCAGCTGAGCTGGCATGGAGGAAGCAGTAATCTGCACCAGGTACAGAGTTGGCACAATTACTTTCACAGAGGTGTAGGGTGACCAGATGTCCCGTCTTGAAAGGGACAGTCCTGTATTTAAGCCCTCCCGACTTTTCCCTAAAAACGGGCAAATTGTCCCGTATTTTATATCTCTTCCTCCCCCCACCCGTCAGTTGTAGCGGGTCCTGCTGCTGGCCGGATCCCTTCTCGCTAGCCACCCACCTGTTGCCAGCACCCAGTGCCGAGAGGCTGAACAACAGCTTGAGTTG
This sequence comes from Natator depressus, assembly GCF_965152275.1. Classification (NCBI taxonomy): domain Eukaryota; kingdom Metazoa; phylum Chordata; order Testudines; family Cheloniidae; genus Natator; species Natator depressus. The sequence continues at coordinate 295,916,574 of NC_134234.1, forward strand.
GTTCGTTACCCGGTGTGCTACACCCAATAATCACAACGGGGTGGAGAAGCAGAAAAGTTTATTTGAGGCTTCAAAAAGGTACAGGGAGATTTGAATCTCAAATCCTGTACACAGAGCAGGAAGTTACACAGGCTTTTATAATCCTTTTTCCCAGCATACTTATCCAATAGCAAGCTGCCCTAAGTATCCATATAGCCAGCCAATCCAGTTCCCAGCTAGTTCCCTGGTTCTCTGTATCATTTGTTAAACCATACATAAAGCTGCTTTATTCAGCATTGTTCTTCCATATCTGCCCTGTTTGGCCTTGCTTAGTTTCAGGCAGTCTGACTCTGCAGCATATTGTTGCAGATCCTCAGCATAACTGCTGTGTGTGCCTCCAGGCGGGGGGGCCAAGGACACTTGGGCCTAGTACGCAGAGCTGCTGCGAGTGCCTCCAGGTTGCGGGGGGAGGGCAAGGACACCTGGGCCTAGTGCGAGGGGGCTCCATCGACACTCGTGGTCTTCCATCCCCTCGAGTTACCTAGTGGCCATGCCCCAGTGTCCCCAACACGCCCACCAGCGGCGAGTGGGGGGATCCAGTGGCCGACGATGGGGGTGGTCGTGCAAGGCTGGAGTCAGGGCAAAGCTGCAGCTTGCAGGGCTGGCCGCTCCCCCTGCTGCTCCATCAGCGTAGCCCTCCTCGCTGCATGCTGTCTCTCGGCCAGCAGGGCCCCGTCCCATTTCCAGCCAGCGCTGGCTGGTGAGTGCGGACTGGCTACGTGTCACCTCTGCTGCCCACCCGGAACCCCATTATGTGCTCCCCATCTCACTGTCCTCTCTCTGCTTTGCCCCATCAACCTCCCTCCCCAGCCCCTCTGCTCCTCCATATCCTCCCACCTGGGGAGCGTCCCACTCCCAGCGCTGTGCGGAGAACCAGCCCCTGGTTGGAGCGCTCCGCTCACCAAAAGCCTGGCAGGCAGGCTCCTTCCTTCCCCCACTGCCTCTGGCTGGGCTGGTGACCCAGGAAAGCCCAAGACCCTCTGGCCTGGGGCGCTGGCCAGGAGGAGCCAAGCCCTGCATGTGCCAAAGCCCAGACAGCGCTGGCACGGGGAAGCCTCTCCGCCCCTCAGCTAAGCTCTGGAGTGGCGGTGGAAGCGATTTCCAGCCTGTTCGTGCCCTGAGTCTGCAGGCTCCACAACAGCCCCCTGGACAGGGGTTTAGTACCCTCTTCACCCCCACCCTGCCCGGGTCCTGCCCGCAGGGAACACGGGCTGCTCTGTTTCCTAGGCACCCTCCCCTGCTGAGCCATCTTCCTGGGTGAGTTTCCTGAAGCCCTTGCACTCAGGTTCCCTGGGCCCTGCATCCTTAGGGCTTAACTTCTTCCTGCCCATGCTGTAGCTGCAGGACAGGAGGTGGCTGGGTTGTGTTGGTGGCCAGCAGCAGCCTAGAGATGTTAGCTGCCTTTTAACACTCTGCGTGCAAGAAGGCACAAGCTGCTTCCAGCCACCAGGGAGCAGGGCGGGAGGGGGGGAGGAAGAGATGAGCTCTGCAAAGACATGGGCCAAGTCATCCCTTCCCCCCTCCTCCTCCCCTGCAGCTGGAAGCAGCTCCCATCCCTTCTCTCCCGCACAGTGCTGAAAGGTTGCTGCTGGCCACATCAAGGTGTGAACCCTGGCAGAAATCTGGGGTGGGGGGCACATGACTCTGCATCCCCGCCCGCCCCAACATGTTGCCTTGGGAAGATGCAGTGCCAGGTGCCAGGAGAGGCGGATCCATCCCGGGGGCCCAGCCAGGCATGGAGGGCAGAGAGAGCTGGGCAGGGAGGGTCGGGTTGGTCTGTCACCCCCCACCCCCCGTGTGAGAGAGGTGTATGGGAGTGTGTGTGTGTCACCTCTACTCATGTGTTTGTGGGGTGGGGGGGTAGGGGTGTTTGTGTCAACCCTCCCCATGTGAACCCTAAAAATAAGAAGGTAAATAAAAAGAATCCACTATGCAGTATTTCTTTTTAACGGGCTCAGTCAACTTGATGTTAATTTGAACATTTGTACTGCATAGTTCTGATTGCTGAACTCACTTGAATATGAATAATTTTACCAGGTGTCCCATATTCAGCATAAGGAAATATGCTCACCCTACAGAGGAGCAAGGAGAAAACCATGAACTCAGTGCAACTATGGTCTTGTGGTAACTCCACAACTGAACCCGCAGTGTTTTAATCCACTCTAGCTTTCAGACACCATGGAAAAAACCAATGGATACTGTTCTAATGTGCATGCATGAATATCATACCTTTAAGTGTTTAAACTTAAAAAAATTTGGGACTGATTTTTCTTTTGCATTGACCATTTTTCTTTGATGGATGCTATGAAACGAGCCCAGTTTAAACTTTTTTTTTTTTGGTCAGCCATTTGAATGAGATGGGGACAAAATTTCAATAGGAACACCATTGCTCCCTTGATCCCCACATTTCCATAACTCCAAAAGACCTGAACCTATTTGCTCAAGATTTCCAGGAAACAAGCAAACAAACAAAATCCCTTTTACGCTCAGATCACCAGCCTGTGGGAATCTGTTTGGGAAGCTTGTGATCAGCCTCAACAGTATGTCTAGAAATCGTATCTCACTCTTAATTATACTACGCACTACCTACAAATGTAATAATTATTAGGCTTTACTGTGTTTAGCTTTCAGGATGAAAACCCATGGTGGTAGGAATGCAGATTACTGTTGAAAAGTAAAGAAGATTTCCTTAAACGAAGGAAAACAATGCTGTAAACTTTCTCATGTCATCCTGTTGGAGTTCATTATATTAGAAAGATCTTCATATATGCAATATATACATGCTGACTGCCTTGTGTGTTTAAATATGGCCAAATTATTCCTCACCATCCTCTGAAGTTGCCAAGGGAATACAGCATGAACCTCTTTTTGTTTAGTGCTGTTTAAGCCTCAGTCAATATTCATTTCCATCCTTTGAGTTTAATGAGCAAAAACGGAATGATAATAATTACTGTATTTTCAATACCTGAACCCTTGAGACTAAACAGAAGCATTCAGTTAAAGAGGAATGAGACTCTGGTATTGCCTTGTTAACTAGCTCAAATACAGTTCAGTAATGAAGTGTTTTTAAGGTTCCTTTATGCTTCTGGGATGACTGAGCAGTTGCAAAGTGCAGCAACAGACAGTAAGGTCTATTAAGCAGGAGAGAATCTTTATCAATACTAGTGAACACAAGGTCCAGTAAGCCAAAAGAGTAACCCACATAAATTTCCCCTGCTTGGGAATGAATCCAGCTCAGTCTTCCCCCAAGCAATCTCCTCCTTCTCTCTCTCCAGCACCCTTCATATAGTGCTTTCCTGGAAAATCTGTGCAAGGTGTCGGGGAAGGGGAACTAGAGTTAATCCCTTGAGTAGCAGGGATGAAGCAATGTCCCTGGACTCTGTAACAAATCCTTAACTCTCAAGCATTATATACAGAGCTCGTACTGTTGCTATCACTAATTGAATAGGATTCCCCAGCTTCATGCTTTAAAATCTCAGTTGCAGTAGCTCAGCCAATTGGGATGATTATTTGGTCTCCAGGAAACAGACCAGATGAGATGTTAGATTTGTCAGGAAGAAAATGGAAGAATCTGCTTTTTAACGAATGGCAAGCCACATGGGAAAGTTTTAACAAGGAACAAAACATGTAGAGTGTGGCTTCTGGCAGGGTTAATTTGGTGCTCTATTCTGTGCTGGTGGTTAAAAGAACCCCCAGATCTGGCCCTCATCATTTAGTAATATTTTTTCTGGTTTCCCTGTGCCAGAAGCACCGTGCAAGCTCGCTTGCAGATGCTGAGTATATCCTGATCAATTTTAGCTTGGTATGAATTTCTAAAGTAAAATAGTAGCTCAGATGTGTCAAACAGACCTCCCTTCTCTCCTACATCCAATTAATGATATAAGATACAGTAATCAGGAATTTGAGTTTGTCAGTTATTGAAATGTACAAAACCACTTTTTTTTTTAAAAAAAAACCCTGCCTTTTGTAAAGGGATAAAATTGTTTGTGTCTATAAATGTTATCAATTCATGTCCATAACAATAACAAATTGTCCCAAACAGGCTATCTAGTCCAATACTCTGGGCCTGAGAGTGGGATGCTGCTACATGCTTCAGAGGAAAGCATAAAACCCTTATAATACAACTTGCTGAACTATACTGGACACCTGCTTTAACAACACCATACCATGGATAACATCTCTTCTTGACTAGTGACCAAAGGTGATCTTGTGATTATGGTCCTGTACTACAACGGTTAAGATCTGAATTTTTGATTCCTGCCCTGACAGACATCCTCTCACTTACCCTTCTTTCTGCAGAAAGCATTTTCCACACCTGAGTTTGCATGTATGTAAAATAAAGATGTATGTGTGCAAACCGTATTTGTGTCTGCACGCAGGGTTATTAGACATCTAGTGTGGGATTTTCAAAAGCACTCAGCATTGGGCCTAACTTTTCTCCAATGAAAGGCAATGGGAAAACTCCCATTGACTTCCTTGGGAGTAGAGTTAGGCAAGTACTGAGCCCTTTGAAAATCTCATGAGTAATGCCTTGAAATCTGTGAGGAAATTAGTGGTGAGTAGGGGTATTTGCACAGAGTAAACCAGAAAGGTACAAATAAGCTGCAAAAAAATGTAGAACTATTAAAATGTAGAAAACAGTCATATTACTACTTTGAAAAAAGGGGGGAGTTACTTGTTGAGTTAGAATTGCTCATTCCAGATATTTGAATCCTTCAGTGGATTATAACTGAAAGATGAATAGCATGTATAAAACAAAACAAAAACCTTCACAGTTAACCTTAAGGTAATTTAAAATATGTTGTTCATAGATTGATTTTATTTTAATATGTAACATTACTTTGAACTTTGTATCTCTCTACTGTTACAAGAATTCAACTGGAATAATGAAATACTTTGAAATGCAATTAAAATCAATGCCTTTGTTTCATTCAGATCCATTGTATTGCTTATGGAGGACAGTAGCAATGAAGCAATCTGTAGTGATCTAATTTTCACCAGTCCAGTTGCTTCCCTTCACCCTACATATTACGTAACTAGAATGTAACTGAGGGTGTGCTTCCCAGCACGTGTAGACGTACCCAAGCTAGTTCTGCTCACACTGTCAAGCATGGACAGTGGCTTGGACAAACTGCCCTGAGTACAGTCCTGCCCACCCCTCACTGGTACATACTCAGGCAGCTAGCCCAAGCTACTGCCTGTGCCACTGCAGATGCTGCTATTTTTAGGAGCCAGCATGAGTAGAGCTAGTGCGGGTATGTCTATGTGAACTAGGAATCTCACTCCTAGCTCCCAGTGTCGACATTTCCATAGTCTCATCCAATATAAACTAGAGCTTTTGGTCTCCCATTACACCTTTATACCCCTCGTACTTTCTGAAGAGTCTCAAATTATCATCTCCTGGCAATAAGTGGTATTTGAAATCTTGTGACTACAACAGCAAGATGATCAATTTCACTTCTCTGAGTAAAAATATTTGAATCGAAGTATAATTTGTCTTTGCTCTTTCTGTGGTGTGTAGCCAACAATCGTGTATAAGGCTATACAATATTATGTAACTAGAATGGCTACCTGCCAGTAAATAGAATCTGGCATTGTTCCTAATATAGATTTTTATCTTTAAAGTTGGCCAGGGTCTACTTTAATTTACATCCTCTTCTGGCTCCTGGACATACAAATCACACAAATTTAGAGTCCACTGCACTTTGGTAGAGTTGTGGCAAGTAGGCCTAAAGGAATCTGATTGTAAGGGAGTCTAAGTAAGCACATAAGGGGTGTCTAGTTTGCATACTGACATATCAATCCTCCTTTCTTGTTTTAGTTTTAATGGTGGAACCAGGTGCACAGTGTTCATAAAATGGAGGAGTCAGAATATCTCATACTCTATTGGCCCATTTAATATAACTCAACAATTATTCTAAAGGGCCTAACAAAGATCCAGTTTTAGGATATCCTTTATTTGATTCACTACTATACCTTGTCAAATAATCTGTATTAGAGGGGAGACTCCCACCATGCATGAATATGCTATTTCTTTTGCTTACTTCCTGTCAAACACAAATCAGAGTTCAAATCATAAACAGGGCTTAGTGTTCTAGGATCCAGGCACTAAACATCTGATGGGACAGATCCTTTTGGTCCATGTTGACAGAAATTCTGAGCAGGTATATTCCAGATCCCCTTATGCATTATTTTTCCTTCAAGGTTGAAGGTTTATTTACCTCTTCTGGGATTAACTGCATAAGAATTTAGTTAGAATGGTTAGTAAGGAGAACATGGACTGTAGTGTCTTCAGAATGTGAATGATACCCAGCTCTATGACTGCATCTCACCGAATCCAAAACTACTGTGTTGGAACGGATGACTCCATGCCTGTATGAAACTGAGGTTTGAATGTGGGTGAGCTGGCTCTAGTCTATTTTGGATAAGACTAAGAAATGATGGTAGATTGAGGGGAAGCAACTGGACTGGTGAAAATTATATCACCATTTCTTCCTGAGGGCCAGATTGCTACACTGAATAGTACTTTACTCCATAAGTATTCCTGTTGACTACAGAGAGCCTATGTGGTGTAAGGTACTATTCAGTGTGAGTAACGATGTCACAATTGGTTCTGAGAGAATACAGCTGCCTTTTGTAATGTAGGTTTTCAACTTTTTGTATCCTAGGGTGCTCCTAGATGCCCAGTTAAAGCAGTCCTTTCTGACTGCTGACCAAAGGTGATCTTGTGATTATGGTCCTGCATTAGAACCGTTAAGATCTGGATTTTTGATTCCTGCCCTGACAGACATCCTCTTATTGACCCTTCTTTTTGCAGAAGCATTTTCCACACCCGGGTTTGCTTGTATGAACAATAAAGATGTATGTGTGCAAACCATATTTGTGTGCACACACAGGGTTATTAGACATCTAGCGTGAGATTTTCAAAAGCACTCAGCATTGGGCCTAACTTTTCTCCAGTGAAAGGCAATGGGAAAACTCCCATTGACTTCCTTGGGAGTAGAGTTAGGCAGGTACTGAACCCTTTGAAAATCTCATGAGTAATGCCTTGAAATCTGTGAGGAAATTAGTGGTGAGTAGGGGTATTTGCACAGAGTAAACCAGAAAGGTACAAATAAACTGCAAGAAAATGTAGAACTATTAAAATGCAGAAAACAGTAATATTATTACTTTGAAAAAAGGGGGGAGTTACATGCTGAGTTAGAATTGCTCATTCCAGATATTTGAATCCATCAGTGGATTTATTACTGGAAAGTGAATAGCATGTAAAAAACTAAACAAAATCCATATTTGTGTGTGCAAATCGTATTTGTGTGCGCACGCAGGGTTATTAGGGTTATTGGTATGGAGACCAAATATTATTTGTAGTTTTGGTGTGGGCAGCCTGTCATACCATCTTGCTAATACAAAATAATTTTTATATTTTATATTAAATTTTATAAAAATGTCTAGTGCCAAGGATAGAGGCTTGAACGGTAAATCTAACTAGAGTAAAAGAAATTCAAAGAATAGTCTGAAACCACCTGGATTTTAAATGTGGTTTATTAGAGAACGTGAGAGGAAATCCTATCTAGTCAAACCTGGCAAGGAGTAATGTGGATGGTCAGAAACTTTGCAATTAGATTGCACAAGAAGATGCTTATCACTCTTGGCTTTAGTGTCGGAATCACCCAGCCCGTTTTCCTATCAGTCTTTTGATAACATTTGACTGTTATGCTGGCAGTTAACAAAACATGATGTTAACATCATTAACAGTCAACAAAAAAACTTCAAAAACAGACTCCAAGGAGAGACTGCTGAATTGGAATTAATTTGCAAACCGGATACAATTAACTTAGGCTTGAATAGAGACTGGGAGTGGATGGGTCATTACACAAAGTAAAACTATTTCCCCATGTTTATTCCCCCGCTCCACCCCCCACTGTTCCACAGTCGTTCTTGTCGACTGCTGGAAATGGCCCACCTTGATTATCACTACAAAAGGTTTCCCCCCCCCTCGCCCCCCGCTCTCCTGCTGGTAATAGCTCACCTTAAGTGATCACTCTTGTTATAGTGTGCATGATAACACCCATTGTTTCATGTTCTCTAGGTATATAAATCTCCCCACTTATTTTCCACTGAAAGCATCCGATGAAGTGAGCTGTAGCTCATGAAAGCTTATGCTCAAATAAATTTGTTAGTCTCTAGGGTGCCACAAGTACTCCTTTTCTTTTTGCGAATACAGACTAACATGGCTGCTACTCTGAAACCAGAATGGCAGTGTCGTCCTGCTCCTCTGGGCTCAGATATGCTTTCCTTTGCCCTTCGTTTCTCCTTCTACCTTCACACTTCATGTATCCCACCTCATCTGTGACAGACTCTACCCCTACACCCTTTTTAGGTTGTTTACATTGCCCACGTGGTCTGTCTAGCCTAAACTTGAATGGTCACTTTTTCTCCTTCCTCTGTATAGTTTTGAGACAATTGAGACAATCTCCTGGGTACCTTTTGCTCTCTCATTTAAACGATTTCCATGGGAAGAGAGGAATTTCCAGGTCAGATGGGTCCATCTAGTGCTGTATCCTGTCTCTTTCAATGGGCAGTACCAGCGGCTTCAGAGGAAAGAGGAAGAAATCCCAGTAGACAATTATAGAATCACCTCCCTATAGAGGGACATTTGTTCCTAACCCATGAAGTCAGTGGCATGACCTGAAGCATGAGGCCTGTATCCCTATTTTTGAAATTCTCTATATTGTATCCCATGTAATCGGACTGTAGATGTTCATTTAATCCATACCAATGTCAAAATCATTTTCATTTCTTGGATTCAGTGCTAACTTGTGATAGACTATTCCGTTCTCCCTTTCCACCTTATTCTATTGTTCTCTCAGAGATCTCAATATACAACCGTAATCATTCTCATGTCTGGATCATTCAGCTTTTTTAGGTCATTGCACCCTTCAGCAGAACTGAGTTATACAACCTAATACAGTATGGAATTAGTACTTGCGGCAGCATAAATTTTTTCATTTCTCTATCAAATAGGAATTCTTGACATGAAAACTTGTCTATATGCTCTATTATATGTATAACAACATGGCCAATCTTGCTGTCCTTGTTCAGTCAAAGCCCCCATTGAAATCAGTGGGGGTTTTGCTTGAGTAAGGAATGCAGGCTTTTACTCAGATATATTAAAAGCTTTTTCTTTCTAAGGAGGATGACAGAACATTTTGCCATTGCTTTGGCCATTTAATGGTTTGGAGGTTTTGCAAAGGGAAAAACTAGGAAATTTGAGTTGCATAAGTTGGTCTATTGTATGAAAAATACTGTCTTGTCGATATCTGTATTTTTGATCCCTATTTAGATGTCGCAGAAACTAGAGAAAATTGACAAGGAGTACCAGGTTGGACTGTAGCTGATTTGACAAAAGATATCATGGTGAGAGTATTTTATATAGCTTGAAGAATATTGCTGGTGGTGATAAATGGCTTAGAGACATTGTTCAGCACTGAATAAGACAAACTGAAACACTACCCGGGAAGCACAGATATGGCTATGATAGAAAATACATTACAAAATAAAAGTTTTATAACAAGAGAAGCACGTAGCATTGAAAATATGAAAAGGAAACATGGCAGTTAATACAAAAGATACTAAAAGGACAAGGACAAAAAAAATCCCACCTGGAATAAAAAATAACTGGAAACTGAACAGCAAAGATTATATAATGCATAAGAGTAGCTAATAAAGCAAATGAAAAAGAAATGCAGTGTAGGCATGAAGAGACCTTCCAAAGCAGGAGGTGGTATAGGGGAAAACTTATCATGAACTGACAGGAACTGCTTTGGATGGTGATAGTTGGGGTCAATTTCAGCTCATCTGATCATCTCACTCTATATCATGTTTCATTGTTACTGTTCAGAATGCTAAGAAATTATATGGGAAGAGAGATTTTTTTTTGCTGTTCATTTCTTAACAGCTCTTTGCTTACTCTGAAGCCTTGAGGGAATTGACAGACTTTTTGGCAGAAATTCAGCCATTCAACCACTGTGTACAGCAGGGGTAATGCAGTTGTGTTCTAAGCTATTACACAAGCTCATGAAGCTGTGGAGATGGTTTTTGTTTTTGAATAATTCACTCTCGCTTCATGGGTAATAATTTACTTTTGCTTGTTTTCAAAAGTGGAAATCAGTGATTTCTAATGGGAAATCTTTTCTGCCAGTCCACACAAATAAATTAAAACAGCCATTTAATTTAGAATTGCTTCTACAGAATATTACTTTTTTTTCCTGTCAAGTGTATTTAAATTTGCCGTAGGCAAGAGTCGAGAAGCTTGTGCTCTCAGCAGAATCAATGCAAAACTGATACACTGCCTTTAGAATATTTAACTCTTCCCCACTGAAACATTGCTTTAGTCTTGTTCAAGCCAGTGATTCCATGCAGGGAGACTCAGGTATGGTGCATACCTGCGTGTATTCCTGCACCATTCATGATTCCACATTGCTGCCTCACTGTCACACCTTTTCAGTGACTGAGTAGCTGTCTCAGCCTTCCTCCTTGCACCTAAGGTGGATGGCTGAGGCTGCATTGCTCGGGATGCAGGAAGAGCACAGGCTCCTAGTCAGTCAGCAAGTTAAGGCCTACAGTTTTTGAATCAAGTCTCCCTTAAGTCTGAGGAGCTGAACATGACTGCTGGAATCATACCTCCAACCTGCTAGGAACCTTTCCACCCAGCCTCCCTGTAATCATAGAATATCAGGGTTGGAAGGGACCTCAGGAGGTCATCTAGTCCACCCCCCTGCTCAAAGCAGGACCAATCCCCAGCTAAATCATCCCAGCCAGGGCTTTGTCAAGCCTGACCTTAAAAATATCTAAGGAAGGAGATTCCACCACCTCCCTACGTAACGCATTCCAGTGTTTCACCACCCTTCTAGTGAAAAAGTTTTTCCTAATATCCAACCTAAGTCTCCCCCTCTGCAACTTGAGACCATTACTCCTTGTTCTGTCATCTGGTACCACGGAGAACAGTTTAGATCCATCCTCTTTGGAACCCCCTTTCAGGTAGTTGAAAGCAGCTATCAAATCCCCCCTCATTCTTCTCTTCCGAAGACTAAACATCCCCAGTTCCCTCAGCCTCTCCTCATAAGTCATGCGTTCCAGTCCCCGAATCATTTTTGTTGCCCTCTGCTGGACGTTTTCCAATTTTTCCACATCCTTCTTGTAGTGTGGGGCCCAAAAGTGGACACAGTACTCCAGATGAGGCCTCATCAATGTCGAATAGAGGGGAACGATCGCGTCCCTTGATCTGCTGGCAATGCCCCTACCTTAGGTGCAATCCCAAAATGCCATTGGCCTTCTTGGCAACAAGGGCACACTGTTGACTCATATCCAGCTTCTCGTCCACTGTAACCCCTAGGTCCTTTTGTGCAGAACTGCTGCCGAGCCATTCGGTCCCTAGTCCGAATCTGGAAGGGAGAACTGTTTAGTCAGGAATGTTGTCTGTTTCCTCTGTTGAATGGGGTTACACTGTGTTATTAAGGTCTTGTATAGTTTCTCACTTGTTATACTAGTCACTGTCTCTTCTTCTTTGTGTATAGGAATGCTGAGTTTTCAGTTAGTGGCGGGTAAATTATCTATGCCAATGCAAACCTTATGTCACAATATGTTTTGAGGTGTATAATCCGTGTAGGAAGGTTAAACTGTTACACCGATTTTATGCTGAAAATTGGGAGTCCGGGTGGGGGATGTGACCATTATTTCCCAGTCTGTCTACCTGGGAGAAAGGAGATTATTTCAACACACAGAGTGTTAGGAAAACCCACCAGCAGGTGCTGCTGGTGGCTGGCAGCTCCAATACTTGGAGTATTATCCAAGTCATGATTTGGGTGAGATTGTCAAGCACACCTGGGACGATACACAGGATCTTAAGCCCCCCCACGTTGATGCTCAATTTGGCTCAAGGGATTGCTACTAGTCAATGACATGATGACAGCTGTTTTATGATGCTTGCTGCAAGGACTAGTCATATTCATTGGCTGTATAGTCTGAGCTGCTTCAGTAGTTGTGTGGCCTTTACACCATTTTTTTTTAGATTGGTCTGCTCTCCTCCCTTAGGAGCTAATAAGGCTTTTCATGTCATAACATCATTCTCCTAAGCAATGATTTGGAGTCCTTATAGGAACTCCATCAATAGGTACAGTAAGATACAGATTATTAAAAAGTCTTACTTAGATATACTTGAATCTCTGAGAGGGATGCTTACCTGGTAGAACTTTTTAGAAGATTTTCAAATAAAGTGAATCTGGCAAATATTTTATGCAAAAATAAATTAAAAGGGTTATTGAAACTTGTGCATTCCTGTGGGTCTTATAATGCTGTGCCATGGAGTCAGGGAAAAAGATGAACAATTGGCTAAAACTTATCTGTAATTGCATAGCCCATCTTAACTTAGTCTCACATTCTAAATACTGCTGGCTCCTGGATTGTATACCCTGGTATGGTCCTATCAAGATGTTAAGATCATTTTGACTTTTTCTGTAAAAAGCAAATTCCACAAAGATAACCCCATCGGTGGAGAAATCCAATACTTGTTCCAAAAAACCAACAACACAAAACAAAGATAAAGTGTGGGGGCAACCCTCTTTTCATTCTATATTACCTCAGTGCACAGCAGAGGAACTGAAAAAAAAATCAAGTTCAAAGTCTTCCTGCTTGTTTGTTCTAGTCTCTGGAGGGAGCTATGCTTTGTGAGCATGGTATAAGAAATCCAGTATTACTCATCATGACTTGAGCCAGGTCTGCTCCTAGCCTAATTTATGCCCTTGACACAGATGAAAGCTTCTCACAAGTTACATCCTCCTTCAGTCTAGTTTAGATGCAGTGTTGTATTTTTGTTTCACAGTTGTTGCAGAGGACTGAACATGACAGCTCTTGGTGCCTGTACAGAAAAACAGCCCTGGTGTTGCTGCAGGGATATATCTTGTACTCTGCTTCTATTTTTGTGGTGCAAAAAGGTATCATAGGAGATATTAAAATATGTATTATTTTCAGCACCTACAACATGGTGAGAACATGTTAAATGCAGTAATATTTATTGTACTTTCAATTGCTTATAAGTTTGCATAAGTAGTGTAAAAATGTAGCTATAGAGACATTTATTCACACATTAACAGATAGTCCCTTGCGAATATTTTAAGCAAATATCCTCTGCCTCTCAAAACAGCATCCAAATGGGCTGTTTATTTGTCTTAAGGACTTTTTAAAACTCAACAATTAAAGGATCCATCTGTTTCCCAGGTCCTTCTATTTACCATTTGACAATATAGTTTTTAAAAGGCAGATTTGCTAAACTGAACAGTGTGTGTGTGTGTGTGTGTGTGTGATCAGAATGAATGGCCTTAACATCTATGAATCTCTGTCTGTATTTGAAGGAATAGCTTTTGGACATGTTTTGGATTTTTTATTCTGCAGTTTCCTGGATTTCAGTATAGCACAAGAAATGGACAGTCGTGCTAGTGGTGTGTGTGTGTGTGTGTGTGTGTGTGTATAAAATGGGCCTTCAGTCTACAACAGTAACAAGATTTGATAATGTTAAAAATGTATGCAGACCAGAATGTGTGATTAAGGATAATTTATAGTTTTCATTAGATGGAGCTATGTTATTCTTGAAACTAAGTGCTGTATAATTAATGGAAACTCATGATTGTTATTAATTACACATTTCTAAAATGGCTTTCATTTTACCCTGTCATCCATTTCCCATAGCAAAATGATCTGTTCCAACTTTAACATTCTGAACTTTACTTTCCTCTTAAATTGTGTCACAATTTTCCTCCGGGCCATAGGATTTTTGGCAAGCATTGCTTTCATTTAACACTAACCATCATTTCAGTCTTCATCATAGTGTCTAAAACTGTTTTTTTTTTTTAACCTCACTTTTTTCCTTTGACAAGGTGGCAGTATCTTGGGGTTGTTGAAGCTAATTTATATGTATCCTTTCATTGCCTGTTATAATTATTAGGCCATTATTTCTGCAATAGTACAATAGGGAATATTAGCTGAACTCCATGTCTTAGCATTTTCTGTTTACCCACAAATTAACTCTATTAATTAATGCTTCCTCCAGGAATTTTTATTACATAGGCAGGCAACATTTTTGAACCATATTAATTAATTGCTTGAAATTATTTCATTGTAATTGACTCATCAGAAGATCTCTCTCCAGAAATCAATCCGTATAACAGATATAGAGATTGAACTGCTTTGTAATCACAGATGGCAGGACAGATGCTAGGAATGTATTGCAATTTTACGAAAACATCAGCACTCTGGAACAAATGCATTATCTTCAATGCACACTGAAGATACTCAGTAAAGTTACACAGCATGAGGCAAGTTCTGGTTTCAGTTACCCTTTATGGATATAACTAGGAGAAGAATTTCCCCTAATATTTCTTCCTTGAACTCTTGTACAGAAACTTTCAAACATGGGAAGCTAGCGAAAAAAGAAAAAAAGTGCTGTTTAAGTGGGAAAGAAACTAGACAGATTGAGAATATAATGATAAAAAGAAATGGAAAGTGAATATTGAGATAGACATCCCGGTCAGTGTATCTTGCTGCTACTACCATTTTGGGTGTGCCTGTGCATAAATTACTGGTCAAGCCTTACTTCACTTTCTGCCCTAACTTTTCTAATTCCATCTTTTTTTTTTTTTTGTAAAGCCCGGCACTGTAATTTTCTGGAGTTCCATAATAACATGGCCAGATTAATGTCTTGCTCTAGGAAGTAACAATATATCATCTCTCCACCTCATTCCTGTCATCTTCATCGGCTTCCTATAGAGCTCTGAATCCTAGTTAAAATTGCTCTTCTGAACTCTTCATGGATTAGCATCTTGCCTCTTTGACTTTCATCTAACCCACTTACTCAGCTCACCCAATTAGGACCTCTACTCTGTCCCTGTCAGTGACTCACCATCATTCTAACTCGTGCTGAGCCATCAGGAACTCTCTCCACTTTTCAACCAAGTGGCTGAGTGACTTATCTTGCCCTTTCGCACTCTGCCCTAGCAGTAAGGAAAGAGGAGCAAGTACAGAGTAGGTTCTGAAAAGGAAAACCAGAGGGTCTCAGAGCTGAGATGTGATTACAGAAAGAGTTTTATAGAAACATAAAAGTGAGGACAAAGGGTCTGAATTTAAAAGTGAATCGAGTTGCCCAAGGAGCTGGATGTCATGGCTGAAGTTGGAGGATAGGGTAGCAGTTTCCAGCAGCAGCATTTTTCAGTAGTTTGCATGAGTTGGAGACAAGATGAAAAATCTAATGGTTTTAGCTGTAGGAACAGAGGAAGGGGTGGATTTTAGTGCTGGCATAGAGGAAGAAGCACAGGATTTAGTGGGAGCGTAGGGAAGGAGGACAGACTGGAGTCTTAACTCCATGGATGAGAAGGAAGGAGCCTGGTGGGAATTGTCAATGAAATTAAACGTGGAGACACATTTGGACAAGTTCATCCCTGGTGTAATTACATGGAATTCAAAAGAATTACACCAGAGATGAATCTGGTTTGTTTAGTTTGAGAAAGCAGTGAGACATCAGGCAGTAAGATCAGAGAGATAAACAGAGTAATTTCAAAATTTGTTTCAAGTATATTAGAGAAAAGAAATGGAAAGTGTGTCACTTTTGCTATGTCTTAGGATAGATATAGACAACAAAAGGTAAATATTGTTTTAATGGTTAGTTTTGGTATTTGAATTACTAACAATTATTTTTAAACACTGCCATATTTCTTCTCCTCTCTTTTTTTCTTCTGTGGCAATAGTAACTTATTATGATTGCTTCTAAAGTAGAGAGGCCTTGAAAACTCACTCTCCTGCTTATTTTGCTTCTTATGTCAATTGTGTCAGCAGGCTTGAACGCAGATTAAAAATAAAATCAGTAGATAAATATTCAGACTCCCTGCACAACTTAAGACAATCTTCTATTACATTGTATCCCTATAATATGTTTATTATTAGTAGTATATATGCAATTGCCAAAAGTATGTTAAAGGCTTTACAGAACAAATAAAAATGAGGTCATTGCCCCGAAGGGACTGCAGTCTAATTTCAGACACGATGCAATGAGTGAGACAGACAAAAAGAGTGGGGTGAGAAGCGGGAAGGGCTACAGTGATAAAGTTAGAGATGTTCAATTGTATTTTCATCACTAAGGTCACTGGGCCAAATGCACACCTTGTGTAAGAGGCTCAAGTCTTAGAGCTATTCCCGTAACTCCACTGATTTTGGTGACGTCACACCAGGATTTATTTATTTATTTATGGATTTCACAACTAAAAATGCCCCTACAAAAGCTCTGAGTACCCTGAATTAATTAAACATACCAGACAGGGTTAACTACCCAGCATCATTAAATACTAATATATACACAAGTTATCTTTGCCTGCAACAGCATTAAGTCATCAACAGGAGAGAGCTATTTACCTCAGCCAGCCAATGAATTGCTAAACAAAAACAAACCCGACAAATGGAAAAGTCCCTCACCCAATCTGCATATCTTCTTTCTTCTCACAGAATGCTGTCAAAGAAGTGACTTTTGCAGCACGCCTGGCATATCATCAAATTCAGGGTATATTTGCTCCCAAAGTAGAGAGCAAGTTCCAGAGTCCTAGCGCCTCCCTGAGAACCCTTTCCTGACTGAAGAGATTCTAGCTTGAGTATCTCTGCTGATTGCAGCTGTGGAGTATGGCAGAGGGAGAGAGGAGATCTCTCAGTTAAGAAGTTTCAGGACATTTAGGGCTTAGGCTTTAAACGTAGTCCCCAGGCTTCAATAGAAGTGCCACTACTTATACCCACTCTGAATTCGACCCAGAATACGTACAGTCGATAGTAATTGGTAAGCAAATATTCATCAAAAAGGCAGTGCAAGTGTGAGGCCAAAGATACAGCACATGATGGGCATTTAGCAGTTAAGGGAGGAGATGATGGCTGTATTGGGTCATTCTAAAGATTGCTTGCTAGTCCCTAACAGACAGATAAACACGAGTAAGTGTAAGGAACTGCTTATGTTTTCATGTCAGTGAAATATAAACAAGACTGTAGCAGATAGATGCAGAAAAAAGCATGAAATTAGTGTTTGGAAAATAGGTTTCTGCTGGAAAAAAATACCCTGCCAAAGTGAGATTGCCCATGCTGCACACAGACAAGCTTTATATTAATTATCTAAGTTCATAAAGTAAGAATGATTACATCAATAAAGGGTGACTCATAGTTAAATGGTGCCTTTCAACCATAAGACATCTATTGAGAACAAACACTGTGCTCCAGAATGAAGCCAACTAATGCACTAATAACATAATTACAATGATTGCAGCTGTGACAAGAGGTATGAGTAGCTTTCACTGACAGTATATAACAGCTTACAAAAAATGTAATTCTGTTAGTTAAGCAAATTGTAGATCTAGTTATGAGAGAAACTAGTGTAGGATTGGATCGATAGGTCTGAACTAAAAATTGTAGAATTTGATAAGAATTGAAGCTATTCAACCTATGGCTAAGGACTCTAGCCACAAATAATTTATTCGCAAAAAGAAAAGGAGGACTTGTGGCACCTTAGAGACTAACAAATTTATTTGAGCATAAGCTTTCGTGAGCTACAGCTCACTTCATCAGATGTGCATCTGATGAAGTGAGCTGTAGCTCACGAAAGCTTATGCTCAAATAAATTTGTTAGTCTCTAAGGTGCCACAAGTCCTCCTTTTCTTTTTGTGGATACAGACTAACATGGCTGCTACTCTGAAATAATTTATTGTTATTATTATTATTTATTTATATTGCAGTAGTGCATAGAAGCCCCAGTTATAGATCTGGACCCCACTGTGATAGGTGCTGTTCAAACACGGAGCAAAAATAGTCCCTGTTACCAAAGAGTTTACAATCTAGGTACAAGAAAAGAAATAATGGGAGCATTACAGAGAAACAGATCAGGGAGCACAATCAGACACTGTTTGTCAATACAATAGGCAGTGGTCATAGCACTCCAACTGCCCACCCATTATTAGGTTTATTGTGGGCATCACAAAAATGGAGAGTTTTAAACAGGACAATGAGGTAGCTTTGTGGATATTTATGGTGAGCTCCTCCCATGCGAGGAAGCACAACCGTGTTTGTTTGACAATGTAACAAGTGGGCAGCGATGGCTGGCAGTATTGGTCAATTCAGAGGTAAAAATCAACAACAGCATAGGAGAGATGATAGGTAGGAGGAGGATAGGCAGTGAAGGAAAGTGAAAGTGAAGATATATAGCATTTATTTGATGCATTGGAAAAAGGGGAGCCACTGGGGAGTGCAAAGTGGGGGATGACATTGTCAGAGCAACAAGCCAGGAAAATGATCTTGACAGCAGCATTTTAAAGAGGTCTGAGTGGGAAAAGATCACATTTTTCAAAGCCAGAGAAGGGGATACTGCAGAAACTGAGAGTGAGATGATGAGAGCCTGGATGAGAATGTGAAAAGCCTTCTCTTAAAAGGTCTGGTCTACCCTGGATGGGGGATCGATCTAAGTTACGCAACTACAGCTACGTGAATAACGTAGCTGAAGTCGACGTACTTAGATCTACTCACCGCGGAGTCTTCACTGCGGTGAGTCGACTGTTGACACTCTCCCGTCAGTTCTGCCTGCACCTCTCGCTCCGGTGGATTACCGGAGTAGAGAGGAGAGCGCTCGGCGGTTGCTTTATCACGTTTAGACTAGACACTATAAATCGATTCCCTCCCCCCCGCTGGATCAATCACTTCCCGTCGATCCAGCGGGTAATGTAGACAAGCCCTTGGAGGTGTTATGTAGAAAGAATCAACAAGATTTACAAACAACCTGGGTGTGAGGATCTAGAGACAGGGCGGAATTGAAGATGATAATTCTGATCCTCATAAGCAAACTACATAGATGTGTTCTAGATGAAATTACTATAAGGTGGGTGCACTAGTGGTTGAAGGACCATATTCAAAGAATGGTTATCAATGGTTTGCTATCAAACCAGGGGAACATATCTAGTGGTTCCCATGGGGGCCAGTCCTGGGTCCAATACTATTCAATGTTTTCATTAATGACTTGGTTAATGGAATGAAGAGTATGCTTGTAAAATCTGCAGATGACACCAGGCTGGGAGGGGTTGCAAACACACTGGCAGATAGGATTAGAATTCAAAATTACCTTGACAAATTGGAGAGTTGGTCTGAAATCCCCAAGATGTAATTCAATAAAGACAAGTGCAATGTACTTCACATAGGAAGGAAAAATCAAATGCACAACTAGAAAATGGGGAATAACGGTCAGAGACTGATACATGGGCAGTAGTGCCTAGTGGTTAGAGCAGGAGTCAGTTGCCAGGAGACGGAGCCAGGGGTCAGAAGCAGAGTCAGAGGCCAAATTCCAAAGCCAAGGGTCAGAGCCACAGTCCGAAACTGTAGCTGAGGGTCAGAGCGGGGTTACTGGGAATGAGGCAAGGCAGGGGTAAGGGAAGGGAGCAAGAACTGGGAACAAGTAGGCACAAGAGCTATCACAGCCATGGGAAAATGCTTTGAGTAGCCAACAAAGTGCTGCTGCTGGGCTTAAGAGCTGGTCTGCTGACTCTTCCCACCAATCAGGTGGTGGAGCGAATCAGGCAGCCTACTACAGGTGGGTTGTGCTCGTTAGATTGCCCAGAGACTACTCTGCTGCAGACCCTGATTCTGGGCAATAACTGTCTAGGAGTACTTCTGAAAAGGATTTGGAAGTCAGAGTGGATCACAAGTTGAACATGAGTTGACAACGTTGTGAAAAGGGCTAATATCATTCTGGGGTATATTAACAGGAGTGTTGTGTGTAAGACATGGGAGGCAATTGTTCCACTCTACTTGGCACTGGTGAGGCCTCAGCTGGAGTACTGTGTCTGGTTCTGGGTGCCAGACTTTAGGAAAGATGTGGACAAATTGGAGAGAGTCTAGAGAAGAGCAATTAAAATGATAAAATGTTTAGAAAACCTGACCTATGAGGAAAGGTTAAAAAACCCTGCATGATTAGTCTTGAGAAAAGAACACTGAGTGGGGAACCTAATAGCAGTCTACAAATATGTTAAGGGCTATTATAAAGAGGATGGTGATCAATTGTTTTCCCTATCCACTGAAGGTAGGGTAAGAAGTAATTGGCTTAATCTATGGCAAGGGAGATTTATGTGAGATATTAGGAAAAGCTTTCTAACTATAAGGATAGTTAAACACTGGAATGGGCTTCCAAGAGAGACTGTGGAATCCCCATCTTTGGAGGTTTTTAAGAGCAGGTTAGACAAACACCTGTCAGGGATGGTTTAGATATACTTAGTCTTGCCTCAATGCAGGAGGCTGGACTAGATGACCTCTCAAGGTCCCTTTTAGCTCTACATTTCTATGATTTTCTTATGCCCAGGTTATGGGCTTGAGTGACAGGCAGAAAAGTGGTGTTGCCCAAAGTCATTGAGAAACTAAGGAGGAGGGATGATTTTAGGGGACAGATTAGTAGTTCTGTTGTTTGCCATGTTGGATTTAAACTGATGGCTGGAGACCCGTTAGGAGATGTCAGAGGGACAGGTTGAGAGTATAGGTCAGACAGAAGGACACAGGTTCAGTGTAGCATGGTAGATCTGTGGATCGTCATTATAGATAATAGCTGAATTTGTATTTGTGTGTGAGATTATCCAGAGGCAAGACGTAAAGACAGAGAAGAGAAGGGGGCCAGAGATGGGGCCCTGTAGAACCTGAACAGAAAATTATGTATAAAGCTGTACCAATCTTTGCTCTTGACTATCATTCAGTTTATTTAGGAAATGTCCCTAAATTTTGTAAATTACTGGAAAATGGTCTTCATTAACGTGGGTTATCTAATGTATTATGTAGGTGGCTGAAAAGTGTACACGGAATGAAAAAGAGGAGAAAATTGACAAAAGAGGCAAGATAAAAACAAATGTACTTTTTAAATTTAAAAATCAGAAAACATGGATGTGGAAAGATCAAATGCTTACCAGTAAGGCTCTGGGTCCTACTTACCCACTGCACCTCCCATTGGAGATGTTGGGCGTTTAAGACCCAATGCTATTTGTCTGGTATTTATGTATTGGATAACTGGAGTCTAGGGCAAAATTCTCAGTTTGGGAACATAAGGACATAAGAACGGCCATATTGGATCAAACCAAAGGTTCATTTAGCCCAGTATCCTGTCTTCCAACAGCGGCCATTGCCAGGTCCCCCAGAGGGAATGAACAGAACAGGTAATCATCAAGTGATCCATTCCCTGTTGCCCTTTTCCAGCTTCTGGCAAACAGAGACTAGGGACATCATCCCTGCCCATCCTGGCTAATAGCCATTGATGGACCTATCCTCCATGAATTTATCTAGTTCTTTTTTGAACCCTGTTGTAGTCTTGGCCTTCACAACATCCTTTGGCAAAGAGTTCCACAGGTTGACTATGCATTGTGTGAAGAAATACTTCCTTTTGTTTGTTTTAAATCTGCTGCTTATTAATTTCATTTAGTGACCCCTAGTTGTTGTGTTATGAAAAGGAGTAAAAAACACTTCCTTATTTACTTTCTCCACACCAGTCATGATTTTATAGACTTCTATCATATCCACTCTTCGTCATCTCTTTTCCAAGCTGAAAAGTCCCAGTCTTATTAATCTTTCCTCATATGGAAGCCATTCAATACCCTTAATCATTTTTGTTGCCCTTTTATGAACCTTTTCCAATTCCAATATATCTTTTTTGAGATGGAGAGACCACATCTGCGTGGAGTATTCAAGATGTGGGTGTACCATGGATTTATATAGAGGCAATACGATATTTTTTGTCTTATTATCTATCCCTTTCTTAATGATTCTCAACATTCTGTTAGGAAATGAGTGAAATATTCATGTTTCATCGCATTTGCATAGCAGAGAAAATGTATTTCAGATTTACCTGAGATGGTGATTTATTTTTATTTTGTTTCTCCCCATGGTATGGAAAGGCAGATTTTTTGGCAGCAAGAGCTTCATATTACCTTTGTAAATTATCTATTTCTATTTTTGCCTACCCCCAAACTTGGTTTTCCTGAGTGAAAATGGCTCATGTAAATACTTGAAATAGGTAAAACTAGCAAAATATTCATGAGCTTCATGGGGCGGGGGGAGGCGTTTCATGCAAATATTGGAAATTACTGAGAATTAATTAATTAAATCCTTCAAGTATTGAATGAATAATAAAGAAAAACGGTGTCCAAAAATGTGCAAGTATTTATAAAATTCAGGTGTGATAGCAAATATTTGCAGGACTAGGGAGGAAAAATGGCTCATTTAGCATAGCTATAATGAGGAAGTCCTTCTAAAGTGTGGCTTCTTTCATACTTTTGCATCATATTCAGGAGATGCTTTCCTGGAAATTGGGCATGAAACATTTAATCTCATTAGTTTTGGACTCCAGAACAAAAATTATAATGAGTTCCCTTCAGATTTTAAAGGTGGGATTTTCAAAAGATCCTAAGGGTAGCTCTGCACTAGTGCAGCTGTGCCGCTGTAGCTTCTCCTGTTGGTGTAGCGAGAGGCAGTAGCTATGTCGATGGGCGAAGCTCTCCCATAGACCTAGCAATGTCTAGCAAAGGTTAGGTCAGTATAACTGTTTCACTCGGGGGGGTGGGTTTTTCACTCGGGGGGGTGGGCATGAGGGGTTTGGACCTGCTGCCTTTGCCTAACCCTGGGCTGCACCTCTGCAACCCCAGTACCCTTCCCAGCCTTTAGCAAGACTTGCATTTTGGGGGTTCTCCAGGCTGGAGCTCCCCAGCTCCTCTAGTATTTCCCCAGCCCTGCTCCACTCAGGTACCCTGCTTAGCTCCCAGGCAGCCAGGTCCTTCTCTCTCTACAGCTAGAGAGAGACTGACCCAGCTCCTCCCTGGACCCTTATCAGGGCCAGATGTGGCCTGATTGGGGCATGGCCGAGCTGTGGCTGCTTCCCCCAATCAGCCTACTCTTTTTTCTAGGAGTGGTGTAACTGCCCCGCTACAGGCTGCTCTAGCTTCTAGGACAATGGTATACCATGGGGAAACTTTACTGCCTGCCCTGCACCTTACCAGGAAGCAGCTTGCTTTGCAAAAGGCTTGATGAGTTCACTCTCCATTGCAAACCCAGGACACTCTCTGACAGTGTGCTTGTAGATGGGTGGTCAAAGCAGAAAGAGTTAATGCTGACCTGAACTACTTCCATTTGCAAAGACGGTGTGACTTCCATTTTCAATAGAGTGGATTGCAAATTGTTGGGATAAAGAGGACTAAGGAAATTGTCCCATAGAATCGTGAGATACTTCTGGATGACTCCTGGAACCCGAGTCAAGCAGGGCTGTGGCTACACTGCAAGGCAACAGGACTCAAACCATGGGTCCTGGCTTGACTTGTGTTCATACCCTCCGGCTCTGCAGAGTTGTGGGACCCTGGTTCTGAGCCCTGAGCCTGCACAATTGCGGTGTAGCTGCAAGAGGGGTTAGTCTGGAGAATGGGCTCAAGCACAGGATTACACTGCAGTGTATACATACCCATAGAGCTCTTCAAGTCTGGGAAAGGTAATGTCAGAACCGGGATGTGGGCAGTCTGACCTGGTCGTCAAAGCAGGAGTTGGAAGTCTGGCCAAGTCAGATACTGGGAGGTCAGAGTCTGTGACAGGCCAGAGGGAAAAACTGAGAGTCGGGTGTTAGGAGGCAGGAAGGGTCAGGTTACCAGGAGCTCAGACACAGGAGACAAACTTGAGGACAGAACCATGGATCAATAACCAGAGTTGGGCTTGGTCAGTATATCAAGAAGTCAAGGAGCCAGAGCAAGGTGGATCCCCATTGCATGAACAACTTCCTGATCCTGGGTTGGATTTAAATAAGGGCTGTGGACCATTATTCTGTCAATCAGCTTCCAGGACTGGGATTCTCTGTCTGAGTTCAGCTCCTATTCTGAGAATACTTGGAAGGTCCCAAAGTGGCAGTTTGCAGCCTGCAGCCTTTAAAGAGCCCTGTGAACTGGCTTTCCAGACCCATGTCCCTGATGGGCAATCAGAGTGTCACACCTAAATGCAAGATGGAACAGATGGTTAAACGTAGTCATTAAGACATGCTGCAAAGTCTCATTCACAATGGCGTGGGCCATTAACACCTCTGCAGTCATAGGAAAAAGGAGGGTTAGTGGTTTTCAGATTGTTGTAAAGAGACATAAAGCCAGCCTCTATTGAGTCTATTATATTTAGTGTCTAGTAAAGTTATGAATTTCAACTCTCAGGCTCATCATTTGAAGGTATTGTGCATGTTTCCTTTGAGGATGAGGACAGAGAGGTCACATGGAGGGATCATTTTGCAAAGAGTGTTCGCCCATGAGTGATAGGGTGTTTTTGTCTTTGATCATTTTTCTGTGTGAGTTCATTCAAGAGTATAGGCAAATGTGGCTGGGGCATCTGATGCACTGGATGAGGTACACCACATATTCTAACAGGCATGTGTGAGGCCCATGTATAATGACTTCCTCTATGTCTCTTGTATGTTAAAGCTTGGTCTAAACACAAAGCAGTGCAAAATGCTGTGCGAACCCTTACAATTGTTTAAACCTGTGTTATAGCTGCTTAGCTTGTGCTAGGCCTGGTGTACACTAAAAAGTTAGGTCAACCCAGCAACTGCTCGGGGATGTGAAAAATCCACATCCCGGAGCGGCATAGTTAAAGTAACCTAACCCCCGGCATAGACAGTGCCGGGCCAACAGAAGAATTCTTCCATCAACCTAGCTACTGCCTCTTGGGGATGTGGATTACTGACAGGAGAACCCTTCCCATCGGTGTAGGTAGTGTCTATACTGGATTTATTGGCCCCCAAACACTGGATTTATTGTCTACATTTGAAATGTTACAGTGGCACAGCAGCAGTGCTGTCTACACCAGGGGTTAGGCTGGCTTAACTGCACCACCCAGGGGTATGGAATTTTTCTCAGACCTGAGTGACATAGTCAAGCTGACTTAATTTTCTAGTGTAGACCAGGCCATAGCACTAGAGCGGCTCTGGTCCAACAGGCTTACAATCTAATTAGACAGGAAAGGTATAACACACTAGGTAAGTGGCAGAGCTGGAAAAGTGCCAATCCAGTGTCCTCTTCACTAGTCTTCATTGCCTATGGAGCCTAAGAAATATCAATACTGGTAACAATTTTACTGCTGACCATTTTAGGAGACATATCCAGCTATTCTGGTATTGTGAGTGGAGCGTGGGAATCTGGGTATAGCTTGACTAGAGTACCACTAGCTAGAATTAGGTCTTCATCTGCCAGCACTTCAGACCTTTATATATGACATGGGTATTGGATGCACTAAATTCAGACCTATGGAAACTTCTTAGCCAAATTCAATGCTGTTTTAAATGGTAGTATGAGTGACCCATTCGGTATTAAAAGTCAGTCAGAAAATCAGGGTGAGTGTTAAATTAGTGTATCTTGGGGAGATTTGGCATTCATTTGCTGTAAAACAAGTGAAGGCCTGGCTCAACAGGTACCACAGTTCTTATGAAGCGCCACTGAAGTCAGAGAGGCTCCACCTGCTTATACCAGCAGTGAATTTGTCCGTAGGCCTCTAATTGCACAGCACAATGGAACAGGTTCTCCTGGGACTGCATGCTTACAAACTAGTGTAATAATATAGCAAGATGAGATTAGAATGTCAAATACTGGGGGGAAATGATTCACAGACAGGATGGTTATAAAAGGCTGTACAGTAGCTAATGCTGGGAAAGCAACAGTCTCTAAGGTTTTAATCTGATTGATTCAGTGACAGCATGTTTTGCAGTTGAGAAAATGAATCAAAATGGCTTCTGCTGACCTCCTAAGGACATTGTATAGACTCATCTAGCATGGAAACGCGAAGAAATACAATGCAACAAAACTCAGCTGAACTTGAAAGTGCACCAAGAATAGCTTCATTTAAATTGATGCTGATATCAAGGGGTAGACTTTTCAAAAGCACCTAAGTGACTTAGGAGCCTAAGTCCTGTTAAAGAACTAATGGGATTTGGCACCTACATCACTTAGGTGCTATTGAAAATTCTACTCCTAGATAGTACCAAAAAAGGTTGCACACAACTCTTCAGAAAAATGTTCATTGCCATGATAAATGTTGAAGGGAACACTGAATATTCACAGAAGCACTGAAGTATTAAAAATGGGGCACATTTCAAGTGTTTCAGCTTCCAAATTGAATATTTGACATAGCTCCAGGTCCCACACTGACCAGTTGATTCTCAACAGGGGGACAAGGTATATAGATTTCTGTGCCAAAACAACAAAGTAATTTTCTGTGGAAAAATGCTACACAGAACTCTCACAGATCCATCCATGCTGAGTGAAATGTGTCTTAGTTTGAAATAAAATTATTGATACAGTAAAGTAAGCCCCATTCTGTATCTCTCACATAGAATCTTAAACTGATGTCCCCGTCGTGTGTGGTCACGAGGCCCTGATTCAGCAAACCATTCCTCAATAGCATAGAGTGTAAACACACGATGAACTTTGAACATATTTTTAAGCACTTTGCTGAATAGGAATAGACTTAAGCATATGTTTAATTTTGTTGATGAATTGGGTGTAAAAGCACAGTCCCTTTGTGTCCCACCTCTCTGCTAACCATTGATCACAGGTGACCACACTCTCTTTCTTACGCCACTGTTTACTCACTGCACTTTTAGTTATAATTCATACCATAGCTGCAGCAGGAATATTCTACAATGATTCTCTTTACGAAGATAACATTTGCCAGCTGCTACTATGAACTTAATTGTATCAGAGTGGCTACATATTTCTGTAATAAATATGTAGCAAAACGGTGTTATCAGAACACTCACTATGGACGAGGACTGCAAGTACAGGTGCAGTCTCCTTCTAGTTTTAATAATTAAGGAGAAACATGCTTCAAAAATTATAAGCCATTCTGAAATACAGGAGAACTAATTTTAATTTTTCTTCTCTGCCTCCTTGCTCTTGGTCTCCTATAGCTTCTGAATGTAAAGCTACTTGAGGTACCTTGCTTTTATTTCTCATGCTGACATATAATTAGGCCTAACGAGATTTGGATAAGCTTCAGATAAGGATCCAAACTTTACAGAGCTTTTCTGAGCCAAACTGCTGAACCTTTTGAGGTTCACTCATCACTTGTTAAAAACCCAGAAAACGTTGCCTCTCCACTGTGCCAAACGCTTTTCTGAAACAGTAAGCAGTACATTTTAAGTATCAGTATTTTGACTGCACAGCAGAGGATCAACAAATTGTTCTCTCACTTAATACAGAATGTGGTGAATCAGAGCCATTCAAGTCTGTTAGATTGTGCTGAGCTTAAATATAGACATGAGGCACAAATACAGCCGCTTACATTCACAGTGTACAGCATAGATTCTACTGTTTCTGAATATTATGTATCCTCACATAATCAGATAAAACAACTGTGGTACAGGGGTAGGATATATGGAATTTCATTCAGTGTAAGCCCAGAATTTCAATGGGGGGCAGGAGGAAACATACCCACAACATAGTAGCAAGTTAAGAAATCTATTTTAGACTATGATGAAAGTATGTGGAATGTGTGCTCTATCTTATGAACTGCAATTGCATTTCTTATTTGCTACATAATGGCATATGGTAAAACTTAGAACATAAAATTACCCACTAGTACAACACGTCTAAACATACTGTTGCTGAATATTATATCTGGGGTCAAAATCTTCTTAGGCTTACAGCATGGTCAACATTGCAACATTGGTTGTTTGTATTATTGTAGTGCAACTGAGATTTGGTACCATTGTGGTAGGCACTGTAGAGACACGTGGTATGAAACAGTCCCTACCTTGAAGATTATCTAAAGAGAAATAAAATGAAAGTCAGTGGGACTTGGGTTCCGAAGTCCCTTAAGCAAAAACAAAAGGGAAGGGGAGAAGCAGGGGTGAAGTGACTTGCCCTAAATCACACAGCAAGTTAGGGTATGCAATAAACCAACTGTGGCTGGCCCATGTCAAGTGACTTGGGCTCATGGGGCTCAGGCTGCGGGGCTGTAAAATTGCAGTGTAGACACTCAGGCTTGAGCTGGAGCCCAGGCTCTGACAGCCTCTCCCTTTGTGGAAGCCCAGAGCCCAGATCTAAATGTCTACATAGCAATTTTATAGCCCCACAAGCCTGAGTCAGCAGACATGGACCAGCCACAGGCATTTTATTGCAGTGTAGACATACCCTTAGTGATCAAGCTGGGAGTAGGACCCAGGTCTCCTGCGTCACAGCACAGGCCTTTGATTTGTATTAGGGCACTCGCCTGGGAGGTAGGAGACCTAAATTCAACTCCCTGCTCTGCTGTTCTCCTGTATCCTAAGTGAGCACCTCAACTGCCAGACAATAGAATCAGTCTCTAGCTGAGCCACTCAGCCTCTCTTGGTAGAGCTCTTCCACTTTGCATAAATAATTCAATATTCATTGGACTAAAGAGAGAGTGACTGACTCTATAGCCCATTGATTAGGGCACTCCCTCTCTGACGGGAGAGACCCAGGTTCAAATCCCTACTCTAGTTGCTATTTATACAAAGTTGAATAGCTCCAATAGTAGAAACCCAACCCTGACAATCCGGTAGCTTCGTGTTCAGGTCATTCACCCAGGATGTGACAGCATGATAGAGCAGGGACTGGGTCTCTGACATCTTAGGCAAGTACCCTATCAGGCTGCTACTGTTCTGGTTTCCTTCCTTCCCAAACCTCTATAAGAGTTACACTCATGGGAACATAGTGGATGCTATGGTTGAAGCAAAGCAGCTCTTCTCTTTCAGCACCATCATGCCATATGCTTTTAAAAAGTCTTCACATTTTGTGTTTCTTGAACTTGCTGAGACTTGGACTAGGGCTTTCTCCAGTGGCATCCTAGACATCTTAATTCCTGGTTCATTAATTATGGAATCTTCCATGCTAAGGTATGTCACTGAAAAAGTATTACATCTAAAAGGTTGGGATTCTAAGAATGAAGCTGCACTATTGGCCAATCCTCTGATTTCGGTGCTTGTGTGACATCTCTTTTGCAAGTCCCAAATTGTACAGTGCTGATCTTGAAGCTGACTGTGTATGGCAGACCTCAGCACCCATGTGGAACCCAACTGGCTCCATGTAAGCAAAAGGGTCTGTCCATGTGGATTCAGCTGCAAGGCTGAAGTCAAATCAGTACTTCCTTGAGTGATGTGATTAACAGTAGAGTTAAGAGCCTGATCTTGCAAACCCTTGTTCATGTGTCTAGTTCCATTTACTGTACTACTAGGACAGTGTGATTAAAAATGAATCACCTAAGTAAGCGTGTGCAGCATCAGGCCCTAAATCTGTAATTTGACTTGTCCATTGCTTGTAAAAACATGCTGCACTCATCAGAATTATGCAAAATAGTAATAAATTAACAAGCCTGGTACTGCTCCGTGGTTGGTCCAGAATTAACCATGAATTTGTGAATTAGAACTGGCAGACTGTGCAGGAGTTTCAAAATAATGCAATGGATCTCTTGGGAGCCATTTGTTGCTTTCCTAGTTATGCAGCATCACTGATGTCGATAGTGTAGGAAGTCATCAGATTTAGGGAGAAAAGAACTGGGGGACAGACACAGTAAATCAAAGTTATTCCATGTTATTAAAAAAGTCTCTGAAATATAGATGGGCAAGTCGAGCCTGGAAAAAGGACACATGTGGCCTACAGTCTGCTAGTGATTATGGAAGCAAATTATCTCCTCCAGAATCAAAAAAACCGATAAATAACAATAATAAATACATTCAACCAGACTCCCAGCCTGGATGAAACTGATGACCCCTTTACCATTTTTTCATTTTGTTTTATGAAATTTTCTGAACTATTCTTTTTATATTGGGACCGATTACATCATGAGATTTAATATGATCTCAACTGAAATGAACAAATAGTAATTAGTTATAGGATGAGTTTTATATTTAAGATGACGTCCATGTCCAGAAGGGTAAAAACCTTAGATGTATGTGTGGCCTTCAAAGTTTGGTTACTTAAGAATTGGTTTTTGAAATTTCTTTCTGCCTGGCATGTCACTAGAGGGAGCTCTAGGTGCATGAGAAATTGAAAACATTCTTTATTCTCAAATGTCATGAAGAACTGAAGGAACAAGAAACAAAATTCCATACCTATCAGAAAATTATTACAAATATCTGAAGAAGAGCCATAGATTTTCTATGAGAATATTCTATTCAACATTTGTTTGCCAGTAATGTGGGCTTCATAATCCGAAAACGACAATATTTAGAAACTGGCAAAAAATAATGCCCAATTAAAACCTTTGTAAAGATGAACCTTGGAAAATGCATATTCCTAATATTTCTAAGCCTTATTTAAGCATTAATGATCAAGATACTCAGTATTTCAAAATGACCAGCCTGGTATTGATGAGACAGACATTCAGGAAGCCAGGGGAAAAACCTGTCCCCGATATAATGTAATCCTAACATACAGTATTGTCCAGCTGAGTTGTCTGATGTGATGCCTGATTTTCATATTTGACAATTGGGCTTAAACTCCTTAGGACGGTGATGATTTTTGATGGCTATAGAATCACTCATACATACAACAGAAAGTGCGGTAAGTGCTTGCAATAGGAAGCAGCGTCTAGTTTTACTAACCATAAAATCTTGCTGTGCTTCTGAGAGCCTTTGGACTGAGATGGGCTTTAAATTAATGTTGTTTTTTCTGTTTGTTCATGGTGGATGCCATGTGCTTGATAACTTAAAGTGCATTGGAGAAAATGAAACAGTGATATGATAAGTGATGCTAGAGGTATATGACTTTCAATTAGGCTCTGAGCCATCTCCCATTGAAATCTATGAGCAGTTTTACCATTGACTTCTATGAGATCAGGACCAGGATCTGTATGTTAAAATGAGGTCAGAGGTCTGTTGGAGGAAGGAAGGCAGTGACATTATATTCATGGGTGTTGTTATAACATGGATATTAAAATGACTGGTAACTCCATTCACCCAGTGGGATTGTACTTGGGACTAAACTATGTCCAATGGCATAAGTGTTGACTTTACAACCCAAGGACATTATAATCTAATAATGCGCTATTTTGCTTTAGAAAAATGTATTAAAACGCAAACAACTTCCCCCTCCCCAGCATTTCTGCAAGCTTGGGTTGAGACCAGAAAGGCTTTTCTCACAATATCTAACAACTTGGCAAAACAGAAACAAGAAGTATTGGAAAGTCCCTTTATGTGAGAGTTTAGCTCAGTTTTGCATACTGGCTTCAGTAAAATGACATGCACAGTAAGGGACTATCCAACATGAGTGAGGGTGGAAAACCTGGCAATTAGATTAGAGACAACCATTTGGGGCTAGGAAGGGGGATGTTTTCAAAAACTTGTTTTGTGCGGCATTGGGAGGGATCCTGTGTAATTTTAGCACAGGGCTAAAATTTCAGTTTTTTATGTTCAAGTCCAAACATTTGTCCAGAATATCATAAACAAACCCAAATCCTGTCCTCTGCACATAGTGCCTTGTATGCCTTATGCACAGCCTGGAAGAAAGGGTGATGTGTAAATTGCACCACCACTAGAGTGGCTGAAGGACACATTATGCCTCAGTGTCACAGTTTTCTCCCTGCTTCCCACTTGCTCCAGGGCAGTGATTAAGGGAGTAGAATTTGTTTCTGGCCTGTATGAGCAGTAAATTATGACAGCCTACATCACCCGAACCAGTAGTTGGGGAATAGAAAGAAGGTTGTTCCCATTCCCCTCCTTACTCCTTCCTGCCCACTTTCTCTGATTAGTCCACACAGAGGATTCTTACTCTACCTTACTCCCATGCATGGGTGTGCAGTCTATGTCACAATCTAGCCCATTGTACTTTACATATCCAAAGCACTGTACAAATGTTAACTAATTGTCATGACACCTCTCTGAGGTAGATAAGTATTAACTTCATTTTACGGGGGGCAGGATGGGAGGAGACTTCCCCACGGCCACACAACAAGCCAGCGACAGGGCTGCTATCAGAACGTAGTTGTTCCTGGGCTCCCTTCCCCAACACTAGACTGTACTGTCTCAGGTTTTAGTAACACAAGAATCAAGCTTGAGGACAACTACTCTTAAAAAGGGTTGTAAGCAGGATTATGAATGCAGGTCTAATGCTGAGACCTAACAGCACTGACACAGAAAATATATTGTAATAGCTTTAAAATACGCAGAAAATTTAAGATTTGTTTTTATTATCCTCTACTAATATTTTTGCTGGGCTTTCTCTCAATAAAAGTTCATGAAGCTAATTTGGCAAACCAGAACAATTTTTTGTTTTGTAGAAATAAATATACTGAACTCTTATGTGTTCAGTGTTATGTGTACACTGTGTCTAGACATTAGGGTAATTAAAAGGAGGATTACATTTTCATTTCTACTACAAACTGACTTGTTAATCTTTTCAATATTTCCTCGTCACTTTATTCTGACTCGAAATCCTCTTCTTTAAAGAAGGTCAGATGAGGTCCTTTCACAGCTACTGCCTGTTGTAGCCTATAATATAGGAAATTACTGTTGTACTTCATGACTATCGTCCAAAGTTAAAACCATGTTTTCTTCATCACAGAGCTAGCCAGTGTTTTAGAATATACTGGTTCAGATTTAAATACAAGTGGGTGTTTATATATACGCACATTTGCTTACTTTCAACTTGTAATGACGTGTTTGCTATTATTGTGAGGAGAGCATTTTGTCAGCTTCCTCATTTATACTGAACTGAATGATATGATAAATAATAAATAAGAAGTGCTATAACTAGGAGTCTTATCACAGATATTGAAGCTGTTTAATGTGAATTACGAAACAAGAAGAAAAAGAGAGAACTATTTTAACTATGTGTATTGCAGTAGGATCTGAGAACCATAGTCACAGATCAGGACCCCGTTGTTTGCTACACAAACACAGAACAAAAAGGATGATCCCTGCCTCACACAGCTAAGATTCTAAATAGGCCCGGTTTAAGAGCTGGTATGCTGGCACTTTAGCCCCCTGTTTCATTGGAAAGTCATTCCCTCATAAGAAAATCAACTCAGTAAATTAAGAGAAGGATGAACGGAACTTTTGCTGTTGACCTCAGTGAGACCATGATTTCACCCTGAGTGAAAAGGGCTGATTGTCTCAAGGTTAGAGTATTAAAGAGACTGTTGTGTTTGTGGTTGTTGTTGTGTTTTCCACTTTTTGGTGGTGCCTGGTACTATCGCCTGGGCTTCCTCCTGTACAGAGGAGTTATTCTTTAGTTGTCCATTATGGGAGTTTTACACCTTTGAAGGAGCTGGTACTGGCCACTGTTGGACACAGAATATTGGACTAGATAGATCCCAGTCTCATCCAGTATGACAATTCCTATGTTCCTATATTCCAAATTTCTCTTATTTGTGACTTTGTTGACCTCAGTGGGCATACACTAGGGATGAACATGGCCCAAATTGTCTATGCTCTTTGTACAAGAGCTCAGTGATTTGAGCCTGCTAAACCCAGGGTTGTGAGTTCAATCCTTGAGGGGGCCATTTGGGATCTGGGGCAAAAATTGGGGATTGTTCCTGCTTTGAGCAGGGGGTTGGACTAGATGAGGTCCCTTCCAACCCTCGTATTCTATAGGGTGTGATTATTTCTATGACTCTTTTACATCACAAAGGCAATGTAAATGGGAATTACACGGTGGAACCAGTGCTCTGAAAATACTCACTATGAGTCTGTGGGGCTGATTTAAGGGACCTATATGAGCTCTGCTACTTGAGCCTACTGTCAGGGCCGGGGGAAAACAAGACTGGGTAAAGCTGTCCAGAGCACACAGTGCTATGACTATTATCTGTGTCTAAGGGCTCATGAGAGACCATGGGGATCAGAGCACAGCTAAAGCAGCACTAAGACATTCTAACTTACCAGGGGCTGGTCAGGGGTTGGCTGAACCAGAATATGGGGAGCACACTGGTGACTTAAAGCTACCTTTGTCCCTTTCTCCCTTCCTCCTTCCCCAAGCACAGGAATGTATGGCCAGATCCACCAAAGGAGTTAGGCACCTAAACCACAGTAACTCCCTTATGACCTTTAGTTCAGTGGTTGAGGTATTCATCCAGGCTGTGGGAGACCCCACTTCAATTCCCTACTCTGCCTGATGAGGAGAAGGGACTTAAACCTCTCCTACCTCTCAGGTGAGTGTCCTAAGCACTGGACTATAGTGTGTCTCACTGGAACATCAAATAAAGAGATCTATAAAGCCTGAGTGATTTTCTAGATGCCTAAGAGAATTGGGTGTTGCAATGCTGCAGTGTAACACATAAGACCCTTTGTGTCTCCAGGCTATAGTAACTGAGAATCTGGTCCAAAGAGTTTCTTCCTAACCAGAGGCGAATGTGTTCCTACCCTCATCTATAAACTTCCAAACTTGTATATAAACTTCCAAACTTACCACTGTCTGTCCTACACTTCCATACTAAATAGCAATGAGGTTATTCTGAAAACGTATGTGTTCCCTGTAAAATGAAGGGTTGCCTATGAATGAATGGAAATAAAGAAGATGACAGCTCAAGATATTAGTGAATGTAGGTAGTGAATGAATCAGCATGGTAATTATGCCAGCAAAATAATCATGCAAACTAGGCTGAGTGCATTTTACCAGGGCAAATTGTTAGCATTATCAACAATTTCTTGAAATCACAAGCTGTTTGCTGAGTTTCTGAATTGTTCCTACTATGATGCATATTTTTATGTAAATGAATGCCATTAAACAAATGCTCCTGCAGTGATGACACATGCTCCTTTCTGCGTTATCACAATCTCTTTCCTTAAGCACACAGTGGAAAAAAAATTAAAAGCTATTCATATCATCCAGTGTCCTATTTATGGATAAAATACATGGTTTTAAAAGGACATATATCTCACTTCTAGTGGGCACATGCCCTTGTCCAACCGTAATGAATGGAAGAGGGAGACATATTGGCCACAATATTGGTTCCTGATAAATCAAGTTGAACTTGTTATTTCAAATCCTAGTCTTTGTTGTGTGTCAAGCATTTCAAGAGTTGTATTATTACATTGTATCATCTGTCTGTATTTGAGTCTTCAAATCAAAACAAAGATTCAGTAGCATGTTTTAATGATATATTTTTAAAAGAAGGTTAAAAATAATCATTTAAGATTTTCATATTTGGTTTACTGCCTTGCTGTATGCCCCGTAGTGGTCAGTCTAAACTAACACCACAGCTCCCTTTCTTAAAAGAGAAGGATGATAAAAACTTTATCCAAACTTTACATTAAACAGCATCATACAAGAGGAATAAAATATCTCTGCCATGAGCCTCCACCGTGTGGATGTAGATGTAGCCATGTCGGTCCCAGGATATTAGAGAAAAGGTGGGTGAGGTAATATCTTTTATTGGACCAACGTCTGTTGTTGAGAGAGACACAGAACTTTCGAGCCACACAGAGCTCTCCCTCAGGTCTGGGAAAGGTACTCCAAGTGTCACAGCTAAATGCAAGATGGAACAGATTGCTAAATTGTCCAAGCGAGCATTCATCACATGGGAATACATGTCACTCTCTACAGATATTCTCATTGAGCCTGGTAAGGTCTACACATATACAAACCTTGCCATTTGATTTGGGAACCATTATGATGCCTGCACACCATTCAGTTGGGATGTCCATTCTGAAAATGACACCCATCTGCTCCATGCAGCTGAATTCTGCTTTTACCCTGGGCAGTAAAGGGAGGGAGCCTCTTCTAAGTGTCAACAAAGCAAATGACTTTGAATTTGGTATATATTTAATGTGGTTTTCTCCCTCTAATTTCCCAAGTCCTTGGAATAATTTTGGGAACCTCTTCCTGATCTCTGGTTCCAGGTCCATGGTGGCTGGTTCTATGCTATAACTAGGCACAGGGCTCTGATTGCTGGGTGGCCAAGTAAAGCAGTGCATAGGCCAACAACAGCATAGACTTCTTGGGATGCAGTCTTCTTGCCAAGTATTAGAGTGGCCCAAAAATTTCCTTTCATGGTTAATGGGGACTGTCTGGGTCTTTCAATATCTCTTTTGTCTCTTGAAGTGTTGATGCTTTCATCCTCCTATAAAGTGATTCTGGAATCACTGGTACATAAGTGCCTGTGTCTATTTTGAAGTCTATTTATACTTTGCCGAGGGGATTGTGGTGATCCACAATGGTAGTTTTTGGTCATTTCCTGTGTCTCCAAGGTTTAAGATTTGTGGGTTTTTTTGGTGTTGAAAGACAGCTGTTACCATGTGTTTAGACTGGCAGACTGCTGCATAATGACCCCATTTGAGACATTTCCGGCGTTTGGTATCCTTTGCTGGACAAAATCATTTGCCGTGAGGTGATTTGTCACACCACGGGCATTGTTTCCTTCTCTTTTTGTATTCCTTTTTTTTACTCAATGTTAGCATAGTTCTCTCTGAATCGCTTTGTACTTGTACTGGTCTGGGTGTATATTGTTTCTTGGCATTCTGAGGCATTTTCCTTGTCATGCCTATGGCTTCTACATGTTATTCCTGAGAAGAGTCTGTTGCCTCTTTATGGACTTTGAAGGATTATACGCTTGGCTGTCTCTAGTGTTAGGTTAGGATCATTTTGGAGTCTTTCTGTTAGTTGGCTGTCCCTCAGCCTTACAGCAAGCCTGTCTCCGATAAGTTCTCCATTTAGCGCCCCCTAGCCCCAGTATTGGATTAGGTTATACAGGGCTGTTATGAAATGATTTGCTAATTCACCTTTCTCTTGATTGTGTAAGAGAAATCATGCCCACTCCAAAATCACATAGCAGTGTGGCATGAAATGCTTACCCTGTTCTTCTTTAACTGGATTGAACTGTTTCATCTGAGCAGCTGTGAGGCTTCTGGAAAGGATAATGTCCTTTGCTGCAGGTCCCATTGTATATAGCAGATTATTAACTTGTTTCTCCTCTGATTACTGATCTCACCTGATGGAACCTTTGGAATCTGCTTATCCAGAGTGGCCATCCCTGCAGGTGCTGGAAATAGAATTCTGCTGCAGGTGGTGTTTGGAAAAGGGCTGTGATGGATGTAATCGTCTCGGCTGTTTTACCAGACACTAGATTTCCCTTTGGCCCCCTTTTTCTTTGTTGCCTCTGTGGGGAGTGGTGTGGTCTTTAAGGAAGCAAATTAGTGGTGTTGTGGCCTAGTATTAGTTTCAGTGTCCCTTCCTTTCTTATCCTCACTCCCTGGTACAACCTAGACTCACCATAGCAGTCCTGTATCTGTTATGTATGATAGCTTTCCAATAGGGGGAAGTCTGGTATGATAGTATGCTTATGTATAGGGTAATGTTAAGGAGCTTAGAGAACTCTACTTTCAGGAAATGCTTGATGAGAGAAAATGGCTTATGTGGGGAATAAATAAAGCTTGAATATGGCACTCCCTCTTCTCATGCTTGAACACTGTATTGTTGGCCTTGCTTGTGATTTCAGTGGGAGTTGAGGTTGCTCTGCACCTCACAAAAGGCTGTGACATGGTGGTCACCTTCAAGCAAAGAAAGCAACAAGTGTGCAAAAGGCATCTGGTTATTTTTGATATAAACAGGATGTCACAGTGGAACAAAAAAACAGAACTAACTCACATACATGGAATACTAGGCTCCAATCGTGGAAAACTCAAACGATCTGTCACCTGGATCCCTGACTCAGAAAGGTGGAAATTTAGCTCCCTTTCCCTAAGAATTGCCTACTTTCTGCCTGCCCACTCCATGCTTGTGGTTCACCATTTTATAGGTGCCTTTCTCAGCACGGTCCTCTGGGTACCACTTTTCCTCGACTGCTACAGACCTTAAAGATTTATTGTCTTGAATTCTTTCTATATTATTTTCCCCTGACTTTCGTTTTCTCTTCTCTAAGGAGGTTGTGCATATTTTCAAAAGTGTTCAGCACCTAGGAGGTCTAGGCCTTTGTTTCCTTCTCTAGGGGTGTGCCACTCTATTAAGGCTTTGAGAGGTGGAGGACATCAGCCTGAATGCTGTGAGTCTGGGCACTTCCACAGGCATGAAACAGCATGAAAACACCTAAATATTTGCTGTATAACACATGTAATTACTTTTCAATGACTCCTATAGTCACCTCAAACAAATGAATGTACCTGTTTGCTCTGAATTAGTCCCAGAAATAAATGTCCCCATTTTAAAACAATCTTTTTTTTTTTTTGGCAAACAGAGTCTCCCTTTTGTATTCCTAGAAAGCCATGAAAGAACTGAAACAAGGCTGTAAAATGTTTAGCTTTTCATGAAACTAGTGAAAATGATAAGGGGTGGGAGTGGGGATGTTCTACCTGTTATGCTGCCAGGAGCAGTGAGCTTAAGACTTTTTTTTTTTTTTTTTTGCATAGGTGTACCTACTGGAAGAGGAAATAAAAATCTAATAGCCATCCTCCAGCATCACAGGCTAATGGGGTATTATAGGCAGAGTAAATCTGCTCTTCGCCACTGTTCTGAGGTTTTTAGAGTAGTTTCTCATCAGAAGCTGCACAGGTTTGGAAACTTCATGGAACTGGCAATGGTTACACATATGTGTTCTAGCCAATAGGCTGCATGAATGAAACAAATGGGAAAAAAATAGTCTACCCTAAAGTTGTTAGAATCTAATCCTGACCTTCACTCAAATAATGAAATGCTGTCTCGGTTTTTCTTACATTTGCTCAGGGTACATGAAGACTGATCTGCTTTTCTTGGGAAAAAAGCCTGCTTATGTAATTGTTTCTTTCAAGAATATAGACACAGTTTTACGAACACTGATGCACTGAAGTAAATTCTAACTTTAAACACAAATAGACCTTTCCTTCTGTTGTACGAAGTCAACATTTACAATTGGAAGTGTAGCACTCTTTGTGGCCTTACCTCTGTAGATGTGCTTTAAATGAATGTTCTTTTTGACTAGGTGAGATGCACACCAGTCAGAAAAACAAGGGGCCAGGAGGATAAACTAAGCACTGCCAAGATAAATTTGTGCAGGGAGTTTGTTCAGCATCATTCAAGCTGTAGGTAATTTCTGGTTTTTACTTCACAACCGATTAGATGTCCCCCGTTTCAGGCCAAGAATTAAAGTGACATGTCCACATAAATTTGGCCCCAAATTTAAATTTCGGAAAAAGAAGCCTTAATAAAATCTAATGCTGCCAAGGAATGTCTGCAATGAAAACAAACATAAAAACACCTGTTGCTTTTAGAGAAAGGTTCTCTTGCAGTAGTTGAAGTCCAGATGTTGCAGCACTTAGAACCTGGTAGTGAAAATGACTGAACCCACGTAAAACTTGACTCCATTGACTTTCATTGTCCAAGTAGTGAGAAATACACAATGTTAACTAAAAGCTGAATAGCGACAAGCAAACAAGATTTTAAAACGTTTTCATCTTTAATAATCTGAGACATATATATCTATTTACAGCACAGGATTTTTAAGTTGACACCTCTGACTTTATTACAAACATATCTGGTATTTCATGTTTAGTACTATAAATTATTTATAGCAGAAATTGTGAATCATAGATGAGGACGTACAAAGTGACTCTTGCCAGTGCGTGTTGCTTTGGGGAACCACTGCCACAGCAGTCCAGGTAATTGGCAAGTATTTTTAACTGAAGTCTTGTAGCAGTTGTCTATAGTTTCTGCATATAAAAAAGTTCCAGTTCTAAGTTTCTGTCTTTTGCTGACAAGCTGTCATTTTCCGCCTCCCACTTACCCTGGTTTTTAACTCAGCGTCCATTATTTTAGTGATGTATGTTTCTGCAATTTTTATTATTTACATTCTATTCTATAGTATTTCATCATGCTACTATCTAATCAGTAATTAGTCACTGCTGGGCTGATTCTCCACTGCCCTCCATCTGGTGCCGTTATTAACACCTGTGCAAAGTGGACACAAAAAAGTACATTAGTGAGTGAGTCGAGAATTCTGATTTGGTACCAGTTTGGTGGGGAAGGAGGAACCAAGGAACCGAGGTTTCCTGCAGTAAAACTCATACTACATCTGAGGTGGAAATGAGGCAAACTCCAGAACCATGTGGATCTGAAACCTCTCTTCCAAGAAAATCCTGGTTACCATATGTTGGGAATGGGTTTCTGCTTGGCTGACTAGAAGATGGGGGCTAGGATGTTGGGGAGAAATGGATAAAGTCTTCCCTTTGAATTACCTCCAGAACTGAGAGTGAAACTAAGGATAGAGGTGAAGAGGAAGATGATCTTTTCCCTCAGCAGTGGGAGTCCTAGAAAGGAGAACCTCAGACTTGCTGGTGCAGGGTGCTTCTACTTCACTTTTTGGTGCTGATCTCCATCTGGAATCACTATGGCTAGAGCTTTTACAAAGAAAGTGGTAATCTGAGGAGTGATGGGCCCAAATAGGCAACATTTGTGCCTCTATTGGGGAAAATGCACCCTCTCCCAAGGATCAAAGGCATCAGTTATGGGAGAGTGTTACAGACATTTCTTTCCTTTCTCTCCCCCTTTCCAACCTGGTCTTTTTTTCCTGGATTCAGCCATTATGGCAGAAAAACAAACTAACCCAAGAGGGTTTGAAGGTAGCTTCATATGAAACCATGGAATCCCTAAAAATGTACTTTTTAAAAAGAAAAACCTGCAAACAACAATGTCCAGCTAGCACTTTAGAATAAGATTAATTCCTAACCAGGGAGGAAAAAAAGATGAGGTGGTGAGGGGGGAATGGCTGAGTTGGAAGCTGAGGAACCAGATAAAGTTTCTAGATGCTGCTTCATAGATTTAAGGGAACTGAAAATGCATGGGGACCTGTAGTCAGGTGGTGGTTGTCCCTCCCACTCTGGGTCTTAAGGAGGCCACACCACCTCACTACACCATTGGGATCTTGGCCTAGTATTCGGGGAATTAGCAGTTAGGCATTAGTATCCCGACTGGCCTAACGGGGTTGAACTCCCAGATAGGCAATTAGCTCCAGGCCGTAGGAAGAAACAGGTTCTCCCAGGAGTCAGTATGTCCTCATCCTGAGCAGCCAACAATCTATAGCTCTTGGGCTCCTTAAGCAGGGACTGGTCAAACACCGTAGGCTATGGTCTGGGGTCCCTTCGGCAGGAGCCAGAGCAATCCCAGAGGTCACTTAGCTCTGGGTTCTTGGTGAAGGGACAGAGTAAATCCAGTAGTCAGTGAGCTCTGGTCTCTAGTTGCAGAGACAGGGCAAAGCCAGTAATCAATTAGCTCTGAGCTCTAGATGCAGAGACAGAGCAAACCCCAGGGATCAGGTATCCTAGCTCCGGCAAACACCCAACGAACACATGCCACTGGACCTAGAGAGGGAAGGCTGGCACGTAGAGTCTGGGCCCATCCTACTCCACTGGACCCCACCCAGGGCCCTAACAGTGGGTCAGCGGGGATCCAGCTACAAAATGCCAACTGTGCCTCAGGCAGAGCTACAGCTAGACTGAGATTGGATGTTCCTGGGCCACTTCTTCCCCTCTCCTTGGGATATACCTGGATCAGCGGGACGTCCTCCGTCTCTTCTGGGTAGGTGGCCAGCAGCAGTCCTGGCAGGTCCATGGCAGAAGCAATTTCCCTGGTGGGCAGGGCGCCACTGGGCTCAGCAGCAGGGTCAGCAGCCAGAAGTGAGCAGGATCCGTCTGCCTGCCCAGGTGTCCCAGCCCCAAATGAGCGGAAGGCCCCAACCTTTATATTTCCTGTCCCTGTTACATACTTCTGGAGGGAGGGGCGAGGCAGGGAGGCCACATCACCTCACTACAGGACCATACTTCCATAACCTGACATAAAGTCTGTGTGACTTCAGATGGTCAGAGCTTTCCAGAAAGTTTTGAGCTTTGGTTTATTGTACAGATGCATCCCAACAACAAGAATACTGGTAATACTCCAAAGGAGAATTCTTTAT
Source organism: Natator depressus (assembly GCF_965152275.1). NCBI lineage: Eukaryota > Metazoa > Chordata > Testudines > Cheloniidae > Natator > Natator depressus. The sequence goes on from NC_134234.1 coordinate 295,958,529, forward strand.
AGCTGGAATCCACAAAGAGTTCCTGTTTCATATCTCTGAGACATGTGCTTTCTATTAATGTATAGAGAAACAAATTCAGATAGTAAGGGTTTGTAGTCTCCAAGAAAAGAAGGAAATGGTGCTAATTCATTAGGAGGTACTCTTCCCTCTGAGTCAGTACTGAATCAATGCACCCACATAGCCTTAGGGAGTACTGTGTTGCTGGAGAGGCAGTCTTTCAGATGAAAGTTAAAATGTAGGTCTCAACCCCTTGTAGTTGTTGAAGGTCCCTTGCTGTGTGTCATTGAACATCCAGAGTTATAAAAGTTTTGAAGAGATATAAAACCTCTTGATTTATATCTTAAACCAAACTCTAACTACTAGGGATTAAAGTCAGATTATCCCACACCTGCCTATTATGGGGTTTCTTGTACCTTCCTCTATGGCATCTGGTGCTGGCCATTCTTGGAGGCAGGACATTAGACTAGACAGACCATGGATGTAATCCAGTATGGCAATTCCTATGTTCCAACAAAAGTTACTTTGCACCCACTGATATCTGATGCCATTAGCGAATGAATTTAAGAAGGAGAATCCCAAAGTGATTTACAAAATTAAATTATGGATAGCATCTTCTTTGTTAGAATGGGAAAAGCAGAGGTGGTTTTAGTTTTGCAAATCCTCATCCATCAAGATTTTACTTTACAAAACCAGAGGTGGCAAGGCTCTGGGTGCCATTTTATCTGAACTCTTGACCCCAAAAGCTTGCAGAGGTTTGCATAAATGAATCTTGCAATGGTCATATTTAGTATTTATATAGAGCCTGTCATCCGAAGATACTCAAAGCACTTTACAAGCTGTATATGTCAGGGTTAGCCGAATGTCAGCCAGTACACTTAGTGGTTTTCACATGTCTTTCTGGAACAACATGGGGGCAGATCTGGCCCACTACCTTTCAGACCTCCTGTGGCTTGGCCTGCTAGCCTGCCTGTCTTATGTCTTTGGCTAATGCATGTTTGACTGCAATGATGTGATACATGCTGATTTGAGCTGTAAGTAGTAATGTGATTGAAATATTTATAGGGAAGCCTGGCCTTTAGAATTATGTTGTTGAAAACATTCTGTTTAAAACTTGTCTTCCATTTACAGACTTTGATACACAAAAAGGACACAATGTCAGAAGACCGTAAACAAGCTATCAGCTCACATCTTTAAGGTTTTACATGCCAATTCTGTGATAGATTATCTGAACTGGATGGATTGGGTAACAATTGCTTTTGAAACCCCTTCACTGAAGAAGCTGTAAATGGAGCTAAATTTAGCACATGTCTTCATGATGGAGTCTCCATGTGGTTAGACCCTATAACTTGTTTTCTCTAAGAAACTGTTTTAATAATTCAGTCTGTCTGTGTGAAATGAATACCTGGAGCTAGTGAATTAATTATTAATGGTACTGGGACCTTTTTAATCAATTTACAATTGCTTCTGGCTTTTTCAGTGCCTTTACCTAGGGGCAGGGGAAGGAAGGAAAATAGTTCTCATCTTATTGCTAAAGATGATCTCTGCTTATACATCAGGTACACTGAGTCATCTATAGATTATCTTTGCTTAACAAGCACAGGTATCCCACTCACCATATTTATATTAGTTCCTTTCAAAACTTTATATACTGATTGTTTTTCATATCTGTTTTGTAATTACCTATATACATTTTTAAAAGATCAATATGCAATAATAATACTTTTGTCTTGTAAATGATGAGAGTTATGGAGTAATAACAATGAAATAAAAGTGATGGTTTTTTTAATCTATTCATTGAAATCGAGGGGATGGGGATCACAAGCTGTTTTTTTTTCTTCGCTCTGACAATTCAGATCATAGCTTAGAAGAGGTTGAAAACCTCTGCCCTAGTTGTCATTTTGAAAAGAAGATCAAGCAGGGGGTATAGCTTCAAGCACAGGAAATGGCAACGGGCTTAGTCACATGTATCCCATCTACCCCACACATAGGACCTGTTCTAAATCTCATTGAAGTCAATGGAAAGAGTCCCATTAACTTCAGCAGGCTTTGGAGCAAGCCCATAGCTGGAAATCTGTGGGCATACAGTAAAGCCTGCATAGAAGAGCTTTGTTCTGTGTTCGAAAGGTGCAAGGTAAAGAAATGGAATCCTGAGCTCCAACCAATAGTAGCAGCTTTGATGCTGCTTCATGCCTAATAATATATGCAATGGGATGTGGTACATGAATATGCCCCATTGATGACAGCTTGAGCCACTCACTCCTGCACAGAGTCACCGCGGAACTCAGCTTCATGGCACGGAGGGGGTGAAAGAATCCCCTTTTGTTGAATTTCATCTTCCAGGCATTATACGTGTTGTGGAAATGTGGTATGTTCCCCTCCATAGAGAGCTTCTACAGCCACCCAGGATGCTGAAAAATTTTACTCACAATGGCTTAGACAAGTCAGGCAGCAGCAGCCATATTTACCCAGAACAGCTTAGGCTGGGATCTAATGTATCTCACCTCCTCAAAATCATATACAAGGCATTTGGGGCAAAACTTTTTTCTCTCTAGTTATAACACTGCTAGCATAACATTGGAATGTACATTTATAGTGGGAATGACCCAGAAGAAAAAATACAGTGGATTTTTTAATATAACTGTCAAATATCTACTACCCTGTTGGCTGTTTGTTGCCCATTCCTACACAATGAGGAGAGGAAAGCATTGAACTTTTCTTTGTAGTTTGTTTTATTAACTTGTACTCCAGTTACAATTACTACATATGTCACCTAAAGCTACTAATGCTATTGGATTCGTAGTTACAGGGATGTATGGCAGCAAGTTATCATTTTTACTAGTTTTATGATTCAGTATGGGTTGTGATTTAGACAATGATAACAATAAGCTACTGGGCACATATGTGACGAAGTTTTTCATTCCAGGATATCATAATTTAAATCCCCAGAGCTTAGTAATATATGGTTTAGAGCACTAGAGACAAGAAATTACCGTATGGATTAATGGGATGAACAATAGTGAGTATCATTTTTGGAATCCACATGTTAAGGAGCTCATTTGACTGTAGATGTAAGTTGGCTTTGCAGACTTACGTCTATCTATCCAGATACTTAAATGGTTCTTCTGTATATCCCTCTCCTCATTGTGTCTGAGGCTGAGATCCACAAAGGTACGTAGGTGCCTAAACCCCAGATTTAGGCACCTAATCCTAGTTTTAGCCACCACTGCAATCCACAGAACTCCTGCTCAGCTGCTGCTGAGCTCTATAAGGGCCTAAACTCACATGACGCCTATGTTTTCAGAGTAAAAGTTCCCTGTGTGTCTAAGTTTCTGCCTCTGGGCATCTGCACTGCAGCCCCACTCTAGGTGACTGGACACCTATCTCCTGCCTAAGCCCCAGAGCGATCCATGAACTTGTGTAAGATAGGTTCTCCTCTGCCTAGCTCACATGTGGGGCTCAGTCAGTAAGTGTGCACAGAGGCTACCTACTGTATCAGGTGCCATTCAAAATCTGGCCAGGGGAGGTAGTGATGCCACCCACCTTATAATTTTAGCCCAGTAGTTAAAGCACTCACCTGGGATGTGGGAGACACAGGTTCAGTTTCACTCTCTACCAGAGAGGGAGACAGGATTTGAAGAGGGGTCTCCCATCTTTTCAGAAGGTGGGCTAACCATGAGCTATGAGATTTTCTAATGGGATGGGGATTGGGGAAGGCGCTGTCTCAGTCTCTCTTGTTGAAGCTGTTTCACTGTGTATAAATAATTAGATAGACATTGGATCAGGGGGATTGGGCCCTGGGTAGGGTGACCAGATAGCAAGTGTAAAAAATAAGGATGTGGGGAGGGAGAGGGGGAACAGGTTGCCCATGTAAGACAAAGTCCCTAATATCAGGATATCTGATCACCCCAAATCTGGGTCCCACACTTCCCAGGTGGGGGCCCTAACCACTGGACTATAGAGTCATACTGTCTCTCTTTGGCCCAATGATCTTTTAAGTCCCATGGTGGATCCGGGCCCTGAGTGCCTCTCATTAATTAAAAAGATGACAACACGCTCAGTCTCTCTCTCTTCCCTGCCCCAGATCTGCAGTGCTCTTTTCTCTCTGTCTTTTTCCTTTGCCACATTTATCAAGATCAAGAATATGAGATAGATCCACAGTTGATAGAAATTGTCATAGCTCAACTGAAGGCAATGAAGCTATGACAATGTACTCCAGCAGAATATGTGTCCATTTTTAAGGATCTGATTTTCAAAAGACCTACACATCTAACAGCTTCCATTTAGGCACCTCCCCTACTGGGTGCTGAGATCTCTTGAAAATATGGCCTTCTCTCTTTGGTGCCTAAAAGGGTGCTGAGTAGAGCTGGTTGGGAAAACTCTGACAACATTTTTTTCATCTGAATTTACTGATTTGTCAAAATAGAAACATTTTGCAGAGACATTTCACAGGGAAGTTCTGACAGAACCATGCCTGCCTGCCTGCCATATAAGTTTCCAATAGAAACCTGCCAGGAAACCTGGCATATCACCCACCCAGCTGCACAGTAGCCCACCTGGCACACCAATGGAAAGCTGAGAGCCCTACCTGCCACATTTGCATCTCCTTGGCAGCCTGGTGTCACAGGGCTTTCCGGTTCCCCAGGTGTGGGCAGCCCACCAGGCAGAGTTTCCTGAAGCCAGGGCTCCATTCCCTTTGCCGAGAATTTTGAAATGTTGGGGTTTAGTTCAGACTCGGAATGTTATATTTTGAAATTCTCTGTGAAGTGGAATTACCTCCCCCCCCCCCAGCTCTAGTGCTGAGCATTTTTGAAAATCTGGCCCTAAAAGTTTTTCAGGGATTACAGAATTAAAGGTCCTCTTTTAAAACAGGGAGCGTTCAAAATCACTTGTATTGGTAGTGGGTTCTCTTGGCTGCAATGAGCATAAGTTTTGCTCACAAAAATATTTGTAAGCGGAATTCTTCAGATGAAATTATTCTAAAATAATTTACTTGATATTGGGCCTTCTGAAAGGTGCTTTCCCAGATCTGCTCTGATGGTTCTTAATAAGCACATTGCTTTTAAAATTACCTCCCAAACTTCTAGTCTATTAAGAATAATAAGCTTTTTGAATCGCCATTAAAATCTATGCTCCAGGCTAGCCTTGATTAGTAGAGTGACATTAGGCTTTCTTCTAAGTTCTAATTTTGCTTCATCATGATCTGTAATATTAGTTCAAAATCCCTGCTCACACCACCTTTCATTTCTACATTAGTCATTAGACCATTGTGGCAATCTAGCCCAATCTGCATAAAACAGGTCATAGAACCTCACCCAGTAATTTCAGTGCCAAGCCCATAGCTTCAGTTTGAGCAAAAGCATATCTTTTAGAAAGCCATCCAGTCTTGACTTAAAGAGACTCCACCATGGCCCTAGGGAACTTTTTTGAATGGTTAACTACATGCACTGATAAAAATGTGCACCTTACTTCTAGTCTGAATTTGTCTAACTTCAGTTTCCAAACACTGGACATTGTGATGCCTTTTTCTGTTAGATTAAAGGGCTGTCTGCTATCTGAAATCTTTCTCATGTAGGTACATGATCAATTCACCTCTTAACCTTCTCTTGGATAAAATGAAGTATCTCACTATAAGGCATATTTGTTGCAGATTTCGAATAACTTGTAAAGAATTTTTTTGATCCCTTCTGATTTTTCAGCTTTATTTGGACACTTACTAGTCAGGACTATATTCTGCTTGCACATAACAAATAAACCTGGGTAATCATAGAATATCAGGGTTGGAGGGGACCTCAGGAGATCATCTAGTCCAACCCCCTGGTCAAAGCAGAACCAATCCTATTTTTGCCCCAGATCCCTAAATGGCCCCCTCAAAAGAAATCTGATGAGGTTTAACAAGGACAAGTACAGAGTCCTGCACTTAGGATGGAAGAATCCCATGCACCGCTACAGACTAGGGACCGAATGGCTAGGCAGCAGTTCTGCAGAAAAGGACCTAGGGGTTACAGTGGACAAGAAGCTGGATATGAGTCAACAGTGTGCCCTTGTTGCCAAGAAGGCCAATGGCATTTTGGGATGTATAAGTAGGGGCATTGCCAGCAGATCGAGGGATGTGATCGTTCCCCTCTATTCGACATTGGTGAGGCCTCATCTGGAGTACTGTGTCCACTTTTGGGCCCCACACTACAAGAAGGATGTGGAAAAATTGGAAAACATCCAGCGGAGGGCAATAAAAATGATTCGGGAACTGGAACACATGACTTATGAGGAGAGGTTGAGGGAAATGGGATTGTTTAGTCTGCGGAAGAGAAGAATGAGGGGGGATTTGATAGCTGCTTTCAACTACCTGAAAGGGGGTTCCAAAGAGGATGGATCTAAACTGTTCTCAGTGGTAGCAGATGACAGAACAAGGAGTAATGGTCTCAAGTTGCAGAGGGGGAGACTTAGGTTGGATATTAGGAAAAACTTTTTCACTAGGAGGGTGGTGAAACACTGGAATGCGTTACGTAGGGAGGTGGTGGAATCTCCTTCCTTAGATATTTTTAAGATCAGGCTTGACAAAGCCCTGGCTGGGATGATTTAGTTGGGGATTGGTCCTGCTTTGAGCAGGGGTTGGACTAGATGACCTCCTGAGGTCCCTTCCAACTCTGATATTCTATGATTCTAAGGATTGAATTTACAACCCTGGGTTTAGCAGGCCAATGCTCAGAACAGTGAGCTATCCCTCCCTCTCACACTGACACCTAGGTAGCCATCAGCTATTAGTGCCTTGAACAATTCATCTTTATCTGTTAGAATGAGGTGTATTATAGAATTACCCCAAGTTGGCTGCAATATTTTTTGTCTTAGAAAGTTATCTATAATTTTTAGAAACTGCAAGGATGTTTTACTAATGGAAGCTTGAGACCTCCAGCATGTGTCCCACAGATTGAAATCCTCCATGACAATGCAATTTTTCTTTCTACACATTATAGATTGATGTTTAAGATGTTACTCATCCTGTTTCATTATCTGAGTTGGTGGCCTATAACAGACCTCCACCAGTAGTGCATCTTGTGACTTATCACTTTGAACACTGATGAATAAGCATTTCCAGTCCTGTTCTGAATTGTCAGTAACTCAACAGCAATTAATTGTCTCTTCAATGTAGTGTCACCCATCTCCCGCCCTTCTCCCCACTCTCTTCCCTAAACAGAATGGTGTATCCAGAGACTTTAACAGATTTCCCAGACATATAATATATCCCATTAGGTTTCAACAAAGTCAATCCTATAAAATTTCCTTTAATAAATTATCTTTTGAAATTCCTCATGTCTATTCCCCAGGCTTCTAGCTTTGGTATATAGGCAACTGAAGAAATTCTTCTAATCTCATCCCTTCACATTCATGCTACCTGGAATATGAGTTTTATGTTTAAGCATATGTAGTGTTTGCCCCCTCTTATAGATGCTAATTTAAAACTTTTGTGGTCACCCAGAATTGGTGCCTCATCTACTGAGATGGAGGTGGTCCAAACCACATCCTCCTTCCTCATAGAAGGTGTCCAAATGTTCCAAAGAACCAAACCCCTCAACTTTACTCCACTTATCTAGCCAACAACTTATTTCCAATATCTGTCTTCTCTCTTGTGTGGGACAGGAAGTATATCTGAGAAGATCAACTGTATTTTTCTTTCCTTCATCTCCCTTCTGAGATCCTTGAAGACTCTGATCTCCAAAGTGTCTTCTGAAGCAATCTCATTTGTGCCAATCTGGATCAAAACCAACGGATCCTTTTCAATAGTCTTTAGAATCCTGACCAGTCTTTTTGTGACATATCTTGGCTTCACTCCAGGAAGACTGCACACAGTTTTGTTGTCCTTTTGTCCCCTGCAGAATGTTTTGTCCCCTCTTCTTAAAATTTGATTACCCGGTGAAGATTGTCTGTCATCTTTGGACTCTGTGATTTTCTTTTGGTTGTGCTTGACATCCTGAAGGACTGGTCTGAACTTCAATCCTGAGGTGTGTCCTTTGGAGATCCCTATTCCTTCCTTTAAATTGAACCTTCCAAAACATTCTCTGTAGCTGCTGCAACAACCCCTGAAAGTAATAGGATACATCCAGATGTATATATTATTTCCTGCTTATTTTTCCTTGTTTAGTCATGTATTACCAGTCCTCTATTTTTCACCCTCTCTTGTTTGCTTGAAACTAATATATCCTCTGATTGGAACTGGGGTGGTGCTGCTCAAATCTGATTGTCCAAGAACTCTTCAGATTCTCTCTGATGCTACATGTAACCCTTCTGCCCGTCAGAGCTGGCAGCAACAAGGGCCGGGTTCAATATCTAGGGGATCCATTCCAATAACACAATGCAAACTGGCTCGAGCCCCCACCCAGTGACCTGGGACAAATATATACCACTCCACTGGGCGCCTTCAAAAGACAATACTTCCCCTCTCACAAGCACATAGTCTGAGTGTAGCAAAAATATTTTAATATTTTTCTTTTAATAACAGAGAGAAACAATGTGGCATTATGTTGGGGAAACACCACCAACAGGATTCATAACACAACCCATGAGCAAAAACCCACCCCAAACAAATTGGGGCATGCCCTTTCCCTTTGGTTCTTGAGTCCAGCAACCCCAAATCACCCAAAGTCCCAAAAGTCCAGTGACCCAAAAGTCTCTGTCCCTGGTCAGGGCAGCCCCAGAGTTGGAAAGTTTATCTGCAGAGCTTTACCTCCCCACCTGGGTGGAGATGGGGGCGGGGAGAGAGAGGTAAGGGGCACCTTACATGATCTGAAGCTGACCGCCCCACAGCTCCATAGGCCTTTCCTCCGCTTTGCCAGCCGACCCACAAACTGCTTCTCTCGGCTCCGCTCTGCAGCCCACAAGCAGCTCCCGCCGTCCTATGAACTGCTCCACCAGCCTGTCCACAAGGCACTCCAGCCGTCCCACAAACTGCTCCACAATATATCTTCAGGCTCCCCCACTACTTAACACAACGCTCAGTGATTTCAGCTCTTAGTCAGTTCAGCTCTTTGGTGAATTCAGCTTGTAGTAGGGGAGCCTCAGTGCTGGTGCACTATTAGCCCAAAGTGAGCTCAGCAGCCTGTAACTAGACTCTTCATGGAATCAAAATTAGCTCTGATATTCCACAGTGGAGAGAGAAGGAAGTGCAATTAGCATGTAAGGCCCTCAGCAAGGGGCCCATGCCACCAAATATTAATACTTATCCCCAGCCTCTCTCTCAATTCAGAGTTTTGCAACCCATGACCCTTGCCTAGCAAGTGCTACTTAGTTGATGGTGAGTCCCTCCATCATAACAAAAGGCCAAGTACAGTTCCAAGCACAGTTCCCATAATCAGGGTAATAACAATTTATTCTTCCTGCCCCAATAACAGAGACACTGGGGATCCCACAGCAGCCAAAGTGACCATTTGGGCAGCTATGGCCTCATTCTAGGTGGGGTGGGTGTGTCTATGCAAATGAGATCGGCCCCTGAAGTTCTTTTCCACAACTTGCCACACCTCACCACCAGATGTCAGGGTGGAGCTCATCCGGACACTGCTTACATCCACAAGGCCAATAGCTGTCCTTTGAGACTACAGATCTTTCCTTCAGTACTTGTACTTCATGCACAGGAAGTCTCTCCACTAAGGCAGGAAAGAGAAAATGGCACATGCAGGAATGATAACTGTTCCATCACTGGCCATCATATTTGGTTGTGTAGAACTGTACCTACAGAAAAAGCTCTCCCTCTTGCAAATTCTTTCAAACACTCCGTTAGCCTCTGCTGTCTGTCTGCTAATGACTGTGCTTCTGAATGGGTGCTTATAGTTAGCCTCACTGGTGGGCACAGCCCTCTTACTGATAAGGAATGAATAACCAAGCAGTGACTTCAAACCTCAGGCCTGATCAATGGCTAAAGAGTCCCACAGTGACTCAACACTCACAGAGACATAAACAGACACAGAACAATCATACAAGGAGGGATTCACCCATGGTTTATCCCTGAGTCCTTCAGCTTAAACAAAGCTGCTGATGTAAAGGCATTGCAGTCTACCCTCCACTGGGCGGTCTGCAAGGGACCAAATAGATAGGTGGTGGCTGGCATGAGGGCATGGCTTGGGTGTCCAATGATGCTCTGATTCAGGACATCACTTTGGCAGTCTCCACATGTGAACCCCAAGTGGAAACTAAAGCTCCCTTCCTGACAGAACCAGAGTGAGTCTCGTTCCTCATGTGACAGGCCTTGTCGGCACTGGGAAATGCAGTTTGCACATCATTGTGCCAGTAGGTGAATCTGGCCCCATAGAGTAAGCAACATTCCATGCCGCAGAAAACTTACAATACAGTATGTCTGAAATGGAATGCTTATCAGACGAAGCCAGTGTTCAAACAGCAGGAACGTAAGACCAGTGAGATTGTGGTAATAATCCTGGTTCACTCTCTTTCTTTCTCGTTCCATGAAGGGAACTATGGCAATCTGCTCTAACCCTGTAAGCAGACAAAATCTTAAAAAAAACATGGCTGTCCTGAAGGTGCAGTATTTTTAATTTGACCCCGGTGGTGACAGCACTGAGTTTCTGAGCCAAAAGGGGATAATTGCAGCCTGCAACAGCTCTACAGAGATAAGATAAAAGAGCTGGTGTCAGTCAGAGAAAGGTTATATAATTATATGAAAAACCTGGGGAAAGCTTTCCTCTGGTATAATTTAGATCAATGAGGCGTGACAGATATATGGAGACTTGCAGACAACTCTATTTTGTATTAGAAATATAGATATGAAGATAAGCAGTGATTAATCTTAATTTTTGTATCACCAGTAACACTGAAATAAGTCATGTGGATGGAGGGTGTTTATTTCCATGAGAAATATTTCTTAGTATGTTGTCAATACTCCGGATATTATAAAAAACAGAGATAAGAACATAAAAATTGCCATACTGAATTTGGCCAATCATTCATCTAGTCCAGTAGCCTGTTTCTGAGAGTGGCCAGTAGCAGCTTCTTCAAAGGAAGGTGCCAACCCCCCCCCCCCAAAATCTAAGTGGACAATTATGAAGTAACCTGTCCCTCAGGGAAACTTCTTCCCAATGTTCCCAGGGAGTTAGTGTTTGGATTATATCCAGAACATATCCCTTTGATATTTTTTGCCAATTTAATGTAACTTTGGATGTCCTTGGTATCCCTATAAATATCTAATCTACTTTTAAACCTTGATTGGTGCTTGGATTGCATGCTGTACAGAGGCAGTGAGATGGATACCGTCAGGCTATGGGCTATTCTGGAGTGTGTTGCTCTCAATCTCTCCTGTTGAAGTTGTTCCACTTTGTACAAATACTTAAATATTTATTGGGGCAAAGAGTGAGACTGACCTGACTCTATGGCCTGGTGATTAAACTGATCTCCTGGGCGGTGAGAGATGTGGATTCAAATCCTTACACTGATGCAGGTATAGCAAAGATTTTATAGCCTGGTGGTTAGGATGCTCAGTTGGGAATTTGAGTTCAAGGGGGATTTGAGTTCAAATCCTTGCTCCCAAGTCAGGATTCAAATCTGGATCTACCACATCTCAGGGCAAATGTTTTCTGAAGCTGGCCCTGAAAACATTGTTCCCAGTCAAAACTAATCAGGCCGAATTCATGAATATTTTCAGATTGACTGAAACAGCATTTTTTGACAAATAAACTCTACTTCTAAAATTTTTTTGCACAGGTCAACTTCCGACCCTCTCTTTATACATCCCCACATTTTGTTTGCTTTTTTGACCTCTGCTGAACACCGAGTGGAGATTTTGATCGAGATGTGCACATGATCCCTCAGTTCTCTTCCTGAGTGGTCACATTTAATTTAGAGCCCTGTGGTGTGTGTGTGAGCAATTCAAATTTTATTCCTTTCCAATGTACATTATCTTGCATTTGTCAGCAACTGAAACCCAGCTGGCAAGCTAGCTCTCTTTCTATTTTTAAAGTTTTAAGGAGGATGTGTCATTCCACCTTATATGCATCAAAAATGTAAAAAGGGCTCTTCTTTGTTGTCATACCTTTAAATATCACCAGCTAAACATGTACAGAAAATACCACAGCTTTGAACACTCCAAAGGTCTCCTTTTAAATTCCCACTTTCCCAGAAGAAGAGACCATTGTGGGGTTAGACACCAATGTGAATACTGGGGCATATTCTGGCTTCTGATGCACACACTCATGGGGGTCCCATTTCACTTTAATGGCAGTTATGCAAACAAATCCAAAACCAGATTATGGCCACTTTCAGTGATTTTTTTTAAAGTATTACAAAGAAGAAGAAAAATCATTATTACTTTCTTTTTAATGTTTTACTATACTGTCTGCATAATTGTAATGAGGAGATTATTAAATATTCACAGTGAGGTTTGAGAACCTCCAAAACGGATGTTTTCATACTTGTAGTGATTCATATTCACAAAAGTATTGAAGTTTTGAAGACAAACACTCACAAATAGGACCAATTTTTAAAAAAGATTTCTACATTTTTGAAATTTGAAATTCTGAAACTTAGAATTTTAGTCAAAGTTCCATTCTTTTATCCAAAGATGAAGAAATTTGAAATGTTTCATTCAGTGCAAAAAATTATGTTGTGAAATTTCCAGTGGAAATCAATGGGGTTCCCAGATGAATCCTATTGGAGGACTGGGGCCTGCATGACCGTGGCATATTTCTTCTTCACAATGTGTCCTTCTCCGCTCTGCTGGCATGTGGCTATGTTGTGTAAAATAGCTGAAAAAGATTTCTGTATGAAAGAGGTATCCCGAGGTGACCATGCCAGCTCTATGGCTCTGACTTCTCCCATCTCTCCCTGTAACTGTATGCTGGGGACAGGAGACTACAGGGCAGAACACATGGCGTTCTGCCTGACCTCTGGACAGTGCAGTAATCCCTGCAGCTCATTTAATTTAAAATAGCCCTTAGGACCAAGGTCTGTGGCACAGAAAGGTGGCTTACATTCACTTTTTCTCCCTAGGCTCTCCTCATTTGTGCTGAATCCCAGCTCTGGACAGCTGAGAATCTGGTCCACTGTCTCAGTATATGGGCCTGATCCTGGAAATTCTCACTCCTACAGACATTCCCACTCAAATCAATCAGACTACCTGTGTGAATAGGGACTTCTTACTTGAGTAAGGATCTGTCCAGTCATGTCATGATTTTTTGGAAACATTTTGCTATCTGCCTTCATTAATATTCCCCAATGAAATTCTATCCATGAAAAGATACAGTATGTTCACTGTATATTTGAATAAGTTCCTTTTCTTCTATAGTCCATTTTCTTCTCCTTGTTTACACATAATAGTAAAATGTCTATCTGACTTTCTAGGTGTCCTGATGACATACCAGATATTATTTTTCTGCATTCTTCTTTAAAATAAATCAAATTGTTTAAGTGATTGTGCATGAGTATTTAAATTTGGGTTATATTGCCTTAGAAGTGAACAACAGTTTTAGGCTCTGCTTGGACTTGATCGAACAACTTCAAGTTTTCTTTGTGAATTAATTTATCTATCCATTTGAGTCCTCCCTGCAGCCACAGTTGATCTTTACTGCACAACCTGGCTTGTACCGTGGGTCTGCAGAAAAATCAATTGATCTCAGGAAAGAAAAAAAATCACCCCTCTTTACTCTATTCCTCCCAAACGTTCAGTTTAATTTTCACCTAAGGGCAAACCATTTTTATTTCATTTAACTTGTCTTTTCTAATAAATGGACACGTTAACAATGTCCACTAATATAGATGATCATTTTTTCTATTTTAATCTGAGCAGGTTTTTTGGCAATTTATTCTCCAATCAGAAATCAATTTTAAAGAGGGCATGTAGTAATTTCATAGGCAGTTTGATGGTTACAGTTTTTTCCAACATTCTGTGTTCTGTTTTCAGGGATAAAATCATTGGAGCACAAACACTGTAGGAGTCGGGGTGAAACATTCATTTTTAACATGTCTATTCTCTCTGCTAAGAATACTGGTAATATTTATCCAAACTGTTTTTCAGACACCTTTAATAATAATAATTTACACTCTTCCTCTGAAGCTCTCAAAAGGTTGGCAGTGTTTGCATGCAAGACCTCACCCTGTTAGCAAGTGTGCATCCTGCTGAGAAAGTGTTACATGGATTTTGCTGATTCGTTGGTGCAACTTGCTCATTACCCAGCCCATATATAAAAGAGAGGGGAGTAGATCAGAGGATGTCAGGTCCCAAATGATGGAATGAGAACCTAAGGACCAGCCCACTCTGGGGATATGTTTTAGGCTAGTATAAAGTAACCGTGGTGGCAGCCATGCCTGAGAATGCTTGGGTTGGGGTTTCATATAGTGCAAATTTTAAATTATCTGTGGTTATAATCCAGACCCTGTTGGAAATATTATTATTAGTACAGGATACCACCATGACACCAATTCAACCATAAATTCCCTTATTAAATCTAAGGACCAGATGGCCTTTATATTGCTGCTCCAAATATGCCTTAAATGCCTAGGCAATCATCATACCCATAGAGTAACATGCAGTCAAAAGAAGTGATCAGATACTTACAACAGAACTAGGCCCGGGACACTCACACCCATGTTGGCTGGCTCCAGATTGGGTAGGCAGGCACTAGCAATGAACCTTCAAAGAGACTTGCCTTTTATACCTTATTTATTCAACCAATAAACAATTTGGTTGTTGGAGTGCTGGAACAATTTGTATAGTGGGGGTGCTGAGAGTCATTGGACCAAACTGCAAACCCTGGATTTGATGGAAACCACTTCAAGCCAGGGATGCAGCAGCACCTCCAGCACCCCTAGTTCCCGCACCTATGTTTATAGGACCTATGTAACAGAAGTCCCTAGTCTGTGAATTCCTTTCCTTGTTAAAATTAGCTAAAACCACCCTTGGTAATTGGGGCCTCTTCTTCAAGGAATTTTCATTCTATCTCACTTACACTTCCAGTCCAATATGTACAATAACGCATAACATCCTTCCAGATGAAATTGGTTAGAATCATCCTCTGAGGACTCCCCACAACTGGTAAATACCTACACTTTACATGGCCCACGAAAACATTTATTTTCTTTCCTCACTATGTGACCTCCTGATTAGTAGTAGAGTTGTAATCACCTGTGTGCAAATTTTCTGGATAAACTAAAATACTTAAATACTCAACAATTAATATTTTCTTATTGTAAATTTCTCACAAAGGACCCCACTTGTCCCCCTATACAGGAAAAGCCTGAGGAGAGGGAAGGAAACATCTCCTACAGTATCCTAGGAGCTCTTCTGTTGGTGGCGAGGGATTTTTTTGCTTGTGGAATTCCAAGGTCTCTATTTCCCGCCTCCATCCCCACATACCCTTATTTTGCTTGTCCCCTTTGCCCTGTATCCAGTCTCGCCCATTATTACTATCCCACGTATCTAGGTTTCCCATGGGAAACCAAGCTAAAGTGAGTTCTGCAGTGCAGTGGGACAAGCTATCATAAGTTAATGCAGACTGCATAATTCTAGTTGCACCCAGGGGTTCTGGAGGAGAGAATGTGCAAGAATCCAGCCGGCTTCCCAGAACGTAGATGTGGAGAAAAGCCCAGAGTCCTTTGTTCCTTATCAGGTCAGCCCTGTAATAGAATGGCATCAATTTTTCCCTTTTTAAAAACATCTGGTTTGTAATCGACATTCTTTCAAAATGTCAAACACTCTAGGCAAAGACAGACACTGTGACATTTCCAGCGTTTCTCAAATGCGGCCACAGTGGCCCCTCCCCCTCCCTGGTGCTCCTGGATGCACAGCCTTGGTTTTGCTGGGGATTAGGGTTGGGTTGGGCCCTGCATACCTCTGGAGACACCTGAAGAACAATGCTGGAGGAGCAGGCAGCTGGTGAGTTCCCCATCTTTCTAGGGGCGGTGGGGCTCAGGCTTTGGGCTTCAGCCCAGAGTGGCAGGGAGGCAGGCTCTTGTTGTGGGGCTTTGGGCTCCAGCCCCAGGCTTCGGCCACGCGGCTTTCAGTTCCGTCCCCCACAGGGCTTCACGTGCCAGCCCTCCGCTGCCTCCCCAGCCAACCTTCCCCCACATTGTCCCGGCTTCTGCTGCCTCCGTCGATCTCCCATCCAGGGCTTAATTTGTCCCCAGACTTGCAGGGCTGAGTAAGTCTGCTGTGAAAAGTGATACTTGTATGTTTGTTAATATCACTTTTCATACCAGACTCAGTAGCTAGCAATAAATAAATTATGTTGTTTTGGCCTTTCTAATACCTGATATGATCCATGTCTCCTAGTTATACATCCAATTTGATATTGGTATATTAAGTGTCCCTTTTAGAAATTCTTTTTGCTGTAATTTTTGTGACTAATTAATAATCTCTATGTACTTGTGAAATTGGTCTAATATAAATTGCACTGGTGGGACTCTTGTGACTCATATCAGTCAAGGTGGGATTACTACTCTGGCTTATCAGTGATAAGATTGTCATTTGCTATGCATTAGGTAGGATTTTTGTTCAAAATGTTTGGCCTATTTGTCTACATACATTTTGTGGATAAAATGCTGAAAGAGCAAGAGATTTCAAAAACTAAATATTTAACCTGGAGAGGTGCGTGATGCCAGGGGACTGAACTAAGGTATTAAAATTTATGAAGATCACATAGAAAACTGCCCAGTCCACTCTTTTCCACCTGTTCCATAATTTGAAGAGTCATTCAATTAAATAAATGGCTGGTAAAATTAGACCAGATAAAAAGCAGATTTTTCTATAACTTGACAAGGAGGATGAGCCAGAAATTACAAAAGTCCATTAAGGACTTTGCATTGCCAGTCTATTTTATGTGGAAGTGATGGGTGGCAGAACAAACCCAGAAATCTGGTAGAACTAGAGGGGTAGAAACTGTTATTGCTGAAATATTCTGTTTTGTCAAAGTTGAAATGTTTCATAGCGGCATATCTGTTTTGATGAACATTTCACCAAGAAGCTTTGTATGAGCAAGAAAGAGACACTGTAGGCTGGTGGTCAGGGCACTCGCATGGAGGACCTAAGTTCAAGTTTCTGCTCTGCCTGATTTGGATGAAAAACTCTTGAACCTGGGCCCCCCACATCCCAACCACCAGGCTATAGAACAAAGAAACATTCCATTTTTGTTCAAAGGTTTGTTCTTTTTTTTTCTCCCCAGTGTGGAATGAAAACAAAATTCTAAACCTTGAAAGTTGCTGCGAAATGATATTGTTGCTCTCTGGTCAGCTGTAAGAAGGAGTTCCCTAATTTGCAATGATGTTTGGAAGACCTGAATTTAAGAATCTGAATCTGAATGATGCAAGTATCTAAGATTCTCTGTCCCCTTCCTTCTTTCCTGGTGTAAGTGATGTTCTACACCAGAAACGCTGCTCCATTGAGGGCCCATGGCATGCAGCTGCAGAGACATTAACAAGAATCATAGAAATGTAGGGCTGGAAGGGATCTTGAGAAGTCCCCTGCGCTGTGGCAGAACCAAAATAAACCTAGACCATCCCTGACAGGTATTTGTCCAACTTTTTTTAAAAGCTTCAAAAGATGGGGACCTCCCTTGGAAGCCTAGTCCAGAGCTTATCTATCCTTAAAGTTTTTCCTAATATCTAACCAAAATCTCCCTAGCTGCAGACTAAGCCCATTACTTATTGTTCTACCTTCAGTCAACAGAGAGAACAATTGATGACAATCCTCTTTATACCAGCCCTTAACATATTGGAAGGCTGTTATCAGGTCTCCCCTCAGTCTTTTCTCAAGACTAAACATGTCCAGTTTTTCTAACCTTTCTCCATATGTCAGGTGTTCTAAATCTTTTATCATTTTTGTTGCTCTCCTCTGAATTCTTTTCAATTTGTCCACATCCTTCCTGAATTATGGTGCCCAGAATTGGACCCAGTACTCCAGCTGAGGCCTCACCAATGCCAAGTAGAATTGGACAATTACTCCCTGTGTCCAACTTGCAACACTCCTGTTAACACAGCCAAGAATCATATTAGCCCTTTTGCAGCTGCATTACATTGATGACTGAAAGTCAATTTGTGATCCACTCTCACTCCCAGATCCTTTTCAGCAGTACTACCACCTAGAAAGTAATTCCTGATTTTGTAGTTGTGCATTTGATTTTTCCTTCCTAAGCGAAGTACTTTGCACTTGTCTTTATTGAATTTCATCTTGTTGATTTCTGACCAATCCTCTAATTTATCAAGGTCATTTGGAATTTTAAACCTATCCTCCACAGTGTTCACAATCCCTCCCAGCTTGGTATTATCAGCAAATTTTATAAGCATACTCTCCACTCCATTATCCAAGTCATTAATGAAAATATTGAATAGTACTTCACCCAGAACGGACCCCTGCAGGGCTCCACTAGATACATCTTCCCAACTAGACATTTGACAAGACATTTACCTTGTTTATGAAATAATATGCTTTCTTAGCTGTACCACAGGTTTTCTATTTGGCAGTTCCCCACTGTTTCTTGTTTTTGTCATTCCAGTTATGCCAGTAAACTCAAGTTAAAATGGCAAATTCTAATCCTTTCCATGGTGTTATTGTTCGTGAATAATCCACTGTGAAATGGTCAGAGATGGCTCTTGATAAAATGATAGATATCCATTGTGTACTACTCACCAGTTCCTAGAGAGTAGAAATAAATCTATGCAGGAATGGGAATTATCTGAGGCCTGGTCTACACGACAAGTTTATGTCGGATTTAGCAGCGTTAAATCGAATTAACCCTGCACCCGTCCACACAACGAAGCCCTTTTTTACAACATACAGGGCTCTTAAAACCGATTTCTGTACTCCTCCCCGATGAGGGGATTAGTGCTGAAATCAACATCACCGTTTCGAATTAGGGTTAGTGTGAACGCAATTCGAAGGTATTGGCCTCCGGGAGCTACCCCACAGTGCACCATTGTGATCGTTCTGGACAGCACTCTGAACTCGGATGTAATGGCCAGGTATACAGGAAAAGCCCTGGGAACTTTTGAATCTCATTTCCTGTTTGGCCAGGCGAGCTCATCAGCACAGGTGACCATACAGAGCTCATCAGCACAGGTGACCAAGCAGTCCCAGAATCGAAAAAGAGCTCCAGCATGGACCGAACAGGAGGTACTGGATCTGATCGCTGTATGGGGAGAGGAATCCGTGCTATCAGAACTACGTTCCAAAAGACGAAATGCCAAAACATTTCAAAAAATCTCCGAGGCCATGAGGGACAGAGGCTGCATCAGGGAGGCAACACAGTGCCGTGTGAAACTTAAGGAGCTCAGACAAGTGTACCAGAAAACCAAAGAATCAAACAGATGCTCCGGGACAGAGCCCCAGGCATGCTGCTTCTACGCTGAGCTGCATGCAATTCTGGAGGGGGGCCACCACTACCCCACCCCTGTCCCTGGACTCCGATGATGGGGTACTCTCCGCCATGCCTGAGGATTTTGCGGACGGGGAAGATGAGGAGGAGGAGGATGAGCTTGAGGAGAACACACAGCACACCATTCTCCCCGACAGCCAGGATCTTTTTATCACTCTGACTGAAATACCCTCCCAACCCAACGAAGCAGGAGAAGGGTCCTCTTGTGAGTGTACCTTTTAAAATACAATACATATTATAAAAACAAGCATTTTTAATGATTAAGTAGCCTTGAGACTTGGGATGCATTCGTGGCCAGTATTGCTACTGGAAAAGTCTGTTAACGTGTCTGGGGATGGAGCGGAAATCCTCCAGGGACATCTCCATGAAGCTCTCCTGGAGGTATTCTAAAAGCCTTTGCAGAAGGTTTCTGAGGAGAGCAGCCTTATTCCATCCTCCATGGTAGGACACTTTACCACACCATGCTAGTAGCAAGTAATCTGATATCATTGCATGACAAACCCTGGCAGCGTATGGTCCTGGTGTTTGCTGGCATTCAAGCAACATCCGTTCTTTATCTTTCTGTGCTATCCTCAGGAGAGTGATATCGTTCATGGTAACCTGGTTGAAATAGGGGAATTTAATTAAGGGGACATTCAGAGGTGCCCGTTCCTACAGGGCTGTTTGCCTGTGGCTGAAAAGAAATCCTCCCCGCAGTTTGCCCCCCCCCCCCTACCGTGTGGCTTTGGCACTGAGCTGTTCACGTCTGGCTAGCAGCGATCTTCCCTGATACCAGCCACGCGGTGGGGTGAATGGGTAAAGCAATCATCCCAGAGAATTGGATGGGCGAGGGGGCGTTAGTTTGGTTTCTGCTGTTGCACGTTAACAGGAAAACCACAGCACTAAATAGCCAACTCAACATGCTTTGCTTGGTATGGGAGAGGAGGGTGCTGCTGTTATGAAGGTTGCAGAAGCCAAAAGACTATGGCTTACCATGGCCGCCTGCAAGCTGAATTCTGTTGCCCGGCACTGCGTATGTGATCTCTAACACCAAACCTGCAGGCACTCAATATAAGATGCAAAATGAGACCTTGTACCAAAATCATATGTGCTATATAATGTGAATAGTGTTGTTCACCGTGAAAGAGTATAGCCATTGTTCTGTAAAATGTATCTTTTTAAATACTTCACTCCCTTTTTTTTCCTCCAGCAGCTGCAAATCTTTCAAGCCTCTCTCCTCCATCCCAAAGGCTATCTCAGATAAGGCGGCGAAAAAACATACGCACGATGAAATGATCTCTGAACTCATGTAGTTGTCCAGCACTGACAGAGCTCAGCAGAATGTGTGGAGGGACACAATAGCAGAGTACAGGAAAGTGGCCGATGAACGTGAGGAGAGGTGGCGGCAGGAAGATCAGAGGAGGCATGATGCAATGCTGGGGCTACTGCAGGATCAAACGGACGTGCTCTGGCATCTGGTGGAGGTTCATGAATGGCAGCAGGATCACAGACTGCCACTGCAGCCCCTGTTTAACCACCCTCCCTCCTCCCCAAGTTCCATAGCCTCCTCACCCAGATGCCCAAGAATGTGGGGTCTGGAGGGGGAGGCCCCGGGCACCCAACCACTCCACCCCAGTGGACAGCCCAAGCAACAGAAGGTTGTCATTCAACAAGTTTTGAAGTGGCCTTTTCCTTCCCTCCTACCCTCCTCCCACACCCCATCTGGGCTACCTTGTGAGTTATCGCCCTATTTTTATAATCAATTAATAAAGAATACATGTTTTTTAAATGATAGTGACTTTATGTCCTTTGCAAGCAAGCTGTGATTGAAGGGGAGAGGTGGATGGCTTACAGGGAATTTAGAGGCAACCAAGGGGGCGGGTTTTCATCAAGGAGAAACAAACAGAACTGTCACCCAGTAGCCTGGCCAGTCATGAAACTGATTTTCAAAGCTTCTCTGATGCGCAGCACTTCCTGCTGGGCATTTCTAACCGCCCTGGTGTCTGGCTGTGCGTATTCAGTGGCCAGGCGATTTGCCTCAATCTCCAACCCCACCATAAACATCTCCCCCTTACTCTCACAGAGATTGTGGAGCACACAGCAATCAGCAATAACAATGGGAATATTAGTTTTGCTGAGGTCTGAGCGAGTCAGTAAACTGCGCCAGCAACTCTTTAAACATCCAAATGCACACTCTACCACCATTCTGCACTTGCTCAGCCTGTAGTTGAACAGCTCCTTAGTACTGTCCAGGGTGCCTGTGTACGGCTTCATGAGCCAGGGCATTAAGGGGTAGGCTGGGTCGCCAAGGATAACTACAGGCATTTCAACATCCCCAACAGTTATTTTCTGGTCTGGGAAGTAAATCCCTTCCTGCAGCCATTTAAACAGACCAGAGTTCCTGAAGACGCGAGCGTCATGAACCTTTCCCGGCCACCCCACGTTGATGTTGGTGAAACGTCCCTTGTGATCCACCAGTGCTTGCAGCACCATTGAAAAGTACCCCTTGAGGTTTATATACTGGCTTCCCTGGTGGTCAGGTCCCAAGATAGGGATATGCGTTCCGTCTATAGCCCCACCACAGTTAGGGAATCCCATTGCAGCAAAGCCATCCACTATGACCTGTACATTTCCCAAGTCACTACCTTTGATAGCAGCAGCAAAATGATTGTGTTGGCTACTTGCATCACAGCAACCCCCACAGTAGATTTGCCCACTCCAAATTGATTACCGACTGACCGGTAGCTGTCTGGCGTTGCAAGCTTCCACAGGGCTATTTCCACTCGCTTCTGAACTGTGAGGGATGCTCTCATCTTTGTATTCTTGCGCTTCAGGGCAGGGGAAAGCAAGTCACAAAGTTCCATGACAGTGCCCTTATGCATGCGAAAGTTTCGGAGCCACTGGGAATCATCCCAAACCTGCAACACTATGCGGTCCCACCACTCTGTGCTTGTTTCCCGGGCCCAGAATTGGCATTCCATGGCATAAGCCTGCTCCAGTAACACCATGATCTCCAAATTGCTGGTGACCGTGGTTTTAGAGAAATCTGTGTTCATGTCCTCATCACCGCGCTGCCGTTGCCTCCTCGCCTGGTTTTCAGGTGCTGGTTCTGCATGAACTGCACGATAATGCGTGAGGTGTTTACAATGGTCATAACTGCTGTGGTGAGCTGAACGGGCTCCATGCTTGCCGTGCTATGGCGTCTGCTCGGGCAATCCAGGGAAAAGGGTGCAAAATGATTTTCTGCTGTTGCTTTCATGGAGGGACTGACGACATTTACCCATAACCACCCGCAACAAATTTTTGGCCCCATCAGGCATTGGGAGCTCAGCCCAGAATTCCAATGGGCAGCGGGGACTGCGGGAACTTTGGGATAGCTACCCACAGTGCACCGCTCAGAATGTCGATGTTTGCCACGGTACTCTGAACGCACACCGCCAAATTAATGTGCTTAGTGTGGACGCATGCACTCGACTTTATACAATCTGTTCCCAAAAAATCGATTTCTGTAAAATCGGAGTACTTTTGTAGTGTAGACATGGCCTGAGTCACAGTAGAACACTGAATTTATGCCAAAGCTATTATTTTACATCCTGAAACTGCTGACCCTCCCCAATACCTCCCAAGTGGATATATAAATAGAGTATACAAACTGGCTATGAGCTGTGTAATTGTTCATGTTCTTCTTTCTCACATAAGTGCTTCTTTTTAAGAGGCTCACATCACAATTCTAGGTCTTTAAGGAATTCAGGACTCTCTTTGAGAGGCCAAACTATCCCTTTTCTGGCTATCAAAGACAAAATCTGGGAGTTATGTATTTGAGGGCATGGTAGAGGAAGCAATGTCACCTCCATGGCACCTTTCATCCACTCTCCAGAGTACCATCCTCCACTGATTTTGCAGATATCCTTATGGAAATCCAAGTAGGAGTTAACACAGCTTGAAACAGCATTAAGTCTTGCTCTAACCTTTCTGTGGCTAATACTGCATGAGTTGAGAGGAGGAAGTTTTGTTTTGGTAGGATTATTTTCCCCCACACTTCTTCCTGCGGGGCGAGCATGAGAACAAGCCACATGTGACAGATGTTAGTAATGTCACTTAATGCACTATTGGAAGGTACTCAGATACTATGGTGATGAGGGTGATATAAGGACATATATAGGCTAGAATAGATATTGCCAATGGTTCCTGTAGAAGCAGCATTGCTAGGATGAACAGGAACCCAGAGGAGCCATACAGATGAACAGACCCACTACTGAACAAGATGGTCCCTACCCAAGGATCGAAAGTTTGTCTAGCTCATGAGTAAATGGAGAACTAGAAACACTGATCTGTATTCCTTTCCAGTGTTCTTCACAGGCCAAGCTCCAAAACTTTACAATCCATTTTGGGTGCTCAGTTCATCTGTCCAACCATCTAATTACTTATAGGTTACAGAATATTTTAAAAAAAAAGTCCGTTCCATTTAGGTTCGCAGTGTACCATAGAAGCATCAAATGGGGGGAAAAGATATTTTTGTAGTTATTCAGGCATACTATGGTCCTAGACAGCTGAGCTAAGAAAGACCACTTCCTGGGCTTTAAAGCATTCTCATTTCTTTTATAGTTTTGGGGGGGTTAAAAAGTCTGTTCAACTCAAGGTGATTTTTAAACCCCTTCAATCCTGATGATACTACAGGGTGGACAGTGGTCATTTGTGCACTAGGAAAATTAGATCATTCCAAGGAGAATTCATGTTTGGTTGGGGGAGAGATTATGAAACAAAAAACTCTGCCGTCTAAATTAGTAGCCCAGATTAGATGCCCAGCATCCTAGATTGTGGCTACTCAGCTCCCCATCTAAATATCTAATGGGCATTTGAGCACCTGTCTGAGGTGGCCAAGTTTGAAAAGAGGCTTTGGGTTCCCTTGATCCGAAAACCTTTTGAAATGGTTTTTAAAATTTAAACATTTTTACTGTGCTTCAATCAGCACTTTTTGGAACTGCAGAATCAGTAGCAGCAGGAGGACTTAGCATTAGAAACATTTTATTTGAGGTTTCTGTTCAAGTGAGACAGATGGTTCTTTACATCAGATTGTATTTCTATTCTCTCTGGGAAATCCTTTACCTTTCATTTATCTTTTTCTCCCCATGAGTTTTTCATTTGCTCCCCCAATAATGAAATAGCTAGGCCACCCCCCCCTACAGAAAATAAATGAAACATTTAAACAATATTGAGCACTGAGGTTTCACAGTGGGTCAGTAAAAAGTCATTTGTCATGTTTCTGTAACTGTGATACACTGGGGAAAGTGCATATGTTTCAGTTCTTTCAGCCTCATATTTCTAGTTGTATAGTGGCCTTGTGACCAGCACCACTCTGGTCTCTAAATTAAACATGTAGGAAAAGTGATTTGATCAAGACTAGTTGAGAGTTTTCCATTACTTTGACTGGGTTCCTGGTTTATGTAGATGTGTTTCTGTGCTTATGGAAAATAAAACACATCAAAAAGGGATGAGGTTTTATGAGGACTGCTTTGACCTTCCTCACTCTAAACGTTTTGGCAAAAATCAGATGTTTGCACTGTGAACCTAATCCAACATTCATTAAAATTGGTGGAAAGTCTTTCACTGATTTCAGTGAACATTGGATCCAACTCTACATGAGCTGATGAAAATGTAATTTATTTGTTCAATATGTGTTCCACTTAAGGTAACCTTGTACATCTGATATGTTTTTTAAAGAAGTTAATGTTTTATCTAATAGTTCCAAAGGTATTTAAAATGGTTAAAAATACTTACCCCCCCCCCCCCGCAGTAGAATGGGATAATTAGATTGATGCATGCTTACTGGAAATTAGAGAGGCTTATTTAGTTGTTTAAGAACATTTCTGAAATACATAGATTCCCTGAATTCACAGGTTTGACTTCCAGGAGGGCTGACTCATCCCTTTTCACCTTCTAAATAAATAAATTCACTTCTATGCAGTTGATGGTGCATCCAGCTATTCATGGATGTTAAAGATGCTATAGTAATTTGTGTTAGAATACGGATTGTTCCTGGTGGCCTGGTTGCCAAAAAGTTTCTTGTTTCCCCAAGTCTTGCCCCACTGCTGCACGGCAATTGTCTGCCGATAGGCCGGCCACTTTGCTCTGGTTTGTTTGTGTGCTTTAGAATCCATGCAATATTAAGCATAATACATTTAAGGAACAATATACATTAAAATGGTGAGGATGAAGAAGAAGAAGAAGAAGAATTAGAGTGAAAGGGGTGTGTAAGTGGTTCCAGTACTGAATGAAATGAGAGGCTACAAAGATATTTATTCAATGAAGGGCCAATCATCACAATTCATTACAAGGGCAGATGCTTAATTATTTGACATCATTGAGACTTTTTCTCAATTAAAGACCACAGAATTTGTTTGTGGGTAGGCAGGCAACTATTTGTACAGCGGTATCTAAACTTCTTTGATTCTGATTGGTCCCAAAAAAATTCTGTAGTCCTCAGAGTGTCTGTAAGATGCATTACAATGATAAAATAGTTTTACAATTCATCCCATTAATTTTTGTCAAATCTTTTCTTTCACAGATTGAACGCAAATTAAATCATAGCTCCCTGTCTGATTTCTGGCACTGTGTACTTTTTATGAACAAAAAAGCTATTTTGTTTTTCTCTTTATGTGTCAGGCAAAGATGACAAATGAAACTTTAAAACTCTCAGTTGAAGCATAAAGCTAATAAATAAGGTTAAATGATTGAAAAATAGAAAATGCACAACAGATCTTTAGAAAGTCAAGTTTATGGCAATTGCCTAATTTACAATGTTATAGTGCCTTAAGGGATCAAATTCTGTATTGACTTGTATATCGTTATTACATCCTCCAGTTACATTGGTGCAAGGCATTGACTTCCATCAGGTTAATTTCTCCAGCATGACTGAGAGGAAAATCTCATATTCAGAGCATATAGGATGTACATCAGAGAAAATGTCTCACCCATAATCATTATTCTGATGTAGAGAATTTGTGTTACTGGACATGCATGTTGTGTGTGTGTGTGTGTATTGAGGGAATCACTGTGTATGTATATACACACACACTTTTTGTGTATACACATACATACACACATAAATCTATATGTTAAAGATAACTAAACAAGGTGGGATAAATTCTGCCCAGTGCAAATCCATTAACTTCATTTCAATTAAGGATGAATTCAGAAGGGCATACTCTGGCATTACTTATGCAAGTTGATGTAATGGATTCACACTAGTGTAAATGAGAACAGAACTTGACCTGGAATCAGTGCTTCTATCTTTCACAAATAACTACAAATACAGTTACACTTACAGTAGGATTATTGTCTCCCATTCACCTTTGCATAAATACCCAGCTGATACTATCTATGAAAAGGAAAGGTTACTCACTTCTTCAATCTAGATTACTTTCATTTCAGTTATGAAGCCAAAAAAGATTGACTATAAAACCCAGAGAGAGAATGAGCAAGCACAGTGATTCCCTTGATATTCCACCTGTAAACTGAAACACAATATGGCAACTGCCTCATACCTGCTTCTTGAGGAGGGAGAGAGAGTCTTTGTTTAAAGGTGCAGTACACCAAAAATGGAGGGACAATTCTTTCCCTCTACACAAGGACAGACTCCACAGATGTCAGTAGGAGTTCCACAAGTTGACTGAGGTAAGAATATGGTCCTTTGATACCAAGTCACTCATGATTTAACATTGTTATTGTAATGAATCAATAAAAGGAGTTTATATTTAAAAACCTTGTCATAAATATAAAGGGAAGGATAACCACCTTTCTGTATACAGTGCTATAAAATCCCTCCTGGCCAGAGGCAAAACCCTTTCACCTGTAAAGGGTTAAGAAGCTAAGGTAACCTCGCTGGCACTTGACCCAAAATGACCAATGAGGGGACAAGATACTTTCAAATCTGGAGGCGGGGGGGAACAAAGGGTTTGTCTGTTTGTGTGTTGCTTTTGCTGGGAAACAGATCAGGAATGCAGCCTTCCAACTCCTGTTAAGTTAGTAAGTAATCTAGCTAGAAAATGCATTAGATTTCCTTTTGTTTAATGGCTGGTAAAATAAGCTGTGCTGGAGGGAATGTATATTCCTGTTTTTGTGTCTTTTTGTAACTTAAGATTTTGCCTAGAGGGATTCTCTATGTTTTGAATCTGATTACCCTGTAAGGTGTTTACCATCCTGATTTTGCAGAGGTGATTCTTTTACCTTTTCTTTAATTAAAATTATTCTTTTAAGAACCTAATTGATTTTTCATTGTTCTTAAGATCCACAGGTTTGGGTCTGTGTTCACCTGTACAAATTGGTGAGGATTCTTATCGAGCCTTCCCCAGGAAAGGGGGTGTAGGACTTGAGGGGATATTTTGAGGGGGAGAGGTCTCCAAGTGGTCTCTTTCCCTGTTCTTTGTTTAAAATGCTTGGTGGTGGCAGTATACTGTTCAAGGACAAGGCAAAGTTTGTACCTTGGGGAAGTTTTAACCTAAGCTGGTAAGAATAATCTTAGGGGGTCTTTCATGCAGGTCCCCACATCTGTACCCTAGAGTTCAGAGTGGGGAAGGAACCTTGACAAACCTAAAAACTGATCAAGAATGGTCTTTGTCTTTGTTTTGTTTTTAGTGTATACTTTGGTGCAATGCTTGAATTCAGAAAAGGTATAAAGCATTATTCTCCCCACCCCCAAAATGTGATTGTATATTACAGTTCCCCTCCTCTGGACACTTTTTCCCCATTTTTCAAGAAACAGGAGGCAAAACTATGGACCACATCCTCAGCTGGTGTAAATCAGCTTAGCTGCGATTAAACCAATGTAGTATTCCAACTGACACCAGCTGAGGTTCTGGCCGATAAGTGTGGTGGGTTATATGGCATAATCGCTTAGGCCTTGTTTACACTTGCAGCGGTGTGTAGGGTACATGTAGCTACATGCCGCAGTGAAAAGCATGCTGTGTCCACATTGCGGTATGTAACTACATGTGGCAGTGAAAGGCTCTGGAACTGGAGAGACAGCAGGGAAAGGCTTCAGCAGCTCTGCACTGTTGGAGCTTTTGCCTGCTGCCTCCCCGCTGCCAGAGTCTTTGCCTGTGGTGAAGAAAGGTTCTGGCAGCAGAGAGGCAGTGGTGTATTACACTGCTCAAAACAGCAGTGTAAACACGGGAGGCACTGCTTGGGTGTGTAGAGAGCCATGTTGGGTACATATCCTAAGGTACTGGTGTGTCTTTACGCTACTCGCCTCACCAATACTGCTATTTATACCCACGCTAGAGGAGCATACAGTGTAGGTACTCTACATGCCATCGTAAATGTAGACATAGCCTTAGATTCTCTGCTCCTGTACTTAAATACCGCTGCTTTGGTAAGTTAATTCCTGAACAATTACATGGATTACTCACAAAAATTAATTTACACTTTCATGATTTAGAACAATTACATATAATAAGCTTGAGGTTATTTATGCCTCAATGAAATCTTTACAAGGCAGTTGATAACTTGCTTTGCGCTTCTAGCCAAAGGTATTACAATTAAAAATAAATTTTTCTTCATTGCCATTATAAGCAAATTGTAAAGCCTGGGCAAATTTGCAGAATACAGCTACAGGATATTATTCAGTGTAAGGCTTAATTCTAAAATTTAATGAACTGCATTTGCATTTTTCATTAGCTACAGTTCTTGTATTTCTTCAGTGATGTCTTAAGATTGTTCTTGAAGTATAAAGTCCAGCTCTGAATTACAACATCATAGTATTTTGGATTTTTTAATGAACCCACCATGTCTACACATTTGGTTGGAAAAAATACATGCCTAGCAAGTTCACTGTGTTGTGTAGTTCATAGGGATGACAAACATACCTGGGAAATTTGAACCATCTTACCAGAGTAATTTATCACCCAATCTGGATGGGAGAAATCAGGTCTGGACTAAAAAAACTGGAACCAAACATAAGAAAAAATTAGTGGAGGTTTAAAACTGAGGCCCTGGGTCTGGTCCACTTACTGTGGTCTTGATTCTGTGTCAGATTCTGCAGGGTGTTCCATTTCTGAATTCTGTATAGCTGGCCCTAATATGAGGCAGTGAAGCACCCCCTTGATGTTCCTGTTTCTAATGAGGCACTGACGGACTCCTTGTTCCAAAGTACTCTCTCCAAGTTCCTTCAGCCCCCCTAGTCCTGCTGCCTCAGGGAAGGAGGTGAAGAGGTGACCTGGTAAGCAAAGAAGCCTCACAGCATGATTGGAGGGAGTGATGAGAACATTTCTCCACCAAGGCCCCGCCCCAGCCTCTCAGTGCATTCAGGCTCCCCAGGCCCTGTGACCCACAAATCTCCAAACTCCACACCATGCTTTTGAGTCTTTCATGTTTTTGAGTCCTTTGGCTCCTCCTACTGCTTGAAGCCACAACTCCCTCAGCCTAAAAATTCTTTCAGGTTCCTGATCCCACAGTCCTTCTGGTGATGGATCTCTGCATCCATATCTTCCAGGACTCAGGCCCTCCCTACAATAATTTACCTTTGAAGACTTCAGATGTAGAGGATGATTCATCTGTGGTCTGTAATCCTCATCCTGTCCTGTTAGCTTCGGTTGTGATGGGTTGGCCTGTGCTCTGTTCCCATTGTGTTTATACTGAGCTCTGTCTCTAGCCTACCCTCAATGGGCAGAATTTACCAGGTCCCTGTTTATCAAAGGCAGGGCTGGGGTGATTTGACTTCAGTTTTCTGACTGATCCTGCTTTATAGGCTGGAGAAAGGGAAAGCAACATCTCCTCTGAAGACTCTCTTGTGAATGTATTAGTAGGTTTTGTGTCTGCAAACAAAGTGAGAGAAAATATGTGAAAGCAGAGCACAGAGGCGAGCTGAGGCATGAGACAGGGAGAAAGGATGGACAACTTAGGTGGGCACTCTTTTAACCCAGCCAGAGTCACTAGATTCCCCTTTCCTTCCCTTAGCCTGGGAGACATTGTACCTGGGAAGCCGTCCCCTTCCCCACTTCTTACTACTAGGATGATGGGGATCCATGGCAAGGGAATGCAATCTTCTCTATCCCAGCATGTTGTGATGGGAATCTGAGCATAGGTGTGGGAACTAGGGGTATGGGGGGGGGGTGCTGCAGCACCCCCGGACTCCCCGCTCTCACTTGCCTGCGGTCCTGGGTGCCAGCCCAGCGCACCTGGTGTCCCAGCTGCTGCCCTGCGTGCCCAGGGCTTGGCTGCTGATCCTTCACCCAGGGCTTTGCTCCCAGCCTCAGCTCTGGGGGAGTGATGGACAGGGGTAAGGGGGCTGGCTTTCAGCACCCCCACTATTAAAAATGTTCCTGAATCTGAGTGGCTAATCCTCTTTCTCTAACCCTCTTCTTCTCTGCCTGGGGAATCCCCTTACTCTACCTGCCTGAGGAATAAAGTCTTTGGGGAGCAACCCCTACCCACAGTCCTGAGGAAGGCAGTTCTCACCAGAGGTCTCCTCTTTATCTTATTGGCCAGTGGGCTTCCTGACCTTGGGTCTCTGCTTTTTACATTCGTACTTTGACTTCTCTCCCACTGCCCAATGGGAAGGAGAATGAAGATTCATGTAGGGTAAAAAGGAAAAAAAGTACAGTAGGAAAAGCAGATCTTCCATCAAATCTCCAAAACACTCTATAGAACCAGCAGGTTAGTGGATCCCTGCCCCATTCCTCACCCCATCTCAGCGAGACAGCAGTAAGTGGAGCAGCTGGGGTTGTGTGTGTGCACACACATGAGTGTGCGCAATGCTGTGAGATTAGGAATTTGTGTGCTTCTTCTGTACTTGTACTTAGCCAGTGGAATTTGCAGCCTCCTGGGAGTATTTCAGCAATGCTAGCTGTGGAGCTCGGTGAGCACTTACACTTACATGTGCCTGGTCAATGTTGGGGATGGAATGGGGTATTTTGCAATGGCCTATGTGGATTTGGGAAAGGCCAACAATGGGTTTTTTCTTTATTCCCTTCATGATACTGAGAATATGTCCTTTGCTGATAGGACCAGGCAAGTGCTATTTAACAGGAAAAGGAGATAAAGGAGAAATCTCCTTGGTGCTATGGTAATACAGATACCACTAATAATAATAATGGCCCTAATCCTTGAGTATAGTTGAGATCCCCATAAAACAGCTCATTAGAGGAGTATACAAAGCTCATTTCAGAGGGATCATGGCGGAACAAGTCTCTTGTCCAGTCTCTGGCTTAACTGAAAGCATCTTGAAAGCTGCTCTCAGATGCAGTTGCTGCCAACAGTCTCAAAGGGCCATTTTGGTAGCTGATGGATCAGCAGGACATAGGGTCATTGTGATGAAGCAGAGAGGCCCCATACCAGCAGAGAAGAAGCTAAAGAGACTCTGTGGACCCTGCTATCTCTGTCCTGCTATGCCTGCAACTGATGCTGAGCCTGGAGGTGGAATAAAAGGAGAGAATCTGGCTCAGTTCAGGGCTGATTGGGGAGAAAACAGGATTGAGCTCTGTCTGTCTTTGTGAAGGAAGATTTGAAGGTGGAGAAACAGGCCCAATAGCTAGGGCAGCTACTGAGGAAAAAGCACTTAGCCCTCAGGACAGAGTGATGCTCAACTAAGAAGCTGTTTTGGAGATTGGGGATGACCCAGGAGTGAGTTGATTTTACTTTTTTCTTGGGAACATTTCAGGGCTAAGCCCTTCCAGCATCCCAAAGGAGTTAAGACTGTAGGAGGGCCGAGTGGACACAGAGGACTGAGACTTCCTCCCCCACTTCCCAGGGAGATCCACAGCTATATCAGGACACCGGGAAGGTGCAAAAGGGGGTGCTACTCCAGCCACACCACTACAGCCATCTTTGCCACATCGTTTTCCAGACTGTGCCCCTGGTGCTGGTTATAGACAGAGGTGTCACTGTAGGAGCCACTATACTGGCTCTGTACCATCAGAGGTTCTCCCAAAACTGGAGAGAGTCTCCCATGGGCATCTAACCTGTCTTTCCACCCAGAATGCCCCTGTGGTGTGGTGCAAAGTGTTGAAGAATATTGAAGAATCAGAGCCAATTATTTTGGTTAGAAATGGTTAATTGACATCAGTATGTTTACCCTGTGATGGTTCCATTGTACTCAGAATCTACAGGTAGCTCCATCTTAGTACCAGATCCTGGTTGTAAGGAAATGCTAGACATTGCACTTTAAAAAATTAGTAATGGCCCTGACATGATGGAATGGCTGGAAGTTCTCCTACTGAGTTGTCTTAAATCAAGGAAAGGAAACTGAACTCAGGTTGATGTGGCTAATCTCAAAACCAGATTAAAATTGACAGCAAGAAATAAATCAGTCATGACAGGAAGACAGCACAGAATTTAGCTCACCATTAAATTAGCCTCATTTTATTATTATTTTGGTTTAATTGAAGTGAATGTGGCCTGGCCTAGACCTTATAGAAACATGTCCTTTTGTACAGAAAAATATGCATTCTGCTGTTAGTATTGGTAATTTATTTCTGCTTGTTTTGGAAGGTATGTAATGAATAAAGTAATTGAAGGATTTCTATCGGGTCTGGATAAAATGCTTTAGTCCCAGGAATAAGGAGTGTGGTAGATAAATAAGCTTAGAGAGAATTTTCTAAGCAAAGTTGACAGCTTAAAGAGATAAGCTGGCACAATTAAAGAGAGCATAGATAAGATTTTATATTACAAGGTAATCACACAGCATGTGCTAAGATTTTCAAATTTGTACTGAAGGATAAAAAAAGATACAAAATGACATGTAACTGAGGGACCTGAAATCATTCAGGCAGACGGCTGCTTCTACCTAAATAGAGTGGCTTATACCATTGTCAGAACTAGAGTAAACAGCACCTAAACACAGATATAACACTTGTAATGCCTGTTTTATTGGCATATCGTAGTCATCTATTTAGGTGATGTGTTGAATTTTATTATATTGAAATCTCATTTTGGCTACTTTTCTCCTTTAAATATTTACTAGATATGTGGAGTGATAGATAACACTGGCAGGAACAGTGGTGTACTAACCTCTAGTCCCATCTGGGGTTAGGCTAATGCCTCGGCCCAAGATTTTATTTTAAAAAGTAACAGACCACTGGACTTCTCTCTAATGTATGTGAAATGAATGGTCAAATCATTGGAGTTTGAATGCCTGGTGGGATGTGGAGTCCCCAAAGGAATAGGAAAACCTGGGCAAATATGAAAGGTCAGGTTCTAGAGGAGTGAGATGTATATGGTCAGCTAAAGAAAAGGAAAACATTTTGAGAAAGTTAGGTGAAAATTTAATTCTGACTCTGGTACTGCAATTTTTGGAACAGGCTACTCATGAGATTAGCTTTTACACTTTAGGAGTTAATCTTAATACACTATAAGGATAATTCATCTTCAGACAGTTTCTCCACTGTATTGGGTAACATAAGGATATTTTCCACATCTTATTTTTTCCAAAAAATATATTTTATTGTGAAAATACTCCCTTTATTTGAATTTTCCTATATCTTATATAATATCCCAGGGCAATGATACAGCCAAAAAGCTTGTTGTAAATCCATATCTACCTTTTGGCACCTTCCATGAAGACTCCTTTCCTATAATGGCAATTTGTCATATTTTAGTAACATCCAGCCTTGGTGCTTGGGGCAGTTATATTGATTTCCCGCATTTTGGCATGTGAAAATTTAGAACAAGCCCAAAGAGTGTGGCAGAGGGTTTGAACTCAGACATCTGTGTGAACATGTGTTGAAGCCATAAAATGGCTGCATATTATGTACTGAAGGAGGTTTTCCCTTGTTGAGTGTGTAAAATTGCACACTAATAAAAGTTGTTTGAACTTATTCATAAATGCAAACCAGTTTGAAATCAATGCTCCCATGTGTGAGAGCTTTATGCCAGTTGCGGCCTTGTTTTGGATGGGATATTCTTGTACACAGTCCTAGTAGCCAGCATGCTTATCTCCCACGGAAGATCTCCATACAAATAAAAAGATGTGTAACAGATGCAGGGACCAGACTACAGAAAAAAGACCTACACTGGTTACCTTTATGAAAATCAGATATGGACCCAAGCTGCAACATTCAGATGTGTAACTAGATTTTGAACAACCTCCAATTTGGGGTGTTCTACTGGATTAAAATTTGGATCATATAGCTGGTTGTTATTTCTACATTTAAAAACATAGGACCAAATACTGAGCTGCAGTGTTGGATTGTGTCAAGGCTAAATCCCCACTCTGTCATTGACTACAGAAGATGGGGTCCCGCAAGGATTCTAAAAATTAATACCTGCCACTCCAGGCTTGTATTAAACTCCCAAGGTTACAGCTTTTCTCTGACATTGGGTTGGTAAATGCTGCCACCACCCAAAAAAAAACCCCTTGGACCCAGGAAGGAACACTTGGGAATTCCTCCCTGTGGGGTACCCTCAAACCCTTTCACCACCCCTCCGGGGAAGAGCTGAGAAAGAAACAAAGGAAATTAGCTGTGCTACCACCTAATCAAACAACATGCACAAACCTCTTAGGACACCAAAAATCCAATTCTGTTCTTAAAAAAGGTAAATTTTATTAAAAACAAAAAGGAAAAAAATACATCTGGAACTTAGGCTTTTGCTAGATTTTAAAAGAGCAATTCCAAAAGTTAAGCACTCAGACCAATTTTCTTGGGTGTTCAGTTTAAAGATTACAAGCAAACAAAAGCATCAGGGATTAGCACAGAGGAGATCCACAAGCCAAAATAAGAATGAAACCTGATTGCGTCTATCTAAACATTCCCTATCCAAATAATTTCTTCTAGGTGTAAACCTTCTGCCTGTCAGAGTTGGCAGCAACAAGGGCTGGGTTCAGTATCTAGGGGTTCCATTCAGTGATGAGCTGCCAAAATCTTAACAACGGGTTCCCGCCTCACCCCACGAGGGGGTCGTTGCCCACCCCCATCTCCTGGGACTCCTGCCCCATCCAACCCCCCGCATTTCTTGATGCTCCCCCCTCAGGACCCCTGACCCATCCACCCCCTCCCCTGTCCCCTGACTGCCCCCAGAACTGGGCAGGAGGGTCTCGTGGGCCACCGTAGTGGGTGCCCACCCCACCCCTAAGAGTCAGAGGGACTTGCCGGGGGGGCGAGGTGGGGAGTCCTGGAGGTGCTTACCTGGGGCAGCTCCCAGGAAGCATCTGGCAGGTCCCTCTGGCTCCTAGGGGCAGGGGAGCGTAGCTGGGGGGGAAGCAGGGGGAGTGGGGCTTGCCCCCTGATCACATCAAAAGTGGCGCCTTAGGCGACGACTCCCTGGGTGCTCTGGGGCTGGAGCACCCACGGGAAAAATTTGGTGGGTGCACAGCACCCACCGGCAGCTCCCCACCCCACGCCTGGCCCCAGCTCACCTCACCTCCGCTCCGCTTCCTCCGCTGAACACGCTGCCCCTCTCTGCTTCTCCGCACCACCCCCAGCTTCCCATGAATCAGCTGTTTGGTGGGAAGCCTGGGAGGGCTGAGAAGCAGGCGGCGGCTTCACACTCAGGCCGAGGGTGGCGGAGGTGAGCTGGGGTGGGGAGCGTTTCCCCTGCGCGGCCCCCTCCCTGGTTACCTGCTGCGGTGCGGGCGGCCCTCCTTGCACCGCCCCGCGCGACAGCTCACCTCTGCCTCCCTGGGCCTGAGTGGAAAGCTGTGGCCTGCTGCTTTGCCTGCCTGGCTTCCCGCATGAACAGCTGATTCGCGGGAAGCCTGGGGGGGTGGAGAAGCAGAGCGGGGTGGCGTGTTTAGGGGAGAAGCCAGAGGCAGAGCGGAGGTAAGCTGGGGCCGGGGATGGGCCGGGGAGCTGCTGGTGGGTGCTCTGCACCCACCATATTTTCCCCAGGGCTGGAGCACCCATGGATTTGGTGCCTAAGGCGCCACTTTTGGCCGGTTAAATTTAGAAGCCCTTTTAGAACCGGTTGTCCCTCACAGAACAACTGGTTCTAAACGGGCTCCTAATTTAACAACCGGTTCTAGTGAACTGGCTCCAGCTCACCACTGGTTCGGTTTCAATAACACAAGGCAAAACTGGCTTGAGCCCCTACCCAGTGACCTGGGACAATTACATACCACTCCCCTATAGGCCTCTAAGACGCAACACTTCCCCTCACGCAAGCACAGAGTCTGAGTGTAGCAAAAGCCTTTTATAAAGGAAGGAAACAATGCGGGGAAACACCACAAACGGGATTCATAACACCAACCATGAGCAAAAGACCCCCCCTCCCCAGGTAAGTTTGGCAGTGTCCTTTTCCCCTCAGGATCTTAAGTCCAGAAACCCAGTAGTCACCCCTGCATAGTTTCTGTCCTTGGTCAGTGCAGCCCCCTCAGAGTTCAGAAGTTCATCTGTAGTTTACCTCCCAGCCTGGGTGGAGGGAGGTATGGGGGCATCTTACATGCTCCACTGCTCGGATCGACGGCCGAGTGTCACGTCTCTCCATGGGGTTCTGTTGCAGTCTTCACCACCAGCTGTGCCTCTCTTCCAGCCGTCCTGCTGGCCGCTCCTCTCCACCAGCCACCCAGCTATCCATGCCACTCTCCACACTAGCCATCCTGTTGTCTGCTCAGCAAATTGTCCCCCACTCCCAACAGAGCTCTCAGTAACTTGAACCCTTTTTAGTGATTTCAGCTCTCAGTGAGTTTTAGGTGGTAGTAAGAGAGCCTCAGCACTGGTGTACCACTAGCCCAAAGTAGGTCTAATGCTACTTAATCACTTAGTATCAGTGATTTCAGCTCTGTAGCATGTAACAAAATTCCTAATGTAGCCAAAATTAGCTCTGTTATTATACAGTGGAGCAAGGAGAGAAGATTAAAGTAGTGTTTAGAGTCCTCAGGAAGCACCCACACTACTAAGTACATATCCCTATCCCCAACCTCTCTCAAGTCACTGGGTTTTGGAACCCATGTCCCTTGCCTAGCAAATGCTACTTAGTTGAGGGCGAGTTCCTCCATCATAAAATACCAAGTACAGTTCTACTGTCCTTTATTCACATAACCAACATAACAACCCTTTATTACTCCTGCCCCAATAACAAAGAGACTGGGGATCCCACAGCAGCCAAAGTGACCATTTGGGCAAGCAGTCCATCATGCTAGGCAGGGTGGGTATGCCCATGCAAACGAGATCAGCCCCTGAAGTCCTTTTCCACAGCTCACCACCAGATGTCAGGGTAGAGCTCATTCTGACTCTGCTTGCATAGGTATGGAAGATACTTTTTCATACCTGGTTCAAACCTTACACAGCATTCCTGTTTATAGAATTATTGCTCCGTCCCTGCAGCCCTGAGAACAGCAGACAAAGGGAAAGTTTCTTTCCCAATTTTAAAAGTTCTAGCCTTTCCATTGGCTTTTTTGGTCAGGTGCCCACTCCTTTTCTTTTACCTGTGGGCTTGTTAACCCTTTACAGATAAAGCAAGCAGAGAACAGACACCAAGAGGGATTTTACAGCTAACTGGGTGTCTGTCAAGGTTCCTTCCCCACTCTGAACTCTAGGGTACAGATGTGGGGACCTGCATGAAAACCTCCTAAGCTTACTTTTACCAGCTTAGGTTAAAACTTCCCCAAGGTACAAAAT
Organism: Natator depressus; assembly: GCF_965152275.1. Classification (NCBI taxonomy): domain Eukaryota; kingdom Metazoa; phylum Chordata; order Testudines; family Cheloniidae; genus Natator; species Natator depressus. The sequence continues at coordinate 295,996,414 of NC_134234.1, forward strand.
TATTTTACCCTTGGATTTCCACTGCCACCACCAAACTTTATCTGGGTTTACTGGGAAACGTGGTTTGGACACGTCTTTCCCCCCAAAATCCTCCCAACCCTTGCACCCCACTTCCTGGGGAAGGTTTGGTAAAAATCCTCACCAATTTGCATAGGTGACCACAGACCCAAACCCTTGGATCTTAGAACAATGAAAAAGCATTCAGTTTTCTTACAAGAAGACTTTTAATAGAAGTAAAGGAATCACCTCTGTAAAATCAGGATGGTAGATACCTTACAGGGTAATTAGATTCAAAACATTGAGAATCCCTCTAGGCAAAACCTTAAGTTACAAAAAAGACACACAGACAGGAATAGTCATTCTATTCAGCACAGCTCTTTTCTCAGCCATTTAAAGAAATCATAATCTAACACATACCTAGCTAGATTAGGAGTACTTGTGGCACCTTAGAGACTGGTGCCACAAGTACTCCTTTTCTTTTTGTGAATACAGACTAACATGGCTGTTACTCTGAAACCTAGCTAGATTACTTACTAAAAGTTTTAAGACTCCATTCCTGTTCTGTCCCCGGCAAAAGCAGCATACAGACAGACCCAGACCCTTTGTTTTTCTCCCTCCTCCCAGCTTTTGAAAGTATCTTGTCTCCTCATTGGTCATTTTGGTCAGGTGCCAGCGAGGTTACCTTTAGCTTCTTAACCCTTTACAGGTAAGAGGATTTTTCCTCTGGCCAGGAGGGATTTTAAAAGGGTTTACCCTTCCCTTTATTTTTATGACAGTGTCCATCAAAGGGGGCTACCTACCACCCACTTAATTTATCACAGATTGCTTGGCTCAGCTTTGGAAGTAAGGGAGAAGCAAGTTCAAGGTAATGTTAAGCCCCCTTTGTGCTGCATAATCCTGGGACTGTCCTGGAGCTCTGGCATAGAGTAGGACACCCTATATCAGCTGCAAGCAATCCTCAGGTCCCCTTTTGGCAGCCAGGGATTGCCAGGATGTAACAGTGTCTTGGCCATGTCCCTTTCCCAGGCCATACTCTCTGTGAGCACTGTGATGGGGCGTGCTTTCACAAAAAACAGGGTGGAGGAGAAAAGTTGCCCCACTGTGGTGGAGCATTGGGGAGTATTGTGTCTACAGCCTCAGTTATCTTACTCAGTAATGGAGGCAGAAAATGTAAATATGTCTTTCTTTGCCAAATCTTATTAGTCATTCAAATCTCTATCTTACAACAGACAGACTCTTAAAAGGAAACATAAAGAAAAAAGCCAGAGCAATTAGATGAAATGTATCTGCTGCTTGCTTCCTGGTTCCTTTGTTCTTCCTCCCTCGTCTCCTCTTGGGCATTTCTCTAAGCAGTAGCGCTCATCGACAGCGGGACTAGCAAGTCCACTTTAGTCATTCTCTCTCTTCAACAACAGTCCAGAGCAGTTATACAATTTACAGTTCTTTCATTCCCATTCTTACAGGATTCTCAGAAAAAGTTGGGAGTATGTACGGTATCCAGTATAAGTACAGGAGCCCAATCCTGCAAGAAGCTGAGCTACACCTATTTTGCTGAAGCCAACGGCATTCATCACTTCACAGCAACAGGCCCAGGAAGACTTAAGAGCTGTGAGTCCATCCTTAGTATGACTCTTTGCATTTTGTCAGCTTATGACAAATGTATTTTACTGGAATCTTTTGTCTAATATAACTTTCTTTTCTTACTGGTTTAATAAAAGAAATCAAACCTTTTCAGGAGAAGGAGAAAACAGTGAGTAAGAAACTGAAAAGCAGGAAAGAAAAAAAACAATACAGAATAAGGAAACACTGATAAGTAGGTTCCATATGTCAGTCAATGGTGTGAAGATATTAACAAGCAAATCTTTGACATTAGGCTTTATAATGGTTAGTTTTAGGCTGTTAATAAGTGGAACTTTGCCATGACCCCCTTTTAATGGCTTCAGAGGGATCATTATGAGGTATCACATTAACATCATAATGTCCCCATATTATAAGTTAATATGCATACAGTAGAAAGTAACTCTGTATCTTTACTGCAGATAAACACTGTAGTTATTACTAATTTGTATTGCAGTAGTGCCCAGAGGCCTCAATTGCCTAATCACCTTCTATGATGAGATTACTGGTTCTGTGGATGAAGGGAAAGCAGTGGATGTATTGTTTCTTGACTTTAGCAAAGCTTTTGACACGGTCTCCCACAGTATTCTTGTCAGCAAGTTAAAGAAGTATGGGCTGGATGAATGCACTATAAGGTGGGTAGAAAGTTGGCTAGATTGTCGGGCTCAACGGGTAGTGATCAATGGCTCCATGTCTAGTTGGCAGCCGGTGTCAAGTGGAGTGCCCCAGGGGTCGGTCCTGGGGCCGGTTTTGTTCAAATATCTTCATAAATGATCTGGAGGATGGTGTGGATTGCACCCTCAGCAAATTTGTGGATGATACTAAACTGGGAGGAGTGGTAGATATGCTGGAGGGCAGGGATAGGATACAGAGGGACCTAGACAAATTGGAGGATTGGGCCAAAAGAAATCTGATGAGGTTCAATAAGGATAAGTGCAGGGTCCTGCACTTAGGACGGAAGAACCCAATGCATCGCTACAGACTAGGGACCGAATGGCTAGGCAGCAGTTCTGTGGAAAAGGACCTAGGGGTTACAGTGGACGAGAAGCTGGATATGAGTCAGCAGTGTGCCCTTGTTGCCAAGAAGGCCAATGGCATTTTGGGATGTATAAGTAGGGGCATAGCGAGCAGATCGAGGGACGTGATCGTTCCCCTCTATTCAGCATTGGTGAGGCCTCATCTGGAGTACTGTGTCCAGTTTTGGGCCCCACACTACAAGAAGGATGTGGATAAATTGGGGAGAGTCCAGCAAAGGGCAACAAAAATGATTAGGGGTCTGGAACACATGACTTATGAGGAGAGGCTGAGGGAACTGGGATTGTTTAGTCTGCAGAAGAGAAGAATGAGGGGGGATTTGATAGCAACTTTCAATTACCTGAGAGGTGGTTCCAGAGAGGATGGTTCTAGACTATTCTCAGTGGTAGAAGAGGCCAGGACAAGGAGTAATGGTCTCAAGTTGCAGTGGGGGAGGTTTAGGTTGGATATTAGGAAAAACTTTTTCACCAAGAGGGTGGTGAAACACTGGAATGTGTTACCTAGGGAGGTGGTAGAATCTCCTTCCTTAGAAGTTTTTAAGGTCAGGCTTGACAAAGCCCTGGCTGGGATGATTTAATTGGCGATTGGTCCTGCTTTGAGCAGGGGGTTGGACTAGATGACCTCCTGAGGTCCCTTCCAACCCTGATATTCTATGATTCTATGAATTGGGGGCCCATTATGCTAGTTACCATACACACCCAAAGAAAGCATGGTGCCTGACCCAAAGACATTGCTGCCCAAGGCCTGGATTCAGAAGAGATTTATAAACATGCATAAAAATGTCTGGAGGGTAAATTTGCAAAACATCTCTCAAATTTTAGGACAAGCTCTTTTTCTTTGTGAGCTCTTTACATTTACATTTCTCCTTTAAAAAAACTGAAGATCTGTCTATGCAACTTAAACTCTGCATTTGGGTATAGAACACTCCCCTTGAACTATAACATGGTAATCTGATATCTTGGATTTCCTGGAATATTCCCAGAATCAGGAAGAGGAGAATCTTGTTATGGATGGGACCTGAATGAATGTCAGAAAAGACAATAGGGGCATTTCAGCAGACAGGTACTTCCACTTTGCTGAGAGTTGATTCTGTCAGTACCTGTAAAACGCAATGTTTATTCTAAATGCCACCATCTTTTTAGAGAGAAGACCCATGAGGACCAAAGCAGTGACTGGTCAATCTAAAAGAAATGTGGAGCTTTGATTTGGATAAACCAGACTTTAATCTGCAAGTTGGACTGGAGATATCTGAACAAGACAGTTTCTTTAGGGGTTGTCAGTTCTGTTTTTCCCTCAGGCAACTGCAGTTCTAGAAAATGTCATGACATTTCCTATTTCAATCCTGCGTGGAACCAGGGAATGTAGAAAGGTGTGAATGTTTGAAATAATCAAGTTTCTTTTTTCCCCCACAATTGTGTACGTGTGAATTTAGAGTTCCTGAAAGTTGCTGGATTGACAGCCATGCTGCTGCCAGTTCTGTATCGGATCTGTGGATAGAGGACTCCAGTCTTCAGGGGTGTCAACTTAGCACTTTTCATGGAAACAAGATTCACACATTATTTAAGGTAATCTACTGTATATACACTATGCTTTTATTGAAACTAAAGGGCCTTCAGCCTGGCAAGATGTGGCTGGATGGGAGGAAGGTTTCAAGGGCTGGAGTCCTGGGATGGGAAAGGATTTCCTGGATGGGAAACAATGGATTTATTTTATTTTTTACAAATAATCATAAAAGCAGCACCTTCCCCCAGGCTCTGTGCTCCCTTGACAAATACCTAAAATACAGCCCAATTAAGACAAACACTAGCAAACCAATACATTCTTTTCATAAAAGAAGAGCCAGACCAGGAAACCAAATTTTCCCCCTCAACTCTGACAACACTCCAATCTCATTCCAAATAAAAATCCATTTTTACCATAGAATTCCCATTGAAATCAATGAAAGTTTTGCTTGAGGAATGGAATTCTTAATTTTAAGAGGAAGGAAATGGTCCAGTGGGTAGGGCAGTAGCTGAAGACTTGGTTTACCTGACTGCCCTACCTCCCAGGTGTGTTTTAATGTATTTATCCTCACAACTTGTGTGGCTCTCAAATGCTATAGTGATGAGGGTCAGATAAATCCCTTGCACAGATGAATGGAGTTCTGGGGTTCTAAGTCAGAGGGCCATATTCTGGCAAGTCAATGGGGCTAGGAGTGGAGTAAGGTGTCACTCAATGTTCAGGGTAACAGAATATGGCCCAAAACTTTCACATTCAGTGAAGTTACAGTTTTCAAAAAATTATTCACCTCACCAAATTTGTCCATTGAATAAGGGCTGTTGTGCTTTCATTTTCTGCTTAGTGTTTTCAACATTTATCTCATTATTTAAAAGTCCATTAAGGACTCCCAACTACTTTTAATGGTCTGTAATAGCACAAATACAGCAGATATGTTGAAACATCATTAGAGATACAAATCGTAATCAAAACAAGATATTTGTTGTGTAGCTTGTCACTTTGAGTGTGTGGAGTGACAGCTTTGTTTGAATGTCCTTGCTTTTGTCAGTTCCTGGTAGACTCTTAGCATTCATTTAATGTAATGTGAAGTCACTTATTTGATAATTTTATTGCTTGAATAAAACCACTTTAAAACAGATATGAGGAAAATGTAAATGAATAGAAAACTGACTATCATTTTTGAGGTGAGTTTTGCTCACAAAAATGAGAGACTGTAGACTTAATCTAATGCCCATTACTGAAGTCATTGGGCTGATCAAGAACTAAGTGGTCTATCTTAGACCAGCAGGGCATGGGAAGAAAATGTACAAGCACCCCTACATAAAATTGCCTATGAACGTCCATCCTCCGTACTGGCAGTATGACACCCTGGCTTTTGCAGTAGTGGGCTTTTCTTGAAGGATGGCTGACAACCAGGCCAAATTTTGTGCTTATTTTTAGAAGAGAAACACAATTGGTTTAAAGATGTATCAGTCCATGCATCTACAAAGTTAGGAGCAGCAATTTAGCATTTGTATAGCATTTGTATAGCAAATGGCTGAGTAAATCATACAATCACTGAAATGCAGGGCTAGAAGAGACCTCAAGAGGACATTAAGTCAAGCGGAGGCAGGACCAAGTAAACCTAGACTATCTCTGACAGGAGTTTGTCCAACCTAATCTTAAAAACCTCCAATGATGGGGATTCCACCACCTCTTTTAGAAGCTATTCTAGAATGTAACTACCTTTATAGTTAGAAAGTTTTTCCTAATTTTTAACCTAAATCTCCCTTGCTGCAGATTAATCCCATTATTATTTATCCTAATTTCAGTGGACATGGAGAACAAACAGTCACCATCCTCTTTTAATAGCCCTTATCTTATTGGAAGACTTTTATTGGGTCCCCCCTCAGTCTTCTCTCCTCAGGAGTGAACATGCCCAGTTCCTCATAGGTCAGGTTTTGAAAACTTTTTATCATTTGTATTGCTTGCTCTGGACTTTTCAATTTATCCACATCTTTCCTAAAGTGTAGTGCCCAGAATTAGACCTAGTACTCCAGCTGAGGCCTCACCAGTGTAGAGTAGAACATCTTACATATGACAATCCTGTTAATATATCCTAGAATTATTAGCCTTTTTGCAATTGCATCACATTGTTGACTCATATTCAATTTGTGATCCACTGTAACCCCCAGATCCTTTCAGCAGCATTATCACCTAGCCAGTTATTTCCCATTTTGTAGTTGTGCATTTTCTTTTTCCTTCCTAAGTGTAGTACTCTGCACTTGTCTTTACTGAATTTCATCTTATTGATTTCAGACCAATTCTCTAATTTATCCAGGTCATTTTGAATTCTAATCCTGTCCTCCAAAGTGCTTGCAACTCCTCCATGTTTGGTGTCATCTGCAAGTTTTATAAGCATACTCTCCACTCCATTATCCAAGTCATAAATGAAATTATTGAATAGAACTGGACTCAGGACTGACCCCAGCGGAGTCATCCTCCCAGTTTGGTAACCTCTCTTTGAATGTGGTCTTTCAACCGCATTTTCAGAATTTGCATAGAGGGAATGCAAGCAAAATAGTATATAGGGTCAAAAATTACACTGTCATTTCTCTATCAAAAATGCTACAAATAAGATTATTTCCTCTTTGTTACTCTGCCCATTACATAACTAGAGCTGGCCTAAACTCAGGGATTTCAGTTTGCTGGGGATTTTGCTATTTATGAATTTGCTTTTGTTCTGATTTGGAATTAAAGCAAATTTATGGAATTTCTCAGGAAAATGGAGATCCCTGAATATATTGTTTCAGAAACACCAAAATATGGTGTTCCTGAAATGAAATGTGATACTGACATTCTTGTCACTGAATAGCAGCCATTAAATTTGCAAGGATGTCAATTTCACTTAGATTCTCCTTGGGGAACAAAGAGTCTTCAAGCCCTTAGAGTCTGGCTGTGTCAAAGGATCTGGGGCTGCCAGCTTTCCCACCAGAGCTGTGGACCCCAAAACCTGCTCGTGTTTCAGTGAAAGTTTCACTGAATCTGTAATAAGACTGAGTGAAACATTTCTGCACAAAGAATCATCATTCCCTTAAACTTCTTACCAGCTCTAGTCATAACCCCCTCTTTGAATCCATCTCTGGATCTCAGTCTTTCTTAATCAAAGCTAAGGTCCTCTCACTTTTGAAGGCCTGCACAGCTCTGTCCCTGCCTATATCTCTGCTGTCCTTTCTTCTTGCCCCTTCCTCTCTTTGGGTTCTTTTTAGCTTCCCTTTGTAGCCTCTCTTTTGGGTTTTTGTGTTTTTCTTCTATTCTTTCCTATGTGCTTGGATCCACCTCCATATTCTTGTGTGCCTAAACAATTTTCTTTTCATCTAGTGATGAATTCACTTTTTCCGGATTTGCTGTATAGTGAATACCCATCCCTGAAATATAATCAGATACCAAGTACTATACAAACTCAGCATTAAGGGATGTTACACAGTTTTTGAATACAAATTTGTAGAAGTTTTTCCAGCATTGTTGTAAAAGTGACCAACAAAACTATACTCCACAGCTATAAACTGAAACAGTAAATCTATAATCCATACACCAGTAGTGACTTATCAATAGTGTTGGCTGACTAATGGGAACATTTATTGAGAAATAATTACAAAAATGTTAGAATGGGCAATGAATATTATTTCCCCATCTTTATGTAGAATAATCATCCATACTACTACAGAAATCATTATATTTTCTTGCAGAAGTAATCCATGAAGGTTTAAATATATTTGTACCAAAATTCTCAGACAATGGAAAGCTGTGATGAGCCATCAAGCAAGGAGTGATCTGGAAACTGATTCATACAAGAAGGTAATTTGGAGACTACAGAATAAATTAAGATTATACTTTGTACATTTGTTCAATAAACAATAACTCTGACAAAGAACATTTTAAGAAAATAACACTCCAGAAAAAGATCATCAATCATGTAAAAGTCATGAAGAGAATTAAGGTAATGCAAATTACATATTCTACCCTCAATAGTTAAAAATGAAATACAGATCATGACATTGCAATTGTTGCCTTTGTGATTGTCCCCTAGTAGTAAATAGAGCACCACTGCTGTCTCTTTGATAGTGATAACACACCAGCAAGGAAAAAAAAGTGAAAATTACTCACATTTCATGTAGGAATATCTAAACCACACACTTTCAGGGATCCTGTATACTATCACCCTTTTAATACTTTTTTAGACTTTCATCCAAAATGGACCCCTCGTTATCTCCTAGCAGATGTGCTTTTTTAGGCATTTTTAAAAGTAAGTGAACTCATACAAGTTTTTTTTTTTTGTTAAAGAAAAACAAGACTAAAAATGATGTATTATGACCCTCCTTGCCACGGAACACTTCAGAATCCTTTTTTTGGGGCATACACATGAAGGCAGATCCTCAGCTATGTGAATTGTTTTAGGTCCATTGACTTGAATTGAGCTATGTCTATTCACACCAGCCAAGGAAATACACCAGACTCTTGTGTAGAATGGATACGGGGTGCAATTGAAGCAGAGGAGGAGGAAAGCACTGAATGTAAAGTCAATAATGTAATCCTGATATTATTCTATGTTTTAAACCCATGTGTGAAAGAGAGTGATGAATCAAGTCCTGCTTTCTGCCTGTACCAGTTATTAACTGCTAGGAAAAGAATGGTGCTGCAAACCATGAAGAAAAAAAAAAGTAATCACAGCATCATTAATCAGACAAAGTGGAAAAAGATCAAATGGTAATTACTTCATTCGATTCACATGATTTAGAATAGAAATAATGACCCCAAGTCAGGCATTTCCGAGTGGTTAATTCTTGAATTTTAGGGCCCAAGAAATTAGGATTCAGTTCCTCTAACTGGCCATTAACTGACAGTAAATACCTTCCCTGTCATTTATTATTGCTTCATTATACCCTAATTGGCATGTCGAATGTTTGCACAATACTTGACATTATTTGAAAGTGTGTGTCAACTTCATTTTGAATGACATTATGTGCAATAACGGCTATGGATAACTGATGTGGATGCTAAAATATTGATCAAAGTTTTCAATGCTTCTGCTGTTTCAAAACCCTTTTTCTCAAAGTATCAAAAGGCACCTGGTCAATTTTAAAGGGCTAAGGGCCTGATTCTGATCTTGCACCAATATTAATGAGTAACTCTGTTGAAGTGAATGGAGTTAGACTGGTGTAATACTGGTGTGAGATCAGAATCAGGCTTCAATTACTTGGTTATTTTTTTCTAAATTAACCCACTGGGGATAATAGGGTATGTCTACACTGCAATGTAAGCCCAGGGTTTGAACTTAGGCTCAAGCATAACTCCCTATCATAGATTCCTTGGAGGGCCAGCTGTGATCTAGTGGGTGGCACACCCAGTATCTCCTCTCAGCAGGAAGGCCTTTCAGCTTAGTTCCTCACCTGAGGATTGGCTTAGCTTCACCTTGGGTTTGCAATGTCCTTGTCCCCTTCTTATCAGGGGGGAGTGAGACTGGAATGTGGCTTATGCCTCTCCTGCAGCAGGGGCAGTTGGAAGGGGAGCCCAGGCCCTCCCACTCCACCAGGCTCCAACCCAGAGCCCTATGAGGGTCAACCGTGCCTGGCATCCTGGAGTGCCCTCAGAGTTACCCTCCTTGTGTCACGTCCTACCATCTCTCTCCCCACAGCTCCAAGTCCAATATGAGATAACAAAAGAAAAAGACAACTAAACCTTCAGCCCCAACTGGGCTCAGCGTACAGTCCTGTTCCTCACAGGGAGGCTTCTTTGACACCCTTGTCCAGCAGTGTTCAGGGTAGGTCTGTCTTCCTCCCTATTCTGAGCTGAGTTGCTCCCTTTTAAGCTTCCTTTTCACTTGGAGCATGCTCTGCAGGTCTAGGAGAGGCCGGGGTTACCTGGGCCCAATATTGTCCTTTAACTCCTTTGGGCCCAGTGTACACACCATCACACCTCCCTTCCATCTATGCTCAAATCGCACTAACCCAGGGCTCGGACCCAAGGTCCCAGGACCCAATGAGGTGGAGGATCTTTACCTGAGTGAAGCCAGGACTCAGGGTTCAAGACTTATAGCTTTGCAGTGCAGCCACAGTCTCACTGGACTTGTGCTCTGGGAGTCCATCAAAAGTATTCCACAAGCTGATTTCTTTGGCCTCTGAACAGTCAAATTTGGTGAAAAGTCAAGTTTTCTCATACTGCACCATGAACAAAAGGCTAGAGTGGCCACATTTTGGGAGGGTGCTAGGAATTCTGGGATTAGGTGGTTGGATTTGGGCCTTCATAATGCAGTGTAGATGCTAGAGCCCCAGAGTGGGACCCAGGATTCAACAGTTTCTAACCTGGGGTTACAAATGAGTATAGACACTCAGCTCTAAGTTAACAAACTCAGGGTGTCTCACTTGAGTTCCACTAATCCCAGGCTTACATTACAGTTTAGACATACCCTAAGAGGTTTTGAGTTAATGTTTGAAATCTGAAGAATGGGTGCAGCAGAGAGTGATTTTAGTGATGCAGGGCCTGATTCTAATATCCTTTATACTGGTTTTACCCCAGTCTAACTCCTTTAACCTCAACCGAATTACACCAGTTTTAAGTCTGTGTGGCATCAGAATCAAAGAAGTTATTCTTGATTTACACAGCTGTGTATGAGTTCAGAATCAGACCCTTTGTTGGTGGTCCTCTGTTTTCTGGGACAGATATGCAGGCCTGCTGATGGGGGTGGGGGGGGCAAAGAGGGCAATTGCCCAAGTGCCCAGGCAATTTAAAAGGGCCCAGGGTCCCCTGGCCACTGCTGCTGCCACAGTAGCAGTGGCGGCTGGAAGCCCCAGGCCCTTTAAAATCACCCAGGTGGGATGCAGGGCGCCTAGGTTTGCTAGACCGCTCTGGGCCCCGCGCTTTGGGGGTCCCACAGGCTAGCATGGGTGGTCCCGGAAGTGACAGATTTATTACTTACAACCCAGGCCCCGCCTCCCCTAGGAACGGTCATGGTCCTGGCCCGGGGGCCCAGAATTTCTGTCGGCAGGCCTGCAGACATGAAAATATCCCATATTGATATTTGGGACAGCATGCTGCTGAAGCTGTCATTTTTCATGTGAGACATCAAGAGGTCATGAGTATGTCTAGTCACTGAAGAACCACTGGCACGTTTCACAGTAATTTTTCAAAAGTAGTATTCGTCCTATTATCCTGGTGAAACTCCATTTGGGTAATTGTATATGGTCATTTTCAATTCCTCCATCAGTTTCAGATGCATACAGTATTCACTTTCTGTCCTAAACTGTTTGTATAATGTTGTTGTTAAACAGCTACCCTAGTGCAGCTCAGAAGTGCATTTCAGATGGGAGAAATGATTTATATTTATATATTGCTATATGGTTTAGGATCCATTAGAATGAAAGGGTTTGCATAGATTTAAGTTAGAATGAAAATGTGCTATTTTGAATAAGTTTTAATTAGGGCTGTCAAGCGATTACAAATTAATCATGATTAATCGTGCGATTAAAAAAATAATCTTGATTAATCACACGATTAATCGCACGGCTAAACAATAATAGGATACCGTTTATTTAAATAGTTGTGGACATTTTCTACCCATGTGTCCATGCTGATAGGTTCTGCTTGATAACAATCCAAAGCAGTGCGGACTGACACATGTTCATTTTCATCATCTTAGTCAGTCAGATGCCACCAGCAGAAGGTTGATTTTCTTTTTTGGTGGTTTTTCTGTAGTTTCTGCATCGGAGTGTTGCTCTTTTAAGACTTCTGAAAGCATGCTCTACATCTCGTCCCTCTCAGATTTTGGAAGGCACTTAAACCTTGGGTCGAGTGCTGTAGCTATCTTTAGAAATCTCACATTGATATCTTCTTTGCATTTTGTGAAATCTGCAGTGAAAGTGTTCTTAAAACGAACAACATGTGCTGGGTCATCATCTGAGACTGCTATAACATGAAATATATGGCAGAATGTGGGTAAAACAGAGTAGGAGACATAATTCTCCCCCAAGGAGTTTAGTCACAAATTTAATGCATTATTTTTTTAAAAAGCATCATCAGCATGGAAGCATGTTTTCTGGAATGGTGGCTGAAGCATGAAGGAGCATACGAATGTTTAGTGTATCTGACATGTAAATACCTTGCTATGCTGGCTATAAAGTGCCAAGCGAAGACCTGTTCTCACTTTCAGGTGATATCGTAAACAAGAAGCAGGCAGCATGATCTCCCGTAAATGTAAACAAAATTGTTTGTCTTAGCGATCGACTGAACAAAAAGTAGGACTGAGTGGACTTGTAGGCTCTAACATTTTACATAGTTTTGTTTTTGAGTGCAGTTATTCAACAAAAAAAATCTACATTTGTGAGTTGCACTTTCACGATAACGAGATTGCACTACAGTACTTGTATGAGGTGAATTGAAAAATACTATTTCTTTTGTTTGCCATCTTTACAGTGCAAATGTTTGTAATCAAAAATAACAATAACAAAAGTGAGCATTGTCTACTTTGTATACTGTGTTGTAATTGAAATCAATGTATTTGAAAATGTAGAAAAGCATCCAAAAACAATTTAATAAATTTCAAGTGGTATTCTATTGTTTAACAGTGCAATTAAAACTACGATTAATTGCATTTAATTTTTTCAATCATGATTCCTTTTTTTGAGTTAATCGTGTGAGTTAACTGCGATTAATCAGCAGCCCTATTTTTAATGGGAAAATGTGCATGACAAGATTTTAATCCAATATGATTTGAATTATAAAATCTGTAAAAACAGGTCAGTCAATGACAGATCTTGAAGTGTAGTACTGCTTTCAGGGATTGATGTAACAACATTCTGGTGCTAAATCTAGATGAGATTAAAGCTCATAATTAGTTAGATTGTGATTCATATGGAATATAGGACACTGGTAACTGGTGTTCAGTGGGTAAAAAGGACAGATGTATGTATTTTGAGTGCTTTAGCAAAATTTGATATTTGACATCAATACTGTGCAGATATAATGCCCAATCAATATCAAGTGCTTGTTTTTGCTGCTATAAATCAATAGCAACCTTTCAATGCATCCTACTCCAGAGTGAAAAGACATATGTTTGGAATTACTGTGCATTGTTGCTCAGCCAAGGCAAGGATTACTTTTCTGCTTTCAGTTTGTGCTCTATAGCCAACTTTTAAAAATGGTTCTATTCTCTACTTTGCTTGCTTTTCAACAGGTGTTTGGAAGAGTAAAGGCCAAATCTGGTTTAACTCCAATAAGGCTGATGAGGCTTCATTACTGCAACTGAGAGCAGAATTTGGTTTCAACATAGTGATGGATGAGTAAAATGGAATTGGCACTGGAATTGCAAAAGAAAAAGCTGGCTGTTGCAAAGCTTAAATTAAAATCCACACGGGGCGGATCATGCTGGCAGCTCCTCTGGAGTGGCTGTAACACCCCCAGCCCTTCCACACATCTGCATCTCCTGTCTGAGGTCTGAACAGCCCAGCCAGAGGACAGGGCTGGGGGTGGGGTGGGGAGGAGTCATGGGGGAGGTCACGTGCCCCCCCTTTAGCTGGTGCCCCCCTTTGTTTCCCTCCCAGGAGCCACCATACCAGTAAGAATTAAAATCTACTTGCATCACTGACTATGTCCTAGCTGCACTTGGAGGTAGTGGAGAATGGTGGCCACAGGGAGATGGTTGTGGCTCCCGGATCCTTGACCATGCAGTTTCAGCAGATATCAGAGCAGATATTAGGGCCTGCTTTAACCTCCTCTGCAGGCATATGGTCTGCCTTTGCACCAGTGGAGGATCAGACATAGGGAAGCTCTACTCCACCATCCTCCCCATGTCCACATCCCACTCCAGGAATACCCGTGATACACCTCTCACTCTCCTTTTGCCAGGGATGTGGGGGCAGCTGGCTCAGGAAGTGTGATAGCCACCTCCACCAACTGTTTGCCAGCAAAGACTTCCCTTGTATAAGGGGAAATTTCCATTGGTTTTCTCCAGCTGTTTTAAAACTACTTTGTACCACTTAAGCACATTCCGGCTTGGTCACAGTACCTTACGCCACAAGTGGACCATGGACTCCAACAGTATTACTCTGGGACTGCTTGTGAAGTAAGGTGCTACTCAAGGTGAGGAAAGGTATCACAATCTGACCTAAATAATAAGGGGTTATTTTAATATAACAAAAGCAGTATTATTAATGATAATACTATCTTTAATGTCCTCTGGTGTGTGCTAATGGATAGTGGATGTTTTTCCACGTTCAGTGTACGCTATTGTATGTAGGCTTTCCTGAGTTAAGGCTAACACTTTCTCGACAATTCTGATTTATTTTACTTACTTATTTATTTATTTGTAGTCCCTCACTCTGTTACAGAATTATAACATCTTTCCTAGTGGTTATGCTCACCACATGAAATAAAACTGTGATACAGACTTAATCAAATTTGAATGAAAAGATCATTAGAAAGTTAAATTCCTTCTCTGATACCAGCAACATTGTCCATAGCAACAAATTATTCTCTGCTGTAAAATGACCAGTCATTCACTCATTACTTTCATTTCACTTGGGGTACCTGTGACGGTGCCCCCCGTAAGGCTTTATGGAAATATGCTTATGAATGTATATATATATATATATATATATATATATATATATATATATATATGACATAACTGGAATATGTTTGATGCTACATATGTTATGTAACATATCTCAGTGAAGGTGATGATCTATTGAATCTATTCATCCTATTTGTATGTATGTATCATTTTTGTATTCAAAGTTATGAATATTGGCTGTGTACTGGCTTGATTTCTAAGTAGCCTTAGTAAGCATTTGGTCAGCTTCCTGAGAAAGGAATGCTCAAGTTAAATCCCCAATCAAGAAGCACTTAACGGACAATGGATCTTGAAGACGCCAATCTACATCTGAGCTTTCCCAGGAATGTGGCTTGGCTGATAAGAAACTCAGTCATACATGGACATGTGAGTTGCCCATGTGACTCACAAACTCCATTTTGTAGCTGGATTCTACACAGGGGGGAGGGAGGTGTTCCACCCCCAGGAGAAAGTCTATATAAACCCCTGGGAGACCCCTCCATTTTGGTCTTCAGCTGGCTAAGGAGATAGCCTCTCCACTCCCAAGGATACCTGAAAGAAACTGGAACAAAAGGACAGTAACGACAGGGGATGTGAGTGATTGCTGGACCCAGACTAGAAGGAGACTAGTCTGGAAAAGGAAGCTTACTGGGTGAGGTTTTTATCTGTATTCAGTTTTCTTAGACATAGACTTGCGTGTTCTATTTTATTTTGCTTGGTAATTCAGTTTGTTTTGTCTGTTACTACTTGGAACCACTTAAATCCTACTTTCTGTATTTAATGAAATCACTTTTTACTTATTAACCTAGAGTATATATTTATACCGGGGGGGGGCGGGGACAAACAGTTCTGCATACCTCTCTATCAGTGGACCCCATTGGGAGTTTAGCATCTGAGTGTAAAAGAGAGGAGCACTTCTTAAGTTGCTTTCAGTTAAGTCTGCAGCTTTGAGGCCCATGGTTCAGACCCTGGGTCTGTGTTGGAGCAGACTGGCGTGTCTGGCTCAGCAAGACAGGGTGCTGGCGTCCCAAGCTGGCAGGGAAAGCAGGGGCAGAAGTAGTCTTGGCACATCAGTTGGCAACCCCAAGGGGGTTTCTGTGATCCAACCAGCCTCAGTACCTAATTATTGAGGTGGCTAATTTCTTAAGAGCAATGGCCACTCTTTAGTATTTCATTTCTTAGTTGTTTAGCATTTTTCGAAACAAATTCCTACAGACTCCACAACTAAAATTCAGTTTATTTATTTCCATTCTTGGTTGAAGTACACAACATAAATATATTACAATTAGCTGTTTGTAAGGGACACATTTTACTACAAATATCTTATTAAGGCCCAAACTGTGGAGTAAGAGACAAGCTAAATAAATAAATAAAGTAAACCTCACTTGGAAAGAACGAGCCAAGACAAATGCAGATTGTACCCTCAGGTTTTTGCAACTTCCCAGAGTCTTTCAGACAATCATGGGACAGAGCCAAAAAATGGAAAATGGCACTGGATGAGCAGTTTGTTCGCACAAATCCTTCCCATGAAAAGTGACCAGCCAGTGTCAGACACAAATACCTGTAAAGCAGAAGGGATAGTTCTTTGCAGTGACACATGACATAAGGAGATATATAGGTGCATCACCTCATAGAGATGTCCATATGAATACCTGCTAGTACAGAAGCAAAACATACACCTCCAGATTCAAGTAGTACCTGCTAACAGGGGTTAGAGAATATATGAAGTCAGAGGGTGCAACTATAGGAAATGGGAGGGTGCACCATGACACCTGCTGTCAAGGTTCCTCCCCCACTCTGAACGCTAGGGTACAGATATGGGGACCTGCATGAAAACCTCCTAAGCTTATCTTTACTAGCTTAGGTCAAAAAGTTCCCCGAGGTACAAAATATTCCACCCTTTGTCCTTGGATTGGCCGCTACCACCACCAAACAAATACTGGTTACTGGGGAAGAGCTGTTTGGACACGTCTTTCCCCCCAAATACTTCCCAAAACCTTGCACCCCACTTCCTGGACAAGGTTTAGTAAAAAGCCTCACCAATTTGCCTAGGTGACTACAGACCCAGACCCTTGGATCTTAAGAACAATGAACAATCCTCCCAACACTTGCACCCCCCCCCCTTTCCTGGGAAATGTTGGATAAAAAGCCTCACCAATTTGCATAGGTGACCACAGACCCAAACCCTTGGATCTGAGAACAATGAAAAAAGCATTCAGTTTTCTTACAAGAAGACTTTTAATAGAAATAGGAGTAAATAGAAGTAAAGAAATCCCCTCTGTAAAATCAGGATAGTAGATACCTTACAGGGTAATTAGATTCAAAACTAGAGAATCCCTCTAGGCAAAAACTTAAGTTACAAAAAAGATACACAGACAGAAATAGTTATTCTATTCAGCACAATTCTTTTCTCAGCCATTTAAAGAAATCATAATCTAACACGTACTTAGCTAGATTACTTACTAAAAGTTCTAAGACTCCATTCCTGGTCTATCCCTAGCAAAGGCAGCATATAGAAAGACACACAGATCCTTTGTACACAAGTACTCCTTTTCTTACAGCAAGTATGTGAGATTTCTTGTCTGCTCCTGTGTGCTTTTCGGTAATGTGGATGCTTGGGAGTTTTAAATAATCATCTGTATTTTGGTGGCTTTGATTTGAGGTTTGCAAAACCAAATCATGAGGACTGAGGTTTTGCTAAAGCAAAGTTGCTTATGGCTAACTCCCACATGTAACCTATTCTTCATGCAGTTACCATGAACACTCACACCTGATGAGATTGGATATAGTAGCTACCAGAAGGCACTGTACCCATTCTATTACACTAGGAGGGAGAGAGAGATTAGACAGCTGTTAATAATGCAGAAATATCTAGTTAGTTTCATGCATTCTACTTTCATTTCTAATTATGCTTTATGTCTTTAACTCAATATGAGTCAAGTGCACACACATAATACACATCATTCACACACCCTCAAAAATGTACACTAATAGAAAATTAAACATGCTGGAGATTTCCAGAGTGCACTAAAAGCCCAGACATTCACAACTAAGAGTGAAATGTGAGGTATGTCCTCCAAACCAGTACTCTATAGGGCACACTAATAAATAACATCTTCCTGTACCTGTACTTTTTATTTTATATTTCCTCTTTGTTTATCATGTTTCTATTTATTTTTCACATCTGTCTTTGTGAGATATATTCAGCCATCTCCAAGCATGTCACAGGGGAGCCCCCTGAGTCTTTTGGAAGGACGAATTGCTCTGTTTCACTTTGGACTTCAAGGCACTATTGTGACAGAGTTATACGTTAGGAGCCAAGAAGTAAGCTTATAAAGATATGTGTGTGTTTTGGTAATGATCTCTGCCAAGGTTGCATAGTGTTTGCTCCTTTCGTAGTATGTCAGAGATGGAGTCTTAAGGGACTTGTCCAAACAGGGACCACAGGATAAGGATAAAGCTAGCAAAAAAGCATGCACTGAGACCATTCAATGAGGGATCCAGGAGGTTTATTATTTATAGTTGCAACCCAAGTCACAAAGAGTTTTTTTTATCATGCTTTTCTCGCAGCATGGAGCTTCAGTTGTGTGAGGATGCAATTCTTCTGGTAGATTTAAAAAAGATCTTGAGTCTTATTGCTCATGCATTTTTCTAATTTATATTATAACAAATCTTATACATTGGGGCCATTTGAAACATCTGAGTGACAGCAGAAAAAATATAGCATGGATCCTCCTGCTCCAAAAGCACTTGCCTTTGGTAATTGAGCTATAGGAGGTTCTCCATTAGCTGCTAGTGAAATAGGCCCTATGACACAATGCAGTTTTTGTTCCATACAGTAGAATGTAGAGGTACATATAAATATTTTGCCAATTTACCAGATAATGTGCAATTTTTATTTACAGATGAATTCATAGCTGAATTCAGATGGATAAATCCCATTAAATAAATAATCCATTTTATTGGGATCCTAACCAAAGATTTTTTTAAATTACTCGCAGTCATTAACAGTAAAAGAGAATAATGACACAGCACTCCTCCAGCTGTGCCTTAATGCTATTCTTGGAATTTTTGTGTCCGAAAGAGATGCAGGTTAAAATGGGTGAATGTATAAAAGACGTTCAGGACAAATATGTGTGATGTCTTCACTGCTAATCTAGAATAACCTTAAACTTCAGGGTGTTACAATGGAAGAGCATTGCACTTAAAAAAACACTAAGGAATTAGAGAAAACTAACATACTAGTTCAGATATCTTAGAAAGAAAATTCTAAAACTCACTCACTCGGCATACTTCTGTTTATTTCATGTGTCCCTTTCCTCTTTTGCATATTATTCTTAAAAGAGCAAAGAAGCTACCTACCTCTGGAAACAATGCAGGATGGCAATTTAATGGGGAGAATGCTAATGAAACATTAAAGACATTTTCATTTGTGGTTACCATTTACTCAGTTTTTCTAAGTCTTAAATTGATTATCCATGCATCTGATTTGGAATAAAAGGATTTTTACTGAAATGAATAAATTCTCATTTAGCCTTTTCACAGTTGTGCTGCAATCTCTGTTACATGAAAGGAGAAAATATATTGCATTTCCAAATGCTGTCATCATAATGATGTGTGGTTCTTGGCAGGTCATGTTTCTCTGACTCTCTTCATCACTCTTTCTACCTGTATTCCCAGAGAGTGTCCTTTAGTAAATCTCCCCCACCCCTGAATTTTGGTTACAACTGATCTGTGAATGCTCAGAACCTCTGAAACTTAGGTCACATATGTTCCATGAATGGAATACATATGTCTGACATGGCTGTAGCAAACTGTCTAAAATACTATATACAATGTTGTTGTAACCATGTTGGTCCCAGGATATGACAAGACAAGGTGGGTGAGGTAATATCTTCTATTGGATCAACTTCTGTTGGTCAGAGAGACAAGTTTTTGAGCTAATACAGAACTCGAAAGCTTGTCTCTCTGACCAACAGAAGTTGATCCAATAAAAGATATTACTCGCACATCTGGTCTCTGTAAAATACTATAGTTTGATACCCCGAGTTACATCCTCAAGTGTTTTCTATATGAAAATTAATGATATAAATTTTAAAAAATCAAATTTGATTTTGCCATTGGAAAGAAAAGGTAAATGGGTCATCTTTCCAAGGTGCCAGTAAGAAAAAGCTAGTCCTGTTGTGCTTGTTTATTTGCTTTGGTAACACATCATCACTTGAGAATGCTCTCACCCTAGGTGCTAGGACATTAAATGATAACAGCCACCATAGCTGTACGATACATTATATACCCTACTGAACTGAAAGGCAGTGATCAAGTAACAATTAAGTCTTAACTTTACACACCTGCAGAGAAACATGACATGGCTTTCACACTGTGAACAGTATTACAATAGCCACCAAAATCAGTGATACTGACTCCTGCCATTTGATGTGGGTATACACTTTTGTAACCCTGAACCACAACATGTGACTCAAGCCAGGGAATAAAGACCAGTCTCTTACCAGCATGCCCGTGTGTTGCATGTTTATAACTACATTTTGTGTGAAAACATAACTTAACCTCCTGCACTGCACTTGTCAGGAGGACTAAGAGAATACCTGTAAGGGTCAGAACAGGAACCATAAATAGATCCACTAGTCACTCTAGTGACTCATGCACAGTAAATATGAAATTTCAAACACACAAAAGCATCCAACTATTTGCCACATAAATAATGCATTAAAATGCAGTCTCTCTTTTTGTATTTAGTTTCTGCAAGCTAATGTAACTGCTAATGTTGCCCAGGGTTTTCAGAAAGCAGTGGTAACTTTGTTTCCCTCCAGGCAGTGGCAGAAATTAATAAATGGGGCACAGCTCCTCCATCTGATATATGATTGAAACAAACCAGAGTGCTTTCACCTAAAACTACTTTTTTATTAGGTCTCCAGGGCACATGCACGCATGTGTACACACACACACACGTATGTTGTAGCAGTAGGTCCAGAGCATCTTAAACCTTTATATTTACCAAAGTTAAGATCATAGAATCATAGAATATCAGGGTTGGAAGGGACCTCAGGAGGTCATCTAGTCCAACCCCCTGCTCAAAGCAGGACCAATCCCCAATCAAATCATCCCAGCCAGGGCTTTGTCAAGCCTGACCTTAAAAACTTCCAAGGAAGGAGATTCTACCACCTCCCTAGGTAACGCATTCCAGTGTTTCACCACCCTCCTAGTGAAAAAGTTTTTCCTAATATCCAACCTAAACCTCCCCCACTGCAACTTGAGACCATTACTCCTTGTCCTGTCTTCTTCTACCACTCAGAATAGTCTAGAACCATCCTCTCTGGAACCACCTCTCAGGTAGTTGAAAGCAGCTATCAAATCCCCCCTCATTCTTCTCTTCCGTAGACTAAACGTTCCCAGTTCCCTCAGCCTCTCCTCATAAGTCATGTGTTCCAGACCCCTAATCATTTTTGTTGCCCTTCGCTGGACTCTCTCCAATTTATCCACATCCTTCTTGTAGTGTGGGGCCCAAAACTGGACACAGTACTCCAGATGAGGCCTCACCAATGTCGAATAGAGGGGAACGATCACGTCCCTCGATCTGCTCACTATGCCCCTACTTATACATCCCAAAATGCCATTGGCCTTCTTGGCAACAAGGGCAAACTGCTGACTCATATCCAGCTTCTCGTCCACTGTAACCCCTAGGTCCTTTTCCGCAGAACTGCTGCCTAGCCATTCTGTCCCTAGTCTGTAGCAGTGCATTGGGTTCTTCTGTCCTAAGTGCAGGACCCTGCACTTATCCTTATTGAACCTCATCAGGTTTTTTTTGGCCCAATCCTCCAATTTGTCTAGGTCCCTCTGTATCCTATCCCTGCCCTCCAGCGTATCTACCACTCCTTCCAGTTTAGTATCATCCGCAAATTTGCTGAGAGTGCAATCCACACCATCCTCCAGATCATTTATGAAGATATTGAACAAAACCAGCCCCAGGACCGACCCCTGGGGCACTCCACTTGACACCGGCTGCCAACTAGACATGGAGCCGTTGATCACTACGCGTTGAGCCCGACAATCTAGCCAACTTTCTACCCACCTTATAGTGCATTCATCCAGCCCATACTTCTTTATCTTGCTGACAAGAATACTGTGGAAGACCGTGTCAAAAGCTTTGCTAAAGTCAAGAAACAGTACATCCACTGCTTTCCCTTCATCCACAGAATCAGTAATCTCATCATAGAAGGCGATTAGATTAGTCAGGCATGACCTACCCTTGGTGAATCCATGCTGACTGTTCCTGATCACTTTCCTCTCGTGTAAGTGCTTCAGGATTGATTCCTTGAGGACCTGCTCCATGATTTTTCCGGGGACTGAGGTGAGGCTGACTGGCCTGTAGTTCCCAGGATCCTCCTCCTTCCCTTTTTTAAAGATTGGCACTACATTAGCCTTTTTCCAGTCATCCGGGACTTCCCCCGTTCGCCACGAGTTTTCAAAGATAATGGCCAATGGCTCTGCAATCACAGCCGCCAATTCCTTTAGCACTCTCGGATGCAACTCGTCCGGCCCCATGGACTTGTGCATGTCCAGCTTTTCTAAATAGTCCCTAACCACCTCTTTCTCCACTGAGGGCTGGCCACCTACTCCCCATGTTGTGATGCCCAGCGCAGCAGTCTGGGAGCTGACCTTGTTCGTGAAGACAGAGGCAAAAAAAGCATTGAGTACATTAGCTTTTTCCACATCCTCTGTCACTAGGTTGCCTCCCTCATTCAGTAAGGGGCCCACACTTTCCTTGGCTTTCTTCTTGTTGCCAACAAACCTGAAGAAACCCTTCTTGTTACTCTTGACATCTCTTGCTAGCTGCAGCTCCAGATTTCCAGGAATCAACAGCCAGGCTTCCAGGGGCCCCTCCTTCCATCTAGCTGTTGGAGAACTTACGTGTCAGATCCTTGCCTAAAGAAAAGCTTCCTCAGGCTACTCCAAAGCACACTTTCTAACTAATGGTTTTATAAATTTTCTCCAGACAAAGTATATAACTCATTGTAGCCCCTAACAGGCTAACAATTTCCCTAGCAACAACCAATAACAATTTATTATTCTCCTTACCAGCAAAACATTTCTAGTCATAACAGCAAAAAAACTTACATGTCAGAGGGACATAAAACCAAGGGCGACTGTCCAAACATTCTTTCTGTTTTCACAGTACATTCACTTCTTATCTCATTCTGATAGCAAAATTGCAAACATGCAGCTTCACAGGCTTGCCTGTCAGGGCCTAGGATTATTTCTAGCTATGGGATGTTTGGGTTTCAGCTGCTTTGATTGAACATACAAAATGGCTGACTGCAGTACTGTAAAATTCTGAGGTACATGCAGGAATGTCAAATTCTGAGGCTACACTCAGTGATCCAGATCAGTGAGCTTTGCAAGGTGTGGTGTTTAGATGCTGCTTATAATTATTAGAACTAGGAGCACTGGCTGTTGGGAGACTGAAAGGACAGGAAACAGGAAAGAGGGGTGGGGAGTTGAGGAGGCTGAGTGAGAGCTACCGAGGGTAAAGAGCTTGGTAAAGAGGTTTCCACTTTAAGAATAAAGTCCTGTTGACGTTTGTTAGTACCTTGCCTGGTTGTTACAATATTTTGGTGATGAGGATGGATCTTCTGCCTCTGAACCCACCTGCACCCTTTCTGGAAAGCCCAGGTGACCCTCCAATTGCTTTTACTGCCTGGATCCATATGTTTGAGACTTATCTGCTTGCAATCAGTGCTACAGAGATTTCTGAAGTAAGAAAGCGTGCGCTGCTAATCCACTGCCTTGGAGCAGAAGGGCAGCATATATTTTACACTTTTCCCCTTGCAGATGATAAATATGAGACTGCACTCACTGCATTAAAGAACTTTTTTGTACCAAGAGTGAATGTAGTAGCTAATCGCTACAGATTTTGCCATTGTGACCAGAAACTAGGGGAGCCTATAATGCAGTATATTGCTTCCCTGTGAAGTCTGATTGTAACTTGTGACTTTGGGAATATGGCAGATGAGATGATTAGAGACCAGCTCATTGAAAAAACAACCATGCTTCGTGTAAGAGAACGTTTACTTTTAGAACCACAACTTACACTAGAAAAAGCAATAACCATTGCTCCCCAGATTGAGTCAGCTACAGCTGAAGCCAAAATAATGAGCATGGATACAGGAGGCACAGTCCAGGCTGTGACTCCTTTGCAGAAAAGTTCACTATCGCTGCAGACAAACGACTCTAAGAGGAAAACTAATGAAAAACCACCGAATCAACAAATTCAAAATACAGTAAAAGCATGTTTCGCTGTGGATCCCCACAACACCTTGCAAGCTACACAGGATGTCCGGCAAAAGTAGCTCAGTGCAATCATTGCAAAAAGATTGGGCATTTTGCTAAAGTATGTCACAGCAGCCAGTTCAATCAACAGGTGCATGCAGTTACAATACCAGATGTTACTGTGCTGAGCGTGGACAAAATCACTACTGTACATATTCCAGAACAAATAAAGCACACTGTAAACGTTTCCGCCATACCCTCAGGCAAATCACACTCTATTCAGCTAATGCTGGACACTGGCTCAGCAGTATCTATACTACCTGATTCCATCTATTTGCATTACTTTAAAGATGTGCCTCTTACTGAACCCAAACTTCACTTGGTGTGCTATTTAAAAAAACATATTCCAGTACATGGCTGCCCGCCAGCAATAGTTACGTTTGGTGATTGCTGTGTAACTGCAGAGTTCTACATTGTCCACAAAGGCACTCCTATCCTTGGCAGAGATTTATTGGCTGCTTCAAATCTCCGGGTAGTTAATGGACGAATTGATCTTCCTCAGCAAAGCACTCTTGCGGTACACACATCAGTTTCAGCTGGGACCCAACACCAGGTTGAGGAGAAACTTGGCTGTGCTTATGGGTTTCTGCATAAAGTTAAAATGCGGAATGTGATGCGTGTATGACAGAAGTTACAGCACTTACCATTTTCAGTCAGGGAAGCTGTTTCAGAGGAACTTAGAAAACTTGTTCAAAAGGAAATTATTGAGGAGATTGACTCTTCGGAATGGGTTTCATCTATAGTAGTGACGCAGAAGAAGGGTGGAGGCATTCGCCTTTGTGTGGACTTAAGGGAGCCAAATAAAGCTATTGTGATTGACAGACATCCTCTTCCTCACATAGAAGAAGTATTTTCAGAACTCCATGGAGCAAAGATGTTTTCTACTCTTGATTTTCAGAGCAATTACTACCAGGTTATGTTGCATGAAGATAGCAGAGACCTCACAGCATTTATTACACATGAGGGACTATTTCATTTTAAACGTGTTTCATACGGTCTCGCATCTGCCCCAAGTGCCTTCCAAAAAATGATGTCACTGATTCTGAAGAATCAACGTGGAGTTCAGTACTATCTGGATGATATTATCGTGTTTGGAAATACTTCTGAGGAGCATGACAATAACCTGCAGTCTGTACTAAACTGCATCAGCAAAGCAAGCCTCGAGCTTAATAGGGCCAAATGCAAATTTAGACAAACTGAACTCTCCTTTCTGGGGCATACAGTTTCACAGGCTGGACTAAAACCTGATCCAGATCATATCCTTGCAATTTCAAATGCTCCTCCTCCAACAGATTTGCAAACCTTATGTTCCTTCTTGGGTCTTACCTCATGGTATGCAAAATTCATTCCCAATTATGCTTCTGTCATTGAACCGTTACGAGAATTACTACGGAGAAGTTCAACCCTAGTGTGCACAACGGATGCACAAGCTAGTTTCAAAATGGTGAAAGACTTGATTGTACATAGTCCAGTACTTGCACTATTCAGTCCTGCATTGCCCACTATTGTAACTACCGATGTTTCTGATTATGGATTTGGGGCTGTCCTCACACAACTTCATGAGGACAACACAGAGAGGACTGTTGCATTTGCTTCAAGGACACTAAGTAATGCTGAGAGAAAATGTTCTACAGTTGAAAAAGAAGCACTTGCTTGTGTCTGGGCTACTGAAAAATGGAGAACTTACCTGTGGGGCCGCAAGTTCAAGTTGCGCACAGACCACAGCCCTTTGACGAAGTTGCTCACCATGAAAGGACTGGGAAGAGCAAGATATCGTATTGTTAGGTGGTCTGCACGACTACTCTCTTTCATTTATGAACTGGGGTATAAGCCTGGAAACCAAAATGCGGTAGCTGATTGCCTTTCTTGCCTGCCTTTGCCTTCACCAGATGGTCCCGGAGGATGAGGATGTAATAGTTGTGCTTATTACAAGCACTCTTACTGCAGTTACAAGAGAATAATTTCAAGCTGCTTGTTCAGCGTGTCCAATTCAACAAAAACTACAGGAATTTCTGACAAAGAGATGGCCCTGTAACCATAAAAACCTTGACGCAGTTTTGCTGCCTTATTTTAGAGTTCGGGATGAACTTTCTTCGCTTGATGGCTGTGTGCTATGAGGTACACACTGGCTACTTGTGCCCGAAGAATTACAGTAAAAACTCATACACCTGGCACACAATACTCATCAAGCAATTGTCAGAACCAAACAACGACTACGGGATCTATATTGGTGGCCAGGGATGGACTCTCAAACTCAAGCACTCACAAAATCCTGTGTCACTTGCCAAATGCATGATAGGACAGCAGTGACATGTACCCCTCCATTAGAGCCTGTTCCTCTTCCTGAATCTGCATGGGAAAAAGTGGCAATTGACATTGTAGGACCCTTTGATACTGCTCCAAGTGACTGCCGTTAGCCATCACTTTAATAGACTATTTCAGTAAATGGCCTGAGGTAGCGTTTACATCGCAAATCTCTTCTGCTACAGTAATTAAGTTCCTCTCTTCACTTTTTAGCAGGGAAGGTAACCCCAAAAAACTGGTTTCAGATAATCGTAGTCAATTTGCTTCCCTGGAGTTTGAAACTTTTCTAGCAGAGAGGAACATTTTACACAGAAGGTCATCTCTATATTACCCTCAAGCCAATGGGGAAATCGAACGGTTTAACAGAAATTTGAAAGAGAGTTTGCAAATGGCTAAACTGGAAGGGCAATTGTGGATAACCTTCACTACTGCTTTCTTGCAAGCATTCTGGGCTACATGACATGCCACAATGCAAAGATCACCCGCAGAGTTACTGCATGGGAAACAGATGAATACTAAACTGAACATTGCTGGATTGTTGCAGGCACGTCCTGATGCCCCAACCGAGGATGATGTGAGAAAAACAGTTGAACAGAACCAAGCAAAGTATAAGGCTTTCACAGACAAGCGGCAGGGTGCTAAGAAACCAAAGTTTGAGTGTGGTTCCTTCGTTAGAATACGAAAACCTGGAATTTTATGAAAAGGGGACCATAAATTCACAGCTTCTTTTAAAATCATAGAGAAGAAGGGAGCTTACACCTATCGACTTTCTGATGGGCGGGTATGGAATGCTTCTTATCTTGCACCTGCCTATGCACCAAGAGGAGATTATGCCAACACCCAATCTGCACTGGACGACTTCACCGTAGTATCAACATAACAAGACATTGCACTGGAACCGGGGCTTGAGAGACGACCTGTCAGACCAAGACGACCACCTGTCTGGACTAGAGACTATGTTGTATAGTATCTACAGTGTTTTCAGTGTAATATTTCTGCCAACAGTATAGTGTCTTGTTTCATATTTGTTCCTGTGGTTAGAACAACAATGTTTATTTTAATTGGGAGAGTTTCTTAAGAGAGGAGGGAATGTGGTGTTTAGACGCTGCTTGTAATTATTAGAACTAGGAACACTGGCAGCTGTTGGGAGTCTGAAAGGACAGGAAACAGGAAGGAGCGGGGGGGAGCTGAGGTGGCTGAGCGAGAGCTACCAAAGGTGCAGCAGCAGCTTGGTAAAGAGGTTTCCACTTTAAGAATAAAGTCCTGTTGAATTTGTTAGTACCTTGCCTGGTTGTTACAACACAGGGGTAGTTCACTGCCCCACAAAGAGCCCCACTGACTTCAGTGGGGCTCCTTGGACAAGTGGGAGTCCAGGTGTGTGAAGTTCATGCAGGATTGGGACACACGTGTCAAACTCCAACTGAGTTTTGTATACGGCACACATACCATGGAGGGCTCAAATACTCTACACCACAGGATAAACAATAAATGGTGGGCTGGGCTTGCAATGCCAAAATAGCCATGTCTTCCTGTCAATGCTACCAGAATAATCACAGATAATGGCGTAAGCTGACTCCTAAAATAGGGAGAGCCAGGTATTTGATATAGTCACTCCTTGTGAGTGCCAACTTGCTAGCACTTTTTTAGATTCATATTCAATATAAGAAAAATGTCCTTATGAGGCTTTGAATCAATTCACCTGTGTGTTTTATAAAGTAGCACATTTGGGGACTGCTAAATTATCCCACTAAAGGTGAGAAACTAGGAATATTGAAGGCCATTGAGTTTTCCCAGTAGATAAGATCACAGCTTTTTAGCACTGCTGTTTCTGTAATTATAATGCATTTGGGGAAATCTGTGTTTATTAGCACTCATTATAACATTTTTGGTCGGCTAGTTTGTCTTTTTGTTACATTCAAGGCCTGTTGTTTGTATTGCTATGAAATGAGAAAAACAGTGGTTACAAAAGCTACTTGTGAGTCTACCGAAAAGGCAATATGCAGCAAGAAGGACAAATAGTAAATGTTGAAACATTGAAAAGAGTACGATGGCAGCTGAGTTCTTTATGTTCTTATGCTAATATACCTGCTCAGCTCTTCTCTATATTTTTGTATTGTTTATTGTACACATATGAGACTTTGCATCTCTTGAGGATATCCTGGGGAGAACATTTTTAAATACAATTAATGGTCATCAGCACATTCAGTTATGAAATGAGGAAAAATATTAATTTCCCTGCACTCAGTGTAATACCATGGTAGGTTTATCTAGCCCAGAGTGGACCTCCTGCTGGGGTTTTAGTTTGTTTCCAATTAATGACTCCTTGCCTGCAAGCAAAGATAAATAATGTGATGCACAACTAAAGTCATTTTCATAGTCCAGCATCTCCCAGAGTTTCTGATCAAAGCTGTCTTTCCCAAATGCATTCCTGCTGCGTTCCATCTATCAAGCACTAGTTTTTGTGTACATGTCTCAAATAGATTATTTTCTGTTAAGTGCATCTATTATCCATGGGGAAAAACCTTATGTTAAGATGATGAATTTTTCCTTGCATCTCTTACATTGTCAGTCATGATATATGCAGTATGTACAATTTGAAAAGGAAACAGGCAGTGAAATCAGCTTGGTCTCAGTTCGTTTCCCAAATCATGAAAAAAAACCAAAAACAACCTCATCACCACAATTGGTACCTTTTTTGGAATTCTCTGCAGAGCCAAACTTCTTGAAAGGCATGGAGAATGATCTGTCCTATAACATCTAGAAGTGGTTCTTTTCAAACACAACTGAGACACATGGGAGAAGAATTTTACCCTGGATACTGCCACTTCCCATATTTTGCTTGCTGTGCAGATACCTTCAGACTTCAGGATTTTCAGAACAACACCTTTGATAAGCACTAAATCCACATTAACTGTAGCGAGTGGCAGAGCCACAACTAACGTTGAAGCTAGCTTCCCATTATAAGCCTGAATTTTAAACATGCCCCACCCTAACTTCCACCAAACAAGTCTTCCTGTTCCACATATCTCATTTCAGGCTATGACTTTCCCAGGAATTTTGGTATAATAATTTAAAAAAGGAGTTCTAAAGTGATGTGGCTAGATTCTGAGCTGCAACAAGGTCAAATTTCACACAGTTAAAGGGTGTGGCTGTAAACGTGGCTTTATTCCACCTTGATGTTTACTGATACTACAGATGTTTGGGGCCATTATGGCCCCCTGGCATAGCTGCTTAAGGGCTGTCCCACAGAAATCAATGGAAGTTCTGTCTCTTATTTCTGACTACCTGGCCATTATTGAGCACCCCATGTCAGTTTACTCGTTATTCGGATGTCTTGTAATTGGCCTTTTAAAAGTGGAGACAACTCACCACAGTTGTCAGGTTGCCTGCCATGTGGCTCACAACTGAAAGTGCCAGACTGTGTGAAAACAGGGTATACACCCTAAACTGGTGATATATTCTTTAATTAGATCTTACCAAATCACTAACAAGTGTGCACTCTTGGATCATTGTATTAGCTTTACCAAGGAGCCACAGACGGTCCTCTTAGGCTCTCCAGCATATCGTGCCACTCTGATAAACTGGACTTCGTGATAAAAGGTTATTAAAACCAAAAATCATTTGACATTAAGTTCTTCCAACTTTAAAGGGTTGGTCACTTACCCCAAGTCAACGGATGCTCTGAATCTCACACCAAAAACAATGCTGATAGCCAGTCCTTTAGTAAACTAACTAAAGATTTATTAGCTAAGAAAAAGAAATGAGTTATTGCGCGGTTAAAGCAGATAGAATATATAACAGGTGAGTCAAAGTTTGTAAGTCCAAATGATAGCAGAGATGGTGTATCTGCTTAGTTCTCTATAAGTCTCTCAGGGATGCGCAAAATGGTTTTGAGGACCTCTGTCTTATATCTGGAGCGCTGCCCTGACAGCAGCCAAATAGATGAGAGATGAAGTTTCCTTCTTATAGTTGAAAACACTCTGACAAGTGTTTTCAGCATAGCATGGGTCTGTAGACTTCCCATTGTTGAACACACAAGGACCCACTCTTTGAAGTCTACCTGTTTCTTCATTTACATTTCCAAGGCTCCAATTTCCACTGGGTAAACATAATGTAAACACAATATGAAAGCCAGAGACAATCCTTCACACTTAAACACTAACACACATTATTGTTTTAAGGTTAATTAAGTACAAGGACAGCATCATAGGAAACAGACAAGTGGATACAATAACATTAGCACTTCACTAGTTTTCAAGGGCAAATGTAATAATCAGGCACATGCCATGTACATATAATGTGGTAACATTCCCTTTTGTTCTATTCTAAGAAGTGAATGGGCCTGTGCCTTTGATTTGAACTGACTCCTGGGTAGGCTGTGTCACAACAGTGATCAGTGCCTTGGCTGTTTACAAGTAGTAACCTCTTGCCTTCTAGCTAGTTATTATTGAACTTCATTTATGTCCCCCACAAAGTCTTTTTCATCCCAGTGGAGGGGGCACATGCCTGCAGGGGTCAGAAGCAAGTCCCCAAATAGCACTTTTACATGTTTTGAATTTATTTTAGAGTGTCCCAGAACATACGTGTGTGCGCGGGGGGGGGTCTTTTCCTGAACCCCCCCCCCCAAAACACATAAAAAACCTGATACACAATTTAAATAAAAGACCAGCTAAGGAGAGCCTCAAATTATATGGCACCTACAACAATGACACAAGATCTATCCATCAGAAAGAGAAACTTGGCTGCTCATATATTAAATCTGAAAAACGATGTTAAAGCTGCTTTAAGGAGGCTTTTGTCAATGCTGAAAGTGAAACCCCAAGATTATTGCCTGTGTCTGTGGTTCATTTGCAACAGTTTGTCAAAAAAAGAACACTAGAAATTAAAGCAGCTGTCCCTGCTATCTGTGCCTGGGCATTTTCAATAGGAACAATCTCCCTCCCAGTTTTTGAGTCCCAACTGTCAAACAGGGTAGATAATTTGTTAGGAAATGAGAATCAGGAATGGAAAGAGGCCTTGGCTGCCTGTTAAAAGGAGGGACCACAAGGGACAATGGAAGACTCGCTCTCTGGAACAAGTGTGTGTAATCTAGTCTAAAATCTGGCTAGTTTGCAAGTAAAAAGCAAAGTCATATAAATTTATGTCAGAAAATCACAGCTGTATATGTGCCACTGCCAATCTATCTGATTAAATTTCCCTACTACTGGGCCACATTCTACTCTCAGTATCACCCGTTCAGCTTAATTTAATTTGTCAAGAGGTGTAACTCAGAATAGGTATTGGCCTGATCCACTGTGACTGTCTTTGATAGTTTATACCCTAATCTTTGTGTGTGTTTGTGTGTGTGTATGTGCGCACATGCACACTGCAATCAGACTTATCCCGGAAAACAGCCAGTCAACACCTTTTGTTTAAAATTTTATTGAAATCAGCGGTTCTCAAACTTAATTGAACCGTGGCTTCCTTCTGACAACAAAAATTACTACACAAGCCTAGGATGCGGGACTGAAGCCTGAGCCTGCCCAAGCCCCACCGCCCTAGGTTGGGGAGGGGAGCAAAGCCAAAGCCCGAGCCCCCCTGCCCGGGGGGGGGGTGTAATCTGAGCCCCACCACCCAGGGGTGAAACCCTTGGTCTTTGGCTTCAGCCCAGGGAGGTGGGGCTCGGGCATCCCTCCTGGGCAGCGGGGCCTGGGCTTGGGCTTCAGCCCTCGGCCCCAGCATGTCTAACACCAGCCCTGGTGTCCCCATTAAAATGGGGTCATGAACCACTTTGGGGGCATGACCCACAGTTTGGGAACCTCTGATTTAAATGATATCACATTCAGTAGTACTTCATGTTTGCTAGCTGCTTTTTCTCCCTAAGGAGATTATGTGTATACCACAGTGGCACAGCTGTACTGCTGTAGCTGCACCACTGTAAGGTCTACCGTGTAGGCGCTCTCTGTAGCTCTCTCATCAGCATAATTAAACCACCTCCAACGAGCGGCGGTTGCTATGATGTTGGGAGAGCATCTCCCGCAGACATAGTGCTGCCCACACCGGCACTTCTGTCAGTGAAATTATGTCAGTCAGGGGTTTTTTCACACCCCGGACTAACAAAAGTTTTACTGACAAAAGTGCTAGTGAAGACAAAGCCTAAGTAAAATAGCTTAATTTGGAAAAGGAACATCTTGAATATACTTAATTGTTTTATGATAGTGCCAAAAATGTGGTAAACAATTTCCAAATATGTCCCCAAAAGGCTACAAAGAAACAAAACAGAAAGAGTGAATGAAAGAAATACAACTTAAAAGCAAAGTTATTAAGGTGGTGGCGGACGAATGTTTTGCTTACTGCAAATATAGCCCATAATGGAGTGTATAGAATTATTTATGACAAAATGGATGCATAAGCTGCTCTTTATTTCATGCAGGCACATGAGTTCTCTGATGTCTAATTAATGTGTCTTACACATTTCCTTGCAAAAACTTTGTAAGCTGTAGTATAAAAGCTTCTGACACCCTGTCATTAATAAACTTAAACATAAATAAAATAAAAACCTAAAGAAATTTAAATCCTAACTAAATATATTAGAAGAGAATATTAGGGAATAAGTGCTGCTAAATTTACTTATAAGGAATAGTGTGCAGGGTGAACAAGTTCAGCGGAAGCAGAGAATCAGCACATGGGGTTATTTTAAGGTCAACATAGGAACAAAAACTGCATAGTGGGGAAAAAATGGCATGGCTTATGAACTCAGATTTGCTGGAGTAGGTGAGTTATATGAGTTAAAATGAATTTAAAAAGTTGTGCAAGAGATGCACAAAAAAGAGGCATAATCTGGAGAACAGGATTGGGAAGCAGGAGATTTGGCTTCTGTTTTCAAATCTGCCACAGACTTCATGTGTGACCTTGGGAAGTCACCTCTTTTGCTCTTTCCAACCTATAAATGAGGATAATATGTCACAGGAGGGTTGTCTGACTAATTCATTAATGTTTGAAAAACATGGTAGATCATGAGATATGAGGAGACATTTGAACATAAAGCAGTGATGTTAATGTGCAACTGTTCGCATGGTATTTTCAATGTAAACATCCACACAGGTTATTTGTATAAAAAAACTATTGAAAAATAAACTTTCTAGGAAGTGAAAAACGGTCATTAGAGATATAGGCCCAAATTCACTCCTAGTATAGGCAAATGCAGCTCCTTTAAAGCCAACAGAGTAACACCCACTTACACCAGGGCTGAATTTGACCCTTTGTCTGTTAACTTCTGTGACACTCGAAATACTATAGAACGACTAAGAATCCTTAATGATGCTCGACTAGAACTGTTGAACCTGAAGTGATCTCAGGAAAGAAAATGAAGTTGCTTATATTACTTCCTTGAGTTAAATATATACAGCACTTGTGCCTGCTCTCATCGAACTCCGTGATGGAACTCCACTTGTGTAGGTGGCAGCGGGTTGAGTCCATAGTTGTTAAAGGTTACTGTAATTGCGACTGCTGTGCTGACTCTTAGGTTTCCTGAATTATTCAAAATCAAGCTCATCTAAAGAGCTGTTAAACCTACAGTTTGGTTATTGGAAGTCAGTGCTCAAGCTGTTGGTGAGTTGAGGCTCCTTCCTGCAGACCTGTGAACAAAGGTGATGGTCAGCTGTGTAGGCTACATTACTTGGTGTAAGACACAGGATTTATTTTGACCTTTCCTCTTGGGGACAAGTGTTCGTAACAAGCTGCCTGCCTAAAAGACTTCACAGTTTGTTTCCTTTAAAATTGAGAGTTGTTTTTACAATCACAAATAATGATTTAAATTAATACATGTACGTTTCTGCATGTCACTGAATTTAGAAATATTTTTATGATGTTAAGAGTAACACATGGGTTAGGGAATACCTTTTACTTTTTCAGGTTGTATAGGTTTGTTCCACTTTCAAGGGATTTTTCCAAGTAGCAAGGGAAAATGCAGAAACTATTTTCTTTAACATTTTTCTCACTCTGGCCCATGAAGGGGAAAGCAAATCAAACCACAGAGCAACACCACGATGCATCTTTCATTGTCAAGGAGCTTGCACCCTTTGCAGAATCAATGGTTCAATACAGCATCACAAAGCCATTAATATGTGGCTGCCAACATGAGCTTTGAAGCACAACAGCCATCTCAGAAAGGCAGAAATAGCCCACAGACAAGAAGCCCTTGAGGAATTCTACCATGATTTCAACAATTTCCATCCCACCATCAACCTCAGCCTGGTCCAGTCCACACAAGAGATCCACTTCCTGGACACTACAGTGCTAATAAACGATGGTCACATAAACAGCACCCTATACCGGAAACCTACTGACCGCTATTCCTACCTACATGCCTCCAGCTTTCACCCTGACCACACCAACGATCCATTGTCTACAGCCAAGATCTGCGATACAACTGCATTTGCTCCAACCGCTCAGACAGAGACAAACACCTACAAGATCTCTATCAAGCATTCTTACAACTACAATACCCACCTGCGGAAGTGAAGAAACAGATTGATAGAGCCAGAAGAGTTCCCAGAAGTCACCTACTACAGGACAGGCCTAAGAAAGAAAATAACAGAACGCCACTAGCCGTCACCTTCAGCCCCTAACTAAAACCCCTCCAACGCATTATTAAGGATCTACAACCTATCCTGAAGGATGACCCAACACTCTCACAAATCTTGGGAGACAGGCCAGTCCTTGCCTACAGACGGCCCCCCAACCTGAAGCAAATACTCACCAGCAACCACACACCACACAACAGAACCACTAACCCAGGAACCTATCCTTGCAACAAAGCCCGTTGCCAACTGTGCCCACATATCTATTCAGGGGACACCATCATAGGGCCTAATAACATCAGCCACACTATCAGAGGCTCGTTCACCTGCACATCCACCAATGTGATATATGCCATCATGTGCCAGCAATGCCCCCTGCCATGTACATTGGTCAAACTGGACAGTCTCTACGTAAAAGAATAAATGGACACAAATCAGATGTCAAGAATTATAACATTCATAAACCAGTCGGAGAACACTTCAATCTCTCTGGTCACGCGATTGCAGACATGAAAGGTGCGATATTACAACAAAAAAACTTCAAAACCAGACTCCAGCGAGAGACTGTTGAATTGGAATTCATTTGCAAATTGGATACAATTAACTTAGGCTTGAATAGAGACTGGGAGTGGCTAAGTCATTATGCAAGGTAACCTATTTCCCCTTGTTTTTTCCTACTCCCCCCCCGCAGACGTTCTTGTTAAACCCTGGATTTGTGCTGGAAATGGCCCACCTTGATTATCATACACATTGTAAGGAGAGTGATCACTTTAGATAAGCTATTACCAGCAGGAGAGTGGGGTGGGGGGAGAGAAAACCTTTTGTAGTGGTAAACACCCATTTTTTCATGGTTTGTGTGTATAAAAAGATCTTCTATACTTTCCACAGTATGCATCCGATGAAGTGAGCTGTAGCTCACGAAAGCTTATGCTCAAATAAATTGGTTAGTCTCTAAGGTGCCACAAGTCCTCCTTTTCTTCTTCCCACAGACAGTGTTATGAAAGGCACATCTGCTTGCAAATCTCTTAATGTAGGCTACCCAATCAACAGAGACAAGGTTGTTAGCTTCAGTTGTAAGCATTTGTGTTGATAAGATAAACCTGTTTACATTGTACATTATGTACAGAGTGATTTTTAAATAGCTACCTATGGCCCTGATCCAGCAATGCTTTACTTTATGCCTTTGGAGCAGACCCACTGAAGTCAATGGGTACTCAAACGGTATATCTACACTGCTTCTTAGCGTGGATACACGGATATGTGCTAGCTCCACTCCAGTTAGCATGCTAGAAGTAGGAGTCTAGGAGGTGGCAGCTCACGCTAATAGCCTGAGTATATACCCAGGGGGTCCTGGCAGGTACGTACAGAGCTCCCACCTGTGCATGCTCCCAGCTGCAGTACAGACATAGTGATAGGCTACATCTACACTTGGAGCTGGGGGTGTGCTTCCCAGCTCCAGCAGACATACTCCCGCTAGCTCTTATTGAGCTAGCACACCAAAAATAGTGGGGTAGTCATGGTAGAGTGGGCAGAGACAAGCAGGGAAATGGGCTAGTCACCCCAAGTACATACCTCCAAGGTCTGGGGGGCTTGTACTTGGGGCAGCTAGCCCCTTCCACTGCTCATCACTGCCTGTGCTAGCATGGCCACACTAGGAGTGTGAGTTAGTGTGAGTATGTCTACTCAAGCTGGGAACCACAGCCCCAGCTTCAAGTGTAGATGAAGCCACAGTTTACCAAGTTAAGCATTTATAAATGTCTGTAGGATGGGGGTGCAAGTTGTTAATCTGACTTTGATATATAATGCTTCCAGTAAGAACACTGCTGGTGTTGAAATTGTATTTTGCAGAAATTCATCTCCATACATTCAAAGACAAATTGATTGAAGAAAAAGTTCAATTCACTTCTTAAATAAATAAAAAGCCACCCAGGACTTAGCAGAACTGAATGATTATCTAACTCTATTTAGCAAGTCTCTTAATGACTGCTAATGAAGCACTGTTCAGTTCACAATTCTACAGTACAAACTAGCAGGATTAATGACAACAAAAGAAATATTATAATTCTGCATTTTCCTTTTTTCTGATATTGATGTATGGTACCCCAAGACCATTTTAAAATGATCTCTGCAGTCCTTATCTGTCATGGAAACAAATTCATTCCTTGGGTGGCTGAACATCATGAGGTGAAATAAATTTCTCAGAAACGTATCCCCTGAAGGCTATTATCCATTACTGTTAACAGTTTGCAATGGAAATGGTTTTATTGCTATGTAAAGAATATGATAAAATTTAAACCCCTGTGAAAGAAGCAGTAGAAAAACAAATATAATACACATAATATATTACTGACAAAATATTGCTAGATGTGATACATTTATATATTCTGGCAATGTTTTGAGTATATCAAAGCAAATGTGGAGCAACTCAAATAAGAAAGTTAACCCAAAGAGTAATAAAAGTGAAAAATGATGCATAAATTGATATCTGTATATAGCGTGGGGATCAACACAGCCTCTTTTTACCTACAGTATAGTTTGCAACCTCCATGACAGGTGTGATCATCACAAATGAAAAGATTCATCATAGTCAGCCACCTGATTCCGCTCTACACTCCTCTGGATGTTCGCTGCCTCCACTTTAAAAGAGCATTATGCATCTTTATCCTTTCTTCGGGGAAGGATATCAAAGCCTGTATGTTTAGTGCAATTATAATTAAAGTCTGATCCTGCAGGGGGCCTCCTAGGCCCCAAAACAGCAAAGCAATTAATGATGTGCTTAACTTTAGATGTGTGCTTAAGCCCCACTGACTTCAGTGGACATAAGCTGGTGTTTAAAGTTAAGCATATACTTGTGTGCTTTGCTGAATATCAACAGACAACTGATTCAAGACACTAATGACTTGAATAGATAACGGTCCTGTCTCTGCAAAGATCCCTGAGCTGGCAATGTCCTGTGTGGAGCTCATGGCAAAACTGAGGCCTTTGTTACTTTGTTTTACTGTATATATATTTTATATATACTGTATATGTTTAGATTTATAATGTTTATCTGTTCACTTTGCTATTGTAACATATTGATGGGTTAGAGTTATAGTTTGATAAATACTTAATTGAATTAGCACTTTGCCACTGAAACCTATGGCAGTTTATTTCCAGTGTCTCTGTAATATTGATTTTTACACATAAAAAGAGAGTAGTCTTACTTACCTAAACAAGTTTAAAAACTAATACTTAGATCTTAGCATGTAAACTCTTCAAAATTCAGTAAAATGGTAACTAATCAAGATTAACTGTTTAATCTGAGATAGCAAAATAATACCAGTAGATATTTTTCTTGGTATGAACAACCAAATATCCATTACACAATGGGAGGGGAAAGTGCTGCAGAGCTTCTGTTTGCACAGTGTCAGTCTATAGAACTTCCTTGATCACACTATTACAACATGCCCAGTGCCCCACTGTGTGATCACCAGTCAGTAGTGAGTAGACCAAGTTGCTGGGTCCCAAGTGCTTCTAAGCCAATTGGGTCTGGGTAGAGTCTAGTCACACTTTCTAGGTCTGAAGCTCTAGGGAACATTCCCAGGCTCAGACCTTTATTCTGACATGCTCCTTTGGGATGCCAGGTACTGCTGCCCAGCCATCTTCAACCCCCAAATGAGTACTGAGACCTTCAAGCCCTCCCAGTCCCTTACACATGCTCCCTCAGAGTTCAATCTTTGTCTGTGGGCTCTCCGGGCTTCTAGTTTAATTCATTCAGGGACAACATGGCAGGAAAGCAAGGAACACTGGTTGAGCAAAAGAATTTCTTAACCACAGTCACTTTAGTCTTACATTCTCTCAAGAATTTCAAGATCTTTGCAAAATAACAAAAGTCTTGAGATGCACCTTCCCCATTCTGATCTTAACCCTTTTGTGACGATTATCAGCATTTCAGGCTGCCCTCACCTTTCCTGCATAAGAACATAAGAATGGCCATACTGGGTCAGACCAATGGTCCATCTAGACCAGTATCCTGTCTTCCAGCAGTGACCGATGCCAGATGCGTAGGGGCAGTAAACAGAACGGGCAATTTATTGAGTGATCCATTGTCTCTTGTTCAGTACTAGCTTCTATCAGTCAGAAATTTAGGAACACCCAGAGCATGGAGTTGTGCCCCTGACCATCTTGGCTAATGGCCATTGATGGACTTACCTTCCATGCACTTATCTAATTCTTTTTTTAAACCCAGTTATACTTTTTGGCTGGAGTTTGCGGGTCCAGGGGTCTAGCTCAACGTGGTAGAGCCAATCCTGGATGAACTCAAATCGAGGCCACTGCTTGGCTTTCTGAGCATTGACCATGACCCCATCCTTGCAGACTAGCCGCTCGTAGGCATGCCGCAGGGTGGGGTCATTTAGTTGGTCTTAGCAAAAGTCTGCCTCTGTACCTCAGCTGGGGTCACCCCCATCAGCCAGGGTGGGGGTTGGTTCAGGCCTACAAACCAGCTCCTCATCCATCTGGGTGGTTTTCTCATCAGGCGTCTCCCCCTTGAGGACCATCCATGGGGGAATGTCCCGGAGATTCAGGTTCTCGAGAAATTGGGGGATGACAGGGTGGGGTAAGTCCGCCGCGACCACTACTGACATCTCTCGGGTTACCCAGCTACCGTTAGGGTCCTGGGGTTTGATTCTCCTCCTGGCATCGGGGCTCTGTGGGTGCTGG
Source organism: Natator depressus (assembly GCF_965152275.1). Taxonomy (NCBI): domain Eukaryota; kingdom Metazoa; phylum Chordata; order Testudines; family Cheloniidae; genus Natator; species Natator depressus. The sequence continues at coordinate 296,036,059 of NC_134234.1, forward strand.
CCTCAGGTCTTTCCATCCACCCTTCCATCTAAGGGGTGGCCATGGAATTCTTGGGACAGGTCCTGGGGGAGACTTGTGTTTATGGCTGTCCTTGCAGGGTAGCACCTGTCAGAGGGTCCTCTGGGCACTCTCTGGCCACATGGTGTGGCCAGGACTTTGAACCACCAGCGTCATGCCGGGTGCCACCGGGTTCTTGGCTGCCATGAAGTCCTCCATCAACTGCAAGGCAGCACTCAAGGTGGTAGGGGAATACCTCATCACCCATGTTCAGCCTTGAACTGGGAGAAAGTGCAGGAACTGTTCCACCACTATTTTCTGCGTGCCTTTGGCAGCAGATCATCGGTCTGGCTGCAGGCTGCGCCAACAGGCATCCCTTAGTTCCTGGGCAACCACTTGGGGTCGGGTGCCTGGCGGGTAGGTCTTCCCCCGGAAACACCATTGAAATGTCTCTGGGGTAATATTCAAGACATCTAGAATGGCAGCAGAGCAGTCCCTAGGGTACAGCTAATTGGGGCAACTGCTCCGGGCCCTGCATTTTGGGGGGCCCCACAGGCCAGTGCAATTGGCCAGCGTGGTCATTTCCAGAAGTGACGGGTCTGTCCCGGAAGTGACGGATTCATCACTTATGCCCCAGGCCCCAGACTCCCCCAGGGATGGCCCTAAATGGCAGCCTTCACCATCCTGTAGTCCCGAGCCCATCAAGTAGGGAGCCAAGAGAATGGCCCATTGCGCCGAGTCCCAGCTGGCAGCAGAAATGACACACTCAAACATTATCAGGAACGCTTCGGGGTTGTCCCCTGGCCCCATCTTGGTGAGTCGGAGAGGCAGACTGAGGGCTGGGTTTGGTATCACTCTTCCGGTGGGCTGACCCATTGGGGTGGACAGCTCCTGAGCATATTGTCACTGTTGCTGGGCCACCAACTCCTGAATGAGCTGTTGTTGGGCTCCTAGCTGCTGTAGCAGTTGTTGCTGTTGCTGGAGCTGTGTGGCCTGCTGCTGCTGCTGGCTCTTGGCCCACCCTTTGACCAGCTTATCCCACTCCATGATGGAGACAGCGGAAGAGCAGTGCAGTCCCCTCTCTGCGTCAGGGGGTGTTATGTCCACATTCTCCACCACATGTAAGCTGGTGGGGCTGTCCTTCCATGTTCGTATCTGAGGGAGGCCACGCCTCCTCGCAATTTGGGTCTGCTAAAGTCTTCTCCAAGGAGGGAAAAAGGGGGGAATTAGCGGTTCTCAAGGGGCCTGTCCTTCAAGTGGGGCAGGCCACACACAGTCTGGGCTCTGGCCTGTAACAAGGGAGAGCAGTAGCAGTCTATCCCCCTAGCTGTCAAGCAGGGCGGGATAGTCAACAGTCAAGGGTCTGGTCTGCAACCGGGCACAGCAGCAGCAGTTTATTCACCCTGGCACTAGGCAGGGTGGGGCAGCAAACAGCCAAGGCTCTGACCTGCAATCAGGCAGAGCTGTCGCAGTGCACTTGCTCAGCCTTTAAGCAGGGTAGGGCAGCAACAGTCAGGGCTCTGACCTGCAATCAGGCAGAGCTGTAGCACCAGTCCAGTCTATGGGGCTCAGGTTTGGGATAGTGCCACACACCATCTATGGGGATCCGGTTTGGGGTGAGTGGAGGATCACAGGCCTTCTAGCCTATGGAGGGGGATTACTGCCACCCAAGGGTGGAGTGGTTGAGGGGACATGGGCCCACCCAGTTCCACCATGTCCCAGCCCAGGGCCCTAACAGTGGTGGAGTAGTCCACCACTGGGTCAGCAGGGATCTCCCTGCAACATGTTGACCTGATTTCAGGCTCACTCTCCACCAGACTATTGCCTGGTTCCCCTGGGTTTCTTCCTTTTCTCCCCCTCAGGCATACCTGGATCCAGGGGTCATCCTCAATCTCCCTGGGGTACACTGTCAAGGCTAGTGGTAGTCATTCCTCCATGTCAAGAGCATCAGGGCTCCCTGGAAGCTCACGCTGGTCCCTGGGGCAACAGCAGTTCTCCTTGGTGCTCCACTCCAGCAGTGGGGAAGAAGCATCTATCTCCTCCAGCAGCCTCCCCTGAACTGAGCTCCTGGGCTGGCCTTTTATATTTCCCCTTTCTGTTCCACTCCTTTGCTTCTGGCATGCAGGGTGTGGCCCTCCTGGCTCCACCCACCAGGTGGTTTGTGGTGTTCCCTCCGCATCTGAGGGAGGCCATGCCTCCTCGCTACAGCTTGATTGGCATGCTTGTCCCTCCCCCGCCCCCAGTGGAATCATAGAATCATAGAATATCAGGGTTGGAAGGGACTTCAGGAGGAGGAAGGTTGTGGAGAAAGTCTTTTTTCCCACAGGAATGAGCCACTAGTTGAGAGACAATCAGAATCAGTGGCTCTAGATGGTAGTCTTGACTTCTCTATAGGTAGTCTTTCAATGAAGGGTTAAACACCTTTCCTGGGGAGGATGGCTGTCTGGAATCATTTCAGTAATGTTCAGTACATAATTTGAAATGGAGTTCATAATGACACAGATATACCTCATTGTCACACATATAGCCCTGCTTGTTATTGCAGGCTGCTAATAACTACCAATGTGTGGGACAGTAGGGTCCCTAGGGGTACATCTACACAGGGACAAAGAAGCTGCAGCTGATTCGGGCTCACAGGATTCAGACTCTGGGCTGAGAAATTGGTGTGTAGACATCTGGGTTTGGGCTGGAGCCCAAGCTCTGGGATCCTGCGACGGGGGAGGGTCCCAGAGCTTGGGCTGTAGCCTGAGCCCAAAATTCTATACAGCAATTTTTCAGCCCAGAGCCCGACCCAAGTCAGCTGATCTCAGACAGCCGTGGGTTTCTGATTCCTGTGCGGAGGTACCCAAGATCTCCAAGTCCCTATGTAATGCACTCAATATTGAAAAAGCTTCCATATTTGGGGCCTGATGCACAGCCTAATAAAGTCAATTGAAACACTCTCACTGTCTTCAGCAGGCTTTGGATCAGACTTTTAGGCCAAGCTCTGTAATGGGGCTATTCTCACAAGCGAAATTATACAGTTGTTTAAGAGTTGGCAGAATCAAGACCCTAACTTGTGACAACTGACCAGTGTCTGTGTGTGCGCGCGTATGGGCACATACGTGCTGTGAACAATAAGTAACATTTTCTTAAAGCTACCACACAGCTTTAAATAGATTATAGATGTCTCAAAGTTACCATGTTACTATAGGGAATATAACAAAATGGTGGCTTTTTAAAATGAACTACATATTGAACGTACTACTGATATGCAGTCATGCCTTCTGCTAGCAGCTAAAGAATGTAATTCTGTATGCTAATATTTGATTTCTCTAATCTTGTCTGACTTCCCCTCCACATCCATTTAAATTACTTGATTTTTTTAACCTATTGCATCATGATCTAACCTGCTCTTTCACTCATATAAAAGAAGCCTATGGAAAAATGAAATAATATCGGCCTACATTGATTTCCATAATCCCTTTGTTGATGTAAAAGGATGTGAAGACATACAGTGGCCTTTTCCTAAGATCTCAGGATACCTCAGACAAACAAAAGAAAAATAACTTCAAACCTTTCATCAGGACTGAAAAAGAAAGAGTGAGTGCTTATGAAAGACGAAATCCCCAAAATTATGAATTATGTCTAAGAATTTCCCAGGCATAAAGACCTTTTAGAAAAGATAGGGCACAGGGCTGGGAGAATTTAAATAACAAAATAAACAAAAAAGACCACATAGTCTAATGGCAAGGTTTCTTCAGAGTGTCCAAATAGTTTGAGGAAACTCAAGCCTGGTCTACACCTAAAATTTAGGTCAATCTAGTTACAGCACTCAGGGGTGTGAATGTTTCACAACCCCTGAATGTTTCACACGTAGGTAAATTGACCTAAATCTCAGTGTAGACATCAGTGGTTTAACCAAAGAATTCTTCTGTGGACCCAGCTACTGTCTGTTGAGGGGTTGGATTTACTACAACAATGGAAAAACCCCTTTTATTGCTGCAGCAAGTGTCTACGCTATAGTGCTACAGTGGCATAGCTGGAATGCGGTAGCTGTGCCGCTTGAAGTGTAGACTTCCCCTGAGGGTTTCTGCAGCCTTTCACAAGACTACACTGTTGGTACAGCTGAAAAGACTCCCCCTTTTCTCCTGCCTGTCTGTGAAGGAAGGAATTAAAATATAAATATAAAATATTAAGATACTATATTAGGCTGCCAGATATAGTAGTGGGGAAAAATAAGGAACTAGACTGAATCAATGGCTGTGATTAAATGAAGTTATGTGTAGTAAAGGGGAAAACTGACTATAAGTGACAGCTTTGGGCAAAATATTGTAAACTTTAATGACAGCGTTTACATCCCGGGCAAACCTATTTAGGAAAAAAGGGGGGTTGCATTTGTATTGATTTATTTTATTTTAGTTATAAAGTGAATAAATTAAGACTAGTAATTGCCATCAAGCATGTTTATGCTATCAAGTTAGTGAACTGGATCTATCCTGAAATAGGCAGTAAATAAAAGGGACTGAAACCAAATAGTATGTTACAAGGACACAGAGTGGAATAATCAGATCACAAAGTGGAATAATCAGAAATGAAGCTGCTTGATAATAATGCACTGACACAGCTCAGCCATACATACAAAGATCCCACCATTGTTGTTAAAACAAGGAGTACAGAAGTGGAAGACATATACAGCTGTTATGGCCTGTTGGAGAACTACAGTTGTTGAAGTGATATTGTATTGTATAATGGACGGTTAAAGTGAGTTTTAAGAGCATCAAAGAATGTGGAAGGACATTGTATAAACAATATGGACTTTAAACTCAGCTAGCAGAGTGTTGATGGAGAAACCACAACTTGAACAAGCAGAGCATGCAAAGCTGGCTAAGGGATGCACCACAGAGGGGCCGATGGAAAGCAACTCGTGGAGATCAGTTGCTGACCAGAGCAAACTAGCTAGTGTTCAATATATGCCCCAAGATGGTTGTACCAACAGCTATGGCCTAATCTGTCTTACACAAGCTGGAATGACAAGATGTTTTGTGGAAGGAAACTGGAAAATTCCAGCCCCAAATGCAAGAACTCATAAGTGATGCCTTGTTCCCTGACTGGAAGATGAGAGAGGACACCTTGTTTTGGTTGGACATTTCAGCAGAAGTATGGGTCACCATCAGATTGGTCCATGCCAGCATCTCCAAGAAGAACTAAGCTGGACTGCCAAGCAGAAATGGGATTAAATGGCTTGTATCCCTCAGCACATCACTTCCCGAAAACCAAAGTCACCTGGAAGGGAGAAGACTGAGTTCCTGGGGCCAGCCACCAGGGAGTACTCCTAGCTTGGATACCAGCTTGGATAGGCACCTTTAACCATCTCTTTTTACATTGCAGCAATTCAGGTTGCCCGCTAGTGCACCAAGAAAAGATTTTAGTCATGTCTGTTCTTCGCTCCACCTGCATTTGCAGTGTCAACTCCTGCTGGGAACAGTAACTGAGCTGAAAGCTAATGGCTGAGCAAAGATCTGCTGATAAGTAGCACACAGACTTTCTCATGACCCAAATCAGTCAATTGAAACTGGGTACCTAATTAGAAAGGAAGTGTACATGATTGTGCATGTGTTTTAAAGATTGTTACAGAGTTACAGGGTGTTGTCCTGGTTTTGTACCAGGTTCCAATCAAGATTGTTATAAAGTAGCTTTTCAACTGACCAAGTTATTATTGTTAACTCAGGCCTGGTCTACACTAGAGGGGTGGGATCGATCTAAGTTACTCAACTTCAGCTACGTGAATAACGTAGCTGAAGTCGACGTACTTATATCTACTTACCGTGTTTCAGAGTAACAGCCGTGTTAGTCTGTATTCGCAAAAAGAAAAGGAGTACTTGTGGCACCTTAGAGACTAACCAGTTTTGGTTAGTCTCTAAGGTGCCACAAGTACTCCTTTTCTTTTTGCTATTTACCGTGGTGTCTTCACTGTGGTAAGTCGATAGCTGATGCTCTCCCATCCACTCTGCCTGTGCCTCTCACCCTAGTGGAGTACCGGAGTCGACGGGAAAGTGCTTGGCAGTCGATTTATCGCGTCTAGACAAGACGCGATAAATCGACCCCCGCTGCATCGATCGCCCCCTGATGATCCAGCGGATAATATAGACAAGCCCTAAGACTGTGAAACACTGTACTTTTCTGTCGTAGTTCATGGTTTCATATTCCCTTTCAAGTTCTAGGTATATACAGACATAAAACACTATCAAAAGTGCAAGCCTCTAGAATTGCACTCGGTCTATACAGTTTGTCTTAAATATAGGGGTTTATTTTAGAAAGTTAGGAGTGTAATTTAAAAGGATTAACTGTGGATGCACTGGGAGGGAAATCTTGGTGAATGCATGGGTAAGCAATTGACCAAATTGTCTTATGCTTTAGCTTTGGGATTGTTTTTCCTGTGTTGTGTGAGCAACACTGGCCAGTTGAAAACCAACTAGCACGAATATGGCCCTATTCAGAGGGATTCTTAGTCAAAAATCTATACAAAGTAACCTCCCCAGGATAGTGATTGAGTATAAGTATTATTTTCTATTGTGGTGGTGGTGTTTGATTCTGACAACTCGGATGGTTATTAACCAATTTTTTCTAGTTTGTTACCAAAATCACAGTCCAATAATATTTGTACCTTCTTATATCCTCTACTGTTAGTTGCTGTTGTTAAGGAGGGTTAATAAAATTTTATAAAATTAAATTTAACTCTCGAGTCCCTTTTCTTTAATTAAATCAAAATTCCAAGAACCCTAAGAAAGGTGGTATAGGTAGTCAGTTAAGCAATTTGCTCAACTAAGGTTTGTTTTATCTTTCTTAGTTATTAGACCATTAATTTTTAGATATTATCTATCATTCTCCTTGTGGGATTTAATTATAAGTTAAGGCTCAGTTGGAATGGAAACCCAGTGTTTCACTTAAGCAGTGAACCACAACACTTTCAGCCTAATTTTGGCTTGGTTGTTAGAAAAGGAGATCTAAGGTGCTGTTTATCAGCTAGATTTAGATTTCAGAATGACACTAAGCCATTCTGAGTTATATAAATCAAAGCTTCACTATTAATCTACACTGGCCAAACCACTTTTTTCTGATAGGGAGTAAAAGTCCTTTGAGCAATCACAGTCTACATAAAAAAATGATTTGACAGTAGAGCAGAAGATCATATCTGTCCATTTAGAAATGATATAGCTGAAGAAACACAGGTCCCAAAAGCATGTAATGATTAAAAACGTTATTTCATGAGATTGATCATTTCCTTCAGGAAGAAGTAATATAACAGTGAGGTTTGTTACATGCATATTCATCAGAACATAGTAATACAAAGTAACCTGAAACAATGTAGAAGATGGTATTTATTGCAGTCATTTACTCTCTTCACTGAAACATTTCCATATTAATAGATGATGGGCCTTAGTCTCAGATACACTAACTCCCTTTAACATTGCTCTTAAAATGCATGTAAATATATCTTACTTTCTCTTTAGTGGCTTTAGTGTAAATAAGAATAAGGCCCATAAGTCCAATTTCATAAGTAGTATATACATATGTATTCAGTTATGGATGTGCTATAACATAGACTGGTCTCCAATTTTGCAATATATGTTCCATGGGTGATCAATAGTGCTCCATGTGGGGGCAGGGCATGCCTGTGTACAATGCATTGCAAGATCATGGCCTTAGATTGGGCTCAGATTTTCCTGGATGCAATAGCTGATGGATTCCTTCACTATGTAGTTGCTGAACCGAAAAGAAGGGATGCCATTTTAGATTTAGTTTTGGTGAGTAGTGAGGACCTCATAGAAGAAATGGTTGTAGGGGACAACCTTGGTTCGAGCAGTCATGAGCTAATTCAGTTCAAACTAAATGGAAGGATAAACAAAAATGCACTTAATGCATCCGATGCAGTGAGCTGTAGCTCACGAAAGCTTATGATCAAATAAATTGGTTAGTCTCTGAGGTGCCACAAATACTTCTTTTCTTTTTGCGAATACAGACTATCATGGCTGCTACTCTGAAAAATAGATCTGTGACTAGCGTTTTTGATTTCAAAAGGGCTAACTTTAAAAATTAAGTAAATTAGTTAGGAAAGTGGATTGGACTAAAGAACTTGTGGATCTAAAGGCGGAGGAGGCCTGGAATTACTTCAACTCAAAGTTGCAGAAACTATCAGAAGCCTGCATCCCAAGAAAGGGGAAAAAATTCATTGGTAGGAGTTGTAAACCAAGCTGGATGAGCAAGCATCTCAGAGAGATGACTGGGAAAAAGCAGAAAGCCTACAAGGAGGGATGGGAGGGATTAGCCTACAAGATGGGAGGGATTAGCAAGGAAAGCTACCTTGTTGAGGTCAGAACATGTAGGGATAAAGTGAGAAAGGCAAAAGCCATGTAGAGCTGGACCTTGCGAAGGGAATTAAAACCAATAGTAAAAGGTTCTATAGCCATATAAATAAGAAGAAAACAAAGAAAGAAGTGGGACCGCTAAACACTGAGGATGGAGTGGAGGTTAAGGATAATGTAAGCATGGCCCACTATCCAAACAAATACTTTGCCTCAGTCTTTAATGAGGCTAATGAGGAGCCTAGGGATAATGGTAGGATGACAAATGGGAACAAGGATATGGAGGTAGATATTACCTAATCTGAGGTAAAAGCCAAACTTGAACAGCCTAACGGGACTAAATTGGGGGGCCCAGATAATCTTCATCCAAGAATATTAAAGGAACTGGCACATGAAATTGCAAGCCCATTAGCAAAATTTTTTAATGAATCTGTAAACTCAGGGGTTGTACCGTATGACAGGAGAATTGCTAACATAGTCCCTATTTTTAAGGGGGAAAAAAAGCGATCCAGGTAACTACAGGCCTGTTAGTTTGACATCTGTAGTATGCAAAGTCTTGGAAAAAATTTTGAAGGAGAAATTAGTTAAGGACATTGAGGTCAATGGTAATTGGGACAAAATACAACATGGTTTTACAAAAGGTGGATTGTGTCAAACCAACCTGATCTCCTTCTTCGAGAAAGTAACAGATTTTTTAGACAAAGGAAACGAAGTGGATCTAATATACCTTGATTTCAGTAAGGCATTTGATACGGTTCCACATGGGGAATTATTAGCTAAATTGGAAAAGATGGGGATCAATATGAAAATTGAAAGGTGGATAAGGAACTGGTTAAAGGGGAGACTACAATGGGTCACATTGAAAGGTGAACTGTCAGGCTGGAAGGAGGTTACTAGTGGAGTTCCTCAGGGATTGATTTTGGGACCCGACCAATCTTATTTAATCTTTTTATTACTGACCTTGGCACAAAAAGCAGAAATGTGTGAATAAAGTTTGCGTATGACACAAAGCTGGGAGGTATTGCCAATACAGAGAAGGACCAGATATCATACAGGAAGATCTGGATGACCTTGTAAACTGGAGTATTAGCAATAGGATAAAATTTAACAGTGAAAAGTGCAAGGTCATCCATTTAGGGATTAATAACAAGAATTTTTGTTATAAACTGGGGACAAATCACTTGGAAGTAACAGAGGAGGAGAAGGACCTCAGAGTATTGGTTGATCACAAGATGACTATGAGCCGCCAATGTGATATGGCCATGAAAAAAACTAATGTGGTCTTGGGATGCATCGGGCAAGGTATTTCCAGTAGAGACAAGTAGGTGTTAGTACCATTATACAAGGAATTGGTTAGACATCATCTGGAATATTGTGTGCAGTTCTGGTCTCCCATGTTTAAGAAAGATGAATTCAAACTGGAACAGGTACAGAGAAGGGCTACTAGGATGATCCGAGGAATGGAAAACCTGTCTTATGAAAGGAGACTCAAAGAGCTTGTCTTGTTTAGCCTAACCAAAAGAAGGCTGAGAGGAGGTATGATTGCTCTCTATAAATATATCAGAGGGATAAATACCACGGAGCGAGAAGAATTATTTAAGCTCAGTACCAATGTGGACACAAGAACAAATGGATATATACTGGCCATCAGGAAGTTTAGAGTTGAAATTAGATGAAGGTTTCTAACAATCAGAGGAGTGAAGTTGTGGAATAGCCTTCCAAGGGAAGCAGTGGGGGCAAAAGACATATCTGGCTTCAAGAATAAGCTTGATAAGTTTATGGAAGGGATGATATGATAGGATAGCCTAATTCTGGCAATTAATTGATCTTTGACTATTAGCGGTAATATGCCCAATGGCCTGTGATGGGATGTTAGATGGGGTGGGATCTGAGTTACTACAGAGAATTCTTTCCTGGGTGTCTGGCTGGTGAGTCTTGCCCACATGCTCAGGGTTTAGCTGATCGCCACATTTGGGGTCGGGAAGGAATTTTCCTCCAGGGCAGACTGGAAGAGGCCCTGGGGGCTTCTTGCCTTCCTCTGCAGCGTGTGGCACAGGTCACTTGCTGGAGGATTCTCTGCACTTGAAGTCTTTAAACCATGATTTGAGGACTTCAATAGCTCAGACATAGGTTAGGCGTTTGTTACAGGAGTTGGTGGGTGAGATTCTGTGGCCTGCGTTGTGCAGGAGGTCAGACTGCATGATCATAATGGTCTCTTCTGATCTTAAAGTCTATGAATCTATGAGATTGCACTGATTATTACCTAACCTAATCAATACATTGGAAAAGTAAAACAAATCAGCCAAAGTTTGTGCTAACTCAAGTTACTCAAGACAAATAGCATTTTTGAAAATTTGTGATTGAAAATTATCCTCTAAAGGAATATAAGACAAACATATAAACATTAACAACAGTAAGAAATGCAAGATGAGTTAATATGATGATCATCAAAGTGGCTAAAATCACCTCTTTTGTGAAACATGGCATATTGAATCAGGAAACAGATTGACATGTAATGTACTCAAAGCACATTAAACTATCTAAGTCCTTACTGAAAGGTCAGTGTCAAAAATAAACTTGACATAAAGTTGCATAGATGCTACTGGGCTACAGTAGTTTCCTTTTGATATTATGGAGAGATGTAGCATGGTCTAAGGTTAAGACTGCAAACTATAGTTAGAAAGCTGTACTTTAGCCCTCCTATAATTTTAGTTTGGAAAATTGGCTTGGCCACAAATTATGACATAAACAACGAGGAGTACTTGTGGCACCTTAGAGACTAACAAATTTATTTGGGCATAAGCTTTCATGGGCTAAAACCAACTTCATCAGATGCATGAAGTGGAAAATACAGTAGGAACATATATATAACAGTACATGAAAAGGTGGGAGTTGCCTTACCAAGTGGGGGGTTGAGACAATTCAATTAAAGTGGGCTATTATCCACAGGATGAAAAATCACTATGTAGTGGTAATAAGGGTGGCTCATTTCAAACAGTTGACAAGAAAGTGTGAGTAACAGTAGGGGGAAATTTGTAGTGACCCATACACTCCCAGTTTTTATTTAGGCCTAATTTGATGGTGTCCAGTTTGCAAATTAATTCCAGTTCTGTAGTTTCTCATTGGAGTCTGTTTTTGAAGTTTTTTTATTGAAGAATTGCCACTTTTAAGCCTGTTATTGAGTGTCCAGGGAGGTTGAAGTGTTCTCCGACTGGTTTTTGAATGTTATAATTTTTGACTTCTGATTTGTGTCCATTTATTCTTTTCTATAGAGACTATCTGGTTTGGCCAGAGGGGCATTGCTGGCACATGATGGCATATATCACATTGGTAGATGTACAGGTGAATGCGCCCCTGATGGTGTGGCTGATGTGGTTAGATCTTACGAGGGTGTCCCTTGAGTAGATATGTGGACAGAGTTGGCAACAGGGTTTGTTGCCAGGATAGGTTCCTGGGTTAGTGTTTTTGTTGTGTGGTGTGTAGTTGCTGGTGAGTATTTGCTTCAGGTTGGGGGGCTGTCTGTAAGTGAGGACTGGCCTGTTTTCCAAGGTCTGTGAGAATAAGGTATCATCCTTCAGGTTAGGTTGTAGATCCTTGATGATGCGCTGGAGAGGTTTTAGTTGGGGGCTGAAGGTGACGGCTAGTGGAGTTCTGTTACTTTCTTTGTTGGGCCTATCCTGTAGTAGGTGACTTCTGGGTACCCTTCTGGCTCTGTCAATCTGTTTCTTCACTTCAGCAGGTGGGTATTGTAGTTTTAAGAACACTTGATAGGTGTTTGTCCTGTAGGTGTTTGTCTCTGTCTGAGGGATTGGCACAAATGCGGTTGTATCATAGAGCTTGGCTGTAGACAATGGATCATATGATGTGGTCTGGATGAAAGCTGGAGGCATGTAGGTAAGCATAGTGGTCAGTAGGTTTCTGGTATAGGGTGGTGTTTATGTGGCCATGGCTTATTTGCACTGTAGTGTCCAGGAAGTGGATCTTTTGTGTGGACTGCTTCAGGCTGAGATTGATGGTGGGGTGGAAATTGTTGAAATCCTGGTGGAATTCAACAATTGAATACACTTCCTATGTGAAATCCAAGTCTAAGCCTTCTCTCCTGCAGTTTTGTACGGGTACTACACTACAGCGTGGCCCAAGACTTAAAGTCACAGCCTGTCCTGCAGCCTTTTGGCCATCCAGGACAAAGGCTGCCCTCAGTTAAACATATTAATCTCCATTGACATTGGTGGCGTTATAGATGTCTGAGGGCAGAATTAACTTCAAGCCTTTACTTTTGGTCCTTTCCGTCTGAAACTGTTACTCCTTTAACATTGACATATTTTGTAAACCATATACAGCCACTATCTCTTGACTGATGTTTATTTGGTAGTGAATCTTGGAATGGACATCTGTATATGAAAAGGGTATTATGCTGTTATGTATCTCTACTTGAGCCTGGTGGCACTAATGTATGTTTAAAGGGCTTTCTGTTATTTAAAGCATCTCTTCCTATTGTAGAAACTCATTTGACAAAGCTTGATTTCCAGGCAATTATGCAGCTACTTAACTTCTTTCCAGTAAATTGCCCATCTTTACATCCAGCCCACAGCTTCAACACCACCTCCTATACTCCCTCAGTCATGAGCATCTAATCTCTACCTGCCATCATGCCTAGTTTTTCTAGTTTTCATGTCCCTTTTAGATGTTAAGCTCATTGGAGCAGTGATTATCATTTATTGTATGTTTGTACAGCACCTAGCATGATGAGGACCACCTGCTTGTAGACTTCAGATGCTACTGCAACATAAATGTTAACTAATAATAATAACGATAATTTCAGCACCCTCATCTCAACCACAAGTACAGCTGAAGTCAATGAGAGCTCTGCTCTGAATAAATGAAGTGCTATAAAATGCTAAAGTTCTCTGAAAAAATGGATCATAGGCACCTCAAATTTTGCACTCAAAATGAGAGAACATTTTGGCATTGTCTTTGTTCTTGTTTCTCATCTGTAAAATGGGAATAATAATAGCACCTTGCCTCACAGGGGTGTTGCAAATATAAATTAATTAATGCTTGTGAAGCACTCATGGACTATAGGTTTCAGAGTAGCAGCCGTGTTAGTCTGTATCCGCAAAAAAGAAAGGAGGACTTGTGGCACCTTAGAGACTAACAAATTTATTTGAGCACAACCTTTCGTGAGCTACAGCTCACTTCATTGGATGCATTCAGTGTAGCTCACGAAAGCTTATGCTCAAATAAATTTGTTAGTCTCTAAGGTGCCACAAGTACTCCTTTTCTTTTTTCATGTACTATAGTGATCAGTGCCGTAGAAAGGCCCCTGAGGAAATTAATAATTTGGTCTCCAGAGCAGTGTTTGAATAGTGTGCAGTAAATAAAGCTTATGGCCACACACTGAACAATGGGGGGACAATAAAATATTGAATAGCTGCTGATATACTGATCACCATCCATTCTGTGCAGTGAATACAGAAGGGGTCCTCTGGAAAAACCCAATTGACCATGCATTAAAGGCTGTATCATAACACGTACTCAAAAGATGTGTGTGAAGGAATTAGAGTGGCATAGACAACCTTAATTCTGATATTTCCTAACTTTTGGGTCCTTGACTTTGTAACCTAAATAATGTTTGTTAGTTTTTGTGTGTGTAATAAAATAGAACTTACTTTACTTACTTTTAGAGTCAAATCCTTTAACTTGACAGAACAAGCTTTTGAAAAAATCAGGATTTTATCTAATTTGGATGTAAATGACCTTTGGACCCTATGGAGCCATGTCCATATTTGGAGGATTATCAGATCTGCTCCGTGCTTCTCACATTTGAGCAAGCACTAGTGTCCAGGCAGAAGATGTGTGCAGAGCTAATACAATATAGTGACACTCTTCATCTTATGTTGTATGCAGGTTTCCATTATTCCCCAGCCACATACAGTTCCGAGGGATATAGTTCCTAGGTTGGGGAACATTCACCTCTCTGTTTTGGGGGGATAGAAGTAACATTGATAACTTGTATATTAATGAAAGTGTAATGAATAGATAGCAATAACTTAGCCAATAAGGCAATTTTAGGTAATGAGGATAAATAAATAATCCATACAGTTGCTGGGTGCCTGATTATATAATCTCCAGTACCACTTGCTGCAAGCTTTCCCTTCATGCCAATGGAATACTCTGCAAGAGTATCATCAACAAGATCCTATTCCAGTACAAAGCACATGCTAACTTGCTAGAGAGTAGGCAGATTTCCAACAACATTGCAGTTGTATTGAGCAGTTTTTTAGCCAATGGAATATCTCTGAGGAGTGTCAGAACAGCTAATTATATCCTTTTTGTAGACTTTAAGGATTGATAGTGTCCACTTATAAAATAACTATGGAACACCAATCATAGTGATGATGGAAGTTGTTAAGATTTTGTATAAGAAATGGCATGTTTTTGTCATCTACAGTAACCTGTCTTCAGTCTGGCTTGCTACAGTCTATCTGCTGGCAGAGAGGTATTGTATCTAGCTTTCTGTTCCTCTGGATAATATCCTGATTATTTTGAAAATACTAATAATATTATTTTATTATATTGGTCTTCTGATCTGAAGCTTTAAAATCACTTTACAAAAGATGCCTATTATTATCTTCCCTTTGTATAGACAGAGGCACAGAGTGGTTAGATGACTTGCCCCAGGTCACACAGTGAATTTATAGCAGAGCTATGCCTAGAACTCAGGTTTCTTGACACCCAGTCTGGTGCATTATTCATTAGACAACATTGCCTTTCAGAGGAGCTGAAGGAGTTATTGGAAGGATCTTTAGTGAAGTGGAGGCATCCTTAACTTTGCAGATTTAGAGTTCTTCCTGTTGTGATGCAAAGATGAGCTACAGGCAAAAATAAAACATCTTTGTAGCAGTAAACAGTGCAGGTGAAAGATCAGCATGAGGAAGACTGATATATTGAATGTTTACTGCTCTAATGAGGAATTCTGTGCTACTGCTCCTAATGACACACAAGATGTAACCTTAGAGGAAGCTGAAAGATCTTGTTACTTTGGATACGTGGTTTCCACAACAGGAGGCAGTTCTGCTTTAAAGACCATAAAGCAGCAACTGAACCAAGCAAGAATAGCATTCACGAAACAGAATCAGTACAGCATTTAGAGCACTCAAATGAAGCTGAGACTTTTTAACACCATTGTTAAATCAAACTAATGCTGCTCTTGTTTGTCCAACAGGTGAAGAAAGAGGTATGCATGCTATCAAGAACAGCTGCCTGCACGGGAGCATGGATGTTGTGAGGGATGTTTGAAAAGCCTTGAGTTTTGGAGTTGTTGCACCGAAACACCTCATCATGCCAGATGAAATTATTATTTATCATGTATGTGACAACAGAACGTTTAATCTTATACAGGACACAAAATAAGGAGAGCCCCGGCTTTGTAGAACAAAAAGGTAACGGATAAACTGGTCCATCAAATAACATTAATGAGCAAAAATAACTGCATTGGGGTGAGAGATGTTTAATCTCCACCTCTTCCTTCTAATTGTTCTCTGGCCTATTAACCTCTTTTCTCTCTTTAATCCTTTTCACATAGCTGGATTGTGTGCAATGAAGTGTACAATTGAATACATACGTTTTTCAAAGGATCATTTTGAAAATTGTTAAGCTATCAATGCAGTTTCTAAAATGACAAATATTCATCAAGTGCTCCACTGATGAACTCTACTGGATTGTAGCTTTTTTTTTTTTGGCATTTTCTCACCCCATTGATATATTGTTCTTTACCCTTCACACAAAATATTGGATATAGTGTTCTGTTCAGAAAATGACTGTGAATCGTACTGTTTAAATTTGTGTCCAATATTAATGTTGCTGCCTTAGACAAATATAACAATGATTATCATCTGCTTGTTCACCTGTGATTTGGAAAAAGCATTGATTATCCTTGCACTTAAGGATGAAAGGCTGTGGGTGGAAGCTAGACACGTGGTGACTCAGAGATTAATAAAATCTGATCATACACTAACAATATCTAAATTCAAGTTGTAGTTATAGAAGTCTTGTCGTAGGGTGGTAGGGCTATTCCTGTTACATCACTGTGGCAGGTGAAGCTTGATAACTTCTCCCTGAAAATAAGAGTAAACAATGTGTACCTCTTTGGTGAGGCAGGGTGTGCATTCCACTTGCTTAGAGCCCACTTTTCAATACATTTTTATATGAGAAAGGTAAACATGTGTGTATCTGGTTGACAGGAATTCCCATGCTATATCAGATCTATGGTCCAGTTAGTCCACTGCCTTGTCTCCAACACTGGCCAGCACCAAATGTTTCAGAGAAAGGTGAAAGAACCCCCAGAGTAGGCAGATGTGGGACAGTCTGTCCCTCGTGAAGGTCTTCTCTTTATCCCCAGTAGCTAGAGATTAGCTTAAGACCTGACACATGAGGTTTTATCACCCCTCCAATCTTTTTTTAAAATCCAGCATTAACTATAAAAAATGGATATTCTTGTTATCCATAGTAACATGCAATCTTTCTTTGAATCTTGCTAAGTTCCTGGCCTCAATGACTTTCCATGGCAATGATTTCCACAGTCTAATTATATATTGTATTAAAAAGTATTTCCTTTCATCAATTTTGAATTTGAGACCTCTCGGTTTCATTAAATGTCTCACCGTTCTTGTGCTAGGAGACAGAGAGAACAGAAATTTCTGATTTACCTTTTCAATACTATTCATTATTTTACCAGTTGTAGATCAGAAAGTGATGATTTAATTCATTTTTCTCTTGGTAAAGCGCTGAAATTTTTTGTCTAGTGAAAAAGCCCATGACAAAATGACTAAATTAAAATCCCTACATGAGCAAAATCCCTAAACTAAACAACCAGCTAGTTTCCTTTATTTATTTCCATATTGTTTTGTTTATTTGTTGCTCTATCACAGTGTCATGTTAGGTGTCACTGTTGTAGAAATTCCACCACAGGCTGATTTTTTAGCTCAGTGTCTTATTTACAATGACCTCCAAGAGGCAGAAACTGACGGTCACCTCCCTCTGAATTATGGATGCAAAAGTCAATACATTTCTTCAGGCCAATATACTCAGTGTATTAACCTGTTGGAAATACTTCCTCACTAATGTCACATTTATTCACTTTAGTGTCCAGTAAATAAATAAAAAAATGCTATATTAGAGTCTGTGAGGAATTGGATATCTTCTCAAACTCAGGTTAATTTTAGTTATTTGAGCAGGCAAGTACCAGATGATCTTGTGAGTTCAGTTTCGGTCAAATGACTGGGAGGAAATTTCAGACAAGTGTATGATTGTACATATGTTATCTCAGAACAATCTTTGCAAGAGCCAGATTTGGTGATTAGTTTTAACAACAGGAACAAGAGCCAAAATTAACCAAAAGATAATTAACCCGAAGATAAATAAACAGAATTGCACAGCATGTTTTTAAGGATAAGCCTGTGACGCTAAGATACAAATCAACAGGGCCATGGTTTGGCAGGCCAGCTAATTTAGTCTAGCCACCAGCAGACTATTTCCCTCAGTCCTGACTCTGGGGTCAAGTTTCCATAGCACGTGACTTCCGTAGCTCCTGTTCTCAAGAACCTACTGCACCAGAGGTGATGCTCTGCTGCAGCACTCTCCTTATAAAGCCAGCCATTAGTCGCCACCACTTCCCTGTAGTGACCAAACATTCCCCGCAGCTGGACTCCAAGTGGAAGTGCCATCTCACCCCAGACAGTAAGCATCTCGACATTTTTCCCTTTCCCGTTAAGGCTGAGAGTGCATAGGTTAGTTTATTTAGCCCTGAGCTAAAAGAAACTTATCATAAGTAAGGCAATCTTTCTCCTTTCCTTTCTGCCAGCTGGAGACATCTAGGTATTGTCCTGAGAAGCTCTTGCAATTTGGGAAGTGCAAAAGCTGTTATTGTGGCTCGTCCTTGGGTGGGACAATAAAAGGAGAAGGCTTTATATGTGCCCTCTTCCAGCTTCACCACTTGCTCACTCATTCAAGAGCTGACTGCCATCTGGCTTTGTGCTTTGAAATTATCAGTGACCCTCTCCTAACGGCCCCAGATGCCTAAAGATTAGTAATAGTCATCCAGTGTTTTTAGGACTCTGTGGATGAACCCATAATGAACACTATCGATCCTGTTCTCCAGGTAGGAGTTATAGGAGAAATAGCATACACTTATATGTTATATTAAAAACATTCTGTCTGATAACACTGTGCTACAATATTCCTTCTGCTTTTCAGCATTACCAATGCATTTAAACAGGTTTCAGCCGTGTTAGTCTGTATTCGCAAAAAGAAAAGGAGTACTTGTGGCACCTTAGAGACTAACCAATTTATTTGAGCATAAGCTTTCGTGAGCTACAGCTCACTTCATCGGATGCACACTGTGGAAAGTACAGAAGATCTTTTTATACACACAAACCATGAAAAAATGGGTGTTTACCACTACAAAAGATTTTCTCTCCCCCCACCTCACTCTCCTGCTGGTCATAGCTTATCTAAAGTGATCACTCTCCTTACAATATGTATGATAATCAAGTTGGGCCATTTCCAGCACAAATCCAGGTTTTCTGGTGTTCAACAAAGCATACATGATGAATAGTGTATCAGTGCATATGTCATCTACCCTTTCCCTATTTTGTGTTTTTGTTTAAGGGTACGTCTCCACTACCCGCCGGCTCGGCGGGTAGTGATCGATCTATCAGGGATCAATTTATCGCGTCTCGTCTAGATGCGATAAATCGATCCCTGAATCGATGCCTGTACTCCACTTTGGCAGGAGGAGTAAGTGGAGTTGACGGGGGAGGCGCCGCGTTTGACTCGCTGCCATGAGGACGGCCAGGTAACTCGAACTAAGATACTTCGACTTCAGCTACGCGAATAGCGTAGTGGATTTGCGTATCTTAGTTCGAACCCTCCCCTAGTGTAGCCCAGGCCTAATACTTTCAGTCTATTTCTGCAGCCTCCTCTTTCTCTGTCCATTAAAATACATAACATTTGCTCCAGTCATCAGGCACTGCTAACATATCATTAGTTTTCCCCAACTAAAGTAAGCAGTTAAATATTAGCATGTGTGCTAGTTTAGTGGTTCAGATTAATAACTCTACCAATCCAGAAAAATTTGAAGTCGAATTGAGTACACAAACTAAGCTATTGACAATGTGGGAGTACGTTGTTTTGCTATGTCCTGAAGTGGCACTATGTTAACAGTGGTAGAAAATGAGAACCTTTGTTGTGATTGGAAATTTGTAATTATGTTCTAACCTAGTTTTCTCAAACCAGTGTTATAAAATCATCATTTGATCCTGAAATTGTTACTATGCAAACTTCCAGTATAATTTTGAGCCCTTTATAAAGTGTGATATTAACAGAATAATAATGCTAACCCCATTAATCACAATGGGGGGCGGGAGGGTGAAACATGCTCTTCATGCTAAGACATGTATAATAAATACGAAGTGCTACACTCTGAATTGTCCTAAAAACTGTTAGTTGTGTTGGGCATTGCCTCCTGAGCCACGTGAGTGGTGTAAATCAAGGCAGAATTTGTATATTCTTGTATATTTCCCTTAAGCATGGTGAAAAGAGCTCTCATAGCAGTAAAATTAAAATCAATATACAACTTGGTTAACGCTTCTGCCATCCGGTCCTCAGCAAAAGTACTTTATCATCGTTTTAGACTTCTAAAGCTACTATGATAAAGCTATTTCTGAGCCAGACTTTTGTGTAAACACATAAATCCGTGCACTAAATACTGGAAATGAAATAAACTACCATTCTAGAACGAGCACTATTAAGAAGAATTGACCTCTTCTCTCACCACTTACCACTGAGGTGAGTAGAACTATGTGACTGTCCGGTTTAAGAGTACAAATGATTATTAACTGACGTACTGCCGCAGCTGTGGTCAGTGTTGGCATTTGGGCTTCTTGTTAGAAAGGAGAGTGTGCTGCCAGCAGGGCATTCTCAGTGCGGGGGCTGGGACTTTGGAACTGGTTCCCCACTATGATCTGAAATAGCCTGAACTTGGTGACATTCAAGGCACACTGCAAAAGCCATTTCTCTGATAGAGTTTTGGGGGAAGGAAAAGGGTAAGTTCTGGGTCAGGCTGGGATTTTTTTTTAATTGGCAGGTTTAGATAAATACAGTTGGCAGCAGGAGTTAATTTGTATACTAGTATTTAATGTTGGTGGTGGTTATTGTTATTGGATGTTTAATTTACTGTTAGGGTGTGCAGAATTTTTGTAAACATAAGTTTTTTATGGTTGTTAAATCCAAATACTTAAATAAATTAGGACTAATGCTCACTTTGGACTGAGCATTGAGGTTCTGATGAAGCCAAGCACGTAAGCACATGCTTAATGTTAATTGTGTGCATAATCCTGTTAACTTCACTGACTGATTAAATGAAACAATGGGAACATTTTAAGCGCCCCAGAATAATTCTGGGGATGTTGTCTGAAAAATCAGGACAGTTCCAGTAAACCTACAACATATGGTCCTTTAATATAGGGCCACATCCAGGAGTGGCAAAATATTCAATATTTGTGAACTAGGAAGGTATGACATCTAAGGAGGGGTGCCTTGGAAATATGTATCACAGCACAGCAACAACTCTAGAGTCAGTGTTTGATATACATTTAGGATGTATATTTACATGTACACAAAATATTATTTACATAGTTAAATATATGTACAATTTTCACAATTTTTCCCCAGTTCTAACTGCTGGCATTGCTAGGCTGGAAGGAAATAAACTCATAGACCTATCTTTTTCTGGTCTCTTAATCCTCAGCACTCAATCACCAGTCTTGAATGCTCCAGGCCTCTCTGATTTTGTTTTTCCCTTCAGCTCCTCAAGGCTTCTTAAATCTTCCATTGGTTATTCCAATTACTGTGCTCCCTGATTCTCTTTCTTCACTCTCACCCTCTCCCCTTTCAGATCTTTTGCATCTGTTCCCATCACCTTTTTACCTAGTGGTGGAACATATTGATTAATTTCAGACCTTTACAACAGTCCTGGGGGCTTAGTGAATCAAAGTCCCATTTAAAAATGTAATTCTATAGATCCACTGAAGAATTTTTAAATTAAACACAGTTTGCCTGATTTAAAAGAATAATCATGAATCAGGCAAGTCAATTTCGGCAAAACAATTTGCAAGCTGACACAGCTTTGATAAATGCTACCCTTTATTACTTGTTCAAGGACAGTTTGTTTCCTGCTAATACTACTGACTTCTTAAGTTGTCACACATACAATATGTAAAGTTACTATGCCATTTGAAAGGATGGGTGAGCTGTCCTGTCCTGGTAATGAATGTATCTCAATACTATGAAAAGGCAAATGGACATGAACACACACATCATAAAGATTTTTAAACAAGCTTGGGTAACCACAGTTCTTTCTGACATTATCTCCTACACATAAATGCAACTAATGTTAACATTACAGCATGTTAAATAGGCTGAGTTTTGCTCAGCTTTATAACATGAAAGGCTGAATTTTCTGGTCACCAGTACCAAAGCATTGTCAAAAATGGTTATATATATATTTAAAAGAAACTATGTCCTGTCTGTTGTCCCTTTGAACATCAGTTCTCCATGTTTTACAGTGGCAAAATTCATCTGAACATATTCCACGTGAGCTGATTCGTGGTTTGTCTCTAAGTTTTAATTTGACTACATTATAGGATACAGTTACAGGATACATGTACCACATTATGACAGCATATTAACCTCCATAATCTGAATAATCTGAATATTGCCAAATATAATATTTTAAGAGACTTTTTTTAAAGTACACCAACTACATTCATCCCTCTCATTGAACAACAATGAAATAAAATAATTACAGTGGAAAATCTGTATCAAGATAAGGGGAGGCAGAAGCCCAGATCCACAAAGGGATTTAGGTGCCTGAACCCCAGATTTAGGTACCACTGAGATCCACAAAACCCCCACTTGGCTGCCACCTAACCTGTGGGCACCTCAACTAACTTGGTGCCTCCGTCTTGCCTTTGGGCATGCACAATGCTGCCTAACCCCAGATGTCTGGTTGCCTATCTCACATTTAAGCCCCAGAGTGATCCTCAAACTAGGTGAAGATGACTATTTTGACTCTGAGGCCTCATTTGGTAGGGGTGTTCAAAGCATGCCTATCAGATTTGGCCCCATTCAAAATCCAGCCAGAGGAGGAAGTGATGCTGCTGCCTCCCTTATAATGTTTTGCCCATTGGTTATGTGTGAAGTAGGAGATCCAAATTCAGTTTCCCCCTCTGCTTGATGGGGAGAAAGGATTTGAACAGGAGTCGCTCACCTCTCAGGGAAGTGGCCTAACCACTGGGCTATGGGATATTCTGTGGGTGTCTCTTGATTTCTCCTGTTTCAGCTTTCACTTTGTATAGATATGTACATGGTCATTGGACCTCAGAGAGCAAGAGAATGACTCTATGGGCTAGTGGTTAGGGCACCAATATAAAAGGTTTCAGAGTAGCAGCCGTGTTAGTCTGTATTCGCAAAAAGAAAAGGAGTACTAGTGGCACCTTAGAGACTAACCAATTTATTTGAGCATAAGCTTTCGTGAGCTACAGCTCACTTCATCGGATGCACTGAATGCATTCGATGAAGTGAGCTGTAGCTCACGAAAGCTTATGCTCAAATAAATTGGTTAGTCTCTAAGGTGCCACTAGTACTCCTTTTCTTTTTGCGAATATAAAAGGTTGGAGACCAGGGTCCAGTTCCCCTGCTCTAATGACTCTTTAAGAATTTATCCACAGTGGAATGGCTTCACATATTCCACATTCTGAGTGAGTCCTCTAATCACTTGACAAAAGGCTACGTGGGAGACTTCTCTTCCTCTTGCAAGAACAGCTTAGGCTCCTAAGCCATCTGTCTCCAGGAAAGTCTGTGGATCTCAAGCAGAGATAGGCGCATCACTGCAGACTGAATTTAAGCCTCTTCTCTGTCAAGGAATTACATGCCTAGGATACATCCTCTTGTTTGCATTTCCCATTGGCTAGCTTAGGCGGCTCCCCACCTAGCATGCTGGCTTTTGTATATCCCATTCTTAAGGCACCTATCTCTCCCCACGTATTGCATAAGGAGACATCCTCATCAAACATGCATTGTCTACTGAGAACAGTTTCATCAGCCAGAGTGACCACTTTTGCTGACATTGTATAATGAAACTGACATTCCCAGATCTGGCTCCCTCCTATGAATCCACAAATCTCTGGAGCAGCCTGGTGGGTGATGTCAGGTAGGGTCAACGCATGCGTCTGATAGCACTTCTATGGAGAGTTTGAGAAGAAGGCATGATGGGGTGCTTTTTGTCCATCCTGGTGACATGGCTGAGGAGCATGAAGTGCCACTTTTGAATGTAGTGAGCAACTGGAGGAAGGCCAGCTCTCTGCAAGATTATGGCATTTTGCACAAAATCTATGCTCAGTGCCTCAAACTGTTCCTAATCTGCCTTTAGGAGAATACTGGTTTCTGATCTGTATGGCAGTACTGGCAGGACACAGATTGATAGATCCTGAACTTTGTCTCAGCACAAAGATGGTTTGAGTCCATAGGTGAGACATAAACTTCATGCAGACGGGAACAAGACCTATTAATCGGAGCACATCTGTTTTGCTGCAGCTGTTTGAACTCTTTTGCAGCCTAGATAGATGTACTCCTCAATGTTCTCCACTGTGTTCGACCACACCTGCACTGGGAGTTCTGGTGACCCAGATCTGAGGTTCTGGACTTTGTTTTTCTGCCATGAGATGTTCAACCCCATACTGAGGGTAGTGTCTTGGAAACCTTGAAGGGAAAAGCTAATATCTACATAGTGTGACAAAGCTCTGTCCTTGCCTCTGTGGGTCCCACGTTTCCTGGAGGATTTCGCTAGCCTCTCCGGGGGGAGTAAATTATCAAACCCTGGATAGTCCCTCCCAATGACTACAGGATATGGGAGTTTAGGAACTATGCCCATGGTCACCTCAACGGGTTTCCCTGAACCTCTATCTCCACTGGGATTGTGGGGTAATGGCTCACGGCCCCATGCACGCATGTCACTGCTATGCGTTTGGCTTGTAGCAGCTGACTACTTTTTACCAGCTTACCCGATGTGAGGGTGATAGCCCTCCCGGAGTCCACAAGTGCTGTAGTCTCTGCTCCATTTATCCTCACTGGCCTGGTGTAATTATGTGGGGCTAATCTGACCCCCACAAGGTGGATAAGGGAGCATGGGACCTCCCAATCCCCCAAGTTACATTGCATATGCTCCTCGATGCTGGGACACTGTGCTGCTATGTGTCCCCACTCCCCACATGTATAACATCTATAATTGCTTTTAATCACTCCCCTCTCTTGGGGTCTAGGGGGTTTAGTCCCAGGTTTCCCCCCCACTCAGGCCAATCCCTTCCTTCTGGGGTCCCCGCTGGTTTTCGGCCCCCCCTTCTTCCACCTAGGACTCCCCGGGGGTTTGGCTGTCCAACCTTCCAGGGTTGGGGTCGGGTGCTTGCTTCGAAAGGGGCCTTCCTTGGGTAGTTGGGTTAGTTCCCTGGCTGTCATCCGTCTTTCTACCAGTGTGATCATCTTGTCGTACGTGGACGGATCATTCTGCCCTACCCATTTGCGGAGATCTGGTGGCAGTCCCCACATGTAATGGTCTATGACCAGGGTCTCCAAAATCTCCTCTGGCCTGCACACCTCAGGCTGTAACCACTTCCGCGTGAGGTGTATGAGATCGAATAGCTGGGACTGCGGGGGGTTGTTCTCCTGGTATTTCCACTCATGGACCCTCTGGGCCCTTACCGCTGCTGTTACCCCTGATCGTGCTAGGATCTCTGCCTTCAGACAGGTATAGTCAGTGGCATCCATGGCAGGCAAGTCAAAGTAGGCCTTCTGTGCTTCTCCACACAAAAAAGGGGCAAGAATGCTGGCCCACTGCTCCTGGTGCCACGCCGCACGCTGAGCAGTCCTTTCGAATGAGAGGAGATATGCCTCTACGTCATCTCCTGACGTCATCTTTGGCAGACAACCAGTGGCCCTCAGGGTTCGCGTCCCGTCGGACCCCCGGGCCTGGGTGGTGAGGATCTTCAGCTGGTTCACCACCTCTCTCAAGAGGGCACGATCTTGGGTCGCCTGGCTCATCAATAATTGCTATTAGCCGCATAGACTCCTGTTGTGCCATTGCCTGAACCCGGGTGGCCTCCTGCTGGGCTGTCATGGCTTTTACCGGAGCTCTTACCACCTCCTCCATTGTGGTACAAAGGAAAGAAAGAAACCAAAACAAACAAACAAAAAATTGAAAACCCCAGTGCACTTTTTTTCTTAAACCTCTTTCTTCCACCACGCTGTGAACAAAATCCCACTTGTAACACCAGTTGTGACAAAGCTCTGTCCTTGCCTCCGTGGGTCCCGCGTTTCCTGGCAGATTTCACTAGCCTCAGAGGCTCATTGTGACCCTCTATGTAACCCTTCTCTCTCTAGAGACAAGGGTCACAGTCTATTGAGCCATTTTCATCACAAGCCAGTGAGGGAGGTGAGGAGAAGCTATCCTTCCTTGCACAGTCTCTGTTGTCTCCCAATCTCAGTGATTAATCAGGGGGCAAAGGTGGGGGGAGCCCAGGCCCACCCTCTACTCCGGGCTCCAGCCCAGGGACCCTAATAGTATCAGCTAGGGTAGCTGACCTTTTAGAAACATGACATGTACAATTCCCTGGGCTACTTCCCCCACAGCAGCCCTCACTTCCTCAAGCTCCACTTCACCCTTACCTCAGGGCCTCCTTCCTTGTGCCTGATATGGTGTGTACTACTCAATCTCTCCAACAGCACAACTTCCTCCCACAGCTCCTGTCAAGGTTCCTTCCCCACTCTGAACTCTAGGGTACAGATGTGGGGACCTGCATGAAAACCTCCTAAGCTTACTTTTACCAGCTTAGGTTAAAACTTCCCCCAGGTACAAATTATTTTACCCTTTGCCCTTGGATTTCCACTGCCACCACCAAACTTTATCTGGGTTCCTGAAAAAACGGAGTTTGGACACGTCTTTCCCCCCAAAATCCTCCCAACCCTTGCACCCCACTTCCTGGGGAAGGTTTGGTAAAAATCCTCACCAATTTGCATAGGTGACCACAGACCCAAACCCTTGGATCTTAGAACAATGAAAAAGCATTCAGTTTCCTTACAAGAAGACTTTTAATAGAAGTAAAAAAAAGAATCACCTCTGTAAAATCAAGATGGTGAATACCTTACAGGGTAATTAGATTCAAAACATAGAAAATCCCTCTGGGCAAAACCTTAAGTTACAAAAAAGACACACAGACAGGAATATTCATTCTATTCAGCACAGCTATTTTCTCAGCCATTTAAAGAAATCATAATCTAACACATACCTAGCTAGATTACTTACTAAGTTCTAAGACTCCATTCCTGTTCTGTCTCCGGCAAAAGCAGCATACAGACAGACCCAGACCCTTTGTTCTTCTCCCTCCTCCCAGCTTTTGAAAGTATCTTGTCTCCTCATTGGTCATTTTGGTCAGGTGCCAGCGAGGTTACCTTTAGCTTCTTAACCCTTTACAGGTGAGAGGATTTTTCCTCTGGCCAGGAGGGATTTTAAAGGGGTTTTACCCTTCCCTTTATTTTTATGACAGTTCCTGACATGCACACCCACCTGACTAACTGGGAGGCTTTTAACTAGTTTCAGCCAGCCCCTGATTGGCTTCAGGTGTCCCAATCAACCTAGCATTCTCCCTGCCTTCTGGAAAGTTCTTAATTGGCCCCAGGTGTCTTAATTGACCTGCAGCAGCTGCCATTTCACTTATCCTGGTACCAGGGATTTGTTTAGCCTGGAGCTAATATATCTATCTCCCACTACTTTTCTATAGCCATCTGGCCTTTCCCCGTCACAATAGGGATTGCCACATTAGATCAGACCAGCAGTCCGTCTAGCTCATCCTGTACCTGACAGAGACTACTATTTGACACTTTTGAGGATGTCTCCCCCCTCTCCCTGTCACACACTCTCCCACCCTTCCTCCCACACACACTTCAGCTGAAAAGCAGCTGGCAATCTAGTAGGATGCCCATAGAGCTATGGGATTGAGAAACCTGCCTCATGTGGTCTAATCAGCAGCAAGGGAGATTTAGATCAGATATTAGGAAAACTTTCTAACTATAAGGGTAGTTAAGTTCTGGAGTACGTTTCCACGGGAAGTTGTGGAATCCTCTTTACTGGAGGTTTATAAGAACAGATTGGAGAACCACCTGTCAGAAATGGTCTAGATTTACTTTGTCCTGGTTCAGCTCTTGGGGCTGGACTTGATGACCTCTCCTGAGGTCCCTTCTAGCCCTATATTTAATAGAATCATAGGACTGGAAGGGACTTCAAGAGGTCATCTAGTCCAGTCCCCTGCACTCATGGAAGGATTAAGTATTATCTAGACTAGTGGTTCTCAACCTATTTACCGTTGTGGGCCGCATCCAATACTACCAGTATGGCCCTGAGGATGTCACATGGGCCACAGCTGTGTGCTGACTGGGCCACAAGCAGCCCACAGGCTACAGGTTGAGAACCACTGATCTAGACCATCCCTGACAGATATTTGTCTTACCTGCTCTTAAAAATCTCCAGTGATGGAGATTCCACAACTTCCCTTGGAAATGTATTCCGGAACTTAACTATCCTGACAGGAAGTTTTTTCTAGTGTCCAACTTAAACCTCCCTTGTTGCAATTTAAGCCCATTGGTTATTGTCCTATACTCAGAAGTTAAGGAGAACAATATTTCTCCCTCCTCCTTGTAACAATCTTTTATGTACTTGATTCTATGATTTCTTATGCATTATACTTAAAACTCCAGCTCTGAGGTAAGTCATTGATGTAAATGTGTTGGCTGGTTTACCTTGGAGAGACTTTTAAACTTCACTCATGCTTAGGGAAGAGATCAAGCAGAGCTGCAGCGTAATTTTTGCGGTATAAATGGTAAGCAGTGCATCAGGAGATTAGTCATTACTAAGATGTAGTACTTTACTTGTGAGAGAATGTCACTGCATGATAATCAGGTAATGTCACTGCATGGTAATTCTTATGACAGTGACATTTGTGCATTGTGTGACGTTGCACTCTATATGATTTTATAAAAATAAGCTAGAGTGTGAATATAATGTAACTGGAATATGCTTCATGCAAAAGGTATCATTAAAAGCTTATAATCTACTGAGTGTGGCCATCCTATTTGTATAAATGTATTACTCTTGTATCTAAAACTAGAAATATAAAATATAACTCTGAGGTCCTATTGTAGTTATGGAAAGTGTGGGCCATTAATGGTGGTTTGGAATCTTAATGGCTCTCATTAACCAAAACAATTACATGTAAATGGCTCTGTTTTACTTGTAAGTCTTCCTGTATACCTGTGGGCTGGCAAGTGGGTAATGAAGTCTTACAGTGACATATGATCATGTCACCTAAACTAAAATCATTCTTTAACCTGGTGCTTTTCCATTAAGAAGGAGGGGTGGGAACCCAGAGGAACAAAGAATTCCCACCTTATGCAAAAGATATATAAGTGGGTGAAACAGAACAAAGTGGGCAGCCATCATAAAAAATCCCCTAGCTACCACCAAAACTGGAACAAAGAACAGTAGCTACAGGGGGTGTGAGTAATTACTGAATCCAGACTAGAAGAAGACTAGTCTGTAAAAGAAAGCTTACTGAAATTCCTCTCAGGGTGAGGTTTTTATCTGTATTCAGTTGTCTTACTGTCTTAACCATAGACTTGCACTTTCTATTTTATTTTGCTTGGTAATTCACTTTGTTCTGTCTGTTACTACTTGGAACCACTTACATCCTACTTTCTGTATTTAATAAAATCACTTTTTACTTATTAATTAATCCAGGGTATGTATTAATACTGGGGGTGGGGAGGGACAGCTGTGCATATCTCTCTTTCAGTGTTATAGAGGGCAAACAATTTATGAGTTTATATAAGGTAAAATGAATTTATTTGGGGTTTGGACTCCATTAAAAGTTGGGCATCTAAGTGTTAAAAACAGAAACACTTCTTAAGTTGCTTTCAGTTAAGTCTGCAGCTTTGGGGCACATGGTTCGGACCCTGGGTCTGTATTGGAGCAGACTGGCGTGTCCGGCTCAGCAAGAGAGGGTGCTGAAGTCCCAAGCTGGCAGGGAAAGCAGGGGCAGAAGTAGTCTTGGCACATCAGGTGGCAGCCCCAAGGGGGTTTCTGTAATCCAACCCGTCTAACATTGCTTTCTAGATACAGGGACATTTTGAAGAATTGAAGGGGATGTTCCAAATAATTAATCTGTTAGTGTTAAATTAGAATAATTATACAGATTAAGAAGAAAATGAGGAATAAGAATAAAACTGTGAAGAACAGATACATGAATCACCCTAGTGTGTTAACCTCCTCAGCAGTGTAAAAGGGAAGATGATGAAATAAAACCCAAACCATATTGTATTTATAAGATCTATTGTCTGAGAGTTGATAAGTTAAATATGGAGAAGTGGTTATACATCTAAATGGCTTCCTATAGCTCTAGATTAAAAAAAGACATACAAAAACATACTGTCAGGGGATATTCTCATTACCAGGCTAATGACAGAGCCACACTGAATGGA
Organism: Natator depressus; assembly: GCF_965152275.1. Classification (NCBI taxonomy): domain Eukaryota; kingdom Metazoa; phylum Chordata; order Testudines; family Cheloniidae; genus Natator; species Natator depressus. The sequence goes on from NC_134234.1 coordinate 296,066,043, forward strand.
AGATAGAGCACTCTAACAAGTCTGAGTTACCTTTACCTTTGTCTACTGGATGTTACTCCAAAGGTTGTGTGCTCATTTGTTTTGGCAGTTTCTGTGTTCTAGTAGAAGCATGCACTGAGAAACTGTAGCCTGCTCTGAGCTGCAGGAACTTGATTGTACATAACCTGAAGACAGATGTTCTACGGGGGCAAACGCATTTTTGCAGGTGGAGCTCATTACCTTGTGGGCTTGGAGCTTTACTTTCTAGTTTAGAATATTAGCTGTATTAGATTTGACATAGGCAAATAGATCTTATATTCATAAGACTCAATAGGACATTAATTTGGCTTTATTACTCTTCCTTGTCCCCGATAACAACAGAAGCATGGGAGGACTAATGCAGCACAAAGGTATGTGGTGCCAGTTACTTTGTAAAGAAGCCTCAGTTTCATTACACAGAGTCTGTCCTCCATGTTCTTGCAGCACTTTCTGAGAGCTTCTTCATATGGAAAATTGGGGCCCCATTTCCTAGGCTCACAGCCGGAAGGCCTGAATCTTTCCCCATCTCTGCTCCTCTTTTTCCATTGATCCCATTTTAGAAAATTCCCAAGGATCATACTCGTTTGGTGCACTCTTTCAAATTTTGTTGTGAACTGATTTTACAAATGTGCAGTTGGAGAGTTGTTTGCAGCAGTAACTTTCCCAAATGAAAAATTTCAATGCAGTAATTTCTTCAGTTTGTTTCTCCTTTCTCTCCTTGTATTCATGTTATTTCTCTCCGTAGAGATTCTTCCATCATCTCATTGGTTACTTGCCTCGTCTATGCTTTCCTCCATCTTTATCCTGCTTACTCCCTCCTTTTCCTATTTTCTTGTAGCTCTCCTCCATTCCTGTCTCTCTTCTTCCCTTATCAACACTCTCCACCTCCTCCTACTTCTCTGCTTCTTTTCCCCCTATGTTTCTATTTCTTGCTGAATGAACTTGCCCTGCCACCTGATCTCCTTGGAATTTAGCAATCTTTCAGTATAGAAAGCCTAGCTCCTAATAGACAGGGTGTCCACAATACACATGTATCAACAACGTACACTGTGGAGCCAGAAAATGTTGAGATAGCTGAAATTTCCTCATGACTTTGCTTTTTCTAGTGGCTGTGAACATTGTCAAAGAACATTAATATTGTTTTTGATAATGTATTCTAAATAGTGAAGTTTAGACCAGGCTGTTTACTATGTAGTGCATAGGTTTGATTTACAATTTAGTATTACTGATTATGCGTATTTTGATAGATATGGAGAAACTAAAATGTAATAGTCACCTATGTCTACTTGCACCCTATAGTGATACATGTATAGTTTTAGAGCAGAAATTTGTCTGTATCCCCTTTGTCAAATGAACTTGCATCATAGTATAAAATTCATTGTCTAAACTAGCATATTTTAAATAATAAAATATATCTCTACCCATTGTTCTTTAATTATGTCAAACCAGGTATAAATGTCAATTTACTGTGTACAGCAGTAAAACAGCCTTCTGCATCATGAATACATCGTAAAAGCTTGGTTCTAGCCCCATGACACATTTTTAACAATCTCACTGTAAAGAACAGACTGCCCAGACTTTGTGCTAATTGCCCTGTACAACTGACAACAGATAAAATAAACTGATGTTCTTTTGTGATCCAAAGCTATCATAAAGGATCAATTTTTAATAGCATTAGCAAGCATTTAACTAGGCAAGAGGCTTAAACACAACAGAGATTCATTCCCAGGAATGATTTCTTCTCAATGAATGAATGTTATCAATTATCAGCTTAAAACAGTAGCATTACTTGGATGCAGTTCCTGTGTGTGTCAGAAAGGCTGTTGAAAGCTCTCCTGTGACATAAAGTCGCTGTGATCTGGCTCCTGATTTAAGCAATATTGTAAATACCATTTTTTCAACATGCATCCTTCTCTTTTAAAGCAGAAAGTCGATTGTTAGTGGAAGCCAAGACCTAATAAAAAGGGAGGTTCTGAAATTTTAAGTTTTTACTCTTTTAGATTCAGAACAACCTTTAATTTTATAACATAATCTATGGTGCATTAGTTTACCAGGAAGCAACTTAAGTTATCATTTGCATTGTCAACATGGCATGTATATAGAGGGAGAGATTCAATAGCGCAGTCAGTTCCTTTGATTTAATAGGAAGTGCTGTATACATTTATCTTCAGCATTGGACAAAAACTGATGAGAGAAATTTAAGATGACAGATGTACCAAATTGGAACTTTAGTTCAGCTCTCACATTCGAGAGACATTGACTGGGTCACAGTTGCAAACCTGTGATTGCAGTCTACTCTCTTCAATTTCTAATATCTGAAGTGATAAATTGCAAACCTGTATGAACATGAATGCTACTTGGGCTACTTACAACTTTAAGAATTTCCCTGGGATTTATATGGAGCTCAACTGGTACTGCCAAAATTTCTTTGATTTGTGCCTTGATAGTGAAAATAAGTTACTACTATAATTCCATTCTTTACCATGTTATTTTATGCCTTTCAGTATCCACTCCTCCTTCATATGAATAAATGTAATGAAGGTTAAGAGGTGAGAATTAATGGACAATGACTCTGGATGGGGTTTTCAAAAGAACCTCGGTGACTTCAGACGTGTGCTCCTGTGTCACTTAGATGCTTTTGAACATATATAGAATGGGATTTGCAAGTAGAGGTTCAGGATAACATGCTGGTAGTTGGGAGAAATTCTTCATTCTATCCTGTTGATAATGTCTTTTCTTTGATCATCTAATTTAAAAAATGAGTATTGATACTATTTTACTGAGTCCTTACTCTGAGCTAAACAAAGATTATCTTTCATATACTGTGGGTCACCTTCAAAAAGCCAATATCTCCTGTTACCACCGGTTAGTATCCCACAATAGAATTAACTTATTCTAAGCATGAGAAAGTTAAGAGGACGTTGGAAGATTTTCAGAAATAGGATCCTCAAGTGTGACTCTTCTACTTAGGATCCTAAATAAGTGGGCGGACTTTCAAAAGTTCTGAACACACAGCAGAAGGATGGTCAGTCCTTCTGAAAAACAGACTACTTATTTTAAAACCTAACTTTAGGCTCCTTTTTTTAAAATATAGGGCTGTCTTGACTAGCAATAAAGGGTGTGTGGTTGTTTCGCTTCCCACCACTCCATCATGTTAGCTCTGTTGAGTTCTCCTGCATCTAAATGGGGCTATTGAATAACTTCTGAAGCCAAGTTAGGCTACAGCATGGTCAACTAAGGGCTTCCCTAATTACTGGTAGGTTTGTACGATAATTGAGGCAGGATTAGCCCATAAATACCCATAACTATAAATAATTCAGTAAAGGCAGATCCAACACAAAATCATTTATTCAGCATACTCAAATATTCTTTTTTTTTAAAGAATAGTGAAGAGCTTTCAAAGGATATTGGAAAACAAAGATTAAGTGACACAGAAAACAATGTGATCCAGCATGAAGACCTGATGACAACTAATTGCTAAGAAAAAGCATGAAGATTTAATCAATGATTTGAAATGCTAGCCAGGAGGCAATTTTTATAAGTGATTTGTTTTTAAATTTTGAAAAGTTTGAGTAAGAAGTTATAGTTTTGAAGTTATACATATCCACAATCCTTCTGGTTTTCAAAAGTTCTATTACAAAAACAATGTATAAGTCAGACTATGTCTAACGGCAATATATAAAGAATAAACGAGTTTGGTCCTGAGCATGCTAGGGCCTGAGCGTGCTCACTTTTTGTTGTAAGGGAACTGAGGGCACTCAAGAATTCAAAGGAGTGGCTCAGCACTTCGCAGAATCAGGCCTTTAGTTTGGAACATCATATGTCATCGTGCCATCTACAGTGCCAATCATATGCATGGCACCTTCTTTAAAGCAGATCTGATCCTACTTTATTTGCTCCCAGATCAGTCATTAATATCTTGTTCCAGTACAAAAGAGAGCTCTGGATTATACCTCCTGATTTACACAACGGCCAGTGTGAGCTTGTAAACCTTTCACACAAAGTAAATGGAAAAATAAATGAATTCCATTTGGATTCCAGAGTCATAAATTAAATAGTTGGTACAAGTCACTGTTATTATGGAACTTACCTTAGAAAGAAACTTTGGTGTGACAAGTCCTGATTCACTTCTGAAAAGTTCTGCTATTATTTTAAGACCATGTACGGTTTGGTTTGGTTTTTGTCACTTTGAAAATTGCAAGCTTAGGTTTAGCTTAATCTTCAGTTAGATAGAGTATTGGGAAATGAATTAACTTTTTACAATGTAGTCCTTGCATCTGACAAGGAAAATATATTTAATTTAATTTGCTCATTTCTGACTTTTTCAGATATAATCCTTTAACAAAGAGCTGTGTAATGTATTTGCATTATTTCTCAGTAGTCATGCCATGCCTATGTCATTACCATGCCTATGTCCAGGTCTGTGTTCCCTGTTTTTCCAACCAGCTGGCAAGCTTCCCCTTAGGATTCCTGAATCTAAGGAGCCATTGCAGGGAATGCATGGTTTGTCCTGACCACAGAGTTTCTCCCATATAAATAATGGTGAAAATGTCCTAAAGATTTAACCACTGCCAGGAGTTCCTTTTAAATGGTGCAATAATTTCTCTCCAGAGAACTGAGCTGTTTGCTGTAATAAGCCACCACCCTCTCAGGTCTTTTGTGTTCTTGTGTCAATACTTCCTCCAAACTGTAAGCACTAGCATCAGTGTCCAGTATGAAAGGGGTTTCAAGACACAGGTAGGCTAAGAAAGGATCAGTCACAACTCCCAGCATAAAAATAGATAAAACCAAAACAATCAAAATCATCATATACACCATAAAAACCCACCACATTGGGTAGACGCAGAAATATCTGATAAAATGACAGCTGGGGGTTAATTTATTTGAAAAAATTGCTAGCCATACATCTAATAGTTTTGACCTAAAGCAGTCTTAACTAAAGGAAGAATGAGGAAACCATAATGCTGATGCTTCAAACAGTAACAGAAACTGCCGAAGAAAGGTCTTCAGACAAATTGTACAATTCTCCTAAAAACATTAATGGGTCTGTGGTAACAAATAACATTCATACCGGTGCATCTCTCACTCCTCCTTTTCTGTCAGATAACCACAGGCTCCTTTAAACTATCTGGCCCACTATTCTGCACATACAAACCACTGTGTACCAGATAAGTATAGCTGTTCAAATGCCTCTGCTGATCCATCAGTCCAAGCAACACAGTATTTACTTGGAATAGGTTGGGAAGGAACTCCATTAGAAAGAGAAAATTCAGACTGCAATTCAAGAAACTTACTCTGTCATCTATACTTTGTGCCATATGAACCAGAGGCTGTGTGGTCTAATGCTTATTGAAGGGGACTAGGAATCAAGACTCCTGAATTACAGTCTCTGCTGTGTCACTGAATAATTTTTGTCACCAAGTTCTGTGACCTTGAGCAAATCAATCAGGCCCAAATTTTCAAAGCCTTCCCGTAACTTTAGGTCTCTGTTTTCTGTGGGCCAGCTGTTTTCTGGGGGCCAACTGAGGCACATAAAATTAATTGACAGTTTCTGAAAATATTGTCCTTAACCTCTGTGTCTGTTTTCTCATCTTTATAATGCAAATAACACATTCAGTGGGGACGTCAGGAGACTTAATTATGTTTGTAAAATACTTTGCTATCTTCAGATTAAAGGTGCTATAGAAGTGCAAAATTGTATTGTCAAAGGATTGTTGCCTTGTTTTAAAATACATGCAGTGCTTTGCATATTCACTTAAAAATGCTCACTTGCTCATCTATGAACACATGCTCACTTGGGCCCAATCCTAACCTTTTTCAGTTTTGCTTGAATGAGTACTGCCACACTGGGACCATACTCAGCTGCACTAACTGGATCACTGACAACTCTGCTAGCTATAACAAACGGGTATTCTCCTCAATCCCAGTTAATAAATGGAAGGTTTTTATCTGCTCTTCTCCCTCTCACTTTCCAAGATCATATGTGTATGTCTTCTCCTTCATGCTATCGCCATGATACTGAAAAACACAACCCATAAATTAAACCCAGTAGTCATTTTTCAGATTATTCCTCCTAGCAGCAACTCCTGCCCCTGTACCTTATGTACTGGGCTGGGATAATCAGTCTATCTGATTGCCAATGCAAATTTTGCAACAGACCGTAATTACCTGGGTGTTTTAATCACAATCCATGTTTACTGTGGCACTATCACACAGTTTATAAACTTCAGTCTTGATTGTCACCTGTCATTTCATCAGTAAGTCTGGCAATGAGATTCCAAATGGAGACTTTGATAAAATAATTATGTAGATTTGTCAGACTATGTAAAGAAAATGGAAGGCTTAATAGTAATAGATGATAGTAAAAAGAAAAGGAGTACTTGTGGCACCTTAGAGACTAACCAGTTTATTTGAGCATGAGCTTTCGTGAGCTACAGCTCACTTCATCGGATGCATAGCATATCGTGGAAACTGCAGAAGACATTATATATTATATAATTATATTATATTATATTATATTACAAAACTTCAGTTTTGTTTCATGGTCTCTGTGTGTATATAATGTCTTCTGCAGTTTCCACGATATGCTATGCATCCGATGAAGTGAGCTGTAGCTCACGAAAGCTCATGCTCAAATAAACTGGTTAGTCTCTAAGGTGCCACAAGTACTCCTTTTCTTTTTACGAATACAGACTAACACGGCTGTTACTCTGAAAGATGATAGTAAAATTCCCATTCATTTCAATGGGAGCAAGATTGGGCCTTCACTTATTAGACTTATAAAATATTATTTTCACGCCCTGTACAATGTTCTGCTTCACTGGTGATGCTGTTTGAGCTTCGGACAGTTGTTTAGCTTTTTCAAAGCTCTGCACTTAATATGGTCAAAGAGAATAAACTTGGACAATTATCTAGAGACACTAATAACAAAACCTCTCTAGAGGAAAATGTTCTGTATTTTTTAAATGGATTGCTAACCTGGAATAATATACAATATATGGTATCTTTAAGATACAATTAAAACAACTACATTTCTAAAGTTAGGAGCTAAGGGCTAGATCCACAAGGGGATTTAGGTACCTAGCTGCCACTTTGGGCATTTAAGTCCAAAATTTACTCAAAACCCCACTCAGCAGTTGTCTCACCTGTAGGCATCTAAATTCTCTTGGTGCCTAAGTTTTATTGTTAAATTCCCCTAGGCACCTAAATATCTCTTTGTGGGCATCCGCTTAGTCACCTCAGTCCTGATGCCCAGTGCCTAGCTCTCACCTAAGCCCTACTGGGTCCAATCTGGTAGGCATGCTCAGAGATTGTTTAGAGGGGGAAAGGTAGTAGTGCCACTACCCCTTATTCTTCATAGTTAGAGGACTCACTCTAGGATGTGGGAGACATGGGTTCAGATTCCCACTTTAGCTGAGAAGACTAGGGATTTGAATCTGACTTTCTACATCCCAGGAAAGTGTCCTAACCACTGGGCTATAAAGCCATTTTATTGGCCAATGAATATTTAATACAAAGTTGAACATCTTCACCAGGAGAGTCTCGCTCCTAGAATTCCCCGTATCTCAGTGTAGAGCACTCACATTGGAGATGGGAAACCTGAGTGTGATGGTGCCCCCCCTTAAGGCTTTATGGTAATATGCTTATGAATGTATATATGACATATGCCATGTAACATATCTCTGTAAAGGTTATGATCTACTGAATCTATTAATCCTATTTGTATGCATGTATCATTTTTGTATTCGAAGTTATGAATATCGGCTGTGTACTGGCTTAATTTCTAAGTAGCCTTAGTAGAGCATATGGTCAGCATCTTGAGAAAGGAATGTGCAAATCAGGTGCCCAATCAAGAAACACTTAAAGGACAATGAATCTTGTAAGGGTCCAATCCACATAAGAAGTCTACCTAAGGACGTTCAAGGAAGCATGTGAACCATGGCTGCTACCTGTAAGTTCTGAGTCATGCATGGACATGTGACTTACCCATGTGACTCCACAACTCCATCTTGGAGCTGGACTTTGCATAGGAGAGAGGACCCACAAGAGAAAGTCAATTTAAGCCCGTGAGAGACCCCTCCATTTTGTCTTCAGCTTACTCAAGAGATAGCCTCTCCACCCCCAAGGATACCTGAAAGAAACTGGAACAAAGGATAGTAACTACAGGGGGTGTGAGTGATTGCTGGACCCAGACTAAAAGGAGACTAGTCTGTAAAAGAAGTTTACTGGGTGAGGTTTTCATCTGTATTCAGTTTTCTTAGACATAGACTTGAGTGTTCTATTTTTTTTCTTGGTAATTCACGCTGCTACTCTGAAACCTTTGTTCTGTCTGTTACTACTTGGAACCACTTAAATCCTACTTTCTGTATTTAATAAAATCACTTTTTACTTATTAATTAACCCAGAATATGTATTAATACCTGGGGGGCAAACAGCTGTGCATACCTTTCTATCAGTGTTATAGAGGGAGGATAATTTATGAGCTTACCCTGTATAAGCTTTATACAGGGTAAAATGGATTTATTTGGGGTTTGGACCCCATTGGCAGTTGGGCATCTGAGTGTCAGGACAGGAACATTTCTTAAACTGCTTTCAGTTAAGTCTGCAGCTTTGGGGCACGTGGTTCAGACCCTGGGGTCTGTGTTGGAGCAGACTGGCATGTCTGGCTCAACAAGACAGAGTGCTGGAGTCCCAAGCTGGCCAGGAAAGCACGGGCAGAAGTAGTCTTGGCACATCAATTGGCAGCCCCAAGGGGGTTTCTGTGATCCAACCCACCACACTGGGTTCTAGTCCCAGCTCCTGAGTCAGGATTTGAACCTGGATCTCCCACATTACAGGAGAGAGCTTTAACTATTGTATAAAAGGGGGATGGGGCCTCTCCTTGTCAGGTGTTTTTTTGGAGGGAAAGAAAGGTGACCTTGCTTAGGCACCAAAGGTCAGGATAGGGGTCACAGCTGTGAATCCCAAGTGGAGAAAGGCACTTGCCTCCAGTCCAAAGTAGGTAGGTCAGTCCCTTAGGCCACACCTTTTTCTTCTTCGTTTCCTGTTGGCTCCTCACTCAGCACACTGGCTTCTATGAATTCTTAGGCACTTAACTCTCCCCATCCTTTATAGTAGGAGCCTAATGCAGGGGCTGTGAATTCTATTAAGCAGCAGGGAGCCTAAAGTTATGCACCAAAATGCTGAGCCTAGGTCTCTTGTGTGGCTCTAGCCCCAAGAGTCTTTGTCTGTTAGGCTCACCCAAAGTCTGATTCTTTCTTGGTTGATATGTGCTGTATATCCAAAAGATTTAGGGCCTAATTTTAAAGGGGCTTTCAGAATTGTACTTTCAATTATTGGGTGCCAGCTTGTTTTTATTTACCAATATATTATTTTAAATTAGTACTAATATCCTATTAAAGCTGTTATTAAAATATTTAAATTATTCTAATTTAGGCCCCTATGGACTAAATATAAAAGTCAGAACCAAACACTGCAGATAGCCAGACAGTATGTCCACAAAAATCGGATAGCTGCACAACACCTTATCACAGAGCAATAAGGTCTTTGCCAGTATGGCGAGACTAAATGTACACATCTCTCATTGTTTCTTAAATACTGTAGAGCTAATTGGATTATAATACACTAGATGAGGAAAACAAGATTCAAAGGTGAGGGCCCTCCACTGAGTGTCCTGTCACCCACCAGAGAGTTCGGCCCTGGAGATGGTCAGCTAGAGCCAGCCACAGATGGCCAAGTGGGAGAGGTGGCAGCTGGATCATAGGCCATTTAGGGTTTCACAGGTATTACTATTTAATACGTAGCATTTTTATAGTTCTTTATGTGTTCAAATTACTGTACAAATATTAACTAGTTAAACCTCACAGCGCCTAAACGTTATTAGCCTAATTTTACAGATGGGGAAACTGAGATGAAGTTATTTACACAGGGAGTCAGCGGCAGGGCCAGGATTACAACGCAAGAACCCTAACCCCTTGCCAATTCCACCCAGACCACATTCCCTTTCAGTGCCCATGTAAGCAACAGGAAGTCTGTGTGGGACTCAGAGCACAGGTGTGATCTACTTATCACTACCTGTTCCCATAAACAAGCAGATAGTCACATTCTTCACTAGTTGAAGCTTTTGAATGAATTTAAGTATTCTCCCAGGTAAAACATGTGGCAATAGTAAAACCCCAAATGTCAAAGATAAATCACTATGGTGAGCAGTGCTTGAATTATGGGGGGAACAGTGCAGGGGAGCCCTCACTGAAAGAAAAAAAACGTTATTTTTTAGAACACAGGCACAAGTCCCTGTTTTAAACACATCCAAGCCTATTGTCAAAACACAGACTTTAATGAGTGCAGGTTGTTTCCATTCCTGAGGGACATACTGGACTAGATTTTCAAAAGAGCTCAGAACCCAGTGGCTCTCAATGGGAGTCTGCCCATTCCATTGAGGAACTTATTTTGGAAATTTTGAATTTTGAAAATCTGGCTGATTGTGATCCATATTCTGCCCTCATTTACACCCACAAGTCCCGTGGGTGGGTTTATTTCCATTTTACTATTGCTGAGCCCAATCCTTAAAACTCTTATTTACCCTAGGATTCCCACTTTAGTGATGAGAATTGGGTGAGAAAGGACTAGTTGCATTAGGATCAAGCCCTTCGTATGCCTTTTATTTAACTCCAACCCTAACCTCAGATCCTTACATTGATGCCCTAACTCTATGAAAGCAACACATCTGTACAGTTGTAATGGTGTGTGTGTGTGTGAGAGAGAGAGAGAGACACTGAGGGGATCTCTGTGATTGGAGTCACTGCCTGCCCTGCTCCCAATACCCTGGCTCTTCCCCCACAGATGACAGGGCCCATCTGAGGGGACCAAATGCTTCCACCAGAGAAAGTCACTGTGTTCCTGGGACAGAGCCTGTGCCCATGGGGAGAGTTGGGATATCAGGGCAGAAAGGGGGAAGTTGGGGTATCAGGGATTGAGCCAGAAGGGGTATTGGGGTAAGTACTCTGCATAGGGAGCAGGAGGAAGTTGGGGAGTCAGGGTGGGTGCTCTGCAAGATTAACAGGGAGCAGTCAGAGTGTCAGGGGTAGGAGGGGGAATCAAGGTGGCAGCTCTGCATGGGAAACAGGGGATGGAGGTGTTGGGTTAGAGGGAGCAGGAGAATGGGGGTGTCGGAGGCAGAGTGGCAGAGTGGGAAGGTCAGGGTGTCAGGAATAGAAAGGGGAGTCAGGGTGGGTGCCCTACATGAGGTATGGGGTAAGTCGGGGCAGCAGGGTAGAGAGAACAGGCAGGGTGTCAGGGCAGAAGGGGAAGTAGGGCAAGTGCTTTGCATATGGAGCTACTGAGATGTGGTAGGGAAGAGGAGCACAGAGAGCAGCTGGCTCCAGGCTGGGAAAGGGGATCCTGACTGTTCACATCTCTCTCATCAGGGGTAGCTGCTCCTGGCCTGATCACCCTTGTTCCTACCCACTGCACAGCCCAATTGTGGGTGCCTCAGTGGCTGCTCCAGCCTCTCTGGATCCCATTCTTGCCTCTGCTCCCAGCAGCCATGGAGCCCCACCTGGCTTGACACACTGGCCTGACCCAAGTTACTGGCCTGGACCTTCTAGCAACCACCCCATGGACAGAGGAAGTTGTGAGCTGCACAGTTTGTCACATTCACCGCACATAGAAAATTGCTGCTATGGCCATGCATAAGCATTGTTTATGGGGAAGGTTGGTGAGTAGTAAGGGGGCCAAAACCTGCGTTCCCCACCAGTACCTTTGCATAAGACAGAAGTGAGGTAACCTGTAACTCCTTTTGGTTCATGGGTAAGGACTGAATGAAAACTAAGTAAGGAAGTAAGGAAAAATAATGGTAAAGGAGCAAAACTTTTATTTCTCTTACATAATGAGATATAGAAATGAGTCACTTCCAGAAAGATTAAGATTGTACTCTAACAATCCAAGGCAGCTCAGCGTGGAAGTGAAATGCAAGAGACAAATGCAGTTTGGGTAAAAGGTAATGTATTATGTGAGTAATGTGATCATTTTTATGAGATTCTTTAACAGCCTAATTAAATAATGGAACCTGGGGAAGTACACATCACTGAGCTAAAGTAATCAAACTTCACGTGTCTCTCCTGAAAGATGTAGCAAGCAGTAAGGCAAATTAAGTTTCCAAGTTGAAGACAAACTTTATTTTTTTATCCTGACAAGACTAGAATTTCAGGGAACTTTGAATGATTACCAATGATCTTCCCAAAATCCAAGTCAGTTGCAATCAGAAAGAGAAATGAGAATGTTCTCTGTAAGCAGCCTTCAATTATTCAGAATCTGGAGTAAAAAACTGGTTATGAAAGTCAGTAATATATTAATGAAGATTAACAATAGAACCCTGAGGATCCTGAGTAACTGAACTGGAAACATGAGAATGATTGATGCAGCCATGGTAACAAATGCTTACTGAGAAATGATAGTTCCCAATGTTATTATGGAGAGAGAGGAGAGCAGTGAACCAAATATGGAACCCCAGAGCCTCCATGTCATTTGTTAAGAAGCAGTTGGAAGTAGCTGATTCAATACAAAGACAAGTTCTTGCTTGCCAAAACAAGATGTAATGGTGACTGGAATTGGGTGACTGTCCAGAAAGTTATAGGAAGAATGCATTCTTCATCGTCCCAAAATGCTATTTTCTGTGTGTTCCAAAGTTACATCAGTGCCAGAAAACACCCCCCACAGCAATATGGGGAAAAAACTAAGAACACTAGTATTGTTGCTATTAAAATAAACTGAGAAGACAGTTTCAGTATTTCATTATTCAGTATTCAGTTCAGTATTGAACTGCACACCTAAACAAAAGCTGGTGCATAATAGATTAGAATCTCTCTTAATTAAAAAAAAAATCTAGGCATACTCAGAGTACTTGTTCCATGAATAAAGTCACTTTATTCATGGAGCAACTTCTCCATACAAAAAGAAAAGGAATACTTGTGGCACCTTAGAGATTACCAAATTTATTAGAGCATAAGCTTTCGTGAGCTACAGCTCACTTCATCGGATGCATAGAATGGAACATATAGTAAGATATAGATAGATGATAAGTTGGAAGTTACCATACAAACTGTGAGAGGCTAATTGGTTAAGATGAGCCATTATCAGCAGGAGAAAAAAAACTTTTGTAGTGATAATCAAGATGGCCCATTTAGACAGTTGACAAGAAGTTGTGAGGATACTTAAAGGAAATAGATTCAATATGTGTAATGACCCTGCCACTCCCAGTCTCTATTCAAACCCAGGTTAATGGTATCTAGTTTGCATATTAATTCAAGCTCAGCAGTTTATCGTTGGAGTCTGTTTTTGGAGATTTTCTGTTGCAAAATTGCCACCCTTAAATCTTTTACTGAGTGGCCAGAGAGTTTGAAGTGTTCTCCTACCAGTTTTTGAATGTTATGATTCCTGATGTCAGATTTGTGTCCATTTATTCTTTTGCGTAGAGACTGTCCAGCCAATGTACATGGCAGAGGGGCATTGCTGGCACATGATGGCAGATATCACATTGGTAGATGTGCAGGTGAATGAGCCTCTCATGGCGTGGCTAATGTGATTAGGTCCTATGATGGTGTCACTTGAATAAATATGTGGACAGAGTTGGCATCGGGCTTTGTTACAAGGATAAGTTCCTGGGTTAGTGTTTTTGTGTGGTGTGTGGTTGCTGGTGAGTATTTGCTTCAGGTTGGGGGGGGGGCTGTCTGTAAGTGAGAACTGGTCTGTCTCCCAAGATCTGTGAGAGTGAGGGATCATTTTTCAGGATAGGTTGTAAATCTTTGGTGATGCGCTGGAGAGGTTTTAGTTGGGGTCTGAAGGTGACAGCTAGTGGCGTTCTGTTATTTTCTTTGTTGGGCCTGTCCTGTAATAGGTGACTTCTGGGTACTCTTCTGGCTCTGCCAATCTGTTTTTTCTCTTCAGCAGGTGGGTATTGTAGTTTTAAGAATGCTTGATAGAGATCTTGTAGGTGTTTGTCTCTGTCTGAAGGATTGGAGCAAATGCGGTTGTATCTTAGAGCTTGGCTGTAGACAATGGATCATGTGGTGTGTCCTGGATGGAAGCTGGAGGCATGTAAGTAAGTATAGTGGTCAGTAGGTTTCCGGTATAGGGTGGTGTTTACGTGACCATCGCTTATTAGCACCATAATGTCCAGGAAGTGGATCTCTTGTGTGGACTGGTCCAGGGTGAGGTTGATGGTGGGATGGAAATTGTTGAAATCATGGTGGAATTCCTCAAGGGCTTCTTTTCCATGGGTCCAGATGATGAAGATGTCATCAATATAGTGCAAGTAGAGTAGGGGTGTTAGGGGACGAGAGTAAAGGAAGCATTGTTCTAACTCAGCCATAAAAATGTTAGCATACTGTGGGGCCATGCGGGTACCCATAGCAGTGACGTTGACTTGAAGGTATATATTGTCCCCAGTTTTGAAATATTTATGGGTGAGGACAAAGTCACAAAGGTCAGCCACAAGGTTTGCCGTGACATTATTGGGGATACTGTTCCTGACGGCTTGTCGTCCATCTTTGTGTGGAATTTTGGTATAGAGAGCTTCTACATCCAGAGTGGCCAGGAGGGTGTTTTCTGGAAGATCACCGATGGATTGTAGTTTCCTCAGGAAGTCAGTGGTGTCTCGAAGATAGCTGGGAGTGCTGGTAGCGTAGGGTCTGAGGAGGGAGTCTACATAGCCAGACAATCCTGCTGTCAGGGTGCCAATGCCTGAGATGATGGGGTGTCCAGGATTCCCAGGTTTATGGATCTTGGGAAGCAGATAGAATAGCCCTGGTCAGGGTTCTAAGCATGTGTCTGCACAGATCTATTCCTGTGCTTTTGGAGTCATTCAACTAAAAACACATTTATAATTCACTGAACAATTTTGGGATGGTCATTCATTCTATCTCATTTTAAAACACATTTCACTAATTCTGTGTCCTGCTGTAATATACTAAAGCTTTATTAACGAGATTAAAGAAGGTAGAAAGTGTTCAGGTGTAATTTGTTAGGGTGTAAGGAGTTATGTTTGTATTGTGAAATAACTTTCATGCCTACGTTCATCATGCTAGAGGAGTATAATACAGTAATTAGAACTGCAGACTAGGGGCCAAGACCTTTCAAACTGTAATCCTGAGAAACTGACTTCCTCTATGGCCTTGGCCAAATCATTCTCCACCTCCATTTCCCGCTCCTGTAAAATGGTGCAATACTCACCTGCATCCTCAGATTCTTGTGAAACTTAAGTAGGTAGTGCTAAATAGTGGCAGTAAGCTACAGCTTTACACTGGGGCTGGAGAAGAGCCACCTGCTTAGCAGAGCGGCAGAAGGAATTGTTCCTCAGAAATGCACAATTCCTCCTGGAATCGCCAAGGAACACGCCGGCTGCACTTTCCTTAAAGAAGTTGTTGTGTGCTCCCCACTACTCTTAGCTGGATCTGTAGGCTGATTTAGGTCCCAGTCATGGCCAGGCTTCTTCCATGTCCCAGCTGTGCAAAGATCAGGGCTATCAACTGTGTTAGCCTTGCTGAGCACTTGCACTCCCTGAATCTAAGAATTCCCATTGTGCCCTGGGCAAGTTGCACACGTGAGGGTGGGAGTGAGGGCAGGCTTTCTTGTGCATCTTCTTAGGGGTCAGGCATTATCTGTCTGTAATGCTTTGTAAAGCTCTTTGAAGGGTTCTACATTAGTGCTGAGTTATACTTCGCTATTTCTGACTAACTGTTCGAATATAAGACAAATATCCAGCTGATAGCTTATCTAGAAATTGTGATGAACTAAAACTAGAAAACTGTATCAGGACTTGCAGAACACCATGGCAAAGTCCTCCTGTTCTGGTAAAAGTTACATTTTCAAAACTGAGTTGAAAGTTTAGTGGGAGAAATTAGTTCTATTGAAATCAAAACTACTGTAAGATTATATAAATGCCACAGAAAATCCCGAGTGCTAGAGAAACATCCAGTTTTGGAGAAGTGCAAAAAACCCAACTGTAACTGAACTATATCTTGTTCAGAAAGCTGAAGCATAGGCTTTGAAAATTATCTGACAGGATGCCATAATTTCATAGCATCAAGGAAAATCAAATATTTAATATTTTTAAATAAACTTATCTGACAATACAGTAGGCAAAATTTTAAATTCCTTTTTACATTACATGCCTACCTTTCTTCTCAAAGGAATAATTCCTCACTGTGGGAAATTTAGTTGGTTTAGCTATACCATATACTTAAGTGACACTTGCCTTTTGAAATACTGTCAGAGGAATGTTGGCAATATATGGCAGGCTGAAATAGAATATTTTTCTTCTGAAATTAAAAACCGTGAAGTTTATTCCTTCACTACACTCTTTCTTTGATTCTGTTTTGATAAGATGTTTCTATTTTTGATAATGTCCTTATGTTCTCTGTTTAAAACGTGTTCTGAATAATTAAAGTGATTTTGACTAACTACTGCAGAAGTCGTAAAGATTTTCTGGGTGCTAAGCCTGGGGGTTGCTTAATAACACTTACAGTTAGTCAACTGGATATTAATCTCTCTAGACATCCATAAAACAGATCATAGGCACAGATCTATGCAAATTTTTAACTCCAAATCAACTAGTCCTGTTAATCTTGCTGTGCTTTTGTCATAAATATAAAGGGAAGGCTGACTGTCTTTAAATCCCTCCTGGCCAGAGGAAAAACCCTTTCACCTGAAAAGGGTTAAGAAGCTAAGATAACCTCGCTGGCACCTGACCAAAACGACCAATGAGGAGACAAGATACTTTCAAAGCTGGAGGGGGGGAACAAAGTGTTCTCTCTGTTTGTGTTGCTTTTGCCGGGACGAGAGCAGGAATGCAGGTCAGAACTCCTGTAAAAAGTCAGTAAGCAATCTAGTTAGATATGCATTAGATTCTGTTTTGTTTAAATGGCTGATAAAATAAGTTGTGCTGAATGGAATGTATATTCCTGTTTTTGTGTCTTTTTGTAACTTAAGGTTTTGCCTAGAGGGATTCTCTATGTTTTGAATCTGATTACCCTGTAAGGTATTTACCATCCTAATTTTACAGAGGTGATTCTTTTACTTTTTCTTTTATTAAAATTCTTCTTTTAAGAACCTGATTGCTTTTTCATTGTTCTTAAGATCCATGGGTTTGGGTCTGTGTTCAGCAATGTACATTGGTGAAGATTTTTATCAAGCCTTCTCCAGGAAAGGGGGTTTAGGGATTTGGGAGGGGAAAGACATTTCCAAGTGGGCTCTTTCCCTGTTATATTTGTTAGACGCTTGGTGGTGGCAGCAATAAAGTCCAGGGACAAAAGGTAAAATAGTTTGTACCTTGGGGAGTTTTAACCTAAGCTGGTAAAAATAAGCTTAGGGGGTTTTTCATGCAGGTCCCCACATCTGTACCCTAGAGTTCAGAATGGGGAAGGAACCTTGCCAGCTTTGCATCCTTTTTGTTTCAAACCAGAACCTAGTTTCAAGCAAACTTAAGTCAGGTGATATCCAGGTGGAACTCTAGTAAAAGTTTAGTGACTCCAAATCAGGCAAAAGCCAATAGCTATGTTTTAGCTTCATTTTGAATTTTGCATTTTTCCATTACAAAACCGAAAACAAACCATGAAGTGAAATGCCTGCATTTTATGATGTATCTACAGGTACATCTACACCACAAATTAAGGTGTTATTGTAGTGTGGGTAGGCATTCCTACACTGTAATCTAGCTAGCTAACAATAGCAGCAAAGATTTGGTGAAACAGACCCTTGCACGGACCAACAATCTGAGTATGTACCCAGGATCCCCAGGGGGCTTGTACTGTGATAGTTAGCTCTTAATGAAGCCTGTACCCCTACATCTTCACTACTATTGTTATCCACATTAGCTGAACCCATCATGGGTATACCTACCCATGCCAGAGTTACACCTTAAACTGGAGTGTAAACATCAGCTATGTTAGAGCTGCATGGATGATAGCCACTAGTTACAACCGTAAGCAGTTAGGCCTTTACAGGAAGAGAGACAGAAAGGCCTATCGTGTCAACCCTGCCTTCTGCAACCAATATACGTGTAACAGGGTGGTTCTGGGACCTTGAATACAATGTAGGGTTTGTGTGGTGAGTCCTCACCAATACTGCCAGTCCTAAGGGTTTAAAAATCATGAACCAGACTTCCCAAAATCATGAGAACAGCTTAAAAATCATGAGGTTTAAAAATAAAAATTGGGTTCTTTTTATTTGTCTTCTGGTTTTTGAGTGTTATGGGTGCACTAAAGTAATGTTTTTGAGCTTTCCTCCACCCACTTATGGGCTAGAAACTGTTTTTTGAAAGACAGTTGAAATTATCATGCAATCATCTGAATCCAGGAGTTGGGAATTTAAGAAAAATGTCAACTCCTTCAACATTTGCAATAAAATCATGAGAATCGTCCACCCTGCAACCCAAAGGGAACTAGGGATTGCGACGCAGGAAGCCCTGCAGGGAAAGTCTTGGGGGCAGCAAACTTGGAAGAAAGCTTTCATTGAAATGTATTTGGTTGTTCAAATTAACAATAAAACAAACCCCAGCAGTTGGTAAGTTTGGACTATATCCAGCTGCATATACTCTTGTTCAAAGCAGGGTAGGGCCTCCATCGGTGTAATGCAGGAGTGTTTCCTACAGTGTTTCCTAGTGTTGCCAGCCCCCAAAGTTCAAAAGGCAGGAGTCAGATCTCCAAATTTCATGAGATTGGCCCCAAAGTCAGTGATATTAGAAAAAAAAACTTTTTAAATTGTCTTCTCATTTTTGAACTCCCCCTGCCAATCCCAATAATGTGTGTCAATGAACAGCTTTTGCTAGCTCATTTTGCTTCTCCAAAATCCATGCCTGCCAATATCTTGTGAGGAAAAAAAACCCAGTAGATCTTTATGCAAATGTGCATAGTTTATACAACTTAAAATGCTTCCTGTTGGGGTGGAGGGCTTCCAACTTCAGACAATCTACGCCCGCCCCTCCAAAGGCCAATTCATTATTTCTGTGCTCCCAGTCTCTCATCTTCCCACCTCCTAGCCCCACATCTATTAATTAGGCACCCGTCAGTCCCACATCAAGTAATTTTATGCCCTTCAGCATCCCCAGCTCACCTCTGTTCCTACTGCAGCTCCAGGGTCTCTTCCCATCCTCCCACCCTTCTCTCAGGCCTGGGAGATGGCCACCAAGTTTCCTCACCCCATACCCCCAGCCCTGGGGCAGAGGGCAGTTCTAGTGAAGTCCTCTTTTCCCACTTCCTAGCCCTGGTGTTGCAGGAATCGAGAGGATTATGTTGGTAGAGCACAGAGGCACTGATCCATTTTTTACCAGAGGAGAGGGGGAGCATGGAACACAGACGACTGAGAAGCTGTGCTCTTTCTCCTTCCTTCTTTCCCCATCTCTTGCGGAAATGGTGTCTACCGCTCTGCCTCCTACGTACCCCACTCCTACCAAAAACTTCCCTCAGTTCCTGAGTGGAGCAGGAGAGCTTGATCTGCAACAGAGGCCAAATTCACATTATTCATGATAAATTTGCATGAGCTGGAAATGAATGTCTTGTCCAGCTTAGTTTTAAAAGCTTTGAGCAAAAGAGTTTCAACTAGTTTCCTTAAAAGAGTATCCCACAACCTACATCAGGAAGTTTTACTGATATTAAACCTAAATTTTTCAGCTTCTAACTTGATTCCATTACTTTTAAGTTATATTCCCACATTCAAGCTAAATATTGCTCTCCTTCCATGGTGTGTATGTCCTTCAGATATGTTGACTCCATGTATAGTTAAAATACACATATTATGCTCTTTTAGTTTTTCCTCTGAAGTCAATCTCTTCAGCCCTTCACCATTTTGTTGCTCTTCTCTGAACTTCCTTCAAATTGTCAGACTGCAATGTGCCCAGAACTCTAGATTTGGTTGTACCTTACTCACAGTTTGGTGTCAGTGGGTAGAGTAATCCTAGAGTGCAGATGTGTACTTGGGCAGGCCTTTGTCCAGTTCCCTGGACCTGATCCTATCCTGAAGCTCTACCACTTAACCCTGCTATAGTAATTTTAGCCTTATGTAATGGCTAGGTCAGAGGGTCCTCACCAGAGTTCCCTCAACTCTGCTGCTATGCTCTGTGGCTTCAGTGAAGAGCCCTCTCTGCATTACACACCATTGAAGAACTGCCTCTGTATCATCTCCCACTGTAAAGTCCTCAGTCTGTGTTGTCTCTTGCTGTAAATCCTTTCAACAGCTCAGGACCCTCAGGGCAAGGGAACCAGTGGCTCATAGATCCCTGGAGCAGAGTCCTTGCCACCAAGGATGCGGTGCTGGTCACAAGGTAGAAGCATTTTTTCACTCTGTCCTTCAGATCTACTACCCAACCAATTCTGAGTTTATGTTATGGTGGCTCCAACCTGTCACTAGAGGAATTCTGGGTAAAGAACTTATGCAAATAAAATTCTTTCTGTAGTTGCACATCCCCCTGTACATCAACAGATGGGGCAGAAAGCTCCTTCTCCTCTGGAACTTTTATCTCTCTCGAGTGGTGGATAAATAGCTCATGCAGATGAAACAGCTCTGTGGCTGTTCTTTCCCCTGTTCACAACACAGAGGAGCAGGGAGCTCCTCACCCTCTAGAGCTTTCTGGCCACGGGACTTACATTTCTAATCTAATCTAGCTAGTCCAAAATAATGTGAAGAAAAGGCATAAACTAGGACCTTATCATAAGCTGGGCCTGACAGAGGACCCATTCAGCAACGTTAAGTGACCGAAGGTAGATTCCACCTCTGCAGAGAGATGTGATGAAAAATTAGTTTGGTATCTTGCTTGGCTACTGAGCTTTCAACCGTGGGAGAGAGAGCCAAGAAAAGGTAGTAAAAGAGATACATGATTTTAGTTGCTTTCTGGATTCCAAAAGCAATAGCTCTCTGTTTTGATTGCATTAAATTACAAAACATTTCTAGACAGCCAAACCATAAGATAAGGTAGGAGAGGGCACCACAGAAATGTAAAATAAAAAGCCTGGGAGCTACGAACCAAAGCTGACAGCATGTATTAAATGGAATAGACATGTTGAGCACTGACCAGAAAAGGAATCCTCAGCGTTAGATAAGGGCTTAGAAATCTACTCGAAGTTACAAAGCTCAGTGTTGTAAGAAAGACAGAGGGTTCCATCGCCATGATGGACTGAATATAAATCAGAAGCGTATATACTGGATATTTTCAAAATGCAAGAATCCGAGAGCTGAATGCCAAAACTGTGCCTAGAATTGTGCATCTGTCTGTCCAAATACGTATCATGGTTGTACAGGCAAATGAACAGTTGGATATATGGGTGGCCATTTGTGTAAGCAAATCCTTGTACTCTGGCTAAGCATGGCTCTCATCCATTCTGTGTGCAAAGATTTGCACAGTATATGTTTATTATTTAATAAGATTGTTAAGACTAAATTGGTTACATAAAATGAATATAGAGATAATCGGCATAACTTGGGTGGTGGTGGAAGGACATAGAGCTATATGGTTATTCACAGTATCTCTGTCCTTCAGCTGAGACTATTCCATTTACTATAATATGGGATAAGTAAGATCTCAGCCTGCAATTGAATAATCCAAAAAGGCGATAGACACATCTCAAAGCTATGGAAGAAGTATTAGTATGAGTATTTAGCAATTATTCAATCAAAATTATTACATAAGGACTAGAGAACCTTATGCTGAGTGGAACCTTACTCCCTGAGCCGGCCATTGAAATCAATTGACCTATATATGGAATAAGATACCACTGAATGTCAGTAGGAATGGTAGAATCTGACCCCATATTATTGGTAAAATAGGTTCTAATTCAGTCAGAATAAATCAGTAACTTAAATGTTCACAGGAGAAATCAGAATTAGGTTTTTACTGACTCAGGATGCAGCCTTCCTAACCAAAATTAGCACGACTCTGTTACTTGTTAAACCATATTTTTGTTTTGAGCAGACTTGTCATCAGTGAGGGCTGCCTACTTTGTTCATAATGACATTTCTATAAGTCACAGTATGCAGGGGATGCAGTCTTTGAAGGGACATGGAAACAATGCCATAATATCAAATGCAGAGGTTTCAACTTAATTCAAACTATTAGCCAGTAGGAAACTAATCCCCAAATTACCTGGCAGGGTTTTTCCAGTGCAAATTTCAACTGGGCACCAGTGGCCTCAGGTCCTACAGACCTGAAGGTGGGTACGAGGGCAATGCCCTCCCCCCGTACCTTGGAAGCCAGAATCCCAACCCACTCCTCCCCTCCACGCAGGAGCTAGGAGAGACTGTAGTTTCACTATAAAATGCTATGTAGTACTGTGTGGTATCAATAACTACGTAGATAATATGATTTAGGTTAAAATAATCCATGCTAAACTACAGTTGAAAAAATAAATGTACAAAGTACATTTGGGATGCATTATCTTTACATACTGTTATTTAATTTATTTATTTATTTATTGAGTTCATTCACTTACATCACTAATTCACAACATTCAGCATGGGAGTCTCAATCTGTAGTGAGAGTCAAGAAGGGGTCTACTATCCATATACAATATGTGACTAAGTCTTGCTTTAAAATGAAGAAGTTAATACTTCTCTTGATGATTCAAAAGTGAAAACTTAAAATTGTGTATTCTATCTAATATAATACAGTTTTAAGAAGCATCATAATTATCTACACTGATCTTGTTAGGCTGTTCTATGTGAAGTGCCATGTCTGATCTTAAAGAAAACAGAAAAGTAATTAATCTCTTGATTTTATCAGTAGATCATGTGTCTATCCAATATGAAGATACAATTAGAATTGAGAGGCAGAAAGAGAAATAAAATTAACAGTGTCTGTAAAATGATTAATTTTGTGTCCTAGAGTCAATTAAGCATAGAATAACTGCAATTCTCTGAAATTAAATGTAATGTCATAAAACATTGTAATGAAGGAGTTGGTAGAGATGTAAAAAGAAATGTTAAATATGAAAAGCTCGTAAAATTTGTACTTCACCATTACAGAGCTTTAAAAAAAATTGATTGTACTTTAACTTCCTAATTAATAGTAATGCTGGTTTAGGGATTTTCATCTGTAGATCTCAGAATACAATACGACAAGAAAGGACAAGTGACTTGACCAAGGCCACATACATTAGTGGCATAAACAGGAAGAGGGAAACCGTGTTCTCTAATTCTGACACCAGGATTTGATCCATTAAGCCACAGCTATCCCATTGTATAATGCAATGCTTCAGCCAAACTTCCTTCCAGTCAGATGGCTCAATAATGAATCAGCCAGCTGTTTAGACCAAGAAGTTGTCTATGGGTGATCAGAGACCTCATCTTCTCCTTTATACCCACCTCTGCCCATCCCTATTCTGTAAGAATAATGCTCAAGTTTAACTATGCAAATCAGATGATGAAATGATATTGAGTGGCTATGCCAACACCTAAGTTGGATGTGTTCAGACTCTTAATATGAACTCGATGTTTCCAGAAGCTTGAGCAGACGAGCTGAACACAAAGGACTGGCTGCACAAAGATATTTAGGCACCTAACTGCCACTTTAGGTGCCTAAATCCAAAATTTAGATTTTTAGACTCCCTGTTCAGCTGTCACCTAACCCTGTGGGTCAGGGGTGAGCAACATTCAGCAAGTGGCTCATCAGGATAATCCGCTGGCAGGCCATGAGACATTTTGTTTACGTTGACTGTCCGCAGGGACGTGCTGGCCGCCACTTCCCGCAGCTCCCATTGGCCGGGAATGGTGAACCGCGGCCACTGGAAGCTGCAGGGGGCTGTGCCTGTGGATGGTCAACATAAACAAAATGTCTTGCGACCCGCCAGTGGATTACCCTGACAGGACGCGTGCCAAAGATTGCTGACCCCTGCTGTAGGTGCTTAAATTCCCTAGGTGCCTAAGATTCCACTGATAAAGTCTCCAAGGCCCCTCAGTTTCTGCTGGTGGGTATAGGTAAAGCCACCTCAGTCCCAACACTCATCTCATAGTTTGTGCCTAAGCTCCAGCAGGATTCACAAACTAGGCATTCCCATCTCACCTGCAGGGTCCAATCTGGCAGGCACGCTCAAATCACGCTAACGGACTGGGGCCCAAACAAAAAACCTCTGCTAAAGGAGAAGGTGGTGGTGCCTCCCTTTTGCGCACTAGCCAGAACCCTCATCCAAGAAGTGGGAGACATGGGTTCAAATTCCCCCTCTGCTTGAGTACTGTACCAAGATTTCCCATGTGTCAGGTGAATACTCTAATCACAGAGGCATTGGCTAATCTGGAATAACTCTCAGTTATGATATGTCTGGGGGGAGAAAGCAGAAGGAGACTCCGCTGGTTGGAAGGCATGAGATGCGATGTCCTGAGGTTGGGGGTTCCACGACCACCACTCCCAAGAGGAGAAGGCGGGTGGTGGTGATCGGGGACTCTCTCCTCCGGGGGACTGAGTCATCTATCTGCCGCCCTGACCGGGAAAACCGAGAAGTCTGCTGCTTGCCAGGGGCTAAGATTCGCGATGTGACGGAGAGACTGCCGAGACTCATCAAGCCCTCGGATCGCTACCCCTTCCTGCTTCTCCACGTGGGCACCAATGATACTGCCAAGAATGACCTTGAGCGGATCACTGCGGACTACGTGGCTCTGGGAAGAAGGATAAAGGAGTTGGAGGCGCAAGTGGTCTTCTCGTCCATCCTCCCCATGGAAGGAAAAGGCCTGGGTAGGGACCGTCGAATCGTGGAAGTCAACGAATGGCTACGCAGGTGGTGTCGGAGAGAAGGCTTTGGATTCTTTGACCATGGGATGGTGTTCCATGAAGGAGGAGTGCTGGGCAGAGACGGGCTCCATCTTACGAAGAGAGGGAAGAGCATCTTTGCCAGCAGGCTGGCTAACCTAGTGAGGAGGGCTTTAAACTAGGTTCACCGGGGGAAGGAGACCAAAGCCCTGAGGTAAGTGGGAAAGCGGGATACCGGGAGGAAGCACAGGCAGGAATGTCTGTGAGGGGAGGGCTCCTGCCTCATACTGGGAATGAGGGGCGATCAACAGGTTATCTCAAGTGCTTATATACAAATGCACAAAGCCTTGGAAACAAGCAGGGAGAACTGGAGGTCCTGGTGATGTCAAGGAACTATGACGTGATTGGAATAACAGAGACTTGGTGGGATAACTCACATGACTGGAGTACAGTCATGGATGGTTATAAACTGTTCAGGAAGGACAGGCAGGGCAGAAAAGGTGGGGGAGTAGCACTGTATGTAAGGGAGCAGTATGACTGCTCAGAGCTCCGGTACGAAACTGTGGAAAAACCTGAGTGTCTCTGGATTAAGTTTAGAAGTGTGTGCAACAAGAGTGATGTAGTGGTGGGAGTCTGCTATAGACCACTGGACCAGGGGGATGAGGTGGATGAGGCTTTCTTCCGGCAACTCACGGAAGCTACTAGATCGCATGCCCTGATTCTCATGGGTGACTTTAATTTTCCTGATATCTGCTGGGAGAGCAATACAGCGGTGCGATAGACAATCCAGGAAGTTTTTGGAAAGCGTAGGGGACAATTTCCTGGCGCAAGTGCTAGGGGAGCCAACTAGGGGGGGCGCTTTTCTTGACCTGCTGCTCACAAACCGGGTAGAATTAGTGGGGGAAGCAAAAGTGGATGGGAATCTGGGAGGCAGTGACCATGAGTTAGTTGAGTTCAGGATCCTGACGCAGGGAAGAAAGGTAAGCAGCAGGATACGGACCCTGGACTTCAGGAAAGCAGACTTCGACTCCCTCAGGGAACAGATGGCCAGGATCCCCTGGGGGACTAACATGAAGGGGAAGGGAGTCCAGGAGAGCTGGCTGTATTTCAAGGAATCCCTGTTGAGGTTACAGGGACAAACCATCCCGATGAGTCGAAAGAATAGTAAACATGGCAAGCGACCAGCTTGGCTTAATGGTGAAATCCTAGCGGATCTTAAACATAAAAAAGAAGCTTACAAGAAGTGGAAGGTTGGACATATGACCAGGGAAGAGTATAAAAATATTGCTCGGGCATGTAGGAAAGATATCAGGAGGGCCAAATCGCACCTGGAGCTGCAGCTAGCAAGAGATGTCAAGAGTAACAAGAAGGGTTTCTTCAGGTATGTTGGCAACAAGAAGAAAGCCAAGGAAAGTGTGGGCCCCTTACTGAATGAGGGAGGCAACCTAGTGACAGAGGATGTGGAAAAAGCTAATGTACTCAATGCTTTTTTTGCCTCTGTTTTCACTAACAAGGTCAGCTCCCAGACTGCTGCGCTGGGCATCACAGAATGGGGAAGAGATGGCCAGCCCTCTGTGGAGATAGAGGTGGTTAGGGACTATTTAGAAAAGCTGGACGTGCACAAGTCCATGGGGCCGGACGAGTTACATCCGAGAGTGCTGAAGGAATTGGCGGCTGTGATTGCAGAGCCCTTGGCCATTATCTTTGAAAACTCGTGGCGAACGGGGGAAGTCCCGGATGACTGGAAAAAGGCTAATGTAGTGCCAATCTTTAAAAAAGGGAAGAAGGAGGATCCTGGGAACTACAGGCCAGTCAGCCTCACCTCAGTCCCTGGAAAAATCATGGAGCAGGTCCTCAAAGAATCAATCCTGAAGCACTTACATGAGAGGAAAGTGATCAGGAACAGTCAGCATGGATTCACCAAGGGAAGGTCATGCCTGACTAATCTAATCGCCTTTTATGATGAGATTACTGGTTCTGTGGATGAAGGGAAAGCAGTGGATGTATTGTTTCTTGACTTTAGCAAAGCTTTTGACACGGTCTCCCACAGTATTCTTGTCAGCAAGTTAAGGAAGTATGGGCTAGATGAATGCACTATAAGGTGGGTAGAAAGCTGGCTAGATTGTCGGGCTCAACGGGTAGTGATCAATGGCTCCATGTCCAGTTGGCAGCCGGTGTCAAGTGGAGTGCCCCAGGGGTCGGTCCTGGGGCCGGTTTTGTTCAATATCTTCATAAATGATCTGGAGGATGGTGTGGATTGCACTCTCAGCAAATTTGCAGATGATACTAAACTGGGAGGAGTGGTAGATACGCTGGAGGGGAGGGATAGGATACAGAAGGACCTAGACAAATTGGAGGATTGGGCCAAAAGAAATCTGATGAGGTTCAATAAGGATAAGTGCAGGGTCCTGCACTTAGGATGGAAGAATCCAATGCACCGCTACAGACTAGGGACCGAATGGCTAGGCAGCAGTTCTGCGGAAAAGGACCTAGGGGTGACAGTGGACGAGAAGCTGGATATGAGTCAACAGTGTGCCCTTGTTGCCAAGAAGGCCAATGGCATTTTGGGATGTATAAGTAGGGGCATAGCCAGCAGATCGAGGGATGTGATCGTTCCCCTCTATTCGACACTGGTGAGGCCTCATCTGGAGTACTGTGTCCAGTTTTGGGCCCCACACTACAAGAAGGATGTGGATAAATTGGAGAGAGTCCAGCGAAGGGCAACAAAAATGATTAGGGGTCTAGAGCACATGACTTATGAAGAGAGGCTGAGGGAGCTGGGATTGTTTAGTCTGCAGAAGAGAAGAATGAGGGGGGATTTGATAGCTGCTTTCAACTACCTGAAAGGGGGTTCCAAAGAGGATGGCTCTAGACTGTTCTCAATGGTAGCAGATGACAGAACGAGGAGTAATGGTCTCAAGTTGCAATGGGGGAGGTTTAGATTGGATATTAGGAAAAACTTTTTCACTAAGAGGGTGGTGAAACACTGGAATGCATTACCTAGGGAGGTGGTAGAATCTCCTTCCTTAGAGGTTTTTAAGGTCAGGCTTGACAAAGCCCTGGCTGGGATGATTTAACTGGGAATTGGTCCTGCTTCGAGCAGGGGGTTGGACTAGATGACCTTCTGGGGTCCCTTCCAACCCTGATATTCTATGATTCTATGATTCTATGATTCAGTCTCTCCTGCTGAAGCTAATCTGCTTTGTATTAAAAAAAAATAATTGGGCCAAAGAAAGAGGGAAAATGACCAGGGCTGGATTAACTCTCCTGTGGGTCCAGGGTTATTAGATTTTGTAGGACCCCTGTATACAAGTCTTTTTCCTAATTTAAAACAAAATTATCACAATTATGGCATCAAGGCTATTAACGCTATTCTAAATTTGCCTTTTCATTAACATAAAGCCATTCTGTGGTTACATTTCAGTCTTAAAACATGTAGAATATAGTTAAGTTAATTCAAAATAGCCTACTTCTTACTTTAGAACTGCTGTTATATTAGTTTCTTTCTGGGAGGGAGTTTGGGTGCAGGAGGGGGCTCCAGGCTGGGGTAGAGTGCTGGGGTGCAGGAGTGGGGGAGGAATGCGGGCTGTGGGAGGGAGTTTGGTGCAGGAGGGGACTCTGACTTGGGGCAGGGGATTGGAGTGCAGGAGGGGGTGATGGGTCAGGGAGGGAGTTTGGGTGCAGAAGGGGATTCTGACCTGGGGCAGGGGTTTGGGGTGCAGGAGAGGGTGCTAAGTGCAGGCTGGTTGTTAGGTGAATGTCTCTGCATGCTCCTGGGGGGAGGGGGACAGTGTGTCTCTGTGCGCTGCCTGCACCCACAAGCGCTGCGCCCGCTGCTCTCGTTGGCTGGGAACCAGCCAATGGGAGCTGCAGGGACGGTGCTGGGGGTGGCGGCAGTGTGTGGAGCCACCTCCCCCGCCCCCCAGGACTGCAGAGACATGCCAGTAGCCGGCCGCTTCTGGGAGTGGCGTCGGGCCACGGCATGCAGGCAGCGTGCCTGAGCCCTGCTTTCCCAGGTCCCCCTTTAGCCCGGGGCCCTGGGCTGCAGCCCCAAAATCCCTTGCATTAATCCAGTCCTGAAAATGACTCTATAGTCTGATCATTAGGCACTCTCATGGATGGGAGGGAGATCTACGCCATTGAAGAATGAAGTCTAGGAAAGGGTTCACAGGTGTGACTCCCAAGTAGAGGGAGGTCTAAATCCTACCATCTCTTCAGCATTTCCTATTGGCTATCTTAAATGGCTCCCTTCTCATCTTACTGTCTTTTGTGAGTCCCATTCCTAGGTGTCTAACTGTTCTCATACACTGTACAGGGAGCCTGGGTTCTTAACCCAGGGCTGTGGATTGTGGTAAGCAGCAGGGCACTTAAAAGTCAGGCTTTGTAACATTGAGTCTGCCCTGTTTGTGAATGTAGCCCTCAGTAATTAGGATGCTTTTGAGAATGACATTTAGGCTCCTAAATCAGTTAGATGTTGCAATATGATGCCTAAATACCTTTAAAAATCTGGGCCTAAGCCAATAAGTTGACAGTATCTCTGTTTATCTCTATGATTTGTGATTTTGCATGTAAGACATGTTTAGAACTTCAGAAGCATACAGATGGTATTTCACAGACACAGCGTTTTATTTTTCATTTGTACATTTGGATATCTTAGTAGACAATGCAACATTTTAATTTTAATTTTTTGGTTTTAAGATTTGCAGTTGACCTTGTGAAAGGAGATGGCAAATATTTTTCCCCTCTAGGTTCAGTCCTCTGAGATATGTGTATCTATTTCTTATGTGACTCCATTCTCCTAACTCAAAACTAATAAACTGCAGATTAAAAGGAAATAAATCAGTTCATAAACTGGAGGATTTTCTAGGTTTCTGATTAGCTTTACGAATCCCCCTTACTTATTGCATCCTTAAATATTGCATACTCTGCAAAAAAGCAATGACTTTTGCATTACAATAGATGATACTAGAGAACATATTGTAATTTGATTTTTGTATAAATAGCTGACACTATTACTATTGGGTTTTTAAAATATTAACTAAAAATATTTTCCTTTAGATGATCTCAGTTATCACTGGCTTCCCAGTATGAGTTCCCAGTATTCATTAGGTTGGACAAATAACAATTTGTGTCACAGACAGATGGCAATCTCCACTGTAAATGTAGAAGCATGAGACAAAGACAATTATTCACATTTTGTGTCCAGTCCTTCAATCACAAAGCGCGTTCAGCAAATTCATTCCATTTATTTCCCAGGCAGACTGTAAGTATTTAGGTGAAATTTTGTGTACATGGAATGTCCTATTTGCATTTTGATTTTTCCCATTTACTGCAGTATTTTTAGCTAAGAGATAAATCTTAAGGCAGTCAATGAACTAGCATTTTGGTACAGTTATTTCAGAAATATTATTTTAATGTTCCAGATATAAAGGCCCAGATCATTCTCTCCTACTGTAGAGGCCTCCTTGGAGAGAAATTCTCCATGAAGATCCCCTCAGAGTTTCATCCCTGTCCTCAGGGGATGAGTTTTGCTTCCTTCTGCCTCTTTTCCCCATCCGAAAACCTGTCATGGCCCTCCTCGCTTTCGCAGCACTGGTGATCCCTATTGGGGAGTGGAAAAGTTGATACAGCTCCAGGCTGACTTATGTTTTCTGGGTAATCCCCTAAGGAGTGGGAAAGATTTTTTTTCCTTCAACCAGTCTTCCCATGACACATCCAGTCTCTGCCCTCTTCCCTTATGTGGACCCTGGAATGGTACCACAGAAGTCACTGACCCTGCTCTTCCTGCGAGAGGCGGGCAAGATCTGTACTTGGTCATCTAGAAATGAAAGACTGTGTATAATTGTTCCATTCCCCTGAGCCTTCTCTTTGGCTCCATGCTACTAGATTTTTCTCTGCCATTTCTTAAACAAAATTGTGCATTTTCAATATGGTAAATACTGCATCCGATGAAGTGAGCTGTAGCTCACGAAAGCTTATGCTCAAATAAATTGGTTAGTCTCTAAGGTGCCACAAGTACTCCTTTTCTTACTGCCATTCTTGTCAATTTGGAATGTTAGTCACTAGTCTTTCACACTATTTGGTTGATGGAAGCTTTAATTTTAACAGAATTGGGTCCATTTGATCAAAGGGTGCATATGTTGTCTATTATATATTTTAATGAATATGTTGGATTCCTATTTATTTATTTTACTATTTTAACAGAATGATCACCACAAAATTTCCACATTTAGAAAGAACATACATAGGGCAAATACTTTACAGTAACTCATGCTATATCTCCATGTCTGCATGGTTCATATCATTACAATGAGAGCATAATGCAGCCCATAGGAAAATTTGACCTGACAGTAACTAACCCAAAAAATAGCAGATGGTACCATCTGAAGTGTGCGGTGATAGATGGTAAGCACCACAGATCCCTCTTGGAGAATACAGCCATACAAGCCATGGATCTGATCAGGCTGAAGTGTCAGACATTCATAGCTGAAGTGCAAGAAGCAAAAGGGGGAATTCCAAGGACAATGGAGATAATATTAAAAGCATACAGGCATGTTTTCAAAGGCCTGGGATACCTTGAAGGAAAACTACAACTAGAAGCAGACCCCACAGTGGAATGTGTATGCTTACCATTGTCATAAATATAAAGGGAAGGGTAAACCCCTTTAAAATCCCTCCTGGCCAGAGGAAATCTCCTCTCACCTGTAAAGGGTTAAGAAGCTAAAGATAACCTCGCTGGCACCTGACCAAAATGACCAATGAGGAGACAAGATACTTTCAAAAACTGGGAGGAGGGAGAGAAACAAAGGGTCTGTGTGTCTGTTTTTATTCTGTCTTTGCCGGGGATAGATCAGGAATGGAGTCTTAGAACTTTTAGTAAGTAATCTAGCTAGGTACGTGTTAGATTATGATTTCTTTAAATGGCTGAGAAAAGAATTGTGCTGAATAGAATAACTATTTCTGTCTGTGTATCTTTTTTGTGACTTAAGGTTTTGCCTAGAGGGGTTCTCTATGTTTTGAATCTAATTACCCTGTAAGGTATCTACCATCCTGATTTTACAGGGGGGATTTCTTATTTCTAATTACTTCTATTTTTATTAAAAGTCTTCTTGTAAGAAAACTGAATGCTTTTTCATTGTTCTCAGATCCAAGGGTTTGGGTCTGTGGTCACCTATGCAAATTGGTGAGGCTTTTTATCCAACATTTCCCAGGAAAGGGGGGGTGCAAGTGTTGGGAGGATTGTTCATTGTTCTTAGGATCCAAGGGTCTGGGTCTGTAGTCACCTAGGCAAATTGGTGAGGCTTTTTACCAAACCTTGTCCAGAAAGTGGGGTGCAAGGTTTTGGGAAGTATTTTTGGGGGAAAGACGTGTCCAAACAGCTCTTCCCCAGTAACCAGTATTTGTTTGGTGGTGGTAGCGGCCAATCCAAGGACAAAGGGTGGAATATTTTGTACCTTGGGGACGTTTTGACCTAAGCTGGTAAAGATAAGCTTAGGAGGTTTTTCATGCAGGTCCCCACATCTGTACCCTAGAGTTCGAGTGGGGGAGGAACCTTGACAACCATGAAGGAAAATTCTCGTAGTACTAAATAATCCAGTACGCAAGGAACTCAAAAGTCTATAGAGCAGTGTATCATAACTCCTATAGAGGCCATAGGTAAGCAGCATGGTGATGGTAAAAAAGGTCTTTTGGCAAATTATGTGTCTACACAGAACCAATGCCATTGAACTGAGCATTAAAAAGATGCCACTATACACTGCCTATAATTTATGACATTTTGCCAGAACTCTCCAAAACCAAAATCTTTACAGGCCTGTGGGGTGAGGAACAGGCTTGGCACATAAGCCTGGATAAAGAGTTCAGGATGCTGACAACCTTTGCAATACCATTTGTTCTCTACAGAGGGCTGTGCATGCTGATGGGCATAACCCCAGGACTATATGTGCTCCAGATAAGTCTCACCCAACTGCTGGAAGGACTGCCTGGGGTGCAAATAACTGCAGATGATATCCTCAGTGTAGGTGAAGGGCGCAATGATACAGAAGTTTACGAGATCATGTTAGAAAACTACAAGTTTTTCTGCAGGGATTCAAGGACAAGAACATAAAGCTCAACCCAGAGAAGACGTGACTCAAATAGCATGAGGGGACATACACTGGACATCTGCTCACAGCAGAGGGACTGAAAGGAGATCCCAGCAAGATCAAGGCAGTCAGAGATATGACATCTTCACTGCTAGAAAGTTTATCTTGATATTCAGTCTAATTCTTATGCGCAGTTGATCCCATTACTCCTAGTTAAATATCTAACTTGCATAACTACAAATGTTATTACTGGTCATAAAATTATCCAGCCCTTTTAAAATGCATTCACAATATTTGTCTTTAGGGAGGAATAGTGGATATTCAAATATTGTTTTAAAATACAATTATTAGTCATTTTAAAGTCTGTGGGTATAAGTTTCTTTTTCAAAGGAGAGCTTGCAGTTCTCCTTCAATACTTGAGAGATCTTTAAATAGATTAACTCAATTTTATAAATTTTGGTGATTCAGGTGAAGTGAATGAGGGAAAAAGCTGAGAGAAATAATTGAATGTGTCCGTGATTATTAGGAATAGGACTTTGAGCAGATAGTTTTCTCACAGAAATAGTTATTCAGCCAAATTGCACCACCATGTGTAAAAAACATCATTGCCTTTTATTACTTTGGACTTACAGATTTGGCACTGTTCTGTATGGAGGATTTGCTAAAAAGGGAGCTCTGGCAGGTGGGAATGTGGAGAAGAGACAGGCTGAAAGAGGGCAAACAGACCGCTACTGAGGTACAGCAATCTACAGGGGGAGGACCAGGACTGTGAGTAAGACTGGGCTGCGATCCCCCTGACTAAGGAGAGACAAATGAACTCTGAGGGTGAGCTGGGAAGCATCTCTGTCCTCAGCTGAAGCTCTATACTCCCAAGACTGTGTCAGAAGGCTGGGGCCATGCTCCAAAATCAAGGGAAAACAGGGAAGATAGGAAACAGCCCAGGGGAGGGAGGGAATTGAGCCACCCCCATCCACCTTTTTCCCCTTAGGCCCTGGGCTAGGACCTGGTAGAGAGGGAGACCCTGGGTCCCCCTAGCCTTCCCTCTTCCCCTGGCCTCCTGAGAGATCCCAGGGGACTGGGGGTGCGGGAGGGACTGTGGCTAGGCTGCTGGGCCCCTGGACTGCCTGGAAGAGTTGCCTCAAGGCTTGGATATACTGTGTGACTGTGGCCTAACCACTAGACCTGCTGGCCCTCAAGTGAGTGCCAATCAGGAGAGAGCTCCCAGGGCTTCCACCCCACCTTATCCACACCTCCTTTGTGAAAGTGACACTACTCCATACTTCTCAAATTGTAGCAATGGCTCCATTGTATTGTACAAAAGATTATAAACACACACACACCTTGATTAATGCAGATATGATTTATTTTGCCTTTTAAATATTCAGACCATCAAACTACCACACATACACCTGACCGAGTTACTATTTTTAGCTGTATTATGCATCATACTGTCTTGAGAATCTGCTCTCATTACACTAGAATAGACCACATTGGTTATCAACTCATCTGGAAGAGGGAAATCAGACCTGATCATCCATTCTCAAACTTTATCTTATTTTCTAAAGGCATATTATATTATGCCATTGTATAATGACTATAGATTAATGTTGCCAAAACCCTTTTGAAGATGCAAAAAAAATGTTAACTATTAGTTTACCAGAGTGGCAGGATCTATGTCTCTGCATAGAAATGCAGGGCTCTTCTGTTAACCTATTCTATTGACAGGAATTAGAACACTCTATAAAGCTACTGACAAATTCTGCTCTCTCATTTTGCCAGGTGCATTGTGTTAACTCTGAGATTGTAAAATGACTCCCATTACTATGGTTTCTGAACAATTTATAATCTTTAATGTATTTAGTCTCAAAACACACCTAGAAAGTAAGTACTACCATCCCTATTTTACAGATGGAGAATGTAATTGTAAATGTGGACTCATTATTGGTCTTGTGTGTTTCTAGCAGGGTCCTGTAGGGACTATTTCTTGTCCCTAGGCCTATTTAACATTTTTATCAATGACCTGGAAGAAACATAACATCATCAGTGATAAACTTCGCAGTTGACAGAGATTGGAGAGGTAGTAAATAATGAAGACAACAGGTCACTGATACAGAGCAATCTCAATTGCTTGGTAAGCTGGATGCAAGCAAAAACATGCATTTAATATGCATATTCAATATGAATGAGACCAAGTGTAAAATTATACATCTAGAAAAAACAATGTAGGCCAGATTCTATGCTGGGACGCAGTGACTCTGAAAAAGATTTGTGGATTATGGCAGATAAGCAGCTGAATATGAACTTTCCATGCAATGCTGTGGTCAAAAGTGCTTATGCGGTCCTTGGATGCACACACCTTGGGTAATCTTGAGTAGGAGTTGAGAGGTTATTTTATCTCTGTATTTGGTACTGGTGCAACCATTGCTGGAATACTGTGTTCAGTTCTGGTCTCTATAATTCAAATAGGATGTTGACAAATTAGAGAGGATTCAGAGAAGAGCCATGAGAATGAATGAATGAAGGATTAGAAAACATGCCTTCTAGGGATAGACTCCAGGAGCTCAATCTATTTATTTTAGCAAAGAGAAGATTAAGAGGTGACGTGATTAAAGTCCATAAGTACCTGCTTGGGGAGCAAAAATTGATAATGGTTCGTCAGTCTAACAGAGGAAGGTTAGAACACAGAGCAATGGCTGGAAGTTGAAGCTAGACAAATTCAACTTGCTATAAGGTACACATTTTTCACAGTCAGGGTAATTAACCATTGAAAATACGCAATAAGGGTTGTGGTAGATTCTCCATCACTATCAATTTTCAAATCAAGATTGAATGTTTTTCTAAAATATATGTTCTGTTTCAAATAGGAATTAACTCAGAAGTTCTATGGCCTGTTTTATTCTTTGGTCCTTTCTGGTGTTAGAATCCACGAACTGAGATTCAGTGACTTATCCAAGATCTCACAGGAAGTTTGTGGAATAGCAGAATTCAAACCAAGTTCTCCCAGTTCACAGGCTAGTACCCTAACCACAGGACCATCCTTCCAGTCTAGGGCCTTATTTAGGATAGAAGACATGAGCAACTGACACAGAAAGGTCTAGCTGGAAACTTGAGGAAAAGTCAAGTTTGGGGACAAAATTTAGGCTCAGTTTGGGCTCTTATTATTTGAGTTACCACTAAACTGAACGTCGGGACAGGAGCAATTTAGGGCTTCTGCAGCATGCATCTAGTCACAATTACCATTATTACTGAAGATTATACTTCAGTATTCTTGTCAGCAAGTTAAAGAAGTATGGGCTGGATGAATGCACTATAAGGTGGGTAGAAAGCTGGCTAGATTGTCGGGCTCAACGGGTAGTGATAAATGGCTCCATGTCTAGTTGGCAGCCGGTGTCAAGTGGAGTGCCCCAGGGGTCGGTCCTGGGGCTGGTTTTGTTCAATATCTTCATAAATGATCTGGAGGATGGTGTGGATTGCACTCTCAGCAAATTTGCGGATGATACTAAACTGGGAGGAGTGGTAGATACGCTGGAGGGGAGGGATAGGATACAGAAGGACCTAGACAAATTGGAGGATTGGGCCAAAAGAAATCTGATGAGGTTCAATAAGGATAAGTGCAGGGTCCTGCACTTAGGATGGAAGAATCCAATGCACCGCTACAGACTAGGGACCGAATGGCTAGGCAGCAGTTCTGCGGAAAAGGACCTAGGGGTGACAGTGGACGAGAAGCTGGATATGAGTCAACAGTGTGCCCTTGTTGCCAAGAAGGCCAATGGCATTTTGGGATGTATAAGTAGGGGCATAGCCAGCAGATCGAGGGATGTGATCGTTCCCCTCTATTCGACACTGGTGAGGCCTCATCTGGAGTACTGTGTCCAGTTTTGGGCCCCACACTACAAGAAGGATGTGGATAAATTGGAGAGAGTCCAGCGAAGGGCAACAAAAATGATTAGGGGTCTAGAGCACATGACTTATGAGGAGAGGCTGAGGGAGCTGGGATTGTTTAGTCTGCAGAAGAGAAGAATGAGGGGGGATTTGATAGCTGCTTTCAACTACCTGAAAGGGGGTTCCAAAGAGGATGGCTCTAGACTGTTCTCAATGGTAGCAGATGACAGAACGAGGAGTAATGGTCTCAAGTTGCAATGGGGGAGGTTTAGATTGGATATTAGGAAAAACTTTTTCACTAAGAGGGTGGTGAAACACTGGAATGCGTTACCTAGGGAGGTGGTAGAATCTCCTTCCTTAGAGGTTTTTAAGGTCAGGCTTGACAAAGCCCTGGCTGGGATGATTTAACTGGGAATTGGTCCTGCTTCGAGCAGGGGGTTGGACTAGATGACCTTCTGGGGTCCCTTGCAACCCTGATATTCTATGATTCTATGATTAAATGGGTGAGGATATCACACACAATGGGACATACTATATTATCTATTTTTAATCACAACTCTCCATTGAGATCAGTGATACAATATGGATCATTATTCCTACATTCTTAATTTAGAACTTCCTTCAATATAAATATCTAAATGTAGTGATTAACATATATAATGTTTAAGATATCAATCTTTTCTTTTTAACCTCCGTCTGGTTCTGTAAGAGGCCAGGCAGTTTCTTCTGGGTAGCCATGAGCCACACAGGGAATCTCTCCCACTGTTTTTCTTATACATAAACAAAACACGTTTTGTTATATAAATCTGGATCTTTGGTGTTTCTAGGGCCAATTCAATGTCCATTAAAGGACTCTCATTGGCTTCAGTGGCTACCTGGATCAGATGTCTCATTTGTAACTACGACAAACTTTTTACATGTTAAACATATTACCAATATATGTTTCTTTGTTTTCTTTTACTCTTTTTATTTTTTTAATAAAGGGGGTTTTGTTCCACTAATCTGATTCTTTTGTCAACTACAGATATATCACATAGTATATAAGTTTGTATGGGATCACTGAAACTTTGTGGAGCACAAATGTGCATCTGGAACAGAAAGGATAATTTATGCCATAATGTTTATGTGAAAGGTAAATACGGCTCAAAATATTACACCTCCACTAATATCATTGTACCTTATTTTTAATACCTGTTATCAATATGTCACTTCTCTTAAACAAACTACTCCTTTGATATTATTAATACTTCAGTAGTACAGAATCTTTCTCTACAGAAGAAGAATTTCTGAGGCTAAAGATATTTTCTCTTTCTACTGAGCTTGTCAGTCTTGTTTTAATTTTGGATTTAAACACATTAATGCAAAGTACATTAGAACTGCTCCACTTGAAGATTAGGAGGACAGTAAAATTAGTTGAATGTCTCCTTGGAAACAAAGGTAAACACTAATCAAAAATGTTTTGAAATAATCATAATGGTGCATATTTATGAGATTCTCTGTTTTTCATGGCTCAAATAGCAGGGGAGGCAGAGACAGATGAAGGTCAAAGTTAGAGAACTATATTTCATCTATGAAATGGGAGACTATTAAGCCACAGAAGCAAAAAATGTCATCTTGACACCTGGATTTAAATATGTTCAGGTTCTTTATGAATATAAAGAACAGCAATCGGGCAACTCTGCAACTAGATGAAAGTGCTCCCTCACTTTAAGGTTACGTTTTGTGTGGGATTTTCTACTGGGTTCTTCATTCCATTATCCTCTATTATAAATTCATTCACCTTTAAGCAAGTATATATTGTAATGGGTTGGACTACAAGCAAGTGTGCTTTATGACAGAGGCTGGGGGAATAGGTATTGAAACAAAGTATTCTTGCAGTGGATGGTGCCATCTCTCACTAGCGCTGGCGGGCGCTGGGCATTGCAGTGTGAGTGGCTCTAGCTACATTAAAGAGGGGTTGGGTTTTGTTTTTGTTTTTTTTTTTTTACTTTTCAGACAATGGGGTCTCTCCTCGTTCCATATCCCTGATGTTACAGTAGCGTCAGAATCATGGAATAATGGTGATTATCACAAGTAGAGTTAGTTAAAACTCCTGTTCTGCGGGAAATTCTGATACTTTTATTTTTTTCTTTCAATTGGAACAAACCAAAAAATTTCTAAAATGCCCATGAAATGAAATTTTTGGAAACAAATTGGTTTGGATCAATCTAAATGTTTTATTCAGATTCTGACTTTTTAAAATGTTATATTATAATTTATAATATAAATTTTGAAACAAAAACACTTCAAAATCAAATTTCCATTCCAACACAGAAAATCTTTTATTTTTTTAAACCAGTTGCATGGTTGTTTGGGCCTGACATGACTTTTGAACTGTTGGGGTTGGCAATACTGTAAAACAAACTCGTGTCAACAAACAGAATTGGGGTGTACCAGGCAGATGTCACAGCTACAATCAGGAAGAGCCAAAATGGAATAGGCTGGCTTACAGACGCTGAGAGATGGAGGTCCTGCTGGACGAGGTGAGCAAAGATATTGCAGAGGTCACTCCCCAGTTCAGAAGGGCAGGTAACCCAGGGAGGAACTGTTGACCTTTCAGCATATTACAAAGCCCCCTGTTTCGGTAGATGTATGAGACGAGCTGAGCTTTGGTAGGATGTGGGCTTCAGAGCCTGAGCTGCAACTTCTAAGCACTGCCTACGTAACAATTTTTAGAACACTAGCAGGAGCCCTGGGAGCCTAAGTCTGTTGACCTGCGCTGGGAGGCTTGCTACTGTGGGCTTTGTAGACATATCTTCAGAGTTTGTTATGACCTGAAGTGAGGAAGTTACAGTTTTGCAGACTGGCTCCTTTTGTGCCGAGAAAGGTTGTTGGTTTGCTACTGCTGTTCAGCATCTTCTTGGACTGAATCTTTAACCTTGAACCTTAGATGCATATTCTTTTATGTTTCGTATGTTGAACTTGAAATGAATAAATGTTTAAATGAAATAAATATTTACACTCAGTGGTCATTCAATGCTTCAAACATTTTTCTTTGAAATGAAGCTGAGCCTGTGTGTAGAATAATTTAAACAATGGAATGTATGTCACTAAATTACTTACTGTTCTTTGCAACATAAGACCCACATTAATTAAAGTGTATACATGTCTTTTCTATTCCAACATCTTACAAATAGAGATTCCATTATTGTCGGTGGGTATAAGGAATTATTAAACAATTGAGAGCATCTAAGTTTAAACAGTGCATTAAGCATTTTGTGGGACCACCAAGGAAGGCACTTGAAACATCAGATGAATCTGCAGAAGGTAAATTGTCCTTGAAAGACATAAACGCAGCATAAAGGGGAATTTATAATCTCTCTCTTGGGTTTGACAATATTAATTTGTCTCAACCATTTTGGAAGCCCTGACCACACTGACACTTTCCTAGGTGCATTCTAATAAGGGTGATACTGTTTCATTAAGCTAAATGGGATTCAGCAGAGAACAAGACAGTAACTCATAAGCAATTAGAAAAGGAGTACTTGTGGCACCTTAGAGACTAACAAATTTATTTGACCATTCAGTGGAAAATCATGTATCCGATGAAGTGAGCTGTAGCTCACGAAAGCTTATGCTCAAATAAATTTGTTAGTCTCTAAGGTGCCACAAGTCCTCCTTTTCTTTTTGCAAATACAGACGAACACGGCTGCTACTCTGAAACCTGTCATAAGCAATTGTCATGGACTGTAAAGTGATCTATGAATGCCAATTGTTAATGTATAGCATGAGAACAGAATAATTTGCTTATGTAAACCACAACATATTCTAATTAGGGACAACACACAGTATTTCAAACTGATATATGGAAATATGCATACTGAGCAACAGTGTTTCTAAAGCTAGGTCAGTATGGTTCTAGTGGACATCTAAGATGCTGTGATTGGAGATCAATCCCAGAATTTCTTGTACTACAGGGGCAATAACATAATTCTTACCTGTAGGCACTGTCATTGTCAACATTACCACAGTTGTAACACTATTTCTAGAAATGCCAGATGGAGGCAGTCATTTAGGAATCATTGACGTTGCTTCCTCGGAATGGGTGTGTGTAGTTACACAAAGCGTGGTGGCAAAGAGGTTAAATTCCTTTGTTGTACTAAGGAAGTAGAATGGGCCACGCTTTATATTAATGGTCTGAGGCTAGAAACAGAGGCAAGTTGCCAGGTGTAGTTGATTATCCCCAGGGCCCAGCACAACAGGAAGAAGCAAGAGCAATAGATGATCATACATTCAGTCAAGATGAAAGGTGGTTACTGGACTGATCTGGTGAACATTTTACCTTTGTCCCAAGGTAAAAGGATTAATGATTACTTACAATGAAGACAATGGGGAACTGTTTGTTTTGCTTGCTGCCATGACACCAGGATACAACTGTCATTTTTAAGGCTTTTCCAAGGTTATTACTATAAAAATTGTATACATGGAATAATTGGTGCCTCATGATTTCAGAAAACACAGCCAGCCAACTGCATGATGTAACCTGACAATGAGCTTACAGTCCCACTTCTAAATATAAGCAGGCTGGATATTTTGATTCCTGCTCCTTTAAAGTTTTGAAAATGCCAAAACCTACTCCAAAACCCCACTGTGATATTCACTCCACTTCTGTTGAATGAAAAGTAGAGAAGGAAGTGGAAGGAATTTGGGGCAATGTTTGTCAAAAACACTACAGAAAAATAAACTGATTTAAGAAAGAAACAGAAAGAAGGTGTTTGGAGTATGAGTGGAGCTTTCTGCCTCCACTGGAGCAGATAATTTAGTAGTCTGGGTCTGAATTTGGACTAATATTTATGATATTCAGTGTGTTACTGCACCTACTTACATTAGGTCTGAATTTGATCCATGTACTCCCCCTAGAGAGCAGGTCTGGCTCAGACTCCCTTTTGGGAATATTTCTCCATTACTTATATCAGTTTTACACTGGTTGAATTCAGTGGAATTATGTGGTGTTACTACTGATTTACAATGCTATATGCCAGGGGTGGCCAAACCGTGGCTCGAGAGCCACATGTAGCTCTTTTACTGTTAAAGTGTGGCTCACAAGCCTCCACTGCTCCCCACCCCCCATTCCTCACCCACCAGACTTGAGGGGGGGAGGGCGGGGAGCTCAGGACCTCTACCTTGCAGTGGGGCCGTGAGGTTGGAGCTTCTGTGCAGTGGGGAGGAGGGTCTCTGGGCTTCAGCCCTGCAGGGCGCACCTGCTGGGGCTTCAGCAGGAGTGAGGCTGAGGCCCTGAGCCCCAGCTCCCAGCAGGTGTGCTCCGGCTGTCCAACTTCTGAAGATTGTCATATGTGGCTCGGAGGACCAGTAAGTTTGGCCACCCCTGCTATCTAGTGAGTGAGAGGAGAAGTACACCCAGCAGGATGAAACAGTTGTGATCTGGTAGTACGTCAGCAGTTCAAGCATGGTGTTTAGACAACTGAGGTGACTCAGGACCACTAAGTTCATCTGGATTTTCCAGACGAGATTTCTGTTGGCTGTGTGTGTGGATGTTGAAGAGCTCATGATGTTTTACAGGACCTGAGGTTTGACCAATGTCATTGTACCAGCTCCTGTCCCAACTACTCTGCAACATCCTCTGTGTTGATTTATCACTGCCCTTCATCCTAGGGATTTCTTTGCAAATTGCGCATAAAAGGTGCTATACAAATGCACATTTTAACAACAATATATTTTAGTACATTGGGACATTGTGTACTGGGACAGCTGTTTTACTGGGATATCTCCAGAGAAGCTAATTTAGCCTAACTATAGTCAATGGTAATAACTGATCCTTGACTGGAACAGTATTAGTATAAATTTAGCTAGTGCCAAGTTGGATAATGCAAATTCAAATCCAAATCTTGGCTAGTACTGCATGGATGCACTAGGAAGAGGAAAGGATATAAGGAGCCCTTTCTTCCCATACACCTGTAGCAGGTGTGTGGACACTTGCCACAGGAAGAGTCATAGCAGAGATGGGGTTGAGGGAGCTGTAGTTACACAGCTTCAAAGGATGTAACCAGAGTCAGTTCCACTCCAATCACTGCTTTCAAAAGTATGATTTTCCACTTCTGCAGATCTCAACTGTAGCAGTATGGCCTGGGGAGAACAGTGGTCATTCAGATAACCTAAATGAGTTAGGGCTTAATAGGGTAAAACCAACACCTTGAATTTCACTGAAAAATTACATCTGTGCAATTCTTGTAGTATGGGTATTACAGCCACCTGTGGGATCTGCCTTTGAATGAGAAGCCAGCTGCATTTCTAGACTAGCTTGAGTCTCTAATTTGTTCTAATCTGCTGCTACACATGGCATGCAGTACAACAGTCTTGTCTCAAGATAAAGCATGGCTAATTCATAAATTTTTAATGCCAAAAAGGACAACTGTGAACATCTACTCTGAAACTCCTGTGTAACACATGCCACAGGGCTTCCCTGAACTAATTCCTGATTCAAGTCCAATAGCTGTGTTTGAACTAGAGTATATCTTTTAGAAAGACATTCAATCTTGATTTTTTTCAAAATTGCACTGATGGAGAATCCACTACAAACCTTGGTAAGTTGCTTCTTAGGTCCAGTCTGAATGTATCTAGTTTCAACTTCCAGCTATCAGAACTTGTTATAACTTTGTCTGCTAGACTGAAGAACCCATTATCAAATTTCTATTCCCCATGTAGTTATTATAAACTGCAATCCAGTCACCCCTTAACCATTTCTACTATAAGGCCTGTTTTTCAATCCTTTAATCATACTAAAGTCTCTTCTCTGAACCCTCTCTAATTTATCAACAACCTTCCTGAATTGTGGGCACTAGAACTGGACACAGTATTCCACAGTGCCACATACAGAGGTAAAATAACCTCTACTTCTACTTGATAGTCCCTGTTTGTATAGCCAACAGTGATGTTAGCCCTTTTGGCCACAGCGTCACACTGGGAACTCATGTTCAGTTGATTATCCGCCATGATCTACAAGTCTTTTTCAGAGTCACTGTTTCCTGGAATAGCGTCTCCAATCCTGTAAGTCTGGCCCACATTCTTTGATCCTAGATATTTACATTTCATATGTCATATTCAAACACATATTGTTTGCTTGTGTCCATCTTACCAAGCAATTCAAATCTCTCTGTATCAGTGGCCTGTCATCTCCATTATTTACCACTCCCACAATGTTTGTGCTATCTTGAAGCTTAGAATCATAGAACCATATGGTTAGAAGAGACTCCAAAATCATTTAGTCAACTCCCTGTCAAGGTACAGGATTTGCTGTGCCTAACCTGTCCAAGATAGATGGCTATTCAGCCTTCTTTCGAAAACCTTCAGCGAAGGAGCGACCACAACCTCCCAAGGCAGTCTGTTCCATTGTTCTACTGTTCTCACACTTAGGAAGTTTTTCCTGAGATTTAATCTAAGTCTGCTGTAGTCTGAACCTATTGCCTCTTGTCCTGCCCTCGGTGGCAAAAGAGAACAATTTTTCTCCATATTTTATGGCAGTTTTTCAAGTATTTGAAGACCATTATCATGTCCCCCCTTTAATCTCCTATTTCCAAACTAAAAACATACCCAGTTCCTTCAGGCTTTGCTCACATGGCTTGCATTCCATCCCTTTGATCATCTTTGTCACTTGCCTCTAGATCCTTTCCAGTTTCTTTACATCCTTTCTATACATCACTGACCAATATTGGACACTGTACTCTAGCTGAGACCTAACCATAGCTGAGTAGAGCAGTGCCATACCTCCTGTGATTTGCATGCTATGCCTTTGTTAATGCAACCTAAAATTGCATTTGCTTTTTTTGCAACAGCATCGCATTGTTGACTCATGTTAAGGTTGTGATCCACCACAACTCCCAGATCCTTCTCTGCAGCACTGCTGCCAAGCCAGTTATCCTCCATTCTGTATTTGGATATTTCATTTTTCTTTCCTAAGTGTAGCACCTTACATTAATCAATACATGAGCAGAGCCCTGTGCCCAAGTGGCACTCATTGGACGCTCAGGGTCTAAATCAATAGAATGAAAACCTTGAGAGAGATGCCATTATCATTTCCCTCCTACATCAAAGTCTTAAAATTCATCACCTTTTAACTTCTCCTTCCAATGAGAGAATGACAAAAGTTGTTTTACATATAAGTATCAATGTGCATTATGTAATCTTGTTCTTGGGGTATCCAGTAACTCAGAGTATGTCTACACAGCAAAGAAAAACCTGCAACTGCCCCATGCCAGCTGACTCAGCTTCACAGGCCGT
This sequence comes from Natator depressus, assembly GCF_965152275.1. Classification (NCBI taxonomy): domain Eukaryota; kingdom Metazoa; phylum Chordata; order Testudines; family Cheloniidae; genus Natator; species Natator depressus. The sequence goes on from NC_134234.1 coordinate 296,111,025, forward strand.
GGAACTGCTTCACGGCTGTGTAGACTTCCAGGCTTGGACTGGAGCTTGGGGTTTGGAACCCTGAGAGTGGGAGGGTCCCAGAGCTTGGTCTCCAGGCCAAGCATAGATGTCTACGAATGAAACAGCGCTGTAGCCCGAGTTGGCTGGCACAGTCCAGGCATGGGTTTTTCTTTGCCTCAGGTACAAATTTCTGCTACTCTTCATAAGCAATTGGAATATATTTGCAGATATTTGCAGACTGGTTGACATAAGCACATCTTATTTCATTTCTATACACTAGGAAATGTATTTTAAATAAATGAAAATCATATTTATTATAACTAAGAAATAAGAGGAAACATTTTTTGGCTTGTTCTAAAATGATAGGGAAAAAATCAATCTTTATGCCACAAGCATATGATATCAAAGTTGATGGGAAAATAGCACCCTATGCTGCTCCATTCATGCATAACAACAAACATGACATTTACCATTGATTTTTGCTTATTACTTGGCTGTGAATTTTAAATATTTTTATTTTAAACTAAACATTTGATACTTCCCACACTGATACAACTAGATGGGATCAGTTGGAGAGCAAACCAATTATAGGAAGGGAGGGAGGAGGAGTGAAGACTGAGAGATGTTTTTTTTTCTTACAAAGCCTGCTGCCGCTGCTCCCTAGTTTGGAGGAACATGAAATGTATAGGAGAAATTTAACTTGCATGTGTTTTAGAAAAGAGATACTTTCTAGCTCTAGGACCGAAAGATTCCAACTCATATATTTTCCATTCACTATTACTATGATGCATTTATATAATGGGAATGCTCACATTGAGCTATGCTCTGTACAGACAGATCAGCAGACACAGTTCATGCCTTGAAAAAGTCATGGTTCAATGCAAATGAGGGTCATGCTGAAACCCTCATGTTTCAGAGTTTTAGCCAACAACTGGCAGGGGTCAGGAAGGAATATTATCCCTTCACCACCAACAGCATATTCTAAGTTGTTTGTTTGAATCTCTGTCCCCTGAAGCATCCATGCTGGCCACAGCTGAAGAAAGGATATTGAAAAGGGAGGGCTAGGGATCAGAGGTGGCACCAAGTATTTTGTCTCTCAGGTTCTTGGCGAACTGGTTCTTGCTCACAAGCTCAAGGTCTAAATGATGGCCATTTGTGGGGTTGGGAAGAAATTTTCCCTTGGGTCGGATTGGCAGTGAACTGGGGTACTTTTCACCTTCCTCTGCAGCATGTAGATTTTTCATTTAATCACTGGGTATTTTTCATTTAATCACTTCCCTGACATTGTGGGGACCTTGCGCACTGGTATACCTAAATCCCTCTTAAGCCTGAGGAGCGTACTTGTCTAGTCTCCTGTAGGCTGTAATACTATAGTCTAATTTCAGTTGTTGGGTTTAGTGTGCGAGTGCTGGATGGTGTTGGTGGCCTGTGTTATACAGGAGGTGAGACTACATGATCTGGCGGTCTCTTCTGCCTTTACAGCCTAAAATTTAGATTCAGAATTTGACAGACTCCTCATTAACCCTCCACAAAACTCTGTGGCTGATCCTGTGCCTGGTGAGATCCAGTTGTTCATTCTCATTGGTGCATACTAAAGTGTGATCATAGGGAACAAGCCTTGGACAACATGGCTTGGAGGTAGTGGAAGGGGAGTGATTTAGGGGTCAGCTACTGGGGAAATGAGAGGGAGGAGGAGGTTGGTGGCAAAATATTTTGAAGGCCTGACAAAAAATGGCTTGAAAGGAGGGTTTAAAGTAGCCAGGAAGCAGGGAGAGGGGGCTTAGAGTAGGAGCTAAGGTGGCCTGCTCTGATCAAAGTACTGTAGCACTCCAGGAGTTCTACAATAAAAAACATAAGAGATGTATTTCCTTGCACGTGTTTAAGAATGATAGTAATAACTCAACACTATACAGAGTAGAGAGATAAGTGTTTGTTTTTTGTTTTGGTTTTTGTTGTTTTTTTGCAAGCCCACAGGACTAAGAACATGCCAGAGATAGTTACAAAAATAAATGATGAAAAATGTAATATACTCTTGTAAATTTTACAATATGAATTATAGAAAAGTAAAAGGTTTTTTTATTATTAGCCATTTAGTTTGACTTTGTTCTAATGACCCATGTTCTATAGAAAGGACAGAAAACCCAGATACTTTAGGTTCTGAATTTAAATGCCCAGGGATGTATATTTGTGTGTTCTTTTCCTAGTTTATTCAAATATCAATGCTTTATTGTTTCAGATAACATTTTAAATGACCCATGTAGTCTATAAATGTCACATTAACAAATTTATATCTTGGGTGACTGTTGCAGTACAAGTTGAAATACATTTCTCCAGATATTTCAGAAACCCTCTAGCTTTTACTCTATTACTGTTACTAATCTACTATCTAAAATAGTTTTATTACTCTCCTGGGAATGCAAAGAAATTGAAAACAATATGCATGCTTTATTTGCTAAGTGAACTGTCATAAACTATACAACAATGTTGAGCACCATGATAAATCAGAAGATAATGGGTTTCTATATTTATTAACACTATAAAACTGACTAATATGTTTGGCTGTAAATAGCCACCTAATTCTGTGAAATTGAACATAACTGTCATTTACATGAGACTACAATAGAATGATATACATGTCTAACTCACAAATTCTCTGTGAACGTTAGGGATGAAGAACCCCAGATGTGTCTAATGCTTGTTTCCAGGGCTAGAAGCCACGCCTGCATCTACAAACTCACACAGCTCTAAACTTTGAATTTACAGATTTATGAAACTGAGTTTTAATCTGGGAACCTTTTTGAATTTTCTAATAAAAATCAAGAGGCCTATTTATTGGCTGGTGTAGGGCAGTATGATATATTACCTTGTGGGAAATCTCCAACACCTTCTCATACCTTAGAAAAGATGTGGGATGCTGTAGGGGCCTGTATATTCAGCTCCCAGGGTAAGAGTGAGCTTTAATTGGAGCCCTGCAGGTTGATCATGAGTGGCAGCAGGACTCCTGGCTCCTTGAAGAGCCCTAACCTACTAAGTCAAAGAAAAGTTAGCAATTGGGAACTATTACATTTCAGAAAAGGATTTGTACATGGATTAACAGCCCTGCATGCATTTTAAGAGTACACTTCTCTCTCAACCCTCCTCTATTCTCCCTTGCTACCTAGATTATTCATTGTATGCCTGGATTTCATTTTTTCTATTCATAATACCAAAATCCTGAAAGAGGCAAAGGACAAAACATGCCAGTTAACCACAACATGACATTTTATCACCAGTGAGGATATGTTATTCTCATCAGTAGAGGATATATAAATATTGCACTGATTTTTTCTAATAGAGAATAACCTACAGCATGGATCTAGTTTTGTCCTCATTGAAAAACTTTCTGCTATTTCACATCTCAAAAGTGAGCATAGACAGTTACAGCTATGCTATCTCTTTGGTCCAGTAAGACAAAAAGCACTAGATAAAGTTGCAACTTCAGCATAATGATGTTTGCTGAGTGGTGTCATTAGGGACATAGTTCTGTGATGCGTGTATATACCATCTTTTTTGCAAAATCCCTCTTTGCAAAAGGTTTTAACCAATACATTCCTTAAAGAATGGACCAACTTTGTTATCCAAGACATACTGGAATAAAATATTCCAGGTCCCCCTCTGACTTTGCTCCCTTTACCCCGCCATCCCACCCCACACAGAAGCATTTCAAATGTAATGGTGGTGAGTATACTTTTGCAGACTGTTTCTCTATGTAATTCAGTTGGTGCCCAAAGGCTAAAGTGACTGGTGCATTAGAAATATCTAGATAGAACATCAATTAGTTTAGTATATTAGCAAACATTCTTTACATACTATAGTGTTATAAAAGAAATAAGTACTGCACAGCAGGAAGAATGTGTGCATTTACACTGTGTTCACTGCTAATAAGTATTCACTAATAGTTACATCATAATGGTATCTGATACACTGCAGTATTCAGAGTATAGGAAGATGACTGTATCTCAGATAACTATTTTTGACAACTGAGTCTTTAATGGCAGCCATTGTATGTATAGGACTCTAAGAACCTGAGCTGTCCTGAGAAGGGGGGAAAGGAGCCCATTCACGGGGACACTAGAGACTTAATGCCTCTGGAGATAAAGAATACATATAATGCCTCCAGGGTTGCTGGGAAGAATACACTTACCTGCAACACCTACTACAAGTGTACGTCCTTAAGTGCTGCTCTGCATCAGCCCGCTAGTGTACAAGAGAAATGGGACCACTGCCACACCCATACCATGTCCAGCAGGTCCTAAAGGCATCCAAGGAGTGCAATAGAGAGTGCTAGTAGATAGTTCTACACCAGTGTAATTCCATCAGCTTCAGCTGACTTACATCTGATTGACACAAGGGTAAATGAGAATCTGAATCAGTCCTTTTAAATGTTTTGAATTTCCTGAGTTATGAACGTTTAATCTAACAGTGTTCTCTCTGTCATTTAATCTCTGTTATTTTTCTAAACAAGAAATACATTACAAAATTATTCTGAAAATGTATTTAATTGGGATTGAGTGGTTTGGATGAGCCTCAACTTCAGAGTCACCTCAGCATTGTTAAATCACTTTAACAGTAAGAAGAAAAGGAGGACTTGTGGCACCTTAGAGACTAACAAATTTATTTGAGCATAAGCTTTCGTGAGCTACAGCTCACTTCATCGGATGCATCCAATGAAGTGAGCTGTAGCTCATGAAAACTTATTCTCAAGTAAATTTGTTAGTCTCTAAGGTGCCACAAGTCCTCCTTTTCTTTTTGCGGATACAGACTAACACGGCTGCTACTCTGAAACCTGTCACTTTAGCAGTGCACATTTCACAGATAATTCCCCAGATGAAGCTGCCTACTTCATTAGTTCAAGTGTCTCATACTGAGATATCCTTAATTGAGGGAGTCCTTAACAAAATATCTAACACAAGAGGCTTTCATTAGCTCTCTGTATCTCAGGAGCTCTTAATGAGGCATCCTTGATTGAAGGTATCCTTAAATTGCATCTTGGACAAACATTTCCTTAATGTTAATTATATTGGTGGAGTGGGAGAGAATGAATAGACATTTCTAACATGCATGCATGAAAAATGATGCATTTATAAATCCATAGACTTAAATACTTAACTTACTGAAATGTACTTCCTCATTGATCATTATAAAACAAGCCTAGGGCCTTGATCTTGTAATTTGATCCACCACAGCTGACTTCAGTGAGGTGCCACACAATGGTCCACACTAGCTGATCCAATCACACTTGGGATTTAAGTTTGAAGGTTCTAGCTCTTTTTGAATTATGAAAAAGTGATCTTTTCCATTGGACCATTCAAGAAAAGTACCATTTTTTCAGGCACCCCAAACTCAAACACTTAATATGATTTTTGATCAAGATTAAAAAATAAAATCCCCCAAACCAGAAAACTTCAGTAGAAAAAGAACTTGCTGAAGGAAAAGGGAAGTAGAACTGGAAACCATCTGAATCTTGCAGTTTTTGCTATGTGCAAATAGTACTGTACTGTCTAGGGTCATGAGGAACATTTAAACTCAAGGGATTGAAACAAGAATATGTACCACAAATGCAACATATGAGACGGAAAATACTCATTGAAAGGCTGGAATGCAACTACTGTACTGCAAATCAAATACTGGAATAGTTAAAATACACGTACCAATAATATATGACTGGAGGGGGAGCATGTAAGTGATATAATTAAGGATTATTTTAAGATGATATATGCTTACAAAGATAACTAGCAGGAATATTGGCACATTTCATGAGAATCTGCTCATTGCTCATGTTAGGCTTGTGCTCGATTTTACTCCCACTAGTGTGATTGGCAAAACAATTCAAGAGAACAACTTCAAACAACCTCCTGAGCAGATACTCTGAACTGATGTTCTCTCCCTTAAATGTGTCCAAATGAACATGCGGGCTTCCTTCTTTCAAACTATAAAAGCAACTTTGTGCAATAATTTCTAAATCAACAAGATAATGTTGTATTGTGACAACAGTGTCACGGCAGAATTATTACTATTATTAACATTTGTATTGTGGAAGCACTTGGAAGCCAAGGAGGCCAAGGCCCTATTGTGCTAAACACTGTACAATATAGAAACTGACAGTCACTGCACCAGAGAACTTAGTCTAAAAGTCAAGGTGCAGAAGGTAGATGAGACACAAAAGCGTGTTGGGGTGAGGGGCAGGCAAGTCCAGGCTACAAAACTAATAAAATGTGCACAATTCTTAGCCAATCAAAGGTTCTGTTTGGGTTGGCTTTGCTTGTTGGGGAAGTACTAGCCTTCATGTTCAGTTTTCTGGGCATGTAACATGTTTGATTTTGTTTTCAATGTAAACAAATTTTGAAAGATAATGATGACCTTAATTTCATCTTAAAGTTTGGGTGTGGATTACCTTAGTTTTGTTTTGTTTTTTAAACTGGCCTAACATGGAAATGTGGAATGCAGATGACTTGGGGGGCATTTTCCTCATAGATTCATAGATTCATAGATATTTAGGTCAGAAGGGACCATTATGATCATCTAGTCTGACCTCCTGCACAACGCAGGCCACAGAATTTCACCCACCACTCCTGCAAAAAAACCCCTCACACCTATATCTGTGCTATTGAAGTCCTCAAATCGTAGTTTAAAGACTTCAAGGAGCAGAGAATCCTCCAGCAAGTGACCCGTGCCCCATGCTACAGAGGAAGGCGAAAAACCTCCAGGGCCTCTTCCAATCTGCCCTGGAGGAAAATTTCTTCCCGACCCCAAATATGGCGATCAGCTAAACCCTGAGCATATGGGCAAGATTCATCAGCCAGATACTACAGAAATTTCTTTCGTGGGTAACTCGGATCTCACCCCATCTAATAGCCCATCACAGGCCATTGGGCCTATTTACCATGAATATTTAATTACCAAAACCATGTTATCCCATCATACCATCTTCTCCATAAACTTATCGAGTTTAATCTTAAAGCCAGATAGATCTTTTGCCCCCACTGCTTCCCTTGGAAGGCTATTCCAAAACTTCACTCCTCTGATGGTTAAAAACCTTCGTCTAATTTCTAGTCTAAATTTCCTAGTGGCCAGTTTATATCCGTTTGTTCTTGTGTCCACATTGGTACTGAGCTTAAATAATTCCTCTCCCTCTCTGGTATTTATCTCTCTGATATATTTAGAGAGAGCAATCATATCTCCCCTCAACCTTCTTTTAGTTAGGCTAAACAAGCCAAGCTCCTTGAGTCTCCTTTCATAAGACAAGTTTTCCATTCCTCGGATCATCCTAGTAGCCCTTCTCTGTACCTGTTCCAGTTTGAATTCATCCTTCTTAAACATGGGAGACCAGAACTGCACACAGTATTCCAGGTGAGGTCTCACCAGTGCCTTGTATAACGGTACTAAAACCTCCTTATCCCCACTGGAAATACCTCTCCTGATGCATCCCAAGACCGCATTAGCTTTTTTCACAGCCATATCACATTGGCGGCTCATAGTCATCCTATGATCAACCAATACTCCAAGGTCCTTTTCCTCCTCCGTTATTTCTAATTGATGCGTCCCTAGCTTATAACTAAAATTCTTGTTATTAATCCCTAAATGCAGGACCTTACACTTCTCACTATTAAATTTCATCCTATTACTATTACTCCAGTTTACAAGGTCATCCAGATTCTCCTGTAGGGTATCCCTGTCCTCTAAATTGGCAATACCTCCCAGCTTTGTATCATCCGCAAACTTTATTAGCACACTCCCATTTTTTGTGCCAAGGTCAGTAATAAAAAGATTAAATAAGATCGGTCCCAAAACCGATCCTTGAGGAACTCCACTGGTAACCTCCCTCCAGCCTGACCGTTCACCTTTCAGTAGGACCCGTTGTAGTCTCCCCTTTAACCAATTCCTTATCCACCTTTCAATTTTCCTATTGATCTCCATCTTATCCAATTTAACTAATAATTCCCCATGTGGCATGGTATCAAATGCCTTACTAAAATCTAGGTAAATTAGATCCACAGTGTTTCTTTGTCCTCCTTCCTGATGACTTATCAGTGTTTAGAGGAGTGGATTCCTCAGTCCTATATACTTCCTAAGAACAGTAGGAGGGTAGCCTATTTTCCTACAGACTTCTAAGAGTTGCACAGGAAAGGAGATCCCTTCCTGGGGTCCGTATGAAGTCTACAGGAGGGTAGGAGAATGGGGAAAACACAGACATTCTGCAATACATTCTTCCATCCTTTTCCAGGTAGATCTCTGGAGATCAATAAGGGGGAAGTTCCACTCCTGCAGTTTTTAGAAGGTGCATGGGGGTAGGGCTCCATTGTAAGGAGGTTTCTTGGGAAAGCACCCACAAGTAGGGGGAGGTTCATGGGGATGCCCCACAAAGCTTAAGAAACCAGAAGGAAACTTCTCCATCCCAGGGATCCATAGGATACACTTCAGGAGCCAACCAGCCCCTTAAAACATGTTAGATTATATTAAGATTGGATAATCAGCCAGCTCAAAGGCTAGATAGGATTGCCATTCTCCTTATTACCCTATGTAGACTCATCAGACATCCAAATATAGCCTTGTTGGAACCTTCTAGTTCTAATATGGAACCCAGCAGGTAGTGATGGCTCATTGGGGTCTCTCATAACCTGTTGAGGATCCTGGGGGCTAGGCCTCTCCAAGTAGCATTCTAATGCCCATTTGGCCTGAAGACCAGCTTCCAATTTTTCTTCCCCTAAGAATTGATTGGCTGCTTTCTGATAAAGCTATTTGAGAAGGCTGTGTGATTTTTAGATTCACAAATGAAGTGACAACTCTTTGGTGGTTAGTTGCTATTTTTGTCCTAGCATTCATTTGAACGCTGCTGTAGTGGTAACCAAGGAATGTATTGAAGTATTATTCTGCTTCAGTCTTTTTCACAATTTTACCATTCATTTTCCCAGTGTATTCCAGATTTTAGCTAGTCATTTTTCAAACAGCTCCGTTGGGCTCCTAGCAACAATGTCTAGATCATGGCGAGCTAGTATCTCTTACAAAGCGTTCAAACCCAACTCCATAGGAAAAAAGGGTAATGGAAAGGTGAAATTTAGCCATTCAGCCTTTCATGAGATTGATGCCGGAAGATTTATTCATTCTCATGACTGGGTTTTGTTTTCCTAGCTGCACTAGAGACCAAAACCTGAAAGGTGCTGAGAACCTAGAACTCCCACTGACATCTATGAGAGCTGAAGAGTCTCTGTTCTCAAGATTTGGTCTTACTCTTTTACTAGAAGGAATGTCTCTCCTAGAGTCTCTGCTCCACATCATTATCATAGGCAAGATAGCCAAAAATGATATTGTTGATAATCAGTTTTGCTCATGTTGATTAACTGAAGGTGGTGGGCTGGGTATCACTCCTGGAACAGCTAATATAATTGCTATTCTAAACTGCCTTGGTATCAGACATGCAAATCACCGTAAGATTAAACAAAAGGAAGTATTTTTTCACACAGCACACGGTCAACCTGTGGAACTCCTTGCCAGAGGATGTTGTGAAGGCCAAGACTATAACAGGGTTCAAAAAAGAACTAGATAAGTCATGGAGGATAGGTCCATCAATGGCTATTAGCTAGGGTGGGCAGGGATGGTGTCCCTAGCCTCTGTTTGCCAGAAGCTGGGAATGGGAGACAGGGCATGGATCACTTGATGATTACCTGTTCTGTTCATTCCCTCTGGGGCACCCGGCATTGTCCACTGTCAGAAGACAGAATATTGGGCTAGATGGTCCTTTGGTCTGACCCAGTATGGCCATTCTTATTCCAATTCTGCTATTTACACCTTTTCTGTGGGGGTGTTAAGTCTTCCCCAGAACATAACCTCTTAGCCTTTTATCTCTTAAATCACTGTTATTGAGGAATAGTCTTCCTTGAATTCTTGGTGTTTCCCTGCTGAAATAATGGAAATTACACTTGGTATATAACTAAAGAAGATACGTTAGTGAGACGGGGTTTTGGCAGATTTTAATCATCCTCTAGGTCAATTGAGTAATCATGTTAAATGCTTCAGGTCACCAGATAACTCCCACAGGAAAAGCTAGACACCTGGAATGGTCTTATATCAAATGGTAAAGGGCCAAAATCTGGTCCCATTGAGAAGGACTTGTATTTTGCCAATGGCTGCAACAACAGCAAGATTTAACCCAAAGAAAGAAAGTGTGGTTCCTTATGACCCATAGCCCTAAGCAACATAAATATCTCAGCAAAGCCTTTAATAGCATTGTTGCAAAAAGGCAGCTTGCTTACCTGAAGGAGACTGGCTTTATCAGTGGCAGGTGTTTGTATTATAATGTTCATGCTATCTTAATTCAATACACCCAAGTCACTGTTATCACTGTAGAGAGCTTTCAGCAGGGTGAAGGTGAAATTTTGATGTGAGAAAAAACAGGAATTACATCTGGTCACACCTTTATAACTAAGGCTGTGATTCTTCCTGGCCCTTTCACTGTGCAAAGTGGATGTTTTTAAGCGTGTGTCAGCTCTGAAAGCAGGCTGAAGGTAGAAATATCCCTTGATCCTCTGACATTGCTCAGAATGGAGTGAATTGCTATCCATCTTGTAGGCCACTCCCACACTCTGTTAAGCCAGGCTTATAACATCTTTGGAGTTATACAGAACTCCCAACCTCACTCTTTTCATCAGTTTAATGTGTGTTATTACTCATTGGATTCTAGCGGCTACAGCTCATCTCTCTCATAGTAATTCACCTTGATCACTGGTTTTTTGGGTGCTTTTGGAGGTTAGAAAATCAGGCAGAGTGACAGTTTTAAAAGACAGCGTTTTTAAATTCAGCCCAGCTAATGCAGTCTGTGGTGAAATTTCCTCTGTGCCAATAAGGTCCACCTTGCTCTGCACCTTCCCCAGTGGGGAAGAGCAGATACAGTTTCCATCCCCACTGTACCTTAAGGTATCATTCTAGGGGACAGCAGCTTTAATTCCACCTGGAACCCACCCCATAGGTACCCAGCTAATGGAAGCTGCATTAAGGAGAGCTAGGATTAATGCCTCACCTGACTGCACTAGCCCTGCCCTCTACCCAGAGAGCACTGCCCACTTTCGGGCATGAAATGGCTCTGCTGCCTAGCTCCACCAGACTTTCAGACACCAGGGCTCCTGCTTTATGGTGGCAGAAGCTGATATAAAGCAGGGTCAAATCTGGCCCAGTGTTCAAAATTAAATCCTTTGGAGGACTGAGGCTAACACTGCAATCCAATAATTCTCCTTTAGTGACAAAATCTTCTTTCAGGAAAAGCGATATCTTCTCACGTGCTTTGAGAGTGGAAGACTGGGTATAGCGTTAGATTCAGACTGGCCTTCTTGCTAAGTAACAAGCAAATAAAATGAGCTACTGTAGGAGTGAACCTGGTAGGTGAAAGGAAAGGTAAAACCATGGTTTATCATGCAGATCTAAAAAAGGTTTGTGGCTAGAGCTGTAGCCAACAGCTCATGATAACCCTAAATAATATTGCTTGTTTCTGACCACAGAAGGAATAGGTAGTAAGAGTAGTTATATTTCATTTTTATATAATGCTATTATATTGCAAGTATTGTTCCTGTCAGTTTCATAATAAGCCTTGGTTAGTAATTCAACAGAAAAAAACAGGGAACTTTTAGGCAACCTACATGTGATGTAAAAAGTCCATTTTTTTTATTCAAGCAGAAATTGTACTAATGCCATCAAATAAATGGAAAACATCGCATCTTGGTGATTTAGATCCTTTTGGAATGGTGCCTGGGTTTTTCAAGCACTGAAAATACAAATATTTCCCTTTCAGCTATACATCGGGGAAAATGTAAATGTGCAGTGAAAATATCTTGGCTTTTTAATGTAATTGTTTTCTTATTTCTGTGATATCAATATGCATGTATTTTCAATTTGCAGTTGGCAATTGCAGGGACATGAAAGCTATTTGAAAACCAGCAGGAAGCAGAAATATAGAAAGACAAAAAGGGCAATTGTAAATAAAATGTTTCATTGTATAACAAAACTATAAGCTGAGAATGCAACTTTTTTCTGAGTACAGTGTCTTTCATGCAAAGTTACCCCAAAGTGCTTAACAGAATTAAATCATTCAAAACAGCAAACTGCAAATGCTTCAATGTGAACAGTAGAACTGGTTGGAAAAATTCTGGCAAAACATTTTTTTCCCATTGGAATTTGCTGATTCGTCTAAATTGAACCATTTAGGGGGAACAGTTTGATTTCAATGAACCTCTTACAGACTCCAGGCGGGGTTTTGATGGAACTCTGCCTGGATTCCTGCCAACTCACCTGCCTAAAGCTGCTAAACTGGGAGGTGGCACACCCAGGACTTCAAGCTCTCAATTATCCTTGAGCCTGACAGGCAGGCTACTGTGGACCCAGTGCTTCCTGGCCTTTCAGACTCCCCAGGTCCCTGGCAGTCCTGGCAAGTGCAGACTGAAATTGACATGGTCTTTGACAACAAGAGTCTGGTCAATGTCGCTGCTGCTATTCAGTGGTAGGCAGCTATGAAATGGGCAGGAAACATATCTGTTTCAGCCAAAAGAAGGCAGGGCTTTCAGAGTCCCTATCTCTGTTACCCAGGGTTTTCAGACTTAAAGCAGTGATAATGGATTTACTTTAGATGGTGTTAGGAATAAATTAATGGGAACACTGTGCTTTCGGCTGATGAAAGACTAATACAAGTAAGCATGCCTGTATTTAAAATTACAATTTATTACATTTAAGCCTACTCACACATAAGCAATAGGTTTAGAACATTTTTAGAAATTACCTAGAATTAGAGATAATGAGTAATTAACAGCAGGTCCATGATGGCCAGTTGCTTCCCCACCAGCGAGTATGGTATTAGGAAATTTTTTTAGGATAGCTTTAGGGAACTGTTTTAAAGCCTGTTTTATTATTTAGTTTTGTTATAATTATGTTTTATAAGACATACAGCTTTTAGTGACATGTATTGGGTTTTTTTAAATTTTAATAATTTATTAACAATATTTTTAATAAGTTTAGTTATAATAAGCTTTTATAGCAAAGGCTCCCAAACTTAAGGTTTTTATTACTTATTTTTTTAATTTGTTGTTTTTTCCCCCTTCTCCCATTCCAATTATTAGAAACTGCAAGCCTACAGCTAGCTTTCACCTTCTCCAGAAGGCCTGCTTGTTTAAATGAACTCTTAACTAGATGTTCTAATTTATTAATTTGTGGTGGCTCAATGCACACAATATTGTTGCCATTTGCTTAATCAGCATCTGGGATACACAAACCCTTCAAATCCAGAGCAACAGCTCCACAGCAGGCAGCCAGCCCACCCACTGGGTAACTGGGGAGATCATGGAGCATGCTTCATTTCAGCAGCAATCTCTTTTACTGCTTCCAAAATCAAAAATAGTGGGATTTCAGTTCCACAAAAAACTATTTGGGACAGTAAAAACTTTTGAAATCTCCCACTTTTACTCAGGATGGGAATACTGTTTCCCATCCAGCTCTGATGACAGCACTGGGTCCTCTTGTGGCAAATCCACTGAAGGGCCTGGAATGTCCCCTTTGCAGAGTTTCTGCTGGTGTTGTTAGTTGGAGCCAGCTGCATCAGGAGCAGGGTTTGGAGCCTCCAAGGTCCATGTGCATTTTGGACAGGTTGCCAAAAAAGCCTGTGCCATCCTGATGGCACCACGCCATTCTGTGGCTGTCCTCTGTTCCATGGCAGCTTAGTTCCACAGGTTCTTCTCATGGAAGAGACTGTCCCCTAGGAACAGGTCTGGATTGAGGCACAGACACTATAGCTCCATGTCTAGGGCCCCAGCTCCTTGAATTATGTGATATCAAAATCTCACCTTTTTCTTTTAAGACACAGGTTTCTAGCTTTCATGGCCGTGAAGTAAAGCTTGAAAATGTGACATTAGTGTAGCTGATGCAGTGATGACTACCTGAATCTGGAAACAACCTGAGAAGTGTGAGCTCCCCATCCATCTCAATAGGGTGTTCACTCCACATTATGGTGTTTTGTAGGGCTTCACTAAAAGCAGCCCAGCAGAGAACGTCTGAGTGTGTGGCTGGAGAAGAGTGGAGCAGGCCCAGCCTATTCACCCAAGCAGATTCAGGGGTAAGTATCAGGAGACCCTGCTGCCATCCCTGCCTTTCTAGGACGTGTCAGAGGGGCCAATGCTCCCACTCATAGGGGTACATGGAGGCCTTATGCAGCTGACCCAACCTTTCTTGGAAGGAGGGGGGAAAACCCCTGTCACCAATACTCCAAGAAAAAGGAGCTGGCCAGAGTACAGGGTTGAGCCATTAGGGGTCCCAGGTTGTGGTGTGCCTATGGCCACAGACTGTTTTAATCCAACCTTGCCCAGGAACCCCTCCTGCCAACCCAGTAGCTGCCACCAGGAATGTCCCCATTGAAGTGGTTTCTGCTACAGAAAGTATAAGGTATTGATGTCTACTACTTTTTCAGCAGAGTATCCACTTAGAGTTGTGGGTGACATTTTTCCTGTCCCAGAGGCCAGATCTACACTATAAACTTACACTGGATAACGACATCATTCTGGGGTTTGAAAAATCCACACCCCTGGGTGACATACTTAAAGCGGTGTAGACAGAGCTAAGCTGATGGGAGGGCTTCTTCCGTCAACATAGCAAATGCCTCTTGTGGAGGAAGAAAAACTACGCTGACAGGAGAGTGTCTCCCATAGTAGGGTCTTCACTGAAGCGCTACAGTGGTGCAGCTGCACTGCTGCCCTGAGAGTTTGGAGTTTTTTATTTTATCAAATTGGGACTAAAAGTCAATCTTGAAAATATTCATGAATCAAAAAAAATTATTTTTTTCCATTTTGGGTCAATGAAATTGAAGTATCTCATTTTGATTGGCCTTGTTTTCACTTTTCAAGTTTTTTTTAGTCTAATTAGCTTAAATTTCTAAACAAATAGTTACTCTAACCAGAATTTTTCATGTAGAGAATGTCGAAACACAATGTTTTGACAATTTCAAAATTTTCTCTACATTTTTTTTTCAAATTGGGAAATTCGTCAAGCTAGACCCTATTTCACAAATAATTTTGGATTCAACAAACTGCATGTTTTGATTCAAAATGATTTGTTGAAAAATTCTTGACCGGCTCTATTTCCATAAAGTGACAAAGAAAATGTATCTCTGACCTAATCCCTACAACTCCTTCCAGTTCCCTCTTTGTTTTCCCGTAACATCACACACTCAATTAGTATTTACCATGATCAGGAGACAATTTCAAATATCAAAGGTTTCCTAAAACAATTGCGTTCACTGCAGTCTCTAAAAGATGGATGAGTGTCTACCAAATCCTACCTGTGGACAATTGTAACAGCTACATTTACCTGTAGCTTTTCGAGCTGCTACTCCTCTGCAATTCGTGAAGAACAAATGGCCAAAGATGAAAAGTCAAGAACAAAATGGGTGCTGTCACCTCTTTGACAGTCAATATGTATGCCTCAGAGTATGGTCAATGTTGAAGTTAACTACTTGGGGAGTCAATAAGAGTGCTGGTCTGCTTTGAAGATTCAGAGTTCATGTTTCGGGAAAGACTCTGGCAGTGGGGAAAGGTTGTGGCAGGGGAAGGCATTAATCATTATTTTGGAATTGTCCATCCTCTACTTTGGGTGGGTGTTGCTAAGGTTGACACATTTTGTTTCTTTCTAATGGTAAGTTTTGAATTTTAGGAGAACGTGACAGCACAGCTATCCAATTTATAGCACAGTAGTCGTGAGAGAAACATTTTGCTCTCAGGATCTGAACTCAGTCATTTAGTCTTCCAACCACTTTATATAACAACTTGAAATCCTGCAAAAATAAAATAGAGTTTTAATTTTTTTTAAAGGTTAGCCAAGTCTGCCCCATTGCAGCTGCAGGGAAACTTTATACACCAAGCAGTTAGCTTTTTTAGAAAATCTGGAAAAGGATCTGATAACAAAAAATGAATGCTATATTTATTTATTTTAGAAAGGATTGGTGTTTCAATGAAATTTAATAAACTAAGATTTGCATTCAAATCTACAGGACAAAGATGTTCTATAGTTTGACAGATTACAAGGATTCCTGACTTTACTTTCTTTGTTTGTTATAGTTAGTGGCATAGACTGATCAACAGAAATTCAACTCCTTGGAATGTATATATGTCAAGAGTTAATAGGTAAGGAGCCCATAGATAGCACTCAAGAATATGTAGCATACTTCTGAAGCTTCATGGTATGAATAACATTTGTTGTTGTTCTCTGCAAATGATTCCTCTGTGCAGTTCTTTACATCACCTCTGAACAGTTTAAACAGAAAGCTATCTTTGCAGGTATTCTTATTTTTAAACTGCTCCAAATAGAAACAGAAAAAAACTACACCGAGTATATGGTGTATGGGTTCCAGATGCCACAAATAAATGATTACCGAATTAAATATAAAAAAGTGGATTATTTGCCCTTGCATTCAAGAAGACACTGGTCAGATAGTCTGGCTCCTTGCAGCTCTCTGAATGCTCTTAATATACAACTGAACTTCCCAGCAGGCCTTGCCAAAACCAAGGACTACAAACATGGCTCCCGTGCACCACATATCCCAGTATTTCTATACCTCAAAGGAAGCCATCTGTGATTTACATGGAGCCAGTGGTGAGCTGGAGCCGGTTCGCGCGAAACCGGTTGTTAAATTTTGAACCAGTTTTAGAACCGGTTGTTAAAAATTGTTACGGCTCCCTGAGCACCCGGTCAGGGAGGCTCCCCCGGCCCCTCCCCCGCCTTCCCCCTCTTGCAAAGCCTCAGTGTGTCGCGCCCCCGGCGCCAGCGCTCTGGACCATTCCTGGGCAGCTCTGCAGCTCCTGCTGCTTTGAGCAGCATGGTAAGGGGGTGGGGCTGCAAGCTCCAGCGGGCCGCGCGGCATCCATACATGCTGCCCTGAGCGGCATGGTAAGGGGGCCAGGCCGGGGCTGAGAGGAGGGTTTGGATAAGGGGCAGGGAGCAGTTGGAGGGGGCGGAGGTTCTGGGGGAGGGCGGTCAGGGGATGGGGAACGGGGGGGGGGACGGGGAATGGGGGTTAGGTAGGCATGGGAGTTCTGGGGGGGGTCTGTTGGGCAGGGCCGGTGCAACCACTAGGCGATCTAGACAGCCGCCTAGGGCGCCAAGTGGTTGGGGGCGCCAAAAAGCGGTGCCCCCCAAATTTTTTTTAAACAGCGGAGCACAAGGCTGCCGCTGCTTCCCAGCTCCAGAGGGGCCACCCGCGGCGCGGCCAGTCCCTCCCCCCCGGGGGAGCAGCCGACTGTGGAGCGGGGAAAGGGAGGGTCTAGCACTAGCAGCTGTACCTTCTTCCCCGCACCACGGGCTGAGCCGAGCTGCACTCTGCTCTTCGGGCGGAGAAGCTGGGTGTCTACTCCGCCTGCAAGGTACCTAGCTGCGTTGCGGGGAGCTGCACGGGCTGTGGAGCGTTTGGGGGGTGGGCAGGTCCAGTCCCTGGCCTGGGGAATGGTGTATGTGGGAGCAACCTGGGCACCCCTTCCCCAGCCAGTGCCACCCCCTCCAACGCCCACTGACCAGTTACCTTCTCCCCTGTCCCCCAACCCCAACAACCAGCCCTGTCCTGCCACTTTTGCCTCTGGGCAACCTCCACCCTGCAACCCCACTGCAGCCAGCCATGGTCACCTTCACCCCTGCATCAAGTTCGGGACCCCCCGCCTGCCATCTCCCTCCTGCCCACTTCTCCCTTGTGCCACTCCTCCCTGCCACTGCACCCCCTGCAACGAGCCCCGTTTGCCTCTGTGCAATCTCTTCCCTGCCACTACACACCCGACCCCTCCACCTCTTGGCACATCCCTTAAATCAGAACTTTTTATAGGGAACCGGTTGTTAAGATTTTGGCAGCTCATCACTGCATGGAGCCAGTCTTGTCCCTCACTTATTACTTAGGTCAGAGGGGAGTTCAAGCCAACTATACTCAAGGAACTCTGGCCTTAGCCACTAAAGCTGGGGGCAGATGGATGGGCTTCTTTTCAAATCCCACTCTGCTTCCCTAACGCCACTTCCTTAGTCAAAGTATCTCCCTGTCCCTGCCATATTTAAAGACAAATCTGAACCAGCATGGCATCAGCCCAGGAGAGTTCCACATGTAAACTTCAAAGAGCATGTATAACTTGACACAATTAGTTAGGGGCAATTTATTTCAGATGAAATAGGAAGCAACCTGAACAAAACCTTTTTGCAGGTTCAGAAAAATATTTCCCCTCCCACATTTTTTTATTTATGTTGTTATGCACTCCCTATGCCTAGCCACACTTAAACACACTGTTAGGAGTGATGTTCTCTTGCTATTGCCAGCCCAAATGGAAGCAGAAAGGCCCCAACATTTCATGAACTATTAATTGCATGAGATAATATTGCAATATTAAGATGTCTAGGCAATATTTTCACTCATAAGGATTTCACTAGATGCAAAATCAATTGCTTCGGTACTAAGGAGACAAAACTCAATTGGATTTTATGAAGCCATCCTAGGTTTGTAAAACAGATTAAATACATTTGAGAATTAGTCTTAACTTGTATATTTCCAATACTCTCTGACAGTTCCTCAGTGAACAAACTCTCACTGTCTCAGGTTCATGAGAAGATCTAAGCAATTTGATGGCCAAAAATAGTTTAAGTATTCAGTGCTGTAGATGATGCAGACATCTAAGTCAGCTCCCACCCCAGGAAAAGTACAGTCTAAAAGAAAAACACATAAAAGACAGAATGCAGTGGGAGGACAAGAGGTCAGGGAAACATGTTTTGTTTTTATTATTCAGAGTGGAGCTCAGGCAAAAATCCTACTTATTTGTGAATCTGAATCTTACACATAGCCCCATGTTTAGCAGTACAATACCTGAACCACTAGTGGTATGCCCACATCCTCTGTGAATGATGTGTCATCAGTTCTCTTATCCATTAACTCATCAGGCATTTTAAGAACGGATTTCAACTACAGTATTACCCCCTGTGTAAACCCACATTCTACCTATGTAAAGCCAGGTTATATTCATGCAAACTCAGTTTTGTTGCATGTAATCTAGTCAAACTGGGCCTTTTATTGGTGCTGTTTTGGAGTGTAATTTCCTTTTGAAATAATTACTGTAGTTCAGTCACTACAACTTAATTCAACTGACTCCCGTAATTTATTTTAAGGATTATTGTGGTTAATGTATTCCTTTCAACAATGAGTAACCCTGGAGGACTGGTCTTCAAAGTTCCAAATGTCAAAAGGCTTTTATATGTTCTAATATGCCATTTTGAAGGTTTCACAACATTTCACCAATTCCCTTTGCTCCATTTCTGCCTTCTAAATGCCAGAGAAAAGGATTTTTTTTAATTTGCCAAATGTTTTGCCACAGAATTGTCTAATTAACTTTCAGACCTGTTGTTCAGACACTTCCCTCCAGAAATAAATTTTTAGATAAAAATGAATAAACATACGGTGTCTGTCCCTTAGTTTCATTTGAAAGGGTCTGTTGAGATTTCCCTATAAAGAGATTTTACTACATAAAGATCCTCAAATGAATTGCTTTAGAGACAGAAAAATTGGGCATTGTACTGCAACTCTTTTTTGTTTAAACTAGTGCTTGCTGCTAATATTTTCAAATTGCTGAATTTCAAGTAGGCAGTTGGGAGTAGATAAATACTGTATTTCAAGGGGCAGCAATCTTTGCAAAACAACTGCAGATTATGAGAAATCCTTAACAGGTATGTTTTTGCTAACCCTTGTTTATTTTAGTCTAACCATATAGAAGATATACGTAATGCACCCTAATAATTTCTTGGGCTCCAAGAATGACATTCAGATTCAGATGTGAACTTCTGCAAGAATAGGTGTTGTTTGGATCCAGAGTTTTAGCTCCAAGGATCTTAAGAAAAACTATAATGCAGGCTCTTATATAGTCTTGAATTCTAAGCTGTGCGTATACGTGCCGAGAGGAGAGCCACAAAGGAACAGTTTGCAGTTATATAATCTTAGGGACAATTTTCTACTGTCCCTGTCCCCAGCCCACTTTAGAAGAGCCATAGAGCTGTTCTAAATTACACAGGCTTGTAACATCCACCAAGGGACTGTTAAGCTACATAGGATCACAGGAGCACAGTTTGCACCCATCAAACCCCCTCGACTGAAGGGCCAGACAGCAGTGGATTAGCTGCTGGATGAATCCTCACCTGTCTATTTAGGGCATCCTTCTGTCCCCTTTGCACCACAAAGCAGCACATACGCCATAGAGACTTGTTAGAGCAGATGAATTCTCCAAAGATTCCATCAATACAGGACTTGCCCTGCAATTTTACATACTGGCAGCCAGGGGCTGCTGTGGTGCTGGGTATATGAAACCGAGACTAGAGAGAGTGTTCCACCTCTAGAAAGGAGGGGCCTGAGAAGTTGGAATGAATCAATGAAGTATTTAAAAAACCAAGAGGGCAGTTTTGAATTTGATCCGAAGATTAATAGGGACCAGAGAAGCTAATGGAAGATGAAGGTGATATGGTCCTACTTGCCTACCTCACGGTATTAATTTGCAAGGCCTACCATTAATGTTTGGAAAGCACTTTGAGACCTTTTGGCTGGAGGGCACTATACCACTTGGGTCAGATTCAGAGAGCCAAGCTGGTCACCTGAGTAAAGCAATGTGACAGATCTGGGAAGGGCAGTGGAAATCCTTTACTGGTGCTAAACCTCAGCATCGGGAATGTGGCCAGAAAAAATGGCCACTATTCTGCTGCATCCAGTTGATCCCCAGCTGCTGGAATAGTCCCATGAATGCTGGTCTAAATTACAGAAGGGACTGGCCCAATCCTAGCTGCCCAGGATTGGTAAAGCCCTAAGGCACCAAAAGCCAAGTCTGCCCCCACTGCTTTCTGGTGCTGCATGGAAAACCGTTTGGATGGACTAAATAATCTGGCCCTATAAAACCAAAAGATTATTTAACTGTCATTTTTCTAATCCCTAACACTTCAACACTAATTTGATTTTGAAGTCAGGCCTAAGAATTCTAGAGTCCCTTAAATATACTTATTTAACATTACTAGGAACTATAATTTCACATGCAGTGAGATCTTAATTTTTTTATTAGTTATAAAAACTAGAACTAGAATAGAATGTGCCAATGATCATATCTAGTAAGTCTTAAATTACTAGTTTGTTATGTCATTGAAATATGTTACAACATTTAGGTAACATTCTAGAAATATAATTAAAGCCTTTCTGCAGCATTTGATTAAAATTAATTCTGAGTCCACTAAGAGTATAATAACATTTAGTGTCAATCATTTTAAAAGCGTTCTGTGTCATAAGGAGGAAAGCTATTATCAGGTCTAAGAATTAGTAGAAGTGTCACGCAAGTAAATAGCCTGTCATACTTCTGTTAATACTGATTAAACTCTAAGGCACCTGCCCCTTTTATAAATGAAAGAAGAACTAAAATGAGCTGAGCTGGGTGAATATTTGCCTAATACTTGAGCAACCCAAAGGCACTTAGTCTGGAACAATGGAAGCCACATTCTCAAATATCAGAGAATCACACAGTTTGTCATCCAATGCGGTGATTTTATTTGATCCCCTTCATCCTCCTTCCTGTCCTTCTGATAAGCTTTAATACAATCTGCTAGTACTACTACCTCAACTCTATTGCCCCAGTCTTGCAAAAGTTCTTCTCAGTCTTTGCTTCCTTCTCACCTCTGATGATACCACCTCTGATCCAGGTTTACCCTTCACATCTGTATCTTTATATATGTTACTACTACAACTATTTGTCTGATTACTAGTATTGTCTCTATTTTGCGTAGATTGAATCTGAGCCACTTGCTTTACAACCATACACCTCTCTCTCTCTCTCTCCCCTTCCCCCCACCCCCCGCCATTCACTGTGACAGCATTGGCTGGCTCTTGGGGAAGAAAACTTAAAGCTCATTGTCAGCACATTGGTGGCAATGGAGCCTGAGGGATCTGACAACCTTCCAAATTAGTATCTCATACATTTTTTAAAAAAGAGAGAGAAAAAATGGATCCTTGTGGAGTCTTCATTTGAGGACTCTTGGGGAGGAATTGCCTTCCAAACTTTCTGCGATCTGGCCAAGGAATGAGGGAAGTCACCTTAGTAGTTAAGATGTTTTTTTCCTTTTCTAGCACGATCCAACCTTGACAGTCTTATACCTGTCCATATCCCACCTCCCTTTCTCCTGCTTCATCTATAATCCCAGCTCCATCTGTTCTACTTGGCTTCATTCTTACTGTCTAATACCAGATGTTAGGCAAGAGCATTAAAAATTATCATTACCTTTTAAATTCAACTTCTTTTATTGCTGCTAGGAACATTTTTATAACATATCCACAAACTGTACCATGGGAATCCAGCATTATGTATCTGATGTTGTAAATGCACATTTTACCCTAGTTTTTTTAAACAGAAAGTATGTAAACTAGACAAACTGGAAGAATGCTCAGCTGTTTGCATTTTCCAAACCTTATTGCTATGAAGCATCTTTTGCCATAAATGAAGTGTCAGGATATCACATGTTCATCTGCCCTCATTCTTGTATCAGATATTTCTGGTACAATGATTACCATTAGTGAGATCATAGACCCAACTTCAAAAATAAATTTAAAAATGTATACAAAAATTGTGCATAATATTTGCAAGATCATTCTCTTTCATTGTCTTCTTAGGTTGTAGGCTCTCTCAGGGATCAGATGTGTCTCCCCATTTATGAGGACAGGGTTTAGCAGATTTTAAGTGCTATTGGATAATAATACCAGGAATCCCTAAGCTAAGAATTTCCACTCCTATATGTGTTTAGATCATGACCTTTGGTTCCAAAGGTACTTGATCCAAAGGAGAGTCTTCTTCAGCTACAAGCAATAGGAGCACTTTCTTCAAGCTCAAGTGATGACAAAATGATAAATATGGATAGATCTGACTGTCCTTCAGTGGTGCACAGACATTCAGGAGTCAGAAAGCATTACAACAGTTTGCTTCTCCGAGTTCCATTGTACCGATTCCATATATTCAACATTCTATATAATTTTCTTAATAAGTAAAATAGTCATTTCTGTGGGAAATGTATCAGTGACTTTATTATGTAGTATTAACAATAATACTGCTTGAGACTGCTCAGAAAATTCAATTTTTAAGTAAAAATTGTTTGAGTTAAATGTTTAAATTCAGTTAAGCAATCTGTAACTACTCAGATTTTAGACTAAGCAATTTCTTCATAACATATTACACACAACAGACCAAAGGATTGAGCCAACTCCCACTGAGTTCAATAAGTATCTTTTCTGTTGGCTTCAGTGACAGTTGGATTGAAGCCTCATTTTAGTCGCACACTAGTGTTAGGCCAGTAGAACTTTCACAGAGTTCTATTTACACAAGGGTAACTAGATAGAATCAGAACCAAAGTCCTCAGTTTATCCATGTTTTTTTTATAATCTCCTGTGGTTTCTTCAGCTGTTTGATGCCAGGAAAGGCAAAATAAATTTCTTCATGGACCAAAGTATGGTATACATTATGGGCCAAGTCATGGCCAACACTCCATGGGTTCAGAAGTACAGTGGAACAGGTGTGGTTCTGTGAGTGGGCAGCAAGATATGGGAAACCTACACAGAGCATTCATACCCTGTGTCATCACACATGTTGAAGGGCTGCTGGGATCTGGATATCTTTTGACTTCATGGATCTACCAGCTGGACCCCCATGTCAGATAGGAGAGTGCAGATACTAGCCTTGCTCTTTTTTTGGAGTGGGGAGAGGAAGTGAGGGCAATATGGAACATTGCATCTTGGATTCAGTTGGGAACACAGAAAACATTTTAGGACTTGGAGAAATGATACTCATAAATATAATTTCAAACAAGACCATCTCTAGAGACTTGTAGATCCGGGGATGAGATTTATTCTTTAAAAAGAGAGGTTAAAGAGACACCATGCACCAGAAATCTAGTCAGCTTCAAAAGAATTAATTCAAAGTAAATTCAGGGACTACAACTGCCCTGGAGTCTCCTGCAAACCTTTGTGATTTTAGAGTCATGTTTTCCTCTTAGGAGTAGATTTTTTTTAGACGGTTTCTCTCTGTTTGTGTGAAAGACCTACCGCAACAATGTGTGAAATTTACAGGGGAAATAATGAAAATGACTATCCCCAAAGTATTTTTCAAATATGTAAAATACACTAGAAAAAAATCTCAAACATCTTTCATTTAATGGATTCTGGCTGCCTGCAATAACAGTACATAAACATTTGACAAAGTATCCCTTTAAATGCATTTTCCCTGAAGAATTGAGAAGTGGCCCTATTTTGAAATTTCCAGGATGTCCATGTGGCCCATTTCCAGGTCCTCCCAGCAATGCCAAAATTAAAACCTCAGAAGAGAAATTCAATAATCAATAAAATGGAAAATTGGTCAAAAGGAATTTAAAAATCAAATGGTACCCAACTCTTGAAGAGTCCATAAAAACGATGACTGTACATCAAATAATGCCCTACAGATAATTATCGCATGTACAGAGCCTAATTCTGCTGTCATTTATACCACTCTAAGCTCCCAATTCAAAGCTCATTGAAGTCACTTAATAGGAGTCTTTCCACTGATTTCAATGACTTTTGGATTAGGTCCTAAATTCGAAGTAACTCCATCTGTAAATTGTAAGACCAGAAAGGACCATTTTGACTTCCTGCATAACACAGGCCCTGGAAGTTAGTGTCCCAAAACAAAAACTGCTCCACTAGTTTTACATTTTGAGGGCCAGATTTTCTGGTCTGTGCTAGATGCAGGACCAGAGAAGGGAGCAAAGCTAAGGTTCTTGTGATGAAATATGTGATTTTTGTTATATGAGTTAGAATATATTTGCTTTTTCTCTGAGCAGTGTAAGATTTATAATTATGGCCTATACAGACATTTTTTGCCAAAGCGTTGGAGTTTTTTTAAGACTTGCCATGTTATTCAGTTAAATGTCTAACAGATACCAAAAAATCTTACCCCAGTCCAATCATTAGCAATGACATTCTGCCATCCTCTCCTTTCTTCTCTCCAGAACCTAACAACACTGGCATATTAGCCAAGATTGTCAGGGATGCACTCCTCCCCTACCCCAGGCTCTGGGTGTCCCTAGCCTCTGATTGCCAGAAGCTGGGAGTGGACAACAAGGGATGGATCACTCAATGATTCCATTTTCTGTTAATTCCTCTGAAGCACCTGGCATTGGCCACTGTCGGAAGACAGGATATTGGGCTAGATGGACCATTGGTCTGATTCAGCATGGACATTCTCCTATTCTAAAAGGTTTTTTCCATTTTACAAAGCTTGTGTACATGTCTTTATGATTCTGTGTTTGTATAATGGCTGAGAAATTAAAGCTGGAGACACCTTGTTCAGGAGAGAGCTTGACAAAAATGTAATTTTGGGATATTTGAATGTGAATGGTGTAATTTGGATTTCAAAATAGGAGCAGACAGTTTGGTTTTCAAAGGGTAGTTTGGGGCAAGTTGTGCTGCATCACTTTTAAAAAAATAGCTATGGCTATAAAATATAATGCAACACATAACATGGGATTCTGTTCTGTGAAGAAGGTTTACTGGGAAGATATGGGATCCCCCTGACCAAGAAGGGGCAGAGCATCTCTGAACAATGACTCACCAGCCTAGAAGGGAAACTAGGTTCAAAGGGGTCAGGTGACAAAAGCAGACCTTAACAGAATACCTAGCACACAATTTGTATTGCTGAGGTCAATAAAAAAAAAAAAACCCGCAATGAACAACTTCCACTCTTGGTAGGTATACAGCAAATCAGATAGTGTCCAAGTATCACTCATGTCATCCTTCCAGCATGTGCCCCTGACAGTTATCAGCTTTATATACTTCTGTAATACATTGCTTCTTTCCATGTAATGAATTAATGGCCATATTTAGCACAGTTCAGAAGCAGTCACTGCATTTGCTAGTTAATGAGCACAGGGGATAGAACTCATAACCTTTTGCACCAGCAAACACAGGTCTCTTATACTTGAGCTAATAGAAAACATCCTGTAACTATCAATTTATATGCCTTTTGTAAGTGAGTCACTAGTGGGAAGGATCTTACTGTAAGCTTTACATGCATAGAGCCACTGAGCAATTAGGCAGCAGGTTTTCATGTTTCTTCTTAAAACATAAGGAACTCCAATACAGTCTGATCAACTTTCACCTCTTGAACTGAAGAGATTGCAGAAACTTTAACATGCTGTTCAGTTTCGCATAGCACCATAATCGCTTGATAAAACGGTCTTCTTTAACTCTGCAAACAAGTTCTAGAGGTTCAGATACGAATGCCCCCCGCCAATAAATATTCAAATCACAAATTCCTAAACTTCTCAGACCCACTAGAAATATATATGTGGTATATGAGGTAGTTTTCCTTTCCTATGAGCATGATATTGTTTTTCTTACTGTCTTGATCTCTTTCACTTTATGACTTGCTTACTACACATTATGTTACACTACATAGGGTTTGTCTACAGAGTGCTGCAATGCGCACTATGCGGGTGTGATTTCTAAAGTACACGAATGTGTTGCTCACTAATTGGTCCACACTGACCCTGCAGGTGTGCACTAAAAGTTCCCTAGTGCACTTTCACATAGCAACTTTTAGTGCACATGTGAAGGATCCACATGGATCAATTAGTGTGCAACATATTAGTGCATTTTAGAAATCACAACCTTATAGGAGACATTGCAACACTGTGTAGACAAGCCCATAGACTCTGCTCTATTCCTAAGAGCTTCTGTATCATTCCAGAAGATAGAACTGTGCCATTTTGAGAACACTCTTTTTGCTTTCATTCCAAACTCTGGAATTCTTGTCTTAAAAGGATTAGGTTCCCTTGTACAAATTTTGACGGGACTTTCATTCATAGAGGTCCATGGCTAGGGCTTCTAGGTACTACAGTAATATAAATGATAAATAATAATAGATGTATCTATTGGTGCATATACAACACAGATCAAAGAAAGAAAATCAGGAAACTGCATGTGTAAATAAAGAGATACCTAAGTATCCACTTCCATGTGCAGTTATCCAATTTGCATGTAAAAACAGACTTTGGTGCAGATGGATTTGGGTGTACTGTGAAACATAAAACAATTTGGTCCTCAGAGACCATTACTAGAATTTAAATGCACTTAAGAGATATTTATCTGAACTGACTTTTAAACTGTGCTCTCATTTGCAATGCATTTTTAATTGTCCACGTAAGCAGTGCCTTTGAAATACCATTTATAGTACTCTAATTGCCAGGCTTAAAGAAGAAATTAAAAAAATGCAATGAATCCCCCAACACATAATTTCCATTTCAGGCTTCAGCATCTAAGGAGGTGACTTTTCAAGGGAATATAAAGCCTCACACCCATGAATTTAGAGTATTTCCCCACAAACCCACACTGTAATTTTCAGTACTAGCCTTGATAGCCAAAGTAGCTTAAAAATATCTCAGCTGAAATTGTTAGCTGGTTGTCACTTGTTCTATACTTTATTTCTAGATTTACTTCCTTGTAATGTTTAATTTGTATTTGAAAAGCAAAACAACTTTGACTGTTAGAAAGTATAAATTTAGTTTCTTCCCTTTATTTGTAAGCTGTCTAAGGCAGGCCATTTCTTCCTATATGTTTGAATTGCTCCTTGTAAAACGGGGCACTAATCCTCACTGGGGCTTTTGGGTGCTAGCACTATAGAAATAATACACTAATAAGCCAATTGTCAGTGGCTGTAGTTAGTTTCATATGCCTTTGTGCTTTCAGTAAAATACATAAGATGAAATGTTATCAACAGTTCATAATTTAAAAAAGTCATCAAGCAAACATGAAAAGTACATGTGAAAATGTCAGTGAAGAAAAACTGACCAGACCAACATTTAAAAGAAAGTATCAGAAGGGTAGCCGTGTTAGTCTGGATCTGTAAAAGCGGCAAAGAGTCCTGTGGCACCTTATAGATTAACAGACATATTGGAGCATAAGCTTTCGTGGGTGAATACTCACTTTGACGGATGCCTGTAGTGGAAATTTCCAGAGGCAGGTATAAATATGCAAGCAAGAATCAGGCTAGGGATAGAAGTTTTTTTTGCTGCAGGATGGCTTCTTGGAAGATCTTCACCAAGCATTGTCAAAACTACGATACCCACATGAGGAAATAAGGAAACAGATCAACAGAGCCAGACGTGTACCCAGAAGCCTCCTGCTGCAAGACAAGCCAAAGAAAGAAACCAACAGAACTCCACTGGCCATCACATACAGTCCTCAGCTAAAACCTCTCCAAATGCTTCATCAGTGACCTACAACCCATCCTGGACAACGATCCCTCACTTTCACAGGCCTTGGGAGGCAGGCCAGTCCTCGCCCACAGACAACTCGCCAACCTGAAGCATATTCTCACCAACAACTATACACTGCACCATAGTAACTCTAACTCAGGAACCAATCGATGCCAGCTCTGCCCACATATCTGCACCAGTGACACCATCACAGGACCTAACCAGATCAGCCACACCATCACCGGTTCATTCACCTGCACGTCCACCAATGTAATATACGCCATCATGTACCAGCAATGCCCCTCTGCTATGTACATTGGCCAAACTGGACAGTCCCTATGTAAAAGGATAAATGGACACAAATCAGATATTAGGAATGGCAATATACAGAAACCTGTAGGGGAACACTTCAACCTCCCTGGACACACAATAGCAGATTTAAAGGTAGCCATCCTGCAGCAAAAAAACTTCAGGACCAGAAACTGCAGAGCTTCAGTTCATTTGCAAATTTGACACCATCTGCTCAGGATTAAACAAAGACTGTGAATGGCTAGCCAACTACAAAAGCAGTGTCTTCTCCGTTGGTGTTCACACCACAACTGCTAGAAGAGGGCCTCATCCGGCCTCATCCTCCCTGATTGAACTAACCTTGTTATCCCTAGCCTGAGTCTTGCTTGCATATTTATACCTGCCTCTGGAAATTTCCACTACGTGCATCCGACGAAGTGGGTATTCACCCACGAAAGCTCATGCTCCAATACGTCTGTTAGTCTATAAGGTGCCACAGGACTCTTTGCCGCATTTAAAAGAAATCTATTTAAGTGACTTTCTGCAACCTTATTGACCCTTTCCAGCTTCCAATACCTATTAGCAACTCTGGCAGTGGGTTT
Source organism: Natator depressus (assembly GCF_965152275.1). NCBI lineage: Eukaryota > Metazoa > Chordata > Testudines > Cheloniidae > Natator > Natator depressus. The sequence continues at coordinate 296,140,232 of NC_134234.1, forward strand.
GCAGGCATTATTCACAATCTGTGTATATTAAGCACACTAATTAATAATACTTTGTACTGATATAGCTCCTCTGATTCAAGGCTCTGCAAGTGATTTACCAGCATTAATGAGTGAAGCTGCACAATATATCTTTCAGCTAGGCAAATATTACAGTTGTAAAATACTGCAAAAAAGAATTAATGAATAAAAGCAGCAATTTAAGTCCTCTGTTATTTATGGAATCATTTCTGTTATTTGTGGGACATTTCCATATGAAAACGTTTCTTTGGATGTATTCAGTCAAAATTGTAATTCATATGTGTGAATTGAAATCATAATGGTGTATCTAGGTGTTTTGCCCCTTGGACTCACAGTGACAGGCCGACTAGAGTCAATGTGGCTAAATAAAGGATCCTGCGTGATAGAGTGGAGTCCAGGCACTGGGAAGTGATGGTATATATGATAAAACAAATATCCTGCCTCTCTGCCCAAAGTACCCGATGCAAAGGCATTTCTCAGCTATAGTCCAACATAAAAGAGTTAAGGCTTGTGCTAACTGAAGTCCAAACTCCAAGCCTGGAGAATATTAGCTTTGTTAGTTTTAGACCTAATTGTCCAGAGAACAGGAGTAACTAATACATAATTCTCATCCAAATAATAACTCTGAACATCCTGTTCTGGTTCATAATCTGTAGGACAAGGAGGTGTTGTTGTTTTTTTTTCTCATTCCTGAAAAGAAAGCATGCTGTTCCACTAATCCTTATTAGACAATTACAGATGTCTGTTTTCTGATGGTTCCATTCTACTGTCATACTGGCAGCTTCAGCAGACATGCTTCTTTAGATAAGGGATTAAACCTATCCCTGTAGAACCTTAGTTGGGATGTTACCATACAACCCAGCTCACCAGCTAATCCATAAAACTACTACCCTCCTTCATTATATCCCTCCTAAAGACTGACACGGCCACAACCTATGTAAGAAATCAGCAAAGTAACGACAGCTTGGTTGAAGGGCAAATAAGGATGGTCAGCCCTTGCTTTATCTATTTTGATAACATTCAAACAAAACACAATATATAAAAACTGAATATATTCCCACATCATATTTTAATTGTCATCTTAGAGTGTAAAGATCACCCAGACAAAGACCATATCTTAATATGGTGCTTAGAACAATCTTGATTGAGGTCTCTGGATTCTACTGCAATATAGATGTTAAATAACAGATTCTGTGACTCAGCTAGTCTAAAGTTAATAACATTACTAAATAATGCACAATATTTAGAGAATCAAGAAAGACCCATAGGAGATCTTAACACAAACATAAGGCAAGAAAAAAATCTTCCAAAACATGGAAACAAAATTTAAAAGTCAGGGCATGAGTTGTACTACAGTCTCCTTTTAACACTATCATTACCTAGGGAGAATTTACAAGATCTTGGGAAAATTAGGCATACAACTTCTTTTGGTTTAAAAAGCTCTCCAAATTTGTGAGCCTCTGAAAAGTTTAATTGAATCCAGTGAAGGAATCTCAAAGAAAAATAACTGTGCTTTTATGAAAGTATCTCTATCCTGGGTTCACAAAGACTTTTTTCCTTTGACATGGTCTCAAAACAACTGACTGTCCCACTGGAGATGTATACCTACCTATAGCTATCAGCTTTGCCTTTTCATCCTGAACCGACTAGGTGCAAAGACAGCAAGTGTGCATATTATTTCAACAGAACCAAAAAGGCTTATTCAACAGAGTTCAGATCTTTCTGCAGCTTTAGTTGCACCTTCAGACTTTCAGCACTGAAATGCTACTCTGTCCAGGGGCTGAATAGTCAAGGCCCCTTGAATATCGCAATGTCGCTGACAGTTGTACTTTGCTTTAAAATAGCCACTGCTTTATTTGCTCTCTCCAAAACATGATGCCATCTCCATCTGCCCAATATTCAAGATCCACACAGACATGCAATGACAGGTTAGTTATCCCGTTTGCAAAATTAATGAATAATTCAAAATTCATCCCTCATTAAAAAAAAAATCCAGTGCTGGCCTCTCTTCTATTCCTGTTGCTCTATGTCCATTATTTTGTCTGTCTTTCCCCCACAAGGAAGAATTGTGAGTCCCTTGTGTTTTCTCCCAAGCTACTGTCCTTACAGAGAGGATGGGAGGAAAGGAAGGGACACTCCACTTAACCCAGAAAAATAGTGGTGTGATCACTTGATCACCTGTGCCCCTGATTGAGAACCACAAGAAAAAGGTGGGGAACCAGATCCACAGCTCTCAGTCCAGCTTTTTTGCACTGCACAGGCTGAAAAGCAGGTTTTATATACTGTACAGATAGCATCTCATCCAAAATGGATTATAGAGCAGTACTGACTTGGCTGTTTAAACATTTTAAGGTCTCCAGGATGCTCTGTTAAATTGGAAGCACATTATTATTAGTGCTGATGCACACCAAGGTGTTATTCAGCAATGTTCTTCCTGCACCTATCTAACCATTTCTGGATCTGCAGCATTTTATTTTTTGTTTGTTTACTGCATGGTTTGTCTCCAGTTTCTGTGTGCGTTTCTCAAGTTTCCTTGATCTGCGAGGCAATGTAGCAGCTTGAACTCACTATAAGAAATCCCACGATTCAAGGTAAAAAGTGGCCTCAGGGTTTGTTTCAATTCTAGTGATCAAAGAAGCTCAAGATAGTTCCATGTAGCTCCCCAAAAAGAATCTTATGGGTAAATATGCTGTAATTTTGTTCTTGGAGGTGCTTTACTATCTACCCTGGAGCAAAATCAAGCAGTTATTTCTTCTTTTGTTCTTCATTTATTTACTATTAATGTGTAGAAGTATACAGTACTGTTGTATCGTGCAGTGGGATAATGCATCCCATGTAATGAAGATTTTGCAGCAAGATATTCTGAGGTACCTGGAAATATGACTCATTTTCACTGGACAAAAATGAGGGAATAGAAGGAACATTTCTTTCTTAGCTTATTCTGTCACTACAGTACCGTACATTTAAGTTTTCAGTATTACCGTACATTATTATTCTTACAGACAGATGCTTTCAGTAAGTGCTAGCAGTCCTTCAGAGGCACTATTCTTTTACATGAAGCCACTGTTATATCTGTCAGACAATATTCACATTATCTAAAAGACAGACTACATTTTTAATTAGGACTGCCACATTTATAACTGTCATCCTCACTTCAGACAGTGGGAACTCTTTATAGACAACTTTTTAATGGAAAATTGTGACACTCTTTCCAACAGATATTCTAAGAAAATACGTTTAAGCTTTCTGTTTGATCTAACCTTTATTGTACAGTTCAAAAGATATGTCCCGGGCACATACCTGGACAATAAACTATTCTAAGGAAAGAAATTGTCCATGAAACATGGTAAGATAGTTAATCATTTAGAATTTGTTTTCAAGATTAAGCAGTCACCAAAATATTGGTACCACAAGCAATAAAGATTTTTCTTCTTGTTGATCTCAAACTTAGACTGTCTAAAACTATGAACTTTTTAAATGTTCAGAACTTTAAATCTTTCAAACTGATTTTTCTCAAACATGGCTTGTTTTGTAGATTGATTCATACTCAAATTAAGGCAAGTCTGGATATTCTCTGTTTGTAAGGTTGTAAAAGACATTCTAGATAGTATTATATATTTAAGAACATAAGAACTGGCATGCTGGGTCAGACCAATCACCCTTCTGGTCCAGAGTCCTGTCTCTGACAGTGACCAGTACCAGAGCTTCAGGGAGAGTGTATAGAACAGGGCAATTTTGAAGAGATACACCCGTCTTTCCCTCCCAGCTTCTGTCTGTCAAATCCCTGTCTGTCAGGTTAAATCCCTGACCATCCTGGCTAACAGTCATTGATGGACCTATTCTCCATGAACATATCTAGTTCTTCTTTGAACCCAGTTATATTTTTCGCCATAAAAACATCCCATTTAAATGAGTTCCACAGGGTAATTGTGTGTCTGGAAAAGTACTGGTACGTCCCTTTTTTTCCTTTTTTTTTTGTATTAAACCTGCTGCCTATTAATTTAATCAAGCGACCCCTGGTCTTTGTATTGTGGAAAAGGGTAAATAACATGTTTTGTCCACACTATTCATGATTTTATAGATATCTATCATATCACCTGTCAAGGTTCCTTCCCCACTCTGAACTCTAGGGTACAGATGTGGGGACCTGCATGAAAACCTCCTAAGCTTACTTTTACCAGCTTAGGTTAAAACTTCCCCAAGGTACAAACTAATTTTACCCTTGGACTTCCACTGCCACCACCAAACTTTATCTGGGTTCCTGAAAAAACGGAGTTTGGACACATCTTTCCCCCCAAAATCCTCCCAAACCTTACACCCCACTTCCTGGGGAAGGTTTGGTAAAAATCCTCACCAATTTGCATAGGTGACCACAGACCCAAACCCTTGGATCTTAGAACAATGAAAAAGCATTCAGTTTCCTTACAAGAAGACTTTTAATAGAAGTAAAAAGAAAAGAATCACCTCTATAAAATCAGGATGGTGAATACCTTACAGGGTAATTAGATTCAAAACATAGAGAATCCCTCTAGGTAAAACCTTAAGTTACAAAAAAGACACACAGACAGGAATATTCATTCTATTCAGCACAGCTATTTTCTCAGCCATTTAAAGAAATCATAATCTAACACATATCTAGCTAGATTACTTACTAAATTCTAAGACTCCATTCCTGTTCTGTCTCCGGCAAAAGCATCACACAGACAGACCCAGACCCTTTGTTTTTCTCCCTCCTCCCGGCTTTTGAAAGTATCTTGTCTCTTCATTGGTCATTTTGGTCAGGTGCCAGCGACGTTACCTTTAGCTTCTTAACCCTTTACAGGTGAGAGGATTTTTCCTCTGGCCAGCAGGGATTTTAAAGGGCTTTACCCTTCCCTTTATATTTATGACATCACCCTTTAATTGTCTTTTTTCTAAGCTGAACAGCCCTAATCTTTTTAGTCTTTCCTTGTATGGAAGCTCTTCCATACCATTAATCATCTTGGTTGCCCTTCTCTGAAACTTTTCTACTTCCATTATATCCTTTTTGAGATGGGGCAACCAGAACTAGACACAGTATTCAATGTGGGTGCACCATGGATTTATATAATGACATTATGGTATTTTCTGTGTTATTTTCTATTCATTTCCTAATAGTTCCTAATGTTCTTTTAACCTTTTTTGACCAGTGCAGTACATTGAGTTAGAGTTTTCAGAAAAATATCCACGATGATTCCAAGATCTCTTTCTTGAGTGGTAACAGCTAATTTAGAACCCATCATTCTATATGTGAAATTGAGATTATTTTTTCTAATGTACATTACTTTGCATTTATCAATGTTGAATTTCATCTGCCATTTTGTTGCCTAGTCACCCACCTTTGTGGAATCCCCCTTTAACGTATCATAATAATTTTTGGACTTAACTACCTTGAATAATTTTGTATCATCTGTAGACTTTGCTACTTCATTGTTTGCTCCCTTTTCCAGATTACTAATGAACATGTTGAACAGTGAAGTTCGCAATACAGATCCTTGGTGGACCCCATTGTTCATCTCTCTCCATTGTGAAAATGGACTACCCTTTGCTTCCTGTCTTTTAACCAGTTACTGATCCATGAGAGGACCTTCCACCTTATCCCATGACTGCTTAGCTTCCTTAAGAGACTTTGGTAAGGAACCTTGTCAAAAGCTTTCTAAAAATCCAAGTACACTATATTGACTGGATCATCTTTATCCATATGTTTGTGGACACCCACAAAGAATTCTAATAGATTGGTGAGGCATTCCTTCCTTTTACATAAGCCATGTTGACTTTTCCCCAGCAAATCATGTTCATTGTGTGTCTGATAATTCTGTTCTTGACTATATTTTCTACCAATTTACCTAGTCCTGATATTAGGTTCACCAGCCTTTAACTGCCAGGATCACCTCTGGATCAGCCTGATCTAAGAAGGGATGGAGCAAAGGAAGGATCACAAGTCTGTTCTGCACGTCTGATAATCAGGCCCTAAAAGTCACAAGTTGAGCTCTCAAAATTAGTGGACACTTTTGAAAGTGTAGGATATAGTGTTAGTGGTCTGACACCTGGTCAGCATATTCATTGTGAGATGGGCCAGCTTTCCCCCACAGCTCCCTAAATCAACGGATGTGCTAGCTTCACATTGAGGAAGAGGATTGTGGGACTGGTAATAAGAGGATTGTGGGACTGTGGATAAGTAAGCAGGTAATATTACCTCTGTTTTACAGATGACAAAACTTGGACACAGTGTGACTGAATCACTTGCCTAGCGGTCAAGGCACGCGAGTTCTCCACAAGAGGGAGCAACTGGTTCCAATGGGTGGAGATTTAATTTATTAATGCAACGTTGTAAAATACACAGTTTTTTTTCCCCTAGAGTGTGAAGAAGAATCAGGCATCAGAAAGCAAGACAGTGAGAGCACAATAACAACAGCACCTAGCTGCTATAGCGATTGGTACTATGGGCAGGACTTTCAAAAACAGTATCCTAAATTTAGACTCCTGGACCATGTTTAGGTGCTTAAATAAGGAATTAAGGGCCTAAGGAGGAGATATCTGAGCTATTAGCGATTATATTCAAAAAGTCATGGAAAATGGGTGTATTCCAAAGTTCTGGGAAAGGGCAAATCATAGAAGATTACAGTTGGAAGAGACTGCAGGAGGTCCTCTAGTCCAACCCCCTGGTCAAAGCAGGACCAACCCCAACTAAATTATCCCAGCCAGAGCTTTGTCAAGCCGGGCCTTAAAAACCTCTAAGGATGGAGATACCATCAGCTCTATAGGTAACCCATTCCAATGCTTCACCACCCTCCTAGTGAAATAGTTTTTTCCTAATATCCAACCTAGACCTCCCCCACTTCAACTTGAGCCCATTGCTTCTTGTTCTGTCATCTGCCACCACTGAGAACAGCCTAGCTTCAATCTCTTTGGAACCCCACTTCAGGTATCATAGAATCATAGAATATCAGGATTGGAAGGGACCTCAGGAGGTCATCTAGTCCAACCCCCTGCTCAAAGCAGGGCCGAACCCCAACTAAATAATCCCAGCCAGGGCTTTGTCAAGCCTGACATTAGAAACCTCTAAGAGAGGAGAATCCATATTCCAGTGCTTCACCACCCTCCTAGTGAAAAAGTTTTTCCTAATATCCAACCTAAACCTCCCCCACTGCAACTTGAGACCATTACTCCTTGTTCTGTCATCTGCTACCACTGAAAACAATCTAGATCCATCCTCTTTGGAACCCCCTTTCAGGTAGTTGAAAGCAGCTATCAAATCCCCCCTCATTCTTCTCTTCTGCAGACTAAATAATCCCAGTTCCCTCAGCCTCTCCTCATAAATCATGTGTTCCAGTCCCCTAATCATTTTTGTTGCCCTCCGCTGGACGCTTTCCAATTTTTCCACACCCTTCTTGTAGTGTGGGGCCCAAAACTGGACAAGTATTCCAGATGAGGCCTCACCAATGCTGAATAGAGGGGAATGATCACGTCCCTCGATCTGCTGGCAATGCTCCTACTTATACAGCCCAAAATGCCATTAGCCTTCTTGGCAATAAGTGCACATTGTTGACTCATATCCAGCTTCTCATCCACTGTAACCCCTAGGTCCTTCTCTGCAGAACTGCTGCCTAGCCGCTCGGTCCCTAGTCTGTAGCAGTGCATGGGAGTCTTCCGTCCTAAGTGCAGGACTCTGCACTTGTCCTTGTTGAACCTCATCAGATTTATTTTGGCCCAATCCTCTAATTTGTCTTGGTCCCTCTGTATCGTATCCCTACTATGCAGCGCATCTATCACTCCTCCCAATTTAGTGTCATCTGCAAACTTGCTGAGGGTGCAATCCACACCATCCTCCAGATTATTAATGAAGATATTGAACAAAACCGTCCCCAGGACCGACCTTGGGGTGCTCCGCTTGATACCGGCTGCCAACTAGACATGGGGCCATTGATCAGTACCCATTGAGCCCGACGATCTAGCCAGCTTTCTGTCCACCTTATAGTCCATTCATCTCGCCCATACTTCTTTAACTTGCTGGCAAGAATACTATGGGAGACCGTATCAAAAGCTTTGCTAAAGTCAAGGAATAACATGTCCACTGCTTTTTCCTCATCCACAGATCCAGTTATCTCATCATAGAAGGCAATTAGGTTAGTCAGACATGACTTGCCCTTGGTGAATCCATGCTGACTGTTCCTGATCACTTTCCTCTCCTCCAAGTGCTTCAAAATGGATTCCTTGAGGACCTGCTCCATGATTTTTCTGTATATATATAAATATAGTGACAATCTATAAAAAGGGGAATAAGGACAACCAAGGGTATTACAGACTGCTCAGCTTAATTTCAGTACCCAGAAAGATTTTGGAGCAAATAATTAATCAATCAATTTGCATTCCCCACTATATCCAAAAAGTGTCAAGACTCAGGGCTAGTCTACACTAGAATCTCTCTATGCTAATGGGGGAGAGCTCTCCCATCAGCATAATTACTCCACCTCCCCAAGCGGCAGTAGCTATGTCTGGAGGAAAGTTTCTCTTCCTGACCGCACTGTCCACAAAGGTGCTTAGATTGGTGTAAGTTTCATTGCTCCAGGGGGTGGATTTTCCACACCCCTGAGCCACTTAAGTTATACTGAAGTAAGTGCTAGAGTGTACAAGTCCTCAGAGTAGTAAACAGAAAACAGTGAGCACAAATGCTTTTTTTCCACCTTTAAATATATTGAACTGTGACAGGAAGTAAAAAGGGGTGACACAAAGCAGCATTTCCATGTAGCTTTTTCTATTAAACTTAAGTACCACCCTGGGTTTAAGAGAGCATGGCCCTTTAAAGCCTCATCCTGAGGCAGAGGAGGTGCTGGTTGTTCCAGGGGGAAGGAGAGTGGAGAGCAGGGTTGCTGGAACTATTTTTACAGTGGGGGTGCTGAGAGCCATTGAAGCAAACTGTAAACCCTATTTATAATAACAACCACTTCAAGCCAGCGGGTGCTACAGCACCCCCAGCACCCCTAGTTCCAGCACCTATGGTGGAGAGAGCACAAGAGCAATAGGGTGTGTGTGTCTAGCACTCCAGACAAGTGCCTACAGCACTCAGACCCTCATGGAGCAAAGCAGCCGAGAACCAGCTTGCAGCCTGAGAGGCACAGAGCAGCCAACCAGGGACATCCCAGAATGGGAGCCAGGAGGAGTACCATGCCAGGAAGGAATGAGTGTCACCCAGAACTGTCTGGGGATTTGGGTACTGGGGCTTGTGACTTTGCATTGGGAACATGGAGGGAGGCTGTAGGTAGTTAAGTGGGAGGTTGTCACGCTGTGTGGGTTTGCAGAAGGAGGTGGAAAATGCAAAGGCAACCTTTTCTGCACTTAATCAAACCCTGCTGCTCCATCTTTGGCTACATGCCATTAATTTTTCACTCACAGCATATTTATTGTGCTGTATTTTGAGCTACAGATGGCTTTGTTAATGACAAAGGAAGCCTATTCACTGCAAGAAATAGGGAGCTATAAATTTTTTTACTGTTCTTAATTTCCTCTAATAATGTAAATCTTAACTATCCTGATGAACAATAATAATATTAATAGCATACTAAGCCATCGCTAATTGATATGTGCACATAATCAAATATCCACTGGCTGCCACCATCTTTCACTTAACTGAAATTCAAGGCACAAATAACTGACTTTGTGAGGGGCATTAAGCGGGGGCAGGAGAGATGGAATTCACCTACACAATTTGCTGTTATGCCAATACATGTCCACTGTGGGTGCTACACCAGCCCAGAGGTTTGAATGGCAACTGCTGTCACTCCATTACCCCCTCCATGGTACTGGAGCCACTGGATTTTCATAGTCATCATCCCATGACATTTTTGCTGCCCTACTCAGCATCAGGGTTCATATTGTCATATTGTGGAGTGTGTGGGGGAGGGATAGCTCAGTGGTTTGAGCATTGGCCTGCTAAACCCAGGGTTGTGAGTTCAATCCTTGCCATTTGGGATCTGCCATTTGGGCCATTTGGGATCTGGGGCAAAAATTGGGGATCGGTCCTGCTTTGAGCAGGGGGATGGACTAGATGATCTCCTGAGGTCCCTTCCAACCTGATATTCTATGATTTCTTAGCAGCAAGGTGTATTCGTAATACACAGTAACTATGTCTGTCTACAGATAGCAAAAGATAACCACACCATCCTTAAAAAAAAATCATGTAGAACTGATTATTTTGCTTGCTCCTTTTTTTCCCTCACAAACATTTGGCTGCATTCATGTGATGCTGCTGGGATGTTGATAGAAACAATTGCTTTGAATCAACTTTGCCTTTTTTTTCTTCACATGGCCGAATGGAGAATTAATTTATAGCAGATATTCCCATCGCCACTACAAATCATCTGATTCTACCCACTTTTTTTGCATTTTACAATCCTTTATTTAAAGAGACTCTACTTAAGTAGCAAACTAAGTAACCATGGTTACCAAAACACCTCTGGGAAGGCAGCTGGGAAAACCCACCTGATGAGCATGATGGCTGCTGCTTTTAATTTCTTTTTTTTTTTTTAGCATTCCAAGAGTGATTTGTTTTTTATTCACATATGTAACTATTGTGTCCTCGTGGCCAAAACAGAGACTCCTCTGTAGGAGGCTCAGGCCAAGAAAGGTGCACAGAAGGGAAATTCCCTTCCAGGGGCACCTGTTCCAACCCCCCAGGCATAAACATACACACATACATACATTGGACTAGTACAATGGATATAGGAAAGGAAAATATTTATTCAGAGAGGGGTGAATGGAGGAAAAACAACACGGGGAGAATCTGGAGCGAGCAGTAAAACATGGTTGCATACACGAGGATCCACAGGCCAAGTAGTACCACAATATAAAAGGGCACACAGAACACTGCGTCTAGATTCGGAGTTTAGGAATCCTGGGCAGAGTTCCAGTCCAGCAGTGAGTCTTGGGTGCTCCTAGTAATCTTTGGCACCAGTAAACTTTCCCCAACAAACCCCTCTGATCATAGAATCATAGACTATAAGGGACCTCAGGAGGTCATCTAGTCCAACCCACTGCTCAAAGCAGGACCAATCCCCAACTAAATCATCTCAGCCAGGGCTTTGTCAAGACTGATCTTAAAAACCTCAAAGGAAGGAGATTCTACCACCTCCCTAGGTAATGCATTCCAGTGTTTCACCACCCTCCTAGTGAAAAAGTTTTTCCTAATAACCAACCTAAACCTCCCCCACTGCAACTTGAGACCATTACTCCTCGTTCTGTCATCTGCTACAATCAAGTGATGCCCCTGCTCGTCCTTGAAGATGGGTTCTCATAAAGGCCAGCTGCAGGCTCTTAGCCAATTTCTTCTTCACTTCACCCTTTTTCTCCAAACAGCCTTTTCACCTTTATACTTTAGAATTCTCCAGGCAGACTTTTTCCTGCTGTGCTATATCCTCACTCTGAGGGAGAAGGCATCATGGAAGCTTGTCCACTTTCCCAGCTCATTCCCATTAGTTGTGTGAGAGAGGAGCTCTGTTCTGACCACTGTGCAAGGCTCCTGTGCTGGGCTTTTAAAAGAACAGTAATGGTGTTCTTTCTCCTCACCCTCACCTCCCAAGTACTGCTTCCCCTGGGCCTGCTTCCTTTCTACCCATATCTCCTATTTCCCAGATTCTTGCCTACATCATACCTCCCAAGTCTTAAAGGGCAATGAGTACATGCCGGGGTGAGCTAAGGGGTAGCCTAACCCTGTCACAAGTGGGTTTAATTAGGAGGGGATATGCTAAAAGGAAAGAAAAGGGAATGGAAGGGGGAGAAGGCAGGGGAGGAGAGGGTAAGAAGAGCAGGTGTGGAGTGAAACTAAGGTGAAGAGACTGAGGGATGGGGCAAGGATGTTGGAGCAAACAGCCAATCAGCGCAGGACAGAGAAAGTACAGTCAAAATTGTAGAAAGTTATCTGAATGCCCAAAGGTCTCTGCTTTGGCTGTTTCTGCAGCTACCAGCTGAAGTCCCTGGCTGGCTCCTCACTGCAGTTGTCCCCCACCCGAAAAAACAAACAAACAAACAAAAAAACCACGCTATATTGTTAGGGACACTGGGGCATGGCCACTAGGTAACTCGAGGGGATGGAAAACCATGAGTGTCGATGAAGCCCCCTCGCACTAGGCCCAAGTGTCCTTGGCCCCCCCTCCCGCCTGGAGGCACTCGCAACAGCTCTGCGTACTAGTCCCAAGTGTCCTTGGCCCCCCCGCCTGGAGGCACACACAGCAGTTATGCTGAGGATCTGCAACAATATGCTGCAGAGTCAGACTGCCTGAAACTAAGCAAGGCCAAACAGGGCAGATATGGAAGAACAATGCTGAATAAAGCAGCTTTATGTATGGTTTAACAAATGATACAGAGAACAAGGGCACTAGCTGGGAACTGGATTGGCTGGCTATATGGATACTTAGGGCAGCTTGCTATTGGATAAGTATGCTGGGAAAAGGATGTATAAAAGCTTGTGTAACTTCCTGCTCTGTGTGCAGGATTTGAGATTTTATTCTCCCTGTACCTTTTTGCAGCTGCAAATAAACTTTTCTGCTTCTCCACCCCATTGTGATTATTAGGTGTAGCACACCGGGTAGCGAACCAACTCCAGCTGTTGTTTAGCCTCTCGGCACTGGGTGCCGGCAACAGCTTTTGGCGTCCCTGGGTGGGCGACGAGGCTGCAATTTAGCCTTGCCCGGACCCCTCCTGGAGGTCGAGGATTGCGCGAGAACCGACGCCCAGTGCGCACCGGTGAGTTCATCAGGGCCTCGGAGGAGACGCGATTTGATCAACCCCAGAGGGCACAACGGTGCAACGCACTCATATAGTGCAGAATCAGTTGTGGTGGACGACGGTGAGGAACCGGTCCCTTGGACATATGGGAGGAGCAGTTGTGGATGACGGTGAAGAACCAGTCCCTTGGATAAGGTAGGAACCTTTTGAAATCCAGATTGTATGCTCTGTTGGAACCTGGGGACGCCCAGAGTTACCCTGTAGGTATGGGACAGGGACAGAGCTCGGGGATTAGGCACGGTGTACGCCCCTAGAATGCATTCTAGCAAACTGGAAGGTATTTGGTGCGGATCCGATGACTAAGAGCCAATTAAAACGATTCTGTACAGTTGACTGGCCTCAATATCAACTAGAGGACCAGGAGTGGTGGCCACCAGGAGGGTCAATTAATTACAACACGGTCCTCCAATTAGTTTTGTTTTGTCAGTGAATGGGTAAATGGAATGAACATTTGTATGCACAAGTGTTTATGGCTTTAAAAATAAATAGAATAGATCTGTAATTCTTCAGAGTTGTAACTTGACTCCGACTGGTTCGGTAGCAGCTAATGTTAGTCCCCAGACCCCCACCCCCACTGTAATGGCAGAGCCGGTGTCCCCTGCGGCCCCCACACCCCTACCTTATAAGGGTAGGATGCCTCGGGTTACAGAGGTTGCCCCCTCGGTGGGACTCTATCCTTTGCTTACCGAGACTGTTGTGGCTTGCCCAGGGGCAGACGGACGTCCGGCCACGACTATGCAAGTTTACACCCATGTGCTATTCAATCCAATAGACTTAGCAGCTTTTAAAACACAGGCTGGGGAATTCTCAACAAACCCAAGCAGGTTTATATCAGTCTTTGAGGGGTGCCTCAGTAGTCACAAGCCGGATTGAGACAACTGTAATATCCTCCTGAGAACTCTGTTGTCTGAGGTAAAGGAATCAGGTTACAGCTAAGGCAAGGGGAGTGTCAGCGTTCAAGCGAAAAAAAAAAAAAGAAGAAGAAAGGAAGCTATCTGTCAAGTTCCTACTCCAAGTAATCGTAAGCGGCTCAGGGCATTTCTGGGTATGGCAGGCTTTTGCAGGATCTGGATCCCAGAGTTTGGACTGTGGGCTAAACCCCTGTACGACTGTGTAAAAGGAGCAGATCATGACCCCTTCTATTGGACCCCAGAGGCTGACAGGGCATTTAAAATCCTGAAAAAAAAATTGATGGAAGCCCCGGCTCTGGGCCTGCCGGATCTCTCTAAGCCGTTTCAGTTGTATGTACATGAACGAAGGGGGGTGGCCCTAGGAGTGCTCACACAGCTGTTAGGAGCATGGAGACGTCCCGTGGCTTATTTTTCTAAGCAACTGGATCAGGTTGCAAAGGGTTGGCCGGCATGTTTACGGGCGGTTGCAGCTACTGCCCTAGTGCTTGAGGAAGCCGAGAAGCTAACATTGGGAGGGGTTATGCAAATCTATACTCCCCATATGGTCCGAGCCTTATTGGATGCAAGGGGAGGGCTTTGGCTCACCCAGGCTCGGATTACTCAGTACCAGGCTAAGCTGTTAGAGAACTCTGAAGTCACCTTACAGCCTTGCCCCTCCCTTAACCCAGCCACTCCTTTGCCAGAAACAGAGGAACAGAAACATGACTGTTTAGAGATCATAGATGCCCAGTACTCCAGCCGTCCGGATTTAAAGGATGTACCCCTCCCAAATGCAGATTATGAGTGGTACACTGATGGTAGCAGTACTGTAATAGATGGGCAAAGGAGGGTGGGTTATGCTGTTGTGACCCTCCATGACACTGTGGAAGCTGAAGGTTTGCCTGCTGGGACCTCTGCCCAGCTTGCCGAACTAATAGCCCTGACCCGTGCACTTGAACTGTCAAAAGGAAAGCGGGTCAACATTTTTACTGATTCAAAGTATGCTTTTGGTGTGCTACATGCTCATGCTGGCCTATGGAAACAAAGGGGAATGCTGACAGCCCAAGGCTCCCCAGTCAAGTACGGGCCCCAAATCCTCCGGCTCCTAGAAGCCGTACAACTTCCCTTGGAAGTGGCGGTGGTACACTATAAAGCCCATCAAAGGGAGGATCAAGATGTGGCCAGAGGTAACGCCCGGGCAGACAGAGAGGCTAAGCATGCTGCCACCCTGCCATCCCCTCAGACTGAGAACGCCCATATGCGTGCCCTTATCCCATCAGTAGGGGAGCTTACAACCCCTCAGTACTCTGGGGAGGAGAGACAGCTAACTGACAAACTCAGTCTCCAGGAAAAGGAGGGATGGCTCCATTCCCCAGAAGGGAAGGTCCTCTTACCAAAGGGCCTGATCCGGCCAGTGCTGCAGAAACTACATCAAACCACTCATGCTGGCAGGGAAGCACTTATCCAGCTAATGGGAAAATACTTTATCACTTCCGGTCTCCGACCCCTGGCTGCCCAGGTACAAGCGGACTGCTTAGTCTGCCAAAAGAATAACCCCCGACCGGGACATCCTGTGCCACCAGCTGCCCTAGAACCCACTCCGGGCCCCGGACAAGTGTGGCAAATAGACTTTACTGAGTTTCCCTGGACCCAAGGGTTCAAATATCTCCTTGTCATAGTGGATCGGTTCAGCGGATGGCCAGAAGCCTCCCCATGCCGTAATTGCACTGCCAGAACAGTGGCCCTCAAGTTTGTTAAGGAGATCGTTCCTTGCTTTGGACTCCCCCTGTGGATGAAATCTGACAACGGGACACATTTCACGTCAAAAATCATTCAAAGCCTTCACATGCCTTACAGATCCCCTGGAAACTCCATACGCCCTGGAGACCGCATGCCAGTGGGGTAGTGGGGCGTACCAATCAGACCCTTAAACGGCATCTCTCAAAAGTGTGCCCAGAAGCCTCACTGCGATGGCCTGATGCTTTGCCCCTCGTCCTACTCCGTATCCGCGTTCTCCCTAAGGGTAGATTAGGGCTTAGTCCCTTTGAAATTATGTTTGGAAGGGCATGGCCTATGAATGGCACCCCGGTTCTGTCAGGGGAATGGGAGTTGGGTAATGGTTTTTTGTCACAGTATATGTTTTCCCTGTCTGACGTTCTTTTGTCTCTTTACAGGTATACCAAGGATTCCCAGCCTCTCCTCTTGGACTCTCCCGTCCACTCCTTACAGCCCGGTGACTCCGTGCTTGTTCGTACCTGGAAAGACGAGCCTCTCCAGGAAAAGTGGAAAGGACCCTATACCGTCCTGCTGATCTCCCATACAGCGGCAAAGATCAAGGGACACAAGAACTGGATCCATCACTCTCATCTGAAGGCAGTACCCGCCCCCTCGTCAGCAGAACAGTGGACCGTCCAACCTGCTGACTCCTCATCTAGTGACAATCTCGGGCTAAAGCTACTGTTTAAAAGACACAAATAGTGGGCACCTTAACGCTAAAATGGGCCCACCCAGGTACTGGAGACCCTGGGTTGGGAAGACTCTGGTGATAATTAATTGGGTAACATTGTTATTCTCTGTATTGGTATTTCCAAACTGTGCATATTGGGAGCATAACTCCTTTGTTTCGCTTGCACACCATGTTGCTACTTTAACAAACCAGACTGATTGCTGGGTATGTGCTCCAACTCCACTGTCCCCCAAAACGGGAATGCCCCTTGACATGCTGCCCTTGACCCTAGCAGAATTAGCCGCCACCAAAGAGCAGGAAAGAACGGACTCGCCATTCTGGAATAAGACCTCTTTACAGCAAGCCACCTATCAGGACCAGGAGTATTCAGTTGCAGTAAGAAAAGGAGTACTTGTGGCACCTTAGAGACTAACCAATTTATTTGAGCATAAGCTTTCGTGAGCTACAGCTCACTTCATCCCACAGTATGCATCCGATGAAGTGAGCTGTAGCTCACGAAAGCTTATGCTCAAATAAATTGGTTAGTCTCTAAGGTGCCACAAGTACTCCTTTTCTTTTTGCGAATACAGACTAACACGACTGTTACTCTGAAACCTATCAGTTGCAGTACTCACTGAGGGAGTGTTATGTTTTACCCGAAACCAATCTGATCACTATGGGCGTCCTATGGGAAAAAGCTCCTGTGTTATTACACAGTGGGCTGATGGGTATTGGATAAAGACCAAAAGGGGAGGCCAACAGTGTGGGTGTAATGGTTCCTCCCCTTTTAGGGAAACTCTTACAAATACTCTTACCACAAAAGAAAGGTTTGGAAATATAACTTGCCGTCCAGTTAATATCTCCAATGTAGAAAGCCAATGGTGGGTTTGTAGTGGTCCCTATGGTGAGTGTAATTTGAACGGCACAATTAGAAACGCCCCCACTTGTACCCAATCAGGAGGATGGGATGCCCCCTTAGGGGCATATGAACTGTTTGGAAAAACAGCCAAAGCAGCCTTAAATATCCCAGGAATCCCCTTAAGAAAATTATTGGGCCCTACAGGGTCACTATTTTGTATGTGGCCGAAAGGCTTACAAGGTGCTGCCAGCCAACTGGACAGGTAGCTGTTATATAGCTCATGGAGTTCCTCATCTGTCAATAACTGCCACGCTGCCCAAAGGAAAGATTAAAAATGCCTGAGACACCTCTGTTGAGTCATGAGAAAAGACCCTGCGGCGACTGACTACAGCATTGGAGGGCAATATGAAGAATTCCCTCACAACCGAGAAGCTTGTAGGGTGCTCTGTACTGGGAATAGCGCCACTGGTTTCCGGGCCAGCCATGGCATGCATAGGCCACTATACTGTAAGGCTGCAAATGGTACTTGAGAAAGTGGCCTTAGAGTTAGAGGACTCGGTCAGTGATTTAGGATCAGCAGTAAATCATTAAATAAAGAAGTACAGCAGCTCAGGACGTTTTCCCTCCAAAACAGGCTAGCTTTGGACTATCTCTTGGCATCCCAAGGAGGGGTTTGTGCCCTCGTCGGGCCCTGATGTTGTGTATATGTAAATGATAGCAGTTATGAGATCTATGAAAAGGTGGTACAGGCTGAGGCCCATGCCCGAGCCGGAGCTCAGGTTGCCTATACTGCCCCAGAAAGTGATTGGTTGCAAACCTTGTTTTCAGGCTGGGGTTTGTCGTCTTGGCTCGGTGGTTTATTTAGCCTTCTATTGAAACTTCTCTTTCCTGTATTGCTTGTATTACTGGTATTATGCTGTGCAGTATCATGTGTTAGGGCCCTTTTGCAAAAGTTAATAAGTCATTCTCTTCAGGGCTATCACAAAGTGCTTATGCAAAGTCCTACTGTAAAGAAATAAGTAGCCCAAGTGAGAAAACTCAGAGCCAAGGTTGTTGAGTGTTCTCAAAGGAGGGAGTTGTTGGGGATACTGGGGCATGGCCACTAGGTAACTCGAGGGGATGGAAGACCATGAGTGTCGATGAAGCCCCCTCGCACTAGGCCCAAGTGTCCTTGGCCCCCCCTCCCGCCTGGAGGCACTCGCAGCAGCTCTGCGTACTAGGCCCAAGTGTCCTTGGCCCCCCCGCCTGGAGGCACACACAGCAGTTATGCTGAGAATCTGCAACAATATGCTGCAGGGTCAGACTGCCTGAAACTAAGCAAGGCCAAACAGGGCAGATATGGAAGAACAATGCTGAATAAAGCAGCTTTATGTATGGTTTAACAAATGATACAGAGAACAAGGGCACTAGCTGGGAACTGGATTGGCTGGCTATATGGATACTTAGGGCAGCTTGCTATTGGATAAGTATGCTGGGAAAAAGGATGTATAAAAGCTTGTGTAACTTCCTGCTCTGTGTGCAGGATTTGAGATTTTATTCTCCCTGTACCTTTTTGCAGCTGCAAATAAACTTTTCTGCTTCTCCACCCCATTGTGATTATTGGATGTAGCACACCGGGTAGCGAACCAACTCCAGCTGTTGTTTAGCCTCTCGGCACTGGGTGCCGGCAACAATATGGTGGAGGGGAGAAAGCGGGACAGGAAGCACCACCTGAGTTCTAGTGCCCCACAGTGGGGGCATCTCTTTAGTATTTAAGAGAGCCAATACAGCATGCAGACTGAGCGTGATCCTTTACTAGCTAATGATATTAATAAAATAATAAGGTACCTACCTTTGTCAAGGTTATTTTATTAGTTTATGTCATCAGATTGAACTTCTCTCACACTCTTGTATCATAATAGGAATGTTCAGCTTTGGGACCTGTGCTTTAAATTGGGCTACACAAGAGGCTAATATAGTTAGTGTGCAATATGACAGCAGAATTACCTGGAGTTAGGAACAAGCAGAGAGCATGCTGCCTACCTGCTGCTTAATTGTCTGCAGTATCTGTCTTTTATGTGGCTTGAGTATAAGGTTTAGTTTTAAGGTTGAAAACCCTAAATAACTGGGTTCCTGAGTGTCCTTACAAGCTTTTGACACCTTCTAGGCAATCTTAATCATCACAGATAGGAAGAAATGGGGCTTTTGATCTAAAGGAGTATATACGATAAGAATAGATACTACCCATTCATTTATTTTGTAGCATCACATCTTTGGCATGCTTTACTTCTAGATCCTCACAACAGCATGAGATTAGCCTCTTTCAAATGGCACTTGAAGACTTTTCTATGTGGCAAACCTTTGGGCACATGTCTGGAATTATATTTTAGATATGTTTATTTGAATGAGTTGATCATCAAATTATAGCTTTAATTATGTTCTGTTTTATGAGGCGGTTATAACACCACTGTGGACAGATACCAGAAATGTATTATTATTAACTGCTTATTATTTCCATACATAAATATGCATTGCTAAGTGATTTGCAGTTGCAGGAAAATTATACACCATGGGAACCTTCTTTTCAGTGACCCTGCAATTATTATAAAATATTTGAAAAACCATGCTCAAGTAAGGTTACCAACTCTTTAGCATGCAATTACAACAAACTGTCTACGATACAGGAGGAGTCCTATCTTTTGCCTTTCCATCTGCATATCTTTGTAGATAGCAACTTTCCGTATCCATGTTACTTTTGTCTGAAAATGGTAGACAAGCAATTTAGGCAGTGGTGTGCAGGTGGACCCCTGTGCCCACATGGAGTTCCAATGACCACAAAGTTGTGGAATTACCTATTCCAAGTACAGGAAAATAAGTATAATTTCTCAGATATCACTTTATGGTAATTGATGGCAAATACTGATTTGTGACTAGCACCTTAAAATGAGCTCCATCGTTCGAGCACAGATGAAGAAACAGGTTTTAAAGTAAAAGGTGGAAGATCAGCACAAGCCAGATAAGGGACCAGCAGGCCTAGAAAACAGTGTGCTCCTCCAACTCATGCAACTTTTTCTGAAATGGGAGCACTGCCTCAGTTTAAACAGTTTCAGCAGAAACCCTCTGATTGGGGACAAAAGGGCAAATGGGACTTCACTGTAGCTCCCACATGCCACTGATAGCTGATTTTGGTTTGTTTAGGTAATTTTGGTAGAAATTCACTTTTGCAATAAGCTACTGTTATGGTTTCACTTCTGTTGCATGCTTGAAGCCCCTTCACAGTTGCGGATTGCATCATCACAGTACCGTAGCATCTTCTACCTGGTTATCAGGCACTGCTATTACTGGCCAACAAACACTCTGCCTTAGAGATGGCAAAGGAACTAATTCCCATGATGCTTTCAAAAACACCCTTCTTATTCCAAATAGACTAGCAATAAACCAGCCACACAACCTGTCCTTTGGAAAGTATCACAATTAACGGTTGTTGACTGCTGAGCTTTTCATAGGCCATTAGATGATCGCTGTCTATATAGCATTTAAGAGCGAGCCTTCTAGCCCTGGTTGTCAGATTCACACTAGCAGGGCTGATGCTAGTGCTCTAAAAATAGCTGAATAGACAGTGCTTTGAAGTTGAGGCTCAAGCTCCAAAGCCCACTGCCCTCCCTCAAAGCCCAAGTCCCAACATAAAAGTGCGGTCAATACAATTTTTTTTAAGAGTACTAGCACCAGCCCCTCTAGCCCAAGTCTGTTGAACCTGGCCAGGTGGCTCACTCAAAAATGCCAAGTAAACTTACTCCTAATCTGACCTCCTGACAGGCTACAGATTTTTCACCCACGTCTCCTTCATTTAGGCCAGTTACTTCGATCTGACTAAACCAAGTCTTCCAGAAAGGCATGCAAGGCAGACTCTCATAGACTGGGAGTGGTTGGGTCATTACAAAACCTAAACTCAATTTCCCCCATACTAATCTCTCCCTACTGTTACTCACGCCTTCTTGTCAACTGTCTGTAATGGGCCACTCTCTTACCACTTCAAAAGTTATTTTTCCTCCCTTGGTATCCTGCTGGTAACTGATTTATCTCGTTAGACTGACCTCACATTTGGTAAAGCAACCCCCATCCTTTCATGTATCTATACCTGCTCCTGTATTTTCACTCCATCCCACTGATGAAGTGGGATCTAACCCACGAAAGCTTATGTCCAAATAAATTTGTTAGTCTCTAAGGTGCCACAAGGACTCCTCGTTATTTTTGCTGATACAGACTAACACAGCTACCACTCTGAAACCTGTTACAATATTTAAAATAAAGTAGGAATTATAATAATAGAAATCATAGTAATGTAGCACTGGAAGGGGCCTGATAGGCCATCTAGTTCAGTCCCCTGCACTGAGGCAGGATTAAGTACTAGACCATCCCTGATAGGTGTTTGCCTAACCTGTTCTTAAAAACCTCCAGTGATGGTGATTCCACAAATTCCCTGGGTAATTTGTTCCAGTGCTTAACTATCCTTACATTTAAGCAGTTTTTCCTAATGTCTAGCCTAAATCTCCCTTGCTGCAGTTTAAGTTCATTCTTCATTACTTCTTGCCCTGTCCTCAGTGGTTACGGAGAACAATTTATCACTCTCTTCTTTATAACAAACTTTAACGTACTTGAAGACTGTTATCATGTCTGTCCTCAGACTTCTCTTCCCCAGACTAAACAAACCCAGGGTGTTTCCCCTCCCCCCCCCCAATCTTCCTTTGTAGGTCTTCTTTTTTTGGAACTTTAATCATTGTTGTTGCTCTCTTCTAGACTTTCTACAATTTTTTCACATCTTTCCCAGAGTGTGGTGCTCAGAACTGGACACAGTATTCCGTTTGAGGACCTGAGTAAAGTGGAAGAATTACTTCTTGTGTCTTGCTGACAACACTTCTCCTAACACATCTCAGAATGCTGTTCACATTTTCACAACAGTATTACACTGTTGACTCATTTAGTGTGTGATCCACTATAACCCCCAGTTCCTTCTTCTGCAGTACTCCTTCCTAGGTGGTCATTTCCCATTTTGCATTTCTGCAGTTGATTAGTCCTTCTTAAGTGCAGTACTTTGCATTTATCCTTATTGAATTTCATCCTGTTTATTTCAGACCATTTCTCCAGTCTGTCAAGATCATTTTGAATTCTATCCTGTCCTCCAAAGTGCTCACTACCCCTCCCAGCTTGCTATCATTCACAAACTTTATAAATGTACTCTTTATGTCATTATCCAAATCATTGATGAAGATATTGAACAGAACCGGACACAGCACAGATCCCTGTGGGATGCCACTCAATATGCCCTTCCAGCTTGACTGTGAACCATTGATAACTACTTTGAGTATGGTTTTCCAGCCAGTTGTTCACCTACCTTATAGTAGGTTTGTCTATGCTATGTTTCCCTCGTTTGTTTATGAGAAAGTCACGTAAGACAGTATCAAAACCCTTACTAAATTTGAAATATATCACATTTACTGATTTCCCCCATCCACAAGGCCTGTTAAACTGTCAAAGAAGGATATTAGATTGGTTTGACATGATTTGTTCTTGACAAAGCCATGTTGACTGTTACTTATTACCTTATTATCTTCTAGAGGCTTAAAAATTGATTGTTTGATTATTTGCTCCATTATCTTTCCGGGTTCCAAAGTTAAGCTGACAGGTCTATAATTCCCTGGGCTGTCCTTATTCCCCTTTTTATAAATAGGTACTATATTTGCCCTATTTCAGTCCTCTGGGATCTCTCCTGTCCTCCACAAGTTCTCAAAGATAATTGCTAATGGCTCAGAGATCTCTTCAGCCAGTTCTTTAAGTATTCTAGGATGTACTTTATCAGGCCCTGCTGACTTGAAGATATCTAACGTGTCTAAAGAAAAGGAGTACTTGTGGCACCTTAGAGACTAACAAATTTATCTGAGCTCACGAAAGCTTATGCTCAAATAAATTTGTTAGTCTCTAAGGTGCCACAAGTACTCCTTTTCATTTTGCAAATACAAACTAACACGGCTGCTACTCTGTAACTTGTCTAAGTAATTTTTAACTTGTTCTTTCCCTATTTTAGCCTCAGATCGTTCTCCATTTACACTGATATTCATTATGTTAGTTGTCCAATCACTACTAACCTTTGTAGTGAAAACTGAAACAAAAAGGCATTTAACACTTCGGCCATTGCTGCATTTTCAGTTATTGTCTTTCTCTCCTCTTTGAGTAATGAGCCTGCTCTTTTCTTAGTCTTCCTCTTGCATCTAACGTATTTATAAAGTATTTTCTTGTTAGCCTTTATATTCCAAGCTAGTTTAATCTCATTTTGTGCTTTGACGTTTCTAATTTTGTCCCTATATGCTTGTGGTTTTTATGTATTGTATATTATATAAATATTCATCCTTCCTAATTTGCTTCTACATTTTGTATGATTCTTTTTTGAGTTTCAGGTCATTGAACATCTCCTGCTTAAACTATTTTTTTACCATAGCTCCTATCTTTCCTATATATTGGGATAGTTTGTTCTTCTGCCCTTAATAGTGTCTCTTTGAAAAACTACCAACTCTTCTGAACTCTTTTTCCCCTTAGACTTGTTTCCCAGGGGATCTTAATGACAAATTCTCTGAATCTGCCTTCTTGAAATCCATTATCTTTATTCTGCCGTTTTCCCTCCTACCATTCCTTAGAATCATTAACCCTACCATTTCATGATCATTTTCACCCAAGCTGCCTTCCACATTCAAATTCTCAACCAGTTCCTTCCTATTTGTCAGAATTAAATCTAGAACAGCCTCTTCCCTAGTCACTTTCTCCACCATCTGCAATAATCTCTAATGTGTTCCAGGAATTTGTTGGATAATCTGTGCCCTGCTGTATTACTGTCCCTACAGATGTCTGGGCATTTGAAGTCCCCCATCACCACCAAGTCCTGTGCTTTGGATGATTTTGTCATTTAAAAAATAATAATCCTTTGTGCTCCTATAGTGCCTTCCATCCAGAGCAATTAATTAATTAGACCTCACAAACACTTTTGATATAAGAAATATCCCCATTTTGCCAATAGAGGAATGGAGTAACTGACAAACATAGTGCTCAAATGACTTGACTGATCCAGGAACAGAGACTCCTGACTTTCACTTTAATGCATCATCCTTCTTCTACTCTTTTAGGCTGTCATTCAAAATCCATTGACTTCAGTGGGGTGTGGCCTTTACAGGGATAGATACATCCAACTACTAACTGACATTACAGATAGAAATAAGGAGGACTCTCATAGGGTGGTGCTGCCTGGAATGTCCTCCAGTGGCCGGCTGTAGCAAACAAGTGCACCTATTTCAGTTTTCTTTCTTCAGACTCCCCAGTAACTCCACCCAGGCTTTTTTGCCTCAATAATATCCCTCTCTGGGGCCAGTTTATTACAAAAACATAGTACAAAATAGCCGATAACAAAAGTCCCAAAACATCATCCATTTATCACCACCTGTGTATACAGTCCTTAAAAATCACACAACAGTCCTGCAACATCACACATACAACCACACTCTGGCATCTTCCACCCTACTCGGGCTCTTCATATTCTGTCCTTTTTCCAGGCCAGCCACCCCAGCCCTTCCAGCTGGACTGGCAGCTGAAGTCCAGTCTCAAAGAAAAGGCTATGCTTGAAGCCGAAAACTTTACATTGCAAGCAAATGCATTAAAGGATGTGCTGCAAATTAAACAGCTGCAGTGCACTTGTGATGAGCAACAGCAGAGAACTGAAACACTAAAGGGGCAATAGCTTAGCTATGCTGGGGGTAACTAAATCCATTGTCGGGGTAACAGTGGAATTCACTCCACAACGACTGAAGGTTTTCTTGATTAACAGGTTGCAGTTACCAAATACATCCCGTTCAGTGATGTTAGCATTCTTCATTCTGCCCAGTGAACCCCTCTTTAATATATAGAAACCATTTATGATTGCCACCAAATATATCACAGTTACAAAACACTATTCTGTCAGAATAAGTGAGTGGATTGCACTCACCTCTTGAGCACTCCCTGGCTGTACTGTCATGGTGCTGCCGTTCTCTTCAGCTACCAGTGCCCTCTGCAGGCTGTCAGCCTGCCTCTGTGGCTCGTCTGTGCCTTGGCCCTCCAACCAGCTCACGCAGTTCAAAACCCCTTCTGGGGTATAACAAACTCAAAAATAGCAATGGTTCCTTGCCCATCGGGGCCAATTATCAACACAATAGTTTCTTACCCTTGCTGAGTCAAATTCCCTGTCTGTGATTGAATCAGCAGGGATTCTTCTTAGCCCCTGCCACTGATTGTGGTCAGTAATGGGCCATGGTCTGGCTTGGTACCTCTGGCTGCAGCCAGAAACTGACATGCTGACAGCAAGGAGTGACTTTTGTTTCAGTCTGGTGGGCCTTAATTGGCTGTTGCTGACCCCTAGCCCTTCTTGCTGCTGGAGGACTAGATCGCACTGCTTCCCAAAATAGCTGCTCTTTTCCTCACAGCAAACTGTTTCCTGGGGCACAGTGCAGCAGAGCAGCAGGGCCTCCTGTGGGCAGGGCACATTACCCAGTCACAGTAATCCACTCAAAAAGAACAAAACAACAAAATCAGAGATCCTAACAAGGCTGGCCTCACATTGTCAGAGAGAATGATAAATTAGAGTCCTGCCTTTCTTTCTCTATTGAGTTAGACTTAGCCATCATCAGTACCAGATAATTTATTCCTTCTCTCACATTTGCATTTAGTGCATGTGTGTTACTTTACAGAAGAGACAGGCTGAACCCCTTACTGGAACAGGTGGCCAGTTACATGAGTAGTCTCACTGAAGACATTCTCACTGCCCAGAGGGACATACATCTTTCCAACTATATTTTTTATATTAAAATTAGGAAATCATCTAAGGAGGACTTTGCATCAGTCGCACCGACGATTACACAACTACTCAGACTAGAAGTAGAGCCAGTTCATTGACATAATAAAATTACATCCATGAAGCGACCTACAGTGCCAGATGCCATTATTATTCTTGGACATCTTAATTTCTGGGCATAAAGACCTTAATTAATTGATTTGTTATTTAAAAGATATCTTGCTAAAGACTCTAAATTAGATTAAATCATACCAGGAAGCAACTATGCCAAATTACACAGAGCTAATCAGAGTAGTCAGGAAATGGCCTAGCCTAGCCAATCATTTGCAGGCAACATGGGTAGTCTTTTATCTGTAACAATCTTTTGCCAGAAGGAATGGAGCATTTTATTTGAATTCATCAAATAATTGAATAATCCCATTAACCAAGATGCTTCATAAAGTGAGCAAAAGTACGCTTTCTTGCATACGTAGAATTGCTTCAAATATTTACAGTGGCGGATCTTTCTAAAATACCTGCAAATAAGTTACAAACAGGGATATCTTGAAATAAATGAGTTGCTGAAATCCTGTTTTATTCAGTAAAAGGACTAGATACTTCACTAGAACCATGCCTCCTGTTAATTGGGTTTTTTTTAAATATTAATGGTGGCTATTAATAGAAAAGGGGCATGGAGAGAAAAGATTTCAAATTTTGCACACATTTTCACAATTAGAAATGCAGTTTCTGAAGTTTGGCTTTGCAATTAACTAGAGCACTGGTGCATAATTAAGCAGTTACTTGCTAATTGTGTCTCATCAGAAAAGCCAAGATGTTAAGTGAAATTTACTAACGTACTTCATTTCATTTTCTAATGCACCAAACCAAGATCATTATCACCAGGTACTAAAAATGAAGTGGTTAAGCATTTTTTTTTTAAATTATCAGAGTGTAAATGATGACTCAGTATAATCAGTATCTTACCCGTAACCATGTGATGGAGTTCAAATAGCTTTCAGTTTGCAAGCGATTCGCGGTGTGATTTTAATACATATATTTTCTTGTAATCAGCAATAAAAATCAAGCCAATAATGGAGAAGTGGGATGAATATAATTTGCAGACTGCATGTAAGTCTTCCAGTTAAGAGAGTTCAAGACTCACAGCAAGTTTATTTTGACTGTTGGTGTCCAGTATTTAAATAACATTCTTGGAATAACCACAAAGGTAGTTCACAGCAGACAAAGTCACAACATTTATGAATGATGGCTGACATTTACTATAGATGGTTAAATGTCTAGATCTCAATAATTTTGCTCTGAGAAATACCTCTCCATTAAAGTGTTACTCCCTAAAAGGTGACTGAGGAAATGGTGCTTTGTACTCAAATGTCCTCCCTTTGTCTGCTAGGTCAGATGTGTTTATTATAGTAAATAAAAGATATTTGGTATGATGAATAACTGCCAGCACAGCTCAGAAAGTGGATTCTTAATATCCCTGTGTAGCAAAATAATTGGAAAAGAAGCCAGCCTGTCAAGACAATAAGAGACTGTATTTTAAAATGGGCGGGGTGGAGGGAATTAAATAATGACAGGGAGTAATTAGTCATGATTGTATCACCCTTATTTCTTTTCTTGTATGTCTAGATCTCAAATAATATATGTTTCTGTGTTTGTGCATGTTCCAATCATGATTAGAGTCAACTGATGCCACTCTAAATAATAAATAATAATAACAAAGTTAGACTGCTGGGCACTGACTGAAAATCAAAGTGTAAAAATATAAAACGAATCGATGCCAAGTGCTGTGAAGCCGGAGAATTAGTAAGAAACGTGTTCCCTGTTAGGAGTAGAAAAGGAAGAAGGTTGGCAGCATGAAGGTTGATCAAGGAACTCAATGGAAAGTAAAGTTAGAAAAGAAGTTTTTGAGACTGGTTTTGTTTAACTAAATTGGCCTCTTTCTCTTCTATAAAATTATTTCATTTCAATTTAATTTCAAGTCTTCTGGCAACGCAAGTTCATGAGAAAGCCTTATCTATGCAAGACTTGGCTAGTGAACTGGAGTGGCTCTATCAGCTTACACGCCCCCAGAAAGGTTTGCTCACCAGTAGTCGTGTCCCTATGTGTCTTCTATTATCTCTATTAGTTACAAATAATTTATTCTGTCTTGCCTGGACCCAAGAGCTAATTCACTGCAACAGATTTTGGCCACAGAGATATATTTGGCTTAGTCCTATTGTTAGTGCGATGCAGGACATAAAACTACCTATGACAAATCAGCAAGAAGCTGAACATTTCATGCTGTTTTCCTGGTAGATAAAATATTGCTACTCTATTAAGAAGTCTTTTTTATTAACTTATTTTAAAATACAGCAAATTACTGTAACTTATTTAATTGAAAAAAATTCACAGGTGGGTTATTGCTGATGCTATAGAAATATGCATATGATGTTTATTAGTCAAATTTTAAATAATTATTTTTATTACTTCATTCATGAGAATTAGTTGGACCATCCCCACAGGAATAGATGTATGCCATGTGAAGCCAAGAGTGGAATATATATTTGCATCAAATTATTTCTCTCCCATTGGTGATTAATTAGACCATGTCATAGGATGACCTCTCCTCAGGTGCCCTCCTGCAACGGGTCAAGGCCCGACAGGGGCGGCTGCCTCAGTTTCCCTTTTCAGAGTCCCCAGAAACTCTCTTGCCTTAATAACACCCTTACTGGGGCTAGTTTAATACAAAAACATTATGCAGATAGTCCACAACATAAGTCCCAAAGCATGTCCATTTATCACCCCAGTGCAAGTAGTCCTTAAAATCCCAAGACATCTCATCCATTGATGTAACATATACCCGATTCCAGCATCTTCCACCACACCCAGACTCTTTTATGGTCCTCTTCTGTGCCTCTATCAAGATAGCCATTCCAACCTGAATACAACTCTGCTTTCACCAGTGGGAATCTCCACAGTCTCTCTGCTGGAAGATCATCCTCACCCAGAAAGCATCCCTCAATCCCCCTGGCCTCATCATTGTTCCCTCGGGTTTAGCTCTCTGGCATGGCGATGTCTCTTCATTCACAAAGTGTGAAGCTGAATGCAGTTTAAGTTGAACAAGTGAAAGTTTATTAAACACTGTGCACTGCTCTGTCTATGTGGCTGAGTTGCTTCTGGCCTAACTCCCCGAATTCCCCGTTCCACTGGTGCCCTATTAATAACAGAACATTTGGGAAACATGGGCCCTCTGACTCCAGTTTCACTGATCGTGATACATCTGTGCTGTTTTACAAAACATTTTAATATAAACATTAAAAACAAATAATTGATGCTCACAGCATAATCGTGTCCCTTCAGCCAGAGGTTGCTAGCCCACAGCGATATAAAGTCTCATCTTTGCCACTGACTCAGATGTTTAAATAGTCTTTGAGGTAGTTTGGTCTCCTCAACAGGCGACCACACTGGGAGTGAAATATTTCTGTTTCCTTGTCACCTTTGTCTGAGTGTACCAAACTATCTGTCTGTGGAGTCTCCTCCCTCCTTGTGGGGTTGGTCTTTGGATGGTTCTCTGTCTCTCTGTCCTGTTATGATCTCTGTGTCTCTGTAGACTTTTTCTGGGTGTTGTGTCTGCTGGCTCATAAGTGCCCCTGTTCCTTTGGATCACTTGACCCTCTGGCGTTTCATTGCACCTCTTACAACTCATTTAATCACTTCTACTGGTGTCTCTCTAAGGGCTGGATGATCACAGGAAAGCCTGTCTCCAGTGCTGGTAGGTTCTTGGCTAACCTGTTATATTCTAGAGTCTGTTTTCTCTGATGGTTGGCCAAATCCTTTTGGCAGTATCTCCATCCTTCTGCTGCAACAGGTCTTCCCTCATTGGTAGCAGGTTTTTAGTCCTTTGTCCCATCAGTGCTTTCTCTAGACTGCTTTTCCACTCCTGTGGTGGGGTACTCCTGTGTGCCAAAAATGCTAACTAGGGATCTAAAGCAGAAGAAACAGCCTTGCATAAGTCTCTTAGTTGTTTTCACAACTGATTCCACCTTAGTCTGTGGGTATATTGGGAAAGAGATGTGGTCAAATTCACGTTTGCATGCAAATTCCTTGAATTCTTCCAAGGCAAACTGGGATCCGTTGTCAATGAATACAGGCTCCAGGATGCCATAGCTTGCAAAGTGGGTCTTCAGTTTGCCAATCACTGATTTGCTTCGTGTATCAGATCGGGCATCAACCTCCCAAAAATTTGCATAGTAGTCCACTGTAATCAAGTGTTGCTTTTCATTGAAGACAATTAAGTCATCTCCCACCTTTTCCCATGGTCAGGTTGGCAGTTCATGTGGTGACAGAATTTCTTTCTGCTGGTGGTTATCACAGGACTGGCAACTGTCACACCCTTCTATCAAGGAGCACAGTTGCATATTCATTCTTGTCCAGTAAAACACACTCTCAAGCCCCTCTAAGACAATTTGTCAATGCCCAGGTATGAGGCATACATTTTTTGCATGACATCCTTATGTAGTGAGGCAGGACAACTGCTTTCTGTCCTTGAAATATGATTCCATCCTGCACAGTCAGCTCATCTTTAATTTGAAAATATGGTTCTGCTCCTTCCAGTACTTGGCTTTTGTCTTGTCTGCCAGTATTACTCTCTTGATTGCCTGCAGTTGGATGTCCTTTTCCATAGACTCTGATTTCCTTCAGCTTTGCTGTTAAAACTGGGAGATAGTGCAGCATGTGTAAATGGATTCAATATCTTTATCCCTTTCCCCTAACTCACTGGTGCTGGGCATATCTGCTTTGTTCCGTAATCATCCTGAGCAATATCCAGTCTCTACCCGGTAGTGCTGGAGGTGCATCAACATGCACTGCAATCTCTCTGGAGCATTAATTAGCAGTTTTGCCAGGATTTTCTGATCTGATTTTGTGGTCTGATTTGTGGTCACTATTACCAAGGGGCCAAAGATGTACTGATTGAACTGCTCCATTCCAAATACCACAGCCAGAAACTCTTTTTCTGTTAGCCTCTGTCTGGATTCTGCTAGCATAAGCAACTGGCTGCTGTAGCAAAACCACTATCCTCAGTTTTCTCCGACTCATCTCACAGGAATATCAGTGGCTCTTCTGGCTTGTGGAACTGCAGAGCAGGGCCACCCATTATCATTTGTTTCAGGGTGTCAAATGCGTGGTGTTAGAGATCTGTCTGGTACCATGCAGCATCCTGCCTTGTGAGCTGATGTATGAATTTCACTACTGCCGCCAGGTGTGGACAGACATGGACAGAAAATTCCTATGAAGCGCTGTACTCCATTCACATCCACTGAAGTCTATTATAGTGCAATAGTCTCTATGAGCCAATGATTTTCACATCTATTTTAAACATAGTTTCCTATTCCTGTATAGGGTCAAAACCCACCCCCGTCCTGGGATTTGACTTCAATAATAACCAAATGAAAAATAAGACAACATGAAGTCCAGTCCAAACCTTGCCCCCATGACTGGCTGTTTCTATGCATCCTAATTCAGGGCTGCACAGCTCACGCACTAGGCACTCTCTGGCTCTGAATCAAAACCCCTCTGTCAAACCAGCTCTGAAGACTCCATATTCTCTTTTTATTCCTCCAGCTAGAAGGCCTTCCCTCCAGGTTTGGTATTATTGGCAGGTGCTATAGAGACTATTGAGATCAGCAGAAGCTCTCAACTTGGAGCTTCCTGTGACGGTGCCCCCCATAAGGCTTTATGGAAATATGCTTATGAATGTATATATGACATAAGTGGAATATGTTTTATGCTACATATACTATGTAACATATCTCTGTAAAGGTTATGATCTACTGAATACATTCCTCCTATTTGTATGCATGTATCATTTTTGTACTTGAAGTTATGAATATTGGCTGTACACTTGCTTGATTTCTAAGTAAGCTTTTTAAGGCATTTGGTCAGCTTCTTTAGAAAGGACTTTGCAAAGTTAAGTGCCCAATCAAGAAGCACTTAAGGAACAATGGATCTTGGAATGCTCCAATCCACATAAGAAGTCTACTTGAGGACATTCAAGATAACATGTGAACCATGGCTGCTACCTGTAAGTTCTGAGTCATGCATGGACATGTGACTTGCCCATGTGACTCCAAAACTCCATCTTGGAGCTGGACTTTGCATAGGAGAGAGGAGGGGGTCTCCACCCAAAAGAGAAAGTCTATTCAAGCCTGTGGGAGACCCCTCCATTTTGTCTTCAGCTGGGTAAAGAGAGAGCCTCTCCACTCCTAAAGATACCTGAAAGAAACTGGAACAAAGGACAGTAACTACAGGCAGTGTGAGAGATTGCTGGACCCAAACTAGAAGGAAACTAGTCTGTAAAAGAAAGCTTTCTGGAACTGGTGAGGTTTTTATCTGTATTCAGTTTTATTACCATACTAGACATAGACTTGTATGTTTTATTTTATTTTGCTTGGTAAAATACTTTTTTCTGTCTGTTACTACTTGGAACCACTTAAATCCCACTTTCTGTATTTAATAAAATCATTTTTTACTTATTAATTAACCAAGAATATATATTAATACTTCGGTGGGGGGGGGACAAAAAAGCTGTGCATATCTCTCTATCAGTGTTATCGAGGGTGAACAATTTATGAGTTTACCCTGTATAAGCTTCATACAGGGTAAAACGGATTTATTTAGGGTTTGGACCCCATTGGGAGTTGGGCATCTGAGTGTTAAACGCAGGAACAGTTCTTAAGTTGCTTTCAGTTAAGTCTGCAGCTTTGGGGCACGTGGTTCAGACCTTGGGTCTGGTTGGAGCAGACTGTTGTGTCTGGCTCAGCAAGACAGGGTGCTGGAGTCCCAAGCTGGCAGGGAAAGCAGGGACAGAAGTAGTCTTGGCACATCAGGTGGCAGCTCCCAGGGGGTTTCTGTGATCCAACCCGTCACACTTCCTCAGTAGAAATGTGGAGTTGCTGACAGGGCATTCTCTATGAGGGGTCTTTGGTTTTGGTATTTGCTCTCCTATGATGGTTTGCTAGAGGCCAGATTTGTTAACTTAAGCACACTGAAAAGCCCTACCTTTTCTCCTTTCAACAGCTCTTGAGGAGCTCATGGGCTGACATTGATATACTTATAGGCAATTTTCTGTTCATGTTCATGTTGTGTTTTTTAATTTACAGGATAGATATGCACAGCACTGAATGGCTGCCTATAGTTATATTTTAAAAAATCTGAAGAAAACTTTCTGTCAGTGAGGACTCCTTTACTCTTCTCCCATATTCTTCCTTTGTTGCCTTCAAGCCCCCTTATCAAACTGAGTTAGAACTTTTCTCCTTATAAGCAAGCACTTCCAGTTAGTTCCCTATTTGACTCCAGGAGGTCTATGTTTGGAAAACTCCCGTAAACTGTAGGCCTCTTACCCATTACTCATCCTGTTTAATTCATATTCCTTGATTTTCGAGTATCTAAGCTCCCATGAGATCACTTGACTATAATCACATCAGCACAAAGTTCCTGATTCAAAAACTCCTTAAACCTATGAGCAGTCACTCATAGGCTTGTTTTTAATCTAGGAGTCCTCAGACAAGCACAGTGTGTTACAGTCCGTTTTATCATGCTAATCACAACCCAAACATCAAGATTTAGCACATACATGAGTGTGTTATTTCTCTCCCTGTAAAAACATTGGAAAAGCATTAGAAATGATTTACTTTCAAAAGCTAACCTGTTACTATATGTTAATAGTTTTGCTGGGTTCAGCACTAACAAGAGGTGTGATTTTAATATAGCATGCTCCATGTGTTTTAGTTTGCAGCCAGACACAGATTAAGTGTTTGGTGTTAATGTGTCACATAGTAGCTACAGATGGTATATTTTCTGATGTTTTTTAAAGTTAAATGACCTTAGCCAATAATAGATAAAAATAGTTTATGAACAGTTCTCATGGCTCTTAAGCCCACTATTATTTTGCAATCGCATTGCATGTGAACTAAAGATTGAAGGATTTTAAATACAAAATCTTCACTGTACACTCTCCCTAAAAAACACAGGCTGCATGTTTAGTATACATCTGTAAACCACTCATTTAAGTAAATGGTTGCATTAGCTTCAGTGGGGTGGAAAAGGTAAACACATACCATATTGAGTGAGAGGGCCCAACTGTGTGCCAGGAAGGCTTGGTATTCACCACTGGGTGAAAAGTGAGGCTCTCAGCTTAAAACCTCCCCATCAACTGTCCATGTCATAAACTGGACCAAGCAATACCTCAGGCCATATTCAATCAGCCAGTTAATCAACCCAGTGACTATGATACTTCAGTTATCTAGATACCCCAAAATACACTCAGTGTTTCATGCATCATTACTAAAACCCTATTTCAACAACACTTTTGCTCATCGGAATCAACCACTGCCCCCTCTGGTGTGGATCTAAGGACACAATGATGTAGGATATGATATGAAGAATGTATATTTTAGGTGTTGGGACATGTGAAAAGATGCCTGCTTGTCTGGCAAGGAAAGAGAACAGCCAGGTGAAAAGCTGAGCCAGCCACCTGGTCGGGTGAACAACTGGGTCAGCAACCTGATCAGGTAAACAACTTAGTAAACAGTCTTATCAGGTAAAGAACCAAGTCAGCAAATTAATCTTAGTGTTAAATAGAAAATTTTATACAATATATAATGAATAACTTTGTAACAATGTATTTAAGACAAGCACCTGAACGTGGGTGTGTGCTTGCATTTCACCCTGTGCTGTGCCCTGTTTTGGAGGATTACTCACTCACTGAAGCAACGAATAAATGATATACTTCTTCAGCTCAAGAGCCTGTCTGTGAACATGTGCTCCCTTGAAACCTAGGTTGGGGAGTAAAACCTACCATCATCCCACTTGTTACAGAAGGAAGAGATACAGAGGCCAGCTCTTTACCTTACAACAAGTGTGGTAATGTATCTATTATTTCTCTATAGTGCTGTACTAATCTCTGATTAATAATCGTTGGTTAACTAATTCCATTTGAGCCTGCTATTTGACAAGCTTGAATTGTTATTAAATTCAAACACACAACACCTCCAAAGGATGCCCACTAAAGTCCCAAGGGGCCAATATGCAGCTGAATGGTGCAGAATTTCAGCATGTTTCACATGTCTCAGCCATGTTTTCTTTCTTCTGGTCATATCCCCTTCACCAGCAGAAGTAGTGGGAGGGGGATAGTATAGGGCCTTTGCTCTGGACACAACTGGAGGATCCACCTTGCGCTCAGGAGATTTTCCATGGCAGGATAGGCTGTTTTTGCCTCTGCCAATAAAGTTGGTTGGAAGTTTTCTGACTGAAGAGTTTCACTGGAAAATGCAAGTTCCTTCAAACCTGAAATGTCCGATGAAAGCAAGTTGGGTTTAGTGAACTTTTGTCAAATTCAGGCAGTGTTCTGACAGAATCCTGTCTTCAGGGCTGTTTTCCTGCATGGTTCTCTGCCACCTCACCTGGTGGGATGCTGAAGAGCCTAGACTTTTTGGTTCCAGGGCAGCCTTGCCATGTGGAGTACCCCAGGACCAGAGTCCCCAGGACCAGGGTCCCCAGCTCTGAGGTAGCCCCACCATGCCAGGGGTTTCAGAGGTTCCAGGTTCCCTACTATGGAGCTAGGAGTGTGAAAGCTATATGTGGTTATATGTTTGGCTGCATGCCTGTGTTCTCCTTGCGTGCTGTCTGGCACAGCAGACCTTGAGCAAATAGCCCAATGACCACAAGATCCATTAAGGTATGAAGGCACCCGGCCAGGTTTATTGTCAACGAAGCATGGTACTAGTATCCCACAGACTCTACCAGACCACTAATACATGTATGCCTGTAACAATGGACCAGCTCAGTGAATGGAGGGACTTTCCATTTCTCCCTAAGCTAGACAGAGATACTCCCTTTGAGATTTCATTTTATACATCAATACAAACAAATTATATACTGTCACTCTGATGTATTTAGCTGACACCCTCTGACATAGCCAGCAACTATCTATTATCATTTACTTCTCTATCCATCACACTGTCATCCTGACCTTATCTTTAGGATGGGTCAGTGTGTTCCTGTTATCTTTAGGGAATGTGTTGGTCTCGAGGTATTCTAGTACCACCCTTCTGGAATGTGTTTGTGTGAGTACTCTGTGTCTAGCACCTCTTATGAACGTGTGTTTTTGCAATAGCAGCCCTGTTCTTGCCAGATTCTATGAGCAGGGCCTCCCTCTAGCTCACAGCCTGTATTTGCTTTATATTGGAAATGTTCTGACTGCTACTTTAGCCCAGGCCTCTGCTACAAGGGCTTATGTTCTCAGGCCCTAGGCCCCAGGGCTCCTAGGGTTTCTAGGTTCCCCACTGCAGAGTTGGAAGCTTAGTGGTTCTGGGACAAGATTCCAAGGCCCACTGTTCTGGGGTAGCACCTCCATACATACTGTTCTGGGCTGGAGACCCCAGGGTTTCCAGTCTGCTAGGCCAACTAGTTCCCTGGGCTGCCTGACAACTGACCAATGAAACTGATAATAAAGCCAATTTCATTCAGCAGTTACTGGTCCCAGGCAGAGGCTGATTAAGATTTATTGGGGCCCTGGGCACAAGGAGCATTGGCCCTCCACAACCCCACCATGGGACCCCGCCCCTTGTTCCTCACCTTTCCCCCATGGTCTTGCCTCCTGGCCTCCGGCCTCCCAGAAGTCAGGCTGTGGTAAGAGCTGCTCAGGGACCCTGGACTGCTGTGGGGAGCTCTGGACCCTCCACCTGTCCTGGATGGCATGCCCTGGGGGGTAGGGACATGGGCTCTTAGGGACCCTGGCTCCTCACCCAGGGGAAGTGGAGGGTCCAGGGCTCTCCATAGCTGCCTGGGCTCCCTAGGCGGCTCTTACTACAGCTCTTACTACCTTACTACAGTCTAGGGTGACCATACATCCTGTTTTGGCCAGGACAGTCCCTTTTTTAAACCCTGCTCCCAACATTTTTGGCAAAACTGTACATTTGTCCATCATCAGCTGGCAAGAGCAAATAGGACAAATGCTCAGTTTTGCCAAAAAGGGACTTGGGGCGGGGGCAGCTCCATGCAGGGGGGTGGAGAGAGAGGGGCTCGAGGGGCTCCTGGAAAGGAAGGTCTGTTTACAAATACAGGGAGAAAAGGAGCAGTGTGTATATATATTTAAGAGAGGAGAAATTTTGGCTGTCTAAAAGGCCCATTCAAATAGGGAAGGAATGAATCTGAGTAAGTGTGAGAGGGGAGCAAAGAAAAGCCTAGATAGCTTATATATAATGTACTGGGCTGGCTGGAAAAGTCTTTTTTAAAAAAACAGCTATGGGGGAAAACCAGCTATTTATTGAAGACAACAAAGGAACCATGTACAATTTCTGTGCTTTATTTTGCTGCCTTTATTGTTTTAAATGAGTTAGAACTGCCTATCTTATTGCAATTGGTTTAATAAAGAAAAACAAGTAACGATTTAAAATACTTTAATTATTCCTGTTTAACTTAGATATGATATGTAAATTTTCCTTTTTAAGTGGTTTGAGAAGCTGATATAGTCAGAGCATCTGAGCACAGACTGTGGAGCCACAAAAATGAGTTCTCTTCATTGCTAGGTGATCTTTGCTTGTTGCACAACTTTGCATTGTATGAGTTTCCACATCATAAACTGATTTTTACTTACCTCCCAGCAGGGCATGCGGATTAATTATTTAGCTTTTATAAAGCAGCTTGAAGTTTAAAAACACTAAATATAAGATACACATTTATTGGAAAAATACTAGATTGTAAGCTGCCTTGTCTATTTACATGTCAAAGAATCTAAAACACTAATATAAAATGGGCCACATAGAAATAAATATGAATGAAAATAAATGGTTCAATGCACTAAAAATGTGGCTATCTTAAAGTTGTCATTTTGTCAATAAATTGTTTGGCTTTGAATTAATAACCATGCTGATACTTATGACCGTAGTTTTGAAACCTGTGGTTTCAGGTGAGTGAGTGTGGACAGCTGCAGCTGTCTGTACACATAATACAGTATTATGCCAGAGAATTCTGCCTAAGTGCCAAATATTGTAATAACTAAGACATGAGGTTTTCTATT
Organism: Natator depressus; assembly: GCF_965152275.1. Taxonomy (NCBI): domain Eukaryota; kingdom Metazoa; phylum Chordata; order Testudines; family Cheloniidae; genus Natator; species Natator depressus. The sequence goes on from NC_134234.1 coordinate 296,178,146, forward strand.
AAAACAGTATTGTCTCGTGGTTGTGTTGGAGACCAGCAGTCAGGACTCTTAAGTTCTCCAACTAGCAGTGATACTTGATTCGGTTTGTGCTTGACTGTAGGCAATTCACTTAACCTCTGTGTGTTTCACTACACCCATGTGTAAAATGCGGGGAGGAAGGAGAAGAGTTGGGGCAGCAGCTCCATGTGGGAGGGAGTGGGGAAGGAGGGGGGGACTCGGGGGGCTGCTCAGTGCAAGAAGGAGAGGGGCTGGGGGGCAGCTCTGCATATGAGGGAGGGAGAAGGGGAGGGACTCGGGGAGGGAAGCTCCGCATGTGAGGGAGGGGGGAGGGAGAGGGGTTTGGTGGGCAGCTCCGTGAAGGAGAGAGGGGGGAAGAGGGATGGCAGCCCCGCACAGGAGGGAGGGGGAAGGAGAGGATCTCAGGGCTCCACATAGGGGCAGAGGGGAATATGGTCACCCTACAGCTCCTGTGTCTGGCCTAGCCAGGGTGTGGGGCCTCAGGCGGAAGAGTAGGAGCAGGGTGGCAGGGCCCCCTGGCGGGGAGAGAGGAGGAGCAGGGAAGGGAGGCAGAGTTCCGGTGATTCTGTGGCGGCCCCCCAATTAGGGTTGCCAGGCATCTGGTTTTCAACCGGAAGGCCTGGTCAAAAAGGGACACTAGCGGCTATGGTCAACATCGCTGACAGGGCTGTTAAAAGTCTGGTTGTCTGCCCGCAGCGGGGTAGGCAGGGTGCCTGCCTGGCTCCACGTGGCTCCTGGGAAGTGGCCAGCATCTCTCTGGCTCCTAGGCATAGAGGAAGCCATGGGGGGTGCGTGCGCTGCCCCCACCCTGAGCTCTGGAACCGCAACCAATGAGAGCTGCGGGGGCGGCCCCTGTGGGCAGAGACAGAGTGCAGAGCCCCCTGGCCACGCCTCTGCCTAGGGGACGCAGGGATATACTGGCCACTTCTGGGAGCTGTGTGAGGGAAGCACCACCTGGAGCTTGCACTCTAAACCCCCTCCCACACCCCAACCCCCTGCCCCAGCCCTGAGCCCTCTCCTGCACTGAAAATCAAGCCCAGAGCCTCGTCCTGCACCCCCACTGCACTCCAAATGCCTCGGCCCCAGTCCAGAGCCCTCCTGTACCCCAACCCTTCGTCTCCGGCTCCACCCCAGAGCCCATGCCCCCAGCCAGAGCCCTCACCCCCTCCCACACCCCAACCCCCTGCCCCAGCCCAGAGCCCCCTCCCACTCTCCAAACCCCAGGGCCCCAGACTGGAGCCTCCTTCTGCACCCCAAACCCCTCATCCCTGGCCCCAGCTGGAGCCCTCATCCCCTCCCACACCCCAACCCCCTGCACCAGCGCTGAGCCCCACCTACACCCTGAACCCCTCATTTCTGGCTGCACCCTGGAGCTTGCACTCCCAGCCCAGAGCCAATATGCCCTCCCACACTCCAACCTCCTGACCCAGGCTGGAGCCCCCTCCTGCACTCTGAACTCTCATTTCTGGCCCCTCCATGGAGCCTGCATCCCCAGCCCAGAGCCTGTACCCCCTCCCACACCCCAACCCCCGCCCCAGCCCAGTGAAAATGAACAAGTGAGTGAGGGTGAGGGAGAGCGAACAATGGAGGGAGGGGACATGTAGTGAGCAGGGGAGACCTCGGAAATGGGACGTGGCGTGGCCGCAGGGCAGGGCAAGAGTGTTCAGTTTTGTGCAAATAGTTGGCAACCCTACCCCAGTTGGCCGGGGCCCCCTGGGCACAGGCCCATGGGCCCATACAGTAATCCATCCCTGGTCCCAGGGAGCATATTGTGTTCTGGAAATGTGTTGGTGTTGCTGAAACAAAACTTTGTCAGGATTTTTGGTTTGAGGATATTTTGAAATATCAGAATTTCTTGTTGAACTGGAGATCCCAGGTTTCAGCCAGCTCTACTTCTAGTGGTTTGGTGTCACATGTCTTCATTGCACTGCAGGATCCAGCCCTTTGTTTCTAAAAACTTTTGTTTTAGGTTCCTTGTGTCATTTCATGTCAACCATTTATATCATGAAATTATAAAAAGTGATGTGATGTAATGATGCAATTTAGTGTGATGGGTCACTTTAAAATTTTACCCTAGGACCAAAGAATAATATGATCTTCTGAAATATCACCATTATGGAACCAATGGCTTTCAGATATAATGCCACCTTTATATTTAAGCTGTAAAATATCCTACTTTCACCTCCTGTCAAACTTCACAAAATCTAGTGTTGGTTCAATGTTCCATTTAGCTGCCCTGCATTTTTCCTTTTTATATTCTTTTCCATCATTGTTGATTACCAAGATGTGATGAATTGTTAGATCATAAAAACATAAGTACTGGCCACTTGAATCAACTTTCTTTTCAGCAAAGAACAGCTCAGCAATGGCTTTCATTCCTTCTTAAAGAGATTTCTCTTCATGCCATCTAGAATGAATTATTTTATAAACAAATACCTTACAGCTTTATAGCCCAATTTTGCAGAGCCTCCAGAAGGGGATTGAGATTCTTAGCAGCTGGAGGTTCTTGGCACCCCTCTGGAGGCATTCAGCATATACAGAATTGGGCATTAGTTACAGTACTTTGCATATGAAAAATATTCATTTGATGCACTGGGGGGTTAATCTGTATGACGTTTTCTATTGGTTACATCTGTTCCAAGTACAATATCTTCCAATATCGTAATTAGAGGTGTTTCATCCTTGCTTTGTAAACAATATAGAAGAGGTACCTTTGCTTAATCTAGTGAAAAGTAAATACAAAAAGATGTCTTGGCATGAGATTTCTTGAAAAAGGTTTTGTTCTTTTTTTATTGAAAAGTCTCTCTGTGACACTTAGTCAATACTGCTTATTTATCTATCCATTGGTATTTCTATAGTGCTTGTCATAATATCAGCTTCCTCTGCCTCACTGCAGCAAGCAGCATGGTCCACTCTGCCACTTCCAGCGGTGTCTGCTTTGAGGGTGATGGGGAGGTACAGAGATAGGCAGAGAAGGGGTGCTGGGGACATGGGTGCACAGAAGAAGCAGTAGGTATATAAGCAAAAAGAAAAGGAGTACTCGTGGCACCTTAGAGACTAACCAATTTATTTGAGCATAAGCTTTCGTGAGCTACAGCTCACTTCATCGGATGTATATAAGGACACCCTTTCTGGGAATAGAGGGAGTAAATACAGATTAGCTGTTGGGGACACAGGGGTGCTTAGATATTGAGCTACAGAGAGAATGCTCTGGACCCAGGGAGCACAGTAGGGGTACTAGATGTGGAGCAAAAGGACAAAGGAGAGCAGAAGGGGTGCTGTGGGCATAGAGAGGCCAAAGGTATACCAAGGTATGGGGTGAAAGTAAAGAGTGGTGCGGGAAGTGCAAGGAGTAGGTTTGGCCAAAAAACAAGAATTGCATTTTGAAAAAAAAAAACCACCAATGTTTTGGGATTTGTTTTTGTTCCACATCAGGACAAAACCAAGACCTAGGAAAAACTATTGTAGAAAAAGAAGTAGAGAATACCCCCCCACACCCAGAATAATTCAGTGGTCAGGGCACTCATCTGGGATGGAGGAGACCCAGGTTCAAATCCCTGCCCTGCCTGATTCAAATCAGGGACTTTGAATCTCATCACCTACAACCTGACTCATAGAATCAGTCTCTCTCTCTCTCTCTCTGGTCCCATGATTAGTGATTTATACACAGTGTGAAAGCTCTGAAAGGAGAGATTGAGGGAGGCATCCCATACAGTCTCTTTCTCCATCAAGCTCTCCCGTTAGGGCTGTTTCACTTGTATAAAGATTTATTCACTGGATCAGAGAGAATCAGGAAGTTAAATCAGGGTCTCCCACGTTCCTAACCACTGGACTATTGGCTATTCTGGGTGTCATAGGGTGCCCTTGTCTGAAGTACCCTCCTGAAGCAGGCCATAGAATGACAGGCACACCTGCCTCCATTTCCCCTCCCATAGTCTCCAGGAACTTTAGGGTCAAGTTCTATTGCTTAAATAATACCCCTCTTGGGAGCTAGTTTATTATCAAAATAATGTACAAATGGTCCAAAACATAAGTCCCTACACATAGTCCATTTATCATCCTAGTGTGTGTATTCCTTAAAACTCTGCTCTTCCCAGTGGGAACTCTTCTGGGAGTCCTTCCCAACTGTCTTCCACCATACCTAGGCTGCTTGTCAGTTCTCTCCTGTCCTTTTGCTAGAACAGCCACCCCAGCCCTTCCGGCTGGAGTGGACCCCTGCTCTTCCCAGAATGACACCCCCCCAGCTGCTCTGCTAGGAGAACAACCTCATCAGAGGAGCATCCCTCATTCCCCCTGGCCCTCTCACTGTTCCCTTGGGTCCAGTTTTCCAATGTGGAGATGTCAGCAGGTGACCCGTTTTGCTGCTCCCCTGCCCTCCGCACTCTCCAGTCCTCGGCTTTGGCACTCCTGTTTAGAAGTCTGCAGTGAACTCCCTCTGCTGCTGTCTGGCCTTGAGCCCTCCGGCCCTGGCTATCTGGTTTGGGGAGGTCAATCAGCAAACCACTCTTGCTGCTCTCCTGCCTTCATCCTTCCTCCAGGAACTACCTACAGCTCCTGAAGAGAACTCCTCCAGCCCCCTGTCAATCTACAGACTCCCAGGCAGCTCTCAACTGCCCCTTTCCTGACTGACTCAGTCTGTGCTCCAAGGCAACCCTCATACAATGGGTCTATCCTCCTCTGGGGCCCAGGTGTCTTCTTTTGAGCCCAACTGGGAAGCAGCTAATGTGTCACAGCTACGCTGGCCCTGCTTCCTCTCAAAGGGCCAGTGTCACCCAGTGACGGGAGGGTCTTTCTTGCTTTGACCAGAAATTTCAACCTGGATCTGAGATACCTTCCTGATGAACATTTTGTCAATACAAATACATTTCCTTAAAGTTTTGCTTTTGACAAATTGGAAATGGATGTTTTCAAGGGTATACAGCTCTCTGATTGCAGGAGCAGACCTCTCAGTAAGTCAGGAGAGAGCCCAGCTTCAGGGTAGATTATAAAGGAGGCTCCTTGATCTTGCTCAGAGAAATCCTCCAGCCATGACCGGAACTTGCTCGATTTGTTATACATGGCAATGAGTTTTGAGGGAGCTGAAAGGTATGAAAGGGGCTATTGTGCAGAATCCCTAGTATTATTTTCCACAGCCACTATCCACTAGATAAAGGCTTTTTAATTTTTGTTTACTAAATCATGGCATTGTTTCCATGGAGGGTCTGTGGGCTGAGACCTGTAGAAATGTATTTCTTTTTGAATAAAGCCCATAAACAATAATGGGTCAGAAAATCATTCGATAAATTGAGCGTGTCTTTCTAAGTTGAAAATAGCATGAAGGGCTTTCAATGTTTATTACCCCATATATATTTATCCTCTATTCATATTCCTTCAGGTATAGCCAGTGTTAATGTGGGGGCAGGGGCTCCCTCAACCGCCTCCACACACTGCTGTTCATTATTTATACTGTCTTTCTCTCCACTTTGCATCTCATGAGGGGTTCTCTGAGTCAAACAGGCAAAAGAAAGGTCTACTCCCCTCTCTTGCCCTTATGAGAGAGGTGGATCAGGATGAAAACAAAGAAAGGCAAAAGTGGCCTGTCTCTCAGGCAGTCTTTCTGGATTCAGCTTTATGTGTCTGGTCTTGTAAGAGTCTATTGCCCCTTATTGGGGCCTACCTTCTGCTCCTCCTCTTGAGGAAGCCTGTTTTGCAGGTGGTCTGTTCAGCTTTGGGAGCAGTGTGGCCTTTGGCTGTTTCCTTCTCAGCTCATTTGCCTCTGGGTCTCTGAGGTGGAGTCTCTGAGGTGGAGCAGACTTCCTCCTGTTCACCACCCCTTTCTGTGGCAGGTTTCCATTTTAAGCTCCCCCGCTTCCAGGCAGAAGGAGCCTTGAAGGTGCACCTCATTAGTGCTGGTCAGGCCCAGAAGAACCGGTTAGTCGCCTCTTCATCAGAGTGAGGGCATGTCCCTTCAGAGGTACATTATACTAATGGACTAGGGCCATCAAGGAGACCAAAACTATCATAAAATACAATTGTAATCGACCTACAGAATAGTTGTGTTTTATGTGAGCAAAAATAAAAAAGGAAAGTTTTCATATCCTAACAATGAGTCTTCATCAGAGACTGCTTGGTAGGATTATGTGAATATTGCAAAAAAACTTCAGACTTCTGAGAAGATAATGATGCTTATTCACTAGCCTGCTTTGCTGATTTACCTGAGTCTAACTCACGTTTGTATGATGGAAAAAAAGTAGTCCGTACTGTCCAAAACTACTTTTTCTCCCCACTTTCCTAAATTGCCAACTGAACCATTAAACATATAAGATGTCTCCGACGAGACACTCACAGTTTGATTTCAAGTAGAGAGGACAAGAAAGAGGGATACCTCATTATGTAACAGTGTACTGGCATATGCTATATTCTCATTATTCCTATTAGTGCTCAAGTACCCAATGGCACTATCTTGAATAACATCTGTCTCTAAAGAGGTCATTCCAGCAGTATAACCATTGCTTTATTTCTTCAGTAACTACTCGTTTTCATGCTCCCAATGGTGAAATCTAGAAATCTATTGCGGTGGCTTTGTGTTAGAGCAGCATGGAGGCAGTAGCATATTTAAAATTATCGTTATGGCCACTGGGAAAACTTCACAGTTCACAGTTTGATTCTAGTTTGTATGAGCTTTTCTGCTTTTTCATTGCTCATTTAAACTCCCCAAAAGCCCTGATTCTGCAAAATTAGTCTGGAAATATAACAAGAAGAGGGTTTTTTTCTTTTTCCAATGAGATTTCTGGCACTTCTACCTCTACTCATGGATGAGAACTTTTCCAATGGTATTCTAGCATTTCTGGATCCAATTTAGGCTTGAAACTGGATGTGAAAAAGACTATATAAACATTTACAACCTTTAAAAACATCATATTGTGAGGCCTTTCTAGAAATGGGTGAAGGTTCAGTGGTTTTATTTTTTCCAAGTCATCCATAACCAAACATTTGTTCCCATCTGCCATGGGGAATGCTTATAATAAAAACTAACCAAATCACCTCTTCTGACTACAATACAGATAGTACCTGTCAGATTACTCAGATCACTTGATTCAAACCTTATAGACCCCTAGTCTACATCAATTCATCTAGAGCATTGTAAACAAAAACGTTGTTTTACAAAGGAAGTGGGATGTAAATTTTCTGAGGAGGGTATGTATACTTAATCATTCCCAAGTTATTGATTCAAAATGTTGATGGGGAAATGTAGGTGTGACATAAAAAATAAAATGCTATAGCACGATAGCCTAGACATCACCACAACATGTGAATGCAGGTCCCCAGTGCTCTTGTAGAATTCCATTATGTTTCTCAAGCCATTATTTTTCTATTCTTTTCAGCACAACACATGCAGTGTACCAATATTGAAGACTTTGAAATGTGCAAGCTTGCATTTGACCACTTCAAAGCTATGGAGTTTATTCCTGCTATTGACCAGCAGTCACCCAGGTCCCAGTCTCATGCTGAGCAGATGCCCTACAAGGTCTTTGCACATTGGATAATCAAATATTTATACAGCACATACAGGAAGTACACTTACATTTCACTGAAGATGATTTAATAAATTCTATATTATTTCCACAATGAAACAGAGACACTTCCAAATGCGCTCAATTATTCATGCCCTAATTTGCAAATACTTCAAGGAATCCTTATCTGGCAATACATACTACTCCTGTAGTTGCTGGGAAGGAACGAAATAATTCCCCCTATATATAGTAGATATATGATAATAAGTGATTCCCTAATCTCACAATTACATGTTCAGTGGCAACTCCTGGCTAATCTAGAAAGCAATGATAATCCATACATATGTATAATTGTCCTCTGGATGATCTTCCCAATTAAAAGACTCATATATTTTATTTAATTTTAAATATATGTTAAATTTGAGGCAAGGATGATAACAAAGACAATTGAGACTCCATCCTAAAGCAATATGGGACATATGATGAAAAAACATTGCACTATATGTTTAACATTGCAATATTGCAACATTGCAATATTTTTAAATACTCTCCAAAGGTGGACTGAAAACATTTTTTGGGGACAGACTGACCCCTCACCCCCAAAAGACCAGTCCTACAACAGTTGCTTACGTAATCCTTATAGATACAAGTAATAGGCGCATATAACATTTACTGAATTAGGCTCCAATATGTAATGCAAGACCCACCATTTTCCTGTTGCGTTCTTGTTGCTCTGACAGCCAGAATGGTTGACTGTTGCCTAAGCACTACATTAAACATTAATTGGAGTGGTGTACACAATTAAGATGCATTTGCAAATAGCTCCCACCCAGCACAAGTCTGGAGTATTATGTATATCAGCAGAATGTAATAAAAGGAAAAAGAAACGGGAAAGAATCTTAACTCAGTGAGTGCTGGTGCATAGCCTCCAAGGGTCCATCTACACTGCAATAAAAGACCTGTGGCACTGAGTCTCAGAGCCTGGATCAATTTACTCTGGCTTCGGCTGCAGGATTAAAAATAGCAGGGTAGACATTTAAGATTTCAGAGCCTGGGCTCCAGCTCCATCTACTCTACTACTTTTAGCCCCACAGCCTGAGCCCTGCAGTGCTGCAGGTTTTTTTATTGCAGTATAGACATATCCCAAGTGACTTTTAGAATCATAGACTCATAGAATATCAGGGTTGCAAGGGACCTCAGGAGGTCATCTAGTCCAACCCCCTGCTCAAAACAGGACCAATCCCCAACTAAAGCATCCCAGCCAGGGCTTTGTCAAGCCTGACCTTAAAAACCTCAAAGGAAGGAGATTCCACCACCTCCCTAGGTAACGCATTCCAGTGTTTCACCATCCTCCTAGTGAAAACGTTTTTCCGAATATCCAACCTAAACTTCCCCACTGCAACTTGAGACCATTACTCCTCATTCTGTCAACTGCTACCACTGAGAACAGTCTAGATCCATTCTCTTTGGAACCCCCTTTCAGGTAGTTGAAAGCATCTATCAAATCCCCCCTCATTCTTCTCTTCCGTAGACTAAACAATCCCAGTTCCCTCAGCCTCTCCTCATAAGTCATGTGTTCCAGTCCCCGAATCATTTTTGTTGCCCTCCGCTGGACACTTTCCAATTTTTCCACATCCTTCTTGTAGTGTGGGGCGCAAAACTGGACCCAGTACTCCAGATGAGGCCTCACCAATGTTGAATAGAGGGGAATGATCATGTCCCTCAATCTGCTGGCAATGCCCCTACTTATACAGCCCAAAATGCTTCTTGGCAACAAGAACACTGTTGACTCATATCCAGCTTCTCGTCCACTGTAACCCCTAGGTCCTTTTCTGCAGAACTGCTGCCTAGCCATTTGGTCCCTAGCCTATAGCAGTGCATGGGATTCTTCCGTCCTAAGTTTAGGACTCTGCACTTGTCTTTGTTGAACCTCATCAGATTTCTTTTGGCCCAATCCTCTAATTTGTCTAGGTCCCTCTTTATCCTATCCCTACCCTTCAGCGTATCTATCACTCCTCCCAATTTAGTGTCATCTGCAAACTTGCTGAGGATGCAGTCTACACCGTCCTCCAGATCATTAATGAAAATATTGAACTAAACCGGCCTCAGGACCGACCCTTGGGGCACTCTGCTTGATACCGGCAGCCACCTAGACATGGAGCCATTGGTCACTACCCATTGAGACTTTTGCTTGTTAACAGGAGCAAGGTCAAAGAGGGGTGCCTCACTTCCAGTTGCTGATACTACTGAGGGGTCAAGGTGAGTCATTTTACCCATGGTACTGGCTATTTGATGCACCAGCTCCTCTATTCAGCTGCTCCTCTACTGAGCTTCTGATCAACCAATTACCCTGTGACTAGACTCATTGGCTGATCAAAAATGAAGGTAGCACCATGTGGCTGGTAGATGAAGAGGCTCATGGCAGCTCTTGCCCTGTTTCAGAAATTTTATGGCCAGAAGGGACCATTAAAATAACCTGGTTGGACCTTCTGTATATCACAGGCCATAACTCTTGGTTGAGCTACAGCATATCTTTTAGAACAAGATCCAATCTTGAATTAAAGGCTTCAAGTGATGGAGAATCCTCCACATCTCTTTACTTTTCTGTTAACATATACACCTTATTTCCAGTTTTAATTTGTCTAACTTCAACTTCCAGCCATTGGATTTTATGCTTTGTTAGCTAGATTACAGAGCTCTTTTCTCATGCAGGTACTTATAGACCATGACCAAGTCACCTTTCAACCTTTCTCTGTGATAAATTATATAGATTTGAATTTCTTAATACTCTACTGCAAAGCAGATTACCAGCCTTTGTGGCTCTTTTCTGAACCCTCTCCATTTTTTCAAAGTCTATTTGCAAGCATTGGCACCAGAAAGAATATAGCATTCAAAAATGGTCTCACTAATCCCATTGGTAGTAGCCTGGTTGGCCTCTTCTATCCTCAGAGTCACATATTTGTCCACAACCAACCCCAAAATAACAGAATCTACAGCCAAAGTATTCCCGTGGTTATTTTATGTTTTCAAATTAACCATGGGTGAGTGCACTGCAAACTATGAATAACGTGACTTTCAGGAAAAATCTCCATGCTAAATTGTCAAATTTAATAAGTGGCTTACATTTTGAAAAATATCTTTCAAAGAAAAAAGTGAGTTTCTAGCCCTCTTTAAAAATGAAAAGATTCGTTATGCTAAACTTTGAAAGATCAAAAAAAATATCTGGGGACTCTCTATCAGAGACCCCTCAAATCATCATTGCCTCTGTGTGGAGAATCCACAAATGCAAGATTCATAATCAACACTGTTAAACTAAATGTTAGAAAAAAAGCTTGTAAAATGTTCTGATAGGATTAGACTATTTAATTTATTATTATTATTTATTATTTATTATTATTTATTATATTAATATTCCCATATTTAAGCAATGATAGTGCTTCTCTACAGTACATAAGCAGACAAATAGCATTTAACTCAGTAAATGATTAGGTTGTTGATTGAGTCACTTATTGATTTATTCACCATTTAACCCTGGTTTTTCTTTGCAGAAAATATGATTATAATTATTACCTCTCCATTAAAAAATGTATTTCTGTGGCTGGGAATGCTGCCATCCATTTAAAGAACTCCTTTCACTGTAAACAATTGTTGCTTATCACAAATTTAAGGTGAAGGAAAATTCATTGATTCAGATTCCAAGGCCAGAAGGGGCCATTGTGATCATCTCTTCTGACCGCCTGCACAATAGAGGCTATAGAACTTCCTCAAAATAATTCCTAAAGTATACTTTTTAGAAAAACACCCTGCCTTGATTTAAGAATTGTCAGTGAGGGAGAATCCACCATGACCCCTGAAAATTGTTCCAGTGGTTAACTACCCTTACTGCTAGAAACTTATGCCTTATTTCCAGTCTGAATTTGTCTAGCTTCAACTTCCTGTCATTGGATTGTGTTGTATCTTTCTCTGCTAGATTTAAGAGTCCATTATTAAATATTTGTTCTCCATGTAGGTACTTATAGGCTGAAATCAAGTCACCCTTTAACCTTCTTTTAGTTAAGCTAAAGAGACAGAAAGAGCTCAGTCACCAGATGGCACGTTTTCTAATGCTTTAATCATTCTTGTGACTCTTCTCTGAACCCTCTCCAATTTGTCAAAGTCCTTCTTGAATTGTGGAAACCAGAACTGGGCAGTATTCCAGCCATGGTCACACCAGTGCCAACTACAGAGGTAATATAATCTCTCCACTCCTAATCAAAATTCCCCTATTAATGCATCTAACAATCACATTAGCTTTTTTTTGCCACAGCATAGTATTGGGAGCTCATGTTCAACTGATTACTCACCATGTCCGCAAAATCTTTAACGAAGTCACTGAGTACCAGGATAGAATCCCCCATTCTGCAAGTATGGCCTACATTCTTTGTTCCTAGAGTTATACATTAGTCATATTAAAATGCACATTGTTTGGTTGTACCCAGTTTACCAAGCGATCCAGATCTCTCTGTATTAATATTCTGTCCTCTTCATTATTTACCACTCCTAAGTTTTGTGTCATCTGCAAACTATGAATGGTTATTTTATGTTTTCATCCAGGTCATTGATAAAATGTTAAATAACATAGGGCCAAAAATTGATCTTTCTGAGTTTCCACTAGAAACACACCTGCTTGATGATGATTCCTTGTTTACAGTAAAATTTGAAGCTTATTTGATAGCCAGCCACATCCATGTAATGGGTTCCATATTAATTTTATATTGTTCTAGGTCTTTAATTAAAATGTTGTGCGGTACTAAGTCAAATGCCTGACAGAAAGCTAAGTATATTTTATCAGCACTATTACCTTTTTCAACTAAACTTGTAATCTCATCAAAAAAGATATTCAGTTATTTTGACAGGATCTCTTTTGTATAAAACCATGCTGATTGGCATTCATTACATTGCTGTCCTTTATTTTTTTATTAATAAAGTCCCATTCTTAGATATCTACATTGCTAATGACTAGGTTAGCCCATTCTTGATTTTTGATATTACCATTATTGGTTGTATTCTTGCATATGTATTATCATTACAATATCATTACAATATCGTCTGCAAAGTCAAGATGATTGATAATTTGCCCTGATATCATGCAGCTTCCACAAATGTTAGGAAGTTGGACAAGATGTTTTCTAAGTGTAAAACACTCTGTCGACTCACCATTGACTCTTACTGCATGCCAAGCTATGTTACACAGACTCTGCAGTATTTGAATGAGCTTGCTGCTAAAAATGTAATACTTGAATACTTTCCACATAGTCTCTCTGTTAATGGAGTCAAATGCTTTCATAAAGTCAATGAATGTGCTAAACTTTGAACTCCGTGTCTCTCCAACAATTGATGAAAAACAAATCACAGAATCATAGAATATCAGGGTTGGAAGGAACCTCAGGTCATCTAGTCCAACCCCCTGCTCAAAGCAGGACCAAATATCTGATCTACAGTGTCCTGTCAAAAGCCCCAGACAGGATTTCATCTGCTCTTCTTTTCATGCTACAAAATACCTTGCTAGGAATTCTTATAAGACTTATTACTTGGTAGTTATTGCAATCCATTGGGTCACCTTTCTTAAAGAGTGGCACAATATGAGTATTATAGACTCATAGATTTTAAGACCAGAAGGGAACATCATGATCCTCTAGTCTGACTTCCTTCACATTGTAGGCCACAGAACCTGACCCATCCACTACTGCAACGGATCCATAATCTGTGTCTGAGTTACTGGAGTTCTCAGGTCATGAATTAAAGATTTAAAGTTATAGAGAATCCACTATTTACTGTAGTTCAGATCAGCAAGTGACCTGTGCCCCATGCTGCAGAGGAAGGTCTGAGCATTGCTAGTTTTCAGGGGCTTCATCCTTTTTCCAAATGAGGTAAAATAGTGTGCAAAGGAATATGACCATGCCTCTTCCTCTCAGTTTTAACATGTCAGGCTCTATACTGTCTGGACCAGGTGCCTTGTTGCTTTTCAGGGACCTGATTGTGACTTCAATTTCCACATATGTGTTCTTCATTATTGCCTTCACAATTGATGGCCTCAAGGACAGCTGCAACAACTTGACTACTCATCTTCAAAATATTCTCTCCATCTTTTGGGCTTTTGATCTTTATTTACTATATAGATCCCATGAACATTTCACAGCTGATTTGTTATAGATGTTAACTTCTTTGATAGTAATCTAACTTTCTACAAAACTTTCATGCATTGCATTTTTAAAGTGTATTTCAAGCTCTTTGCCTTTTCTGTCAAACCTGTCTTTCTTAGCCTTTGTAATCATTCTTTTTAGTTCTTTGGCGAGCTGTCTATATTTGTTTTTTTGCTCAGGGCAATCTTCAACTTTCAGATGTTCTCGATACACTTCCTCTTTTGTTTTTGATAGATTTTCAATCTCTGATGTCAACCAATCTTTCATTTTTAGATATGATCTCATCCCTAGAACCTCCTTGCTTGGGGTATGAATGATGTCTCTCACTTCTGCCCAGAATTGTTCTATTGTTGTCTTCCCTAGAAGAGAGAACAAATTAGCCACAGATGGTATTCTGAAAGGTTACTGTAGTGTATGTATTAGTCAAAATTTCGATACTATAGACTCTCTTGTCTTTTTTGTAAAATTTGAAGTATTAAGTCTGAACCTGGCCAGTACAAATACTGCCCAATGGTCTATGTATGAATTACACTTTTGTAGATCACGCAATCTAGTACACTTGTTTTCAAGCATTGTCTCAGTAAAATGAAGTCAGTCATGTTTTTTGTAGTACTATTGTTAGAATTCTATGTTTCTTTATGGACTTGCGTGGGCTGAAATGCTGTGTTTGTTATGAACAAGTCATTGATAGCAGAGAACTGAAGCAATCTATGGCCTTTCTCACTTTTTGATCCTATTCTTTCTTTTTCCCATGATGTTCTTCCAGTCTGTGTTATCATAATGGTATTAAATTATTATGGGGATGTTTGTACATAACTTAATGAAGATTTGTGCTATAAACCATTGACTTTGTCTATCTGGTGAGGAGACAATTATTTCCTAAAGCATTCTTCATCCAAAGAACAAACAAAATATTCTATACAAAGATACCTACCATTAGAACTTTGGTAACAGAACACATTTTTTTACTTCATGACATTTTATGTGAGAAAATGTCTCCATCCTGTTTCTGGTGATTTTGCACACTGAAATACTATTTCTTCTGGGAAACTTCAAGACAGTTTATGTGTTTTGCAATTTTGAGCAAAATCTCCAAAAGTAGAAATTAGGAAAAGTTAGTGACCATCACTGAACCTCAGTTTTCAATTTATTGCCATAAATGTTCAAAGCTAACATCACAAGAAAAGGGACTAGAAGTGCACTTTTAAAATGATCAGTTGAGGTTTCTATCTAGCCAAGCATTTATATGACTTCCCTCACTTGATTTTGGAGTGCTTTACAATCATTCAGGAATTTATCCTCACAAAACTCCTGAGTTAGGGGAGTGTTATCGCCATTTTGAAGACAAGGAACCAAGGCACAAGAAGTTTATGACAAAGTGGGAAACTGAACCCCATTCTTTTGAGTTCTAATTCAGCACTTTAACCACAAGAGTTCCTTCCTCCCTCACTTTACATTTTTATCTTCCCCAAATCAAGTGAGAAGGGGAGTGGAGGCCAAAGGCTTCATGGGCCTCAAAAAGCAGTTCTGGTAGGAATGTGTCTGTTCAGTCTTGGGCTGTTGTCTCCACTGACTGTCTCTTTCTTTTACCTTTTCCTCCTGCTCTAAATTTTTCAGATGGAGGCTTTAGGGTCAGGTTGGGAACTGTTGCTTTCTTGTCCATATTTTAAGTTTACCTGCCTCACAGGGAGACACTGTCATTCTTCTAGAAAAGCATCCAATCCTAACAATAGCTGCAGCAGTAGTTTTCAAATCACATTGGACCACATTCTGCCAGCTTAATTGACATTGAGTAGTCCATTCTGTCATTAGTCCCACTGAAATAGAGGGAACTCCTCATGGAGCAAGGTATGGTATTATTCCATGTAAGTGCAGGAGAATTTGGCCAGGTGAGTTTCAGCTTTTCTCCATCTACACGAAGGCACTTCTGAAGATGACAAATTTTCCATTGTGGGGCTATATTTAAGACTCAGCTGGGAATACTAAATATAATGCAGACCAGAGAAAGAAACAGAAGACTAGTCAATGACATTGTTGTTCATTTGTGCCTTTTTTTTTGTTTTCTTGTTTCTTTGCCAAGCAAAAGAGCTTTTAGGGTTGAGATGTAGCTGTATGAAGTATAATGAATGGGGTGCAAGTTTAATAAACTGTTAAATAACTGAAATAAATAAGGGTAGACACACGTAACCAATCAGCTAGTGCTTGTTAGAATATACAGTACTGTTAATTATACACAAATAAAATGGTATCTTTAATATTTTGAAAATCTTGTGGAGACCATTTGGGATACATTTTCATCCTTTCAAAGTTCTTTTGAATAGTGTAGGAAAATATAAAGACGTAAAAAAACCCATGCAACATCTCTCGTTAATCCAATGACAGGACTTGTTGTTCAGTCAGCACTTTATCCACTCCCTTGCAGTGGACCAAGTTGGGAAGGGCTGGATATGGAGGTCCACACTCTTACTACATGCCACCTTTTCTTGTGCTGTTTTCTGTAGTTTCCCTGGCCTTGTGGTTGTGTTTGTTCTTTGACCATTGTCAGGTGAAACCCTGGCCACACTGAAGTCAACAGCAATACCCCCATTTATTTCTATAGGGCCTGGATTTTTCTTTGGTGTTTATCTTACCTTGTCTGTGTCCCCTCCCCGCTCTACTCTTGCGGGATCGCCCCCTCCAATGAGCCCTGTAACTAGAGCATATAAACTGAGAACTCCATGTGCTCAAGACTGAACTGAGCGCAGGAAGCTATAGAATCTTACGTGTGACCAATGTCTGGACCAGCCACCTGGAAAGAATTCTTCCCCATCTTAGGGTTAAGAGGATAACAAGAAGTGGTGAGATTTCATCTCAAAGATTGTATCTCTCCTTCTATTTTTTAACGTAAATATCTGTAGGTTATCTTCCTGAGTTTACACTCTCCAGTGAGACTTCTAGTAACCATATTTTACATTTTAACTCCTTTATAAGTCCAATCAAATTGGCGAGAGATATTGAAAATTATTGTTTTTAAGCAATTGCTTTTAGTATTCTAACCTAGTCCCTTTTGAACCAATCTAGTCAAAGACATGTAACCTTAATTTGGGGCTGAAGTGTTCTGTGTTTATTGTCAGGCCATATATGAATTATCTGTGAAAGTTAGAGCAAAATCAGTCAAAATCATTCTTGGGTTATGTGATGGCAGGGAATAATATTTATTTTCCCATACATTCTCTTCAGAAATGTTGCACTCACACCTAACTAACTAAATAAAAAACTGAAGCTAGAAACTTGACATTGGGCTTGATATTTTTTTTAAAGCTACCACTAAACCTAAAAGAAAGCCAAGTTGGAAAATGAAGTCTATTATAAATATTTAAAGTTGGCAATTTTTCACATTTATGTGATAATTTTTCTTTTATTTTCTTTTAGACAGTTTCAGAATGCAATTGTTAAGCATGCTGTACTTCAGTGCAAAAGCTCCCCAAGTAAAATATCTCCATTTCTAGGAACTTACATGCTCAGTTAAGAATGGCTTTGGAAAGGGCACCTCTGCCAGAGCCATCCTCTAATGAAGCGTCTTTAAATCATCCATCCTTAAGAGAGCCGCACTTGTTAAGCATGACTGAAATGAGGACACACTACTTAGATACTTGTGCGAGAGTCAATAGGGTCAGGATCTTGTGGAGATTTTAAATTCTGTAGAGAAAAGTGTTTCCAAGCTGAGAAATGTTTGGCACATGCATGATATTAAATCACTTTTAAAAGATCTGAGGAGTGTGGAGCTGGGCAAAAAAATGGGTAGGGTGTTTCTTGAACATTTTTCATTTTCCAAAAATAATTTTGAACAAAAAATGTGACCAGCTGTAGTAAAAATGACCAGCTGAACTACTGGCTCATTGCTAGTGGGAATCCATCTCAGCTTCCTTTTCTCCTTTCCATCACTGGGACCAGCTGGGATTCATCTTCTTCTGCTAGTCCTGGGACAAATGCCCCCACACTGCTTGAGTTGTTCTATCTGCTGCCCTGCTTATTATGCCACGGCATGGAGTTGGTTGTTTCAGCTAGTCAACTCTGCTGCTGCCTGAACTGAGCCTGAGAAGTGAGCAGGGAAGCAAGCAAATCTGCACTCCGCTCATGCTGCCTGCTCTGAGGCTAGAGCAGGTGAGCTCTGGAGCAGAGGGAGTTTTGTGTGAGTGCTGAATTTTGACGCTACATTGTTTTGAACTAGTTTGAAATCTGGCAAATGAGTTTCCCCCTCCTCCGTTCTAAGCTGTGTTTGAGAAATGCGCTTATTAGTCATTCAAAAAATGGAGGGATGATGGTCTTGATTATAGGCCTATTTAAATAATTAAATGGTTTGCAAAGATATATGCCAAGAATTTAGCAACAAGGCCTGAAAGATTTATTGGCAAATTAATGCATGGGGACCAACTTCTATTCATGCAGCATAGAATATTTGCAGACTGTGTATTGAAGGTTTTTATTTGAATGCAAATAGCTAGTGATATTGAGGCCCCAGTGTTTGTAAATTCTGCCAACCCCCCAAAAAGTGTAACACAAGTGAGGAGGAATATCTAAGTAAATGTAAACTCCAGTTGCTTTTTGAGGAAGTTTCTTTGACAGAACTGTTCTTTCTTTTGTCTCCTAAAAGCAGCAGCTTGTACCAGAGAGTATATCTGTGTAGTCTCCTCTGTACAGAGTATATGTGTCTGTGCATGCAAAATGGGAGTGCCATCTTTCTTTTCTCTTGGCACACTCTAATGATTAACTGCCCAAATTGGGGAGGATGCAAAAGTCCAATTCACAAACTACTGAGCACCTCCTGCAACCATGCTGAGCATCCTCAATCCCCATTGGCTTCACTGGAAATGAAGGACATTTGGCAACTTGCACAATTTGGCCTATACTCAACCACGAGATCTGTTTTGCTCCCATGCCATGCAGCTAACTTTGAGAGTGAACACCCTGCACAACACAATAAAGAACTGAATAGATTTTTGCCTACAAAATTGGAAAAATCAATTACAAATTCTCAGTCTGTGCCCGAAGGATTTGGCTTGATCTTAAAGATGGTGGTGGCATATTTAGTGTACATAACTACCTCTACTGCAAGGAATCAAATTAAAAAATGCTTTCGTTAGAATCTTCCTGAGACTCAATGGAGGGGGGAGAAATAAACCAATATGATGAAAATTTTTATACTTATGACCTGTCTGTAGAACAGTCATACAGTAAAAATATGCAGTTTATTTAAATCTGTTGCTACTCCTTTTCTGAGATTTGCAATTCACCCTACACTATGCACATTTCCTCTTCTATTCCATACAAAAGGCAGTGTCTTCATAGTAACTCCCTCGTCACATTGCATTGCTGTTAACCTGTCCATAATCAGTGAATCATCTTCAGAAAACACATCTCATGATACAAAGGATTCTTTTCATTCATGTTTCCATTCTTTTGTTTTTCAAGGGACTTTCTGTTGTTAAAAGAAGAAGATATATATTTTTTTCCTTTGTTAACAGTCAGTTTTTAGCAAAAGTAATTTACACGAACCATTTATTGTGTATTCTCAATGTGTCTGCAGAACTGTTAGCACTCTGCTGAATTGTGGGATTAGGGGAAGCTTCTCTTTCAGATTTTCAAAACTATGGGCCTGATAATGTAAATGATCTTACTCATGTCAATACATGATCCTTACTAACTTCAACTTCCAGCCATTGAATCTTGTCAGACCTTTGTCAGTAAGGTTGAACTCCCTGCTAAACCCCTAATCAAATATTTTTTCCATGTGTAGTTAACCAGACATAGTGATAAATCTTCTCTTTGATAAGATGAAAAGGTTGAGCAGCCTAAGCCTGTTTGTAAGGCTTGTTTTCCAGCCACTGGATCATTTTTGTGGCCCTCCCTTGAACTTCCTCTAGTACAGTGGTTCCCAAACTTTAACAGCCCGTGAACCCCTTTCACTAAATTGTGAAATCTCATGAACCCTGTCCTAAAAATGCATATTTCCAGGGATTTAAGTTTAAATTTCCTCCACACTCCGCACTCCGTGGGGCTCCTGCTGCTTGACCCCGTTGACAGTTCCGGTCAGCTGAGCTCCACTGAGCTTGGGCTGCAGGTCCTGCTGACCGCTGGGGCTCAGGCTGCCAGCCCCAACTGCCCGGCCCCGCTCTCCCTGGGGCTTGGGCTGCCAGCCCCGCACAGAGTGCTGGGGTTCGGGCAGCCGACTCCCCCGCTGATGGGGGCAGGGCTCGGGCTGCCAGCCCCAACTGCCCTGCCCCGCTCTCCCTGGGGCTGGGCTGTCTGCCCTGCAACCAGGTCCCACCTGCTGCCTCCAGTGCCCGCGGTCCTCTGGCTGCCATTAGTGAAATTTTTCTGGTGAACCCCCTGTAATGTTTTGCAAACCCCCAGGGGTTTGCGAACCCCAGTTTGGGAACCACTGCTCTAGTATTACCTCATCCTTCTTGAAGTGTAGACAACAGAACTGGACACAGTATTCTAGATGTGGTCTCAACAATGCTGTTTACAAAGGCAAGGCCAATTCCCTACTTCTATTTGATATTCTCCTTTTTATACATCCAAGGATCTCATTTTTGCCACAGCATTGCACTGAGAGCTCATGTTGAGGTGGTTATCTATGATGACCCCCTAAGCCCGTCTTTGAATCACTGGTTTCCAAGACAATTTCCCATCCTGTAAGGATAATCTGAATTCTTGGTTGCCAGATGTATTACTTTGCATCTGGCTGTATTAAAATACATTTTGTTGGACTGTGATCATCTAACCTGCTGACTCAGAGATCACTCTGTGACAGTAATTTGTCCTCCTCATTATTTACTATTCCAGTAATCTTAGTGTCATCTGAAAACGTAACCAGAAAAGATTTTATATCATCATCTAGATCAGTGGTTCCCAGACTTGTTCCGCCGCTTCTGCAGGGAAAGCCCTTGGAGGGCCAGCCGGTTTGTTTACCTCCCGCGTCTGCAGGTTCAGCCGATCGTGGCTCCCAGTGGCCGCGGTTCACTGCTCCAGGCCAATGGGAGCTACTGGAAGTGGCGGCCAGTAAGTCCCCCGGCTCGCGCCACTTCCAGCAGCTCCCATTGGCCTGGAGCAGCGAACCGCAGCCACTGGGAGCCGCGATCGGCTGAACCTGTGGATGCGGCAGGTAAACAAACCGGCCGGCCCGCCAGGGACTTTCCCTGCACAAGCAGTGGAACAAGTTTGGGAACCACTGATCTAGATCATTGAATAGCTATAAACAAAGAACTGATCCCTGGTAGATCCCACTGGAAATGTCCCCACTCATTGATGACTCCTCATTGCCTACTACATTTTGAGATCTGTCAATAAGCCAGTTTTTAATACATCTTATGTGTGCCCTGTTAATTACATATAATGCAAGTTTTTTTTTTAAAAAAATGCAAATGTCATGTGGTATTAAGTCAAATTTCTTGGAGAAATCCAAATGTACTATACACAATTGATAATGGCAATTATCAACCAGACTTGTAATCCTGTCTTAAATTTTTTTTTAAAAAAGATCTTTGTTTGACATGATCTACCTTTCATGAAACCATGTTGATAGGGCACTCTCCTATAATGTAGGAAACCCAAGTTAAAATCCCTGCTTTGACTATTTAGTTATGCATACACCGTATGCTTGAACAGTAGAAGCTGGGAAAGTCCCATCCCAGAATATCCCATAGCCTCTGGTCAAGGACACTCTTCTCCAATATGGGACACCCAAGTACAAATCTGTTCTCTACATTAGGGAGGAATCCAAACTGAGTCTTCCACATCCCAGGTGACGGTCATAACACTGAACTAAAACAAATAAGGTAGGAGGCTTCTCATTCTCCAGCCATTTTGTGACTCTAGTCCTCCTTGGCTTTTGTCAAAAGGCCTGAAATTGAAACAAAATGTGAGCCAGGTCAAAATGAAATGTTTCATTCTGACATTACTAAAACATTTCAATGTTTTCAGTTCAGTCAAAACTATTCAGCGAACTCAATCAGAATTTATGAATAGTTTTCATTGACCTGAAACTGAAATACCAAAAACACTTCATCCAGCACTACGCATCACTTCCACCTCCTCCTCCTCTGGTTGTTAATCTAGTCATTTAAAAACATCCAGAAACAAAGTGACTTAGGTGGAATGAAATGTTTGGTTCAACCTGAAACAGCCTTGTTCAATTCACTGAAATTTTTCAGAATTTTCCTATTTGGTTTGACCCAAATAGATTTTTTTTCTTTTTTCCTTGGAACTGCCAATGAACTAAAAGAATTGATTATTCACCAGCTCTACTCTTGGGTGTAAATCTGGGCCTATTGATCTGAAAACATTTAACTTTAGCAGATGTTGTCAGACATCCTCCTTGGTTATCATAGAATATCAGTGTTGGAAGGGACCTCAGGAGGTCATCTAGTCCAACACCCTGCTCAAAGCAGGACCAATCCCCAATTTTTGCCCCAGATCCCTAAATGGCCCCCTCAAGGATTGAACTCAACCCTGGGTTTAGCAGGCCAATGCTCAAACCACTGAGTTATCCCTCCCCCCGATACAAGAGACTTTTAGCTAGTCTATCCTATGTGAGAAAAAAACAACATCCAGGAGAGCACTCTGCCACACAACTAAAGCAGGAGCAGGGAGGGAGGAAAAAGATCCTGAATCTAACCTGCCCAAATTAACATAATCAAAGTGGTAGCGGTAATACATAATGTTGGGATATACATACAAATGTAATTAGTTATAAATTTAAGGGTTTTAATAAACATTAAATAGGTGATAGTTTGAAGCAGGTTCATTAGAAATCCAGAATGGCCACCACAATGATTTTACTTCTGAAAAACAAAATGGAGGTCTTAGAATAAATTGACCAATAGAGGACAGGTAGACTGGACTGAAATTAAGATCACTTCAAATACCTGAAGGGAGGGGTCAGCCAGGTAAAAGTACAGGTTCTCAAAGAGGTCCAGCTTGATTTACAGATAGGTTTAGCAACTAGGATTGGTCCATACAAACAATCAATCAGAAAAGACTAAAACTGATTGGCTGAACTAGAATTGAAAGAGCAACCAATCAGAAAGGGCCAAAAGTTGTATATAAGGCAGAGAGCTGACAGGCTTCACTCAGTGTGAGTGGAAGATGTTGGTGTGAGTGAGCAGTGAGAAGGTCATCAGAAAAAAAATCATCTAAAAGAGCTGAAAAATCACAAGAAGTCAGAAGAAGGCAGAGCAGTGAGGACAAGGGAGAACAAAAGGATGATAACAGAGGCAGTGAAGACTGCAGGAGAAAGTAGGCATGATGATTTTACTCTAAAAACTATAAAATGCATGTGTGGGTATGAATGAGTTACTAAAGCTGGATGTCTGTGTATGTCTGTTATTATGTGTATAGTTTAAATGTTTAAGACCTTGCTGTCAGCATTCAGCATGTAACTGGCCATTGCATGCAGAATGTAATCACTTACAACTAGTTGTAACTGTAGAACGTTACAATTCTGGACACGTTAATATGCATCTAATATATCTGTGTTAATAGAGTTTATACCTTTGAATTGATGTTGTGTATTCTTTTAATATATGCTTTTGAGATGTATTGGATTGTTGGTGGTTTTATTATGATTTAGATTTATTGTATTAGGGAATATTACATTTAAATAAATTAGGGCTGTCAAGTGATTAAAAAATTATCATGCTGTTAAATAACAATAGAATAGCATTTATTTTAAATATTTTTGGATGTTTACTACATTTTCAAATATATTAATTTCAATTACAACACAGAATACAACGTGTACCGTGCTCACTTTATATTTATTTTTATTACAAATATTTGCACTGTAAAAAACAAATTGTATTTTTCAATTCACATCATACAAGTACTGTACTGCAATCTCTTTATCATGAAAGTTGAACTTACAAATATAGAATTATGTACAAAAAAACTTAAGTCAAAAATAAAACAATGTGAAACTTTAGCGCCTATAAGTCCACTCACTCCTACTTCTTGGTCTGCCAGTCACTCAGACAAACAAAGTTGGTTACAATTTGCAGGAAACAATGCTGCCTGCTTCTTGTTTACAATGTCACCTGAAAGTGAGAACAGGCATTCATCTGGCACTGTTGTAGCTGGCGTTACAAGATATTTACATGCCAGATGCACTAAAGATTCATATGTCCCTTCATGCTTCAAACACCAATCCAGAGGACATGTGTCCATGCTGATGATGGGTTCTATTAAATAACAATCCAATGCAGTGCAGACTGACGCATGTTCATTTTCATCATCTGAGTCAGTCAGATGCCACCAGCAGAAGGTGGATTTTCTTTTTTGGTGGTTTGGGTTCTGTAGTTTCCACATCAGAGTGTTGCTCTTTTAAGACTTCTAAAAGCGTGCTTCACACCTCACGCCTCTCAGATTTTGGACGGCACTTCAGATTCTTAAACCTTGGGTCGAGTGCTGTAGCTATTTTTAGAAATCTCACATCGGTACCCTCTTTGCGTTTTGTCAAATCTGCTGTGAAAGTGTTCTTAAAACGAACAACATGTGCTGGGTCATCATCCAAGACTGCTATAACATGAAATATATGCAGAATGCTGGTAAAACAGAACAGGAGACATACAATTCTCCCCCACAAGGAGTACAGTCACAAATTTAATTGATGCTTTATTTTTTTAACAAGCATCATCAGCATGGAAGCATATCCTCTGGCATGGTGGCCCAAGCATGAAGGGACATATGAATTTTTAGCATATCTGGCTCGTAAATACCTTGCAACGCTGGCTACAAAAGTTCCATGCAAAAGCCTGTTCTCACTTTCAGGTGACATTGTAAATAAGAAGCAGGCAGCAGTATCTCCTGTCAACGTAAACAAACTTGTTTGTCTTAGCGATTGGCAGAATAAGAAGTAGGATGAGTGGAATTGTAGGCTCTAAAGTTCTACACTGTTTTGTTTTTGAGTGCGGTTATGTAATAAAAAAAATCTGCATTTGTAAGTTACACTTTCATGATAAAGAGATTGCACTTGAATACTTGTATAAGGTGAACTGAAAAATACTATTTCTTTGGTTTATCATTTTTACAGTGCATATATTTGTAATAAGAATAATTATATATAGTGAGCATGTTGTACTTTGTATTCTGTGTTGTAGTTTAAATCAATATTGAAAATATAGAAAAGCATCCAAAATATTTAATAAATTTCAATTGGTATTAATCTATTAATCACGATTAATTTGAGTTAATCGTGTGAGTTAACTGCGATTAATTGACAGCCCTAAAATAAATGTCATTTTGTTTTTGAAGCAATTACTGCCTAAGTGTCAGTCCTCTGAACGGAGGATTGTATCTGTGGCCTCCCAAGGGTTAACAGAACTGGTCTGTTCTGGGGAGTTCTCTGAGGGTTAGAGACAAACACCTGGTAAAACCTGGGCAATTTCTCTAGGGCAGGCCCCCTCATGTTACCCACTGAAATTGGCCAAATTGACAATTGGTTTACGGATATAGGTGGGCCATTATTTGGGTGTCTTGGGCCTTAATTTTGGGATAACAGTTACAGATGATAAACTTTCTGTTCCATCCACAACATCATATGAGATGGATACATCCTCCTGCTTTATTCCAAATAGAGAAAAAATATCAATTGACTAGATAGAGAGAAATATCTATTGAACATTTCTTCTCTCTTTTCTGGTTCACTATTTATAATGAAAAAATAAAAAGCTCTTCATGTAGCATCAGTGCTTCCTCAAATCAAATTTTGCTCATCTCATGTTTCATTTTGACCCTTTGCCTTCATTGTCTCTCAGGTCTAATTTTGACTGACTGCCCCCTTGAAGTTCTCACTGGATAGGAGTTGGTTGGCACCCGCAGGAAGAAACATGGTCTGCTCATCTACTCAGGCTGAGCTACTACTAGAAGATCCCATTTTCTACAGCCTATGCCAATGAGTTGCCTCCCCCTGGACTCCCTGTTCAGCCTTCTTCTGCTTCAACAAGGAGACCCTAAAGTTGCTCAGTTGCTGTATAGCTGGGGGAAATGTGCTCCCTTAGTTGTGCTCCCCTATACAGCCATATGAGTGGCCCAAAATGTAGGGCCAACCTCTTTTTTTTCAGTAGTGGCATTTCTGTTGGTGATGACTCCGGGACAAATTCTACAGACTTATTCACAGAACATTTTGCTCAGAGTAAATATTCCTCAGTGTAAGCAAGTAGTGCAGAATCAGGCCTATAATCAGAAAACAAGATGTTGATCCACACGGATAAAATTCCGTATAAGCTCTCACTCTCTTGTGGAATCAGGCTCTTTAATTCTGCTATACAACCAACCAGGCAAAAAGCAAATTTTTCTTCATGACTCTGTTCTTGGCTCTGTAGCCTAAATCAACCCCCTACTGAAAGCCCAAAATGCTTTGTCTCAAAGAATTAGCGTGATGTGCCATTGAAAGTAATTTATTAGTGAATGAAAGGCTCCAAAGGCCATAATTTGTAAGGCAGGATTGCTCATGCTTATAGTCATGAAGAAGTCAAAGTAAATAGTCCTGGTTTTTAGCAGGTACAGCATATTTATCAATAAAATGTAGATTTTACTCCTGTTGGAAGATAAATATCTATCTTTTAGACACATGCATCCATCAACATGGCACAGTTTAGTTGTTATTTAGTTGTTATTATTTCTGAACTTTGAAACTTTTTTTCTTTCTCCTGTTTAATATGCTTGGATGTCTGCAAAATATTATCTACAGTTGTCAAATATAAAAATCTTTAAAAAATCTCTCAAATGATAAATGTTAAAGTATGATATAATCTACAGCATAACCTAGGCCACTCCTCTCTTAATGGTTGGCAAAATATTAAAATAATTTTTATGAGTCACTTGTTCCAGTGGAAAGTTTACATTAGCAGTTATATGAACTAGGAGAGCCAGGGAAATCAGAGATTGACACAAAATGGCAAATAAATCACAGCATAAAAGGTCATTTGGAAAATTTCTGACAGTTTTGAACGCTAGAAGGTCAGAAATCAACAGCACATTGTCCTGTATGGGTATACTGCACCACTACACTCTCTACCTCTCTGCAGACTTTTATCATCTAAAATAATTGCGTGTTCTTTTGAAATCAGACAGCCATTTAAAAATGTATTCACTGTTTCAGTAAGATGAATATAGTGAAAGGTTTATTTTTATTCCAGTTATCCTGTTGAAGCAAACACTACATCCTGACAACCAGCATGCTTCTGTCTATGCCCTTTAAGATAATGGAGGCATAATTGATGATCCTTTGATAAGTTGATAAAAGTCATGTCAAAATATAATACATTTTGAGTAAAACAGCCTATAAATTCAAGGCTAACGTGAGTGTATTGTGTGATGGGAAACAACACTTACTCATATGTTCCCATTGACAGAAGGACTGCAGTGATTGGAATCACACGAAGTGCTAGGGACCTATACTCTGCTACCACTAATGGAAGCACAATAAATATGGATCCTCATTGGAATGTAGGGTCAGGGGGCTTCAGCCTACATAAGGACCCAAATTTCCTGTGCAGTGATAGGCAGGATGTAGCTGGTAGACTTCTGGTCAGACAAAGAAGTGTTGGTTCTGAGGATATAGTGATAAGAGGGTACTGGAGTCTGGGATGTTCATCCAACCGTTGGGTGAATGGATATTCCCATGTGCTGTGAGGACTTGAGAGTTATGCTTTTGTATTGTATGTTAATAAGTTGAAAGGTAGTGGATTAATACCCGGCAGCTGAAGTCCTCTTCCCACAGCAGGAGGAAACTGTGACCAACAGCTGTTAAAAATTGCCCACACTGCTCCATTACTGTGTCTCACTCTTGCTATGGAGGTACCACCTCTAAGTGTGATAGGAGTTCAGTTACCATAAACACTCAGCCCTGGACTTCTCTGCTGAACCTACCAACAAGGGTGCTAGTAAGTGCAAAAAGTAGTGGTGATAGGAAAAATTGCCCATTTAACATAGGCCGCTGCACTGCCACCGGAGGGTACCTATCAACTTGAACTTGTAACTTAAAGGCTCTTTATTTCATAACCAAATACAGTAACCGGCAATTTACAGACATGAATTATACTTCAGCCTTTTGAGACAGGGCTTATTTACATAAAGCTATCTATGGTTTTGGGATATTTGCACAATTCACAGTTTTGATCAGAGCTGATAAGCGAGTGTTTGGCTGTCATCCAACTTGGGAGAAAAATGTCCACATTTTGGTGAGCACTCCCAGTACTATGCTGGACATGGAACAAGAAGGGCTGGAAGGACAGGTACTGCTGCATGAGTCAGGGATTGGTGTCCGTCATGGCATAGAACCATTGTAGAGAGGCATGATCCATGACTAGGGTGAACTGATTGCTGAGAAGGTAATGTCTGATGTCTCATAGCTAAGCCCTCTTTATCGTGGAGTAAGCCTTTTCTCTTGGGAACAATTTGCGCCTTAGGCAGAAGACAGGATGTTCCTCAGCATCGACCACCTGGGACAAGACTGCACTGAACCCAACTTCAGAGGCATCAGTCTGCAGAAGAGATTCCTTGGTACATAAGATGATTCCCTGGTCTCACTGGTGTGAGGTCATGTGATTGGCTAACACTGTTCCCTCTTCTTGCCATCTCAGCCATGAGAATATTCTGGCCAGGATCCTAGGCTG
Source organism: Natator depressus (assembly GCF_965152275.1). Lineage (NCBI taxonomy): Eukaryota > Metazoa > Chordata > Testudines > Cheloniidae > Natator > Natator depressus. The sequence continues at coordinate 296,206,496 of NC_134234.1, forward strand.
CTTACACTGGCCTGGGATTCACCAGGAGGTCAAAGACTTCTACAGCTCCTGTCCTGAGTGCCAGCTCATTGGCCCTGAAGGGTTGGCTAAAGTCCCTCTAGTCCCCTCTCCCAGTGATGGACATGCCTTTTTAAAGAATAGGGATGGATCTGATCAGACCATTAGAAAAGAGTGCAACTGGATATGTACTGGACATACTTGATTATGCCACCAGATATCTGGAGGCAATCACTGCTAAAAAGACTCTTGCAGTAGAACTGCTAAAAGTCTCTCCCAGTGTGCCTAAAGAGATTCTAACTTACCAAGGCACATATTTTACATCCCATCTATTGAAGGAGGTATTGATCTATTCAAAATGAAGACCATACAAACATCTATCACCCACAGACTATTAAGGATTATAGCACAGGCAGGAGCCTCTGCCCAACCACACCTGTATGAGAGATGTCAGACTTGGAGGGAGGACCTTAAAGGGGAAACCTAGAGCAATTGCTGGCAGACCAAAGAGGAGAGCAGACCTCAAGTCTTCATCTGCCAGAGAGAGGATTGGTTAAGACAAGAGCTCCTCAGATGAGTGCTGCCTAGTGACACCTCCCTGAAGGAAAGAAGGGCTTCTGAGGGGACTATTTTTCCATATTAGCCTGTGAGCCTAGCTGGGGCCACTGCTTACCAGGAGTACTCTGCAGGAGGGGAGCCTAACCACACCCATGAGACAATTCATTTGTGTTAATTTTATTTAACAAGCCTGAAAAGAGTAAATTATCCAGGGCTGAGCCAGGGGGCTGAGCCTCTTATGACTTGACTGGGGTGGTGGAACATCCCACCATCACAGAACAGAGGCCTGAGTAAGTGCGGGGGCCCATCCCAAGGCCTGAGGGTGCCCCAGGGAAGGAATCTGGTGAGACTAGTACATGGAAATTATTCCAACAAATGACCAAGAAGCACACAAATAATCCTTACATGGAAGAGTTTAATATAATACTTAGAACTGATTTTTTTTTATACACCAGACCTGGCTGTGGTTGGAAGACAAGACAGGCTTTCTGAAGGCCTCTCAAAAGAATTAATGAACACTTAATCCTGGATTAAGAGAGTACTATATTTAACGGTAGTGTTTATCTTCAAAACTTGTATGCCCTTACTTGACCTTTTACTGTCTTGGATATTACACTTATTTTTGTGCTACGTTTCTAAGGAAAAAATTAGACTGAACTGAAAAAATCAATGCTCTAGAAAATGAAATGTAGGGTACAAACCAACAGTGTGCTAGGAGGGTAAATATAATTATCTGTTATTTTAGGTCTTTTTATTTTTCATATATATGATTCTGTTAAGGATATTATAGTGTTATACCTTTTGCAACAATATTCTTGGATACATGAGTGTAAATGAAACCAGGATTTGGTTTTATATTCTTATGCTGTAGGTTTTGTTGAAGTCATTCAAACCAAAACCAAAACAAAAAATCCAGAAAAGTTCTGTCTGACCCAAGGAAGGGTTGAATTCTTTTTGCATTTCATCTCAAGTGTAACAGGCCAGCATATGGGCATCCCCCCATGGCATAGTCATCTTAGGCTATGTCTCCACTCCCGCGGTAAATCAACCTATGCTACACAATTCCAGCTACGTGAATAACGTAGCTGGAGTCGACGTACCTTAGGACAAGTTACCGCAGGGTCTGCACCACAGGAGCTCGATGGGAGAAACTCTCCCGTCAACTTACCTTACTCTTCTCATTGGGGTAGAGTACAGGGGTCGACTGGAGAGTGATCTGCTGTCGATCTGGTGAGTCTTCACTAGACCTGTTAAATCGACTGCTGGTGGATTGATCTCAGAGCGTCGATCCTGGCTGTAGTGTAGATGTAGCCTTAACGTCTTGCATGCCAATCCCTGACAGCTGCTGTTGGCATGAGGGAAATGGCCGAGTAAAGTATACACCCCACTGATCCTTATGCCTTAAATAGTGTCTGGAGTAACACTATGTCAAAGTTGGACTGAGCTCTTCTTAGTCACTATTATATCCAGCCTTTGCAAGCAGTACATCCTTAGCAATCCTGTTTAAAAAAACAGTGATTTTTTTGTCTTGGGGACTGTATAGTTTTGATATATGTTTTGCTCTGTGATTTGCACTTTCTGAAGAGAATTAAATAAAAACATCTTTGCACATCTCTAGGATTTATTTTTTGACATTTGAATGACTAACCTCTGTGCTGCTACAGACTAAAAACAATCACTTTATTTTCTCAACAGAAAGTTTATGCAGAAAATTAATCCTAACATTCTGTTCTCATTCCTGTGAGAGTAGCTAAAGTCTCTGTACAAATGGAATTAAGTTTGCCAGTAAATTGCTCAGATGTCAGGAGTCAAGGTATAAATATTAGTGAAAGTGAGTTTGTTGTGGACAGTAAGATAATAATTTTTGTAACCCTTTAATTAAGTCCTTCATAAAATGTTATTTGCTTGCCATTAGTCTCAGCCTCTTTTATCTGTGACAACTTGGGATATGTCTCATTAAGAAAAAGGTCATATAAAACTGTTATATAAAATTGTTTTTATTTTAAAAAGGAGAGGGGGAAATGCCCAATATAAAAATAAAGTAGTCACTTATCTGCTATTTTACAGAATTAACAGTTATTGCAACTTCTGCCCTAGAGTTTACTTCTAGAAGCAAGCTTCCACATTTTCAATCTCCTAAACTCTAACAGAATTCTCATTTAGTAGTTCAGCATAGCTTTTAAGGTTATGTCTGCACAGCAAAGAAAAACCGGTGGCTGGCCCATGACAGCCGACTTGAGCTTGCAGGGCTCAGGCTATGAGACTGATTCATTACCGGGTAGACTTCCAGGCTCTGTTTGCAGCCCAGGTTCTAGGACCCTTCAGGTTTTTCTTTACTGTGTAGATGTACCCAATTTGGAAGTAGATGATCCACAATCCCTTCTCAAAAAGGAATTTAAGAAATCTTTTCCATTAAAAGTATAATGTAAAAATGCTTGACAAATAATATTTTATAATTTTACTGCAAATAATGTCTGCAATGAAATCGCCATTCAGATACTGACCTAAATTCCCCCAAAGACCTCAGGCCTAAGGTCGAAGTACCTTCCCAATATAAGATCACCAAGACAGAAGCTGTGCTTGCTTTCCAGGAAGTTTCAGATTCCAAAGAGGACACTCAAGGTAAGCAGCAGCAGCTTCCCAGTTCTTGCATTATGTTTTAACAATTTATATTCTCAAACAGTTTAATTATACTTTGTCTTGTGGAAAGTACAGTTTCCCATGGTTAGACGTATCCTCCTGAGGAAGGTTTTAGCCCCATTATAGAGGAAACAACTTACTTCTACACTGTTATGTCATGATCTGTTTTTTCCACTCTGGAACAATCACTAACCTAGCAAAGGACACTTACATGAAAAATGTGGAGGTTTTTTTTCCTAGCTATTTGAGTTCCTGATGAGTATAAAGGGTTTTAAATGCTAACATTGTATGTATTTTTCATTCTTCAGTAACTCAAAAACTTCCCTGGCTTTTCTTCAAGCTCTCCAGAAAATTTTACCTCCAGACTGACATACAGCATACAAGAAAAGGAGTACTTGTGGCACCTTAGAGACTAACAAATGTATTTGAGCATAAGCTTTCGTGAGCTACAGCTCACTTCATCAGATGCATCCAATGAAGTGAGCTGTAGCTCACGAAAGCTTATGCTCAAATACATTTGTTAGTCTCTAAGGTGCCACAAGTACTCCTGTTCTTTTTGCAAATACAGACTAACGCGGCTGCTACTCTGAAACCATACAGCATACAAAGTTTCAACCTGAAAGGAGGAAATTTCAGAAAGTTATGAGCAACTGAAAACAGAGGTTATAATGGAAGCCCCATGGTAACCTTAACTATATCTTTTGCTATTGAAAAGCTATAATAAAAATGCAGAACACATGCACATATAGACACATCACTCACTATTGTAGTAAACCAGTGCTTGGAGGGCAAAAACAAGGTACACAAAGAGCATCATGTAAGTGCTCTCTCCATGCACAATGGTTGCTGAGTATTTATTGCATAGAGCTATGAAGGAGCAAAGTGTTTATCTGATACTTTATAAGTGCCGTAATTTGAAATAAATCTATTTGCTCTCATTAAACAGAGGATTTATTTACTTCTTGGGGTCAGTTTTTACTATCAGATACATATGTGAAATTCCCATTGATGTCAGTGTCAGCTGTATGTTTGGGCAGAATTTGGCCCTTTTGTCTCATTAAAGAATAGACATAGAACAAATTATGCAAGCATTCCCCCAGGACTTGCAATTGAAACATACTGTGTATATATATATATGAGCATGATGGTACTGTGAAATGATTGGTTTCAGTGTCAATGCATTTTACATACTGCTTGTACCTCAAAGTATACAGCCTTTGGCAGGTTGAAGACATTGTGAAAGTTATTAAGACTTTAACTTATCTTACATTAGTAACATGCTGAATGTACTAGTAAAATAAACTGTATCAATCACAGCTGCATCAAGTGTCACATTTAAATGTTAGGAAAAATCGTGGCCTGGATGCCTAAGAGCAGTTGGCAATAGGATATAGAACTTCTCACTTCTATGCCACCAGTTTGAACACATCCCAGTTAAGGAAAAAGCCCACAAACCCCAGTTTTCTTCATTATGGATCACGTGGACAGTATTTTCCAAAAGAGCAAGATTGTTAATGCCAGTGTCGTAGCTATATTCTAATTTGTTTAAATCATAATCTGCCAAACTCGATTTATTTTGGAGTTTGGATTAGCAATGGTGTACTTGTCCTGCAAAACATGCTGGGGCGGGTTAAAGCCTGGGTGTATATGTGTGTGCGTACCATGTTCCATTCCAGAAGTGGCCTTATTTGTGGTTGAAATGATCCTCGCTCTGAAAAACATCTTGGAGCATGAAAACTGGCAGCAGTGGTGAAGACAAGCCCCGGGTTCTGGATCCAGATGCAGCATGTGATACCCTTTCTTCCTCTAGGTCAGTGGTCACCAACCCCTAGATCGTGATCGACTGGACGATCCTGGAGCCTCTGCCAATTGATCACACTCTCCAGCTGCTAAAAGTCTGGCGGTGCAGTGAGGTTAAGGCAGGCTCCCTGCCTGCCGCAGTCCCACGCCGCTCCCGGAAGCGGTCAGCATGCCCCCGCGGCCCCTGGTGGGGGGCAGGGGTCTCTGCACGCTGCTCCTGCCTGCAAACACCGCCCCTGCAGATCCCATTGGCCAGGAATGGGGAACTGTGGCCAATGGGAACTGCAGGGGGAGCCCATGCCCCGACTCCCAGCCCTAAACCTCCTCCCAGAGACAGCATCCCATGCCCCCTCCTTCATCCCAAGCCCCCTCCTACTCCACAAGTCCATGCCCCAGCCCTGAGTCCCCTCCCGGAGCCATCACCTCATACCCACTCCTGAACTGGAACTCTCTGCCCCAGCCCAGAGCCCCCTCCTGCACCCAAACTCCCTTCCAGGGCTTTCACCCCTCATCCCCTCCTGCACCCTAACCCCCTGCCCCAGGCTCAGCCCGGAGCCCCCTCCCATACTCCAAACCCCTCAGCCCAGAGCCTGCACCCCCTCCCAAACCCCAACCCCTGCCCCAGCCTGGTGAAAGTGAGTGAGGATGGGGGAGAGTGAGTGATTGGTGGGGGGTGGAGTGAGCGGGGCAGGGCTTTGGGGAAGGGGTGGGGCCTCTGGGAAGGGACGGGGTAGATGCTGGGTTGCCCTTAAATTCAAAAAGTGATCTTGTGCATAAAAAGTTTGGAGACCACTGCTCTAGGTAATGCAGCATGAAGAAAAAGGAAGGAAGGGCAAGAGTAAACAGCAACTCCCACCTCCTGAAGGAGAGGGCACATGGAACACTGCCTCAGCTGAGCCTCCTCCTCTAAAGTGTGTCTTCACTGCTCCCACCAAAGCACCACTGTTACTAACACGTATTGGACAGGCTGAAGCACTAAATATTAGGATCTGTGGCCTTTCTTCTCCTTTCACCACCACATCAATTCCATCCTCTGTTCAAGGTTTTTCTGTGGTGCCCAGTAACAGTGATGTACTGAGTTCATCCAAGACACAAGCAAGCATATTTTGTATGCTATTTGTGTTCAGTACTATTTCTCATTACCAACTGCTTCCCATTCTCTGTGGCAGTACCTTCGGAAATGAGAAATTAGTGCTCTGAATACCCAGTTCTGGCAGCTGCATTCTGAGTGTCTGTACTTTGTAGTCCCAGATGAAAAAAATATTCTCTGCTTGATTTCTTGAGACTCTTAGACATAATGGAAGTGCTGAGTTTTAGACTGCACAAAGTCTTCAAGATGCAAAATAAATAAATTATAGGGTTTTTTAAAAAAATACAAAAGATGGTGACTGGAAGCTCTGGGAATTGTAACAACTTGGAGTCCTTCACCTCTGGAACATCTGTCCAGATTCATACGGTCCCTTGGTGTACACCACCCTGCTTTCGAGTGACCTTTCTGACTGAAATGTGGCACAACATTAATTAGTTTCAGGATGGAGCCATATTTAGCCCTTTCTAACTATTGGGAAGCCATAATGTAGAACTGCTCATTTTAGTGGATGAAATAATGTTGGGAAGTGGAACTTCCCAGAGGAACTCCCAAAGGAAAAAAATGAAATGCTATTTTCTCTTTATCAACTTATGGCAGATACATATTTCATCAGCCTGGTGATATAGTAGGTATACGTGAGCCCTGCACAACAGGAGTTCTCCCATTGACTTCAGTGGAGCTAGATGTTCACTTCAAGACTCTTCCCTTACCCATCCCTGTGCAATCAGACAATGTATGACAAAATCAGGCAAAAATTGGTCAATGCCATCTGTTGTCCTACATGCAGTCCATCAGCACTGTGCTTATCTAGACTTGCACTCTTAGTGACATGAATTCAGTGTGAATAGTGATTCCCATGACGTTGGGAGGAAATGAAATGTAGTAATTCTATGGTATGTTAGTTCAATATTTTAAAAGCCAGTAAAGGAATCCGTGACAGAGGACTGAAAAAGAAAGACAAAAGAAGTTGAGAGGTAAGGAGTTAAAAACACTGAGAAGACTGAAGGAGACATAACACTACAGAATAGAGGGAGATATACGCTACTCCTGTCAGATAATGGAAACAGAAAGGCAAAGACTAAATGAAGTGCAAACAAATAAAACCGAAGGACACACAAGCAAGAGAATGATTCAGTAATCTTATACAAAAATAGCATGTACAAAGACTGAAAATTAGGGATAATCCTGCTTGTTTTGGAGTCAATGATAAAACTCCAGAAGAAGGCAGGATCAGACCTTATGTTCATCGGAGAAAGATCTTCTGTGTTTTTAGTGGAGAGAGTTGAAAAAAAAGAGTTTAACTATGAGAGGCACTCTAAAAAGAGATATAGAATAGCAAGATTTCTGAAGAATAAATAAGATCTTGAAATAAAGTTCCGTAGAATTAAAGTTTTATGCCAGCCAACTGTCCTACCTTGTGCATTTATTCTTAGTTCCAGATCATGATGTAACAAATTCTGAAATGTGAACTAGATTTCCGCTCTCCTTTGCCTAGTTCCTTTTCCAAGATGCATTGATAAGGGAAGCTGACTTTCCATTATCTGACAAAAGCAGTGCATATCTGACTAAATGATTTGTCCTGAAATGTGAACCTTTAATTTTATTTGGAGACAACAGGTATTTGTTTCTGAAGGGCTTATGTAAAGGAGCATGAACAAAACTTCATAAGCACTTTCTAACAAGACTAGAGGGTCTTGTTTGTCAATTTGAATTGCTAGCAAATAGCTCAATATAGCTTTAAATTCTGCTCTACAGTATGCCTTGAATGATGCAGTGCAGTGCTGCTCTTTTTCCCCAGGAAACTGAGCCTATCACCTCTGCAGGACTTCAAGTCTTCAGTCACCTGATGTGGGCAAAATTAACCTCAAACTGAGGCCTCCAATGTGCGGGCCAGTGTGCCTTCTGCCAAGCCACAGGGCCAGATGAAAACACTGGAGTTATTAGTAAAAATCTCTGGCAGTCAGGGAACATTGCCATTGCAAGGGTAGCTGTATTATTGCACCTAATGGGTGAAATTAGATGTGCTCTTAGAAAGGATTCAATTTAACTAGAACGGTTCTAAAGCAGTATTCCTCCTGAGTGGCTTTTAAAAGTAGCTTAGGTGAAAAATCATGTTCTGTTTTCTCAGCATGTGAGTCATCTGGATTGTTCTGAAATGTTTCATTTCTACAATATATTTGGACGAGTGCATTGATCAACACTGTCAGAATATTGTGTTGCGAGAAGCCAACATCTGGACAAAAAAAAAGTCATTTTGGGGGGTACTAGCAACTCATTTATAATATTTGGGTGCAAAAGGTCTTTGAAGTATTATAGCATTATAAACTGATAGAAATAACATCTTACAAAAAATTGATACACATAGTGTATTGTGTACCTCTAACTGCAGCCAACAAAGAGTAAAATTTAACCTAGTCATAAGAACCACTTCAGTGTTGATTTTTTTGCTCTTTTGCAGTCCCTGATGTTTTCCTGTCCCACTGAGATGGCTGTTATGTTTGTACACTTCAAAAAGGTGACAAAATAGATTTTTCTTTCTAGAAATGAAGCTTCACTGTTTGTTTGTCTGCAATGTGTTCTTTGGGTAGGAGTAGAAATAGACAATAGAACAAATTCATCTTTGGTGTAACTCTTCTGAAATCTATTACACCAGGACTGAATCTGGCTTAATATGAGTTCAAGGTTCACTGAAACTGAAAATAATAATAAAATTGTGTGGCAAAGTTTGATTTGCAGAGAAAGTTTTATAAACTACAATTTCCTGAATAAGGAATAACGTGGGCCTTCTCTCCTTCCCATCCCTGCTGTCCAGGGCTCACTTGAACCATCTTCCAGCTGAAATAAATAATATTAAATGAACCTGTTTCTCCAATAAATATTTCTGCAATAACACTATATAATGACTTTAATTAGGAGTTGCTTATAAGAATGCTGTCAGTATGAGGCCCTAATGATGCTTGCTCATTTCAGAAGTACTAAAAAGGGCTAAAATAAATTACCTGAAAAAGCAAGAACAGATTGAGGAGAATCTCCATTTGGTGTTGTTCCAAAATTTGTGAAGAAGGAAAAAATGCCGAGGAAAAAACAATCCATAATTCAGTCCTAGGATAAATTCCGAAGTCTCATTGAAAGTCAATGGGACTTAGTTGCCTAAGTTATTTAGGGCAAGATATCCCAGGGTATTTAGGGACCTAAAGATGCAGAGAGTTATCTAGCAGGACTTTCAAAAGTAACTAAGTAGGTTAAGCATCTAACATAGGGATTAGCAACCTTTGGCACACAGCCTATCAGTTTCTTGTTCCTGCATGCAAACTATTTACAAACAGATCATGATTATTAAAATATGTGGCTTTTGGAAATGTATGACAAATAGATTTTTACCAACATATTTGAACTACAAGTGAAGTTTCCACTTAATAAACATAATCCCAAATGAAACACAACAGATATCTTGATATCTTTACAGTAGATATGCTCTAAGAATTATTTTGGGGAAGTTTTATGGCCTGTGTTATATAGGAGGTCAAACTAGATCACCACAACAGTCCCTTCTGGCCTTGGAATTTGCAATTTGCCTTTTCATGCATATAGCATACGACTAGACTTTTCTGAAAGCTGACCTCCATTTTTGCTTTCCAAAACTGTGAGCTCAAGTGGATGCAGTTTTGCACCTGTCACTGCTTGAGGGACATCACAATGAAGTTAAAATATGTTAGAACCTGGTTGTGCCTGAAACTCAAAATCTAAATGACATTAACTGTATCTGCAGTTTTGTGGGCTGGTCTCAAAATCATAGTTAATTGGTACTTTTATCGGTGTTGAAGTCATAGAACCACTGCAGTAAATTCTGCCTTCTGGCTACTAAAAGACACGTAGGACAAGAGTGATGGAGTTGGCAATAGATTTATGAGTACAAACTTGAAGTAGATCACAGCAAAATGATCAATGAAGTATTATATCATTATGAAAACTGAAAATGTAACTACATGGAAATGTGCCCCACTCCTTCCTATACTTTTTTTTTAATTTTGAAGACCAGAGAAAGCTCTAGCCCAATGGTGGGGAGAAAAGGGGTTGTTATTCGTGTGCAGAAAGTAGAGTAGAGAGCACAGCTACAAGTGCACCAAAATTTAGTAGGAGGAGGGCAGCTTGAAGTGAGTTTAGGAGCTATCGTTACAGGTGGACGTTCTGCTTGTTTTGCACATCAGCCCAGAACACTGATGAACTGAGCCAACGGGACTGATTAAGACATATGTTGATTTCGCTGATCAGATCCAATCACCAGACTGAACATAAAAGCAGATATTTTGTAAGAGAGAAAAGCTAAAGGGACATAAGCTGGAGCTCATTAACCTATATTATTCAGACTAAAGGCTATTGTGTACATTAGCTTTACCCATCAGAGAAGCCCTTATTAAAATAAACCTGTGTGATTCACTGAGGTGTATTTTATGGACCTAGCAGGCACAGTACTGAAAGGCATTTTCCTTACTCCTTGTGGCTGCAAGTCTCATGCAAGTTACACTTGGATGGTAGCTACTTATTTTAAATTAGAATTGCTTGAATATTAGTCAAATAACTTAAACAAATTTCACAATACTTTTACCATTCTGTGAATTTTTATTACTATCCACTATAAGGTGGGTGAATAATTCAGAAATGCATTAACCACCCGGGGGAGTTAAAAATATTTTCTTAAAATAAATTTGTGAACTTGTTTTGTCCTGCAACATTTACCCTGCTCTCCTTGAGATTTGGAGTCTATCTTTATGAGAAAAAAGAACTAAACGCAAAGCTCCATAACAGGGGATTTTGTAATTATCTCATCTGGTTCACTCAAACCTATTGAGAAATAATGGCTTCCTATACCTTATAAGTGAATGACTAATGGGAAAATTGAATAGTTTCATATGCTGACCCTTAGTACCTCATATAGTTTTGATTACAGGTAAGATTTCCTGATCAGATTAGACCTAATAGCAGGGTAAGTTATAAACCCTAAATTTTTCCTCTGAATTTTTTATGCATAGGCAGCAAGAAGAATCTTGGATTCTGTAGCAGAGCTGCTCAGTAGTGGGGGAAATGTATTTGCAAACACTTTATTCAACAATTGAGAGAAAAAGGGTCAAGCTATTTATCAATATTTGAGCAGCTAGCTCTACCCTGTGCAGAAAGCATACCCCGAGAAGTCTAACTTCTAATAGCTCTTGTCTAAATTATTAGTGGCTTTAGTTCTGCTTAACATTCCCATGTATATAGATGTATGCAGTAACTGTAAATAGCTGTATACTAAATTGTGCAGAATTATGCCTTGAAGGTATCATAACCATACAGCTAAGGGTAGCCTAGAATGCCTCCTTACCTGTAAGGGGTTAAGAAGCTCAAATAACCTGGTTGGCACCTAAAAGGACCAACAGGGAAAGAAGATACTTTCAAATCTTGGGGGGTGGGGGTGGGGAAGGGAGGTTTTGTTGGTGTGTTCTCTGGGGAAAGCAGAGAAGCATCAGGACAAAAAACTCCTTCTCCTATAAACCATCCTGTACAAGTCTCTGACATTACAAAAAGAGTAAGTAAATAAGGCAAGGCACGTTAGATTACCTTTTGTTTTCAACTTGTGAATTTTCCCTTTGCTAGAGGGAGGTTTATTCCTCTGTTTTTTGTAACTTTAAAGTTTTGCCTAGAGGGGAATCCTCTGTGTTTTGAATCTGATTACCCTGTAAAGTGTATACCATCCTGATTTTACAGAGCTGATTCTTATACCTTTTCTTTAAATAAAATTATTCTTTTAATAACCTGATTGATTTTTCACTGGTTTTAAGATCCAAGGGTTTGGGTCTGTGTTCACCTGTACTAAGTGGTGAGGATATTATTCTCAAGCCTTCCCCAGGAAAGGGGCTGTAGGGCTTGGGGAAATATTTTGGGGGAATAGGACTCCAAATGGTCCTTTCCCTGGTTCTTTGTCTAAATCACTTGGTGGAGGCAGCATACTGTTCAAGGACAAGGCAAAATTTGTGCCTTCAGAAAGTTTTTAACTTAAGTTGGTAAAAATAAGCTTACGGGGTCTTTCATGCACGTCTCCACATCTGTACCCCAGAGTTCAGAGTGGGGAAGGAACTCTGACAGAAGGTTATTTGGAGCTCTCAATTAACTTTAAATTTGGTGGTATAATTGCAATTATCTTGGGCTCTGACTCTATCATACTTTTGGAAAAGTCCTGAAAAGACAACTGATCTCCGGTCAGTGCCTTCATAAAGGAATAGGTTGAAGTCCTGGAAGAGGAGAGTAATAGTAGAGTGTTTACATAATTTTCCAGCTAGCCCAGTTTCCAAAAGGCATGGCAGATGAGAGAGTGAATCAGAAATATTCAGAGAATGTTATTTTCCCCAGGATGTTTTGACTTTTTAAAAAAAAATAGAGAAAAAATAATATTGTTTTAAAGCGAGGGTTTCTGTGCTAAAAATAAATAAATAAAATCACATTCTCTTTTCACTATGCCCCTTAAAGAAAGAAATGTATTGTGAACTGTTTTGGGATAGCAGTTGTGTCCATTTCAAAGGCATACTGTTCAGTGTATGGCTAATTCATCTACCCTCTGAACCTTCAAAATACTTAAGTGTTTCCCAGCGGTAAGCACAAGTGATCTTGCTGACTTAGAGTTACTTGTAGGGTTACAGCTGAGCACACGCTTAGTGCTCTGTAGGATCAGAGCACTAGTGAACTGCAGAGAGATTCTGATGAGGCAGAGGTGGGCAAATTACAGCCCGCGGGCCACATCCGGCCCGAGGCACTGTCCTACCCGGCCCCTGAGCTCCTGGTCGGGGAGGTTAGCCCCCGGCCCCTCCCCCGCATACAGCGGTCTGGGCGGTGGGGCTGCATGCTCCTGCAGGGCAGAGCAGCAGCATGTCTAGCTCTGGCCGAGTGGTGCGGCTGCCAGATATGCTGCTTTGAGCAGCATGGTAAGGGGGCAGGAAGCGGGAGGGTTGGGAAAGGGGGTCCTGGGGGACAGTCAGGGGACAGGGAGCAGGGGGCAGTAGGATGGCGTGGAGGTTCGGGGTGGGGGCAGTCAGGGGATGGGGAACAGGGGGCAGTTGAATAGGGCAGAGGTTCGGGGGGGGCAGGGGATGGGGAGTTAGATAGGGGTTGGGGTCCTGGGGGCAGTTAGGGGCGGGGGTCCCGGAAGGGGGTGGTCAGGGGACAAGGAGCTGGAGAGTTGGATGGGTGGGAGGTTCTGAGGGGGGCAGTCAGGGGGCGGGAAGTGGGAGGGGGCGGATAGGGGGTGGGGGCCAGGCTGTTTGGGGAGGCACAGCCTTCCCTACCTGGCCCTCCATAGAGTTTCACACCCTGATGTGGCCCATGGGCCAGAAAGTTTGCCTACCCGTGTGATGAGGCAACAAAGTCTGGCTCAGTGGCCTATAAAAGACTGGTAACTTGATAGGACCTTGGAGGTAGGAAAGAGGCAAAGTAAATGAAATGGCCCTGGCTGAATATGAAAGGGAAATGGGAGAAATTAGAGAAATCAGAGAATAGCTTAAATAATATATGCAATGGTTAACTATAATAAGTGATAGAAGTTTAAAAAAATAAAGCAGTTGAAGAACAATGTAAGACTAGACTGGGAGTAAGTATAAAGCAGTGATGGAATAGCTGTGCAATCTGATTTCATTCATGTTTTCTATTTGCTCTTGTGCTCTTTGTTCTGGCTCTCATTCTTTGCTTGTCATATCATCTATGCAATTTCAAGACCTGGCCTCTTTTGCAACTGTCTCCAAAATAGTAGGAAGTCCTTTCAGGGGTAGATCAAGGTCCAGTGTGCTTCAGCAGCAGCAGTGGGAACTACAAATCGTGGACTACAAACTGCTACATGTTTGGGAAACTTCCTGGTTCCTGACAAGATGTACCCTCTGCCCTACCAGCAGGAGGTCTCAGCACTGACTGAAGCTGGAAGCAGGAGGCAAGCAAGTGGAGAGGAGGCTGCTGGACTGTAATCGTGTTCTGTTTCCTTACAGAATAAAACTTCGTTCCCGGTGGTTTCTCTGAGTGGGTCTGATCTGAGGTGAATACACTAATACACAACACAGAGGAGCCTCAGGCCCAAAGTTATATAAAAATCCACAAGGCAGACTTACCCTATTTTAGACAATCTCATACTGGGACAGTGAACAGGAGGGATGGTTACATGTACAATCTCCACACCAGAGAAGTTCTGAGTAATTTTAAAAACAGAGTCTAAAGATTCCTTGGCCTAGTTAGTTTTGATCCAATTCTGTGTGATCTCTTGTTTGGTTTGTTGGTATAGTGCAGAACTTTGATATTATAAAAGTGAACAGTGTATTATAAATCAATTAATGACATTTGTTTCTTGGCAAACAAGAAGAGAAAAGATGAGTTACAAAACTACAGTACATTAATATATATAAAATGCCTGGGAAAGAGGGTTTGTTGGGATCAGCCTGAAAGCCAAAAACAAATTTGAGATCAATGTTCAGTGATGTATGGAAAAAGCTGCCTGTTGGATAACAGTGAGGAGCTGATGAAGCCACATGACCCAGGGGGAAAAGCTTAATTTTAGTAAACTTTCATGGGCAAGGAAGCTAGAGGTTGTGAGAAAAGGAAGGTCTGCAAGTGCCTTTGGAGCAAGCAAGATTCGTTATAAGCTATTTAAGAAGTGCCCTACAGCTCTTCGGGTCTTAATGTGTTCGAGAAGTACAGAAAAGTCTTCTGTAATAGAAAATAAGTTTACTACGTTTTGTGCACTTCTATTCCTCAAAACGTTTGGAATGAAAAATATTAAACTTGGCAAGTAATTAAGCCTTAATGCACGCGATTTTTATATTGAATGGTCTTAAGCACAGAACAGTTCTTTCACAATAGTTTGTAAGGCAATTTGTGTATTTGGCTGCATAATTACAAGGTACACTAAGGCCTTGTCTACATGACAAAATTAGGTCAAATGTATAGAAGTTGGTTTTGTAGAAAACGTTCTTATACAGTCGATTGTGTGTGTCCCCACACAAATGCTCTAAGTGAATGTAGTCGGCGGAGTGTGTCTACAGTACTGAGGCAACCGTCGACTTCCAGAGCGTTGCACTGTGCGTAGCTATCCCACAGTTCCCACAGTCTCCACTGCACATTTGAATTCTGGATAGAAATCCCAGTGCCTGATGGGGCTAAAACATTGTCGCAGGTGGTTCTGGGTACATATCGTCAGGCCCCCCTTCCCTCCCTCCTTCCGTGAAAGCAACGGCAGACAATCGTTTTGCCCTTTTTTTGAGTTACCTGTGCAGACGCCATATCATGGCAAGCATGGAGCCCGCTCAGCTAACCGTCTCCATATGTCTCCTGAGTGCTGGCAGACACGGTACTGCATTGCTACAGAGCAGCAGTTTATTGCCTTTTGGCAGCAGACAGTGCAGTATGACTGGTAGCCGTTGTCAGCGTAGTCCAGGGTGCTCTTTTAACCGACCTCGATGAGGTCAGGGGCGCCTGGGCAAACATGGGAGTGACTCAGCCAGGTCATTTCCCTTTTAAGTTTCGTTTCATGGTGATTCAGTCCTACCGGCAGTGCACTGTGTTTTAATCTGCAGCCAGCAGAAGATGATGGCCAGCAGTCATACTGCACCGTCTTCTGCCAAGCACCCAGGAGATGACGATGACTAGCGGTCGTACTGCACTGTCTGCTGCCAGCAAGATGTATAAAGATAGATAAAGTGGATCAAAATAAGAAATAGACCAGATTTGTTTTGTATTCTTTTTCTCCTCCCTCCCTCCGTGAAATCAATGGCCTGCTAAAGCCAGTTTTGAGCTCTATCCTTGAGGTTTTGAGTTCTATCCTTGAGAGGGCCATTCTGTTTCTCACAAAGCCACCCCCTTTGTTGATTTTAATTCCCTGTAAGCCAACCCTGTAAGTTATGTTGTCAGTTGCCCCTCCCTCTGCCAGAGCAACGGCAAACAATCATTTCACACCCTTTTCCCTGGATTGCCCGAGCAGGAGCAGACGCCATAGCACAGCAAGCTTGGAGCCCGTTCAGCTCACCACAGCAGTTATGACCATTGTAAACACTTCGCGCATTATCGTGCAGTGTATGCAGAACCAGCACCTGAAAAACCAGGTGAGGAGGCAACATACTTTTCTCTAAAACCGCGTTCGCCCGCAATTTGGAGATCATGGTGTTAATGGGGCAGGCTCATGCCATGGAATGCTGATTCTGGGCCTGGGAAACAAGCACAGAGTGGTGGGACTGCATAGTGTTGCAGGTCTCGGATGCTTCCCAGTGACTCCGAAACTTTCGCATGCGTAAGGGCACTTTCATGGAACTTTGTGACTTTCCCCTGCCCTGAAGCGCAAGAATACAAAGATGAGAGCATCCCTCACAGTTCAGAAGCGAGTGGAAATAGCCCTGTGGAAGCTTGCAACGCCAGACAGCTACCGGTCAGTCGGTAATCAATTTGGAGGCAAATCTACTGTGGGGGTTGCTGTGATGCAAGTAGCCAATGCAATCATTGAGCTGCTGCTATCAAAGGTAGTGACTCTGGGAAATGTGCAGGTCATACTAGATGGCTTTACTGCAATGGGATTCCCTAACTGTGGTTGGGCTATAGACGGAACGCATATCCCTATCTTGGGACCGAACCACCAGGGAAGCCAGTACATAAACCACAAAGGGTACTTTTCAATGGTGCTGCAAGCACTGGTGGATCACAAGGGACGTTTCACCAACATCAACGTGCGATGGCTGGGAAAGGTTCATGACGCTCGCATCTTCAGGAACTCTGGTCTGTTTAAACGGCTGCAGGAAGGGATTTACTTCCCAGACTAGAAAATAACTGTTGGGGATGTTGAAATGCCTATAGTTATCCTTGGGGACCCAGCCTACCTCTTAATGCCCTGGCTCGTGAAGCCATACACAGGCACCCTGGACAGTACTAAGGAGCTGTTCAACTATAGGCTGAGCAAGTGCAGAATGGTGGTAGAGTGTGCATTCGGACGTTTAAAGGGTCACTGGCGCAGTTTACTGACTCGCTCAGACTTCAGCAAAACCAATATTCCCGTTGTTATTGCTGCTTGTTGTGTGCTCCACAATCTCTGTGAGAGTAAGGGGGAGACATTTATGGTGGGGTGGGAGGTTGATGCAAATTGCCTGGCCACTGAATACACGCAGCCAGACACCAGAGCAGATAGAAGAGCACAGCAGGAAGCGGTCAGCATCAGAGAAGCTTTGAAAACCAGTTTCATGACTGGCCAGGGTACTGTGTGACACTTCTGTTTGTTTCTCCTTGATGAAAACCCACCCCCTTGGTTGACTCTAATTCCCTGTAAGCCTCCCGCCCTCCTGCCTTCGATCACAGCTTGCTCGCAAAGGAAAAATAGTGACTATCATTTAAAAAACATGTAGTCTTTATTAATTGATTATAAAAATAGGGAAATAACTCACAAGATAGACCAGATGGGGTGTGGGAGGAGGGTAGGAGGGAAGGAAAAGGCCACTTCAAAACTTGTTGAATGCCAGCCTTCTGTTGCTTGGGCAGTCCACTGGGGTGGAGTGGTTGGGTGCCCGGAGCCTCCCCCAACCCACGTTCTTGGGCATCTGGGTGAGGAGGCTATGGAACTTGGGGAGGATGGAGGGCAGTTAAGCAGGGGCTGCAGTGGCAGTCTGTGATCCTGCTGCCATTCATGAACCTCCACCAGATGCCAGAGCACGTCGGTTTGATCCTGCAGTAGCCCCAGCATTTCCTCATACCTCCTCTGATCTTCCTGCTGCCACCTCTCCTCACGTTCATCGGCCACCGTCCTGTACTCTGCTATTGTGTCCCTCCACACAGCTCTGTCAGTGCCGGACGACTGCATGAGCTCAGAGAACATTTCATTCCGCGTGCGTTTTTTTCGCCACCTTATCTCAGATAGCCTTTGGGACGGAAGAGGGAGGCTTGAAACATTTGCAGCTGCTGGAGGAAAAAAAGGGAGTGAAGTATTTAAAAAGATGCATTTTACAGAACAATGGCTATACTCTTTCACAGTGAACAACACTATTCACATTACATAGCACATGTGATTTTGGTACTAGGTCGCATTTTGCATCTTATATTGAGTGCCTGCAGCTTTGGTGTTAGAGATCACACATGCAGGGCCGGGCAACAGAATTCGGCTTGCAGGCAGCCATGGTAAGCCATAGTCTTTCGGCTTCTACAACCTTCATAACAGCAGCCCCCTCCTTTCCCATACCAAGCAAAGCCCGTTAAGTTGGCCATTTAATGCTGCAGATTTCCTGTTAACATGCAGCAGCAGAAACCAAACTAATCCCCTCCCCCCATCCAATTCTCTGGGATGATCGCTTTTCCCCTCCCCCCACCACCTGGGTGGTATCAGAGAAGATCCCTGCTAGCCAAACGCGAACAGCTCAGCGCCAATGGCCCCCCCTCCCACTGCGTGGCTAACTGCGGGGAGGATTTCTTTTCAGCCACAGGCAAATAGCCCTGTAGGAACGGGCACCTCTGAATGTCCCCTTAATTAAATTCCCCTATTTCAACCAGGTTACCATGAATGATATCACTCTCCTGAGGATAACACAGAGAGATAAAGAACGGATGTTGCTTGAATGCCAGCAAACACCGTGACCATATGCTGCCAGGCTTTGTCATGCAATGATACCAGATTACTTGCTACTAGCATGGCATGGTAAAGTGTCCTACCATGGAGGACGGAATAAGGCTGCTCTCCCCAGAAACTTTCTGCAAAGGCTTTTAGAGTACCTCCAGGAGAGCTTCATGGAGATGTCCCTGGAGGATTTCCTCTCCATCCCCAGACACGTTAACAGACTTTTCCAGTAGCAGTACTGGCCACGAATGCATCCCAAGTCCTCAGGGCTACTTAATCATTAAAAAATGCTTGTTTTTATAACATGTATTATATTTTAAAAGGTACACTCACCAGAGGTCCCTTCTCTGGCTTTGTTGGGTTGGGAGGGTATTTCAGTCAGAGTGATAAAAAGATCCTGGCTGTTGGGGAGAATGGTGTGCTATGTGCTCTCCCCAAGCTCATCCTCCTCATCATCATCTTCCCCATCTGCAAAATCCTCAGGCATGGCGGAGAGTACCCCATCATCGGAGTCCATGGACAGGGGTGGGGTAGTGGTGGCGGCCCCCCCTAGAATTGCATGGAGCTCAGTGTAGAAGTGGCATGTCTGGGAATCTGTCCCAGAGCGTCTGTTTGATTCTTTGGTTTTCTGGTACGCTTGTCTGAGCTCCTTAAGTTTCACACGGCACTGTGTTGCCTCCCTGATGGAGCCTCTGTCCCTCATGGCCTCGGAGATTTTTTGAAATGTTTTGGCATTTCGTCTTTTGGAACGTAGTTCTGATAGCACGGATTCCTATCCCCATACAGTGATCAGATCCAGTACTTCCCATTCGGTTCATGCTGGAACTCTTTTTCGATTCTGGGACTGCATGGTCACCTGTGCTGATGAGCTCACCTGGCCAAACAGTAAATGAGATTCAAAAGTTCCCGGGGCTTTTCATGTACACCTGGCCAGTGCATCCGAGTTCAGAGTTGTCATAAATATAAAGGGAAGGGTAAACCCCTTTAAAATCCCTCTTGGCCAGAGAAAAAATCCTCTTACCTGTAAAGGGTTAAGAAGCTAAAGGTAACCTCGCTGGCACCTGACCAAAATGACCAATGAGGAGACAAGATACTTTCAAAAGCTGGGAGGAGGGAGAAAAACAAAGGGTCTGTGTCTGTCTGTGTGATGCTTTTGCCGGGGACAGAACAGGACTGGAGTCTTAGAACTTAGTAAGTAATCTAGCTAGGTATGTGTTAGATTATGATTTCTTTAAATGGCTGAGAAAATAGCTGTGCTGAATAGAATGAATATTCCTGTCTGTGTGTCTTTTTTGTAACTTAAGGTTTTGCCTAGAGGGATTCTCTATGTTTTGAATCTAATTACCCTGTAAGGTATTTACCATCCTGATTTTACAGAGATGATTCTTTTTTACTTCTATTAAAAGTCTTCTTGTAAGGAAACTGAATGCTTTTTCATTGTTCTAAGATCCAAGGGTTTGGGTCTGTGGTCACCTATGCAAATTGGTGAGGATTTTTACCAAACCTTCCCCAGGAAGTGGGGTGCAAGGGTTGGGAGGATTTTGGGGGGAAAGACGTGTCCAAACTACGTTTTCTCAGGAACCCAGATAAAGTTGGGTGGTGGCAGTGGAAGTCCAAGGGTAAAATAGTTTGTACCTTAGGGAAGTTTTAACCTAAGCTGGTAAAAGTAAGCTTAGGAGGTTTTCATGCAGGTCCCCACATCTGTATCCTAGAGTTCAGAGTGGGGAAGGAACCTTGACAAGAGTGCTGTCCAGAGCGGTCACAATGGGATAGCTCCCAGAGGCCAATACCTTCGAATTGCGCCCACACTAACCCTAATTCGAAATGGTGATGTCGATTTCAGTGCTAATCCCCTCATTGGGGAGCAGTACAGAAATCGGTTTTAAGAGCCCTTTATGTCAAAAAAATGGCTTCGTTGTGTGGACAGGTGCAGGGTTAATTCGGATTTAACGCTGCTAAATCTGACATGAACTTGTAGTTCATGAACAGGCCTAAGAAGGTTTCAAGTTTAGCTTTGTTTCTTTAACAAATCTGGCTAGATGGTACTGGAGAAGATTCTAGGTAGAAACCCACTACTAAAACAAAGACTGCATACCAAAGCTTTAAAAATATTGTGTTCCTTTTTCTAATAGTTTCTAGTTCTGCATCAGAAGAAATGAGTTTCTGTGATTCTTTATTATTAGTTAATGCATATTTAAAGACTGCTTGATTATGTATTCGTCCATGAAAGTGAGCTAATTCTAGAGGAACTGTTCTGGACTCTCAACAAAATGACACTTTACTGCATTGCTAATAATTATTACCCATGTATTGGAGAGGTTTAAATGGTTCTGCAGGATAAGAGGTATTAAAACTTATAACATAGGTATATAATAAGAGATGGTGAACTGGTTCTTATACAATAAGAACCACAATGGGGCTTTGCCCAAACTTTGATTCTAAAAAAATCCAAACATTTTATATATTTGGAAGAGTCTAGATAAATACTCCCTCCCTAAACCTTTTGTAGGCCTCTGTGATAGGGTTCTTGGAGGGCCAGGTAGCCTAGTGGTTGGCACACCTGACTTCCAGCACCCTGTTTCCCTGACAGAGATGCCTCATCCCTTAAGAAGGTGTGGTGGAGAATCCAGACCCTTCCTCTCCACTAGTTCCCAGCCCAGGGCCCCATGTGAAGCAACACCAGCAGGGTCCTCCTGGCAGAGATTTTAAAGTCCACTGCCCTGGGCTATTTCCTACATCTCTCTCTTTAGTTTGGGTATGGCCCCTATAGTCCAAGCAGTCTGTAGTGGCTCACTTGAAGTAGCACTCCCTCGTGGACCTTTTGTAGTATCCTGCTATAGCCATGGGCTTTCTGGGCAGGGGTGGATGTAAGATCAGAGAGGCCTAGCCCCACAATGTCTCTATAGTTAAATTACAGTTTGCTCACTGCTGGGTGCTCCTCAGTCTCAGAACAGTGCTTCTTCCCTGGTGATTGTCCTGGCTGTTGGGCTCCAAGTAATGCTCCCCTCATATAGGGAGGCAGCGAGCTCCTGTGTCTTCACCAGTCTGCCCTGAATTGAGCCAGATTCTCTCCTTTTCTTCCCCCTCCAGGCCTGGCATTGGCTTCTGTATAACACAGTGGGACTAGCCAGGCTCTATTCATGCTGGTATGAGGTTTCTCTGTGTCATCACAGCCTCTTATTCTTTGCTGACATGAGGATCCAAAGTTGATCTCCCAGTCACTGCTAGATTGCCTGCTACTTTGAAATCTAACAAATTCTGGGGCTTGCCTGGAATTGGGGGCCAGAGGATATGCATTCTGGGGCATCTTTGACCCAAAGAAGTCCTAAAGCACCTAATGTTTGATTAGACCAGATGTCAGCCAGAGCCCATAGAGGACAGTGCCTTGTAACCATTTGGTCCTTAGTTATGACACACTTTGTATGAGTTTACCTTTAAGATTTTCACTTCTCATTTGAATTTCCAAGATATAAATTTAATTTTTCTGTGGATCTTTTATATAATGATGGCCTTGGAATCTGTGAATCAATGAAAACATGGTCACATTAAATCTACTGGTCCCCGCCCTTCTGGCCTTAGACACTATGAACTTATGAAATTAAATCATAGAATCATAGAATCATAGAATATCACGGTTGGAAGGGACCTCAGGAGGTCATCTAGTCCAACCACCTGCTCAAAGCAGGACCAATCCCCAATCAAATCATCCCAGCCAAGGCTTTGTCAAGCCTGACCTTAAAAACTTCCAAGGACGGAGATTCTACCACCTCCCTAGGTAACGCATTCCAGTGTTTCACCACCCTCCTAGTGAAAAAGTTTTTCCTAATATCCAACCTAAACCTCCCCCACTGCAACTTGAGACCATTACTCCTTGTCCTGTCCTCTTCTACCACTGAGAATAGTGTAGAACCATCCTCTCTGGAACCACCTCTCAGGTAGTTGAAAGCAGCTATCAAATCCCCCCTCATTCTTCTCTTCCGCAGACTAAACAATCCCAGTTCCCTCAGCCTCTCCTCATAAGTCATGTGTTCCAGACCCCTAATCATTTTTGTTGCCCTTCGCTGGACTCTCTCCAATTTATCCACATCCTTCTTGTAGTGTGGGGCCCAAAACTGGACACAGTACTCCAGATGAGGCCTCACCAATGTCGAATAGAGGGGAACGATCACGTCCCTCTATCTGCTCGCTGTGCCCCTACTTATACATCCCAAAATGCCATTGGCCTTCTTGGCAACAAGGGCACACTGCTGACTCATATCCAGCTTCTCGTCCACTGTAACCCCTAGGTCCTTTTCCGCAGAACTGCTGCCTAGCCATTCGGTCCCTAGTCTGTAGCTGTGCATTGGGTTCTTCCGTCCTAAGTGCAGGACCCTGCACTTATCCTTATTGAACCTCATCAGATTTCTTTTGGCCTAATCCTCCAATTTGTCTAGGTCCCTCTGTATCCTATCTCTGCCCTCCAGCATATCTACCACTCCTCCCAGTTTAGTATCATCCGCAAATTTGCTGAGAGTGCAATCCACACCATCCTCCAGATCATTTATGAAGATATTGAACAAAACCGGCCCCAGGACCGACCCCTGGGGCACTCCACTTGACACCGGCTGCCAACTAGAAATGGAGCCATTGATCACCACCTGTTGAGCCCGACAATCTAGCCAACTTTCTACCCACCTTATAGTACATTCATCCAGCCCATACTTCTTTAACTTGCTGACAAGAATACTGTGGGAGACCGTGTCAAAAGCTTTGCTAAAGTCAAGAAACAATACATCCACTGCTTTCCCTTCATCCACAGAATCAGTAATCTCATCATAGAAGGCGATCAGATTAGTCAGGCATGACCTTCCCTTAGTGAATCCATGCTGACTGTTCCTGATCACTTTCCTCTCCTCTAAGTGCTTCAGGATTGATTCCTTGAGGACCTGCTCCATGATTTTTCCGGGGACTGAGGTGAGGCTGACTGGCCTGTAGTTCCCAGGATCCTCCTTCTTCCCTTTTTTAAAGATTGGCACTACATTCGCCTTTTTCCAGTCATCTGGGACTTCCTCCGTTTGCCACGAGTTTTCAAAGATAATAGCCAATGGCTCTGCAATCACATCCGCCAATTCCTTTAGCACTCTCGGATGCAACTCGTCCGGCCCCATGGACTTGTGCACGTCCAGCTTTTCTAAATAGTCCCTAACCACCTCTTTCTCCACAGAGGGCTGGCCATCTACTCCCCATGTTGCGATGCCCAGCGCAGCAGACTGGGAGCTGTCCTTGTTAGTGAAGACAGAGGCAAAAAAAGCATTGAGCACATTAGCTTTTTCCACATCCTCTGTCACTAGGTTGCCTCCCTCATTCAGTAAGGGGCCCACACTTTCCTTGGCTTTCTTCTTGTTGCCAACATACCTGAAGAAACCCTTCTTGTTACTCCTGACATTTCTTGCTAGCTGCAGCTCCAGGTGCGATTTGGTCCTCCTGATTTCATTCCTACATGCCCGAGCAATATTTTTATACTCTTCCCTGGTCATATGTCCAACCTTCCACTTCTTGTAAGCTTCTTTTTTATGTTTAAGATCCGCTAGGATTTCACCATTAAGCCAAGCTGGTCGCCTGCTATATTTACTATTCTTTCGACTCATCGGGATGGTTTGTCCCTGTAACCTCAACAGGGATTCCTTGAAATACAGCCAGCTCTCCTGGACTCCTTTCCCCTTCATGTTCATCCCCCAGGGGATCCTACCCATCCGCTCCCTGAGGGAGTCGAAGTCTGCTTTCCTGAAGTCCAGGGTCCGTATCCTGCTGCTTACCTTTCTTCCCTGTGTCAGGATCCTGAACTCGACCATCTCATGTTCACTGCCTCCCAGATTCCCATCCACTTTTGCTTCATACCTTCATTCATGCTGAATTAAGTGTTGCTTACTGAACTTATTTAAAACGATCTCAATATTTGAAAACTTTGTAGCTATGGTCTTCTAGCAACGAGACTTCTTCAGACTTAGCCTTGTCATTTCAAGGGACCTTGTCTCAAGATCCTTAATTCTCTATATAGTTTCTCAATTAATCCTCTAATTTCATGTACAATTTTATTTCTTAAGAATGTTTTTTATTTTGTATAATGTCTATAGGTACATTCCATTAAATGTAAACTAGATCACAGAAAAGTTCCTCTTTTATGCAAATTTAATAGGAGTCTGTATTGACTAAGTTAGCTGTTTCTCAGCCTGTAAATTCGCTTCTGAGAATCACAGAAAACAACTTGAGTTTGCTGTATTAGAATCAGGTCTACAATGCTTTGAGATGCAGAACACTGTTAATAAAATATATAAATTCATGGGTCTTATCATACACAGTCTCTTCCTTGAAGAGCTTACCATCTAAAAAGACAAACTGATAAAAGGAGGGGGCAAAATATAGAAGTAGAGCGGCAATTGGTATGTCTTGACAGTACAAAGTCTGTTCAGAAACAGATTATTCCCAATTACCCTTGCTATTGTTCAAAATGTACTGATATGAGACTACTGTGTGATGTAGGTTTTAAAAAATATTAAATTAGCATGAATTAATTCAACTGTCATTTTCACAAGCATGATAATTCACAACAAGTATGGAAACATTATCATCCCAGTCAAATTGGGAAATATTTCATAGCACCTTCAAGACAATGATTACTCATTATCCTATGAAAATTGAGAAGAATGCAACAACAATTTGGCATCACAACATGCTTTGAGTCCCTATTTTCCATTGTTACATTTCAGCAGTAGATCAAGCTGATAGTTTTGTTCCTAAAATTTAAAAATTGGCAAGTGTTTAAAAGTAGACTGTGTGGCGATAAGGTAAACTATAGAATGGTAAAAGAACAGTAAAAATTCCTATACAAACTCAGGCAGTGAACTTCAGTTCTGACTTAAAATAAATCTGTGATCAGAATCCTTGGGGCCTTCTTGAACAGAGTAACAATTGTATTGCAATATCTGAACTTGTGTGACTACTTTTTGCAATTTGCATTGTGGATTCTTTTTCTCTCATACTACTACACAATGTGTTGTACAGATTGCCATTTGCCTTCACTGTGTGTATATATCTTATGTATTAGCATCTTTATCCTGACATGCAACTTTTACATAGCTATGCAGCAATTAGGATCTCACTCTGAATTATTGCTGATTTTCCCAGAATTAATGGCTTAATTATCTGCATCTGACAAGTATGCTATCTAGTTATCTCCTAACCAGGAATGGCCCTAAACCAAATGCCATCTAAGATCTAAGACGGGCTCCACCTAATGAAGAGAGGGAAGAGCATCTTCGCGAGCAGGCTGGCTAACCTAGTGAGGAGGGCTTTAAACTAGGTTCACCAGGGGAAGGAGACCAAAGCCCTGAGGGAAGTGGGGAAGTGGGATACTGGAAGGAATCACGAGCAGGAGGGGAGGGCTCCTGCCTCATACTGAGAAAGAGGGATGATCAGCAAGTTATCTCAAGTGCCTATACACAAATGCAAGAAGCCTGGGAAACAAGCAGGGAGAACTGGAAGTCCTGGCACAGTCAAGGAATTATGATGTGATTGGAATAACAGAGACTTGGTGGGATAACTCACATGACTGGAGTAGTGTTATGGATGGATATAAACTGTTCAGGAAGGACAGGCAGGGCAGAAAAGGTGGGGGAGTTGCATTGTATGTAAGGGAGCAGTCTGACTGCTCAGAGCTCAAGTGTGAAACTGCAGAAAAACCTGAGAGTCTCTGGATTAAGTTTAGAAGTGTGAGCAACAAGGGTGATGTCGTGGTGGGAATCTGTTATAGACCACCGGATCAGGGGGATGAGGTGGACGAGGCTTTCTTCCGGCAACTCACAGAAGTTATTAGATTGCAGGCCCTGGTTCTCATGGGAGACTTCAATCACGCTGATATCTGCTGGGAGAGCAATACAGCGGTGCACAGACAATCCAGGAAGTTTTTGGAAAGTGTAGGGGACAATTTCCTGGTGCAAGTGCTGGAGGAACCAACTAGGGGCAGAGCTCTTCCTGACCTGCTGCTCACAAACTGGGAAGAATTAGTAGGGGAAGCAAAAGTGGATGGGAACCTGGGAGGCAGTGACCATGAGATGGTCGAGTTCAGGATCCTGACACAGGGAAGAAAGGAGAGCAGCAGAATACGGACCCTGGACTTCAGAAAAGCAGACTTTGACTCCCTCAGAGAACTGATGGGCAGGATCCCCTGGGAGAATAACATGAGGGGGAAAGGAGTCTGGGAGAGCTGGCTGTATTTTAAAGAATCCTTATTAAGGTTACAGGGACAAACCATCCCGATGTGTAAAAAGAATAGTAAATATGGCAGGCGACCAGCTTGGCTTAACAGTGAAATTCCTGCTGATTTAAACACAAAAAAGAAGCTTACAAGAAGTGGAAGATTGGACAAATGACCAGGGAAGAGTATAAAAATATTGCTCGGGGATGCAGGAGTGAAATCAGGAAGGCCAAATCACACCTGGAGTTGCAGCTAGCAAGAGATTTAAGAGTAACAAGAAGGGTTTCTTCAGGTATGTTAGCAACAAAAAGAAAGTCAAGGAAAGTGTGGGCCCCTTACTGAATGAGGGAGGCAACCTAGTGACAGAGGATGTGGAAGAAGTTAATGTACTCAATGCTTTTTTTGCCTCTGTCTTCATGAACAAGGTCAGCTCCCAGACTACTGCACTGGGCAGCACAGCATGGGGAGGAGGTGACCAGCCCTCTGTGGAGAAATAAGTGGTTCGGGACTATTTAGAAAAGCTGGACGAGCACAAGTCCATGGGGCCCGATGCCCTGCATCCGAGAGTGCTAAAGGAGTTGGCGAATGTGATTGCAGAGCCATTGGCCATTATCTTTGAAAACTCATGGCGATCGGGGGAAGTCCTGGATGCCTGGAAAAAGGCTAATGTAGTGCCCATCTTTTAAAAAGGGAAGAAGGAGGATCCGGGGAACTACAGGCCAGTCAGCCTCACCTCAGTCCCTGGAAAAATCATGGAGCAGGTCCTCAAGGAATCAATTCTGAAGCACTTAGAGGAGAGGAAAGTGATCAGGAACAGTCAGCATGGATTCACCAAGGGCAAGTCATGCCTGACTAATCTAGTTGCCTTCTCTGATGAGATAACTGGCTCTGTGGATGAGGGGAAAGCAGTGGACGTGTTGTTCCTTGACTTTAGCAAAGCTTTTGACACGGTCTCCCACAGTATTCTTGCCAGTAAGTTAAAGAAGTATGGGCTGGATGAATGGACTATAAGGTGGATAGAAAGTTGGCTAGATTGTAGTGATCAATGGCTCCCTGTCTAGTTGGCAGGCAGTATCAAGTGGAGTGCCCCAAGGGTTGGTCCTCAGGCCAGTTTTGTTCAATATCTTCATAAATGATCTGGAGGATGGTGTGGATTGCACCCTCAGCAAGTTTGCAGATGACACTAAACTGGGAGGAGAGGTAGATACACTGGAGGGTAGGAATAGGATACAGAGGGCCCTAGACAAATTAGAGCACTGGGCCAAAAGAAATCTGATGAGGTTCAACAAGGACAAGTGCAGAGTCCTGCACTTAGGACGGAAGAATCCCATGCACCGCTACAGACTAGGGACAGAATGGCTCGGCAGCAGTTCTGCAGAAAAGGACCTAGAGGTTACAGTGGACGAGAAGCTGGATATGAGTCAACAGTGTGCACTTGGTGCCAAGAAGGCCAATGGCATTTTGGGATGTATAAGTAGGGGCATTGCCAGCAGATCGAGGGACTTGATCATTCCCCTCTATTCGACATTGGTGAGGCCTCATCTGGAGTACTGTGTCCAGTTTTGGGCCCCACACTAAAAGAAGGATGTGGAAAAATTGGAGAGAGTCCATCGAAGGGCAACAAAAATGATTAGGGGCGTGGAACACATGACTTATGAAGAGAGGCTGAGGGAACTGGGATTGTTTAATCTGCGGAAGAGAAGAATGAGGGGGGATTTGATAGCTGCTTTCAACTACCTGAAAGGGGGTTCCAAAGAGGATGGCTCTAGACTGTTCTCAGTGGTAGCAGATGACAGAACGAGGAGTAATGGTCTCAAGTTGAAGTGGGGGGAGATTTAGGTTGGATATTAGGAAAACCTTTTTCACTAGGAGGCTGGTGAAACACTGGAATGCGTTACCTAGGGAGGTGGTGGAATCTCCTTCCTTAGAAGTTTTTAAGGTCAGGCTTGACAAAGCCCTGGCTGGGATGATTTAGTTGGGGATTGGTCCTGCTTTGAGCAGGGGGTTGGACTAGATGACCTCCTGAGGTCCCTTCCAACCCTGATATTCTATGATTCTATGATTCTATCTTGAACACTGGGGAAATTCTGGATTTAGATTTCAGGTTTGAGGCTCAGGCTTACTTCTACCACTAACAAAATATTACCATCTCATTGTAAATGTATATGAGGTTGCTGAGAGAGAAAGAGAGAGAGAGAGTGAGCAATTTTGTACCAAAAAAAATAAAATTAAAAGAATGGGATGACTAAATTAACTTTTACCAGTCATCACATTCAAGATGGCAGCTATGTAAAAATGACACACCATCACCCTAAATTAACAAGGTGCTATGTATGGAATGGAAGGGGTGGGTGTAGGAATAGGTTTTATTCTTTGACTACCAGCAATACATTAAGAACAAATAAAACAGTCCCTGCCCCAAGAAGCTTATAGTCTAGTTCAGATAAAACAACTGAGAAACACCTTGCTATGTGGTATGTCAGTATCATCGGGAGATTTAAGAAAGCTGCCCAGAAGAGAGCTTGAGGAAGGCACTTTAGTTTGGTGAGTGACTCAAGTAACACATCACATGTTCAGGTCTGATCTCTCTCAGTAGGGCTTCCTGAATAGTGTAAAAACTTTTCTGTAAACAGTTTGGAAACCTATAAATTGTGTTTCAATTCATCCTGTTTATACTTCTCTATATGCTGTTCATGAACATTAATACAACCTAACTTTTGTTTGTAAGTATGTTCAGAAACAATACATTTAAGGCCCACCACTGGAATCCACTTCATCAAGAAATGTGAGATACAGTGAAACTAAATATACTTTGGGTGAGAGTAGAAGTAGTTAATTAACTCTGGGTTATCCAATCAGGAGGCAGAAACAATACTATGTAATTTCTAGGTAACCAGTCACAGTTCAAAATTCAGAATATCAAAAGTCAAGTGAATACTCACTACAATGAGCTGCTGAACACTTTATAGACAACTATAATTATAAACAATTGGCTGAACTATTTTGAATGGTAAATTTGTTAAAATTTTGATCAGCTCACGTGAACTGAAGAGGGCTATGTTTGACAAATGGTTTGTATGAAATAGTTTGACCAGATCTGGGTCTCCTTTATTACTCTGCCCAGCATCAAGTACTAACTTACATTAATCAAAGAGTGAACTTTTTATTCCACTTAATTTATAACTCAGTTAAATAAAGTAAAATGAAATATATTTCATCTATATCTATCTATAGATAGATAGATATTTCTCTCTTTCTCTCTCTGTATACATATATATGTAAAATCAGATTTCCCCCTCCCCCGCAATTTAGTTTATTTTTTCTTTTCTTAAATGTGTGATCTGATTTAAATGAATCCATCTTTTTTATGGCTTTGACTTTTTTATGGGTACCCTCTGCATATCATTTTCTGCTTAAAAATGAAATTTTAACATATTTGATATTCCATGACCAATGTGCAGAGTCTAAATGTTCATTGAGGAAATAAAATATAGAAAAGAGAAGACATGATGAATAACACTGAATCTAAGGTCAGACACAAGGTTCTCAGAGCTAATGGAAAATATCATTCTAAGCTATAGCAAATGAGCCTTATGAGCATTAAGAACTGCTGATATAAGTCTGGAAACCATCCTGAATGTCAAGGGATAGGCTTTTCATTTTCAATATTTGATTGTTCATATAAATATTTAATGAAAATATTATTAGACTGTTCAGTTGATGAAATAAACTGATGGATGTAGCAGCAAAAGAAGCTTGCTTAATATTCACTAAATGATGGCAAAATGTATTTTGCGTATTATACAGGTCTTTAAAGTGGTTTTGTATTTTAAACTTTTTAGCACTATTTAAAGCATCAGGACTACCAATACTTATGACTTTTTAATGGGACTTTAGGGCTAAATAGGATATTAGAATATTTGTTTGGGAAAGAAAGACCCAAGGATACATGGCCAAAACAAGAAGGATTTTGGATGTAAGATTGACTTACGTTGCTTCTACCTCACTGAAGTCTACCATAAATATTACCTTCATGGTAGATAAAAATGTAGTTGTTTTTGAAAAGCATGAAACTTCAGTAATAAAAAGGACAACCTGGGAAGATTACAAAGGATCCATAGCCCATAATGGTAACTTTTTTATTTTAATTTAAGGATTGGACTAACGGCAGCGACCAAAACCAGCCAACCAACCAAACAAAAAACATACAGTGCCATACTCCATTATAAAGCTTTTTCAGACACAGGTCTCCAATGTACCTGTCTTCTGTGACCTACAATACCCCCAGCTATTTGAGAACAGACAGGTAAAGTATTTCGGAAAGAAAGCCCCATCTGTTATGTGGTAGGCGTGTGTGTTTCTGAAGTTTTTAAAGGAAAGCTAATGGATGCGGGGAAGGGAGATGAAGGGAAGCAGAAACTTAAGGTTTCAAAGTGATGACTCAGACATCTTTTTGAGTGTTACCTTTCCAGATGCCTTAATGTATGCATGTTACTTAGCACTGGGCAGCAGCAATATTGCTTACTACTATGTTGCAGTTTCTAGGTGATTTTGCCATTACCATAACAATGTCCAGATATAAATACATTGACATTTACCTTACATGAGGCAAATACTATATTCCAGGGTTAGCCACACTCCAATATGCCAATACAGATGTTATGGAGACAGACATACAAAATCAGAATTATGCTAGCCAATAGACATTAAATAGCCAAGGCTAAAATTCCACTATTATATACAATTTTATAAACTAAAAAATTCTCCCCAGTATGATAGGGCATTGTCTGGTAAGCACATTCATACTTAAAGTATCCCCTCCATACTACCCATTAATTAAAATCCTATAAAGTAAAATGATAATTATTAAGGATTAGATTGTGACTCGTGCCCATGCAAGGCAGTAATTTAGAATAAGACACCCCGCTCACCCCCCGCACACACACAGATCTAGACTGTGGGTTCAGGCACTCTGCTCTGTCTACTCCCTCCTCTTCCCCCATTCAGGTAGCTGAGCCAACTTGGAGTATTAACTTACTGCTCTTGCAGTAAATTGCTACCCTCTTTTCCCCATGCCAAGGAATAAGGGATAGGCAGGGGAAGAATTATGCCTCAGAAGGCTGTGTGAGCATAGCTGTCTGAGTGTCACCATGCCAATGCATACCCCATAATGTAGATGCAGCCTACACTGATGGAAGGGCTTTTTCCATTGGTGTAGGAACACCACCTCCCAGGTAGGCTAATGAAAGCATGCATCTGTCTACATGACTGCATCTACACTGGGGGTTAGGTTGGCAAAGCTATGTCATTCGGGGGCTTTTGCATACCCCTGACTGATGTAGCTATATCAATCTAACTTTTAAGTATAGACAATGCTGCCCAGTCCTGTTTGTGGATTGGGGCTGATTAGGCACAGCACTGAGAAGTGGGTGATGAGTATCTGCACATGTTATTACTTGACATTTATCACAATGTATCTGAATGCTGCTGAAAGTTAAAATAGTCATTAAAACACAGACTTGGAGCCAATAGCCAGAGAAGCAGTCATTTTGCTACACAAAAGAAGATAAGCTAAAGAAAAAACTAATCTAGGAAGTGAGGCAAAAATGGTTGAAAGTGAACTGACCTGAGATGAGAGGCTTTGTACTGAGTCTTGAGAACAACTATCGAGAAAATCTGTTGGACTTTCTGATGGAGGGAGGTCCATAAATGGTAAATGGGGTCCCTAAACCAAAATAGCCCTGGCCCAGGTGAAATTTCAGTGATAAAAGAAACTTCCATCTTGGAGGGACACTGGAGAGATGGTGTCTCTAATAGGAAGCCTAGATTATTCATTTCTGTCAAGAGAATGCAACTATGAGAAGTTTCCCCCGAGGGTAAAAAAAAGAAGAGAAAGAAATGGAAGAGGAGTACATGGGGAATCAAAATGGACTTTTGCAGTGTGTTCATGAAATGCCAACTCTGCAAAAGGAATACAAAGCACTTGAACAAATAACTTATTTAATTACTGCTGTTCTATTCAGGAGGCAACCATGTTCAGTGGCCAGTTCAATGCGGTCAGCAGTCCATTTCTAGAATAGACCACCCCCACACCACTACACAGGACGATCCAAACCAGGACTGCTGTGCCTATCTGTGGCCAAGCCAATAACAGTTGTGTAATGAGCCATAGGCTATATAGTTTGTGTGACAGAAGTGTGTGTCACTTTCTGGGGTGCAATTCAGACTCGTGAGAGATTTTGTCAGTGCTTGTATTGATTGCCCCCAAATGCTTCTGCTATTGTAGCTCTCAGCATGCGTCACACACAGAGTCAGAAGCCAGGATGCACTTCTTCTGTATGGTGTACAGCTCTGAGTCAACCACTCTGAGTCCAACAGCAGTACTCCTGGGGGAATTCTGTGCCAAAAAATTAAAAATTCTGTGCACAATATTTAAAATTCTGCAAATTTTATTTGTCAAAATAACACTACATAATCACACCAGTTTCAATTATTTTGGTAATTTATTTCAAAATACCTGTTAGCAAGTATGTCTGTAATGATACAGACACACACAAAAATTCCCCCAGGAGTAGAGAGTTAAAGAAACCCCTACGACAACCCAGTTGATGCTTCTCTGCCCCTTTCCCCCCAGAGCCCACCTTGGGGGCTAGACACTCACACTTTCTTTCCCCCAGGGCCCAGCCACAGAGGTCCCCCTTGCCCAGCTACCTGCCCCATCTCTGCCCCTCCCCAGAGCCCAGCTGTAGGGTTGCCAACTTTCTAATCGCACAAACCTGAACAACCTTGCTCCACCCCTGGCCCCTTTTCCAAAGCTCCGCTCCTGCCCTGCCCCTTCTCCAAGGCCCCACCCCCATTTACTCCATACCCCCTCCCTCTGTTGCTCACTCTCCCCCATGTTCACTCACATTCACCAGACTGGGGCAGGTGGTTGGGGTGCAGGAGGGGGTGAGGGCTCTGGCCTGGTGTGTGGGCTCCAGGGTGGGACCAGAAATTAGGAGTTCAGGGTGCAGAAGTGGGTTCAGGCTCCAGGAGGGAGTTTGGGTGCAGAATGGGGCTCAGGGCTGGGGCAGGGGGTTGGAATATGGGAGGGGGTGTGAGGTGCAGGCTCCGGGAAGGGGCTCAGGGCTGCAGCATGGGTGAGGGGTATGGGCTCTGGGATGGAGTTATGGTGCAGGAGGGGATTCTAACCTGGGGCAAGGGGTTAGGGGGCAGGAGGGTGTTCAGGTGTAGGCTCCAGCCAGGCAGCGCTTAACACCATTATACAAGCACTGGTGAGACCTCACCTGGAATACTGTGTGCAGTTCTGGTCTCCCATGTTTAAGAAGGATGAATTCAAACTGGAACAGGTACAGAGAAGGGCTACTAGGATGATCTGAAGAATGGAAAACCTGTCTTATGAAAGAAGACTCAAGGAGCTTGGCTTGTTTAGCCTAACCAAAAGAAGGTTGAGGGGAGATATGAGTGCTCTCTATAAATATATCAGAGGGATAAATACTGGAGAGGGAGAGGAATTATTTAAGCTCGGTACCAATATGGACACAAGAACAAATGGATATAAACTGGTTATCGGGAAGCTTAGACTTGAAATTAGACGAAGGTTTTAACCATCAGAGGAGTGAAGTTTTGGAATAGCCTTCCAAGGGAAGCAGTGGGGGCAAAAGACCTATCTGGCTTTAAGATTAAACTCGATAAGTTTATGGAGGAGATGGTATGATGGGATAATA
Source organism: Natator depressus (assembly GCF_965152275.1). Classification (NCBI taxonomy): domain Eukaryota; kingdom Metazoa; phylum Chordata; order Testudines; family Cheloniidae; genus Natator; species Natator depressus. The sequence continues at coordinate 296,241,133 of NC_134234.1, forward strand.
TGATTTTGGCAATTAATTGATCTTTAACTATTCATGGTAAATAGGCCCAATGGCCTGTGATGGGATGTTAGATGGGGTGGGATCTGACTTACTACAGAGAATTCTTTCCTGGGTATCTGGCTGGTGAATCTTGCCCATATGCTCAGGGTTCAGCTAATCGCCATATTTGGGGTCGTGAAGGAATTTTCCTCCAGGGCAGATTGGAAGAGGCCCTGGAGATTTTTTGCTTTCCTCTGTAGCATGGGGCACGGGTCACTTGCTGGAGGATTCTCTGCTCCTTGAAGTCTTTAAACCATGATTTGAGGACTTCCATAGCTCAGACGTAGGTGAGAGGTTTATTGCAGGAGTGGGTGGGTGAGATTCTGTGGCCTGCACTGTGCAGGAGGTCAGACTAGATGATCATAATGGTCCCTTCTGACCTTAATATCTATGACTCTATGAAACACAGGTGGCTCCTGGTCGGTGGTACAGCGGAAATGAGGCAGGCTCCCCACCTACCCTGGCTCCGTGAGGCTCCTGGGAGTCACAGGCATGTCCGGCTCCTAGGTGGAGGAGCCTGGGGGTTTTGCGCGCTGCCCGCAGACGCTGCCCCAGCAGCTCCCATTGGCCACTGTTCCCAGCTAATGGGAGATGCAGAGCCAGCGCTCAGGGCAGGGGCAGAATTCAGAACCCCTGTGCCCCCCCTTCACCTAGGAGCTGGCCATGCCCTCCACTTCTAGGAGCCGTGTGGAGCCAGGGTAGGCAGGGAGTCCTGCCTACCAGACTTTTAGCAGCCCAGTCAGTGATGCTGACCAGAGTTCCCAGGGTCCCTTTTCAACCAGGCATTCTGGTCAAAACTGGATGCCTGGTGACCCTACCCAGCTGCAGGGGCCCCCTTGCCCAGATACCTGCATCCCTCCCTCCCAGAGCCCAGCCATGCCCCCCGCCCCAGCCCAGACACCCACCCCCTACCCCTCAGAGCCCAGAGATCCAGAGAAAGAAACAGCCTGATGCTCAGTCCCAGGCTTGCACACAGTATCCTGCGCGCCACCCTCTCCTTTTCTCAGGGCATGCTGGGAACTGCACCTGCCAGGAACTCTCTAGCTCTCTCCCACTTCCTCCAGCAATGTCTTTTTTTGTGCGATCTGGGCTCTGCTGCATCCAGAAGCTCCTAGTGGTGGCCAGCAGCACTGCAGCCCATTTCTGTGATGGAAAGGAAATTCTGTGGAAAAAAATATTAATTTCTGCAAAATTCTGCCTTGCGCAGAATTCCCCCAAGGAGTAACAGCATTTATCACAGACACACTCTTGTCTTTACCAGACTTGGTTGTTGTTGGCTCATGACCCCACTCACCCCCAGTCCCAAACCTTTCCAAACCCACGTGCTCTGCAATATCCAGCCCTCTCCTGCAACATTTAGAGGAATAACAAGATCCATTTGCTCCTTTAAAGAGACGAAACTCAACAGCTTGCCACATTAACTGGTGTTAATATTGACTTTAATTCAGACACAGCACTATTGGTTTAGATTAATAGTAAAACAAGTATATTAACAAAATAAGATAGGATTTCAATTATAAAAGATAAAATTAGAAAGGGTTACAATGAAATAACAGTGAAAACATGCAACTTAATCTCGTAAGTACAGCCTTTGTTCAAGATTGCTTTTGTCACACACAGTCTTCCAGAAAGATAATGGCTTACCTCCTAGTCAGCATCTCCTCCAGAAGACTTAAAGTGCTGTTTCTTTGTCTTCTTAGGTGAGAGAGATACCATGGGATTTTCTTTCTTTTATAGCCCAGTGAACCTTTCAAATGGATTCCTCTGAAGGGTACCCCTCAAAGTAAAGCTTATTCAAGCTGTGAGGAAGGCAAAATAGTGTCTGGTGGTGAAGGAAGCTCCATGCTCTTTCTTCCCCTGCTGGTGTTTGCTAAAATGCAAATTGTTCTGTTTTCCTGCCCTCCCCTCTTGTTAATTTGATGCTGTTTACTGCTTATATGTAAATTGTGGTAAACCCGCATTCCTTTGTTTAGGATAGACCTGTTTAACAACTCCCCAGACATACCTGGTTTAAACACACTTAATCACAATTCCAGCATGTACTCATACCTATTAATATACCTACATCATGAAAGAATATTCATGATCAGTGAATTACTAGTTTTCAAATGATACCTCACAGGCATATGTTGTACAAAGATTATCACAATAATTTGTAGGGTGTGAATACAGGAGTGCTTAGGTCACAATATGACCTTCCACTAACTGTGTGATAGGGAAGTAGAAATCAAACCCTTAAGCTCCAGAACATACATCATGAAAAGTTAAAGGAAACTACTTGAGCAGTCATTAATAGCAGAAGTGCTTATGTTTTCAGTCTCATGCCTGAAATGGAAGCATATAAAACATATTTTCTTCTAATTGCAAGAGGGAAAATACCAAAGCAGCTGAAGATAGTAACTAACACGTAGATGAACACAATAAATTGGGAAAGAGTGAACACGACTTTTATAAAGGGAAATCATGCCTCACCAATCTGTTAGAATTCTTTGAGGGCGTCAGCAAGAATGTGGACAAGCATGATCCAGTTGATACAGTGTATTTGGACTTTTGCTACACCATTCCCATGCTGAAGGCTCTTAACAAAGTAAGCAGTCATGGGATAAGAGGGAAGGTCCTCTTGTGGATCAGTAACTAGTTAAAAGATAGTATACAAAGGGTAGGAATAAATGGTCAGTTTTCACAGTGAAGAGAGGTGTATACCAGGGTCCCTCAAGGATCTATACTGAGAGCAGTACTGTTCAACATGTTCATAAATTATTTGGAAATGGGGGTAAACAGTGAGATGGCAAAGTTTTCAGATGATACAAAATTACTCAAGATAGTTTAAGTTCAAAGGTGACAGCGAAGACTTACAAAGGGATCTTATAAAAATGGGTGACTGGGCAACAATATGGCAGATGAAATTCAGTCATAAGTGAAAAGTAATGCACATTGGAAAACATAATCCCAACTATACAAAAAAATGGTAGGGTCTAAATGAGTTGTTACCACTCAAGAAAGAGATCTTGGGATCATCATGGCTAGTTCTCTGAAAACATCTGCTCAATATACAGCGGCAGTCAATAAAGTTAACAGAATGTTAGGAACCATTATGAAAGAGATAGATAATAAGACAGTAAATACCATAATTCCACTATATATATCCAGGGCTAGCCCATATCTTGAATACTGCATGCAGCTATGGTTGCTCCATCACAAAAATATATGTATTGGAATTGGAAAAAGTACAGAGAAGGGCAACAAAAATTATTAGGAGTATGGAACAACTTCCCTCTGAGGAAAGATTAAAAAGACTTCATCTTAGAAAAGAGACGAATGCGGGAGATGATAGAGGTCTATACAATCATGAATAGTGTGGAGAAAGTGAACAAGGAAGTGTTATTTACCCCTTCACATAACACAAGGATCAGGGATCACTCAATGAAATTAATGAGCAGGAGTTTTAAAACAAACATACGGAAGTATTTCTTTACACAACACACAGTGTACCTCTGGAACTAATTGCCAAGGGGTGTTGTGAAGGCCAAAAGTATAACTGGGTAGAAAAAAGATTAAGATAAGTTCTGGGAGGACAGGTCCATCACTGGCTATTAGCCAAGATAGTCAGAGGTACAACCCAATGCTTTGGGTGTCCCTAAACCTTTGACTGCCAGAAGCTGGGACTGAACAACAGGGGATGGATCACAGGATAATTGCCCTGTTCTGTTCATTCCCTCTGAAGTATCTGAAACTGGCCACTGTCAGAAGACAGGATACAGGGCTAGATGGACCTAACTGGTCTAACCCAGTATGGCCGTTCTACTGATGGATCACATAAGACTAATACTTTAGAATAAATCATTTGACAAGTTCTTAGATCTCTATGGCTATTTCTCATCCGTTTATACATTTAAAGGCCAATGATGATTTATTATTCCTTCCCAACAGAAACTGTATGACTAATTCATAAGTATCAAAGTAGTAATCTGTTTTAGGGATGTGCTTTAATCTCTGTGATGGAAGTTTATCCAAATAAGAATTCTCTACCCAACCCAAACTGGAATCAGAATCTTCCTATAGTTTTGACAAATGTATCCTAACTGTATCAACATACACTTAACACTCTCTGTATTGTGTTTTGCAGAACACATTCAAGAATATACAATATAATCAATTATTGAAATTTTAAACTTTGAAATAAGCAATGAGGTATTTTGAAAGGCCAGACTGCAAAGAATTATCTGTATAAATGCCCCTATATAAACTGAGGTGATAAATGCACATTTTACTATGTCACCAATGATGACGGATGCCTATGGTGTTAGAAAGCAGTTTTCTATTAGTCTGTGCTGTTACCATTTATTCTCATGTAGCCTGATTCTGCTTTCTAGATTTATATAACAGCAGCATCATACTGAGTCTGACTTGTAAAGAAACATTATTTTTAAAACAAGGGTGAAATGCAAGATAGATAATTAACAGTCTACAATGAATATTTTACTACTGAGAATAGATGTAAAGGAATGTGACATTTATAAGTGATTTTCGTTCCAGGCTCTTGTAGTGCTTTACAAATACCCTGCACAACTTAGCCAACCACTGAAACATAGCCACCTTTGGAGTGCAATGTGGCAGCTATCTTGCTCCCACATGACAGCTGTTGATTCCTATGACCTGCGTCTTTTCTACAGTTTTTTTTTTCTGGAAAGTAGAAAGGGAGAAATCCTCCCACCAGGAGATAGTCAGAGACCATCTGCCATGACTAATTTCACATTTATTCTGGCAGCAATTTCACAAAGGTTCCAGAGATGAAAACCCAGTTGCAATTGTAACTTGAGTCAGTCTTTGTGAAATGAAGCAATGTATTCAGTACTTCTTCACTATATTTTCAGCAGAATGTTTCTCATTTGAAATTATGGATATTTTTGAGAGCTTTCAAATTTCAAGCTGGGTTGCTTTGAAATGCTTACATGAACATTGGTTTTTACTCCTGGACTGGTGTAGTATACTGAGGAAGGCCAGGAAGCTGGGGCTTGTTACAGAGGCTCATGTAAAAGCATGAAGAATAGAAAGGGAGGAATTAGTTCTGGAGAAAGTGAAATAGGACCACATAGTTTAACTATACAGTTGTCGTAGCCATGTTGGTCGCATGATATTAGAGAGAAAAGGTGGGTGAGGAAATATCTTTTATTGGATCAACTTTTCTGTTGATCTTGTGCACCAACAGAAGCTGGTTCAATAACAGATATTACCTCACCTACCTTGTCTCACCTAGTTTAAGGTCATACTGGATGACTGCTTCATGGGCTGGAGCTCAAAGGACGAGGGGTGAGCTTCCCCCTTCCCGCTCACCTCTGAGGAACTATCAAGACTTCTGGCTGTTATACCCTGAAGTGAGGTGAAATTTCAACTTCTTGATAGGATCTGAGATCCAGGGACATGACTGGATGACCAAGCAGCCAAGGGCAGAATGTCTCATGGATCCTGGGGTGGGCAAAAGGCTGTTTTGTTTTGGATTTTTCATTACCCCAGAAAAGTCCCTTATATTTGCCTGGAGGGTTAAACTATCCAGGGCTGATAAGGAAGCTCTGTGAAGAGTAAGGTAAACTATCAAGAAGACGTGACAGAAACTGAGGCAGAGGCCACAGCTCAAACCAGAGAAGTAAGAGACCCCCATGACCCTGGATAGTGCTGACTTTGTTTTACTGGTGCCAGGCTGAGATCTGGGGTTGGAATAAGGCAATCTGACTGAGTTCTAGTGCAAGGCAGGCATGATACAGCCTGATAGGAGATGCATTTAGAGAGAATGACAGGGATGATGCCAGCTAATTTAACTGAGGGGGCTTATCAACCATTTGTCAATGAGTTCCAAAATTAGGTTACACTGATATCCCTGATTGTTCTTGTAATCCCATTTGGCACTGCTATGTAAAAATGCCTTTTTATTATCTGTTTGGTACAATGGTTGCTATTGTTCCCCAGTATGGAAATTATCACAGTTATCTATGCTTTTGTGCACTCTAAACTATTATTATAATGCACTCTACATGAAGTATCATTGAAAAACCACTTAGAAGACACAGTTGCAGCAGAATACAATAGTCCAGCTACTTAATGGTGGTGTCAGCTGGGAGTGTTGATCCCTGCGAATTTTTTGGTGCAATTCAATGTGTTAGCTATTTGGAAGTGCATTGTCTCTCTCCGTGTACTATTATGACAGTTAAAATCAACTGATGTATTTTTAGTATCTAGGATCTAATCCTGTAAATGGATCCTTATAGCCAGACTCTTTAACCTAATGTAGCCCATTGGCTTCAACATGGCTTTGCATGGGTATGAGGATTAACCTTTGTGAATATGAATATCGTTCGTGGGCCTTAGGTACTTAGGGTGAAATCCTGGCCCCATTGATGTCAATGGGAGTTCTGCCATCAACTTCAGTGCAGGCTGGGACTTTGCATTAGGCTCTTTGTTTGTAGGCTGAGGATTGGTTATGAGCAGTATTAAGTGTATACTTAAGAAAGCATACTCCTCTCTGAAATATAATGCTGTGACTGTATGTTGGGTAAATGATTAGTTAGTTCTTACTCTGTCTGGTTTGCCCATTACTACTTAAGAGAGAGCCATACTAGAAGTTTCTGAAGAGTTTGGATTAGCTACTAAGCAATTCCAAACTTTCTTAAGATGTTTTTTTCTGCTTTGAGACAATGCCTATCTTCATATATGTTTGCAAAGCATCTACCAGATTGTGGATATTACTGGAATACAAATGATACATTTTAATTTTTTTTCTTTTAACAAATTCTGTTAATGCCATTTTATATTGTAGTTGTGTATTATAGTCTAATACAAAACTTAAATTCCAGGCAGAATCCTTCTCAGTTCTCCAACCCAGAGAAAGTATTTTAAGAAACAATCCATATTTTATATGGCAAAATGAGAATTGTTATATTTGATGTCCAACACATCCTGCATGAAGTAAATCAATTTGAGTCAAATCATAATCCTTTCTAAATGCAATAGCTCAGCAACTCAGAAGCTCTAAGACCAAATCAATAAGAACAAGACAAAAATGTAAGTAAGGTTGAAAGGTTTGAAAACAATGGATTAGTGACTGATCTTGTTAAGAAAAAAAAAGTAAGAAACAAACAGATTTTAAAATGTTTTTTTCTTTCCACACTCCTATTTAAGCAAAGATCATGACAACAAAAATGAAGAAAACACACATTAATGGTATTGGCATATTATCCTACTTTGTAACCATCCTATGCTAAAGTTCCCTTAACTACATCTGAACATTGGGATTGGAATCCAGTTGAATTGGATGTTGCCACACCACTACAGAAGCATGTGAATGCCAAGAAGCCATTTGTGGGGTGCAAGTGACAAAAAAGGGCCAGTTTACAAGTAATCTTAATTTCTGAAGCCTTCCCCCAGTGCTGAGAGAAAGTCAGTCAGCTGTTTCCCCATGTATCAAGGCCTCTCCTGCCTTCCAGGAACAGCATAAATGAATCAAGGAGTCAGCCAAACCTTAGAGCATTTGCCATTCCTTGAAGTATATTTTGGGTTTGTTCAAGATCATAGCTATACAGAAAAAACTATAGAACGGCCAATGCCTCTTCTATGAAATATTTATTGCAAGAAATTACAGCTTCTTCTGAAATTCATACATAAGTTTTAATTTTTGGACAGTGGAAAATTTCACACCAGTTCTAAGTATTTTCATGAAACTTGTAGTTGCTGTCCCAATTTTTATAAGAAATCATTAGTTTAAATTTCACCAGAGCCATTTCCATCAGTGAGAAGTAAACGGGACATGCATGAAGATGAATGGCAATTTCATTCCCCTATGAATGAAACTAACATGATGTAAAACACTCAGTTCCAACATATCAAATGTTGATGAATCTAACTAAAAATTTAAAACCAGCTCCCCAGCGGATATAAATTGACAAAGCTCCATTCAATTCAGATAAGTTACAAGAATTTACATAAATTGAGAATCTAGCCCTTAATTTTGTTTATAGATTTCAGGATACTTTTATTTTTTCTGCACAGGTCCTGACCCACAATCTATTTACCTTGGTGGTAGTTTGCCACCAATTTTAGTGGGAGCATTATTTGGTCCTATTATTAATAGCAATGGCTGTCTTTTGTGACAGAATTGGGGGTGAGTTTCTAAATGGAGGGTGAGAGGTCTAAATCCATTGCAACAGTGTTCCTAAATAACTCACATTTTAAACTGTGGCAAAGGCAGTTTCTGAGAAAAATGACATTCATATGAGGCAATCCATATGTTGACACCAGGGTTTGAGAGGAACGGAAACTGGAAATTTAAATCAGACCTCAAATCATAACTCACAGTGATATATCACTAGTAGATATAAAATGGGTGTAGAGCATAACAACTTTTTATTAACCTTAAATGCAAAAAGGTTTCTGATTGAATAATGGCAGAAAGCAGTGCCATGGGCCCCATGAGTGTGAAAAGGAAGATTGGGTTGACAGTGGAGATATCGTGCCAATGAAACTGTCATCTATCAAATGATGGAAAACAAACAAGTTAAAGCAAATTTCAGCTCCCTAGGATACAGTTAATCAAGGTCATTAGATCTAAGCATATTCCCTAAGTATCCATTAACTCAAATTTATTCTTCTTTGCTATAATGGGAAAGTGCTGACCTGCCTAATTGTGCATGCAAGGTGAGCGATACTATTAAGAGAGACTTTCCAAGTACATTCTGTAGGCATGGATTTAAAGTAAGAATATTTTTGGTTTAAAACTATTACAAGGGTTGAATCCTGCACCGAGTTACATGGGAGTTTTTTCTTGTGTAAGGACTGCAGGGTTGGACCTGCAGTCATAACATAGACCATTAATATAGTTCAGAATGCTCCTGTGTGTTTAATAAAACAAACAAACCCTTCTCACAAAGTTTCTTCTAAACATCACAAACAACCAATCATAAGAACAAAAGAGTGGTCGTACTGGGTCAGACCATGCTCCATCTTGCCCAGTATCCTCAGTGGGCCATACCAGACCTTCAGGGGAGCATACAGAACATGGCAATTAGGGTTGCCTTGAGCACAGGGTTGCATCCCTGACAGTCTTGCTAATAGCCACTGATGGACTTGTCATACATGAACTTATCCAGTTATTTTTTGAACCGACTTATACTTTTGGCCATCACAACATCCCATGGCAATGAGTTCCACATGTTAGTTGTGGGTTATGTGAAAAAGTGCTTCCTCCTGTTTGTATTAAACCTCCTGCTTATTAATTGTATTTGGTGATCCCTGGTTTTTCTATTGTGTGAGTGGGTAAATAACATTTCTATATTCATTTTTGCTATACCATTCATGATTTTATAGACCTGTATCATATCCTCCCTTAGTCATCTCTTTTTCTAAGATGAACAGCCCTACTCTTTTTAGTCTCTCCTTGTATGGAAGTGTTTCCCTGAGCCTTTTTCTTGTCCATTATATCCTTTTTGAGATAGGGCAATCAGAACTGGACATAATATTCAAGATGGGGGCATACCATGGATTTATATAGTGGCATTATGATATTTTCTGTCTTATTTTCCATCCCTTTCCTAATAGTTTCAACATAATGTTAGCCTTTTTGACCACTGCTACACATTGAGTGGACATATTCAGAGATCTATCCATGATGACTCCAAGATCTCTTTCTTAAGTGGTAATAAATAATTTAGAACACATCATTGTATATGTATAGTTGAGATTATTTTTCCAAGTGTCTTACTTTGCACTTATCATCATTGAATTTCATCTGCCATTTTGTTGCCCGGTTACCCAGTTTTGTGAGATCTCTCTGTAATTCTTTGCAGTCTGCTTTGGATTTACCTATCTTCAATAATTTTGTATAATCTGCAGACTTTGTCACTTCATTGTTCACCCCTTTTTCCAGATCATTGATGAATGTTGAACAGCACAGGTCCTAGTACAGATCCTTGCGGGAATCCAATGTTCATCTTCCTCCATTGTGAAAATTGACCATTTATTCCTGCCCTTTTTTACCTATGTTTTAACCAGTTACTGATCCATGAAAGGACCTTCTCTCTTATCCCATAAGTAATTAGTTACCTTAAGAGCCTTTGGTGAAAGACCTTGTCAAAAGCTTTTTGAAAATCCACATACACCATATCGGTTGGATCACCCTTATCCACATGCTTGCTGACTCCCGCAAAGAATTCTAATAGATAGCTGGGCATGATTTCCCTTTACAACAGCCATGTTGACTCTTCCCAAACAAAACATGTTTATCTATCTGCCTGATAAGTCTATTATTTTCTGTAGTTTCTACCAATTTGCCTGGTACTGAAGTTAGGCTCTGTCAGGCTGTCTAGAGTGGCTCACAACCATGAGTGCCAACTTCAGGGAAGACTATTAAGATGCAGGGCACAAACCCAAATTGGTTGTGTGTTCTATACTTAGATTTCACCGTCCAGGTACCAAGTGTGAACTTCTCAATCACTATAACAGCCTTATCATGGAGTCGCAAACAGTCCCCTTGGGCACTCTGGTTTATCGGGCCACCCCAGCAAATTTCCCTTTGTGATAGATGGTCCCTTACATCAAAAATCACAACAATATACATAAAAAGAAAAGGAGGACTTGTGGCACCTTAGAGACTAACAAATTTATTTGAGCATAAGCTTTCGTGAGCTACAGCGCACTTCATCGGATACAGACTAACACGGCTGCTACTCTGAAACAATATACACATTACTCCCAGTCCCAAAGGGCCAATCATTTACCCCAGGTCATTTGTATCTCAGATCTCACCCCAGTGACAATGCTTGTAGACAAGCCTATGATAAACTAACTAAAGATACATTAATTATAATTATATATTAAATAATTATATAAATAGGAAAAATAAATAAGAGTTATTTACAAGGTCAAAGCAGGTAAACATACCCACACAAATGAGTTACAGTCTTGGTTTCCAAAAGTAATAGAAGCTGCTGTAATGTGGAAGCTCTAAATGTCCTTTAGGGCCAGCCCAGGCTAAACAGCCAGGTATCCCATGTGTGTGGTGAGAAGTCTTGCCCTCTTCCTAAAATCCAAGTGGCATAGGGATAACAATTTCTTCCTGACTTTTATTCCCTTCCCCCAGCACTCAAGTTGACGAGATGAGCATTTGTGTATGTCTCCTCTTCATGGATTTGGTGGCAGCAATCAACAAAGTATTTTATCCATGGATATTCCGCAATGGTTTTTCTCTTGTCTATGGGCCTTCTTTTGTTGAAAAGTAGATGACACATCTTGTGGTAAACTTCTCTCCTATTTGATGACTTACACAATTACAGAGCAAACACTTAAACAATACCTTATAACAAGGGATAAAAATCTTATAAGTGAGATTAATGCATGCAGCAACTTACAAGCATTTCATAAAGTCTAAACACTAAACACGTTTATAAATCTAACACCTATTTTAACAACACTAACACAGAGGTGAGTCAGAGAGGTTTCCAGCTATCCTTTTGTCAATGTTCAAATGAGGCCTAAGGCATAGGCATCAACTTCTGCAGTTCCGGGGTGGGGGAGGCGCTTGACTCCCCGTTCTGCCCCAGGACCCACCCCCATTCCACCTCTTCCCCCAAGTCCCCACCCTGCCATTTCCTGCCCCTGGTCCTCCTCCTCTCCCACAGCACCTACTGCGTGCTGCTGAACAGCTGATCTGTGGTATGTGGGAGATGCTGGGAGGGGGAGGAGCTGATCTGCAGGGCCTGCCAGTGGGTGGGAGGCACTGGGGGGGAGGGGCAAAGCTGATCCACAGAGCTACCAGTGGGTGCTGAGGACCCTCTATTTTTGAAGCACCCATGGAGTCAGCACCTATGGCCTAATGAGCTGGCATCTGTCTGATAATTCTGTTCTTTACTATAATTTCCGTACCAATTTGCTTGGTACTGAAGTTAACTCACTGGCCTGTAGTTGCCATAATCATCTCTGGAGACCCTTTTAAAAGTAGGTGTTACATTAGTTACCCTCCAGTCATCTGGTAAAAAGGCTGATTTCCACGATAGGTTACATATTACAATTAGCAGCCGTGTTAGTCTGTATTCGCAAAAAAGAAAAGGAGGACTTGTGGCACCTTAGAGTTAGTCTCTAAGGTGCCACAAGTCCTCCTTTTCATATTACAATTAGTAGTTCTACAATTTCACATCTGAGTTCCTTCAGAACTCTTGGGTGAATACCATCTGGTCCTGGTGACTTCTTAATGTTTAGTTTATCAATTTGTTCTAAAACTTCTTCAACTGACACATCAATTTGGGACAGTATTTTAGATTTGTTGCCAAAAAAAGAATAGCTCTGAGCATCCTCTAAAGTGAAGATCAGTGCAAAGAATTCATTTAGCATCTCTGTGATGGCCTTGTCTTCCTCAAGTACTCCTTTAACACCTTTGTCACCTAGTGAACCTACTGCCTGTTTGGCAGGCTTTCGGCTTCTCATGTACTTAAAAAAATTACACTTAGTTTTCATGTCTTTTGCAAATTACTTCTCAAGTTCATTCTTGACCTGTCTTATTATGCTTTTACATTTTGCTTGCCGGAGTTTGTGCTCCTTCCTATTTTCCTCATTAGGATTTGACTTCCAAATGTTAAAGGATGTCTTTTTGCTTGTAAGAACCTCAATTTCTCTGCTGTTTAGCCATGGTGGGGTTCTTTTTGATTTGGGTTACACATTTAGTCAGAGTTTCTATAGTGGTGTTTTTAAGTAGTCTTCAAGCTGCTTGCAGGCAATTTCCCCTTGTGACAGTTTTTAAAAATTTCCGTCTAACTCGCATCCTCACTGTTGTGCAGTTCCCCCTTTTAAGGTTAATGTTACAGTGGTGGTGGTTTTTTTGGTACTTTTCCCGGTGTAAGGATGCTTTATTTAATTACATTATGGTTACTATTACCTCTCAGACCAGATCCTGTGCTCCACTTGGGAGTAAACAAAGAATTACCCCTCCCCTTGTGCTCTAAGAAGCAGTCATTTATAGTGTTTAGAAATTTTATCTCTGCATCACACCCTGAGATGACATTTACCCAGTCAATAAGAGGATAACTGAAGAAATCACTCATTATTATTGCATTTTCCTCTAGCTTCTCTAACGTCCCTTAACATTTCACAGTCACTATCACCATCCTGGTGAGGTGGTTGGTAGTATATTCCTGCTGTTACACTGTCATTATTCAAGCATGGAATTTCTATCCATAGCTATTCTATGGTACAGTTTTATCCATTTAACATTTTCACCTTATTTGACTTTATGTTTTTTTTAACATATAGTGCCTGTCCCCCACCAATGTGACCTACTTTGTCATTCCTATATGTTTTCTACCCTGTATTACTGTGTCCCATCGATTATCCTTGTCACAGTTCAGGACAACTGCATCTGTGTTTCCCCTCAGTGATGCAGCAAGGGCATCCACTCCCAGGCTTGCAGCTCCCCAGCTATTGGTCCTCTTGGAGACACAAATCTCTCTCCCTTCTGACTGGGGTATTTCCAGGCTGTCCAGGTCCCTGACTATGCTATGTATTTCCCTGCAAAGAGTCTGCCTAAACATACCTGCTTGCTTTTTCTTTAGAGGCTGATTAGAGTGCTTGCTACAGATACAAGTTACCACAGTTTTCTAAGCAAGCCTACTTTACCCGTTCTTGGAACCAGCCAAGAAATAACCACAAACAAAGGTCGAACTCGAGTAATACCTGGGGTTAATTTATTACTTGCTTCGCTTATTTGCACAATTATACTCACACACACATCACATTCATTCTACTGGCAGACTGCAGGCACGGATGTTGCTTTCGATCTTAGGTGACTGGGGGTGATCAGGCTCCAGCTGCATAGAGATCGAACCGCCAGGTGACGAGAGTCCCCAGAGTCCCTTCGGATCTGCGGGAGGGCTCTACTGCTCTGGTCCGGTCCCGAGTTCTTGCTGTCTTGGGTTACATCTCTCTCTGGCTGTTACTGCCGTAGGTATATATACAGCCCCATATTCACCTTGATTATCCTAACATGGTAATATTTTGGTTCAAGCCTTGCGATTGGTTTCTTACACTCACACTATCTCACTTATTTCTTACATTGATTTACTGCATATTCATAAGCATGACTACAGTTGGTGATATACAGCTTGAAGCAAGCGGGAGTGGAGGGGGGGAAACGGGACTTCCACTGCTGTTTGTGGTTTTGCCAGGAAACTGTGCAAACTGTTCTTCAAAGGGAAATGGGGGGGGGGGCAATCTGGCTACAAAAAGCATTACAGAGAAAACCTATTAAAACAATAAAAGAACATACATGCCTCCTAATACGCCAGAGATCACCCAACCCTAACAGAGGTTCTGGCAAGAGAAGCCCTTCAACCTTATGTTGATTTTTAAGTGGTAGCTGGTAAACACAGCAAATAATTAAGTTAAAATAAAAAACTAAGAGTGATTAAATAATGAATGTAAACGCTATTCGTGATTTCAAGTATATTGTAATTTAACTACCACTAACAATTGGTAAATCCAGAAATTAGACCTGTAAGTATTATTAAGCCCTTTGGCCCCCCAAATATAGAAGTCAACCTACGTGTTACTGCCTACTGAGCACACCCTTGTGGCCAAGGGAACATCTACAGTGCCCCACCCTTGTTTTCTCCTCCAGGGGGTTACTTAAACAAACTCCATGCACTCCAAAGGAAAATTGGGATCCAATTTATTCAGTTCTCAGGTGTACACTGGCCCTCCAGGCCCCAACCCCAGTTCAGTGTCTCTTCCTCTTAGTTGCAGGGTTCCTGGCCCTCTTTCTCAGAGCTGTGTCACAGTTCAGTGTCTCTGCTGGAACCAGTCATGCTCTCTGCAGCTACTCCCTCAAGTCAGCAGCTTCTCAGGCTTCTCTTTCCTGAGCATCCCCCAGCTTACTCCCAGGCTGCCTGCCTCTGACAGGCTCACCAACGCTCTCACAATCACACCCCTCCTATGGCTTCCCACCACCTTTTATATAAAGGTCACCTTTTTAGTCTTAAATGGGGCTCATCTTGTAATCAGAGCTGGCTTTGCCCAAGGCTGTTCAGACCATGGGCCAGCAACCTTATTACATGCTGAGTATATGACCAGCAATTATGACTTCAGTGCCCTTTGGATCAGACTCTATGTCTCTTGCTTGGCAATTAATCATTCAGGGCAGGTGTGCTCTTGGTCTGTAGGTTCAATTTGGATTAGGATGAGATCAGGAATATTCTTATTCAAGGGTTCTCAGTTATGAAAATCTTTTTTCTCTCTTATAGAGTCCCCTTTTCCAGCTGCTTGTAAGGCAGGGACCAAAGCCAATTGATTTTTGGCAAGCTTTTCTGTGACCATCTTTTCTGTTTTGTTTTGTTTTGTTTTCATTTAATTTCCCACCAGGTTTTATTGTTACACAAGTAATTGAAAATTGATTCCTTTCCCCTGGTATAGGGACTTACCTAAGAGCTATGGGGTTTTTCCTTTGTGACCGTTTCTTTGGTTCTTGTTGGCTGTATATTTGGTGGCTTCTTCTTTTTGATGTTGTGAATTACTTTATGGAATCACATATACATGCAATCCATAGGCACCTTTATAAATGTTCAAATAAACAAAATGGATTCAAATTCAGAGCTATGTGTCTCTCATGC
Source organism: Natator depressus (assembly GCF_965152275.1). Taxonomy (NCBI): domain Eukaryota; kingdom Metazoa; phylum Chordata; order Testudines; family Cheloniidae; genus Natator; species Natator depressus. The sequence continues at coordinate 296,256,810 of NC_134234.1, forward strand.
CTTGAAGGCTATTAAATCAAGATTGGTTGGCTTCATAAAAATATGCTCCAGCTCAGCTAGAAGTATGGACTTGATACAGGAATCTCTTGGTGAAATTCTATGGCCAATGTTATGTAGGAGGTATGAGCAGATTACCCTAATGATCTCTTCTGACCAGAGCAGACAGATGATGCAGTGGTTCGTGTGCTAGCTGGAGATGTGGGTTTAATTCCCTGTCTCCCACAGTCTTCCTGTGTTATGTTATTATAAATTACAGAGAGTACATCTACATTGCAATAAAAGACCCATGGCGCAGCCACAGCTGGCTCAGGTCAGCTGACTTAGGTTTGCAGTGCTTGGGCTGTGGGGCTAAAAATTGCAGTGTAGGCATTTGGGCTTGGTCAGGAAAGAACTCAGAGCCTGGGCTCCAGACTAAGCCCAAACATCTACACTGCAACTTTTAGCAATTGACTTGAGCTCTGAGACTCAGTGCTGCAGGTTTTTTATTGCAGTGTAGATGTATCCTTAGGGACAGATTTTTAAAGTCATTTAAGAGTAAGATGCAGATAGGTGCCTAAATCCTACCGATTTCAATGGAATTTGACACCTCGCTGCGTTGTAAGGCACCCTTAATCTTTCTGTGCCTTAGTACCTTGTGACAGGGTGCACTCACCCCGCACTGGATGGGGACGGGTTAACACTTCCCGGTGGGCTGAGGAAACTATGCCCCCATGTCCCTGCTGGGAATTCTTAAAGTGTAGCACCAGTATAAGAGGGAGCAACCCGGCTCAGTCTTGGCTAGCTACCGGAGAAGAAGGATGCATGCTGCAAGGCCCAGCCTGGGAGCTACTGGAGCCCCAGACTGGGGGAGCTGGAGACATCGAGACTCAAGCAGATGTCCAGGCACCTGAGGATGCTACTCAGAGGTTGGAGCCCTCAGGATCAGCACAACCGGAGGAGGCCAGAGACCCCTGAAGATGCTTAGCCCAGGACTGCAGGAGTCACAGTAGGAAGTAGCCCAGGGAGGGACTAGCTATTTTCCCTACAGCAGTCAGCATGTTTTGGGCGGATCCCTATTGACTAAGTGGTGAGCCTACTTGTCACTACCAGGGACCTGGGCTGAGACCCGGTGGAGCAGGGAGGGCCTGGTTCTCCCTACCGTTGCTGCCACCCGATTGGGAGGTGCCCATCCCTATTGACTCCGGCCACTATGCCTAACCACCCTGTGGACCATACGATTGCCAGACATCTGGTTTTTGACTGGAATGCCTGGTTGAAAAGGGACCCTCGTGGCTCTGGTTGGCACTGCTGACCAGGCTGTTAAAAGTGCGGTCGGTGGTGCAGTGGGACTCTGGGGCTAAGGAAGGCTCCCTGCCGCCCTAGCTCTGCGTGGCTCTTGGAAGTGGCCTTCAGGTCCTTCTGGCCCCTAGGCGCATGGGTGGCCAGGGAAGTTCCGTGTGCTGCCCCTAGTGCCGGCTCTTCAGCTCCCATTGGCTGGGAACTGTGACCAATGGGAGCTATGAGGACAGCACGCAGAGCCTCCCTGGCCGCTCATTCACCTAGGGTTTGCAGGGACCTGCACCACTGGGACCCCAAACCTCCTCCTGCAGCCCAACCCCCTGCCCCAGCCCGGAGTCCCCTCCTGCACCCAAACTCCCTCCTGGAGCCTGCACCCACACACCCCCAATACCCCAATCCTCTGCCTCATCCCTAAACCCCCTCCTGCACCCCAAATCCCTTATCCCTGGCCCCACCCCAGCGCCCACACCCCCAGCTGGAGCCCTCACTCCCTGCACTCCAACCCTCTGCCCCCACCTGGTGAAAGTGAGTGAGAGCGAGTGACGGCACGAGGAGCAGGGCTTGGGGCTGGGCAGGGCTGTTCAGTTTTGTGCGATTGGAATGTTGGCAACCCTAGTGGACCAGGGCGAACCTATTGACTCTAGCTGCTAGGCCTAACAGCCCCGAGAGTCAGGGTTTTACTAGGGACTAGGGCCACTAGGCTCCACTGCCCTGGGAGTCAGGGTATTGCTACTGACTATGGTCACTAGGCCTTACAGCCTGGGGAATCAGGGGACTGCTATAGACCCTGACTCTTAGGCCACACAACCCTACAGCAAAGAGCCAATCGGTGGACTTAAACTCTTAAGCCTAGAGGCAGAAGGTTGGCTTGAGAGACAGGGTGCACTCAGCCCGCACTGGACAGGGACCCACCCCATCACATACTGTAATGGTAAAATGGAGTTAATAGCACTTTCCCACCTCCCAGGAGGATAAAAAGAATGAGGTGCTCAGACTACAGGGCCATATACATGAGGGCCATTTAAATACCTAAACTAGAATTGACATGACAGGAAAGCTGCAGTTTGGTTTTCATGCCCATTCACTCTATTAGGAAGAAACAAAGACATGTCAGCACTTCTCTTTAATCTGATAATCAACATTCACTGTATTTCAACTGGAGACCTAAAAAACCACATTGTTCCAAGTGAGTTAATTTAATCAATTAATCATGTCTAAACATACCCAATTTAGTAAAACATTTTTGATAGAGTTATGATCTGTTTAAGTAGTGTCATCTAAATTTCATTAAATTTTTAACCCTCATTAATTTCTAATTTTCAGGTTTCAAATGCTTTTCTATACTGCTGTGATGTTTTGGAATTGTACTTGTCACATGCTTCCTAGACAGGGACACTAAATGAAACAAAATATATCCCTATTTTCATCTAGTGTAAAATTAGCTGAATTAAGCTGAAAAGGTATCTTACTTTCACCTACTCTGCTTTGTTTTCAGGAGGCCCTATTTGAGCCTGTAGGTATGACCAGTATGACACCCCTGACACACAAATATACACGCTAATAATGGATTCTGTGAGAATGAATGTGGCTGTTCCTTCTTTCTTGCTGGAATAAATACCCATGGAGTTAGGAATAGAATTTTCCTGAAGCACCAGTTAATGTGGGCTTGCCATCCTCGTGCTCTTTAAGGAGAGGTAAATGAACCTGCCATCCCCTTCTCTCATATTTTTGGATTTTTTCTATATCCCAGAAGAAAGGAAACTTTCATTCAACCCGTCTTTGGTGATCAAAAAGAAACTATTCAATTAAATGTTTTAAACATCAGAACAAATACATGGTGCTTGTATGTTTAGTGTGAGCACTGCTGTTCACCAAGGAAGTAATGTACTACATAATGAATTGGCTTCTTCACCTTTATTTCCACCAGACCCTCAAGTGTGGCTTTCACAAAGCAAATTCACTAGAGACAACAGCTCTTCAGTTATTGTGGAAGTGTTATGAGAATGTTCTGGCATGTCCGTGGTGGAGACTGAACTGCTGATGTTGAGTCCAGAAGCCTTTCTAGCAATAATCACCTGTTCTTCCCTCAGGCTTAAAGTTAACGCCAAGTGCTGAAAAGGAAAGTTAGTATTCGCTTCATTGGCCACATAACAATTATATAATATACTTGCTCTTGGGCAACGCAGGAATGTCTCTTACTTTGAGTATCATAAATAAGAGAGATAGGAATAGTGAAGTATCTTCGGCATGAAAGGCAATAATATACTTCAATATATACTTCAAGAGCCTTTGGAAACAAATGTACTTTAAAATACAGTTGATAGGCTACAGTGAATTATGGTTAATCATTTCAACAGCTTTCTCGTTTATGCACTGTAGTTGGATGATTTCTTTAAAATGTCTGGCAGTTTTCATAATTTTCAAGAAATAAATTGCCTTGGTAACCTCTTGGTTTGAGCTAATGTATAGCTTGGTGTAGGAGTCTCACGTGTAGCATGCTGATACAGCTGTGTGATACCATTGCGCTAGTAGATAATTCTGAACTGCAACGACATTTTACTCAGCCCTCAAATTCAGGGAATTTCAAATGATTAAAGACTTTGGGGTTTGGCTGTAGGTGTGGATAGAATGAAGAGGCACTGTCTGGGAATTCTAAAAGCCCCAATACTACTCAATGGAGTGATCCTCGGCTAGGTTTGGGGGTTTTAGTGTGTTTTTGAAGGAGTCTAATTCTCAACAAACCCAGCAGAAATAATTGATTTCTCAGGAGAAAGAGAAAACTCTGAGCATTCAAAAAGAATATTCCTACGATTGGAATGCCCATGCAAACAAATATTTGGACATCCCCCACACTCACCAGCCCTTTAAATGGTCTCAGGCTCCAGGAGTGAAAGACTGGAAGGAGGACATGAGCTAAAATGTCAGCTGGTACAGTGAAATGTTTGAGAAGGAAAACTTGAATCTTTTATCCACATAATGTCCTTAATCTCTTTACTATATTACATAATACAATCAAATTTTAAAAGTTTTTATTAATGGTACTTAGCATTGAGTTTTAACATCTTCAAAAAGCTGTCTGTTAAATCTAAGTGTGGATAAATTCTCTTCTGTTTTGTTCTGAAACAATTTAACTCAGCATAGCATGAAGTTGCATATGAATCCAAGGATGCTGGCAAAATCCCATCTACATATGAAAGAACAATTCTAATCCCACTGACAGATGGCAACACTTCCCTTGCACCTTACTGAGTGGAACTGAAACACAGAAAATGAGTTTGGCACACCAGCCTATGTATGTACCTATTTGGCATGTTACCTTTAATTTTTTCACTGAATTTCCTCAACCTGATCAATAGGTAAATATCAAAATTCATCTTGTACAACAAGCACCTGCAGAGTTCCCATCTGACTCTTCAGAAAACCTGGCTCACTGGAGATATGACTGTCTGCCCTGTATCTGTGCTGCTTAGCTTTTCAGCTACATCCACCCTCCAAATTATTCCACTTCACAGATGAATATGATGCTTTCTGCTGCTCACAGGCAGAGTGGGACTTATCTGTCCCCTTTGGTAGCTTTCCTATAGTAAGACCATTTCCTCTTCTCCTCTTAAGTAAGGAGCGAGGGCATGGTAGGCTCAGGGAAGGGCACGGTAAGGGGTGGAGTATGGGCAGGGCCTGTGGCAGAGCCAGGGGTTGAGCAGTGAGCACCCCCCAGCATATTGGAAAGTTGGCACCTGTAGCTCCAGCCCCAGAGTTGGTGCCTATACAAGGAGCCTCATATTAACTTCTGAAGAGCCAAAGTTTTAGCCTGCTCTAGGCTAAAAACTCATCCTAAGCCATATGGGCTAACAAGTTGGAATTATTTCTGTCAATAATAAACATGTGAACTTTAATCTTGCAAGTGCCAAATATTCCTGCCTGCCCTCTTTGTGTCTTGTATTTATTAGCTGTGTTTGGTGTTTCAGGTTCAGTTTGTTTGGTGCCCCAGTCTAGCCCATTGGTCTTCACTAGAGGACTTTACAAAGTGCTGTGGGAGACGGGAGCATCTGGCTACCAATGGCTGAACTCCCTAGGATGGTCAATTACTGTGGAAGCTAAAAGCAAAAGAGAAAGTAAAGTAAAAACTGAACTAACTGATGCTGACTGGAAAATGTTTTGTTTTTGTATAAAACAAAACAGAAATACGGCAATTACCTGTGTGTGTCAGAGAGAGAGAATGCTTGATTGTCTCAGTAAACAAGGCACAGCAATTACTAGTGCTGCCAAAAGCTCTTGGACCTGCTGTTGGACCTACACTTTTTTTCTTATTTAAATCTAAGGATTTTTACAATAGTCTGGGTGAAGATTTTTATAGCATATCTGCCCTCTCTCACTCACATCCACTATTAAAATTGCTATCTTCGATCACCATCTCATTACCTGTTTTTTAATACTAATTGTAAATTCTCATGTTCTGGAGTTAAAGCTGCAGGGGGATATAAAATTCATTGAAGGGAATGTTGGGGTGCCATAAAGCAGCTGCTGTATTTCACCACAGAGGTGACTGCATTTCATTAGTCAGGGAAGACAATCTCTGAAAGTGGTCAGGTGCAGCCTGGATGTAGCTTCCTATAATCTGAAATTCCAAATGCATGACCTCTCCACTGAGAATACCCTTTTCTTCACTCCACTCTTGGTGGTTTTGTCTTGACCTGTGGTAGCCCCATGTCCCCACAGAGTTCTGTTGTCTTTGCGAGTTGCAGATAGGTTCTAACATCCTATCTCTATCTCATGGACTAACCCAAAGATCAGGAATGAGCATTTGACCTGGTATGTAGTGGAACAACTGCAGTGTATCAAGTATTGGTGTGAAAAATTCTGTATGGCAACTGCATGCTGCACAGGTCATAATTTATGTGGCTTTCACCTTTATCTTGAGTAGAATGAACTGTAATACCTGTTACAGATGCTATGGATAGAGCTATTCTCAGACTACTGACAGGCTCCTTTTGCTGTCTGGGTGCAAAATAAATAAGGTGCCCCTGTCTGCGTATTCAGGAGTCTCTGCAATACCAATTTGAGCTAAATAGTCTGACTGTGTTTGAAGGCGCTGGGGGCTCCTGGCTCCTACTCCCACATCCTTTCAGGATAGTCCCAAATTCCTTCACTACGGAAGGGGTAGGAGATAGCAGTACCAAACACTTAACAGCTCAGCTTGGAGCTTGCCAAACCAATCTTGCTTGGCAAGGATACTGGAGTCTACTGTCCCTTTGTAAGCAAGGGGATGAGGTTGTGGGAAGGATTGGTGGGTGACCTTCTGGAGGGCAGTTTTTCTGAAGCTTTCCAGGAGTCCCCCTTGGGAGTTGCTTAATAATTGTTCAGAACTTCCTGACTTTAAACCCTTATTCCTCCCCTGACATGATTGACACCCCATCACAAGTGCTGACCAAAAAAACCCTCAAAACTTTGTATTCTTTTTTTGTTGCCGTTGTAGCAAAATTGAATTGACAAGAATGTCTGATAATTTTCACTGAAAAGCTGGTAGAAATTTTTCAGTTTCTGAAATCTAGTCTAATTTTCAAAAAAACAAAACAAAACCCTTGTGAAAATGTTTACTGATTTGTCCCCCAAGCAGCTATAAAGCCATACAACCAGTTTCTTGTGTTGTGAAATCACTTCAGTGTGCTGAGAAGCCCTCTTCTGTGATGTAGAGCTGATAAGCATACACTGAAAATTGGCTGCCTGTAGAAATATAGCATCATAGAAATCAAATGCCCCTCTAATGGTATGATCTTGACTCAGAAATGTAGTCCCATGAAGTCAACTTCAGGATGAGTAAGCCATGAAAAACTTGGCCCTTAGTTACTCATTCACCATTTTGCGAATGCTAAAATTGTTCTTACAATTCATTTTCTAGTGCTAGATTTGCTAATGTACAATAAACTGCCTAAAGACAATTATTGCACCAATAGCTTCAAGTCCTCATTGATAATACATTAATTGTTTTGATTCCAGAAAGGGAAAACATGAAACAGCATATGTCTGCTCTTATTCATGTGTTTCAAGATAACTACCTACTTCCCTTATACCAGTACTGTGAGATAACTAACTGAGATAATATGTTATAGTCTTTAATCATAAGTGAAAGACTAAAATAGCTGTCAGCCAGGGGTGGTGGGAGTCTGGGTATCAGCCCAGTGGGGCTCCAGCTGTTAGCTCCTGGGTGGTGGGGCTCCATCTGTTAGCCCAGCTGGGCTCCAGCTGTCAGCTCGAGGATAGTGGAGCTCCAGCTGTCAACTCTGGGGCAGAGGAGCTCCAGCGGTCAGCCCCAGGATGGTAGGGCTCCGGCTGTCAGCCCCGGAGCAGTGGAGCTCCATCTGTCAGCTCTGGGGTGGTGGAGCTCCAGCTGTTAGTCTGGCAGGGCTCCAGCTGTCAGCCCTGGGGTGGTAGGGCTTAAGTTGCTGCAAGCGCTCCTGGTGAGGACACACATCACCAATACAAGGAGCATAGCGTGAACACTAGAGCCAATTTAATTACTGCAGTGGCTGTAGATTGACCTATCTTAAGTCAACTTAATTTTGTAGTGTAGACATGCCCTTTGTGACTGACCAGCCTCTTAACTGGAAGATCCTCATATCTGTGAAACTGGAAAGACTAGAATATGGTTCGCAAAGGAGTAAAGGACTTTGGAAGGGGAAGAGACTCTGACAACACTGACATGGGACCTGATAAAGGCCTAGCCTATTGCAACAGGAATTGGCAGAATTGATCTGAACCAAGATCTATCCAGTCTAGTATCTTTTCTCCAATAATGGCCAACACCAGATGTTTCAGAGAAAGGTGTAAGAACCCCACAGTATGCAGCTGTGCAATAGTTTGCCCCCCTACATTGGCTCTCATTAGGGCTGGCTAAAATGGGGAATCGCTTTTCACAAAAAAAAATTGCAGTTCTGAGAAAATTTCCTGAATTTGTTACTAGAAGCCAATGTAAACCTGGAGTGAATGTGGCCCATTATTTGCCCATAACCCCCACTGCAAGAAAAGAATGTGGAAGTACCCCTAAAAGGCTTTTGGCAAGCACTAAACCTAGCTGCAGGCATGCAGATCTCTTGCTGAATGGTTTCACCTTTGAAATATAAATTTAACAGAACAGCCAGCCTGAGAAGAGAAATTGCTATGAGCTGCTTATTCTAGTCAAAACTTTAACTGATGTAATTTACAATCACTGTCTATCCTGCAGCGTGAGCCAAGAAAAGAAATAATTCAGAAATTAAAACTGCTTTACCCTGCTTTTTCTGAATGCTTTTCTATATCCTAGAATTAGTTGTCTGGTCTCACCAGCACCCAGAAGTGGAGCTGAAATTGAACTGACTGAATAGAATCAAGAGCAGGGAAGAGTCCTATTGCTATAGTGCACAATAAAATGACTCTGCACTTTGCCTGGTGTCTAAGTAATGGGGCATGTCTCTCTTCTATGCAACTGAAATGAATCTGTGGTCACACAGAGGTGCCTTGGTGGTGAGGAACTATGGAGGAGGGAGAGGAGAAAATATCAACACCAAAAGCACTTTGAATTAAAAGAGCAAGTGCTTTAGCTGTGAGTACATACAGTAGAAGGCTCTTAAGCCCATTGGGACCAATGATTAAAGGCAAACATAATCACCCACTTAAAGCCAGTGTATTAAACAATGATGTTTCCACCAGCCCTGTGTTATGTGAAGAAACACAAAGGTTTTTTTTCCCCTTTAATTTATCCTGTTTGTTGAGAGCTATTATTGATTGCACAATTTCTGTTTGTTTGTATAGATACTGATATATCCTCCATCCCAATAATATCAGAGTATCTCCAAAGTAATTAAAAATAAATGGGAAAAATATAATTCTCATTCTTACCAGCTTTTAGGACACTCAGATGAGACTCAGCAGATTTATATGCCATGTGAACACAATACACAGGCACAATCAGGGCCCTGTCATCACTGACAGCTCTTATCCTTGACAGTTTACACCACCTTCATTTGGAGAAGTTATTTCCTGATTGAATCCCCTCTTTGTTCCCCTATGACACCCTTTTCAGCCATGCCCCAACAGTATGACCTCCTCTCAGCACTGCTGACCGTCACATTAATGATTAATTATTATTAATTATTATTATTATATTTTATGCAAGTGCTCCTATCCTGCTACAGTTCTGCTGGCCCTTACCCAATGATCCATCTCTGAATAACGAGCTAAGATTCAACCCTTTGGGCATGCCTGCCCCCCTAGAATCCTCCTACTCTGGAACCATGCTTCTCTTCCACCCCACACCCCACACTTCTCAGCCTCCTACTAATGGAGCTTGCAGCTGGTAAAACAGTAATGGCTTGCTGGAGACTGGGGAGAGCATGACTGGTAGGAGGGGGATACTGTGGGGAGGTGGCAGAAGCTGAGAGAGCATTCTCAGCTGGATCACCGGGGGAGTTGGACTGTGGAGAAATTTCTTGGAGGGTGAGGAGGATATAATATGAAGATCATAGCTGGATTACAGTAACTCACTCTACCTGAAGTTGAATGTGAAGACAATGCACAGGTTCTTGCGGGTATGGAATGTGTCTGCCTGCCTAATCTGTGGTCTAGATCAGTGTGAGTTTTAGGCCCATATTCAAGTCCTTCCATTGGCTACCAGTCAGTTTCAGGTGTCATCTCAAGACTGAGAGGAGGGAGAAGAATTGTTCCCCTTTAACCTCTGAGGATCAGACAAGAAGCAAAGGGCTTAAATTTCAGCAAGGGCAATTTAGGTGGGACATTAGAAAAAACTTCCTATCTGTCAGGGTGGTTAAGCACTGTAATAAATTGCCTAAGGAGGTTATGGAATCTCTGTCATTGGAGATTTTTAAGAGCTGGTTAGACAAACACCTATCAGGGATGGTCTAGATGATACTTAGTCCTGCTATGAGTGCAGGGGACTGGACTAGATGACCTCTCATGGTCCCTTCCAGTCCTACGATTCTATGCTTCAATGATTCTATGATGCCAGAGACTCCATAAGGTCCGTTAAAGACTTCTCTATTGCTATTAATTTTACATGTAAGATGCTCGGATAGTATGGTGATAGGCAGCAGTATTGAGTCTTCAGAATTCTGAAAAGGGAACATTGCAGGAGGACACTTCAGTAAGAGGGGTATATTTGGGAAAAGCATGCATGACAGTGGGGACAGAGAGGAGATTGTCAGCCAGAAAACTAGGGAAGCTTGCTTACTGAGAAGGTGATCATCAAAGATGACAGCTACCCCACCAGAATCAGTGTAAGGCAGCTCTAGTGTGGCCATAAAGACAAACTCTACATGACTATGGATGGGTAATTTGGTGGCATTATTTGTATTTTAATTGTTGAGAAATAACTGACTAAAGCACAAACCATTGATTTCTCTAGTGCAAGAAAAGCCTCAGGACCAGATGTCCAAAGTTCTTTAGGCTCCTAACTTTGACCTGATCCATGAAAATAAGGAACCTAAATATCTTTGAGGCTCTGGGCCTAAATGAAAGAAATGAGTTATTACTTTATTTCTGAACACTGAAGACTGTGGTCACTAACCCTTGTAGGAGTGAGTCCAGTAGTCCACATCTAACAGCTGCAAAAGTTCTGTCCCCCAGAAACCTAAGGCTTCCCCTATTGGTCAACAGTTTCACTGTTACAGTGGAACACTGCAGTTATGGGAGGTCAAGATCATGAAAAGAATAGTAATCACTCCGGTAGATGGGCCAATCCCACAATAGAGATATCTTGGAATGCACTTTTTATTCAATGGGAAGCCTGTGCTCAGAACAGAACACTAGGGTGATACATCAACCTGATGCTAATCAGCTGGTCTCAGTGTATTTTGTACCACCTTGAGCTCATTCCAGACATGTAGCTTCATTCTAAATACAATTATTTGCAATAATAAAGAATGAAGTTTAAAAATGTATGGATGACCGTGGCCAGGTATATCTCTGATAGGATAACCTGCAGTCCTCTCGTTGCTTTCAGATTGAAGCTGCCCTGGCCATCTGAACATCCAATAGCACTGAGAATATCAAAAGAAGTCCAAGCCTGCAGACTGGATTAACCCAACAGCAGATGCCCTCAGTGGTATGAGATATGAGAAAGTGAACTCTTTTCAGGTATTTCCCTTTCTCTACCAACATTATCTTAGACTTGTCTTGCTTCAACTTTAGTCAACTGCTCTTCATGCTGGTGTTGATCTTGACTAGGCATTGAGAAAGCTGGGTGATGATGTCAGGAAGGTGTAGAGCTGGATATCATCTGAGTACTTCAGCTCATATTGTTGGAGCAGCTTCATTCAGATGTTGAATAATAGGAAACAAAGAGTTTGAGCCTCATTGGAATCAGCAGGTGACATTGTACTCAAGTGAAATGCTGAGCAAAAATGAAATGGGCTACAAAGATGTTGCATTTTACTTTAGAGCTGTAATAAAGTGGATTTGAAAGCCTGGAAAGACAAAGAAGCTAAAATTGTCAATATGTTTAATGTTTCAATATGCTCTTGCAAGGTCACATTTGCCGAGTTTCAGTACACAGATGCCCAGTCAGTCATTATTCATTCATGGAGGACATCCCTTGCCACCTAGAATTATACACAGAAAAGCAAAATTTATTTTAACAGGCTTTTTGGTCTTACATGAAAAATGTTGTTGGTCACCCTTTTATTCAATTTCTCAAAACAACAACAACAAAAACCAAATAAACCAACCAAACAAAAGCAACCCTGGGCTTATCCAGAAAAGTATAAGGAAATCTTGCCTGATTTCAATGTTTTCAGCAGAATATATAACTTAAAATTATTAATTTTGTCTAATAAAAAAGCAGAAGACCTTGCAAAAATACAATTTTAGTAAAATCCTTCAGTAAACTGCATGGCCGTAATGCCTTGGGATCTGAAAACTTTCTAAAAATTGCTAACTTTCTTCAGACGGTAATGAATATCAGTATTTTATAGGAATTGCAAGTGGTTTTGCGATTTATAATGGTATCTTCAAATCTTTAGAGCACAGTAAATGGTCCTAAATGTATATGTTATTCAAGGGGTTCAGAAATGCACAACATTTGCATAGCTATCATATCCTCTATAATTCACTGTCACATCAGCAAATTCAGAGCATCTTTCAGTTGGCTTGAAAACATTTGCTACTATGCAAGAAATATGCAATTGTTTATATAATAAACTTTTGTTAATTCTAAAATTGTTTGTTTTTTAGGTTCTTGCTTTTAGGGAAATAGGCAAAATGTATTCTTCATTTGAAGATGAAAAATGGTAATTTGTATGTGTAATAACTAGTCCATTGCCTTCAATTTTTTTAAAGTTGTAATACTTTGAGTTATTATTTTGTGTTAGATATAATGGGGAAATTCTGATAACTTTTCAGTTTTAATTCTACATTGAGTGCTCTTCCCTCCTTCTAAGGAAATAAACCATAAGAAGGTGAAGATTCACATAATACCAATGGTTCTTTGTTATCATACAGCTATTCCAGGGGGCAGTGGTTTGTGTTTACATTAGCGTTTAATAGAGAGGTCACATGGCAAGGATGTGCACAACAGAAAAAGTAGAATGTCCAGGTATAAAGCATAAGCATACTCTGCCATTCTAACTCTGCTAGCTCCATGATCTAGTTCATGGGTGGTCACTTTCTCCCAACACCATAGAGCCTCAGGACTGCCACCTGTCAAGTGTTTCTCCCTAATCCATTCAGGATCTTCAGCAAGCAGGAAGTACCCCTTACCCTCACCGTATGTTTATGCTTATGGTGGCGTGTAGATTGCAGAAACTGCACACTCAGGTAGCACAGGAACAAATGACAGCGTAGTTAGTGAGGCATAGATTAGGCAAGTAGAGTAGAGCGTGCTACATACCTGATCCCCCAAAGTATAGAATCATAGAAATGTCAGACTGGAAGGGACCTCAAGAGGTTGACAAGTCCAGCCCTCTGTTCTGAGGCAGGACCAAATAAACCTAGACCATCCTAGGAAGAAAGCCAATGTTTGTTAATATTTTAAAAAGGTAAATGGCATGACTTGGGTAATTAGTGCTCTCTCAGTCTGACATCCATCTCAGGCAAGATATTAGAGTGGCTGATATGGGACTCGATTACTAAACAATTAAATGAAGGTAAGATAATTAATGCCAATCAACATGGGTTTATGAAAAAAGATCCTGTCAAAGTAACTTGATATCTTTTTTTCCCATGAGATTACAAATTGGCAAGTTTGTTGATGTAACATACTTAGACTTCTTTAAGGCATTTGACTTGGTACCATGTGACATTATGATTTAAAAAAACCTAGAACAGTGTAAAATTAACATGTCACACATTCAGTGGATTAAAAGTTGGATAACTGGTAGTTCTCACAGTGTAATTATAAACAGGGAATCATTATTGAGTGGATGTGTTTCTAGTGAGGTTCCATAGGGATCGATTCTTGGCCCTGCGCTATTTAACATTTTTATTAATGACCTGAAAGAAAATATAAAATCATCACTGATAAAGTTTGCAGATGCTGCAAAAATTGGGGGAGTGGTGAATAATGAAGAGGACAGATAATTGATTCAAAGGGATCTGGATCATGTTGTAAGCTAGGCACAAGCAAACTATATGCTTTTTAATATGGCTAAATGTAAATGTATAAATTGAGGTTAAAAAAATGTAGGCCATACTTACATGATAGATAAGTCTATCCTGAGAAACAGTGACTCTGAAAAAGATTTGGGGGTTGTGGTGGATAATCAACTGAACATGAGCTCCCACAGCAAAGCTGTGGACAAATCCTTGGATGCACAAACAGGGGAATCTTGAGGAGAAGTAGAGAGGTTATTTTACCTCTGTATTTGGCACTGGTGTGACCGGTCTCCAATATTGTGTCCAGTTCTGGTGTCTACAATTCAAGAAGGACGTTGATAAATTGTAGTGGGTTCAGAGAAGAACCAGGACAATGGTTAAAGGATTAAAAAGCATGCCTTATAAACAGTGATCACCTCAGGGAGTTTAGCAAAAAGAAGGTTACAGGGTAACTTGATTAGTCTATAAGTACCTGTATGGGAAAAAAACATTTAATAGTGGGCTCTTCAATCAAGCAGAGAAAGACATAACATGATCCAATGTCTAGACAAATTAAGACTGGAAATAAGGCATACATTTTGAACAATGAGGGTGATTAGCCACTGGAACAATTTACCAATCACTAACCATTTTTAAATCAAGATTGGATGTTTTTCTAAAAGATACGCTCTAGGAATTATTTTGGGGGAAATTCTATTACCTGTGTTGTACAGCAGGTCAGACTAGAGGATCATAATAGTCCCTTCTGGCCTTGGAGTCTATGAATACTTTTCTTTCCCTATTTCTAATTTCTATGATATTTTCAAAATACTTTCAAATGGTAGAAAGCTCCCCGATCAAACTGTCTACAGGACTGTAAGATGTGTTATAGTGTGACACAACCCAGCTGGCAGACAGGCAGTTATCTAAGTCTCATGGCTTCTGTAGTTTAGTCATAGTGGGGCTTCTTATTACAGACTCTTTCAGAATAACTGAAAAAGGGACACGAAAACAGCTAGAGAGGCACTGAAGAAAACAAACTTATTAAAAGTTCTGCAAAGCAATGAAAATGATAATTCTTGGGGGCTATTTTTGCTGTGTTTGTGTCCTCAAGTGATTTTTATCATCCAGTTTTTAAAAAATTGTGTGTTTACCTCCGCTACACTTTAATTTTAGAGTGACCATTTATTACTATCTGCAGCACTAGTTTGTGTCTTGCTGTCTAAGTGTATATGCCCAATGATTTTATCATTGGGAAATGGTTAATTTCACTACCAATAAATAAAGACATAAAATAAAAACCCACTAACTGAGCCAAGTACTTAAGCACAAACCTTTCTATCAGAAGCCTTGACTTAGTGAGGTTTGTTTTATTGAATACCTTCTAGCATGTACTCTGACACATCTTTATTGGAAGTATTTTTCTATCCTCTCTCAATGAATATACAGCTGAAATTTACACTGCCGAATCCAGTCACTTTGATTAAGTTTAGCAAGATACATGACAGCTGTTGCATCAATTTTCATAAATAGACAGATAAATAAGATTCTGCCCTTTGGGAGCCTCATTAGAATTATATGTGGTGCTTGTGGGGTTCTTCTTCATTATATTTCAATCATCAGTGAATCTTTTTCTTTCAGCTAGGTTTATTTATTTTTTGAGTGTATTGCCAAATCCCCTCAACTAGTCTCTTTCCTTTCTTGGCTCATCTTTCTTTTCTATGTTTCTCTTCTACCTTAGAACAAGAAAGGGAGAATGAAGCAGAGTTAGGGAACAGGGCAAGAGGACTGTGGCTAAAGAACTGGAGGCAAGAGGGCAAACTGTGGTCTTTATATATAGGGCTTAGCAGCCTCCTTGTTGTTGTTTGCTGGGGCCATAATGTATTGTCACTGAATGTCTCAGTCCATAGCATGGGAAATGAGGAGTACACCACAAGGCTAATACAAACAGTGCCTGATGCTTCCCTCTGAGTATCCACGCACTATAAGTGGGGCCCAGGAGACGCCAAAGCAGGCACAGGGGAGCACAGAATGGGAGAATAATGCCTCAACTCCATGTTCCCCTTAGCACCCGCGAGAAGCTCACAGAAGCTCTTCAATTCCAAATTGGACTTTTGCAAATCAGCCTCTCTTTGCAGCTCCCAACATAAGATATTCCCAAAATGAATGCAGGTCCTAGATGGAATTTAGGAATTTCCTTTTCCAGAAAATCTCATTCCCAGGGGAGCATTAATTCATGCATGTGAAGAAGGAGGTGAATAATTAAATATCTCACTGCTAGACATTTCAGAAGCAGAAAAAAGAGGCTACAGCTAAAAAATGGCAAAGCTCCCGATGAAGAGAAGATTATTGCTGAAATGCTTAAAGCTGGGAAAGAGGTGGCAGTACATGAAATACATAAACTTTATAATATTGTTTGGAGGAAATAAATGTGTCCAGAGGAGCGGAAGGAAGGTGTGATCTGTAAATTACTGAAGAAAGGAAACCATCAGGGGTGTGACAATTGGCAAGGAATAACACTACAGAAAGTACCTAGAAAAGTGTTCTGTAGTATGTTATTGAACAGAATCAAACTGGTCATAGATGAAAAACTACAGACTGAGCAAGCAGGCTTTAGACCAAAAAGATTGTGTATAGATCGCACTTTTACCCTGAGATGATTGATTGAGAAAGGGCTTGCTTATGAGAGAAAATTAGTCTTAAATTTTATAGATTTCACCAAAGCTTTCGACTGAGAAAGTTAATATGGAAGATCTTGTGAAAATATGGGCTTCCTAGAAATATAGTGTTGTTAGGGGGCTTATTCCTTCACCCACTTACTTCCCTGGTTCTTCTCATATGAACAGAGAGCAACAATACCCGAAGTCCAAAGGTGCAAACAATTCGATGTTTATTGGGGTGAACTTCCAGCAAGCGTGATTCCAGTTGCCTTCCTTAGTATCCTCCTTCCCAGCTCTGACACCACAGAGCCTTACACCTGTGTCCCTGTTCCCATTTCTCCCTTTAGCCAAACAGGATTCCAGTTTCCTTACTCCCATTCCCTGTTCCCATTTCCCCCTTTAGCAAAACATGGTTCCAATTTCCTTACCCTCATTCCCTGTTCCCATTTCCCCCTTTAGCAAAACATGGTTCCAATTTCTCCACCCCCATACCCTGTTCCCATCTCTCCCTCACACACACACACCGAGGCCCACTCACTTCCTCATTGACTACAGATTATATAGTAAAACTTCAGTTCTGCTTAGCTATACCTTAACCAATCATTTTCCTGAAATTTAACTAACCAATCCTAACATATTGTAACATGATTATGTAACCAATTATATCCCACCACCTTAATTAGTTTACACCCAGCAAAATTAATTATACAGCAGACAGGAACAATCCCAGAACCAGACAGAGATTATACAGACAAACAATAACATAGTGGGAACTATAATGACAAAACAATACAGAAGTGAGGATTTCACATCCCAGTATTGATAAGTGAGTTCTTGCCAGACAGGATGCTGTTTCCTTTTACATTTTCTAGGCACTTCCCTTTCTCTGGAGGTGATAGGCATTATCAGGACAGGATTGTATTCCTAACAGCCCAATAGCACCTTCTTTCAATGTGACTAGTTTGGAATGTGAGGATGTGACCTGTCGCTTCCTAGCTTATGGCTGCCTCTGCTGCTTAGCCAAAGGCCTTAGCCTAAGCACAGGGCCTCAGACTGTCACAGTAAGAATAGGCCCTTACACCGGCAGACAGTGATTTTGATTCTCTTTTGTACCTCTATAACTAGCCAAGTGATAAGAATACACCTAAATTCTTAAAGTACAGGCCTTTGCAGACAGGCCTGAATATCTATATCCTAACAAGTGTCCCTGTCTAAGATGCTGTATAAAGGTTCAAAATGCTGTCTAAGGACAAAATGGTTTGATTGATTGGTTTGATATTGTCACTGGAGTGTGACAGGGATGTGTTAGTAAATGAACCAGACTACTATAACCATTTCATTCTCTCTAGGTGAGCCAAAGTCTCAATAAGCCATGTGTCTATAATTCTTTGTATTTAAGAGGAACCTATGATGAACTTTAGATGACCCCAGTACTTTGTGTTAAACTAATGATCAGGAAAATGTCTGTAATCAATCAGTAGGACTGCACTTAATAACCCACTTTACTTTTACTCTCATTTAGCTGACCTAGCCCAAAAAGGGACCACTTGTAACTGATACAGGGAAGGTGTTTTCTATTATTAATAAAATAATCTATTGAAAGATGCTTTTAATTTACCAATTATGGAAATCAGATACCATGAAAAGAGCTGCCCAGTCAACAGGTCATTTTTTCTTGGTCTCTTTTCTGTAAACACCCATAATATTTAAAGGGCTGCCTATTATTATATATGTGTATTGTAACTGACAAAATGATGTAATTGATAAGGGATACACATAAATGCACTGTAATTGATAAAATTAGTAATTGACAAAATGGACGAGGAGCATATGTTATAGCAGATGTGTTCTGTAATCAATGTAACAGCAAACCATTAAGTGATATGTTGATTAATGTTTAAGTCATTAAGAGCTAAATATGATTACAGATGTCATTAGTTTATTGATTAGGTTATGTTGAGAATATTCAAACTAAGCAAAATGTCAGCAAAACCAATGCTGGGGGGAAAAAGCATGAGAAAGGATTTTCTTGTTGCTAACTCTCATGATTTTGTCATGAGTCTCATAATGGTCATTATTGTTTTCCTTAAAGCCCCAGCTCCTGGTGTTATGTGGATATTTGTAAAAGCGGCAAAGAGTCCTGTGGTACCTTATAGACTAACAGACGTATTGGAGCATAAGCTTTCGTTGGTGAATACATGCATCCGACGAAGTGGGTATTCACCCACGAAAGCTTATGCTCCAGTACGTCTGTTAGTCTATAAGGTGCCACAGGACTCTTTGCCGCTTTTACAGATCCAGACTAACATGGCTACCTGTCTGATACTGTGGATATTTGGTGATTTTGGCCTTCATTCTTAAAGCAAAAGTAAGTTTCTACTCTTGTGGCTGTGGAGAAAGCTTCAAAATGTGACCCCAGGGCACCCGAAAGGCTCAAAAAGCATAAGGCAAATATGAACACCAAATCTAGTATTTTTACATAGTCTCCTGATTTGAAAGCCAATCTCATGATTTTTGGTGAGCCTGACTCATGATTTTTGAGCATATGCGGTTGGCAATACTGTAAACTAATATATAAAAGGTAAGTTTTGGGAAGATAGAAGTGAGCTGAAGCAGGCTGCTTTACTTCTCCAGTCTCAGTTTTTCTATATAGGTTTCCTTTTCTGTATTCTGTATAGTGCTGTATTAAGTATTGCTTAATTTTCTTACAACTTCAACTGAGTTAGTTATTTGACATCGTGACTTATTAAATCTGAACATGCAACATGTGCATCTTATCACCTCACCTCTTCTTCACTGTGATAGATCACATGATCAAAAAGCAACATCAAATAAAAATATAAAAAATTTATGGAGAAGAGGAAAACAAGATCTTAACATTGGAGATAACATTGTTCTGTTGGACGCAGATGGTGATGCCACTACCAATGTCAAATGTGAGGCTACCAAAGTAGGATTAAGAATCAGCCAAAAGAAAATTAAAGTCAAGATAGTTGAGAGAGGAGTCAATAATGATGATGCACCCATGATTGATAGTTAATAATATGGCATGGTTAATGAATGTATATGACTTAGTGCACAATTAATGGCAATTGCTAATTCCATGAGGAGGTGGAATCAAGAACTGGGAAGGAAAGTGGAGTCTTTTCAAGATTGGCAAATATCTGAAAAAATAAGGAGATTCACACAATACCTAGGAGAAAGTTACACAATGCCATTCTGATACCCACATTGTGATGTGCTTCTGAAATTTGGCAAATGCTAGAAACCCACAACAGGCAACTTAATGCATTTCAGTTGAGATGCTTGTGAGGAATATTTGGTGTCCACTGGTAGGATAAAGTAACCAGTGCTGATGTGTTAAAAAGGACTGCCCCAGCAGACTAAAGAGACAAAGATTCAAGAAAGAAGGCTGAAGTGGTTTGGACATGTGGTGCAGATGTCAAAAAACTGTATTCCTAGACAATCCCTTGATTGGATACGGTCTGATGGAAGACAGAAAAGAGGAGCTCAACAGGCGACATAGGAAAACCACAGAGAAAGATGCTGATATCATGAAAGCAGACTATAACAAAGCAAGAAACATGGTATTCAACAGACAGAGGTGGAAAGTCTGGGTTGCCTCATGTCATAAGGCAGAAGAGCATCTCATAAAAAAAATAATAATAGGAATATCTGTGATGTGACCCTCACAGAGTGTCCTGGGCCTTTTGTTCCCTTTTGTGAATTATGCATTAGGAAACGAAGTGGCATATAACAGCTCAGGTGTATCTTTAAATATGAAGTGGCATTTTGTTATTACTGATTCCATCCTACCCAGATTAGGTACTGCTCATGAAATAACGCACTTATTTGATACAACACACCAACATTTGTGTCCATTTAATTTTAATGTTGTATATACAGCTAGTATACAGTAAATAATTATAGTAACAAAGCTGTACCATGTCCCTGGATAAAAAAGAGATCTCCAGTCTCCAGGACTGTCAGTCCAGCATGTTAAAATATTTCATTCCACTCTAAACAGGCTCCCCTCTGCTAATCCCTTTGGAATGCAACATTTATTACCTACCTGGCAGGTGTGAAGTGCTGCTTTCTAAAAGGATTATCTCCTCCCCCTCCTCCTTTGTTCAATCAGAGCAGAAGAGGAGAGGAAAGAGATAATCCTCTTTAAATGGAGCATCTATTACCTACCTTGCAGGCGTGAAGTGCTGCATTCCAATGGGATTTAGCACAACAGAGCCTGCTTAGAGTGGTGTTAACTACATTGAAAACAGACTGAAATGTCACTCCAACCCAAATGGAGGTTCCTTGAAACAGTTTTGGGGACTTTCCATTGTTCTTCACAATAGCTGAGGTTTTGGTATATCCATGTTCCCTATAAGTGGGTCATTTGTATTATTACCGGCACTCTTTTGCTGCCAGATACAACTAAGAAGAAGAAGAAGGTGAAGAAGCAGCAAACATTATTTTTGTATTAATTTTTATAATGTTACTGAGCCTCTGTAAAGGTCTGATTCAGTCTGAGATCTGTTGAAGACTTGGGTTAAACTGGTTTGCTGGTTCCTGTGGGGTCCATCCATGAATTGGTTTCTCGGACAATTGCCTTTCTAACTCCTTCCATATGGTCCTGTATGTATTGTGTGACCTCCTGGAGCTCCCTACCATGTCCACTCTTGAGTCCCTTTAAACCCCACTTCTGCCATGCTATCTGTAGTGAATATTGTTCAGGATTACCATACATCAGGGTTGTCCTGGACATAGCCTCCTTTTTCTGGGCCTCCATCCTCTATCCTGGTGGGATTTTAAAATCACAGGAAATGTCCAGGGATTTGCAGAGCAGACTAATTGGAGCTCAGAAAGAGCTCCAATTGGTCTCCTTCCAGATTGGTCCCTCCCCTACATCTGCAGCTGATCGGTCCATTCCCCTGCAAGCCACAGCTGCCGGATGCCCCCCACCCAGGCCCCAGCTCCCAGCCCTGGAGAGGGGCTCTTGTAGGGAGGTGCTGACTGATGCCTCTCGCTGCATCCTGGGCTTGCGTCAGCCACCCTACCATTGTGACAGGGAGCAACACTGCCCCGCCCCCCTCCAGTGAGTACTCCTGCCACAGATACCCCCTCCAGGACCCCAAACTGTACGCCCCTCCAGCTTCCCCCCAACTTCATTCCCTCCCCCACCCCAGATCCCCTACCTCTGGCAGTATCCGCTTTGTTCCCCTTTGTCTGTCCAACATTATACAGTGTGTTCCTCAGGGCAGAGACTGCTGGAAAATGTCTAATACATTTTGGTCTACTGAAAACAAATTAATCGTCTTCCGAGAGATATAAGTGATGAAGTCAAACCTTAAAGAGAGAAAAATGTGATTTAATTCAAGCTACCTTGTTTTCTGAACCAGCTCTGTGAGTTGGTAGCTCTGCAGTATGTTGGACAGCAGGTTACAGAATATTGCATGGCTATATGAGAAACTTATTCTGATGCAAAGAATGATCCAGCACTTTTGGTTGTCAGGACATGGAAGCTTAGATATGATAGCAGAGTGATACATTCATATTTTTAAGTGTATGTACGGACTCCATCGATCTCATTGCACCACTAACCAATAACATTGAATGGCATTCAAAACAGTCTTCCAAATTTCCTCTCTAGTCTAACAATATTTGTAGCTTTCTTCAGCCCAGTGTTTTCCCGAGGAATTGAAATTAGGAGGGGTGTTCGAATTTACGCGGCGGGGGAGGGTGGGTAGGGTCAGGGCCAAGGAAGGGTGAGACCATGAGAGTGAAGGTGGGCTGTATGACACCAGAGGTAAAAACTGAAAAATGTTTCATGACCATTTTATTAGATTTAACTCATGTTTTAAAACCATCACACAAATTAAAGTTGGCTACTCAAGCCTTCTATGAAGCACTACATCTACATCCTTCTTGGTTTCTTGTTCTAATTTTGCACAACTCTATTAATGAACTTCTTGAATGCAGTATGTTCATCTTTGGTGGCTTCTCATGTGTCCAGTACTTCCATTCCTTCAGTTGATATGCTCATTCATATGATCAGGCAGAAGGTGACTTCTTTCAGAACACAAAATTCTATTCAATGATGAAAAAGAACACTCAACTGTAGCTGTTGTGACTGGGAGTAGCAAGAGATGAATTCCTACTTCTTTCATCCCAGAAAACATAGCACAAAGATGGGGTCGAGCCACTAGGGATGATAAAAAAGAAGTTGAAGTCAAATCTTCATTCATTCGTTGTATAATATTCCACTCTGTGTTCAAATTCTCTATTCTGTCGTGAGCACATGGCAGCCCCATTTCTGGTAGTACTGCACTCCTCTCAATGGTCAGTGTTTTATACTGTAAAAGCTACGTAGAGGTTGAGTAGAATCTAGAAGACGCTGTTGTAGATTTGTAAGAATCAACTCTGTGTACTTTTTCAGTTGTCTTAACAAACACTTCTTGTCCTCTTCACTTAAGGATTCAATATAAATGCCTTCATTAGTGAACTTCTGGACTGAAGTCTTTGCTTCTTCCAGTACTTTTTCAATGGATAGCTCTCTGATTGATCCAAATGTAGCTTCTATTGCTGGACAAAGACCTACTACTGTTGTAGCAGATGCATGGATGACATTGTTTAATGACCCAAGTGGTTTCAACAGTAGACTTAGAACAGAGAGAATGGCAATAATCTTCTCTGAACGTAGTAGCAAAAGTAATCCACCAGCCTCACAACTTAGATCCATCGCATCTTGGTAAATACTTTCCAAAGCCAGTAATAATGGCTGGAGTAATTTTAAGACAACAGCCAAGGATTGCTCAGGAGAAAGCCAGTGGATTTTCCCAGGTTGGACTAATTTGAACTTCAGTCCCAGTGTATCTTCTATATTTTCCAAGATATTCAGTCTTTTTGGACTCTGGCTGAAAAAAGAATATAATGAACACATTAAATTTATAGCTTTTTAAATGTCTTTTGTCTAGAATCTGCAGCTTGTACTAGCTCTATTTGGAGTAGATGGCCTCTCCAGTATGTATAGGAGAAATTAGGGTTACACTTTTCTCTGAGCAAAGCTTGTACTCCACCATGTCTTCTAGAGAAGTTTGCAGCTCCATCAAATGCACAAGCAACCATCTGTTTGGGGTCCAATTGACAAGCATTTAACTCTTCTAAGATGTGGGTTGTCACAGATGCAGCTGATGTGTCTTCTATAACTTGAACATCTAGAAACACATCTACCGGCCTACCACTGACATCAAGATAACATACACAATGACTTAATATTTGATCCCCATTTGCATCGGTGCATTCATCAGCCATGCATGCAAATTTTTTTAATGTGGTGAGAGACTTTTTCACTTTTTCAACTGTTGAGTCTTTCACTGTTGCACCGCATGCTTCTAGCCAGTCAGTTGAGTTTCTTGCAGAAAGATAGTGAGCATATGCCGGTCTTGTTTGAAAACAGTGTTCAACTTCAAGATGAACAAGTGACAATGCACTTAACATTGGCCACCAGTTTGTAGTGTGTGGTATCTCTTGCTTAAATAGAAAGTATGATGCTACAGCTATGCTTGTTTGCATGAACTGTGTTGTGTCTTCAGCATTTTTAACAGCCTCATTAAGTACTTCTAAAATTGTTTTTGAAAGTGGGCTAATAAGGCTTTCTGCATGTTGATGCACTCCAGAGGCATGGTGTTTTGCAGCCTTTTCATGTAGTTTGTCAGCATTGGCTTTGCTGATTGGTCTGACAAACCAAGCTCCTCCAGTTTTACCAATTATAGCATTGGGACGCTTTCCTTCTTTGTAAGCTTTTTTGCAAGAGATGCACCAGTAGCCATCTTTTGTAACTTCAATAAATGGGAACACTTTGACGAACAAACATCGGGAACTGCCTTTAGCTTTTGGAGGCACTGTTTCTTCAGTAGGTAACTGTATTTGTGCTTTGGGTTCTTTGGATGTAGATACACCACTTGAACCTTCAGATGACATGTTGATATATTCTTGGTTCCTGATGTGTTCTCCACCTTGGTTGGTTTTAGAGGCCTTTGAGTGGAAAAATTGTTGCATTGTTTTTTGTCTTTTCATTTTCACTTTGACCTGCAACATATAAAAGAGATGTGAATAAATTAAATGTTTTATTAGGCTTATGCAAATTTAGCATAAGGATAATGCAAATTACACCAAAACACATAACAGTTCTAGATTTCTAAAACAAATAAATGTTTTTTAATTTTTTTTTATTTAAATTGACTTTTGAAAAGTAAGCCATTGGGATAAGAGGGAAATCCTCTCATGGATCAGTAACTGGTTAAAAGATGGGAAACAAAGGGTAGGAATAAATTATCAGTTTTCAGAATGGAGATATCCCTGAGGGGTCAGTACTGGGACCATTACTGTTCAACATATTCATAAATGATCTGGAAAAATGGATGAATAGTGAGGTGGCAACATTTGCAGATGATACAAAACTATTCAAGATAGTTAAGTCCAAAGCAGACTGTGAAGAGTTACAAAGGGATCTCACAGACCCGTGTGACTGGGCAACAAAATGGCAGATGAAATTCAATGTTGATAAATGCAAAGTAATGCACATCGGAAAACATAATCTCAACTATACATACAAAATGATGGGGTCTAAATTAGCTGTTAAAGCTCAAGAAAGAGATGCTGGAGTCAGTGTGGATGGTTCTCTGAAAATATCCACTCAATGTGCAGTGGTAGTCAAAAAAGCAAACAGAATGTTGGGAATCATTAAGAAAGGAATTGATAATAAGACAGAAAATATCATATTGCCTCTATATAAATCCATAGTACGTGCACACCTTGAATACTGTGTGCAGATCAGGTCACCCCATCACCAAAAAGATATATTGGAATTAGAAAAGGTACAGAGATGAGCAACTAAAATGATTAGGGGTATGAAACAGAAGGAGAAATTAAAATGACTGGAACTTTTCAGCTTAGAAAAGAGACGACTAAGGTGGGATATGACAGCGGTCTATAAAATCTTGACTGGTATGAAGAAAGTGAATACGGAAATGCTATTTAATCCTTCACATAACACAAGAACTAGCAGTGAAATTAATAGCAGCAGGTTTAAAAAAAACAAAAGGAAGTACTTCTTCACACAGCATCAAGTCAACCCATGGAACTCTTTGCCAGGCGATGCTGTGAAGACCAAAACTATAACAGGATTAAAAAAAAGAACTAGATAAGTTCCTGGAGAATAAGTTCATCAGTGGCTATTAGCCAGGATGGGGAGGGATGCAACACCATGCTCTGAGTGTCCCCAGTCTGTTTGCCAGAAGCTGGGAATGGGCAAAAGGGGATGGATCAGTTGGTGATTACCTCTTCTGTTCATTCCCGCTGAAGCCTTGACCACTGTCAGAAGATAGGCTACTGGGCTATATGGACCATTGGTCTGACCCAGTATGGCCATTCTTATGTAAAAATTAATTAGAATAATAAAAATGTTTAGTACAGAAACTCCCCAACATAATGACCTCTCAAGATAGCAACAATGTGAGATAACAACCTTGGCAAATAATGCATTTTAAAAATCTTGGCCTACTGGGAAACATATTTATATAATTTCCATTCCCAGTCACAAATCTAGCATTCTGGAGCAAAGTAACTAAAATATAGTCCAACAAACAAAAGTTTATTTAACATGCCCCTCATTTTCCCTCCACCCCCCCCCACTCACCAGTGTTGCCCTTGGTCATTGGAGACTCAGAGTTTAGAGGTGCTTTCACATGAGTTCACCTCCAAGGTGGGGGAAAGAAGGCAACTTGCTTGTTCCTCCAGCTGCTCACTGTTCGCTCTGGCCACTGTTGTTCGTTGTGCATCCGTTCACTCCATCGCTCTGTTGCCAATGGCCCTGCACCATCACCTTCTGCTGCCACCTGCCACTGTGACCTCTGCGAGTTGGTCTCTTGAGGTTCCACCAGCTCTCAGTGATTTCAGCTGAGCTCTCAGCTGGGGAACCTCGCTGCTAGTGCAGGCTGGGCCGTCTCTTCCACAGAAACACTGTCCCATAGCAGGTCTAAGCACTTAGACATGATTATCAATGATTTCAGCTGTAGTGGTCAATTAACAAAACAAAAGGCTATCTATGAAGCCTAATCAGCTCTTTCTTTAAACAGTGGAGAGGGGCAGGTCAAATAGTACTCGTGACCCAGGCAGACCATCAAGCAAAACACCTGTCCCCACTCTCCCTCTTGATGCCCTCAATCAGCACAGGCTAAGTATAGTTCTACTGCCCTTTACTCATACAATAAGAATAACAACATTTCATTACCCCCGCATTCAAGTGATTTGTAACCCAACCCCAGCCAGAATCTATCACTTGGGCAACATAGCTCTGTTTGCTGGATACCTAGGTACATTAGGTGTGACTGTAAATACAGTCTGGTCCTGAAGCCTTTCCCTCCAGCCCCCAGCTCATCACTAGCTGTCAGGGAGAGCTCATTTAGACTTTGCTTGCAAATCATAATTTCAAATTATTAGGTTGGCCGACATCACCTAAATGGATGCACTGACATTGTCATAAAAAACAGCAGCTGTATAAGGAAGCTAATCTATGTTCATACTTTTCAAATCTATTCTACTTTTTCAGCTACACGTATTTTATCATACACTGTATATGCTTTTAAAGGGTGTATTAATGTTTCAATTTCAATTCAAATTTCCAAACAATCACTAAATTGGCAACACTGCATGTAACTAGTTCACAAAATTGGGGGGTGGGGTTGGGGAAATTCGGTGGGGGAGGAGTGTACACCCTCCCTTGGAACGGGGGTGGGGGGGGTCGTCTAGGGAAATCCCTGCTTCAGTCAGAGCAGAGGAGAAATGAAGGAGAGCACAAAATTTAGAAACAACTGCTGAAGACTGAGCACAGATTGACAAGTAGGAAGGATACTATTTATGCCAGCACAAATGGCTCTCAAGAAGCCCTATTCACCATTTAACCTGCTAATGTGTGTCTGGGCATGTGTGTTGCGGGGTGGGAAGAAGAAGCGAATACAAAAATGCCTCACTTCTTCAGCATCTTGACCAAGGCAAGTAATTAAGAAATTATTCTAATAAAAATGTACTTACTGAAAGGAAGAGATTAAAAATATTGAGGAAGTAACTAGGGCCTTCACCCTGGCTGTGTCCTTGCAGCCACATGCAATCGCATTCCGTGTGCTATAATTTCCCATAAGGAGATGACTGGATCTATATCACCAAATAAATTCTACATGGATAGCAATTCCGTTCTCCATCTTCTCAGGCAAATTGAACTTCAGGAGCAGGTTTGCCAGTTAAGAAATCAGCACAGATTTTGATATACTTAACCTAGACTTCATTACACGGAGCTTTAAGGATAAAGTCCTAAGGCATCTACTCCTACTGCTAACTGCTCTTTCAAATATATAAAATGCAAACAGCTCAGCAGGTGTTTCCTAAGAAGGAAGTAAAAAAGAAAACAAAATTGCCACATTGACAATATTTCCTTGTGTTTATGCCAGTTGGCACAGTAGATGCATGGTAAGACTGATGTTGATTAAATCACTCCCTTATGCAGAACCTCTGATATTTTGCACTTTTCGTATATCTCTTAACTCTGTGACAACTTTAATGTGTGACTTGCTTTCATTAGTCTTTTTTTTGAGAGAATTTCTAATTTACTTGCTGTACTACCAGTGTTTGAGGTTCTTGTAAAGGTTCAGCGACTAAGCTTGCCTTTATTTTCAGCCACTGATGACATGTTTCCATGCCAAGTTTTGCTGGCTCTAAAACACACACCTTATTCCAGGGTTGTTGTGTGATCCTCACTTCATTTGATCTTTTTATATAATTTTGAGAAAAATCTCAATGAATAACGTTCATGTTTGCACCTATCTGTTTTGTCTAATACTGTGATGTCATTGAGGGAAATATCCCTCCTAAAGGTTAAGAACCAGGACATTGAAGGTGGTAGCACCTGGATAAAGAAATACATTTGGTTACAGTTAAGCCACCTTGTCAAGGTTCCTCCCCGACTCTGAACTCTAGGGTACAGATGTGGGGACCTGCATGAAAAACCTCCTAAGCTTATCTTTACCAGCTTAGGTCAAAACTTCCCCAAGGTACAAAATATTCCACCCTTTGTCCTTGGATTGGCCGCTACCACCACCAAACTAATACTGGTTACTGGGGAAGAGTTGTTTGGACACATCTTTCCCCCCAAAATACTTCCCCAAACCTTGCACCCCACTTCCTGGACAAGGTTTGGTAAAAAGCCTCACCAATTTGCCTAGGTGACTACAGACCCAGACCCTTGGATCTTAAGAACAATGAACAATCCTCCCAACACTTGCACCCCCCCTTTCCTGGGAAATGTTGGATAAAAAGCCTCACCAATTTGCATAGGTGACCACAGACCCAAACCCTTGGATCTGAGAACAATGAAAAAGCATTCAGTTTTCTTACAAGAAGACTTTCGATAAAAATAGAAGTAAATAGAGATAAAGAAATCCCCCCTGTAAAATCAGGATGGTAGATACCTTACAGGGTAATTAGATTCAAAACATAGAGAACCCCTCTAGGCCTAACCTTAAGTTACAAAAAAGATACACAGACAGAAATAGTTATTCTATTCAGCACAGTTCTTTTCTCAGCCATTTAAAGAAATCATAATCTAACACGTACCTAGCTAGATTACTTACTAAAAGTTCTAAGACTCCATTCCTGGTCTATCCCCGGCAAAGACAGAATATAGACAGACACACAGACCCTTTGTTTCTCTCCCTCCTCCCAGCTTTTGAAAGTATCTTGTCTCCTCATTGGTCATTTTGGTCAGGTGCCAGCGAGGTTACCTTTAGCTTCTTAACCCTATACAGGTGAGAGGAGATTTCCTCTGGCCAGGAGGGATTTTAAAGGGGTTTACCCTTCCCTTTATATTTATGATACACCTTAATCCAATATGCACCAATATCCACCTTACCAATATGCATCTGCATTTTCTCAGTTTGGGGATAGGCTATCCATGCGGTACTTGTTTACCACATCTCTTCACATAACAAGAGAAGGGGAAAAACTACTCAAATTCAACTCCCTGTTATTCATGGGGCTATAGCATATGTTTGAGACTATTGGATGATTCTAAATAGTTATGGATAGTTATGCTCTGAGTAGCAATGCCTGGGAATCCTGAAATTTCAATAATTTTATTCTGTCTGTGTATTATTTGCTACTTGCCATTCATTATTCTTCTGCTAATACGTTTGTCATGCGATGAGGGAGCAGAAATACTAAGAGACCACTTAGAGTGAACAGCCAAACTTAACAATCCATCATCTGTTCATAATACATCCAAGCTATTCAGCAAATGCTTCTGAATCCTGAATAGGTTCTCAGCCAGTGGGACTAGTTCATAAACTTTTCTCAAATTAATGAAAAAGCAGCATATATTAAAACCTGGCTTATACCCATTTCTCCAGTAAACCTATAATCTTTTCCTTCCAGCCAAGAGACAAAAACCACAAAAGGATATGAAACACAAATTGAGAGGAAATTCCTGCTGTATGACCATATTTATTAATGCTGTTGCTAGGCAACTTTATGTTGCCCATTTCTTTTATTCATCTGGAACTGACTTGTGATATTTGGTTGGACCAAATACATTTTTGGAGTTTTAACACTGTTCCGAGATTTTTGGAGATTTTTCTGACCTGCAGGGTGAATTCCTTTAGTTAACACTGAGTACCTGGATGGTGAGTGGACTTTTATGGATCCTAGGGCATTCAGAATAAAAAAAATATGCTATTCTGTTGTGTAAAAAAAAACAAACACCGCCACCAAAGGTAGAATGTGTGTACCTATTTCATTCACCTCGAAATATCTTAGCTCTCTGTTGCTGAGTTGAATATCAATACAACACTTTGCATAATGCAGTGCTAGGGTAAGTT
Source organism: Natator depressus (assembly GCF_965152275.1). NCBI lineage: Eukaryota > Metazoa > Chordata > Testudines > Cheloniidae > Natator > Natator depressus. The sequence goes on from NC_134234.1 coordinate 296,287,228, forward strand.
TTCTCCCCAGCTTCCATGTTAGATCACTAACCTAGCAGCAGCTGTCCTGGACAATGTTCCTTCCCTCCTTACAGAGAATGTTATTCAGTCACTAGCAACACAAAGGGATTCACCGAGACTGGTTTTTGTGAACAAAAGTGCAGGATTGTGCAGACAGCGGGTGTACTCTGAAGGAAGGTGGTATGAACATGTGATGATCAAAGGTTCAGGAATCTGAGCCAAAGAGTTATTTTGGCCATTCTTGCTATCAGTTTTCCCAGGTTGTCCGTACCTATTGTCTGTTGGGAAGAAAAAGACAGGGAGAGAAGTGGGCAAACAATCTCAAATTATGAGTGAAATGAAGATTAGAGAGAGAGACAAGGTGGATCAGGTAATATCTTTTATTGGACCAACTTCAGTTGGTGGAATGGACATGTTCTCAGGCTTCACAGAGCTCTTCTTCAGGTCTGAAGAAGGAAATTAGACTGTCCATGCTAAATATAAGGTGGGACAGATTATTAAGCATAAGTGATTCACACATATTGTAGAAAGAAAAGGAGTACTTGTGGCACCTTAGAGACTAACAAATTTATTTGAGCATAAGCTTTCGTGAGCTACAGCTCACTGATGAAGTGAGCTGTAGCTCACGAAAGCTTATGCTCAAATAAATTTGTTAGTCTCTAAGGTGCCACAAGTACTCCTTTTCTTTTTGTGAATACAGACTAACACGGCTGCTACTCTGAAACACATATTGTAGGCGGCCACTTAAAATGAAGTGGGCAATTAACACCTCTGTAGGACAATGAAGGGTTAGTAGGCAACAGGATGTGTTACAAGTTGTAAGGGGCCATAAAAACCAATGTATCTATTAAATCCATGGTTTTCAGTGTCTAGCAGACTTCTGAATTTAAGTTCCCAGAGTCATCTTTTGAAGGTATTGTACTGGATTCCTTTGAGGATGAGAACTGAGAGGTCAGATATGGAGTGATCACTTTGTAAAAAGTGTTCACCCATGGGTGATAGGTTATTACAAATCACTTAGTCGTTTAAAATATCGCAGCCAACAAATGCAAAAGAGAGTGAATGCCCAGGATTTATCTAGTTACTATTTTGTTTTTTGGAACATTTTAATGAAAAATGTGATCTGAGCGCTCAGATCAGCATTTTGCATATTTCTCATACACAAAAACCTTGAACAAATAGTCACTGAACAGATGCTCAGTGTGCATTTTACACTGTTGTTCTTTGTCATTCATCGTCATTATGTCACTATAGAAAAAAGCTCTCTGCATTTGAGAGTGGAGGATTTAATTCTGTTATCAAGTATAGCTTTACAAACTGAAAACTGGGAAATGAACAGTTGTCCCGCAGTGACAATGAAAAAAAATGTGTCATTATGTAAAATGTGTTCATAAATATGTAAAATAAAATCTGCCGCTGCCCTCATTGCCCCATTTACGATTGGCTAGTACCACTCTCTTCCCTTCACCAACAGATGAAAACAACTTGCTGCTACTCCTAAGTGGTGGCGTCATCCTTCAGAGTCAGGGTGTGATCTAAAACTGATTTTTATTCAGGTTAACCTTTAGTGCCATTGCGGGGCAATAAATGAATGTATACGGCAGCAGCAGTTGGCTTTCAGCAATGGAGTTATATATCGGTACACTGGAAGACCTGCATATGTCAGTGAGATATACCAGAATCTTTCATACTGAGAAAGGAGTCATGTAGGTGCTCCTAATCCCCCTCCCAAACAGAACATTATGAAATGCTCCTTCTAATCATATCATAGCAAAGCAAATTTTCAAAGTAAGCTGAAAGAAATGAGTAAAGTTAGAATGCAAATAAGTAACAACCAATATACAATAAAAAGCATTTTTTCTCCTGGAGACACACAAGAGATCCATTCAGGAATGATATAGTTCAAAACCACATAACACGTACAGCAACAGGAAGCACACAGACAATACACATGTATAAGAATATGGAGAAGGGAGTATTTGCATGTATTTTAGAAAGTATAAACTCAAATAATAGCAGTCAATGACACATTAAGGTCACTTCACTTTAATTTACATGTATAAAAAATTGAATTAGATTCAGTGGGCCAAACGCTGTTTTCTGTTATAGTGGTGTAACTCAATCCTACTGGAGTAAATAATGTAGTTACTGGTGTAGCTAAAAGGAGAATTTAACGCAATATTTCTAAATGGATGAGACTGTAGCCATCTCCAGAATGACCTATTGCAATCTACTGAGCCCAGTTGGTGTATTTCTTCTGAAATTTATACTGTCCACCTCATTCAGGTTGTCAGTTCCTTTGCGAGTATGTATTCCCTTCTGTCCTGTAGAGAGCATCATGCTTATTGACTAATACCAGGAGAAGAGTCATGGGAGACAATGCTTTAACATGTAGAAAGTCAAAACTGAACCCCAAATGGCATACCTACAAATACAAACCAATTCAAACAGAGGTGTATTGTCACTCTATAATAGTTCTCCAAATATGCATTGTCTGCAAAGGATCAGTGATTCTATCATGTCACCTCTAATGGCTGAGAGTTAAATCCTCTCCCACTCTGGAAAACCCGCAGCAGGGGAACACTTATAAAACACTATACTGTTCAAAGCATGTAGTACCAGACATCTCATCGCTCTGGGTGGGCAGGAGTTGTAAGTCCGTAGAGGTAGGGGTAAGAGGTGGGGTTATTCTACAGATCTTAAGTCATCTTTACTGAGCACCAGCTCTTCTTTTGCTGATTGCTGGGCCTCATTCCCTCTCAGCATGGTTCACCCAGGATTCCAGCTCGCCCTGGACATTGACAATTGCTTCTGCTCTGACTCAGTATAATGGGTAAGGAACAACATTAACTACAGTAAAAAAATTGTTCAGTTCACCAGCGAATGTTGTGCAGAGAGCTCCATCTGTCCAGAGAACAGAGCCTTTTAAGCCTACAGAGCCTCCAACTAAATACTGTTTTCATGGGGGACTCCTTTAGGCTTCCAGGGAAGTAGATTAAATTATGCTGTTCTGGCTCTGCTCTCCATCTTCTTCCAGTTTGAGGAGCAATAATGGAATTTCTGCTACTTTCATCTCTCCACACACTGCCGCACTGAGGAGATAATATGGCCCTATGCTGTGTGGTGGAGAATGGAAGCCCTCTAGATCTGCCTTGGGCATCTTTACATGATTTACTTTTTTATTCACATATTTTGTCTTCTTTCCAAATGGGAGCATATGGTACAGGGCTTTAACCTTGATCATGGTGCCCTTTCGGGAGGCTGCACCCACTTAAGAGTGTTTAAAAAGTGAGCAATCTGTACACATTGCTTCAACATCTGTATGCCCCTGAAAACAGCAGAGGAGCACAACTTCTGCAAAGCATTAGAAAATGGAATCTCCCCATTCACTTTCTTCCTAGTTCTATCTGCATAACTACATGTTAGGGTTCAGCATGTTTATTAGTTTGGAGGCAGTCCCTCCGAGTTAGAATTTCATCACATTGGCAGAACATTGCAGAGAAGCCTGCAATGCATCTCCTTCTGCTTTTCTTTTTCTATGGCTAGATAACTTTAGTTTCCTTAGTCTTCAGAAAGCATTGGCAGAGTCAAAAGTTCTGCTTGCATGTATGTGCCTGCTTTCCTTGGGAAAAAGTGACAATTGGTTAAATATTTTGTGAAATGATAAAAATAAAGAATGTTGACCTACTGTTAAACCTCATGGATACAAGACTAACAAAATGAATGTATTTATTTGACAAAGTGAGTACACAAACCTTAGAACGTTCCTTAAATTCCTGTTTCCTTTCTTGGGCTAAAGATGATAGGCTTGAGTCTTCTCTCGCGTATACTGGAGTAAACTGAAGGAACTCTGCTAAATGGAAGGTTCCATGAGTGTAAGATGAATATCGTGAAAGGAGAATCAGGCCCAAAATCCTTGTGGTCACAAAGCTAATTAGACAGACTTAGATAACACTAAGTGTTATTGCCTGTAAAATGTATATTCAACTCTTTATGCTCTGCAGTATCGTATAAACTAGGGTCAATATGTTAGAACAACATTATTCTTCAAGTAACTGCAACTGTTGATCTAACTGGTTTATCAAGGCTTTTTGGATCGAGAAGCCACCAGGTGATGCTAAAGATCTAGATATTTCTGAATATATCTAGAAAAGTATGCATTCTAAAATATAAACTAATGGTGCATTTATCATTATGAGCTTGCTTTTAATGTAGAAAAATAGAAAGTAATTATAGAAAGACTGTCTTTTAGGGTCGTTTTAGACAAATATAGGACTCAAGGGAGGTGGTGGACTATAAGCATCAAGAGTCAAGTTTCCCCTCTACAGAAAAGTTACAAAACAAGCAGTGGCAGCCTAATCTCAACACTGTCGAGTCAGTGTGCCCAAACAGAGAGGGTCTTTTCAGGGGTGAAATCATAATTTGGTCTCCAAGAATAGTTTCACTGTGTCGAGCCAAAGGGGGGCTCAGATACACTCAATGAAGCCATACCAGGTGTACAAGTATAACCGGTTTTAGTGCCAAAGTATAATAAGCTTTTCAGCCTTCACGTGTTATTAAATACATAATTTCCAGCAACCGAGGAAGCATGCAAGAATTAATGCTTACGCCCCTTCTGCTACAGACAGTCCCGGACCCTCCAGCCTTGTCCTTGAGGGCTCGCAGCAGGCGCTGCTTCAGTGTGGGGAATTCCTGAGCACCCACTAGGCCAAGGTCCGCAGGTGAGACTGTTCATCTAAAGCAATTCTCATAGCTGTTTTTATCATCATCTCTTTCTAAGGAGGCATATTCATACACAAGCAGGCGCTGGCAGGAAACACTCTTGCTTTCTATTCCCATGCTTAACACCCTTAGGCCCACCTTATCTCTTTACTAGATTATCCAGTCAGAGTGGCTGCAAGCCAGCCCAGCCGGTCAAAGCCAGTTCACCACTAGCTCCACCTGGACCATTCTGTAACAACAGGCGAAGGTAACTTGTGGTCAGCCCCAACACACTGGCAACTTATTTATTAAGAATGCCAACAAGGCAATTGGAAGCAATTGTAATGATGTTTTCTGTATATGATCTGATAACAATTGCCCGTCCTATTCATAGTGGACACCACAAACTCTTTAAAGAACCATTAGATAATGTTCTGTTAACTCTACACCTGTGGGATGAGGTATATCAGGCCTTCATAGCCCCCTGCAGGAGGCCCTGCTGCTCTGCTGCACCCTTCCCAGGAAACAGTAATCTGGGAAGAAAACAGCAGCCATTATGAAAGATGCAAGATATGCAAGATCTGATCCTCCAGCAGTCTGGAGACCAGCAACAGCCAATCAAGGTGCAGCGTACCAAACTAAAAGGAGCTCCCTTTTGTCAGCAAATCAGTTCCTAGCTGGAGCTAAAGAAGTGAAGAGGAATGCTCCATAGACTACAGCCAGAGGAACCAGGCTGGGCCACAATCAGTGGCAGGGACTAAGAAGGAATGCCTGCTGATTGAATCACAGAGAGGGAATTTAACCCAGAAAGGATAAGAGATTATTTTGTTTGTAATTGACCGTGAAGGGCAAGGAATTATATCTATTTTTGTTTGTTATATCCCAGAAGGAGTTTTGGACTATGTGACCCAGCTGGAGGGCTGAGTCTGAGAACACCCACAGAGGCCAGCTGACAGCCTGCAGGGGGTGCCGATCACTGTTCCCTCTAAGCTGTGCGTGTGTGCGCGCGCACACAGATCCTAAACCCCGCACTCATGGCGAAACACCGTGTGCACAAAAATTTGCACAGAGCACAACAATTTGCACAGAAGAAATGTTTTGCGCACACGGCCTGTCAAAAATTAGAGGGAACATTGGTGCCAATAGCTAAAGAGCATGACAGCGCTGCAACTGGAGGGTAAGGGGACACTCAAGAGGTGAGTGCAACCCACTATGGCTTGGTTTAAAGCTGACCTAGAGTCTATAGGGGAAAACTCTATTTCACATTACAATGAATACAGTCTTTATTTCATAAAATCATAGAAATATAAGACTGGAAGGGATTTGAGAGGTCACTTAGTCCAGTCCCCTACAATGAGGCAGGGCCAAGTATACCTGGATCATCCCCGACAAGCATGTCTCTAACTAGTTCTCAAAAACCTTCAGTGATGGAGATTCCACAACCTCCCTTGGAAGTCATCTCCAATGGTTAACTTTTCTTATATTTAGAATTTTTTTCCTAATATCTAATTTAAATCTCCTTGCTGTAGATTATACTGATTACTTCTTGTCCTATCTTCAGCGGACATAGAGAACAATTGATCACCATCTTCCTTATAACAGACCTTGACATATTTGAAGACTGTTATCAGGTCCCCACTCAGTCTTCTTTTCTCAAGACTAAACATGTCCAGTTTTTTAATCTTTCCTCACAGGTCAATTTTTGTAAAACTTTTATCACATTTGTAGCTATCCTCTGGGTTTTCTCCAGTTTTTCCACATCTTTCCTAAAGAATGGTGCCCAGAATTGGACACAGTAGAGCAGGACAATTACCTCCAGTGTCTTACTGGAGGTAATTATTATTCTCCTGTTAATATACCCCAGAATGATATTAGCCTTTTTTGCAATTGCATCACATTGTTGACTCATATTCACTTTGTAATTCACTATAACCTTCAGATCCTTTTCAGCAGTATTATTGACTAGCCAGTTATTCTCCATTTTGTAGTTGTGCATTTGAATTTTCCTTCCTAAGTGTATTGCATTTCATCTTATTGATTTCAGACCAATTCTCCATTTTATCAAGATCATTTTGAATTCTAATCCTGTGCTTCAAAGCGCTTGCAACCCCCTCCCCTGCTAGCTTGGTGTCATCTGCGAATTTTATAAATATACTCTCCATGCCATCATCCAAGGCACTAATGAAAATGTTGACTAGTACCAGACTCCTGATAGACCCCTGCAGGGCCCCACTAGATAAGCCCTTCTAATGTGAGAGCAAGCTGTTGGTAACCACTGACTGAGTATGGAGTCTCAACCCATGGCATACTCACCTTACCATAATTTCATCTAGCTCACATTTCCCTAGTTTGCTTATGAAAATGTCATGTAGGACTGTGTCAAAGCCTTACTAAAATCAAGATATACCATGTTACAGCTTCCCCCATCCACTAGGCCAGTAACCCTGTCAAAGAAAGAAATTAAGCAGTTTGGCATGGTTTGTTCTTGACAAATCCATGTTGGCAATTACTTATAGCCTTATTATCCTCTATTATATTTATATAATACCTTTCATTCCAGAGAATCCTGAAATGCTTTGTGAACTAAGATACACAGAGATGAGTTTATCCACCACTGAAATAGATTTCGGCTAGAAGGGGAAAAGTGTTAGTTAAAGGTGATGGCAGCTATTGAGCAGCTTACCTCAACAGTACCAAAAAATGAAAAGTCCTTCAGCCCCCTGAAGCTGTAGGGAACATTGAAAGAGGGAATGCATTTGGGAATGTGACCAAGGCACTGGAGTTTGACAATCCTATTCTTTTAAAAAGTGCCATTCGGTCTTTAATGACCACAATTAGTCAGAGCCTCAGTCGTATCATTTCATCTCAAAGCCGTTATCTTCAGCAACACAGAGCCCTATAAAATCAGGGTTATGATTCAATACTGACTCAGAAAGTAGAGAGTCACCCAATGAATCACAAACACCACTTTCTGCAACATCTTGCTGTTCCTTTCAGCTTTCTCATATAAGTACTGGCCCATTCAGACCCTTATCAGTTTATGAAATTGGACTGAATTACTGCACTTGGGGGCAATTCTCTGCTCCACTGTCATCCATTTATGAAAGGGCAGTTAAAGGCTCAAGGGAGAATTCCCCCTGGTACAGGCTTTGCATAAGGCAATTTATGTTACTTTATGAGGCTTTTGCCACAAGGCGCAGTGAAGGGCACATATCAGAGGTAGGAAGTCAATGGGCTGCACTGAGTAGTAGTGGGGTGGGATTTCCAGGAGACATTGCTACCCAAAGGGATTCCTGCCATACGTAGGCAGCACTGGCTCCTCCAACAGCCCAGAATGCACTGGGAAAGTGGAAAATGGCATAGACACCTTTCCCCCACCTCCCTGGGCTGTGATTTTGTGTGTGTGTGTGTGTGTGTGTGTGTGACATGCTGTGCAGCACAGAATCTCACCCATGGAGAGTAATGCAGAGCAATTCCATTAGGCATTCACACTGAATTGTACAAGCAATGTCTGAATAAAAAGGGGTAGCCTAAGGTCCAGGTTATCAAAAGTATTTAGTTGCCAGATTCCCATGGGAATTTTTGGCATGTAAATACCTTTGAGAATTGGGGCCTAAGTCACTTAGGCACATATGAAAATTCCACTTGGATGTAACACCATAAGTGTGTATATTGTTCCTGAAAATGCAATGGAACAACCATCTAAAGGATATGCAGATTATTTTACAGTAACCTTTATCAGTGCCTCAAAGGGCTTTATAAACTCTAATTTATTGCCCCAGACCTCTTCCCTTAATAGCAATCCCTGAAGCAAGAGAGGGGCAACTGACAAAAAACTTTTGAAGTTTTGAAGTTTTCACCAATTTGCAATAATATCAATGTGAGCAGTAACTGACTCTTGGCTTATCACTGTAACTTTACAACCTGACCAAAGTGGGGGGCACATGTAGTTGTGACACTCAAAATGCAGTGTAGAGAATGTTCCATTCTTTTTTGTGTAGCAGCTTATTCTTCCCTGTGTGCCTGGACAAATACTGTAGCTGAAAGGGGTAGAAGAATGGAGCCCAGGCTCCTCCCACTCTTTTCTCACTTGCTCAGAATGAGGAGTACTGGATGAATAGCTCCTGCTCTTCCCACCATGTCCAGACTTGCAAACACAGTAGGGCTGAGTTGGGGAGTAAGAGGCCTTGAGTAAGGGCTTTTAAATCCAGCTGTTTGTGAGTAGTTCCATTTAGCCCAACAGAACCACATAAGAAGGAAGAAACTACTCAACGTGAGTAAGGGTGACCCAAATGAACTCAAAATTAGGAAGGTATCCAGAAACCCACTACTCTAACTTTCAATGTTGTATATATGTTTCAGATTTGAAGGGAGTGGTAGGTTTACATCATGAATATACAGCATTCCTGAAATAACAGTACATGGGTCTCATATATTTTAATTGTTCACAATTCTGTGAATGCATTGTCTAGGTGCTGTCAAATGCAACGATGAATAGCTTGGATCATCTCTATACTGTGCTCATTGGCAAGAAAAATTGTAAATAGGCACCCTTTGTTCATTCTTCTCCATTTGATATGGTGGCAGCTGCAGCTTTTATTGAATGGCTCTGTCAATTTTCAGACTGATAAAGTAAAAATCCAACTGGCTAAAGATATATATTTCAACAGGAGCTATTCTCTGATCAGGGAGTATGCTATGAAAAGACTTGAAAATCTTGATGTTCCAAAGCAGGAATCAAAAGCAGCCTTCAAAGCTGGTGAGGTAAACAAGCCAGAAGCAGACATAGGGTGGGCAGTGGATGAAATGTATGAAAATTTAATGACTCTGTATTTGTTTTCAAATGATAATAAGATTGGGGAGCCAAGTTTGGATTGGTAATGATTCTAGAAGCCCCAGGGCAGTACTTTACAAATTTTGAGATTTTCTGCCTTGGAAATTTAATTTTAGAAATTTTTCACAAAATGGATTTTTATAGCATAAGAAATGGTATAAATGACTTAAAATGGTCAACTGGTAAAGTAAGAAATATGATACACATACACATCAATTCAGATTTGACTTCAGTGGACCCACATTAAATAGTACCTTAATTTCACGAGTGAGGGTATAAGAAATCAATTGTTATCTTTAAGTATAAGTAAGGATTAACCTTTAAGTAATAACCCAGAATTGTCCTGATTCCCAGTTGGGTATATCAGGTACACAAGGAAGACCTAACATGGGCTATTATGACAAGGTACAAGGGCACTCCCTAGCCAAGACCCTACAGGGTTAATGCAGCAGCTAATTAACTCTGACCTACTAGAGGGAGCTGGGGAAATGCAAAAGACTCTGTGGGAGGCAGCAGGGGAAAAACAGATGGGTATGAGCTGGTGCTTTGCCCACAGGCTTGTAGGGCAGTGGAGACAGTTACTGCCTTTGTTTTGTTCTGTTTGAACTCTTTATTAGTTCCCATAAAGGTGTCCCTAAAGAAAAGAGACAACTGATGGCTGGTTGATGGTTATATTTTTGGCTAGGAAATTAGTGAACCAGCCCATATTTATAGGTGATGTAAATTATGTTATCAGTTACTTATTGGTAAAGTGATCTAAGACTATGTCTATAATGCAGTCGAAGATGTGGTTTGCCGCTTGCGGAAGTGTACCTGTGCTTGTTTTAATCTAGAGAGGTCACTCAAAATAACAGTGAAGATGTGTCAGTGTAGGCTTCAGTACAGGCTGTGCAAGCCCCAGTGGTCTCTCTGGATACATACTCTCATTGCTAGCCTGTGCCACTGTGTCCTCACTGCATTTGAGGCATATGACCGTTGTATAGAATGTGTTGCTGTATGACATTTATTCAAGGATTTAGCTACTACCTTTCTGTCCTTTTCTAACCTGTTGGCAGACTAGCTGTTGGGGCCTCCTTCTAATGGTTGTCTGCACAGGAGGATAATAGCCTGCTTCCATGGCTGGCTAATTGATGTACTCCTTTAGCTCCCGATGGTAGATATCTGTACTGTGGTGCTGAAGGTCCTGTGTCCAAATCCTGATCTTGACCTTAGTGGAGGTTCTGACACTTCCACAGAATAATTTTAGATTTTCAAGCTTGCTAATTGATTTTTATTAAAAAAAGAAAGTTAAAAGGTTAGGAAAGCAATTTCTGTCCTTTTAGTGTAATACTGAATTCTTTTGTGCTGTGTTCCTAAATTATCCATGGAATCCTTAAAGGTTTTACAGGAAATATTATATTTATAACTTCACTATGAGTGGTTGAGTATTAAAAAACAGAATAGCAATGTATCAATTTGTTAGGAGTTATGCAAGACAATACAGTGTTTCTGTTATTTTCCTTTAGCATCCTGATGTTCTAAAACTACTCTATGTTGCCATTTCCTTACAATATTAATATGCTTGTGCTAAGTTTAGAGAAGAAAGCAACATTGATTGAGCTGAGAATCGATGAGAAGAATAAAAAGGTGAGATGTACCAATCACATTTTCTATGACTGCAAAACACAGCAGCTGGCATTCCTAGCCATATATGAACCTGTTTTTTCTTTTTTATTCACTCTAAACCACTATTCTATGCCTTTGAAGCACTAGACTTCTTAATTGGTAGAACAATCTATTTAAACATGTAGCTTTCATGCTTAGACAAACTGTCGGTATATTGGAACTCAGTGAACTGTATGTTGTTGATTGTCTATTTAATGTAACCATGGAAGCAACAGAAAAAAGTCACCGGGAGAAAACCTTTCATGGAAGGGAGAGTTCAGTTCTGAACCTTACATAATACCCAGCTCTTATATAATTTTTCATCCATGGCTCTCAAAGCGCTTTATAAAGGAGGTCAGTGTCATTATCTCCATTTTGAAAGCAAACTCATTTGTAACATCTCTTCCTCAGAATTGCTCTCTGTACAACATATTGTTTACAACAAATAAGTTTATTTTTAACATATGTATCATCTCATCTTATTTTATTCATCTGACATCCCTTACTCTAGGTGCGACCGGAGTTTTCTTGGGAGAGTGCCAGTAAAAGTCTTTAAAGTATATAAATACTCTGGGCTCAGTCGGGAGGAAGACTGTACATCTTTGCAGGGGAATAAAGGTTTTAAGGAGCCCCTTATTCTTTGCAAAGTGTGCTGCTTGTATTGCTAGACCATGGGTGGAGCAAAAGCACCTGCTGCCAATTTTGCTACCTCTCCCTGCCTGATAGGTAGGCAAGCAGGAGCAGGCTGACTCAGCTTACATTGCCCATGAACAAAGAGGAAGTAGGGACTGAATGTGACTGACAGTTCTGTCCCTGTCTTGTCCTAGGACAGTTCACCTAGATGTCAGTCCAGCTTAAGTAAATAAAAGTGAGGCCTTAATAGCTCAAGTGTATGGTATAGCATTCATAACTGGGATGAAGTGTAAAAGCAAGGTCCTAACTATCTGTACTCATGAACGATCCCAGGACAGTCTTGCAAAATGAAGATGGGGAGCCTTGATAACCTTGACAAATGTAGTAATTGTCCTACCAAATTAAATTCATTTTCACTTACAGTTTCAGGTGGATTCCTGTAAAATGTTGAATAGCCTTTTTGTGTGCTGTCAAATGCCCTGAACTGGATCCTGTAGATTTTTATAGTTAAATATTAAATAGCTATATTAGAGTCCCTGGTTAGAAGTGGGGCTTCATTGCAAACACAAAAATAGATATGGTCCATGCACTAATACTCTTGGACAGTGGTTCTCAAACTTTTTTTTCATGGACCACTTGAAAATATCTGAGGGTCTCGGCGGACCACTTAATGATCTTTCCAGATGTTGTGTGCACCGTTAGCTAACTATTGTAAAGTGCTTTGAATAAAAGCGCTATATAAAATAATAATAATAATTAATTTTTTGTTCTACAAATAAAAGCACACAACTCATATTTTAATAGCAGTAGTCTTATCTTTCTAATGCAAAGGATGTGCCCTCTCTCCCCCGCCGTAGCAGCCTCCAAGCTGGGGATGGGAAGGAGGGGGGGGCTCTCCCTTTCTCCCCCACCATGGCAGCCCCCGAGCTGGGGCTGGGAAGGAGGGAGGTCTCTCCCAAGGACCCACAGCCCTAGAGCTGGGGAAAGATGCCTCTTTCTCTGTCTGCTGCAGCCCTGCACGTCCCAAATTTGCCACACACCCTCTTCTCACCCCACTACCCCCTCCCACCTACCTCCTATTCCGCCCACCTCACCTTACATGTGCATCTTCTCTAGGGTCCCGGCACCTAATTAGTGAAGTTATGTCTGCGCGGCTTCACTAATTAGGTGGATGGCCCTTCATTATCTTGTGTGCAGCTGCCCAGGCGCACACCTTAGAGGATCACCTGAATGGAGCTCGTGGACCACTGGTGGTCTGCGGATCACAGTTTGAGAACCTCTGCTCTAGGAAAATAAGCAACATATGGAGGAAGGGAAAGATGAGATAGTCAGATACATATATATGTACAATTTTTATTTATGCACACAAGCCCCAGTTCATGAAAGTACTTAAGTGGGTGTGTAATTTTAAGCTCATAAGTAGCCCCATTGATTTCAATGGAACTCTTGATTTGGTAAATATCAATTTCTCCAATTACCCTTCATTCTCACCATTAGGGACTGGATGATTTCTTATGGTGTCACAGCAGAAAGGAGGAGAGGGTGGTAGCCTTATGGATCAGTTTAGGGTAGGGATGTTCTGGACGTAGCAGGGATTCACAAGGAAAGTGTAATGACACTTAAGGGAGAAGTAGACAAGTAGTCTTGTAGAGGCTGGCTTGACAACAGAGCAGAGCAGAGTTATGGGATGGACATGAGATAAAGAGTGTTTTATGTGACAGCACAGACACTGCAAAATCCTATAGGCTTTTTGAACACAGTGTTCAAACATTTTGTAGTCTACTAGTGGAGAGATAACATGACAAACATTTGATTTGTGAAAGCTGAAATATACAACATTACTGATTCTGGCTTGCTAAACTTGGCTTGCAGTGTGTTTCCATAAAAATACACAGAATACACACTTCTGTTTGCACATACAGTGAAATGTTGTTTATCTGCAAAATGTGACCTTAGCATAGAAAAAAAAATTGCACTAACACGCTGATGTTCATACCGTAGTGAGATTAAAGCAATTTTTCCTCAAGACAGGAAACACCTAGTGATGAGCATAAATGAATTAGTGCCTGGTTAATGCAGAGAAACAAGTGTCTGAGACTATAGAGCACAAACTGAGGATAAGACCACATGTTCTGGCACCATCCCCCACGGTAAATCCACTCATTACAAACCAAGCTTGAGAATGCTCATCTTAATTGTAACCTTAAAATGTATTTTGCAGTAATATTGCCCTCTTTTCCAAAAATATATTCAGATCCCTCTAGAATTAATGTAGGCTACTTCCTATTATCTTTATATGTTTGTTTTCATATCAGAGACATCTTTTGTCTAAAGAGAAACTCCCTTCATTGCTTTGCTTCCAAGCCCAACCTCTCATGATTAGGTCCATGAACAATAAATTTCAACATAGCTACTTTCTTTAATTGCTGACTTTGGCCCTAGTTCAGCCAGGTACTTAAGCATGTGCCTAACTTTAAGCACACAAATAATCCCATTGACGTCAGCTTGCTTAAAATTAAGCATGTGTTTAAGCATCTTGCTGAACTGGAGTCTTATTCCTTTTATGTTCAGAATCCTAGATAATGTCACCCAGTGTTTGTTAAGCTGTGAATGGAAACAAATACTTTGCCGGGTTTTAAGGTTCAAATCTAATCACCAGTGTGTGAAGTTGTGAGCAGAGCAGTTAACTATTAAAACTTGCATCTTTGTTTGCTCAACTGGCATAATAGTGGATTTAAAAGAAAAGATGTGCAGCAGGTAGCTGAAATTATGATCTGAGAGAGAGGAACATTGCCTATTTTTGATAGAGAGGAACGTAACCTATTGTTCACTGGGATCTCAATCCAGCCTCTGTAACCTTGTGTTCAAAACCACATGTCAAAAGTGGGATATGAACATTCAAATTGTTCTGATTTAAATGACTGATTTAAATGGCTGCTCATTTAAACCTGATTTAAATGACTGCTCCAGGAAATAACAAAAATCTGTTGCTTAAAAATGATTGTTTCTAATACGGGGGGGCAGGATTGAATTTAGTATATTTGAAGATTCTCTGAGTCAGTCGCTTAGGGCAGAAGCTTGTCTACAAGTGGTACTCATGTACAGGTTTTACTGTAGCTTTACTGCAGAAAGCTCTTGTACAGGTTCAGGCTATTGCATGTGCAGGTTTCACAGCTAATATTCAACTACCTGATTCGCAAGCACAAATGCTGGTAGGGATGGTGTTTCAAGTTTGGGAATTCATTCAAGAATTTGAGTGTACAATTTTATGTGTACGAATTTAGATCTTTCGCTTGAAATTCTGGCCCTATATTGAGCACTGAAGTTTAAGATGGCTATTTTTAAATGATCAAATATCTAAATTACAATATAAAATCAAAACTGCCTACTAAACAAGCTCTTTACTGTGCTATAAATATAGCATACATCTAATAATCATAAGCAGCTAATTTACACAGCCGTCGCAATAATGCATTATGGCACACTGCATGTTTCAGAGATACTACAAGTTCCTTTTTGAGGCTGATGGGATTTAGGGCAGGTGGTTTTTACCTTTAGAATTGTCAGTTTTATATATCTGCAATTGAATTCACAAAGTGACACTGCAGTAAAACAGAAATTTGAATTCTGGTTTTCAGTGTTTATAAATGTATTCTTAATCAAAATAAGTTTGCTGGAGGCTCCACAGAAGGAGCAATTTGCTTCTCTAAAGAAATTCTTCAATACACTAGCAAAATTTTTTAAAATATTAATCTGACACTCATGAAATTCAGAGATTAAGAATGTACCTTCATCTTAAAAGAAATTCTGCATTCATCCATGTCTTATCTCTGTAGCCAGCAGACCTCTGTACCATGAGTTACCTAAGAGCGCTGTCATCAAAGGAATGGGATGTTTTTAAAATACTTTTTCATTCTCTAATATTAACTCATTAGTCTGCAAACACCATTTAACTTGGATTTTTGTGGCCCAAGCACCAAACTTATATTTGGAGAGTAGATGTAATATTATGCAATGTCTGCATTAGATATCAATTGACACAAAAATATATCATTAATCTAAAATCAGAGAAAGCATGATATTAAAAAATCTGTAATAGAATTCAAGTAGATATATGCATCCTGTATACAATTGATATATTTAATAAATGTGTGTGTGTATGGAGAGAATTTAAGAGAGATGTAGATATTGTTTGTCATGAGATTAAAAATCCTTAAGTACTTCCAAATACCATTCAGGATGTACTTTTTCAATATTTTGAAGGGAACTTTGGTTGAATATAAATTCTCTTTACCAGTTCATTTGAAATGTATACAATAATTAGTAGGATTTAGGTTATGAACACTGTGGTAAGGAGATATGTTCCAATCAATAATTATTCTGTAGTAGAGAAAGACCACCCTTTGATTATGATTACTGAGGATATTTGCCTACAGTATTGCAGTCTGGCTTTTTAAAAAAAACAAACAAACAAACTTTTTTTTCCAGATAGCAAGATGCATCCATATAATCTAGTGGGGTTTAGGTTGGCCAAAAATCTCCCATGAAACAAAACCTACTTTTATATACAGTGAAATGGTTCCTTAGGTTAATCTCTGATGGGCCCAGTGCAGCTCAGGTGAAGGATTTAAAGTGTTTTTAACCACCTTTGTTCTCTTGATCCTGGGATTAATTTGCATTAGGCCAGATCCTGGATGCAAGTTAGAATAGCCTTCAAACTTGCATAAATTACCAGCATCCCACAGGGAAAGTTCCATGAACTAGGGGTTGCTAAGTAGGGATGCTCATATATCTCAACCCATCTGTTTTCCACCAGAGGCCAGGTGGGAGGTTGCATAGAAGCCCCCATGAAAGTTGTGTACCACTTGAGTATTCGTCCCGGCAGGAAAAATAGTCAAGTTGCCAGTTAAGACAGAATTAGAGCTGTCATGTCTATTGGAGCAGTACCAAGCAGCCTACTATTTATTAGCAATGTGTGATTTATAAATTGGATTTTTATAGGAGTAAAATGTTTTATCTTTTGTTTGTCTTGAGATGCAATGAAGAAAGCATTTACAAAGGCCTAAGCTATAAGCCATATCAATAGAGCCTCTTTTGAAAGGTACAGTACTCAGCATATTGTGGCATAGTTTCAATGTCTACATACTTTACAGTTAAATAGATAGTACTTTGGATGGTGCAGGCTTATTACTCCTTTAAAACTCATAATATAAAGAGGGTTAACGTAAGGCAGATAAAAGAATGTCTTTCTTGCACTGACACTCTTCATTTGTTGTGTTCCAATTGAAATAACAAGTTAGGCACCTAAGTCCCAGTTTCAGCTCACTGTGATGCACAAACTCCTGCCTAACTCCTGTAGGTGCCTAAACTCACTCAGTGCCTCCATTATTAGGGTAAAAGTTCCCTAGGAGCTTATGTTCCTGCTGTGCACTGCTGCATTCTCTAGGTGTCCCGGAGCCTACCTCTCACCTAAGCCCCAGAGCATTTCACAAATGGGAGAAGATAGGCATTCAGCAGCCTAAGTTGTGTGCAGGGCCTGATCTGCTTGGAGGCCACCTACTGGATTGGTCCCATTCAAACCTGGGCAGAGGAGGAGGAAGTGGTGGTGCCCAACTTATAACTTTTAGCCTACTATTTCCTCTTCCTTGCTTCAGGCAAAATGGCATAGGCACCTAATTCCAAAGAAGGTTCTGGCTGTGGACTGCTAAGCAGAGAGGAACATCCTGGCAGCCTGGACTTAGGTGCCTCCTCCATGAGAGGGGTTGGGCTTAGCACATCCCTCTGGTTGGCACCCCCTATTGGCTTGCTTAGGTGGTTCCCTGCCTAGCATTCAGGCTTTTATGAATCCCATTCTGAGGCGCCTCCCTCTTCCCATTCATTGTATATGTAGTCTACGCACCTAACTAGGGTTTTATGAATCGTAGTTCCTTTAATTTTCTGGTAGCCTAAAAGTTAGGTGTTGTGACACAATGCCTAACTCCTTTTGAGCGTTCAGGCCTTAATCCTTACTAATGCAATTAGATCAGGGATCGGCAACCTTTGGCATGCGGCCCATCAGGGAAATCTGCTGGTGGGCCGGGGCAGTTTGTTTACCTGCAGCGTTTGCAGGTTCGGCTGATCGCAGCTTCCACTGGCCGCGGTTCGCTGTTCCAGGCCAATGGGGACTGCAGGAAGTGGCGTGGGTCAAGGGATATGCTGGCCGCCACTTCCTGCAGCCCCCATTGGCCTGGAACAGTGAACTAGGGCCAGTGGGAGCTGTGATCAGACGAACCTGCGGGCGCTGCAGGTAAACAAACCGCTCTGGCCCACCAGTGGATTTCCCTGACAGGCCATGTGCCAAAGGTTGCCAATCCCTGAACTAGATAAATCTTACTGGTGTGTTTCAGGAAATATTGCTGTCAGGTCTGTCAGCATTTCCCTGGAACAAAAATAACAGTATGCTCTTGCTTCTGTTGTTGGTATTGTAATGAGTGAGTGGCAGGTGGGGGGCATTCTCTTCTCTTCTGCTATGATCTTGATAGTTCCACAGCTCTCAATTTCTAGGCAGATATTCCAGGTACAACAAATCTCAACGTATCCTTTATGGAGTCTGACATCTGGTTTTACTTGATTTCCATTTTCTTGTCTGATGTTTTCTGCCATTCCCAAGACAATATCCATCTAAATATATTTCCATTTTAAGGTTCGTAGGCGCAAAACCTGTTAACTGAAGCCTTATCTGATTATCTTAGCTTTTCATTTTAGAATGTTAGAAACTTATCTCGGTAGAGCCAAAGCCAGCCAGTTGTGGGTCATACTGGGTTAAGTTTTTGCTAGCTTCCCTGGATTGTCCAACTGAGAAAATATTTAGTAAGCTTGAGACTAAACAGACCTCCTTTCTTCAAATCACCGAAGTGCTTCCCATGATTTTTATCTCTACCTAATTTTGGTCAGATATTTTCTATGGCAAAATTACATTAGTGAGCTACCAGCCATTTTACATTACATTTGAAGAGAAACTCATTGTCCTTCAACCAAATTTTGTGGACAGCTTAGAAATATTTCACATCATGCATTTCATGCATATTTTCCCCCTCTGCTTGTCTCTTCAGTTCTCATATGTTGAATTCAATTGTCTGTTGTCTTCTATCATAATCTATAGTTTTACTTAATAAAACCATTCTTTTTATAATATCAATTGTGCATATGAAATAAAAAACTGTAAATGAGAAAGATAACATACATATGGTCAGAAGAAGCAGCAGGTTAATAACAAACATACTTTGTTATTTTTGTAATATTTGTGATATTTGAGATAACAATTTCTTTATCCTACATAAAGATAAACCTAATTAACCTTAACGAAGGGTTAGATGTTGAGGGAGACATGGAAAATTACAACAGGTCAAAGTAGCAACAAGAAGGAAATCAATGGGGGAATCTGATCAACATTTTAGATGTCTGTACACAAATGCAAAGAGTAAGGGGAATAAACAGGAAGAACTAGAACTATTAGTACATAAGCTAAATTATGATTTAATTGGCATCGCAGAAACTTGGTGGAATAAGTCTCATGTCTGGACTATTGGTATGGAAGGGTATTACTTCTTCAGGTAGAACAGACAGGAAAAAAAGGGAGGAGGCGTTGCATTATACATAAAGGATATATACACTTGTTCTGAGGTCCAGAAGGAGATGGGAGATGGCCAGTTGAGAGTCTGTGGGTAAAAAGTAAAAAATAGGGCTGATGTAATGGTGGGGGTCTATTATAGACCACCAAATCCAGAAGAGGACGTGAAGGAGGCATTTCTAAAACAAATAACAAGAAGTATCCAAAACACAGGATCGGGCAATAATGGGGGATTTTAACTACCCAGAGATCTGTTGGGAAAGTTATACGGCAAAACACAAAATCTCTAAAAAGTTCTTGGAATATACTGGGGACAAATTTGTTCCAGAAAATGGAGGAAGTAAGCAGAGTGACAGCCATTTCAGACTTAATTCTGACCAACAGGGAGGAATTGGTAGCAAATCTGAAGGTGAAAAGCAGTTTGGATGACAGTGATCATGAAATGATAGATTTCATGATTCTAAGGCCACGTCTACACGCCGGATCGAGAGGGTGGGCGAGAGAGGAGGAAGCGGAGACGATGGGGGAGCAGTGGCCGTCGATCCCGCGCTGTGAGGATGCGAAGTAAGTGATTCTAAGTCGATCTAAGATAGATCGACTTCAGCTACGCTATTCTTGTAGCTGAAGTTGCGTATCTTAAATCGATCCCTCCCCCTCAGTGTAGACCAGGCCAAAGGAAAGGAAGGAGTGAAAGTAGTATAATAAGGATAATGAACTTCAAAAAGAGCAGACTTTAACAAACTCAGACAACTGATAGATAAGTTGCCATGGGAAGAAAATCTAAGGGAAAAAGTAGTTTGGGAGAGCTGGCAGTTCCTCAAGAAGACAATATTAAAGGCACAATTGCAAACTATTCTGGTGCAAAGGAAAGATAGGAAGAATAGTAAGGGTCCAATATGACTCCATCAGGAGCTCTTTAAGAACATAAGAAAGGCTATACTGAGTCAGACCAAAGGTCCATCCAGCCCAGTATCCTGTCTACCGACAGTGGCCAATGCCAGGTGCCCCAGTGGGAGTGAAACCAATAGGTAATGATCTAGTGATCTCTCTCCTGCCATCCGTCTCCACTCTCTGACAAACAGAGGCTAGGAACACCATTCCTTACCCAGCCTGGCTAATAGCCATTAATGGACTTAACCTCCATGAATTTATCCAGTTCTCTTTTAAACCCTGTTATAGTCCTAGTCTTCACAACCTCCTCAGGGAAGGAGTTCCACAGGTTGACTGTGCGGTGAGTGAAGAATAACTTCCTTTTATTTGTTTTAAACCTGCTACCCATTAATTTCATTTGGTGGCCCCTAGTTCTTATATTATGGGAACAAGTAAATAACTTTTCCTTATTCATTTTCTCCACACCACTCATGGTTTTATATACCTCTATTATATCCCCCCTTAGTCTCCTCTTTTACAAGTGGAAAAGTCCTAGCCCTTGAATCTCTCCTCATATGGGACCCGTTCCAAAACCCTAATCATTTTAGTTGCCCTTTTCTGAACCTTTTCTAATGCGAGTATATATTTTTTGAGATGAGGGGACCACATCTGTAAGCAATATTCAAGATGTGGGCGTACCAAAGATTTATATAAGGGCAATAAGATATTCTCCGTCTTATTCTCTATCCCTTTTTTAATGATTCCTAACATCCTGCTTGCCATTTTGACTGCCGCTGCACGCTGCGAGGACGTCTTCAGAGAACTATCCATGATGACTCCAAGATCTTTCTCCTGATTATTTGTAGCTAAATTAGCCCCCATCATATTGTATGTATAGTTGGGGTTATTTTTTCCAGTGTGCATTACTATACATTTATCCACATTACATTTCATTTGCCATTTTGTTGCCCAATCACTTAGTTTTGTGAGATCTTTTTGAAGTTCTTCACAGTCTGCTTTGGTCTTAACTATCTTGAGCAGTTTAGTATCATCTGCAAACTTTGCCACCTCACTGTTTACCCCTTTCTCCAGATCATTTATGAATAAGTTGAATAGGGTTGTTCCTAGGACTGACCCTTGGGGAACACCGCTAGTTACCTCCATTCTGAAAATTTACCATTTATTTCTACCCTTTGTTCCCTGTCTTTTAACCAGTTCTCAATCCATTAAAGGATCTTCCCTCATATCTCATGACAACTTAATTTACGTAAGAGCCTTTGGTGAGGGACCTTGTCAAAGGCTTTCTGGAAATCTAAGTACACTATGTCCACTGGATCTCCCTTGCCAACATGTTTGTTGACTCCCTCAAAGAACTCTAATAGATTAGTAAGTCATGATCTCCTTTTACAGAAGCCATGTTGACTTTTACGCATCAATTTATGTTCTTCTATGTATCTGACAATTTTATTCTTTACTATTGTTTCAACTAATTTGCCCAGTACTGACATTAGACTTACTGGTCTGTAATTGCCAGGATCACCTCTAGAGCCCTTCTTAAATATTGGTGTTAAATTAGCTATCTTCCAGTCATTGGGTACAGTAGCTGATTTGAAGGACAGGTTACTAACCATAGTTAATAGTTCTGCAATTTCACATTTGAGTTCTTTCAGAACTCTTGGGTGAATGCCATCTGGTTCCGGTGACTTGTTACTGTTAAGTTTCTCAATTAATTCCAAAACCTCCTATAGCTGCACTTCAATTCCTCAGATTTGTCACCTGCAAAAGACAGCTCAGGTTTGGGAATCTCCCTAACATCCTCAGCCGTGAAGACTGAAGCAAATAATTCATTTAGTTTCTCTGCAATGACTTTATCGTCTTTAAGTGCTCCTTTTGTATCTCGATCGTCCAGGGGCCCCACTGGTTGTTTAGCAGGCTTCCTGCTTCTGATGTAGTTAAAAACATTTTGTTATTACCTTTTGAGTTTTTGGCTAGCTGTTCTTCAAAGTCCTTTTTGGCTTTTTTTATTAAATTTGTACATTTAATTTGGTAGTGTTTATGCGCCTTTCTATTTACCTCACTAGGACTTGACTTCCACTTTTTAAAAGATGCCTTTTTATCTCTCACAGCTTCTTTTACATGGTTGTTAAGCCACGGTGGGTCTTTTTTAGTTCTTTTACTGTGTTTTTTAATTTGGGGTATACATTTAATTTGAGCCTCTATTATGGTGTCTTTGAAAAGTGTCCATGCAGCTTGCAGGGATTTCACTCTAGTCACTGTACCTTTTAATTTCTGTTTAACTAACCTCCTCATTTTTGCATAGTTCCCCTTTCTGAAATTATATGGAACAGAGTTGGGCTGTTGAGGTGTTCTTCCCACCACAGGAATGTTAAATGTTATTATATTATGGTCACTATTTTCAAGCGGTCCTGTTATAGTTACCTCTTGGACCAGATCCTGTGCTCCACTTAGGACTAGATTGAGAGTTGCCTCTCCCCTTGTGGGTTCCTGTACCAGCTGCTCATTCAAGAAGCAGTCATTTAAAGTATCGAGAAATTTTGTCTCTGCATTTTGTCCTGAGGGGACATGTACCCAGTCAATATGGGGATAATTGAAATCCCCCACTATTATTGAGTTTCTTATTTTGATAGCCTCTCTAATCTCCCTGAGCATTTCATTGTCACTATCACTGTCCTGGTCAGGTGGTTGATAATAGATCCCTACTGTTATATTCTTATTAGAGCATGGAATTACTATCCATAGAGATTCTATGGAACATGTGGATTCATTTAAGATTTTTATTTCATTTGATTCTACATTTTCTTTCACATATAGAGCCACTCCCTCCTCCCCCGCACGGCCTGTTCTGTCCTTCCGATATATCTTGTACCCCAGAATGATTGTGTCCCATTGATTGTCCTCACTGCACCAGGTTTCTGTGATGCCTATTATATCGATATCCTCCTTTAACACAAGGCACTCTAGTTCACCCATCTTATTATTTAGACTTCTAGCATTTGTGTACAAACACTTTAAAAACTTGTCACTGCTTATTCATCTGCCCTTTTCTGATGTGTCAGATTCTTTATGTGAATGTTTCTCGTCTGATCTGGCCATACTTTATCCTCTTCCATCCTCTCCTCCTGACTAAAACCTAGAGAATCTCTATCAATAGGCTCTCCTCTAAGAGAAGTCTCTGTTTGATCCACATGCGCCTCTGCAGCAATCAGCTTTCTCCCATCTCTGAGTTTAAAAACTGCTCTGCAACTTTTTTAATGTTAAGTGCCAGCACCCTGGATCCACTTTGGTTTAGGTGGAGCCCATCCTTCCTGTATAGGCTCCCCCATCCCAAAAGTTTCCCCAGTTCCTAATAAATCTAACCCCCTCCTCTCTACACCATCATCTCATCCACGCATTGAGACTCTGAAGCTCTTCCTGCCTACGTGGCCCTACGTGTGGAACTGGAAGCATTTCTGAGAATGCCACCGTAGAGGTCCTGGATTTCAGTCTCTTTCCTAGCAGCCTAAATTTGGCCTCTAGGATGTCTCTCCTGAAAATCAAAAAGGAATTCCACAAAAGTGGAACAGGGTCTAATTGCTAAGGAATAGTATAAAAGAACAGCATAGGTATGTAGGGACAAAATCAGAAAGGCTAAAGCACAGAATGAGTTACCCCAGCAGGAGACATAAAAGGCAATAAAAAGAGGTTTTTTAAATACATTAGGAACAAGAGAAAGATGAAGGAAAGTGTAAGTCCTCCACTTAGTGGGGAAGGAGACCTACTAACTGATGACTGAGGTGCTTGAAGCATATTTTGCTTCAGAATACTGAAGTGCTTAATGCATATTTTGCATCAATCTTCATTAAAAAGCTTAATGATTACCAGATACTCGACACAATTAGTATTGACAATCGGGGGAAGAAATGCAAGCCAAAAATAGGGAAAGAACAGG
Source organism: Natator depressus (assembly GCF_965152275.1). Lineage (NCBI taxonomy): Eukaryota > Metazoa > Chordata > Testudines > Cheloniidae > Natator > Natator depressus. The sequence continues at coordinate 296,311,468 of NC_134234.1, forward strand.
TTAAAGAATATTTAGATAAGTTAGATGTATTCAAGTTAGCAGAGCCTGATGAAATTCATCCTAGGGTACTTAAGAAACTAGCTGAAGCAATCTCAGAGCCATTAGCAATTATCTTTGAGAACTCCTGGAGGATGGGAGAGGTCCCAGAAGACTGGAGACGGGCAAACATAATACCTGTCTTTAAAAAGGGGAACAAGGAAGACTAGTTTCAGAGTAACAGCCGTGTTAGTCTGTATTCGTAAAAAGAAAAAAGAAAAGGAGTACTTGTGGCACCTTAGAGACTAACCAGTTAAATTATAAATCAGTTAGCCTAACTTCAATACATGGAAAGCGACTGGAGCAAATTATTAAACAATCAGTTTGTAAGCCCCTGGAGGATAATAGGTTTATAAGGAATAGTCAGCATGGATTTGTCAAGAACAAATCATGCCAAACAAACTTATTCCCTTCTTTGATAGGATTACTGACCTAGTGGATAGGGGGGAAGATGTAGAAGTGATATACCTTGATTTTAGTAAGGCTTTTGACATAGTTCCAAATGACATTCTCATAAGTAAACTAGAGAAATGCGTCTAGAAGATGAAATTACTATAAGGTGGGTGCACGACTGGTTGAAAGACCATATTCAAAAAGTAGCTATCAATGTTTTTCTATCAAATTGGGAGGGAATATCTAGTGTCCAGCAGGGGTCAGTCTTGGGTTTGATATTAGTCAATATTTTCATTAATGACTTGGATAATGAAGTAGAGAGTATGCGTATAAAATTTTCAGATGACACCAAGCTGGGAGGGGTTGCAAGCACTGTGGAGGACAGGTTTAAAATTCAAAATGACCTTGCTAAATTGGAGAACTTGTCGGACATCAACAAGATGAAATTCAATAAAGACAAGTGCAAAGTACTTCACTTAGGAAGGAAAAATAAAATGCACAACTACAAAATGGGGAATAACTGTCTAAGTGGTAGTGCTGCTGAAAAGGATCTGGGGGTTATAGTGGACCATGAACTGAATATGAGTCATCAATGTCATGCATCTTTGCTGCATTTATATGATTCTGGGGTGTATTAACAACAGTATTGTACGTAAGACATGGGAGGGAACTGCCCTACTCTACTTGGCACTGTTAAGGCCCCAGCTGGAGTACTGTATCCAAATTTGGGCACCACAATTTAGGAAGTCTGTGGACAAATTGGAGAGAGTCCAGCAGAGAGCAACAAAAATTATAAAAGGTTTAGAAAACCAGACCTATGAGGAACGGTTAAAAAAACTGGGTATGTTTAGACTTGAGAAAAGAAGACTGAAGGGCGACCTGATAACAGTCTTCCAATATGTTATGGGCTATTATAAAGAGGATGACAGGTTTCAGAGTAGCAGCCGTGTAGTCTGTATTCACAAAAAGAAAAGGAGTACTAGTGGCACCTTAGAGACTAACCAATTTATTTGAGCATAAGCTGTGAGCTGTAGCTCACGAAAGCTTATGCTCAAATAAATTGGTTAGTCTCTAAGGTGCCACTAGTACTCCTTTTCTTTTTATAAAGAGGATGGTGATCAATTGTTTTCTCCATGTCCACTGAAGGTAGGATAAGAAGTACGCTTAATCTCCAGCAAGGCAGATTTAAGGTAGGTATCAGGAAAAACTTTCAAATTGTAAGGGTGGTTAAGCTCTAGTATATGCTTCCAAGGGAGGTCATGGAGTCCCCATCATTGGAAGCACTTAAAAACAAGTTGGACAAACATCTGTCAGAGATGGTCCATGTTTACTTGGTCCTGCCACAGCACAGAGGGCTGGACTTGATGATTTCTCGAGGTCCCTTCCAGCCCTACATTTCTATGATTTTATGATTGTGTGGTGTGTACATACATAATTCCTCTTTTTATGCTGCCTGGGGTTCACAATGAATATTATTTATCTTAAATTCTCCTTATCCCCCCCCCCAACACACACACTCTTTCATAGTATCTTAATCACCATATCAACAAAGGAATTACTGTAACTACACTGTGCTAGGCTTTGATCCCCTCCAACATATGAAAATCACTATATTCATGAGATTTTCTTTGTATCACGATGAAATTTGGCCATTAGATATTATTATGCTAGTGGGACTGAAGGAATTAATTCCAGTATGATGCATATTTGCTGCCTACATAACATCTCAGGCCAGCTGCAATAAATAATTTACAGGATTTTTTAACTGTGCATATGCTGCAGGACCAAAGCCAAACTCTTACTTTAGATTTACTGTAAGTATGATAAAAGTAATGACTTTAATCAGGGCATTGTTAATTATAATTCTACTAATAAGGCCCAGTCCTCCAAGCTTTTCTCTGGAAAATCCTCCATTGATATTCACAATGCAAATGAAGCCAAAGAATACTGGAAATGATTCATGTTCTTGCAGTGAGATATAAAATACTCGCAGTCGCATGGGTGTAATTTGTAAAGTCATGTTGAAGTTGAAGGGGGAAGAGATCACAACAGACTGCAAATGCTAGTCACGATTGACCCTGGTCATATTCTAAACAAAAAGAGCTCTCAGTCATGCTAGGTAGTGGTTTCTATTGCTTCACCAACAGATTTAACCAACATTCTAGGTTTCAGAGTGATGTCCAGGGTTATTGTGCTGGTTGTGTTGCTCTGTTGTGTTGACTTGCATCTTGGGGGTTGTGCTGGGAGACTTGTGTTGATTTGTGTGGGTGGCAATGGGGCCTGTCTTGCAGCAATAAGGGGCTCTGGGAGCTTGGAACTATTGTGTATGCTGGTGGTGTTATGTGGGTGGCTGTGTTTGGGTATGTGTCTGGGGGGTGTTGTGTGCTGTTACAATACAGTAGAGGAGCCACACTGCACCTTCTGTTATTGTGTGTGCTGGTTGTGTTGTCTGTGGTTGTGTTGCACTGGGAGAGTTGTATGGATTTGTGCAGTTTGCGAATGAGTGGTGTGTACTGCCATGAGTGGTTATGTGTGTTTGGGGTTATTGTATATGCTAGTTGTGTTGTGTGGCTGGTTGTGTTTGTTTATGTTGGGGGTTGTCTTGGGAGATTTGTGGAGGTGGCAGTTGGGCACATGGTTGTAGCACAGAGGTGGGCAAACTATGGCCCACGGGCCATGTCCGGCCCATGGGACCATCCTGTCTGGCCCCTGAGCTCCTGGCCTGGGAGGCTCGCCCCCGGCTCCTCCCACACTGTTTCCCCTCCCACCCAGCTCCTGCTGCTCTGAGTGGCATGGTAAGGGGGCGGTGGGGGGGGGGGGTTGTTAGGGGGTTCCGGGGGGAAGTCAGGGGACAGGGAGCAGGTGGCGGTTGGATGGAGTGGAAGTTCTGGGACAGTCAGGGGTCGGGGAACGGGGGAGTTGGATAGGGTGTGGGAGTCCTGGGGGGCCTGTCAGGGGGTGGGGATGTGGATGGGATAGGGGCAGTCAGGGGACAGAGGGAGCACGGGGGATTGGATGGGGGTGAGGTCCCAGGGGGGCAGGGGGTTCCAGGAGGGGGCAGTCATGTGACAAGGAGCAGGGGGTTTTCTGTGGGTCAGGGGTTCTGAGGGGGACAGTCAGGGGGCGGGAAGTGGAAGGAGGTGAATAGGGGGCGGGGCCCAGGCTGTTTGGGGGTCACAGCCTTCCCTACCCAGCCCTCCATACAGTTTCGCACCCCGATGTGGCCCTCGGGCCAAAAAATTTGCCCAGCCCTGTTGTAGCAGTTGGGCCAAGTAATCCACTATCGGTGCAGTCTCCCTCATACAACCAACAGAACTGTTGCATGGAAATTAGCTGTAAAGTAAGTGATGATTGGTTGAATTACTTCTGACATCACAATGGTCTAGGACTCTTGGTATGGCATAAATACAAGCCTTAGTGTAGTTGTACACCACATACAGGTGTAATCTGTAAAGTCAAAATGACTGAGTACCTCAAATTTGGATGGTAATACCCTGTGAAACCCAGTGATGGTCAAACATGGTAATATTCTGAACAAAAAGAGCTTTCGACTAGGCTTGAATGTGTTTTCATAACTTCACACCGACTCCACGGACATTCTAGGCTTCAGAATGACACACAGACAAGAATCTCTGGATTCTTATTATATAGATCACCTTAAACATAAATCTGAAAAGAATGTGTTCAGGGTATAATTTGGTCATGCCTGGTATATTTTGTAGACCGGTGAGTGTTGTTAATGCTATTCTTTTTCTACTTACCTGTTTTGATTACCTATTGGTACTCCTCCCCATTCCGTTCCTCAGTTATGCTTTCATACTCTGCTTCTCCTACAGTACTCTTTGAGCTCTCTTTTACACCCTTAACTCATTTAGGACTGCCTCCAAACCTATGGAACTTTGGATCAAATTTTAAATCTTTCTAGAAGACTCGCTGCTTCCGTGATACCTACAAGAAACTGCCAAATTAATCTACTTACACTGGGTGTAATCCTGGCTCCATTGCAGTCAATGGGAATTTTACCATTGACTTCAGTGGGTTCAGGGTTTTACCCAACAGGTGTATCCCTTATTTACAAAGTTGTGTAGTTCTAAATGTTGTGGAATTGCAGCAATTCACAAGTGCATAGTTCCAGAGGTCACTTTAATACTTTTAGGGACCAGACTAGATATGGGCAAAGAGATTCAAAACTAATGACAAGGAATCTCCAAATAATGATATTTTTCTATTTCAGACGAGTAGTGAATCCAGAGAAATGCTGGTCATGCTATCTGCTTTATTATCAACATTACCAGTTACAAAAATTCTATATTAGAGGGCCTGATTCAAATAACTCAATAAAGAATAAAAATTGGAGAATTACACACACAAAGGATTTGTCTCGGCTGTATATGAAAAAGACTATGAGACTACTCCAATATAGATAAGATTCTTATTTGGAAATGTGATCTGGGAGGAAATGTGTATAATAAGGAAAAGTCTGAAGCATTATATAGGTCTATATATGTAAATATTATATTTGTACATTTTTGTTTCACCAAAAATCTAGGATAATATATGGGGTTTTTTAAAGGTATTTTTGATTTGTTAAGGGTGGACAACCAGAAGCATCTTTTGACCATATCCTGTGGTTCTGTAAAATCTTTTGTAATGAAAGAGGAGAAAACTAGTTTTTTTAATGCTAAGCTATGCAACAGTGTGCAAAAAGTATATCATTCTCAATCTTGTAACAGACTTTACTGTTCTTAATGTAACAGGAGAAAAAATGCATACTGATGGAATGGAAGAAACTGGATGAAACAAGTCAAAGAACCTGATGTAACAGCAAAAACTAATACATAAACGTAGATGCTGGTCTCACCTAGTTTCACCATTTCTGATGGTGAAAATTTAGAGTAACTTCTTTAAAGTCAGTGTAATTACTCACAGTTCATTGCAGCTTAACTGGTGGAGGAATCAGTCACAATTTCAGGACACAGATTTGTTTAAAGAGAAAATGGGCAAGGGAGGTACATTTTCAAAGGCACAAATGGCAGTTGGATTCCTATTTCTCATTGACTTTCCTATTTCTCATTGACATTTAGGCCTTTGAAAATCTACCCCATGACCTGTTAATTTCTTTACTCAAAACATATAACTGCATCTTGTCTATATCTGTTTAACATTGACTACTGTATAAATGCATTAATGAAAAACAACCTGCTCTGACAACTGAATAATTTGTTAAATTATTATTGTACTCTTCTAAATATGCTAATTGGATAAATATATTTTCTACCTTAGAAAAAATAAACTTCATATGTAAGTTTAACACTTGATACAAAGAATGAACTTTTAGACTCCACGTAGAAATGGTATTCTGTTTTGAATCCAGAAGCCAGCAATATAAAACTATACATGAATTAACCACAGGAATTCTGAACAAGGGATACTTGATGAAATGATGCATGTAGCAATATGCCAACAACATGTAGAAGTAGAATATTAAAAGCACACAATAAAAAGCAAGCTGATGTTGCAAACTTGGCAGAAAAGCTCTGTGGACCATTCAGTTTTCAGGCAATTTCAGCTTAGTGCTGGTTAGTCAAAAGAAAATTAAGAGAAGCACCTGCTAGAAAGAATATTATAGTTTTGGTACTGCTATGGTGTACTTCAATCCACTAAAAAGTTAGTCTGTCTTGTCAGAGTTAATGCCAGAAATGGCAGCAGGCCTCTAGTGACACTAATGAGGCTGTAAAAAAGCCAGCTAAGAGCACTGATGCAGATGTGGAGGGAGTGCTGTGTTTTCACAGGGAAGGTGAGGCGCGATGACTCCACAGCATTACGTTTCCGCTCCTTGGTCCCATACAGATGCCTCTTCATGGGTGCTTCATGTGGAAGAGACTAAAATTTCTGAGGGTGGTGAGGGCAGGATAGGGTTAATCAGAGAAGATTCCACTCTCTTTGGCAACATTGCGTATTCTGTGCCTGATTTTTTTAGCACAAGGTGATACAGTAGGGAGCCATATTGTCAGAGGGAAAAGGCCCATCAGGCAGAGTGTCCCTTAAGACAATCTCAGGCAAGAGGCTAAAGATGTCATGTCTATAGGTAACCCTTTCACATTCAGATATGAGCCCTCCCATCCTGGACTGAGGCATAATATTGGGGGGATGTGATGAAGCATGTGATGTACTTATTCAGTGGAGAGTTGACCTCCGACTTCAAGCAGTGAGTGTGGCGTAAGTACCTATATAGAACAGAGGACCTTTCTCACACACTAAAATTCACTCCTTGTACAACTAAGATGCCCTTTTAATCTACATATGCTCCAGTAATGAACAAAAATAGCTTTTTTAAAAACAAAACTATATTGAGCTATACAAAGAAGAAATAGAAAAAAGAATACGTTTGGACAATTAGGAAGTGAGAAAGGTCTTATAAAAATAGCAATTGATAAAAAGCAGGTAAGGGAATACTTGGAATATGTAAACCTAAAGAAGAAGGTGTCTCAAGGCATTAAAAGAAACAAATGGATTTACTGATTTCATAACAATTTTGTCAGAGTCACAAAAACCAGGCTTGGTACTTGAATACAGGGGGAAGCAAATGCAGGTATGGTATCCAAAGAAGGATACCTGCACCCTTGGGTCCATCTGAGCTCTGCCCAGAACATGGCCTGAGTGGGAGAAGGAGGTAAAACACCACATTTACCCCTTCTTGATCCTGGGGCTGGCTGGGGGTTCCAGTTTGCTCTAATTTATGCTTGATTACAGTGGCCCTTAAGGGGCTGTTATGACAGCTGGGAATCACCACAGCAGAGCAATGCTTTGGCTATCCTCCTTGTTTCTTCAGGCTCCCTGACATGCTCCCGATGCATGGAACTGGTTATGCTACTGGAGGATTTCTCCACATAGGGAGAGTCCTCAGATGATGATTTAAACCAGTGTTAAGTCTACTTGTGCTGTTGGGATTGAGGATCTTTCCCCACACATATAATTTCTATCCTTACTGAAATATAGTACGAAGAGATAAAAAATCACCATCTGTAGAGCATAATGGAACCATGAACCCCAACAGCATTAAATTACAAAGAATAAACATAACTGGACAATGTGACTGTTAGTGTGTGAGTATGTGTGTGGATGGAGTCAGGGGATTGAAAGAATTAGAAAATGAGGGTCGTAGAAGAACTGGGCAACTTATTTGTAAAGCTACATTAGGAAACACTCCTGCATTGGCATGGCAGAGAGCTGACTATAGTCCCCTTCCTCACCTAACTTGTCTGGAAAACTCTTATACTTTCTTGGATTCTGATTCTTTACACTGGTTTTGAAGTCACCAAGCAAAGTAAATTCAGACTTTTTTCACTGAGTTAGCAATATCAGAAACAGACCAGGAACAAAAGGTCATTTAGGTCCCGGACATAGCAGTCAGCAACAGGGTTACTTTTTCTCTTGGTATGTTTTGATATTTATCTTCAGATACTGATCATATTGCATGGTATGTTTTTATATTTGTCTTTGGCTACTAGCCAAACTTTTTACTTAAATGAAAGCATAGTGCTAAAATTAAAGTGACCAATATGCTGAAATCTTCAGGTAGTACAAAGCATTTTTCTAAACTATCAAGGAAAGAAACTACAATAAAGCCATAATAAACAAAAAGAAAAGGAGGACTTGTGGCGCCTTAGAGACTAACAAATTTATCTGAGCATAAGCTTTCGTGAGCTACAGCTCACTTCATCAGATGTGGATGAAGTGAGCTGTAGCTCATGAAAGCTTATGCTCAAATAAATTTGTTAGTCTCTAAGGTGCCACAAGTCCTCCCTTTCTTTTTGCGAATACAGACTAACACGGCTGCTACTCTGAAACCCATAATAAAAAAAAGTTACTATTATTATTTTATTGTCATTAGTTTATTGTTGAGCATTTATATAATGCTTAAATGGAAAAATCACATCACAACACAAGGCTGAGGTTGTGAAGCCTCCATCCATCAATCAATCATTTGATTCCTATGGTGATGAGTGGTTGTTCAGGAAATGAAGTGAAAGCCAAACTCAAATGCTTCCTTATTTAGTGGCAGGCTACAATACTGACACACATACCAAATAGCACCTTGTTCATAAGCAGCCCCATTGAAATCAATAAGCCTGCATAAAGGGAATAAAGGGCTATTCATTGTGATTATGAGTATCAAAATATGGCTAGGTGAGCAGGTAAATTTAATGCCTGCCTTAGTTACATGCATTTCTTTATTCCGTGGGCTTGGTTCACTTGCTGGGGCCAGTATAAAGTCTGGTCTGGTCTAGAGATGGTCAACATTATCCTTCTCCTTTTTCCTCCTTCCAGAAAACTACTAAGGGTAGTTTTTTGAAAAACAATTTTCATGAGAAATTACTCTCTCTCTCTCTCAAAATATGTGACATGAAAGTAATTGGCATTTTTCATCCTCCTCTAGTCTGGGCCACCAGAGATGGTAAGTATAACTGGAAAGGGCTTGTGCAAAGCAATATGCATATGTCCTCCACTCTAGTCGGGGACCCAGAGCCAGCTTCCACAGGAACTGCAGTGGGTGAGAGCAAACTGGGAGGGCTTGGGGCCTACCCAGGAAGAGATGCCTCTTCTGTGTGGATGCATAGAACAGAGTGCCCCATCCGGTTAACTTCCGTAGGGGGTGTATCTCGCTTCATGATGAAAGGATTAATATTTTTTTTCCAAGCTGTGCACACAGGGGCTTGAGTCACTACAGCAGTACATGGGTTGTAGCAGTGGCAATAGAATGGTTTTGTGATCCACACCTACCTGCCAGGCTGGGGGGAAGAATTCCTGTGCCACAACTCCTCTTAGATTGCCTGTGCAAAGTCTGCTTGTTTAAGTTATGCCTTAGGTAGAAAATGGGTAGCATTTGTCCATTAGTTATTCAAATTGTTGTCTTTTCTAAAGACCGATGCCTTGTATTAAATTGCAGTCGTGTAACTGGAAATATAGCAAACAGTTTCCTATTATTTAAAATATTGATTTCCATTAGTGAGCATATATTTCCATTGAACAGAAATTTCCATTGGCGAACATGTATTTATATAAACTAGAAATAGAAAAGGCTGCATTTTTTCAATATGCTTTCAGTGTACCAATTTCTGCCTGTTTAAATTCTAAAAAAAATATAAATTATCTCATACTGGGGCTTTACTGGAAAATAAGACATGGTTTTTACATTCAAAGAGTTTAAAAATGGCAGTGTGTCCTCCCACTATGCAATATTTGCAAAATGATGGAAAAGCAATGACTTCACTGCCTTCTATAGCACCTAGTTATTAAGTCTGGAGGGAAAGCATCTCCATCAAAACAATAGTAAAGGGATAATGTATTTTCTTTGCCACGACATTTTGGTTAAAAATATACCTCAAAGAAATCTAGAAGCCATGCTAATTTCATTACAGACCCAGAAAATACTCAATTAATGATGCCAGTAAGTAAATTTAAATAAAATTTGAATCTGAACTACTAGACATTTTTCTAAGTCACAGGTCACAGAGGATCTCCATCAAAATTGCTAGTGGAGTTAGTGTATACTTCATATTGTATAAAGACATTTTAACGTGTTTTCAAACACAAAGACATTAGTAATTTCAAGGAGAGTGAAGGAGAGAGAAAGGTGCTTTTATAATGAAAATTAAACAGTTTATCAACATCTTTGGACTAAATTCAAATCTGCTTGAAACACTTAGTCAATGAATATGTAAATTTAAGAAAAAATTATGAATCCTTTTGAAGCATGAGCTTTCATGGAATCACAAAATACTCTATTATCATTATCTCTATTCCCTTTTCTTTGCAAGGACTAACCCAAGTCTTTGTCAGTTATTTCACCTCCTCAATGATAATCTTTCAGAGATGGGTGACAAGCCTTTAAGAATATTTCCGTTTTATCCCCCTTTGTTTTCTACCTTTTTTTCTTTTTCTGTTCCCTCCACACCATCCCCTTTTCCTTTCAGTGCAGCATATATATCAGTGATTTGAAAGGATTATTTTGATGTACAAATTTTGGGATGAATACATATCATTTGTTGTAATTAGTATATTAAAGTAATACAGCACAGCAGGAGGTTTGTTGTTATCATGCTATAATCATATCCCTAGGGTATGGTGAGGCAAAAGGCACAGCTGTTACCACATAAATAAATAAAAACACAAAAGCAACAACCTTAATGCTGTGCACTTATATGAAGACTGTATTGTGAGAGAAAGCAGGAAAATGAATGTTTTGTTTTGTTTTCTTTGAGATGATAAAGATGGTTATTTAGAATGTGTTGATCAGCATCCTTGGATGAACTATGGGATTTGCATACATTTAATCTATGGCTTGGGGAAGCTGTGAACCCAATGAGAAGGCATTCTCAGCTTAGACAGTTGTAGAATTTGATTGAAAAGCACACTTTAAAATGTCATAAAGCAGCACCCAAATTGCATATTTCATTTTTCTTGCAAAGTTTTAGCTTTGTGGCTCTAACAACTCTTTGCATAATGAAGCTGTGGTCATTCTTGTTGTTAGTCACTGTTATTAATCCTTTCAATGCAAGGCCTGCATATTTCAAATGGATCATGTAGTTATTGATTAAAAACTCCCTTTGCCTTGGAGAAAAAAAATCTACTCTTTTTTCACTAAATCAGCATTAACTTGATTCTTCAATACGTTTACCTTCTTTTTGTATGTGTATGCATGCAGTGAAAACCCCCTTGAACTTCCCCATTAGAGATCTGGATTTGTTATTATTAAAGATGCAATTAAAGTTCAACACCATGTATATGCTCTATGACGATGGCTGAATACAGGAAAGCTACACAATGGAAAAAATCGTGAATCTGTGAACAAAGCCCAAGAAAAAGGGCTTTGCCCACAAAACTTCAGATGTAGTTAACGGCAACAGTGAAACAGGATGGAAGAAGTGTGGACCTTGTACTGCTGGGCACAGGGACAAAGGGATTTAAGTATCTAACTGCCCCTTTAGCTGTGTAACGCTATGTCTACGCTGCAGACCTTACAGCGGCACAGCTGTAAGGTCTCCGTGTACCACTCTATGCTGACAGCAGAGAGCTCTGCTGTCTGCACAATTAAGCCACCCCAACGAGGAGCAGTAGCCACAGGCGCCAACTTTTTTCTGCCCCAGTGGGTGCTCGGACCCTCCCCGGACCCGCCCCTGCCCCTACTCCACCCCTGCCCCAAAGTCCCTGCCCTAACTCCGTCCCCTACCCCTATTGGACCCCTTCCCAAATCCTCTCCCTGCCTTCTTCCCCAAGTGCGTCGCGTTCCCCATCCTCCCCCCTCCCTCCCAGGCTTGCCGTGCGAAACAGCAGTTTTGCAGCACAAGCGCTGGAAGTGAGGGGGGAGAAGCAGGACGCTGCGGCATGCTCAGGGGCAGAGGCAGAGGTGAGCTGGGGCGGGGAGCTGCCGATGGGTGCAGACCAATTTTTCCCCGTGGGTGCTCCAGCCCCAGAGCACCCACGAAGTCAGCGCCTATGGCAGTATCTATGTCATCAGGAGAGCGTCTCCCGCTGACACAGCACTGTCCACACTGGTGTTTGTCGGTGAAACATTGGGGGGGGTATTTTTTCACACCCCTGACCTACAGAAGTTTTACCGACAAAAATGCTAGTGTAGACATTGCCTAACTCCAAAATGTAGATCTTCAAAACTACCACTTAGATGCCTCCTTATCCTGTAGGCACTTAATTTTCTCCCAATAAAGTACAGTAACTCCTCACTTAACGTCGTCCCGGTTAACATTGTTTCATTGTTAAGTTGCTGATCAATCAGAGAACATGCTCATTTAAAGCTGTGCAATGCTCCCTTATAACGTTGTTTGGCAGCCACCTGCTTTGTCCACTGCTTGCTGAAAGAGCAGCCCATTGGATCTAGCTGGTGGGGGTTTGGAACCTGGGTGGACCGGCGGCCCCCCTATCAGCTTCCCACTCCCCTAAGTTCCCTGTGTGGCAGCCACCCAGCAGGCTATCAATTGCTGCAGTTCAGCTGTCCCTCCCCCCACCTCCATGTGCTGCTCCTGCTCTCTGGCTTGGAGCTGCTCCCGGGAGCCTCCTGCTTGCTGTGTTGGGGGGGAGGGGGAAAAGAGGGGTGCTAATGTCAGGGTGCTATCGTCCCCCCATTTGGGCACCTATCTTCCTTTGAGGGGCAGGGCTTATGCCCTGCCCCTCTTCTCAGGGCTAGTCTACACTGGCAACGCTAAAGTGCTGCCCCGGCAGCGCTTCAATATGCCTTGTGTGGTCGCGGTGCAGCGCTCTAAAAAAATGCTCTCCCAGAGCTCTATAAAAACCACCTCAACAAGGGGCATAGCTGGGGCACTGTTTACACTGGCGCTTTACAGCGCTGCAATTTGTTGCGCTCAGGGGGATGTTTTTTCACACCCCTGAGCAAGAAAGTTGCAGCGCTGTTAATTGCCAGTGTAGGCAAGCCCTCAGCGTCTCCTATTGGCTAGCTTAGAAAGCTCCCCACCCAGCATGTTGGTTTTTGTAGATTCCATTCTTAAAGTATGTCTACACTGCAGTTAAACACCAATGGCTTAAAAATAAACATCAATGGTATCTGCTGAAAATATATATATATATATATATATTATAAAAAGATTGAATTATGCTAGGCCTAACTGTAGACCACTGGACAGAAATGTTATGCCTACCCCTTTGTGCCTGAAACATATTGGATATGAGTCTATTACAACCACCAGCTTCAGAAACCTTTACTCAGGTTTGCTTTTAGATCTGCAGGTCCCAATTCAATTCCTGGTGTTTCAGCCAAGGGGGTGGCCATCAAAGAAGAGGAGCTTTTCTGGAATAGTCTATAACCATGACACTTTGAATGCACCTGATCTTGTCTTTCACTTATGTGACAGATGCCATCTTGGCTCACAGAATGTGGGATCTCCGGAACTAAAAGCTTGAAGACCTACAGCCTGAGCTAAAGAGCCAGGCTCACAAGTGTAGCTGTAACAGACCCATCTCTATGGCTCAGGCTTGGCAGTGTGGAGTGGGGGCATGTAACACACTGTACTTCACAGCCATTTGAATCCATATTGGGCACTTAATTCACCCACAATCTGCAGTCACAATTATCACTTCAAAGATCACTTTGAGAATGGGGGGATGGATTCTACTTAGAATCCTCTTGGACCCCTGCCAAGGAAGCACACAACTTCTTTAAGACTCTGTTAATTGCTGTAAGGTTCCTTAGAACTGACCTCAGTGAGACTGCTTTGTGCTTTGGCTAGTCTATGCTTTTGCACAGGCCCATAAGCTGCTCCTGAATAGGAGATGCACAAGTCACCTCCTCTGGTTCCTGTATGATTTTTTGTCCCTGTGAAAAGAGAAGAATGGTCCCCAAGCACAGCTGTCCTGGTGCAGTTGGGGAATATGATGGGCCCTACAAAGAGATGTACCAAGTACTCCTCCTGGAGAAAGAAGAAAGCAGTTCTGCCTCTCTGAGGCAGGAGTCCTTCCTGGGTCAACGAAGCTGCTTATCACCACTCCTTGCACCAGGCTTATTAGCCCGAAGGCTCACTTTAGTCTGTACTGAGCATCAAATCTCTGAAAAATAACTTCCTAATAATAACTTAATTTCTGTAGCAAGGCTTTATGTTGTTCTACAAAAGGAAGAGAGAAAATAATTAAATTGGAGGAACCAGGAGAATGTAATGGAAGCGATGATTATGCTCTTGGAAATTACTGTCATTGCTTACATGTTAGTGCAAAAGTGACCTTACTCTGCAATATCCCACATATAATGATATTAAGCCATAATTACAGAAATGACATCTCATAATTAATGCTTCTTTGCCCTTGAAGGTATAATGGAAATGCCTTATTGTAAGTATCACCAAGCTCACGTTTTGTACAATGTAACAGAACAAGTAAATGCACTGGAAATCTTTTACAGTGAAACTGCCAGCTGAATCCCCTGGAAGGTCTACCAGCACAGAGCATCTTGCAGGATAGGCACCACAGGGCTCTGTTGAAATGAATGGAAGTTTCACCTTTGAGTTCATTCAGATCAGGATCTGCTCCATGCTCTGGAGTCCAGTGAACAGCAGTGACACGTTCTTTAAAGCATTACTGATAGACTGAAGCCCATGGAGTTGCACTAGTGTAACTGACGGAAGCCTGTGACCCACAATTCATATATCTAATATGAGCTGTGCTGGAAAGGTAGACTTTTACAAAAAAGAACTGGAACTTTTCATGGATAGGAAACAATTGTACACACACAGACCCCCTCCTTTCCATATGACAATGGAGAATTTCCAAATGGCTGAAATAAAAAAAAATTATGCCAGGGAGCCAGGATTTTGCCTTTTTTTCCACTACAAAGAGCTTTATTTTATTTGCCAGTGAAAATGACAACACTTTTGTACTTGATCAAGTTGGTGGAGATTCATAAAAATAACATTGTTCACAAGTGAATATAGTGAAGTGACAACTGGTAGTTTTGCCCAGCTCAGGCTGCTGCAATTTATAGATTCCAATGAAAGAACGCTGAGATGGTGTGGCATACTGAACCATGTCAAATCTTGCAGTGCCCTGACTATGTTCAGGGAGGTTGGCCTAAAGCCAAATTCTGCTCCCATAGGCGCGCCCAACTGCACATGTGCATCTGAGGACATTTGTGCTCATGCATCTCAGGACAAAATCTGGTCCATAATGAATGAGTCAATGGATAACTCCACTACAAGATGCTAAGTACTAATTCTATAGCTGCTCCACCACAGAATTTTATTTGCATGGGCCCTCAGTTTGTGGCATTAGTTACTTTAGTGGGAGTATCAGTTAATACAAAATTATCTACCAGTTGTTTGACACCTACTTACAAATGAGGAAAGGATCAAATTCTTTATGAATTTACAAAAACTAGACAAGCCATTTAGAACACACACTTTGCTTCTCTACAAAAGAAAAAGGACACTAAATTATCTAAACTACTACATGCCACAAGGGGCCACAACAATGGTTCCCTTAACCCACCCAGCAATATTGTTAATCTATTCAGCTATACTCTTAGCCCAGCAGAAGAATCTGTCCTATCTCAGGGCCTCTCCTTCTGCCCCTCCACTCCCACGAACATGATACAGTTCTGTGGTGACCTAGAATCCTATTTTTGACGTCTCCGACTCAAGGAATATTTCCAACACACCTCAGAACAACATACTGACCCACAGAGACCTTCCTACCAGGACTACAAAAAGAAGGATTCTGGGTGGACTCCTCCTGAAGGTTGAAACAACAGACTGGACTTCTACATAGAGTGCTTCTGCCAACGTGCACGGGCTGAAATTGTGGAAAAGCAGCATCACTTGCCCCATAACCTCAGCTGTGCAGAACACAGTGCCATCCACAGCCTCAGAAACAACTGGTTAGTCTCTAAGGTGCCACAAGTACTCCTTTTCTTTTTGCGAATACAGACTAACACGGCTGTTACTCAGAAACAACTCTGACATCATAATCAAAAAGGCTGACAAAGGAGGTGCTGTCGTCATCATGAATAGGTCGGAATATGAACAAGAGGCTGCTAGGCAGCTCTCCAACACCACATTCTGCAAGCTATTACCCACTGAGGGTTACCAAAAGAAACTACACCATCTGCTCGAGAAACTCACTGAAAAAGCACAAGAGCAAATCCGCACAGACACACCCCTAGAACCCCAACCAGGGGTATTCTATCTGCTACCCAAGATCCATAAACCTGGAAAT
This sequence comes from Natator depressus, assembly GCF_965152275.1. NCBI lineage: Eukaryota > Metazoa > Chordata > Testudines > Cheloniidae > Natator > Natator depressus. Next base: position 296,327,632 of record NC_134234.1, read on the forward strand.
CCTGGACGCCCCATCATCTCAGGCATTGGCATACTGACAGCAGGATTGTCTGGTTATGTAGACTCCCTCCTCAGGCACTGCGCTACCAGCACTCCCAGCTATCGTCGAGACACCACTGACTTCCTGAGGAAACTACAATCCATGGGTGATCTTCCTGAAAACACCATCCTAGCCACTATGGATGTAGAAGCCCTCTACACCAACATTCCACACAAAGATGGACTACAAGGAACAATATCCCTGATAATGTCATGGCAAACCTGGTGGTGGAACTTTGTCCTCACCCATAACAATTTCACATTTGGGAACAATGTATACCTTCAAATCAGCGGCACTGCTATGGGTACCCGCATGGCCCCACAGTATGCCAACATTTTTATGGCTGACTTAGAACAAAACGCTTCCTCAGCTCTCATCCCCTAATACCCCTACTCTACTTGCGCTACACTGATGACATCTTCATCATCTGGACCCATGGAAAAGAAGCCCTTGAGGAATTCCACCATGATTTCAACAAGTTCCATCCCACCATCAACCTCAGCTTGGACCAGTCCACACAAGAGATCCACTTTCTGGACACTACAGTGCTAATAAGCGATCGTCACATAAACTCCACCCTATACGGGAAACCTACTGATGGCTATACTTACCTACATGCCTCCAGCTTTCATCCATATGACACCACATGATCCATTGTCTACAACCAAGCTCTACGATACAATTGCATTTGCTCCAACCCCTCAGACAGAGACAAACACCTACAAGATCTCTATTGAGTGTTCTTACAACTACAATGCCCACCTGCTGAAGTGAAGAAACACATTGACAGAGCCAGAAGAGTACCCAGAAGTTACCTACTACAGGACAGGCCCAACAAAGAAAATAACAGAACGCCATTAGCCATCACCTTCAGCCCCCAACTAAAAGCTCTCCAGCACATCATCAAGGATCTACAACCTATCCTGAAGGACAACCCATCACTCTCACAGATCTTGGGAGACAGGCCAGTCCTTGCTTACAGACAGCCCCCCAACCTGAAGCAAATACTCACCAGCAGCCACACACCACACAACAAAAACACTAACCCAGGAACCTATCCTTGCAACAAAGCCCGTTGCCAACTGTGTCCACATATCTATTCAGGGGACACCATCATAGGGCCTAATCACATCAGCCACACTATCAGAGGCTCGTTCACCTGCACATCTACCAATGTGATATATGCCATCATGTGCCAGCAATGCCCCTCTGCCATGTACATTGGCCAAACCGGACAGTCTCTACGTAAAAGAATAAATGGACACAAATCGGACGTCAAGAATTAGAACATTCAAAAACCAGTCGGAGAACACTTCAGTCTCTCTGGTCACTTGACTACAGACCTAAAAGTGGCAATTCTTCAACAAAAAAACTTCAAAAACAGACTCCAACGAGAGACTGCTGAATTGGAATTAATTTGCAAACTGGACACCATTAACTTAGGCTTGAATAAGGACTGGGAGTGGACGTGTCATTATACAAAGTAAAACTATTTCCCCATGTTTATTCCCCCCGCCCTTCCTCACACGTTCTTGTCAACTGCTGGAAATGGCCGACCTTGATTATCACTACAAAAGGTTTTTTTTCTTTCCTGCTGGTAATAGCTCACCTTACCCGATCACTCTCGTTACAGTGTATATGGTAAGACCCATTGTTTCATGTTCTCTGTGTATATAAAATCGCCCTACTGTATTTTCCACTGCATGCACCCAATGAAGTGAGCTGTAGCTCATGAAAGCTTATGCTCAAATAAATTTGTTAGTCTCTAAGGTGCCCACAAGTACTCATTTTCTTTTTGCAGATACAGAATAACACGGCCACTACTCTGAAACCTTTATTAATTCAGTTTCAATATGTTCTGTTTATGTGTTCTGTATTATGTTTTTCTTATATATTATGTTTTCATTTAAATTTGGGGGAAATGGTTGCTGATGACATAATGACTTCCGTGATATAACGATTTTTTATTTATTTATTTTTCTTAGCTAACAAGGAATCACTTAAAAGAAGTCTTATGTTCATTTTATGTGGTTCAGCTTACATACAGGGTAAGGGCTTGTGCCTACACTATTTACTGTGGACAAATTCCGTTTGCCAAAATTATGACTGTAGGATTGATAAGAACCTTAGTGATTAGGAAGACAAGATTCGTGAGGTGATGTTTTCGTGAGGTGATGACCAACTTCTGTTAAAGTGACAACCCTTTTTTTGACCTTACACAGAGCTCTTCTTCAGGTCTGGGAAAGGTACTCAGAGTGTTACAGCTAAATACAAGGTGGAACAGATTATTAAGTGCAAGGAGTTAACATGTTGTAATACACCATTTAAGTAGTGGTCAGTTAACACCTCTGCAGTCATAAGACAAATGAGGGTTAGTGTGCTATAGATTGCTGTGATGAGCCATAAATCCAGTGTCTTTAGTAAATCTGTGATTTTTAGCATCTAAGACTCAGTCTACACTACACAGTTAGGTTAACACAAGGCAACTTACATTGACCTAGCTGTGGATGTGTCTACACTTAAATTTAGCTCCCATTGACATAATTGCCTTGCAATGCTGGCTTAATAACACCACCTCCCCAAGAGGCATAGAATTAAGGTCTATGGAGTTAGGAAGAAGAAAAAGAAGAGTACGGGGGACAAATGACTGGGGAATCCAGCTGTGCAGCAAGCCAGGACATGTTTTTGACTCCACTGCAATCCAGCAAGTCCCAACAGTCGAGCCTGGGTGATCCTGACTCAGTGGAAGAAACCTCTAGTAAGTATTGCATTTGCTTTGAAATTACAGGGATGGCATGCGCAAAATAGCAGGACACATCTGTTAATTTACGCTTTTTTCTTATGGTAGAACAGGTACTGAAACAACCGAGAGCGATAGAGTTGCTACCTGCTGACCATTACCCTCTAGAGTTAGGCAGAGGGGGCCATGTGGAACAGTTTGTGGGCACTGGGACATCCCGTGAATCCCCCATAGAGATTTGGAAGAAACTTTTATGGAGGTACAATCCAATTCTCTGCTGAAGATTTCTGGGGCTGCCTTATTTTTGTGCAGTGGTCGGACACTTTCCCATGCCACTCAGCAATTCAGCAGGCACCATTGCAATACACAGGCTAGCAGTGTACTGGCCTAGGTGGCATCGGGGTGCCAGCAGCAGCGGTGCTCTCTCTGCCTCTGTTACTGTCAGGAGTGAAATATCAGCTAAAAGGACCACCATCAGTGCCGATAGGCAGTTCCATTGCCCTACACAAATATACTCATGCTGTGAGCTATCCCCCACTCATTTCCCCAACCCCTCTTGCCCCAAGGGCCATACTCACCATGGCTGGTGCCATAACTGGTGCCGTGCTTACAACTTTTGGAGATCAAGGAGAGTGAGTTCAGTATCCTAAATTTCTATTTCTGTTGTGAAATAGACAATGTTGTGAAATGTTCTATTGCTGTTGTGAAGCTGACAATGGTACCTCTGTGTGTTGTATCTGCAACTTCTCTTCCTCCACACATACAGAACACCTGAGCCAGATAAGGAGGAGAAAGAAGAGGACTCAGGATGACATGTTCTAGAAGATCTTGGAAGCCAGTCCTGTGTCAGAGAACAAGCACAGGGCCTGGAGGATGACCCTTGCAGACAACATGGAGAAGGAAAGAGTGGAGAGGAGAAAGGCCCAGGAATCCAAGCAGGAAAAGGAGAGGGAGAGGGACATAATGGGGTTTCTGGGTAGCAAAGAGATTCTGTGGACTATGGTAGACATTCAGGTTTAAGAATCCTGTGCTCATGTTCCTCTGCAGCACATAGACAATTCAACGTTGGGACCTCCCTTCACCCCCTCAACATTCCATATGGCATCAGGAGCTGTTGTGCTGCCCCTCCCAACCCACCCCAGGGGGCATTAAAGACAATCATAGCTGCACATATACTGAAAGACATGGTTGGTGTATGTGTTCCTGAAATGGAAATGACTGTTCCTTCCACTGCACAAGTTCTGTTCTCTTAATTCATTAAGTTTTCATCATCATCATCATCATGTTCCTAGTATGCTTCTGGTGTTTAGGGCAGTGACGAAGCTTCTCCACTCCTGTTTGTTTCTGGCAAGTCTTTCAATGGTTCCCCAGCTGTGCCCCAAGTTTTTCAGCTCGGCTTCCACAGCTCTTCGCCATGTTGTTTTCGGGTGGCCTCATTTTCGCTTGCCTTTAGGTGTCCATCTTATTGTTACTCTGGTGATGGAATCAGTTCCCATCCAAACCACATGACCGATCCATCTCCAATGCCTATTGGTAATGATGGTGCTCAGATCCTCTTGGCTGCACTGTGTTAATAGATCTTGGTTTGAGATTGTTCTGGGCCAAAAGATACGGAGGATTTTTCTGAGGCAGATTGTATGGAATGAAGACAGTTTGGACATGTCATACTTTCTCATTCCCTGGCATTCTGCACTATAAAGTAGTGTTGAAAGTACGCAGCTCTGATAAATCTTGAGTTTGGTTTTGGTGTTGTATTCTGATGATTTCCAGACTGTATTTAAGCTCCTGAAGGCATTCCTGACTTTAATGATTTTGTTCCGGATGTCCTGGCTTGTTCCACTGTCCTGGCTGATGGTGCTGCCCAATTATGTGAATGTTTCTACACTGGTGAAAACATAATCCTCTATCCCTACTGGTGATGGTGAGGCATTAAAGGTCATGATATCTATCTTATTGCGGTTGATTTTGCAGTCCAATTTGCTGGCTGAATGCGTTGAGTCAAGTTGAGTCGAGTTGTTTTTTCTTGTATATGGTGTTGGGTATGTGATAGGAGAGCGACATCATCTACAAAATCCAGGTCTTCAAGGGATGAAAAGAGTGTCCCTTTAATGCCTCTTGGCATATCTTCTGTTGTATGCCGCATTACACAGTCAATGCCAATGTTGAAGAGGATTGCAAACATGACACACCCCGATGTGCTCCTGTTTTGACTTCAAAACTGAGCTCACTGTGATCAACACTGCATGTAAAGTTGAAACAGAAGCTTTTGATGATATTGATTATATGGAAAGGAATTCCATATGCCCGCAGAATGCACCATAGGCTGGTCCTGTGAATGCTATCAAAAGCCTTCTCAAATGCTATACAATTTATGTAGAGTTGCCATTGCCATTCTAAGTACTGTTCTATTATGTTTTGTAGAGTGAAGATCTGGTCTGTGCATCCACGTCCTTTCCGAAAACCAGCTTGCCCTTTTCTCAGAACAATATCAACTGCCTCTGATATATGCTGGACTATGATCATAGAATCATAGAATCATAGAATATCAGGGTTGGAAGGGACCTCAGGAGGTCATCTAGTCCAACCCCCTGCTCAAAGCAGGACCAATCCCCAATCAAATCATCCCAGCCAGGGCTTTGTCAAGCCTGACCTTAAAAACTTCCAAGGAAGGAGATTCTACCACCTCCCTAGGTAACACATTCCAGTGTTTCACCACCCTCCTAGTGAAAAAGTTTTTCCTAATATCCAACCTAAACCTCCCCCACTGCAACTTGAGACCATTACTCCTTGTCCTGTCCTCTTCTACCACTGAGAATAGTCTAGAACCATCCTCTCTGGAACCACCTCTCAGGTAGTTGAAAGCAGCTATCAAATCCCCCCTCATTCTTCTCTTCCGTAGACTAAACATTCCCAGTTCCTCAGCCTCTCCTCATAAGTCATGTGTTCCAGACCCCTAATCATTTTTGTTGCCCTTCGCTGGACTCTCTCCAATTTATCCACATCCTTCTTGTAGTGTGGGGCCCAAAACTGGACACAGTACTCCAGATGAGGCCTCACCAATGTCGAATAGAGGGGAACGATCACGTCCCTCGATCTGCTCGCTATGCCCCTACTTATACATCCCAAAATGCCATTGGCCTTCTTGGCAACAAGGGCACACTGCTGACTCATATCCAGCTTCTCGTCCACTGTCACCCCTAGGTCCTTTTCCGCAGAACTGCTGCCTAGCCATTCGGTCCCTAGTCTGTAGCGATGCATTGGGTTCTTCCGTCCTAAGTGCAGGACCCTGCACTTATCCTTATTGAACCTCATCAGGTTTCTTTTGGCCCAATCCTCCAATTTGTCTAGGTCCCTCTGTATCCTATCCCTGCCCTCCAGCGTATCTACCACTCCTCCCAGTTTAGTATCATCCGCAAATTTGCTGAGAGTGCAATCCACACCATCCTCCAGATCATTTATGAAGATATTGAACAAAACCGGCCCCAGGACCGACCCCTGGGGCACTCCACTTGACACCGGCTGCCAACTAGACATGGAGCCATTGATCACTACCCGTTGAGCCCAACAATCTAGCCAACTTTCTACCCACCTTATAGTGCAGTCATCCAGCCCATACTTCTTTAACTTGCTGACAAGAATACTGTCGGAGACCGTGTCAAATGCTTTGCTAAAGTCAAGAAACAATACATCCACTGCTTTCCCTTCATCCACAGAATCAGTAATCTCATCATAGAAGGCGATTAGATTAGTCAGGCATGACCTACCCTTGGTGAATCCATGCTGACTGTTCCTGATCACTTTCCTCTCGTGTAAGTGCTTCAAGATTGATTCCTTGAGGACCTGCTCCATGATTTTTCCGGGGACTGAGGTGAGGCTGACTGGCCTGTAGTTCCCAGGATCCTCCTTCTTCCCTTTTTTAAAGATGGGCACTACATTAGCCTTTTTCCAGTCATCTGGGACTTCCCCCATTCGCCACGAGTTTTCAAAGATAATGGCCAATGGCTCTGCAATCACATCCGCCAATTCCTTTAGCACTCTCGGATGCAACTCGTCCGGCCCCATGGACTTGTGCACGTCCAGCTTTTCTAAATAGTCCCTAACCACCTCTTTCTCCACTGAGGGCTGGCCATCTACTCCCCATGTTGTGATGCCCAGCGCAGCAGTCTGGGAGCTGACCTTGTTCGTGAAGACAGAGGCAAAAAAAGCATTGAGTACATTAGCTTTTTCCACATCCTCTGTCACTAGGTTGCCTCCCTCATTCAGTAAGGGGCCCATACAATCTTACACAATACTTTGCTTGGCACAGATAAAATTGTGATACCACACCAGTTATTACAATCACTGAGAGTTCCTTTCTTTGGTATCTTCACTATAACCCCATTGGTCCCCATTTCCCTTTCCCAGACTGATGTAAATAGAGGGGCCAGGATAGATGCTGTTAATTTAGGATTTACCTTGAACAATTCTGCATTCAAGCTATCCTGGCCAGGAGCTATCTCATTTTTTAAGGATTTAATGGCTTGAATGATCTCTTCCTTAGTGGGGTGTCTGTGTTGATATCAAGATCCTCTTCTGCCTCCTGGATGTTTGCTTCCTCTTTAGGTGTCTCCCTGTGCAGCAATTCTTTTTCGGTTGTTAGTAGGTGTCCTTGTTTGTTCCTGATGTGAGTGTTTGTTGGTGTCTGCCGTTTACCACTGATAAGCTGCATCATTTTGTAGACGGTTCCTTGTTCACCATGAGCAGCTGCATCCTCTACTTGTATTGCTAGATTATCAATATAATGCCGTTTGTCCGCTCTCACAAGGTGTTTGACCTGCCTTGCTATACTGCTTGTGGTATTTGTCCTTTACCTTCTGGGATTGTGTTTCTAAAACTTTTTTCTTCAGGGCTCATCTGGTTTCTATGGCGTTCCATGTGCTGGGTGTAATCCACTCCTTCCATCTCCTCTGCCTGTAGCCTAGACAGGCTTCGCTACTCTGTTTATAAATTGCTGTTACTTTGTCCCACTTCTTGATGATCTCCTCATCTGCATTCCCCGTCTCTTCATCAAGGTCTGCAAGTGCTTGAAACCTGTTCTTTAACTGCAGAAAGAAGGCTTTCTGTATTTCAAGGGACTTTAGCTTGTCAATATCATTAAGTCTTTGTCCCTTGTTTGGTGGACACACATTTCTCAGTTTTAGTTTGATGGAGGCTGTCACCAGCTGATGCTCACTGTTTTTTTGAAATTTGCCTGGTTCACGTTACAGAATAGAATTCTATTTTTGGAACATAATTCATCTTTATTAGTTCCCAACATATGCTAGCTGGTGCTGAGCAGGTCTGACATCCACCAACTTCCTATTATTCCATTTTGTCCCAGAACCCATAACATCATTTTCAGACAATATTAATAGGTGCATTGGCAAGGTTACATTCCTACACACACAGCACTCACTACAAGATTTATACTGGGCTACAAAAGAGCAAGGTCAGATAGAGCACACTACAGTAACACGCACTACTCTGGCTCACTATTAAAATGGTCTTTCAAAGCTTCCCTGAGCTGTATAGCTTTGTTTTGAGCTCTTCTTATAGCCCTCACATCTGGGTGTTAAATTCAGCAGACAGATGCTTCATCTCCACCCCAGCGGAAACTTTTCCCTCTTTGCTTCACAGATATTATGCAGGACACAGCAGGCAGCTATAATCATTGGGATTTTTTTTTCACTGAGGTCCACATAAGTAGACAATGCCAGCGATCCTTCAAATGACCAAAGGCACATTCAACTGTCTTTCTACACCTGCTGAGCCTGTAGTTGAAGCGCTTCTTGGTCCTGTCGAGATGGCTGGTATATGGCTTCATGAGTCACAGGAGTAAGGGGTAGGCTGGGACTCCCAGGATCACTATTGGCATTTCAACATCCCCAATAGCAATCTGCCAATTGGGAAAGGAAGTCCCTGCTTGCAGCTTTCAGAACACGCCTGTGTTCTTAACAATGAGCATGTCATGCACCTTCCCTGACCAGCCCACACTGTTGTCAGTAAAGCATCCCTGGTGATCCACCAGCACTTGCATTACCATAGAAAATAAGCCTTTTCTATTGATGTACCATCTGTCAAAGTGGTCTGGTGCTAAAATAGGGATATGCATGTCATCTATCTCCCCACCGCAGGTCAGGAACCCCATTGCTGCAAAACCATCTACTATGTCCTGCACATTTCCCAGAGTCACAGTCCTGTGTAGCAGGAGATGATTAATGACCCTACACGCTTGTATGAAAACCACCCTACTGGTGGATTCCGTGACTCCAAATTGATTCCTGACTGGACGCAATCTGGCGTTGCAAGTTTACACAGTGCAGTCGCTACTTGCGTCTCACCTGTCAGTGTGAGTCTCATTTTGGTGTTGCTGTGCAGGAGGGCTGGGGTGAACCCTGCACGCAGATCCAGGAATGTGGCCTTGCACGTCCAAAAGTTCTGCAGCCACCGCTTGTTATCCCAAAGCTGTACTACAATTGTTTTGCTGGCCCAGAGCCGATGTTCCACTGTCTGGAGCTGCTCCGTGAATGCCATCAGCAACCTTGAATTGTTTCTTTCTATGTCCCACAACAATCTAGCCTTCAAGGGAATCATCATGTTCCCTGTGGTCCCTCGTGTGGCTCTGCAAATAGTGCAGGATCAGGCTTCCCATGCCCACAAAGCTCATGACAATTGTGCAGAGCTGTGCAGGCTCAGAGATGGTGGACAGTGAGGAAGGACGCACAGGTTTTCAGGAATTTTGAAAAGAGGCACAAAACGTTATGGGCTGCAGATTAAATTATGAAATGGAGAACACTGCATTATGGGAAGTTGAACCCATACTCCCTGTCACCCCTGTGTGACTCATTTGGCCCCACGGGACATTGCAAAATCTTCCCCAAACAGCCTGTACTGGATGCTGGCAAGTTGCACAGTGGGATAGCTACCCACGATGCATTGCTCTCTGCATCAATACAACCGTTTCTGGGGAGGACGCGCTCTGGCGACACAAAGAACGTAGTGTGCACACACACGAGCGATGTAATAACTGCCTGAAAAATTATGAATTTAAGCTCCCTGGCTTCTCTTTAGAGGAGTGTTTTTATCCATTTGTAATAGTTTTTCTTAGTAAATGTAAAGATGAGCTTTTTTTTACTGTGGCACTTCATATCACAAGTTATGGGAGGTAGCATAATAAAAGACAAGACTTTACTGCATGGAGATATAATGCTTCTTATTGAAACAGGTATCATGAGACATAAACTTTAAATTAAGAGGTTGTGTTGCATATCCTTTAAATTCTTTTTTAGATTTAAAAATACATAAAGGTTCCTTGCTTCTTTTCTGCTATTTGACCAGGTCTTTGCAGGGGGTGCTGATGGATGCAATATGAAACATAAGTATTGGACCAACTTTCTGCCTGTGTAAATTAGTGTAGCTCTATTGATTTCAATGGAGCTATGCTGCTTTACACAGCTAAGGATCTGACCTATTATTCACAGTGCTCTTGCTGACTACATCGGCTATGAACTAGAACATCGTTCCTAGCCTATCCAAAGTCCATGGAAAAGCCTTTGGAGAGTGATTTCAGAAATATGTATGCCACACAGTGCTGTGCAGAATCGCTTTGTCACGTTTATATTGGCCTGAATGCATTACATTTATCTAAAAACAGCATTTTGTGTATAACGTTTGCAAAAGCACTGGAAAATTACCTGGTACAGTGGGGAAAAAATCAGTAAAAAGTTTCCCTTGGCAATATTAAATGAAACATGTGACAAACCAAAACCATAATATTTTATCAGCACAAGGTGGGGTTGCAAGTACCCTTGGCAGTGGAGGGTTAATACTGAATAAAGCTAGGTGAGCTAACAACTATACTACAGTAATTCAAGACTCCATTAGGTAATACAAAACACATTGTCTCAAGCTTACAGCACATTTTTGTCACCAGGAGCTGTGGGTGTTTGAAAATGTTCTCCTGCTGGTTTTTCTAAATAAATGAGTTACATGAGCAGGGGTGAAGCGTAACCTAATGCAACATGATTACATCATTTTGTGAGCTTTTCCTTTGGTAATCATGGGGGGTAAATAGTGTTAGTTTATTGATATTATCTCAGTGATAGGGCAGACGTTAATAAAAATGTTAAATACCATAGGGCCAAGGATGATCCTTGTGGGACCTCACTAGAAACATACCCATTCAATGAGGATTCCCCAATTACAGTTACGTTTTAGACCTATCAGTTAGCTACCTCTTAATTGATTTAATATGTGCAATGGCTGCCTTTGGGACACTAGCATTTAATCCTATGCAGAATGAAGCCCCAGTGCTGCAGCTACTACCTCTTCCAAACATATGGATAGGGAGGATGTGAACCAAAGCTCCTCCTCTCCATCCTCCACATGTTGGCCAGAAAAGCTGGTCTCAAATTCAAGCCATTTCATAGCTGCAGTAAAATATTTCCCCTAACCTTCCATCCATCCCTCCTCAAACATCAGAGCAGTGAAGGAATTGTGACTGTCTGAGCTACAATTCTTTCAAAATGACAGGTTTCAGAGTAGCAGCCGTGTTAGTCTGTATTCGCAAAAAGAAAAGGAGGACTTGTGGCACCTTAGAGACTAACAAATTTATTTGAGCATAAGCTTTCGTGAGCTACAGCTCATTTATCTGAGCATAAGATTTCGTGAGCTACAGCTCACTTCATCGGATGAAGTGAGCTGTAGCTCACGAAAGCTTATGCTTAAATAAATTTGTTAGTCTCTAAGGTGCCACAAGTACTCCAATTCTTTCAAAGGTTTCTGTTTTGGTAACGCCCCTTATTGAAGGATGTAGTAAGACTTAGCCCTCAATATGCTGAGATATTAGATTGCTTTCCCTTGGTTTTTATCTTTTAATTAAGCAACATAATGCTGTCCCCTTCTGCTCTATTTTTTATCTGTTACTAGAGCTGAATCAAGGAAGTCACCCTTTGATTTTCTTTAAATTGTCCTGATAAAAATACTATTTCTTCATAATGAGAGTGGATAATATGGATCTGATCCTGTTTCCTTGCTTTGGGGGTATCTGAATTTGTTTTCCTCTGCATTTTATTCACTGGCCAATAGCGAAGCAAGCAAAATAAAGAAACTCCAAAAGATTGACTTCAAAAGGATATTTAAAGGGATAAAGATGAAAGGGTGCCAGTGAATATGCATATATGTAAAAAACAAACAAACAGACAAAACCTCTCTACCAATTCTAGGTTTTTATTAGTGGCATGGAATGGTTTAGGATTCTTTTGTTAAAACTATTTGGAAGAAGCCTTGACAGAATTTCTTAAAGCTTTTCTCCCCCTCTATGAAGAGAGATGACAAGAAAGATGAGGATAAGTGCAGCATTTTTAGGAGCACAATCACACAACCCTGGATCAATCCTGCCCATATCGCTGACCTACAAAACAGCTCTTCACCCCAAATACTGATGTATGTAGGTCTTCACCGAGTAAGAACAGAGTGTTGAGCACCATTCATGTGGCTTGTAGATCAGGTAGACAAAAGAAGAGGGCATCTTCTTACTACACAAAGTGTAGTAACTCAATCTGCAGATACAGTGCTTATTTCCCACATAAACCTCAGTAAAATTCAACTTAGAATTCTACTCCTACGCACAACGTAAAGCACAAGAATTAAAGCTACTGCTAACCTTGAACTTCCACATTAAAATTTCATATGATAAAATAGATGCAAACAGGATGTGCTAGAATTTCAGATCTATTTACTTATGAGTCTTTCCCTGCCGGGTACCTTTCCAGCACTTTATTATAATTTGTTTTCTTCCTCTGCCATTTCTGGCCTCATGAACAGATAAGTGAATAATTGGTAGTACCAGGCAAATGGGAACATTGGTTGCAAAAATATTTTAGAAGACTGGAAAGAAAGTTAGATAAAAAGGAGAAAATATGTAGTACTGAAGACACTGATTAGAGGAAAATAAAATACTGTTCCAGTGAATAGCTATTGGATATATACAGTAACATACATCTCTGCTCTAATTCAAAGATATACTTGAGAATCAGGCTTATTTATCTTGGCATTCTTTTTCATGCTATAATACTGAGGGAAGACATTTTCTGAATTATTCACTGATAAAAATAATTATAATCTATTATACATAGTTGCTAATGCCTTCTTGCACTTTGTTTTTCTCTCTCTTGATAAATATTAGAAAACAGAAAAGAATCTTAAGGCGCAGGTGTGCTTCTCTTATTCCCCATTGACATCAATGGAACTACTCCTACAGTAAGATGCTAGTCCACGTGAACAACAGTTTTTAACTACTATATCTACAGTAAATTGATTCCTGCCACCTATAGAAAGCATGCGCCTGATACTAGTTTTGTGGAGGCGTCAGTAGTATTTAAAGATGGGACTGAGCTGTGAAGTTTGGATCTGCATCTGAATTTTCTCAGACTTCAGGAATGTTTGAATGATTTGCTTTGAGTCAACCCCATTTCTTGTAATAATCCACTGTAATTTGTATTTATAATATCTTATTTTTGACATCTTGGCAAGCTGTACAAAAAAAGTCAATAATCAGTACATGTAGCATGTCAGTTTCCATCATAACAATGTGACATTAAAACATGTTTAATTTGGGGTTTAAACGTGCAGATGGGAGTAATATTCCTAATCTCAAAAGGCTAAGAGATAGGCAAGTGATATTGATGACATTTATCCATAGTAAAGTATGAAACAATCATTGGCCTTCTGTTTGAGTAATGCATAGTGCAGGGAGAAGCATATCACTCACTATGAGCCTGATCCTGCTGATCTGATACGTTGTCATCAATGGTGTTTTTCCTGCATAAAGATGGCAGGATCAGGCCCTTTTCAACAATTTAAGACTTATTTTGACGTAAGAGCAACCGTAAAATCTGAGTCTATGCTCAAACTGAAGCATAGATACAACTTACTGAAGCGCAATGAGTAGTGTGTAGATATCCAAGCTCCAATTCAACAAAGCCCTTCAGTGTGTGCTAAAATTTAAGCATGTACTTAGGGAATTCACTAAATCAGGACCAAGCAGAGAAAGAGGCCTCTGTGTTTGGCAACTGGCAGCCAATAGCATGAGGTAAGATGGTATAATATCAGTCCTAGATGTTTGTGGGAAATGGCTGAGAGCATTTCAACATCAGCATCTGGAATGTTTTGAAATCTTTGAGGACAGGGAGATAGTAGAATATTGTGCAGCAGACTAGTCAGGAAATTATAAAAGCATGAATTATGTTTGTGTCTCCTAGTCCTAACTGCCCATTAGCTTACACGTCTCCCTTTCTCTTTCTTGCTGTTAACACTGGGTGCAATTTTAGAGGCTATAATGAACACATGATTTTCACTTGATCTTGAAAAAACAAATTAAGATTAAAAATAACCTCTTAAATTTTAACAGGTGTTGAAAAAGTAAATATAACTACACTGAAGTGGGAGAAAACACAGGTAAAATGAAAAGAAGTCTTGTGGGCATGTTAAAAATTGCTTCAATTTTATCGAAGGTTAGCAACCAAACATTGAGTACGTCTACACTGTAATCTGAGATATGACTGCAGCATGTGTAGACATACCCAAGATAGCAACACCAAAGCAGTGAAGCCATAGCAGTGTAGTCTGTACAAGTCCACCCAGGACCCTGGGTACTTACTTAGGCAGTTAGCCTGTGCTGAAATCCATGCTGCCATAGCTTCACTCATATTGGTACCCAAACTAGCTAGATTAAAGCATATGCCCATATCACACCCCAACTGCAATGTAGAGATAGCCACTGAGATGACACAGAGAATGCTTCCTGTATATGGTAAGAGAAAGAAAAACTTGTTATAAAGAGAATGTGTCATAATAACTTTTTAATTTAAGTCTGCGGATACATATGGATGCTGCAATGCATATTACCAAGGACCAAACCCTGAAGAACAGCCCACTGCTAATGAATGCATTTAATATGTTGATTTCTAAATAGTGTATTTGCACTGCATGGAGAAAGGTCTGAGCTATAATGAAGCTGCCTTTGACAATTATCCAGAATTCTTGCCAGCTCAATAGGATTCCATGACTGATAGTGGTGAATGCAAGTAAAAAATCCATCAGTATTAACCAAAGAAGTCAGAAGAACCATACAAATCATTGTAAGGAGTAGTTAGTAAAACTGGTACATCATCCCAAGACGACGAATATTTTAAATAGTGGTGCAATTTTAGGCATATAAGGTGAATCTTCACAGACAAGTGGTATCTTGTCAACTCATGGCCTAATTATGTTCCATTTCTTCATAAATGGTTAATTTATTTACTATTATTACTGTAGGTATCCTGGTGTCAATTGCTGTTCTCTAAGCATCTTTTGTAAATTAGAAATGAGAACAATCCTGAATCTGAAGAACTTCTTGTCAGAAACATAAGTGGATTGCACAGGGAAGAGAAGGAGCAGGAAAAGGAGGGCATAGGAAATGGCTGTTTTTGTTTACAAGAACATCTTCCCATCAAGTGTCTGTGGAAACATAATTTCCATTTTGCCTTAAAGACCAGTCAGACAACGTTCCTTAACACACATTCTTCCTTGTCAAACATTTCACTTATTCTGCATGCTGCAGACAGCTTAATAAGAGATATTTCACCCTTAGAATGTTGCTGAAGTTGTGAGTCATTTTCTTTCCATTTCAGATGACATTTGTTGAAGCAAGAGGACCAGACACCTCATAATTAGTATCACCCTCAGTAACTTTAACTCTTTGCATGCTGCTGGCCTGACAGCACACATGAAGATCAAATTGCATACATTTTTCATTTACGAAGATCCATTGGTGATTGCTTAAGGGTTCTCAACAGTAATGGATGCTTTAAAAAAAAAGAAAAGAAGAAGTATAACCATTTGTTCTTTTATCTCATTGAATAACTGAAATCAAAGGGCTCTAAGATTGCAACACATTGATGTAAGAACAATATCAACCAGAGTCATCTTATTCTTTGCAACATATATTATAATGAGCTTTCCAATAGATTCACGTGCAATACTGTATCCTGAGTTGCCAATAATAATACCTTACTCTTATATAGCACTTTTCATCAGTAGATCTGAAAGCACTTTACATAGTATAGCTGGGGAAACTGAGGTAGAGAGAGGTGAAGTGACTTACCCAAGGCCATCTAGCCAGCCAGTGGCAAAGCTAGGAACAGAAGGTGAATCTCATTTCAATACTCTAACACCTACACCAGACTACATATTTGATGTAAACTTCTAATCTTATACATTGTCATGGTATGCTTGAGGTTGTTCAAATTATTTTTTTCCTGCTGCAAATGGATTTTCTAGTTTTAACAACCTAATTTTTGTGTATGGATTTTTATATACCATTCCTATGTATTGTCACCATTTTAGCTACTCCATAGCTCAGAGACAAGCAAGAGGATGGATCTAGACTGTAAAGGATGGATCTAGACTGTTCTCAGTGGTAGCAGATGACAGAACAAGGAGTAATAGTTTCAAGTTGCAGTGGGGGAGGTTTAGGTTGAATGGGTTACCTGGGGAGGTGGTTGAATCTCCTTCCTTAGAGGTTTTTAAGGTCAGGCTTAACAAAGCCCTGGCTGGGATGATTTAGTTGGGGATTGGTCCTGCTTTGAGCAGGGAGTTGGACTAGATGACCTCCTGAGGTCTCTTCCAACCCTGATATTCTATGATTCTAAGTGTTAAATTGTTCCCTTTTAACAGTGCTGAGGTTTCTCATCTATTTTTCTTCTGTAACTACTTAATATTTCCCAATGACCCTCTTAACCTTCCTTGCCATGCTTTCACCCTCCACTTTAATATCCTCTGCTCTGCTGGTCTTTCCCTTTTAAAAGACAAAAAAATCACCTTTGGTTCCACCTGCCTCTCCTGCATCTGTTTTCTTTCCTTCACCACTAAACACATCAAATGTACTGTCTGTAACGATTGATACAAGTTCCTCTCCTGTGTCTCATCCAGCATGCCTTCCATCCTTCCCACTCCAGTGAACTGGTTCTCACCCAGGGCTCTAATGAGCTCAGCTTATGGCTTCTCTTCCATGCTTATCCTTCTTGACCTTTCCACTGCCTTGCACATCACTGATCATGCTTTTCTTGCTGATATCTTCTCTTCTCTTAGCTTTCATGACACAGTCTCTTCCTGGTTCTCCTCTGTGACCGTTGTGACAAAGCTCTGTCCTTGTCTCCCTGGGTCCCGCATTTCCTGGCAGATTTTGCTAGCCTCAGAGGCTCACTGTGACCCTCCATGTAACCCTTCTCTCTCTAGAGACAAGGGTCACAGTCTACTGAGCCATTTTCATCATAAGCCAGCGAGGGAGGTGAGGAGAAGCTATCCTCCTTTGCACAGTCTCTGTTGTCTCTCAGTCTCAGTGATTAATCAGGGGGAGCAAAGGGGGGAGCCCAGGCCCGCCCTCTACTCCGGTCTCCAGCCCAGGGACCCTATGGTAGCTGACCTTTTAGAAACATGACGTACAATTCCCTGGGCTACTTACCCACAGCAGCCCCCACTTCCTCAAGCTCCACTTCACCCTTACCCCAGGGCCTCCTTCCTTGTGCCTGATATGGTATGTACTGCTCAGTCTCTCCAACAGCGCAACTTCCTCCCTCAGCTCCTGACATCCGCCCCCACCTGACTAACTGGGAGGCTTTTAACTAGTTTCAGACAGTCGCTGATTGTCTCACTCAACCTAGCATTCTCCCTGCTTTCTGGAAAGTTCTTAATTAGCCCCTTAATTGACCTAGAGCAGCTGCCATTTAACTTATCCTGGTACCAGGGATTTGTTTAGCCTGGAGCTAATATATCTATCTCCCACTACTTTTCTATAGCCATCTGGCCTTGCCCCGTCACACCATTTAGTGTCTCTTTAGACTGCTTCCTCTGCACTCATACATTTTCCATCTCCAGTTCTGCAGAGAAAATCTAGGGCAATATCTAAACTTGTATGCTTCCCCAGGTTTTTGTCCGTGTACTGCTAGCATATGTACCCCATACCTGCGCCAGGTGTCCACGTAGACCAAGTGGGTAATGAGGACACACTGTGCACAGGCACTCTACCCTTTTTTGGAACATAATGGGTAGTGCTACCATTTCAAAGGTGATAACCCAGAGTCCTGTGTGTCATAGAAGACACTCTGGGAACTACATTGTTGCATATTGTTGGTATTGTATGGCAACTTCACACGTTTGGTAATGAGCAGTTCATGCTCATCTCTCCCTTCTGCCAAACTGTGTGGAAACATGGAGCAAGACCATGAAGGCGTGATTTTGCATGGGGTGCTGATTTCCAATGGAAACTCCTCCCTGCCAGAGCCCAGGAAAAGGTATTTATGCTGATTGCTAATTAAACAAGCTGTGATGTTGTGATGTTCTGAAACAAAATCAGGAGATAGCAGATCTCTTGAGCCAGAAACCATTTTGAAACCCCCGTGTGAATCTGAGGCTCCATCCTGAAAAGTTTGACTTTGGGATACACTGTTGTCTGAGAAGTGGAAGGATTGCATAAGGAAGAAACTTTGTGAAAGATCCAACGTATTCTCACTATGTGAGTGGGATGTGCACAAGCAGTGGAACACATCAGACTACAAGGCTCACGACCCTTCAGGGAGTGATTAGGAAGATTGCTTTCTCAAAGATGGAGTACGTGCAGCAGCATCTTCAGGAACTGATTGCAAATGGCATCATTGCAGAATCTTGCAGCCCATATGCCTCCCACATTGTGGTGGTCTGTAAGAAGAATGGGAGAATCACTGTAGTTGACCAGTACATCAGGCTTCGAGTACAAGATGTCTTGGACTGTTTGCTGTGGTAAGCCAGTGGTTCTCAGTGTTGAATCTTTGAAGTGGATACTACTGGATCTCTCTTGGAGAAGAAGATAAAGAGAAGACAGCCTTCATCTGTCAATTAGGTTTTTATCAGTTTGAATGCATTCCCCAAGGAATTTCTGGAGTACCTACCACACTTCAAAGTCTTATGGAGAAAGTAGTGGGAGACATGAACTTACTGCAAGCCTTAGTTTATTTGGATGACCTGACTGTGTTTGGAAGAACCTTGTAAGAACATGAAGAAAGACTTCTTAAAGTGCTAGACTGATTGGAAGCCTATGGACTGATGCTTTCAACTGATAAATGCCATTTTGTAGAACATCGATAAAGTACATGTGTCACATTGTTTCCCAAGAGGGTGTGAGTACCGATCTGGATAAAATAGAAGCACTCACTACATGTCTACACCCAAGTAATTACAGAGAGCTGAAGACCTTTCTCAGGTTATTGGGTGGGGCCTTGAGCTGGTTCTGTTTTGTATTGTTAAAAGAAACCTCTAGATGTTGAACCTGGCCCTTGTTGCTGCTGAGTCCGCCTGGTAAATGCATGAAATAATAGTCAGCAACATCAACAAAACCACCTATTTTTCTAAGAATTTCCCATACACAGTCATGGTATTTGCATTCCTAACTATTTGATTGGCATGCACAAACATCAGTCAATAAGGTGTCAATCACATCCTCTGTAGAATAAAAGAATGAAAAATGGGAATGAGCTACAGGGAGATGTTACTTATATGAGGGAAGATCCAGTCAGGCCAATCAGTTATTATTGATTATTATTTATTGCATTCCAGTAATGCTTAGAGGCCTCAACCAAGATCAGGAGTCTGGGCACTCCAGCTTGCCATATAGACAAGCCTATGGCAGATGGCTGCTAGTGTGCTGTTGAGTCACACTCTGGTTTGTTGTGCATTGTTTCATTGTGTAGAAAAGCCCTAATAGAAAGTCTCTGCCCCCAAAGAGGTTACAATCTTAATAGACAAGATGGACAAAGGCAGAATTGTTTTTTATCCCTCTTTTACAGATGGAGCACTGAGACGTTAAGTGACTTGTTCAATGTCATACAGAAAGTCTGTATCAGAACTCGGATCTCCTAAATCCTAGTTGAGCCACAAGACCACCTTCCACACTTTATTTAGCACTACCATACAAATCTGTGTGCCAAGTTTCATGGTTTGTTTTAAAATCAACACCAGTCCAGTGGACAGTACCCTAACTATAGATGGCAGCAGATACTAGTTCTTATCTTTCCATTGGGAATTAAAGTAGCATCTAGGAAAGCTAGAATTATTAGAATGCTATTGGCCAGTATGTAATAACTTGTGACTGCTGAAGTTCATTGTACTCAAGTGGGCCCATATTGGATTTCATAATAGTGTGCCTTGATTGCTGTTATATACAAGACAAAGACCTTCACTGAGTCAGAAATTCTAAATAATTCTATGAACAACATTGATATAATTGAATTAGTGCAGTTACATATGGGATACATTTATTTTATTCAAATTTGTTCACTGTGCCTATGCCATGCTTTAACTAAGCACATGGGAAACACTCATAAAAAACATTTAGAAACATATGTAAAACAGTTTATTTAATCTTGTTTTTCTCTTCTGTAATCTGGGTTTCTCATTATTAAAGTGGTCAATGGCAGTGTTCAGTTGTTTTAAAATTATATTAACTTGTTGGAGCAGCCTAGTTTGGCATGTGTGCTCATCCAGAAAATAGAGAACATAAAATTCAATGACTTTTCCCACAGACTCAAGCAAATTTAAGTTACTCGTAACATTAATTTGCAGATAAGTGGCAGACATATAAATTACTTTAACTTTATAGATAACATGAGGCAAACATATGGATGGTGGAGAGTATTTGGAAAAAGTTTGAATCCTGTAAAACTACAATAATCAGACTCTACACAGGTTATGCCAGGAGAACCTCTTCAATGCTGCTAGTAGGTATGTCTAAGTCTTGGCACCACTTTCCAATAGAATGTACATTAATATGAATGGGACTTGTTACAATATCCTGGGTTCAATGGATCCTATCTGAGAAGTGCATATCCTATATTGTACTCACAGTACAGGATTTTTTATGCCATTCTGTATTCAAGTGATTTATGGGAACCTACTTTTAAAATAAAATAAAGTTCAAAGACCGTATTGCTATTATCAAGAGCAAAATGACAGATCAATAATTTTAATGAGGCATTACTTAAGGCACTATATAAAGTGTCTGCCTTTTATGGGATACTTATTGTAGATGTAAACAAAACATAAAAAGGCAACTTTCCAGGGTTTTAACTATCTAGCTACAATCAAATAAATGCAAACAAAAATGTGAATTTTTTTCTTGGCGAAGATGCAGATGATGTGATAAGCATGAAAATATATCCTCTTGTTAGTGGGAAATATTGCAGCATGCATGTTTTGGGTTTCAAAAGTTTTGATACCTAAATAGAAATACAATTACTACTAAGTTCATGGATTTTATGGCCAGAAGAGACTACTATGATTGTCTAGTCTGACCTCCTGCATAACACAGGTGAAAGGACTTCACCCTCAATAATTTCTGTATGAAGCCCATAACTTCTGCTTGTGCAATAGGATTTATTTTAGAAAGACATTCAGGCTTGATTTAAAGACTGCTAGTGATGGAGAATCTTTCACATACCTCAGTGTGTTTTTCCGTTCCTCACTATTCAAACTGTGCATCTTACTTCTAGTTTGAATTGTTCTAGCTTAAGCTTCCAACCATTGGACCCCATTACACCCAAGAGGCAGGAATCTTTTAGCAAAGGAGGCCTGTAACAGGAAAAAATAATTGGGTTTTAACCCTTTTTGCTTTTTTATATTTATCTTTTAGTAAAGAAGGCCTGAAAGGTTTTTAATAAATATTAGGAAAGCCAAATCTTGTCTTCCCTGGGATTTTTTTTTTGGGCGGGGCAGGGGGGGCCTTCTTGTATGATTTAGAGATGTGGATCAGGATTGGAGCAGGACTGGAGAATCTTTAATAAAGAAAGTTTTTCTCAAAAGAGTTTAAATTAATTAGATGTTCACAAAAACGAACAAACAAACAAACCAATCAACCCAAGGAAAAAAACAGGGGGCTTTAAACACTGATTAAAAATCACTTCCTGTTTCAAAGAATTGGGTTTTGCTTACAGTGTCTTTGTCACAAACACAATAGTTCTCCAGTTGTCTGTAGAAGGAAAAAAAAAAACAGGGTAGACAAGATCTGAACTTCCACTGTAAAAAAATAAGTGGGAAAAATCCTTCATGCCTCCTTTAAATATCATAAAGGTGTATACACAATTTTTGTATCAATTTAACTATATTGCTTTAGAAACAGATACAGTTAAAGCTTATTTCAAGCTATACCTACATAAGTACATTCCTCGTATACAGTATATCTGTGTCCATGCTACTGGACTGCATGGCTTTAATTGTATTGACTTCTAAGCTAATATAGTTATAGTGGTATGAAAACTGCATGTAGACAAGCCCAAGGAAGCAAAACTGGATCCAAACCCAATGTTTTTATCCTCTGCAAGTCTCCTTTGTATAAACATATATATGGATATTCAAAGTAAAATTTTAAAAAACTTGAAAGTGACATATGAACTTAAGTCTCATTTTAAAGAGTGATTAAGTTCTTATGATCTTAGGGGCTGGTCTACACTACTGTTTAAATTGATGTAACTTCCGTCACTCGGATGTGAAAATGACACCCTCCTGAGCTACGTAAGTTGCATCAACATAAAGCGGTACCCACACCATGCTATGTCGGCAGGAGAGCGTCTCCCACCGACATAGCTTCCTCTCGCAGAGATGGAGTAATTATGCCGATGGGTGAGCGCTCTCCTTTGGCATAACATGTCTTCGCCAGACACAGCTGTGTCGATGTAGCACGGTAGTGTACACTTGTGCTAGGTCTTAGTGAAAGTCAGTGGGACTGTCAGGGTTCCCTCCCCACTCTGAACTTTTGAGTACAGACGTGGGGACCCGCATGAAAGACCCCATAAGCTTATTTCTACCAGCTTAGGTTAAAAACTCCCCAGGCACAAATTCTCCCTTGAACCTTGGGTTTAAGTAATGCTGCCACCACCAAGTGATTTAACAAAGAACCAGGGAAAAGGACCACTTGGAGTTCCTCTTCCCCCAGCAATCCCCCCAAGCCCTTACACCCCCTTTCCTGGGGAGGCTTGAGAATAATATCCTAACCAATTGGTTACAAAATGATCAAAGACCCAAACCCCTGAGTCTTGGAACAATGGAAAAATCAGTCAGGTTCTTAAAAGAAGGATTTTATATAAAAAAAAAGAAAGGTAAAAATCATCTCTGTAAAATCAGGATGGAAAATACTTTACAGGGTATTCAGATTCAAAACACAGAGGATTCCCCTCTGGGCAAAACCTTAAAGTTACAGAAAACAGGAATAAACCTCCCTCTTGGCACAGGGAAAATTCACAAGAAAAAAAAAGATAAACTAATCCGCCTTGCCTGGCCTACCTCTACTGGTTGCAATATTGGAGACTTGGATTGGGATGGGTTGGAGAAGATGGACTTTTGTCTGGCCCCTCTCAGTCCCAAGAGAGAACCCACACACAAAACAAAGAGCACAAACAAAACCTTCCCTCATCCCAAGATTTGAAAGTATCTTCTTTCCCCATTGGTCCTGTTGGTCAGGTGCCAACCAGGCTATTTGAGCTTCTTAACCCCTTACAGGTAAGGAGGAATTCTAGGCTACCCTTAGTTGTATGTTTAGGACAGGGATTTAGATATCTAAATCATGTACGCACTTTTACCCGTAGACTCAAGAATTAAAAGGTAAAAAGAAATAACAGCTTTTGAATAGAAATTTACAAAAATTACTGGCATCATCTCTTAATAGTTTACCCCAACCTTCAATTTCTTGTTTTCTTTGCAACAGAGGAAAACTCCAGTTAGCGCAAACTGTACTATATTTTCATTAATATGTATAACTTTTATTTCCAATGTCCTATGCAAAAATATAATGTAAATGTCCTATGTAAAAATATAATGTTTAACAATACAACTCTGCAGTAAAAATCGAAAAGGTAAGCTAGAATCAGGAGTATATATTCAACATTCCGAGCACCTCTTGAGCTTCATATTGTTCCCACTAGCATTAGTGGGCCAAGTCTAGCACTAGTGTAAAAGGCTGTCACTGACTTCAGTGGGAATTACAGCTGTGTATTCCTGCATGGAGTTTGTTGCACTGGGTGGTGCTCATCAAAGTGTGCAAATCATATGCAAGATGCAAAAGATGGAGAATTAATTATTCCTTTACCTTTGGTGGTGGTCTTTCCAGCTCACACTGCAGAGCACTTCTCCACTTTCTCCAATTCTTCTCCACTTTCTGCGGCAGAACCACACCAGTTCCTCTGGGTCAGGAGTCTCCATGGCCATGGTGAAAGGGGAGCAGGATTCAGCCCTAAGTATCAAATGTCTGCAGAAAAGTCAAGCAGAATTAGAAATATAGATTTTGGTGTCTTGAGGATATACTGCCCATTGTGAATTCAAGGGCTTCACAAATGCTAATGGCACGTCTGTAATTCCATGCAGCACCCTAGCTGAATGCTATGCTATGTTTGGCACATGTGGAAGTAAAAACTTTCCTAGTTAAAGAACAGCTAGAGCAGAGGTTCTCAAACTGTGGTCTCAGAGTAACAGCCGTGTTAGTCTGTATTCGCAAAAAGAAAAGGAGTACTTGTGGGACCTTAGAGACTAACCAATTTATTTGAGCATAAGCTTCTGTGAGCTACAGCTCACTTCATCGGAGCTGTAGCTCATGAAAGCTTATGCTCAAATAAATCGGTTAGTCTCTAAGGGGCCACAAGTACTCCTTTTCTTCAAACTGTGGTCTGTGGACCACCAGTGGTCCGTGAGCTCCATTCAGGTGGCCCGCGGATAGTTCCCTCTAAGGTGCATGCCTGGGCGGCCACACATGAGAGAATGAAGGGCCGCACACCTAATTAGTGGAGCCACACAGGTGTGGCTCCACTAATTAGGTGCCTGGACCTTGGAGAAGACGCACATGCAAAGTGAGTCAGTGGCCTTGGGGGGGAATAGGGGGTAGGTGGGAGGGGGCAGTGGGGTGAGAAGAGGGAGTGGAGGGAATTTGGGATGCGCAGGGCTGTGGTGGCCAGAGAAAGAGGTGACTTTCCCCAGCTCCAGGGCTGCAGCTGCTGGGGAGAAATGGCCCTCCTTCCCAGCCCCAGCTCGGATGCTGCTGCAGTGGGGGAGAAAGGGAGAGACACCCCTCCTTCCCAGCCCCAGCTCGGGCGCTGCCATAGTTTGGGAGAGAGGGAGAGACCCCCGTCTTTCCCAGCCCCAGCTCGGGGCTGCTGCGGCAGGGGAGAGAGGGCACATCCATCACATTAGAAAGGTAAGACTACTGATATTAAAATATGAGTTGTGTAGACCAAAATTTGTAGACCAAAAAAAATTTGTAGACCAATAAAAATGAATTATGATTGGTTTTTTTAATATAGCACTTTTATCCAAAGCACTTTACAATAGTTAGCTAACGGTACAAAGAACATTTGGAAAGATCATTAAGTGGGCTGCCAAGACCCTCAGCAATTTTCAAGTGGTCCGCAAAAAAAAAAGTTTGAGAACCACTGAGCTAGAGCACTGACTGCTATAAAATGTTATCATTTTAATGCTACATGTAACAATGGAGAAGAATCTGTGGTTTATGTGACATATGAGCCCTTAGAGGCCCTGGCTTCCAAATAAGCTGAAATTGCACTCTTGATTTTACACAGTATGTGCTCTCTACCACTAATGCAAACGACTGAAAAAGTATTGATATATTACCTCTCCTCCAGACTTTTCTTATTTTAAATCTTATATATTCTGTCTGTAAACTTTTGTCAACTTCTGTATCTACTGCTCAAATAGATAACCAGCATCGAACCTTTACAATGGATTTTTTAAAAAAAGACTGTGGTTTCTGGTTCAGATTTTCAAACCAGGTTTAAATACACCACTCCCATTGAGATTAATGGGAGTGATGTCAATGGGAGTTTTGTGGCTGAATCCCTTAATCCACTTTGAAAATCTCCATGTCTAATTTTCTGTGCAACTTTAAATAGGGGATGCCATCCAAATAAGAGCTTCTTCTCTTAACTATAATTACTGTCCTCCTGAGACTTGCCTGATTAAGCTGGATTGCTTAATGAAGGTGGTCACTAATTAAGGGTGATTAATAAATGAAGGACTGGAGTGTGATTTTCCCCTTTTGTAGATGGGAATGGCAGAGGCAGGAAGTGAAAAGTACAATATCCATCTCAGTATTGATGTTATCCCAGGTGTTAGCTCACAGGGTCTGTAATAGTATAAGGAAAGTAAATGAGAAAATCAGTCTTAATTCAGTAGGAATAATTCATTAACTAACCCTTGTCCCTTGGCCTATCTAAGGTAAATCCCAGACTAACTACTTTTTTGTTCCTTCCTCCTTAATAGACTCTGGCAAGGCCCCTAGAGAAAACCTGCCTTAATGGAATATCAAGCTGAATACCTTGCCTAGAGATTTAGCCTGGCTTCTTATTTCATTCCTGTTCCTATGTTCATTTACAAGTTACCATTGCTTTACAAGATTCAGGACAGAGAGAAGTGGTCTTAGTGTTACTCTTGTAGATAAGGAATAAAAAAAAATTGGAAAACATCTTTTACTGGACAAAGTTCAAAAACAAACCAAACAAATCCAAGTAAAACAGGTAAGCTGTGTGGAATCACAGGACCAGACTCTAAACTGCACAGCAAAGAAGGTGCAGATAAAGGTGTCTGAGCCACCTTTGCACCTCCCAAAGCCTGGGCATGGTTGGGAGCCAGGCAGGTTCCTGGAGGCTAGCTTTGAACAGCTCTGTGTGGATCACTGTGTTGAGCCAGAACACAGAGTGCTCTGGCAATACCCCTTTCTTCCCCAGCATGCCCTTACCCTATCTATGCTAACTAACCTTTTGGCAGAGGCTCTGCAGGGAATGTCAGCTAGATAGGCTCCCTCTGCTGGGAATAATTCCCGGGGGGAATCTCCACCGACATTTCCATTCCCTTTTATGGTGCTGATGTGGCATGGGGTGGGGGTGGGGGATGTAGATCATAATGGGGAACCAAAGACACAATCTCTTTATGAGGGGAATTTCGTGCCCTAAAGACCTTTTTTGGATCACAGTGGCAGGATTCCCTATCAATCAGTGAAAACCCTAGAGTGAGGCTATAAAACCAAAGATAAATATACAAACCAGGGGAAGGAGAGAGGGGGTCTCAGTGGAGATATCTGGTTTCCTAACACTACATTCTGCATTTTCTAATCACCACAGAAATGGTCCTGTTTAATTTCTGCCGCATACTTCTTACCCGCATCCCATTTGTATTTTGATAGAAACAGCATGTCCTCTGTTGTGGTAAATTTGAGGAGTCAAACACAGCTAATACTGCTTTCACTGCTCAACAGCCAGAACTGTGAAAATGCTACCATATAGCCTGTAGACATACATTTTAAAATAAATTTACTTAAATAAAATGTTCAGTGATGAAGAATTGGAGAGAGAGAGG
The DNA here is from genome assembly GCF_965152275.1 of Natator depressus. Taxonomy (NCBI): domain Eukaryota; kingdom Metazoa; phylum Chordata; order Testudines; family Cheloniidae; genus Natator; species Natator depressus. Next base: position 296,354,852 of record NC_134234.1, read on the forward strand.
AAATGGTCTCCTTGTGACACTGTGTAATGACTAGAGGGAGAGGATAAGAGAGACTAAATGAAAAGTACCAAAGTAAATTACATTTACAACACTGAATGCCAAGCATTTGTTTTTTTAAAAAAATCACCTTAAGTATATTCTTGAGAATGAGTCAACATTTTAATAACGTATTGTAAGTAAAACATGGATATGACATTGTGTTAGGTAAAAGTTATCTGTTGAAAATATACAGTATGTTTCTGTACTGAAGACATTATCATCTAATCTATCTATCTATCTATCCTATCATCATTCTTTGGTGACATGAGAGAAGATAGGTCAAGAATTCTACTCTCCTTGTCTCATAAAACAAAAACAAGGGGACATTCAATGAAACTGAAAGGTGGCTAATTCAAAACTGACAGAAAATATTTTTTCACACTGTGTTTAATGGACTATGGAACTCAATGCCACATGATGTTATTGAAGACTAAAATTCAGCGAGGTTCATAGGAGGATTGAATGATTATAGTCATATAAAAGAATATCAGAGTTATAATGGTTAATGCTAACAAAAGGAGTACTGGAAAGGAGATAACCTCATATTTCAGAATTATGCCCAATCTCTACTTTTTAGGAATTAGGATGAGACCTCCATAGAAGAGAGATTATACCACAGCTGCCTACTGGGAAGGTTTCTTGCACATTCTTCTAAAACATCTGGTGCTGGCCCATGAAAGTGACAGTATATTGGACTAGATGGACTGCAAGTCGGATCCATTATGACAATTCCTGTTTTTCTATCTTCTTTAGCCAAAAGATACTAGAGTATTTAAACAGAGGAAAAATCAAGCAGAATTATTACATTTGTAAAGACAAAAGGCTATAATGTTGAACTGAAATGTTCAAGTAGGATGAAATTCATATTTGTGCAGAAGGCATGCTCAAAATGTGTAGTCCTTGTACAAACTCTCTGCACAAGGGTGAATTTCACCCTTAGAGATTTGATTGAAGATGGTTTATATTTGAAACCAAGAGACTGAGCCAGGTTAAGTGTTGTACACAATGGCACATCCACAGGCCTCCTTTTACTTTCACTTCAGCCCAATCTCTTTCCACACATAGATTGTAACCATTATATAGGAACTTCTTTTTGATTTGGAAAAGGAACAATTGATGCCCCAGAGCCCTGCACTGTATTGCACATTTTTCATCCCCTCCTCTCACGCAGACATAGGGGATGATTTGGGTCCAAGAAATCAAGTGAAACTTATGACATGCCCATGGATGTCCTGTATTTGAAAAGGAAAGCTGAAGTGTATCCATTGTTCACCTGGGCACTAAGAAGCATCAGTCGGTCATCCCACTACCTAAATTATTTTGTAAGTATTTGTATTTTGCAAATATCTGTTATTCTGTGAATGCCATTAGCATTACCTGTGCAGACCTGACATTCATTCAGCCAGGTCTTCTAGCTACTAAGATTTAACTACTGTGACAGAGTCAGGCCAGATGGTCACAGAAGAGTGATCGAAGGTAGATATATTAGCCCTAGATTAAGCAGGTCCCTTTTCCCTGAGTAAGATAATAGGCTGTTCCAGAACAATCAGAAAGTTGCTGGAACCAATTAAGGCAGGCTAATTAGGACACCTGGAGCCAGTTAAGAAGCTAGCAGAATCAATTAGGACAGGCGGGCTAATCAGGGCACCTGGTTTTAAAAAGACCCCCACTTCAGTTAGTGAGGCATGTGTGAGGAGCAGGGAGCAAGAGACACAAGAATCTGAGAGTGAGAAGGCGTACTGCTGGAGGACTGTGAAGTACAAGCGTTACCAGATATCAGGAGGAAGGTCCTGTGGTGAGGATAAAGAAGGTGTTGGGAGGAGGCCATGGGGAAGTAGCCCTGGGAGTTGTAGCTGTCACGCACCTATTACAAGAGACACTGTAGACAGTTGCAATCCACAGGAACCTGGAGTAGAGGGTGGGCCTGGGTTCCCCCCATTCCCCTCAACTCTCTATTTGAGACAAGAGGAGGTGACCTGGAGTGTGGATCCCCCCAGAGGGGAAGGTCCCTGGCCTATCCCCGACCCACTAGGAGTGGTCAGCAGAGACTGTGGGGATTGTTCTCCTCCCTTTCCCCATGCTGGCCAGTGATGAGGTTAGCTGAGTGAACAGCAGGTTTGAGCCACTAGCAAAAGTGACCAGACTGAGAGCTGCCGTGAATCTCTGAGGCAAGCAAATCTGCCAATAAGTGCAGGACCCACCAAGGCAGAGGAAGAATTTTGTCACACTACCTTGTTCATTAGATGGTCCACCTTTTCAGGAATGCTCCCAGCATTTAGACTTGGCAGGCCCAGATGATATGGTATACAAAGGTGTTATAGAATGGAATTTGGGACCTGTCACAGATATGCTTATGTGACAAGAACTGCAAACATAAATACATAAACTTTTTAAAGACTATAGGATCTGCCTTTAAGTCCACTAAAGTACATGGAAAAAACCTTATTGACCTAATTAGGCTTTGGATCCAATCCTTGGAAAGCAAGTTTTGTATGCTCTTACCTCTGAACATTTAGTTTCTATAAGTACAGTATGGGACAAAGTTAAGAAACATCTATTTTATAATACTTAGCACTTAGAAAACCTTTCATACAACTATCTTAAAATCCTTTTAAAGATGGGTAAAATTTTACAATGGGAATAGAATTATACACAAAGACTAATGTGTGACTTGTCCAAGTTTACAAAGCGAGTCAGCGCCAGAGTCTGAGGCTAAATCCTAGCTCCCCGACTCCTAGTTCCCTGCCTTCACCACTAAACTACACTGTCTTCTGTTGTGATAAGCACTGTTTATTGCTGATGTTTTTCAGTGAAATTCATAATTTTTGCATCCTGATGTGACATACCAACTCATCAGCATATAACTGTTCCATTAGTTTAGACTAAGCTTGAACCATTATTACACCTGGAAACAATCACCAGCAATTAAAAAAACTAAGTGTTTTCTCTTGAGAAAGACCTGATCTCCCTCCACTTTAGGCTCTATACCTTCCTAATTGTTCAGGGGCCTGTCATACTCCTTCTCCAATGAGTGTATACAATGCATTCATGCCATACAGAACTGACGTTACTCTCCAGTGCCATTCAGTTCCCTGCAGGTTTGAAGGTCACAGATCTAACAGAGGGAAAAAATACTGCTCTGCCCTTTCCATCCAATTTCTTCCCCTCCGGTTATGGAGACTTGATGCAACCATATATGGTGATCCCATGTAGGTGGCCAGGCATAGGGAAGAACATGCTATAGAATGTCCTTCTATGACTTCTGGAACCTTTGTTCCCCCATTTCCTCTTTTTTTTTAAACTCCTCTTTGCATCTCCCAGTATAGAGTAACATATGATACTAAGATATCAAATCAAAGGCTATCAAAGTCAGTGGTACTCCTTCCATTCATTTCAGTTGGCTTGTTCAGGTCACGTGTATCATACATCACATGCTGGCAAAGAACTTATTGAAGATGGCATTTTTTATTACACAATCTTCACCAATCCAAAGAAGAGATGTTTTATTTAATTTCTTTTTTATTTACTGCTTGAAGCCCCACAAATGTAAGAAAGAAAAAGGGGCCACAGTCTAACCATGGACATGCAGAAACTTAGAAACATAGAAATGTAGGGCTGGAAGCAGGGCCAGCTCCAGGTACCAGCGAAGGAAGAAGGTGCCTGGGGCGGCCAATAGAAAGGGGCGGTACTCCGTCAGTTATTGGGGCGGCACGTCCGGGTCTTCGGCGGCAATTTTGTGGCGAGTCCCTCATTCCCTTCCTTCCAGTTCGGCGGCAGCTCAATTGGGTTTTTTTTCTTTTCTTTTTTTCGCCACTTGGGGCAGCAAAAAAGCTGGAGCTGGCTCTGGCTGGAAGGGACTGCAAGATGTCATCGAGTCCTGTCCCCTGGGCTGAGGCAGGACCAGAGTGACCAGATATGCAACACAATTAATATCAACAACAAAATGGTGTAGGCCTGACTTGACATGAATACTTGAATATACAGGAGGCCTCATTTCACAAACAAAAGAACACACAAAACGGTCCTTGGAAACAGGAAGCTAAAGCATAAAGTGGAATTCATTTTCTGTCTCCTGGGTCCAGCAATGTTAATGTATCTGCCAATCATCTGAAAGCTCTGACCACTGTACAACCTCTCTGGATGATTTTTTAATTTATGTGCAATTATATTATTGGTATACTTTCACATCTTACATAAATAAGCTTCTAACACCGCCTAAGATTTTTTACGACTCACAGAAAGGCACTTTCGTTAATAAATCTGTTATAATTTAATGGTTCTGTTTGTCATCAGAGCACTCTGATTGCTACATTCCCTTAGGGAAAAACAATACTGTTCAAATTCTAAATGAATTAGTTTAAATAAACTGAATCTGTGTATCTGCCAATGGACCTTTTATCTGTTAATTGTAATGCAAGATTGTTAGGTACAAGTAAGTAAATACCACAGTACAAATAGTTAATTTAAGTTTTTCTCACATAACAGGTAAAAGCAATGTAGTACAGTACAATAAAATAAATTAACTACCTTTCTTGTTGGCATCATGAGAATAATATCCTTAAATACAGTAGGAGACATTCAGTATTAAAATTCATATTGCAACAAGGTGTTGAGATGCATTAATAAGATGTAGGACTACAAAAATTGGTTGTAATAATGTTGGCATTGGGTGAACATTTTCCTTACTGGCCAAAGGTATGGAATTTAATGTTTATCTTCTCTGGGCTGTGTGACACAGCATGGTCAGAAGGCAGCAAGAGAGTGATATAGGAGAGATATCCAGAAAAAGGAGTTGGAGCAGAGTGGTTTGGAGTTGGAGCAGAGAGCAGTTTGGAGGAGTTGGAGTAGAGGAGAGCTTGGAGAAGTGCCATGGCTGGCTAGAAGACCAAGACCCTAGGTAAAGAGACACCTGTCTTGTGCAGAGAGAGAGGGCAGGAAGCCCCACAAGCTGAAGAACAGGAAAAGGAAGTAGCCCAGGGGAAGGAAGCACTAGTTCAAGTGGTTTACCACTATCCCTAGGGCCCCTGGGCTGGGACCCGGAATAGAGGGTGGGTCCAGGTCCCTCCCTCTCCACAATCCTTCTCTGGGTTACTAGTGGGACAGTAGATACTCTAGTTCAGGGGCAGGAAACTGTGCCCTGAACCCCCACCCCACCCCCAGAAGAGGAAGTGCAGGACCCATCCTGCACAATCCTGCACAAATTCCCAATTGTACCGGGAATTTGCCACACGTGGTGTTAGACGTGGGATTTCCATGCTGGGGACTTAAACCAGGGTTAACCAAAACCATCCTGTCCCCAAGATGGACAATGTGGTCAAGGCTCTAATACAAGCCACTGCGGCCCAGCAGGAGGCTACCCGAATCCAAGCAACCGCCCAACAGGAGGTGACTCGGGTGCAGCAGGAGACTAATCAGCTGTTGATGAATCAGGCTGCCCAGGACTGAGCTCTGCTAAAGGAGCTGGCAAACCAGATGAAGGCCCTTATGGAGCGGAACCACAATTGTGATGGAACCCGGACTATATGGGCCAGCCACTGCCTACAGAAAATGACATGGGAGGATGATGTAGAGGCATACCTCCTAGCATTTGAGAGAACAGCCCTGAGGGAAGCCTGGCCCCGAAATCAGTGGTCTGGTATCCTTGCCCCATTCCTGTGTGGATAGGCCCAGAATGTCTACTACGATATGGCTGCAGAGACTGCGGAGGATTACCCCCAGCTGAAGGCAGAGATCCTGGCCAGATCTGGAGTAACCAAGGCGTTGCGAGCCCAGAGGTTTCATGAATGGCAGTATACAGAGGACAAGACACCCCAATCACAACTGTTTGACCTGATCCACCTGACTCGGAAATGGCTGTGCCCTGAGGCCCTCAGCTCTGAAAAAATGATGGCACTCCTGGAACTGGACCTGTATATGAGGGGGCTATCACCAGGCCTTCAGCCTTGGGTTGGTCAGAATGACCCCTCTACCTACGATGAGTAGTTCTCCCTTGTGGAAAGACAGCTGGCAGCCCATGAACTGTTCCAGACCCCCGGGGGTGAGACACGGCAACCCAGGAAGATAGCCCCAAACCCAAGGCCCCGGATTGTCAAGAACTACAGAAGAACCATAACTGGGAGGAAAGACACTGAGGAATGGCCCAAGGCCAAGAAGGGACCTGGGGGTTTGGGAAGAGAGGGGTGGGGGGGGCAACCAAATAGACCCAGGCAGAGGGCGACAACCAGAATAAGGGGTCAATGTTACGAGTGTGGGGGATTGGGGCATATAGCAGCCCAATGCCCCAACAGGGAAGGGCCTATGCAGTACAATCTGGGGGGATCCTGGGGAACAGTGTGGCCTAATTGGCCTGGTAAGGGTCGCAATGACCTCACATGAGTATACAAGGTCAGCATGAATGGTATTGTGACCATAGCATTAGTAGATTCCGGGAGTGCTGTCACACTGGTCTTGGGGAAATTGGTGGGGCAAGACCAACTAACCCGGGCCAAAACCACAGGGGTAACGTGCATTCATGGCACCATAAATTTCTACCCCACAATCCCAGTACAGATTGAGATCCAGGGAAACACTACCAGGGTAACTGCAGAAGTGGTCCCTAGGCTCCCCTACCCGGTCTTAATTGGTAGGGACTTCCCCGGGTTTGAGAACTTACTCCCCCCAGTAGAGCCAGGGGAGGGTAGCAACCCCCAGGCTGAGACGGAGGCACCTACAGATAGCCTCACCCCAATTTTTCCCGAATTTTCCCCAGAGATATTTTCATCCCCCAGGAAACCCCACAAGTCTAGGCGGGAAAAGAGGGCAGATAAAAGCCTAGGGACCAGGATTCTAGCAGAGACCCAGAAAACCTCCCTTGTTGGTAAGCGAACCCGTTCAGGAGGCCAGGAGACAATTCAGGCCAGTGAGGACTTGGAGGTGGTTCCTAGCCCAAGTAGGGGCAACCCAAGGGGCAGAGAAGAAACAGGTCCCATGGAGTTAGGTCAAATCGGTACCGCACATGAGAATTTCAGGCAGGACCAAGCCAATGACCCACTATATGCGAATGTGAGGGAGGAGGTAATGGAAGTAAATGGCATACCCATGGAAGGAAAGGCCAAAGGTCCAAGGCCGTATTATGTGATCAAATCTGATCTGTTGTACCGAATAGTACAAATTCGAGGGGAAGAAGTAGAGCAGCTCTTAGTCCCACGGAAACACACAAGGGCAGTACTAGAGTTAGCTCACAGTCATTTATTTGGGGGACATCTAGGAGTAGAAAAGACACTGGATAGAGTCCTAAGAAGATTATATTGGCCAGGAATATGCGCAGAGGTCCAACGCTATTGTACCTCCTGCCCGGAATGCCAGTTGTATAGCCCCCAACCTCACTTGCGGGCCCCATTAGTACCTTTGCCTATTATTGAAGTCCCTTTCAAAAGGATAGCCATGGACCTAGTGGGCCCCCTGGAAAGATCAGCATGAGGCCACCAAAATGTATTAGTCATCCTTGACTACAGTATCCAGAAGCCATTCCTTTAAGAAACCCCACATCCAAGGCAATAGCAAAAGAACTACTTCAGGTTTTTTGCCAGAGTCGGCATCCCTAAGGAGATCCTGACTGACCAAGGAACCCCTTTCATGTCAAAATTAACGAAGGACTTATGTACCCTGCTCCGCATCCATCCCATATGGACCTCAGTCTACCATCCGCAAACAGTTGGACTGGTCGAGCAGTTTAGCACAGGACGGAAAAGACTGGAATACCCTTCTACCATACCTAATGTTTGCAATACGGGAAGTCCCCCAGGCGTCCACCGGTTTCTCTTCCTTTGAGCTACTATACGGATGCCACCCATGCGGAATATTAGATATCACCAAGGAGGACTGGGAAGAACAACCGAACCCAGGAAAGAATGTCATTGAGCATGTGACACAGATGAGAGAGCGAATAGCTCGAGTAACTCCTATAGTACGAGAACATTTGGAAAAAGCAAAAGAGACCCAGCGGACATATAACAACCGCCGGGCGAAAGTACAGAAATTTCAGCCGGGAGAACGGGTGATGGTGCTAGTGCCCACAGCGGAAAGCAAACTCCTGGCCAGCTGGCATGGGCCATATGAGATAGTAGAAGCCATTGGGGAAGTGGACTATAAGGTTAGACAACCAGACTGCTGAAGACCAGAGCAGATCTACCACATAAACTTACTGAAGCCCTGGCGTGACCGAGAGACGTGCCTGGTCATTCGGAGAGCTCCACCTCAGACGGAAGACCCACAGGAGCAGGTGAGGATATCCCCCGAGTTAGCCCCAGAACAATGAACAGAGGTCATTGATGTGATCCAACTGAACCAACATGTGTGCCATACGACACTGGTCTAACATCATATTGTCACCAGGCCCGGAATAAGGGTGACGATAAGACCGTACCGGAAACCGGAAGCTAAAAGAAATGAAATTAGGACAGAAGTGAAGATGATGTTGGAACTTGGGGTTATTGAAGAATCCCACAGCCAGTGGTCCAGCCCTATCGTCCTAGTACCCAAGCCTGACGGTACCCTGAGGTCTTGCAACGACTTCCGGAAGTTGAATGAAGTATCCCAATTCGATGCCTATCCGATACCATGTGTCGATGGGCTAGTTGATCAGTTAGGCAAGGCCCAATACCTAACCACTCTGAACCTGACCAAAGGATACAGGCAAATTCCCCTGGCCAAGAATGCCAAGGAGAAGACTGCTTTCTCTACACCTGATGGCTTGTTCCAATACACTGTCCTCCCTTTCGGACTCCATGGGGCCCCTGCAACGTTCCAACGACTTATGGATAAATTGCTGCAACCCCATGCCAGGTATGCCTATATTTGGATGATATAGTCATCCATAGCCCTGACTGGGAAACGCACCTCGGGAAAGTAGAAGCAATATTAGACACGCTGCGGAAGGCTGGCCTCACTGCCAACCCTCTCAAGTGTGTGATAGGACTAGCTAAGGCCAGATACCTCGGGTATGTAGTAGGGAGAGGCTTGGTAAAACCCCAATGGAACAAAGTGGAGGCAATACAAGATTGGCCTCGGCCAGTCCGTAAAAAAGCAGGTCAGAGCATTTCTCGGGTTAGTAGGGTACTATCAGAGATTCATCCCTCATTTCACCACAAGAGCAGGGCCATTTACGGACCTGATAAAGGCTCGGGGCCCCGAGATAGTAAAATGGTCTGATGCAGCAGAAGGAGCATTCGCAAATTTAAGGACAGCCCTCTGTTGCCATTCAGTACTCATAGCCCCAGACTTCAAGAAAGAATTTGTCCTACAAACAGATGCCTCAGAAGTAGGTCTAGGAGCAGTCCTTTTGCAGATGGTAGGGGAGGAGGAACACCCAATCCTGTACCTCAGACAGAAGCTCCTCCCCAGGGAACAAAAGTATGCCGTTGTTGAAAAGGAATGTCTGGTGATAAAATGGGCCATGGAAACTCTCCACTACTACCTACTGGGGTGGCAATTTACCCTGGTGACAGACCACGTCCGGCTCCAGTGGATGCACAGAAACGAGGAGAAGAATGCAAGAGTGACTAGATGGTTCCTATCTCTGCAACCCTTTCATTTCCGAGTACAGCATAGGGCCGGAAGCCAACATGGCAATGCAGATGGCTTGTCACGAAAGCATTGCCTCTCGTCCCAAGTAGCCCAACCCCATGGTGTTGAGCAGGGAGGAGGATATGTGATACAGAATGGCCAGAAGGCAGCAAGAGAGTGATATAGGAGAGATATCCAGAAAAAGGAGTTGGAGCAGGAGTGCAGTTTGGAGGAGTTGAAGTAGAGGAGATTTTGGAGAAGTGCCATGGTTGGCTAGAAGACCAAGACCCTAGGTAAAGAGACACCTGTCTTGTGCAGAGAGAGAGAGGGCAAGAAGCCCCACAAGCTGAAGAACAGGAGAGGGAAGTAGCACAGGGGAAGCAAGCACTAGTTCAAGTGGTTTACCACTATTCCTAGGGCCCCTGGGCTGGGACCTGGAGTAGAGGGTGGGCCTGGGTCCCTCCCTCTCCACTACCCTTCTCTGGGTTACTAGTAGGACAGTAGATACTCTAGTTCAGGGGCAGGAAACAGTGCCCTGAACACCTCCACCCCCACCCCAAGAAGAGGAAGCGCAGGACCCATCATAACCGTATCGGCAATTTGCCACAGCTGTTAGACTTCATTAATAGTCAATTTTCTTCCAATTCCTGTGTCTGAAAGAGTATGTTTTATCTTGAGTCAGGTTGCTTAATTAGACAAAAAATATAGATATCTGTGTGCTGGCCTTTTTGGTTGCTATAACCAATAGCTATTAAATATTATTTTATGTGTTATTATAGCTGCTGGGCAGACATTGCGTCTCTGTCTCTCCCTACCTTTCATACATTCCTCCTCCTTCTAGCCCATCAAAAGAAAAACACTCTATTTAATAATCAGTAGAGTCGGCCTAAGCTGCACATTTCAGATCCAAATTACTCCCTAGCTCTAGGAGCTGGGATCTCTGATCAGCAAGTTAACTATGCACTGCTTACATTGCCAAAGTGAACTGAAAGCTGCTGGAGAATTTTCCCGTGGTTAGAGAGAATCTCTGTCAGAGAAGAACTGGCAGCTGCATCTTCTGATGCACTGGAACCTCCATCCTGGTGTCAGGGGAGTGAGAGGGATGTTGAGAGCAGTTGTGGGGCATGTCAGGAGCAGGGAAGGGAAGAGGCATATAGTGGAGGGCAGGGGACAAGGCAGAGCATGGCTCTGCTGTGCCCAATTCTGCACTGGTGTGAGGTCCTTAAGGGGACCAACACACATTTGTGTCACCATTTTTATATTGAGGGCTATATTACTGAAGATAGGATAAACAGAAATACTAGTAAAACTACAAACCATCATTGAATTAGCTCCCTCATATTGTAATAGGAGACTGGAATTCAGGATGTGACGGAGTGTCTGCCGAGACTGATCAAGCCCTCGGACTGCTACCCCTTCCTACTTCTCCACATGGGCACCAATGATACTGCCAAGAATGACCAAGTCGTGTTCTCGTCCATCCTTCCGGTTGAAGGAAAAGGCCCAGGTAGGGAACGTCGAATTGTGGAGGTAAATGCATGGTTACGCAGATGGTGTCGGAGAGAGGGCTTTGGATTCTTCGACCATGGGATGCTGTTCCGGGACGAAGGATTGCTAGGAAAAGATGGGATCCACCTAATAAAGAGAGGGAAGAGTATTCTCACAGGGAGGCTTGCTAACCTAGTGAGGAGGGCTTTAAACTAGGTTCACTGGGGGACAGTGACCTAAGCCCTGAGGTAAGTGGGATACCGGGAGGAAACACAAGGAGAAGGGGGGAGCCTCCTGATTCATACTGAGAAAGCAGGGCATTTGGCTAGTTATCTTAGGTGTACACAAATGCCAGAAGCCTGGGAAACAAGCAAGAAGAATTGGAAGTCCTGGCACAGTCAAAGAACTATGATGTGATCAGAACAACAGAGACTTGGTGGGGTAGCCAGAGGTGAAAGTAAGCCAGTACGCCTCGGTACGGCGTACCGGCAAGACTGGGACCGGCTTTCCCAGACGGCAATTTAAAGCCCTGGGGTAGCGGCGGGGCTCTGGAGGGGATTTAAAGGGCCGGGGCGGTAGTGGCTGCTGGAGCCCCAAGCCCTTTAAATCTCCTCCTGAGCCCTGCTGCCGAAGCCCTGAGATAGCAGCAGCGGGGCTCTGGCAGGGATTTAAAGGGCCCTGGAGCTCCAGCCCTCGCTACCGTCCTGGGGCCCTTTAAATCCCCGCCGGAGCCCTGCTGCCCAAGCCCTGGGGTAGCAGTGGTGGGGCTCTGATGGGGATTTAAAGGGCCGGGGTGGTAGCAGCCGCTGGAGTCCCGGGGCCCTTTAAATCCCCGACGGAGCCCTGCCGCTGCTACCCCAGGGCTCAGGCAGCAGGGCTCAGGTGGGGATTTAAAGGGCTCGGGGCTCTGGCAGCCACTACCACAGTGGAGCCACAGGCCCTTTAAAGCTCTGCGAGAGCCCAGAGCCCCAGGGTAGAGGTGGCAGCCAGGAGCCCCAAGTGCTCCTCAGTGATTTAAAGGGCCTGGGGGCTCCACTGCGGTAGCAGCAGCTGGAGTTCTGGGACCTTTAAATCGCCCCGGGGCTCCCAGCCGCCTCTGCAGCTGGTAGCTCGGGGGTGATTTAAAGGACCCCAGGCTCCCAGCCACCACTACCGCAGCTGGAGCCTTAGGCCCTTTAAATCAAGATTTAAAGGCCCCGGGGATTTAAGGCTCTGCCTCTTCCAGTTGAGGCTACGCCCCCTGCTCAGGACTCCGGCGTACTGGTAATTCTTCTAACTGACTTTCACCCGTGGGGGTAGCTCACATGACCGGAGCACTATCATGGATGGGTATAAACTGTTCAGGAAGGACAGGCAGGGGAGGAAAGATGGAGGAGTTGCACTGTATGTAAGAGAGCAGTATGATTGCTCAGAGCTCCAGTATGAAATTGGACAAAAGCCTGTTAAGAGTCTTTGGGTTAAGTTTAGAGGTGAGAGCAACAAGGGTGATATCTTGGTGGGCATTTGCTATAGACCACCAGGCCAGAAGCATGAGGTAGACGAGGCTTTCCTTGGACAACTAACACAAGTTTCCAGATCATAGGTCCTGGTTGTCATGGGGGACTTCAATCACATTGACATCTGCTGGGATAGCAATACAGCAGTGCACAGACAATCCAGGAAGCTTTTGGAGAGTGTTGGGGGCAACTTCCTGGTGCAAGAGCTGGAGGAGCCAACAAGGGGTCATGCTCCTCTTGACCTGCTGCTCACAAACAGGGAAGAATTGGTAGGGGAAGTACAAGTGGGTAGCTACCTGGGCAGCAGTGACCATGAGATGATCGAGTTCAGGATCCTGACAAAAGGAAGAAAGGAGAGCCGCAGAATATGAACCCTGGACTTCAGAAAAGCAGACTTTGACTGCCTCAAGGAACTTATGGGCTGGATCCACTGGGGGGCTAAAATGAGTGGGAAAGGAGTCCAGGAGAGCTGGCTGTATTTTAAAGAAGCCTTATTGAGAGTGCAAGAATAAACCATCCCAATGTGGAGAAAGAATAGGAAATATGGCAGGCAACCAGCTTGGCTTAACAGAGAAATCTCTGGTGAGTTTAAACACAAAAAGGAAGCTTACAAGAAGTGGAAAATTGGACAGATGCCAAGGGAGGAGTATACAAATATTGCTCGAGCAAGCAGGGGTGTAATCAGGAAGGCCAAAACACAACTGGAGCTGCAGCTAGTAAGGGATGTGAAGGGTAACAAAAAGAGTTTCTGCGGATATGTTAACAACAAGAAAAAGGTCAGGGAAAGTGTGGGACCCTTATCTAAAGGGGGAGGCAACCTAGTGACAGATGATGTGGAAAAAACTGAAGTACTCAATGCTTTTTTTGCCTCGGTCTTCACAGATAAGGTCAGCTCCCAGACTGCTGTCCTGGGCAACACAGTATGGGGAGGAGGTGAGCAGCCCTCAGTTGTGAAAGAACAGGGTAAGGACTATTTAGAAAAGCTGGACATGCACAAGTCCATGGGTCCAAGCTAATGCATCTGAGGGTGCTGACAGAATTGGCTGATGTGATTGCAGAGCCATTGGCCATTACCTCTGAAAACTCATGGCAATCGGGGGAGGTCCTGGACTATTGGAAAAAGGCAAATATAGTGCCCATCTTTAAAAGGGAAGAAGGAGAACCCGGGGAACTACAGACCGGTTAGCCTCACCTCAGTCCCTGGAAAAATCATGGAGCAGGTCCTCAAGGGAACAATTCTGAAGCACTTGGAGGAGAGGAAGGTGATTAGGAACAGTCATGGATCACCAGGGGCAAGTGATGCCTGGCCAACCTGATTGCCTTCCATAATGAGATAACTGGCTCTGTGGATATGGGAAAAGCAGTGGATGTGATATATCTTGATTTTAGCAAAGCTTTTGATACGGTCTCCCACAATATTCTTGCCAGCAAGTTAAAGTATGGATTGGATGAATGGACTATAAGGTGGATAGAAAGCTGGATAGATTGTCGGGCTCAAAGGGTAGTGATCAATGGCTTGATGTCTAGTTGGCGGCCAGTACCAAGCTGAGTGCCCCAGGGGTTGGTTGTGGGGCTGGTTTTCTTCAACATCTTTATTAATGATCTGGATGATGGGAGGGATTGCACCCTCAGCAAGTTCACAGATGACACTAAGCTGGGGGGGGGAAGGTAGATATGCTGGAGGACAGGGATAGGGTCCAGAGTGACCTAGACAAATTGGAGGATTGAGCCCCAAAGAAATCTGATGAGGTTCAAGAAGAACAAGTGCAGAGTTTGGTGTTAGAGAGCTTATTCCTTCACTCTCCCACTTCCCTGGTCCTTCTCGCACGAACAGAGAGCAACAATACCCGAAGTCCGAAGGTGCAAACAATTCGATGTTTATTGGGGTGAACTTCCAGCAAGCTTAAATACAAGTTCCTTTTTCCTTATTTTCGAATCCCAACTTACTTCCTGTTTGCCCCTAATTTATATAGTAATATTCTTAGCTATACCTTAACCAATCATTCTACTGAAATTTAACTAACCAATCCTAACATATTGTAACATGATTAGCTAACCAATTATATCCCACCACCTTAATTAGATTACACCCAGCAAAATTAATTATACAGCAGACAGAAACAATCACAGAACCAGACAGAGATTATACAGACAAACAATAGCAAAGTTGGAACTCTAATGACAAAACAATACAGAAGTGAGGATTTCACATCCCAGCTATTGATAAGTGAGTTCTTGCCAGACAGGATGCTATCAAACTAAGTTTCCTTTTACATTTTCTAGGCACTTCCCTTTCTCTGGAGGTGATAGGAATTATCAGGACAGGATTGTATTCAGGACAGGATTGTATTCCTAACAGCCCAATAGCACCTTCTTTCAATGTGACTAGTTTGGAATGTGAGGATGTGACTGTTCGCTTCCTGGCTTATGGCTGCCTCTGCTGCTTAGCCAAAGGCCTTAGCCTAAGAACAGGGCCTCAAACAGTCACAGTAAGAGAAGGCCCTTACACCAGCAGACAGTGATTTTGATTCTTTCTTTTATACCTCTAGAACTAGCCAAGTGATAAGAATACCCCTAAATTCTTAAAGTACAGGCTTTGCAGACAGGCCTGAATATCTATATCCTAACACTTGGCACTTAGGAAGGAAGAATCCCATGCACTGCTACAAGCTGGGGACCGACTGGCTAAGCAGCAGTTCTAGAGAAAAGGACCTGGGGATTACAGTGGATGAAAAGCTGCATATGAGTCAGCAGTTTGCCCTTGTTGCCAAGAAGGCTAACGGCATATTGTGCTGCATTAGTAGGAGCATTGCCAGTAGATCGAGGGAAGTGATTATTCCCCACTATTCAGCACTGGTGAGGCCACATCTGGAGTATTACGTCCAGTTTTGGGCCCCCACTACAGAAAGTGTACAGATGGACAAATTGGAGAGAGCCAAGCGGAGGGCAACGAAAATGATCGGGGGGCTGGAGCACTCGACTTATGAGGAGAGGCTGAGGGAACTGGGATTATTTAGTCTGCAGAAGAGGAGAGTGAGGGGGGATTTCAAGTGCCTGAAGGGGGCGTTCCAAAGAGAATGGAGCTCAGCTGTTTTCAGTGGTGGCAGATGACAGAACAAGGAGCAATGGTCTCATGTTGCAGTGGGAGAGGTCTAGGTTGGATATGAGGAAACACTTTCATTAGGAGGGTGGTGAAGCACTGGAATGGGTTACCTAGGGAGGTGATGGAATCTCCATCCTTAGAGGTTTTTAAGGCCTGGCTTGACAAATCATCCTGGGTGGGATGATTTAGTTGGTGTTGGTCCTGCTTTGAAAAGGGTGTTGGACTAGATGATCTCCTGAGATCTCTTCCAACCCTAATCTTCTTTGATTCTACTGTGGCTTCTCTGTCAAAGGTGGTAAAAGTCTAGAAAGCATGGGCCTTCTGACATTGAAATACATCCTTAAAAGACTAATGTTGCTTGATCTCAAGTCCTAGATGAATAGCTAGATAATGCCACTGAGTGCTTTTTTGGCTATCTGCCACACACTGCATTGAGGATAATAATAGTCATTGATGGAACATGACAAATACAGGAAAATTTTAGATGTTGGATGCATGTCCCTTTGAAAAGAAAATAGTTAAATTCTATGAATGTAGGGGAAAGAGCATGGAGTACGACGACAAGTGAGGAAAGTGAGACTCAGAAAGTGAGAAGCTCACTTGGAAAACTGCAAGCACTGTTAAACAGAGAGGTTAAGTGCTGTATTTCTGCAAGATAACTGTCAGTGCAAAACAATGGGATTGGAATGCAGTCAGAGGTATAAGCCAGAGTTCAACTTGGGAAATGAAGGTGGAGCTCAACAGTTTTGTTCAAAGGGAGTTGGAATCAGCCTTGCAAGCTGTGCAGTTATGTATTGTACCTGTAATCTTCAGTGATTTAAAGAGATTTACTTTTACTCAACACAGAGACAGAGACTCAGTATTTCTTTATGATGAATGTAATGTATTTTCAACAGGAATTTTTAACCTTGCTCCAGAAGCAGCTAATCAAGCAGTATCAGTTTTATATCTGCAGTGGTGATAAGAGATGGCTTCCTCCCACTTGCATGGAGTTGGGAAGCAGCCAATTCTATGGGACCACTGGTTTGATGATTTTTCTGTTTGTACTTTCTACCAACAGGAGCTTTTGCTTTAGGGTTTTAAGGAAAATTGTGTCCTTGCATCTGTCAGCAAGGACTGCTTTTCCCAATGAGTTACAGCTCTGGTGAGCCCCTTTGAATCCAATGGCAATGTCACAATTGCCCAGGTCACACTTCACTTCTGTACCCACAACTGGGGTAGTGACTCCACACCAATCAAGCTGTTTTCTGTGAGTTGGCAGTTCCATGTAAACTTGAGGCATTTCAGGGACAAAGGATTTGGTTATCAAACTGATTTCATTGGGCATGACTCTGAGAACACTAAATCTTCCCACCAATCCAGCAGGCTACATTCTTTCGGAGAGAGTGCTAGGAGGGAAATTTGCCCCATTCTGTATGGGTATACTGGGAGGAGGCCTCTCCCTCCCCCCAGTGTATCCCTGCAACCCTATTTTCTTAGTCTATTTTTAAAATTCCCCAAACACTGTTTTCATTGATTTCTGGGGAGGCTATTACACAGTCTATTTCATTTCAAGGAGAAGGCTTTTCCACCATTCATCTTACATTATTGCATTTCAATTTCACCATAGTTAAACCCTCTTCTAAATATAACTATGTCCTATCTGTTGTCTAAAACTTTCAATAACTTAGGGCAAATCTACACTACAGGCTTAAGTCAGCCTATGTTAGGTAGACTTACCGCCACTTCAGTAATTACTTTGGTGGCTAATGTCCATGCTATCCTCCTTCTGTTGGTGGTGCGTCTTCACTGACTGAAGAGGAGCAGGGGGTCTGGGAGCCAGGTCTCTCAGTTTCCCACTGGGAGCTGAGCTGCTCCCTGGGCTCTCGTCTCTCCATTCCCCAGTAGGAGTGTGTGGGGATCAGTCATCCAGGCTTCTCGCCTCCCAGCTGGGAGCAGTGGACAGCCATCTGGGCTTCTTAACTCCCTGTTCCCCACCAGGAACAGGGTGGCCACCACCCAGGTTTCTCAGCTTCCTGAGTAGGGAGCCAGGCGGGGACAGCTTGGCTGAGAGCAGGAAGCCAGGGGCAGCTGGGCTCTAGCTGCCTGACTTCCTTGTTAATTTCACAGCTCCAGCCTGGAGCCCTAAAATTGACAAGACAGCCAACATCTGATGTAAGTAATGCAGTGTCTACACAAACACTGTCTCATCCTAACTACACTGACATAAACCTCCTGTGGAGGTGGAGATGGAGTTATGCTGTCGATGTAGTAGGGCACTTACATCCGTGGGACCAGGCCTAATATACCTTAGCAGTGTTCCTTCCCAGTCAGAGTTCAGCCAACCTCTACAAATTTAAAGTGTCTTAACCCTTCCTCATATGTAATTCCAGCTCTGATCTCTTGAGAGCCATACAGAGGACTCCACTCTTCATTTCATCCAGGACAGACCCCAAGGAGCAGGGACTGCAGCAGGAGCAGATGGCACCAGAAGACAATGACCGGTCTGAATTATTTTGCTTAGAAAAGGATACTTCCTTGAGCCCACCTATCCTAGTGACACAAATGTCCTTATCTGTGTGCCAGTTCAAAGAGCAGAGAGAACCATACCATCAGACCAATGAAATGAGGTTCCATGGTTATCATGGGACTACAGTGCCCTGACTATGGCTGAGCCTTTCACAGTTGGAAAGTCAAAGTTTGTCCTGCTCAGGCACACATGTCTCAGAATGATGTGTAACACCAATAGTTAGGCCAGTCCTTGGTGGGTGGGATTGAACCTGGGACTTCTGGAGCTTAGTGTATGAGCCTCTATTGCATGAGCTAAAAGCCATATGGTTCTTATCTAAGGCGGTAGCAGACTCATTAATCTCTAAGTGATCTTGGTGCCACTAGATGGGACAGAACACCACACCCAGGAGGTGTGTGGGTTACATACTTCCCCTAGCTGAGGAAGCACATCCCGAGCTTCAGAGACTTCCCAACTGATATCCCAGATGAGCTCCCACTTGTAACACCAACTGACTCTGGTTGTCAGAGGGCAAGATTGAACTTGGGACCTCAATGCATAAGCTAAAAGCCACATGTCTCTTAGCTAAGGCTGTAGCAGACTCATTAATCTCTAAGTGGTCTTGGTGCCACTAGAGAGGACAGAACACCACACCCAGGAGGTGTGTGGGTTACAGATGCACTAAACTCATTGCTACCATTTGCCCTGGGTATTTTATATGCAGTCTATTCAGTCAGAGGAGGGCAACATCATGTGTCTACAGACTTCAGAGAAGGTTACTTATGTATAATATATAAACCCTTGCTTGGAAGCATTAAGTCTCTCAAGATGAATATGATACACCAGTTGATGAACATAGGGACCCCACTGTCCTCTCAAATGTAGCAGTGTTCCAGAAACATTTTGAGCATTATGAACTTTGCCCTGTGCAGAATTCTGGCAGGATATCACAACAGTCTACTTTTGGTCTTATGTATATTGATGAGCTCTTGAACTACAGCTCTGGATAGATTCACTCATTCTTGAGTTTTGTTTTTTGTAGTGCAAAAAGGGAGACATTAAGGGTACTACCTGATCTGACTTCTTTATGTGAACTTTACAAACTCACAGGAATAATGTCTGAGATGTCTAACAGGTTTACCGATCATGGCTCCCTTCAAAACTGTTTCATAAGATGACCCTTATGACCATCCAGTTTTTCACTAATTTTTCTTGTTGCAAGTCTTCTTTTCAATTCTATCCTCTCGACTGCCTGTAACAATGTGGGACTCACCCCTGAAGTGCCTCCTGCTGGCTGTCTGGGAATTAGCTCATTTTGCAGCTCTGGAGCACCCTCTGCAGGCCAGTATCGCCACCGCCGTTGGCCCCCGTGTCCCTTCCGGACCTCGGTGCCCCTTTGTCTGGGGGTTCTGCCCCAGCAGGATCCCCTCAGTCTCTGGGTCTCCCTTCCCCAGGGAACCCCCAATCCCCTAATCCCACCTTGTCTCAATGCCTACTGCCAGTCATCATTTAGCCCCCGCTCACTGGGGCTGACTGCAGCCTGTAATGGCCACTCATCCTTGGCAAGGAGGGGTAGGACCTTGTGCCTCTGCCTAGCCCCGGACTGCCCCTTTGCAGCCCCAGTGGTTTATGCCCCACACAAGGCCCTGCAGCCTGGGGGGTTGTCAGGCTGGAGCTTCCCAGCCCCTCTTGCCTTTTCCCCAATGCTGCCCTACCTCAGGTCCCTGCTCAGGTCCCAGGCAGCCAGGTCCTTCCCTCTCAAAAGCTAGAGAGAGAGTCTTAAACTCCTGGCTCACTGGCCTTTTATAGGGCCAGCTGCAACCTGATTGGGGCATGGCCCCAGCTGTGGCTGCCTTCCCGATCAGCCTAGCCGCTTCTCGCAGCCCCAGCCCCCTCCCAGGGCTGGCTTTAACCCTTTCCAGGGCTGGAGCGGGTGACTACCCCGCTACACTGCCTAATACCAAACAAAGCTGGTAAAAGCACAAAACTATTTTCAGTAATACTTAGAATTTGTCTATGTGTAAGAAATAACAGATGGCAGCATGACGCTGCTGTGAGATAAGAGCAAGCCTCTGAGAAGGATCAAGACATAAGACTGAAGTCCAAATGCTTCTAAACCTCATCTCAAGCACAACAAAGTAAATAAACAAACCAAAAGCAGTCCTGCCCCCCAAATTCAAACAAAAACACAACCCGCCACACACTGTCTTGCTAAGTGATTGCCTGTAGAAATTTGTGCAACTGATTTCTTTTTTTACAGAAAAAGTAGCAAGGGTCTAAATAGCTCCAAAGCATGCAGTCCCATAATTGTATGTGTTTGTTTAATTGTGTGTGAATTTGCATTTTCTCCCTCAGTCCTGTTTATTTTCTAAAAAAGGTTATGGGGCAGTGTCACTGAGTGACTGGCCCCTTTAAGAGATAAAGGTGTGGTTGATATGAGGCTTGATTAATAAAGAATTAAAGAAGGGCAATATAATTAATGCCAGTCAATATATGTTTATGGGAAATAAATTCTGTCAAATGAACTCGGTATCTTTTTTTGATGAGTATACAAGTTTGGTTGATAAAGGTAATAGTGTTGATGTAACATACTTAGACTTCTGTAAAGCATTTGACTTGTTACCACACAAAATTTTGATTAAAAAACTAGAACAATGTAAAGTTAACATGGCACACTTTTAGAATCTGGCTAACTGGATAAGTTTGAAAATGTAACAGTAAATGGGGAATCATTGCAAAGTGATATGTTTCTAGTGGGGTCTCACAGTGTTTGGGTCTTGGCCCTATGCTGTTTAACATTTTTGTTTTTGATCTGGAAGAGAACATAAAATCATCACTGATCAAGTTTGCAGATGACACAAAAATTGTGGGAGTGGTAAATAATGAAGAGGACAGAGGGCTCTGGATAACATGGTAAACTGGGCTCTTCAATCTAGCACACAAAGGTATAAAAAGTTCTAATGGCTGGAAGTTGAAGCTAGACAAATTCAGACTGGTAATAAGGTGTAAATTTTTAATAATGAGGGTAATTAATGATTGGAACAATCTACCAAGAGTCATGGTGGCTTCTCCATCACTGGCAATTTAAAATCAAGATCAGATTATTGTTTTAAAAATATATGCTCAAATTCAAAAGGAATTGTGTGCTAAAGATCAAAAAATGTTGGAAATACAGAAAACAGTGACAATAAATAAAAAAATTAAAAAGGGTTCCCTACAATTAAATTCCTAAATCCACATCTAAGTGTTTAAAATGAGTAGCCTTATTCTGAGGGATAGGGGCTGATCAGCACTTTTGAAAATCATGCCACGTATTTAAGGCCTAGATATGGATTTGGGAGCATAACTTTAGACTCTCACTTTTAAAATCTTGGCCATGTCATGGAATTACATTACTAGAAAATCATATACCGGGGTGAATGAACAGGAAGAATATTTTCCATTGGCTTCTAGGCTGGTTCTTTTGGATATCCCTCCAGGAGATTACTCAACTTAGAACTTGTCTATGTAAGAAATAACAGATGGCAGCATGCATGTGCTTGCACCATTTGGTGTATCACATTGAAATGGAAATCAGAAAAGCTCTAGACTGTGGGTGAATATACTTTAGAAGTTTCATAGTGTATCACCAATGAAAGATGATTCATAGACTAAGTTAAAAATAAGACTTCTAAATCCTGGGCAAGATAGAGTGGCCTGAAATAGATTTCTGTAACAGTATTCCCTATGTGCCTATTCTTTTCTATTCTGTGTAGATTCATATACCGTGCTCATCACTGTAATATCTGAGCTGCCTCCAGTAGTGCTTTAAATGATATGATTAACATCTGTCATCTATTGTTTGTTTGCTGTGTGGTAGCTGTGTTGGTCCCAGGATATTAAAGAGACAAGGTGCGTGAGATAATATCTTTTATTGAACCAATTTGTGTTGGTGAAAAAGACAAGCTTTTAAGCTACACAGAACTGCTCTTCAGGTCTAGGGAAGTCACTCAGAGTGTCACAGTTAAATACAAGGTGGAACAGATTGTTTAGCATAAATAGTTAATACATATTCTAAGGGACCATTCAAGGTGAAGTGACCCATTAAAATCCCTGCAGTCATAGGACAAAAAAAAGGAGGGGGGGCGGTTTAGTGGGTTACAGATTGTTGTAATAAGCCATAAATCCAGTATTCTTATTAAGACCATGATTTTTAGTGTCTAGCAAAGTTATGAATTTAAGCTTGCAGGCACTCATATACCACAGAATATGTTCTGAGGATAAAGTCCGGGATACACACCTTAACACACTTGAAACCACCTTCAACAAACAAGGACACTACAACAGATAAACAGATTGTAGTTCTCATGGGGTATGTGGGTCACCTGCTTCAATACAGAAAAAAAATCCCCTTCCAACTGTAAACCCCTAGTTGTCACCTACCACCCTACGCTGGAACCCATGCAGGGCATAAATAAACAATTACAACCATACTCAGTGAGGACTACATACTGAAAGAAATATTTTCCAAACCCTCTCTTCTGGCAATCAAACAACCCCCCAGCCTTGCCAAGCTCATCATCAGAAGCAAACACCCCACAGATTAGGACCCACCAACTCAAAGTGGCACCAGACCCTCCCAGAATGACAGATGCAAAATATGCAGACATATCTCCACTGCTGCGATGAGCAATAGCTTCCATCACACCTTTCAAGATCCCTGGGTTCCAAACATACTTATCACAGCCTGTAGTGTACCTCATCCAGTGCATTAAATGCCCCAATAACAACTATGTGGGTGAAACCAGATAATCCCTATGCTGTTGGATGAAGTCAGATGGAAAAATGATGAAAGACAAAAACACCATGTCACCCATGGGTGAACACTTTTCATAAAATGATCACTCCATATCTCATCTCTCATTCCTCATCCTCAAAGGAAACCTGCACAACACCTTCAAAAGATGAGCCTGGGAACTTAGATTCATAACTTTGCTAGGCACTAAGAATCATGATCTTAATAAAGAGATTGGATTTATGGCTTATTACAACAATCTGTTACCCACTAATCCCCTTTTTGTCCTATGACTTCAGGGGTGTTAACAGGCCACTTCACCCTGAATGGTCCTTTACAATACGTGTGAACTATCTGTTCTGCCTTGTATTTAGCTGTGTGACACTCGAAAACTGATTTAGCTGCACTACTGTAGGGCTTCTGGTGAAGATGCTCTAAGCTGGTGGGAGAGAGCTCTCCTGTCCGCTTTATAACTCCACTTCCGCAAGAGGCAGTGGTCATATCAGCGGAAAAAGTTCTTCTTCTGGCATAGCGCTTCTATGCAGGGGGTTAAGGTCAGTATAACTAAGTTGCTCAGGGTGTGGATTTTTCACATTCCTGAGCAACGTAGTTATACTGAAGAAACTGTGGAGTGTAAACCTTTCCTGTACCTTTCCCAGACCTGAAGAAGAGCTCTG
This sequence comes from Natator depressus, assembly GCF_965152275.1. Lineage (NCBI taxonomy): Eukaryota > Metazoa > Chordata > Testudines > Cheloniidae > Natator > Natator depressus. The sequence goes on from NC_134234.1 coordinate 296,378,460, forward strand.
TGTAGCTTGAAACCTTAATCTCTTTCACCAACAGAAGTTGATCCAATAAAGTATATTGCCTCACCCACCTTGTCTCTCATCTATTGTTTGTTCTCTCATCCTTTCCCTAGGGGGAAGAGTGTTTTTTTTTTGGTAGGATTTTTAAAGAATATGTATACATATGTTGCTATGTGCTTATATAAGTAAAGAGAGATTAAAGAAATGAGCCCTACATTTTGAATGGATGGCAGTGAGGTTCCCGATTGTCCTTAATTCCTGTGTGAGTTCATTCCACAGTCTCCAAATGGATCCACCAAGAAAGCGCTGTGTCCTGCACAGACAAGCTTTACCTATGGCAGGAAGTTCTGTTGTGTCCAAGGAGCAAAGTTGTCAATAAGGGTCTTTATTCTGGAGATTTAGGTGATCTCTTATGTATAGGGGGCTATTGAGTGCCTAAAAGACAAGGGAAAAGACCTTGAACTTGATTTAATAGTGTTGTGAGTTGGATGAAACATCATTGAAAAGGGTGAGTGTAACTGCTACCCTTCAGATAAAATGGCTGTAAGAAACAGGCTCTTTTATGAAACATCTGAAACAAAAGCACACATGAGTCTGCTTAGGAATAAGAACTCTGTGGACAGACAGTTTTTCAGTGGGCATTATTTGGTAGAAGTATGTGTGTCCATGCATGAGAGGAGAGGGAAAGAGAGAAAAATGGTCAGAAAGCCAAACTCACAGTAATGGTAACAGAAACCCTGAGAGAAAACTCAGAAAGAAAGTATTTTGGGCACAGAGTGGTGGCTGGAAACGCAGGTTTGGAACAGGGAGCAAATGAACTGTCTCCTTCCATAAAGGGACTTTATGTACAATCTTTGTAAATAAACAAGATTGCCTCAAAGAAAATTCCTTCCTCTATCATCAGTTTCTCCTCCTAAAATAAACAACCCACAGGACCCTGAACTTTGGCTCTCTGCTTGGGTCAAAAGGGGTAATGATATTCTATGGGGAATGATCACAGAGAGCAGAGGACAGGTTTGATGTGCTTGTGGAACCAGTGTAACTGAGGAGATGTGCTACAGCATTCTGTACTAGTTGGAGTTACTGAAGAGTTGGAGGGTTCAGGCCCAGGTATATTGTATAGTCTGATCTTGCAAGGTGTTGGTTGCCTCTTATGAGAGGCAGTGCACCCTGACTCCCATTATGTGGAGCAGAAGCAGGTTCTAAATGGACTATGTACTGGAGTACTCTGAAAAGCTCAAGAGAAATAAATCCTGCACTATGGGTTAGAGACCAGTTGTCTTGATGATTTTTGATCATCAGGGATGCAGTAACCCTTATTAAGGACTAGAGTCAGAAAGCCGTTTGCAGTGCATGACAATTTTACTGAACTATCTAATTTATGGACAATGCTATATATTTTTATGTGCAAGTAGATGACGCTCTTCATAATAACAAACTATCTTTTGTACGTGCACAATTATCTTTGATGTATCACTCCATAACAATCCTGTGGCTGCTTTGCCCCACCGCCATAGGGAACAATAAGAGCAGGATCCATTCATTAATATATCAAGCACACCCACATGCCCAGCTTCACCAATTGTCCAAACTTTAAGTATCCTAGAAATTCAAATTTACCCTGCCTCACTACAAATGCTGACATCAGAGCAGGTGAGGCTCAAAGTATTCCCCCAGCCTCTCCACCAGAGAAGCACACTTAGAGACATTTATATTTTGATTTGTGGGTTTACAGATGAGTTTTTAGTTTTTCACATTAAACTTATGTGAGCCTTAAGATTGTTTGCTGTTTGGAGTCAAAGCTGAGGCCTCTGGGCTTTAATTTATTATTCCAGACCCCACCGTGGGTATTTAACTGTATGTATTTCTCAAATATTGTCTATATTTTGGGGTTTGAGTGGGCTAGATTAAAAAAGAATCTTAGTTTTCCTTACCCATCTCTTTGGTTTGCAATACTGAGCCTTCCAAAAACATTCCAACAGAAAAGGTGCCGTTTGCGCCTGCAACAATCAAAAGTGATGAAGAAAGGTAAAGGGAGCCCCTTGTTGTTTCATCACCAATGCAATCCTCTTTGACCACAGCAGCTTTAAAGGTTACTTGAGCTGCTGATAAATGGTCCTCAGCCCATTCTATTTCTTCATTTTCCAACATATCACTTGATAATTTTTTCTCTGCCATTCAAGCATTATGATCACATTCCAATCCATTTGACTCGGAGTTCGATTTGATAAACTCTAAAACTATCTTTTAAGGAGTCTGATCCAAGACATGTGGAAGTCAGTGGAAAGAATCTCATTGATTTCAATGGGCTTTGGATTAGGCCCTTATTAATGCATTACATTCTCTTCATTTTTCTTACACATATGCCCCATCTCTAAGACAAATGACAGCATAATTATATGTATAATATACACACACTTGTATGAAAGAAAAAATATTATCTCATACATATAATTATATATGTAAATGTATAAATAATGCAATAAGAATTGACCGGACATCTTCAAGTTCCTTGTAGGGAATGTAGTTTCTTCTTAGAAAACTTGAGATTTGAGGCTATAGTAACAAATCATATAACATATTAGGTTTTTCTGACCATTTAGGTGGGCAAGATTAAATTTTCTTTAGTCTTAGAAATAATTTTAGGGGGATGATTTGAACCACCTTTGACAATTATTAAAACACACTACAGTCCATTTAAAAGTTCTTCTCTGGCTTCTGCTTCTTTGTGTGAACATTGATAGTTATTTTCTCTTCAGTAATTGATACACGGTCATGTCTATATAGAGAAATGAGGGGAATTTATCATATTAATCTTTTAAAAAAAACACTTGTTTATCCTATCATACTTTATATAAAGATGTTATAGCGAGTTATAAAGATGCACAGAAAAAATTGCCAAAGCCTCAATCTGATTGTTAATCCACTGGGAGAACTGCATGTACTTTTTCCTCTAAAGCTTACATTTATAGTGGATGGGAAGAAATTTGTCTTTTTAAAATTCTGATTAACCTAAGGCTTTTCCTATATTATGTCCAAATAATGTCAATGGAGTATAGAGTAATGAAGGGCTCTAGACCAGTGCAGACAGACAAGCTCCCAAACTTGTTCCGCTGCTTGTGCACGGAAAGCCCCTGGCGGGCCAGGCCGGTTTGTTTACCTGCCACATCTGCAGGTTCGGCCGATCGCGGCTCCCAGTGGCCACGGTTCATTGCTCCAGGGCAATGGGAGCTGCTGGAAGTGGCGGCCAGTACGTCCTCGGCCCATGCCGCTTCCAGCAGCTCCCATTGGCCTGAAGCAGCGAACCGTGGCCACTGGGAGCCGTGATCGGCCGAACCTGCAGATGCGGCAGGTAAACAAACCAGCCCGGCACGCCAGGGGCTTTCCCTGCACAAGCGGTGGAACAAGTTTGGGAACCACTGCTCTAGACGGTTCAAAGGACAATTTCACAGCATAATTTTTCCTTTTCTTTCTAACTTTCAGTAAAATATTTTCATGTGCTGTGTTTTTCCACTGAATATTAACATAAATACATTTTAGAGCCTCCCTGTATTGTAATTAACTTTTTGTATTTTCTTATTTTTAGGGATTCTTGGTAGCCCACTGGTTTTAGTAAAACCCAGGTACTGCAATGGACTGTAAGGTTGGACCACTGAATTCATGTTGATCCCTGCTGGCATCAGTCCAATAAATCACTTGCAAGATTAGGGTTTAATACATGTTCTAAAATAATTTGAGGTCTTGCACTTGGCAAACAGCATTTTTGCCCCCAGTGATTATCTTTTATTGTTATTATTTATATTGTGATAGCACCTAGGAACCCTAATTGTCAGCCAGGACTTCATTATGCTACATACAGAAAGACAGTCCCTGCTCTAAAGAGTTTACAACCTAAATGTATAGTAATTATAATCTATATTGTGGAATTTTGTCTTTTTTCTTTGTCAATAATCTATAGGATTTCCCTGCTAATTTTAACTGAAAACTATAACTTTTAAAAAGTGTGTCCTTATTTGTTTATTTTTTTCCATAACAGTATGATGTTATGGGGGGGGGGATGATGCAGTACCTCTATGTGTACCATCACTATATAGGGAGGAGATACAGTTTGCTAGTTCACAGATATTTGCTGAGAGAAAAGGAAGGTTGAGAGTCATGTAATTTTGGGTTCCATTCTAGGCTCCACAGGGGAATGTGCTCTAGTGGGCACAGACCCTTCTGCCACCTTCCCCTCCAAGCCTGATTCCATCTGCCCTTGTCCCATTCAACCTGTCTCTGTCCCAGTCGCATCTCTTCAACACACGTACGCCCTCCAGTTCCTTATTCCAGCCTCCTTGACTAGCCAGTCCCAGTCTTTCCTCTACCCTCATGGCTCATCTGATTTCCATCTCTTCCCCTAGCCCAGACCCTCCCCATCCACCACTTCATCCTGGCTCCCATTCCCAGTCTCCTTGCCCAGCCTTCTACAACCTTCCTTCTCCAGCTCCAAGTACCAGTCTCTTCCTCCTCCCAGTCCTAGTCTACTACTGCTGTCACCCCACTCCCATGGTCTGAATCTTGTACCCTCTGCCTTTCATCCAGGCCATTCTTACTCCATGCTGCCTGGGTGCTAGCATGGAGAACACTGAGGTCACAAGAGAGATAAAATCAGTCTTTTCAGTTTTAACAAAAAAGCCATTTTTGTCAAAAACTTTTGATTTAAAAAGTTTAACCAGCTCTAGTAGGCACATACCTCACTTTAAACCCATAAGTAGTTCCACTGATTTAATGAGACTACATACATGCTCAAAGCTAGGCATGTGCTCACCTTGATGGATTCAGAAAACTAGGATACAGGAGTATGTTGAACCGCTTATGACATCTAACAACTTCTTTATTGTGCTATGGGGCATAAATTATCTAACTCTTGGTGCTAGACAATGATTAGTTTTAATGGTCCAGTATGATACAATATTTTCTTTAGTTTAATAGATTAGCTTTCTATATTTTAATATAATTTTAATTGTTCCAATTAATTCATTTATTTTCAATTGATCTTTATAAGGGATGCGGGGAGAATTGGTTTACAGTCTGCTTGGACCAGAGCATCTGATTCAACATTAAAAGCAGGTCACATCTGGACTCTTCCAAAAGTAATAAGGTTTGCCTTATTTGAAAGTATTTCTGGCTCTTATCCCTGTTCCAGACTTATTATGAAATGTGTAATATTTTGTGAATGTATTTTCTAACAAAAGCAGGTGCAAAGTGGAGGTGTCTGTCTAATAGATACGATTGTACCATTCTGGACCAACAGATGGAAACTGCTGATTAACATAGTCACTGTTCAATGTTAATTGGACTGAGATCACTCTGTATAATAAACTTCACTTTTAAAAAAGACTTCATAATGAAGTGTTTTTGAACACTGCATTTTTCATTAGTGTATAATTGAATCTACAAACTGCTGCCTCAGAATGCACAACAGGGTCCAAAAGAACATCACAAAGTGCCTTATTCTCACAACTTCTGAGGGTAAAAGAAGCTTGTACAGCTGGTTATCACATTTTTCTAAAACTTTGTTGGGATTTCTTTGTACTTCTTCACAGGTCTCATATGGAGAGTCAGCAAAGGATGTGCAGAGTAGACGTTAATAACTCCCACTATGCCTCTGAGTTTAGCCCTCATTTAAGAGTCATTTTTACCCCTGTCTCCCTCAAAACCTGCTGTTGAACCACTTTTTCTGCAAAATGATTGCAGGAATACTGAACCATGAAACTGAGGTTATGGAAAAGTATAAGCACAGTGCCAGAATTTAAAAGTGTAAAAGGCCTGTGGAGCTGAGTATAGGATTTTTCAAGGCCCCGAGGGAGTCTCTGAATCCTAGCCATCAACATGGTATTGTTTCTTCCGGAAAAGAGACCTCAAGCCCGTAAAACTTTGTTTTATTACTTTTAAAAGAAAGATTGTTGTGTGGTTAAGAAAGACACTGAATGGGAACTGAAGATATCTGGGTTCAGTTTTGGGTTATGCTACAGACCTCCTAACTGAACTTTTGTGCAATGGGTAGGCAAATTCCTTGAATCATGGGGTGAGCCATTATGCCTTCCCTCCTCTCCAGATTCTACCTTCCAAAAATTGCCCTAATGAATAAGAAAGATTCATCGCCACCAGCAATAATAACTAGCTTAAGCCCTGACAGCAGATTCATGGGAACACTGCCTTCCAAAATCATACAGTAGTTTAATGTTTTGCCTCCATTTTACATTTTTCTGCCTCCATTATTACCGATCAGATTGGAGGAAGCTAGGATGCCCTCTCTCAAGATGGTCCTCAAAGTGATCAACTCAAACACTTTGCTGAGAATGTAATATGCATATACAGTAACGCCTCACTTAAAGTCGTCTCGATTAACACTGTTTCATTATTAGGTTGCTGATCTATTACAGATATCTTAATATCTTAATTGGAACAAATCCTACTGTTATTCTGGCTGGACTTCATTTCTGCCTGAGCAAGGACTGAATAAAGACTTAAGGATTTGACCCATTATTTTTAATGGTATATAACAGCTGGCCTTATGGGTAGGTGATGTGGGCAGCCACCAAGGGCTCCATGGTCAGGGGGGTACCATGGTCAAGAGGAAAGGAGCTAGGCAGGCCTGTGCTGTAAGGCCTTGTAAGGGAGCTTGGTGCAATGTTGGGGGGAGGCAGCGAGGCCCAGGATGAGGGGGAGGGTAGGACTCGTTTAAAGTCGCACAACGTTCCTTTATAAGGTTGTTTGGTTCGCTCAGCTCTGCCTGCCTTGTGCTCCTGCTGGGAAGCGGGGTCGGGACGCGGAGGCTTGCCCCATTCCACCCACCCAGCATTCCAGCCAGGGAGTGGACAAGCCAGAGCACTGGGATGGTGGAATGGGGCAAGCCCCCAAATCCCAAACCCGGCTGGAACGCTGGGCAGGTGGAATCGGGCAAGCCCCCCACAGCCTGACCCCACTCTCCGCCAGGAATGCCAGGTGGGCAGGGTGTAGCAAGCTCCCATGCCCCAATTCTGCTAGGCCCAAGCAAGCTTCACAATCATCATTGGTGAGTACAGTATTACATTGTTTAAAATAATTTTAAACTGATACTGTATATGTATAGAATGTCTTTTGTCTGGTGGAAAAAATGTCCCTGGAACCTAATCCCCCCTATTTACATTAATTCTTATGCGGAAATTGGATTAACTTAACATCATTTCGCCTAAAGGAGCATTTTTCAGGAACATAACTACAATGTTAAGGGAGGAGTTACTGTATCTATAAAGAGAGTAACCTAAGAAGACTCCCAGTTGTAGATATGTCTACTAGTCGGCTTTGGATGTTAGCATTCTGACCCACCTTGCACATATGGGTTCCAGGGAAGGCATATCAAAAAGATGCTGAAAAAGGTGGAGCTCTATGGCAACTGTACATGAGCCAGATACCCTGAAGTCAATGGAGCTATGTCAACCTACACCAGTAGAAGATTTGGCCCTACAACACTTATTAATAGAGGCATGAAAGCCTCCTTAGGAACTAAGAAGTCAGTCCTAACTTCAGCAGCGTCTGAGGAGGCTCATCACCATCCAAAATATGCCCAGTACCTCAGGGAAAGGGCCATAAATGTAAAAATTCCAGAGATGCTCTAAACCAAAAATCTACCCAACTTGTTTTCCTAGCAGAAACCCTAGATTATCAGTTATATTTACATGAAAATCAGTCTGCAAATCTTGCAGCAAAAATAAAATGCCTTGAAGAAAAATAAAATATGGAGGGTCTAAATAATCACGATTATTCCTAAATGTTAATCAATGCTCTCAATGGGATCAATTTGTCCAAATTGCAAATAATTGCTAATAGCACTCTTTAAAATGACATTTTCATCACCTACAATATTGTGCTTCACATATGAGAAGATTTTTCAACTGTATTTCACTAAAGTGTTTATGAAAAATGAGAAAAGGGGAATTACCATAGTAATCTTGAATGATTTTGTATGTAGAGCTCCAGTGCTTCTTATCTGAAAGAGACTATCATCTGGTGAGCAAGCTGGCTGAGAGAACTGCAAAGTTGAAAGGTTCCAGTGCTCATACTGAAAATGGGATGAGGCTCTAATCAGATAAAAGGCACCTGTAACTCTGCTCATAAATGTATTACACAACACTTCAAGTTTATAAAAAGAGAACTTAAGGTTTGATCCTGAAAAGTGCTGAGTGCCTCTCTGAACCTAGCAGGAACAGGTCCTTACTCATTTACTACATAATTCTGCATGCTTTGCCAATCTAAAATTCCCACTGAATCCAATGGGAGTTTTGGATCAGCAAAGGACACTGAACCTGCACATCCATGCATCCCAGTGTGTCTGTTATGGCCCTTGGGGGCTTTAAAAATAGGAGCTATTCTTGTATGTCACATCCCTTCTTTTAGCCATGAACCTTACAACTACAGCTCAGTTTTAAAGGCCCAAGGACCATAACGGGTACATTGGGAGGCACACACACATCCCCAAAGGCCCATTGCCCTGTTACAGGTCTTTACTACAGGTAAAATTGGTAACAATATGGGAAACAGAGCAGAGTGACTAAAATTAAGTGATGCTTATTCAAGGCATATGTGGCTCAGAATAGAAAAAATCAAGTAAATTCACATAACCTGCCTAAGTGATTGATTGATTGATTGCTCAAATCAGAGTCAAATTATTTAAATTAACCTATAATTCCTGTCCATTAATCCAACAATTTTATATAATGTTTATACAATCAGGGCCAGCCTCAGGTAAAATAGAGTCCTGGGCAAACTTGTATTTTGGCACCCCTGACCCCTGCTGCCTCCCCAGGCTCTCCACCTATCCTCCCATCACTACTGGCTCCCGATGCCTCCCTTGGCCCCGTCCCCCACCTTCTCCCTCATCCTGAGCCTCACTGCCTCCCCTCAACATTGCACCAAGCTCCCTTACAAGGCCTCACAGCACAGGCCCACCTAGCTCCTTTCCTCTTGACCATGGTACCCTCCTGACCATGGCACCCTGGGTGGCTGCCCATATCACCTACCCATAAGCCCTTATATACCATTAAAAATAATGGATCAAATCCTTAAGTCTTTATTCAGTCCTTGCTCAGGCAGAAATGAAGTCCAGCCAGAATAACAGTAAGATTTCTTCCAATTAAGATATTAAATGTAAACTGGAAGCATTAAGACTTAGAAAACAGCCTCTAACACCTTATTCCGTTAGAACCCCTTAAAGTCAATTTGAACATAAATCATCTCACTGCAGGGGAGGAGGCTGAGGTGGGTGCATGTGGGGGCTGGGAGCTAGTATGTGAACCTTTTGGCAAACACAGCTTGTTTATTCTTCATATGATACAGACCAATTAATATTTTAATTTATTAAACAGCCTCTCCCACCAATATTCTTGAGGCGCTAAACTGGAAATACCAATAATGAAACCATCCCAAAATAAGCAGTATAATTGGCACAATTCTCAACAATAAAATCCATGACTAATTTAAATCTCTCAACTTTATCTATCAAAGTTTTATAGCAAATCTCATGTGAAATACAAAGATTTAAATTGTCTTAAACACCTGGTGTAGTAAAGTGTACAACATAATTAGCTTATAATTAATAGTACTATTTATTAAATGCTCCACCCTGATTCCACAAAGAGGCACAGATTGAAAAATGGATATGTGGAATGGCAGAGTGGGCTGGCCTGGGAAAGGGAATTACCTTTATTGATTTATGCTCAAATATTAAAAATAACTGCACCACAACTAACTACCAGAATTCCTCTAAGATCTAACTGCCTATTAATCCAATTAAATATAACTTGTAAAGTGCCATCAAGTGTCTCACAATAAAATTACATAATATCCTTGCTATGTTCCTGTTGTCCATTAGACACTTTACATTGTAAAATTGGAGATGAGGGTGTGGTAAAAAGGCAGGGACATGATATGATTATGAAGGTACATTTAAAGAAGAACATAACATGGATTATCAACTTGAGGGAAATTAAGAAATTATCATGCTGTAATTCATGCTTGTACATAGAATGGGATTATAGTTGTGGAGTTTCATTGTAGAGATAATCCAATGCCCACTGAAGCAAGTGGAAAGAATCCCAGTGACTTGAATAGGCTCTGGACTAGGCACTAGAAGAATTTCACTATATTATTCAAATAAATTATTCACCAAATATTTATCATTTATTCAGTTTCTAGAGTGTGGTGAAAACTTGTGAATATGTATGATTTCTTTAGTTTTAGGATAAAGTATTACTGAATTTTTCTTCATTATGCACATAAGTCTACTAGTACAGCTTGAAATTTATCATGCTGACTGCATATAATACTTCTGCACAACTTGTCTGATTTCAAGAGTCAATAAAGGAATGATTTATACATCTTTGGAAAGAAACAACCCAGAAGTACACTGTGTAGCTGAAAGGAGAAAAATTAATCAATCTAGAATTTTTCATAAGTAAAAATGACAGCTTTAGGGAAAGTAGGATTTTAAAGAAGGACAACACTGAAGGTGAAAAAATTGCCATTATATATAGACCACAGGTCAGGGTTGGCAGAAATTAGCTCTTTTCTCCAGTTAAATTGGCAGAGGGTTAAATCTGTATATATGAAGATGAACTTGACAAGCTCTCTGTAAATAATATGAGGGACTATAAACTGTATACTATAGTAGGAATTCAATTTACCTACAAAGTATTTTTTGAATTCCACCTAAGATTTTCAGTCTATATCCATGGTTTGCACTCGAAAGACTAATCAACCAGAAGAGCAGAGAAGCCTGGGAAGTTTGAACTATTTAAAAAAAAAAAGAACAAGGTTGTTCATATTAGTACATGTACCAGAGGGTCTTATATCTCCATGTATGCATTGCAAGATAATAGTTGCCCCTGCATTGCCCCCCAAACTAATGGGTCTCTGACCAGAGTCTGGCTATGCCCTGAGTATGCCAGGCCACAGACTTATCTCCCATTGATCCATACTGGCACAATTTGCTTGGCAGAGCTCTTTTCCATGCCCAGGTCTCTGCGTCCAGACTTGACCATAATTACAGTCCATAAACGGACATTCTTGACAGAGATGTCCTAGTTGTCCACACAAAAAACAGACCCCTGGAGCTGGATGGGAGTTCTGCCCTGTGTTGTGGGTAGAGCTTTCTTGATGGGACAGCTCCTTCATTACATCCGGTTGGTCCTCTCAATGGGGTTGACTACGCTCTCAATCTGCCAGCATGAATTTGGCCCTAGGTTTCCCTAACTGCCAGGGTGCCTCCATCTATGGCCCCAGGCCTCTACCCATTCCTCTCACAGCCTCTGGGGAGGCCGTCGTGGAGGGCTGTTTCACTTTTCAGGCCCTTGGTTCAGGTCACACTAGCCCTATAGCTCCTGCCTGGTTACTCCCTGGCATACCTAGGGGTCATCATCCGAGTTCATTTTAGTGAGCTTCACTGGTGTCAGTGAGGCCAGTGGTGGGCGGTGGAGGGAGATTCAGGGACCCTGCTGTCAGATGACTCCGAAGACTAAAAAAAGTCCAAATCTGCTGCGCAAGGTGTTGTTGCTGATTTTGTTGTTGGTCTGCTAGATCTCTTATCAGCTGCTGTTGCTTCTGTAGTGCCTATTGCTGTTGTTGGGTGGCTAACTGTTGCAACAGCAGTTGATTTTCCTTTACACGTTTCAGCAATCTCTCCAGATCCATCTTGCAGCTGTACCTCCACTTGATAACTTCAGATGTGAGAGAGAACTTAGCTTTTTTTCCTCCTACTTTTGTGGCATTCTGACTGGGCTCAGTCACACTTTTGTGGCTTACTTTTGTGGCATTCTGACTGGGCTCAGTCTTCCCTTATTTCAGGGATGATCCATACTTCTGTGTTCTCCACCAGTTGTCAGTGATCTGATCCCTATACAGCATCCTCTTGCGATTTGCAATTATGAGTTCTCATGGTTGAGTCTTCTGGAAGCTTTCCCCCTTTCAAAATCCCAGGCACCAACAGACAACTCTGCAGCAGCAAAAGAAAATAAACAAAAGAGAAACAAACATACAAATAGTCCCATCTGGAACACTGTCCTTTCTGTCCATAAGACCCCTGGATGCCTCAGAGTTCAAATTAAAGTCTGCTGGTTGTCCAGGAAAAGTTATAGGATACAACCCCCCTACTCTCAGGGGAGTTGGGTTCATTTTTAGGCACGGGCACAGGATCTACTCACTACCAGGCAAGGACATAGGTTCTACTCACTACCAGGCCTCTGCATCCTGCTCCCCTCACAGAGCTGCCCCTTGCTGAACTGAGTTTCCTCCCTTTAAATTCCTCCTCCATTGGTAGGACTTCCTGGCCCAGCAAGATGAGGCTACTCCAGCTCAAAGTATCTCCTGAAGCCCTTTCAGACTCGTGCAGGGTTTGTACTTCCATCACATGAACTTTCATAGGTGTTCCAGAAGTTAATAACAGATGAAAAATCCAGAGATTAGGTCACATAAATAGGAATACTCATTTAAATTTGTATCAGTATAAGGCCCTTCCACGTAGCATGGCTTTGGCACCAACTGTTTTCCAGTCATAGCTGTATATAACAATACGGATTCAACCAATGGTGCAGTCAGCTTTCTAGGGAACTAAGGGAAGGTGTATGTCCTGAGGTACAGTCCCTATTGGTGCTCCCCATAGAACTGAGCTGGTCCCAACACAGGGCCATGAATAAACCACACAGTCTAGCACTAAGTTTGTAATCGTGCCCTGCTCCTTCAAACTAGGACAGAGGTGCCTAGTACCTGCTTCCATGATTAGCCACTCCAGATGATGAGGGACATTCTTAGTAACCAGTTGGGGGCCCAAGCCACTGGTAATTATTGGGATGGACTATCAATTATCTTGCTTATTGCATTTAGTAGGCCTCTGCAGGAACTTAGCATAACTAAGGCAAGGATGGGAAGGAAGTGGTAAGCATCTGTGAAAAACGGAAAGTCTGGATATATTTCAAGATGGTTGTTATGGGGAAATATAACTGCCAGAAAGATGGCTTGAAACTGCTTGCTTATCAATATTTTTTTTTAGTGACATGTTTTTGTAATATCTGCTTTTTTTCCAACAGTTGATTTTGTTTGGTCAACTATGAAACACTTTTGATTGACATGTCTCTAACTTTTTTGAATATAAGAGGGGAATTGTGGGTTTGGGTTAAGCGAGGGATCACTTTGTGGACACATTGGAAAGCTCTCCAGCTGCAGATGGAAGGCTAGTCACTGGAAAGTGATCACTGCAGATCTGTGAGGCAAGTATGAGTTTGGATTGTTCTATAACCTATTGTGTTTGTGTGTGCTTGAGACAAAATAAAGTAGAGACTTTAAGTAAAGTCAATCTTGTGAGGGTGCTGGAAGGCTTTAAGTAAAATCACTTGAGCCTGTGTGATTTGTGCCATCCAAACCAAGGTTCTGCGTCTCCCTTGGCTTATATCCTGATAGGGCCTTGCAGAGAGTAAAGTTACCAAGAGCTTTGAGTTTAAGGAACCCCAGGTAACACAGGCACCAAAGCACAGGGCTTTTTCCTCTGTGCATTCAATCTGTGCTCTCAGAGCAAGAATCTTTCTTTTTACTTCTCAAATTGTTCAGGAGGTGATGCAGTATTTTCTGAACAAGTCACTTCACATTTATGGTTTGTCACATCACATTAAGCCATTATGCCACGGTGAAGCATCTTATTGGGGTGTGTTGTCCTATGACATAATGCAATGCCGAGAGGCAGCTAGAATTACTCCCGTTTTCAGATCACAGGAAACTGTGGACATCCATTCATGGCACACGGTGCTGACGTGCAATAGATGCCCAAGATCACGTTCTTTGTTTCTGGCTTTACAAGGGTAAAGAACCCATAGAAAAAATGAGGACACACAAGTGTTATCCTCAGGCTTCTATTTTATACAATATTACCTCACACTATTGTAATTTTTTTGTACTTTGCATGACTCAGACTGCTCACTGAATCAAGGTCAGTAAGGAGTGACCCACACTCATACATGACAGTCAAGTTTTGGCCTATGGAGAGCTGGTGGTCTCAGACATGTCATTAGTTTTGAAAGGAAGGATGATCCAATGGTTGGGGTGCTAACAGGAGACCTGGGTTCTATTTCATGCTCTACTACAGACTTCCTGTGTGACCTTTGGCAAGTCACTTGACCTTTCTGAGCCTCAGTTCCTCATCTGTAAAATGGAGGTAAAAGTGCTTCTGACCTTATAGGAGTGTTGTGGGGATAAATGCATTAGAAAAGATGGTGAGATGCTCAGACCCTATGGTAATGGCAAACTTAAGGACCTACGCTAGTGATAGTGGACATGTGTTCACATTACTCATGTCAGCAAATGTTTACAAATGTTTGAGGTTGGTGGAGAATCATAAGAAAACAGATTTTCAAGTTGGGTGAGATGTGTGTATGTAAGGGGTCTGTTGGCTCCTTACTAAAACTTTGTATGTTTGTTTGACTTGCTCCTCATGCCAGGAAATGGGGAGGGGGGGGAACAAAAAGGAGTCAGGATCCTGGGACTGACAGGGCCTCTGACCAACCAGAGAGCTCCAAACAAGTAACAGTATGAAGTAGTCAGAACCCCACGTCAGTCTGATTGACCAGGCAGCCAGGCCAAACAGGGAGCCCCAGCTCAGGTCCTGGCCTCTGACTGTGAATGACTCACCACCGCAGCACCTCCTGCTGGCCATCCTGGGAATTAGCACGGCTTTGCCCTTCTCAGGTGGTGCCTCGTGCCTTGCATGTCGTCACTCCTGTCTCCACACCCAGGACCCACATCGCCCCCCGGACTGTTCAGTCCTCTTCTGGACACAGCCCTCCGGCTGTGCCCCACACAGTCCTCAGTCCAACCCCTTGCTTCAGTGGCAATCTGCAGTCCCAGTTCTAGCCACCCCTCTCAGTGGCAGTCTGCAGTCCATGCACTGGCCACTTCCCTCAGTGGCCAGTGGGGACAAGGGGTGTGGGAGCCTGGGCCTGCCCATTACTCCAGGCCCTAACCCAGGGACCCCATAGCCAGCAGCCACATACTGCCCCTCCTCCAACTCTGCCATCTCCTTCGCTGGGCCACTTCCCCTGCAGCCCCAGCACCTCCTCTGCTCTTGGGTCAGGGCTTCAGTTTGGCAGTCTGTCAGCCTGGAGCTTTCTCATACTCCACTGACCCTGCCCAGCACCGCTCTGTCCATGGTGCTCCAGCCCTGTGTGCAGCCATTCCTCCTCCCTCAAACTCCAGGGAGTGACTGCCTCTGCTTTGTTCAGCAGCCCCTTCTTATATGGGCCAGCCTGGCCCTGATTGGCTCCTCCAATAAACCTTCTCCTAATTGGCTGGCACTAGGGGAAGGTGAGACAGAGGAAGCAGCCCTAAGCAGGGTGAGGAGCTAGGCCTGGAAGCCATGATGGGAAGAGCAGCTTGAGAGGTCAGAGGGAGCTGCCCAAAGACAGCGACATGTGTGAGGAGACAGCGCATGGGGCAAGGGTCAGTGTGGGGAGCGAGAATCCACCATGCAGGGGTGACAGACCTGGCTGTGTAGGGCCCCAGAGAAGGGAGTGAACAACAGACACAGAGATGGGAGGGGTGGCTGTAGGGGAATCTGAGACAGGCTATAAGGGAACAAGAGATAGTCATAGAGACCAAACTGAGGACAGTGAGTGGAGCAGCAGGGAGGGGATGAGCTATGGGAGCCCAGTAACCCCCTACCCACATTCTGCCCTGAGACCAGCCGTTCAGGGAGCTGTAACTAGCACAGGCTGCGGGAGTTCCTGGCAGCCCCTGCATCCAATGAAAAGGTGGCAAGTCTTACAGAGGATCTGCAGCCAGCTCTGTGGAGGCTTTTCCAATCTAGACCTGAGGCAAAAACCTGTGTGAGCCATGTTTAGCCCTGAGCAATGGCTGCCTCACCTCACAGCAGGCAGGAGGGTTTGTACCTCAGAGGAGGATGGGTTTTCTCTTTATCTTTCCTTTTCATTTGACCTTTGACTACAGATGTGTGTGGAAGAGGGTGGCGGGGAGGGCAGTGAATGGTGCATCCACCCACTTGGAGTTGGGTCTTCATTAACTAAAGCCCATTATGGAACAGCATCTAGTGACCTGTTGAACCACGGTCTCTGTTGTAGGGGAAGATTTTGACCTTGCACAAAAAAGAAAAACAGGGGGCTCTGGACACTGCTGTGAGAATTTGTGTGGAACTCCAAGTGATGCCATAACCTGGTGGGCAGGGCCGTACCCTCATCACACACCCCTTCTGGAACTCTCACTCCAAAAAGCCAAGTGTCACCACTCCACAAAACAGACTGTTACTATTTAAAGTGAGAAATTTTTTGTATGTATACATATAGAGTGAATAGTTTAGTATGTCTTTTCATTTGGGTTTTGGAAGTAGTGTAAGGATTGCTTTAGTATACCTTAAAACGTTTCAACTGCTTCGTATATTTTGAAACCTGCTAACAAGTTATTTTTCGCCATTTTTCGGTTGTTTCTGAGAAAGATAAGTCTAGTTTATTTGATTTGGTGTTTTGTGTGTGTGTCCTCTTTAACAGTTTAGTTCAAAATAAAGCTACTACCCCATAAGGCGAATATTACTTCTAGGGAATCTGTCTAGTAATCAGGTGGGAGCACTCCATCTCACAGTCAGATCTGACACAGGTAAGAGCAGCAACTGGGAAGGAGGTACTATGACATGAGTGTGAGGTGATTTGGAAGCTCCTTTGCCATAGTCTCCAGTGTTCAGGCTTAGTCCTGGGATCTCACAAGCAGCTGTGATGTCCCTCAATAGACAGGATAATTGGGTTGCATCCTTAAATTCAATGCCAGAGTATTCTGGGGACCCCAGTAGCCAAGGCCCTGCTGGTGTAGCCTCACTAGGTAGATCATGGGAAGGAAACTTCCTGGAGTTACTAGTGTCCCACTCCTTCTCACAGGTGTGGAACCACGCCCAGCCTGTTACCTTTTTCTGGGTAATGCTGGGGCAGTGAGATACAGGCTGATTTTCATCCCATTGAGATAATTTAGGGCAAGTCTACACTTAAAAAGCTACATCAATGCAGCTGCACTGCTGTGGTGCTTTACTGGAGACACTCTAAACTAATGGGAGAGAGCTTCTCCAGTAGGCTTAGTTAATTCACCTCTGTGAGAGATGGTAGCTATGTTGCCGCTTAGGTCGGTATAACTATGTCGCTCATTAGATCCCCATTATATTCATGTGGCTTTCTCTTTAAATTCTGGTTGATCAACTTATTAGGTTGTGTGATGGGGTTAATATAATTGGGTTTCTTTTTGCTGTATGGTTTTTAATGGGTGTATACTTTACTCATGTGCAGGTACCCAGAGAGCACTTTGACAGATGCTTTGGTTAAATAAATAAATAAATACATTGGCATTAATTGCTACCTTCTTGGCAGGCACAGAAGAGTGACCATGGTTTAAATGGAGACTGAACTAATTCCTCACTCATAGGCCTTGATTACACTCAGAACGTTTAGGTAACTGCATACAATTGCTCTAGTACTGGGTACTAGCAGTGGTGAGATTGGCTACCAGCATTTGTACCACCCTGTCCATCGAGATCTCTTCCGAGCAGGATTAGATGACATGGTGGCAGCTGATCCACAGTAATGATTCCACTATAGTTAACACCAGTCCGGCTGAATCATTGTGAAGAAATGGTTGGAGAGATCCCTAAAAATCTTTGTCTCCAAGCTAGCCCTAGCATTTGTTAAGATAGACATATATTGACAGAGAGGGAAAGTTTGTACTTCCATTGTCTATGGTACCTATAGTGTAGAAAAATAAATAACTCTATTTTACAGTGCAGTTTACAATGCTTTCATGGGTATTAAATCCATTTTTAAAAAGGTTTCAGAGTCATGAGAAGAGGGATAGGGGATGTCTAGCAGATACCACATTTTCTGAAAACCCTGGTGTAAAATAATCTCTTTCCCAATTTGTCAGTACATTTATTTGACTAATGGGACCATTAGTGTGAAAAGTAATCTGTAATTTTAGATGTGCTCCAACATATAATGTAATATTGTCGGTGTGTTAACAGTAATACTTGCATATACTTTTAAAAGAGAACGATATTGAGGTTGCATGGTATAATTATCGCCCATAATTCCTAGAATTACCTTTATTAAAAATCATCTTGAACTGAATATCTCATTCTCAATCAAATCAGAAAGGAAAGTCACACATACTCCAATAGCGACTATTACTACTAAAGTTCCACTTTGAAACCTCATGGCAAATACACCACCAACTAAAAAACTTAGCATTATGCAAAGTGACACTTATGGCATGGTTACTCAAATGTTAAAGCCCTTGTCAGGAAAGGCACCTGATCTAATTATTTCTGACAACAGATGTGAGCTACCTACAGAAACCTCAACATTTGTAACTGGTTGATCAAGTTTCATTAACAAAGCATGAATACTAACAAGATTATAAAATACAGTTCAGTTTAATACTTTGCCTATACGTGAAAGTACAATTACATTTAATAGGTGAAAGGGCAAGTTAATTAACATTAAAAACACTATTGCTCATCAATGTATTTAAAGGTTAGCTATAATGAGGACACTACATGGACAATTTATTAACAGTTCATATTCAAATAGTAGATATGATAGTAATGTTATAAAATAATGTAGTCACTGTGAGGCTAAGCCAAATCTACCAGCCTTTAGTTTCTGTCGATCTGGGTTCAAATATGAATGTAGAATACAAATAAACAGGGGTTTTACAATATGTTGCATAGAATTTGTCAACAGTGTAAAACCACTACACACTCTGAATAAATTGCCAGTCCCTGCTCAGATATACAGGGGTATAATAGAAGGGTTGTTTTAGGACATGGAAGAGATGCATCAACATGACTATGCAGGAATGTTTACATAGCAACTATTCATTGTACATAAGAACATAAGAATGGCCATACTGGGTCAGACCAAAGGTCCATCCAGCTCAGTATCCTGTCTACCGAAACCTACTGACCACTATTCCTACCTACATGCCTCCAGCTTTCACCCTGACCACACTACACGATCCATCGTCTACAGCCAAGCTCTGCGATACAACCGCATTTGCTCCAACCCCTCAGACAGAGACAAACACCTACAAGAGCTCTATCAAGCATTCTTACAACTACAATACCCAACTGCGGAAGTGAAGAAACAGATTGATAGAGCCAGAAGAGCTCCCAGAAGTCTCCTACTACAGGACAGGCCTAACAAAGAAAATAACAGAACGCCACTAGCCGTCACCTTCAGCCCCCAACTAAAACCCCATCCAACGCATTATTAAGGATCTACAACCTATCCTGAAGGATGACCCAACACTCTCACAAATCTTGGGAGACAGGCCAGTCCTTGCCTACAGACAGCCCCGCAACCTGAAGCAAATACTCACCAGCAATCACATACCACACAACAGAACCACTAACCCAGGAACCTATTCTTGCAACAAAGCCTGTTGCCAACTGTGCCCACGTATCTATTCAGGGGACACCATCACAGGGCCTAATAACATCAGCCACGCTATCAGAGGCTCGTTCACCTGCACATCCACCAATGTGATATATGCCATCATGTGCCAGCAATGCCCCTCTGCCATGTACTTTGGTCAAACTGGACTGTCTCTACGTAAAAGAATAAATGGACACAAATCAGATGTCAAGAATTATAACATTCATAAACCAGTCGGAAAACACTTCAATCTCTCTGGTCACGCGATTACAGACATGAAAGTTGTGATATTACAACAAAAAAACTTCAAATCCAGACTCCAGCGAGAAACTGTTGAATTGGAATTCATTTGCAAATTTGATACAATTAACTTAGGCTTTAATAGAGACTGGGAGTGGCTAAGTCATTACGCAAGGTAACCTATTTCCCCTTGTTTTTTCCTACCCCCCCCCCCCAGACGTTCTTGTTAAACCCTGGATTTGTGCTGGAAATGGCCCAACTTGATTATCATACACATGTAAGGAGAGTGATCACTTTAGATAAGCTATTAGCAGCAGGAGAGTGGGGTGGGAGGAGGTATTTTTTCATGCTTTGTGTGTATATAAAAAGATCTTCTACACTTTCCACAGTATGCATCTGATGAAGTGAGCTGTAGCTCACGAAAGCTTATGCTCAAATAAATTGGTTAGTCTCTAAGGTGCCACAAGTACTCCTTTTCTTTTTGCGAATACAGACTAACACGGCTGTTACTCTGAAACCTGTCTACCGACAGTGGCCAATCCCAGGTACCCCAGAGGGAGTGAACCTAACAGGTAAAGATCAACTGATCTCTCTCCTGCCATCCATCTCCACCCTCTGACAAACAGAGGCTAGGGACAGAGGCTTCATTCTAGCCCATTCTATCAATCCTTCACTTCTCTGAGCACTAAAATGCATTACATCCTCTTCATCTTAAAGAAGAAATAAATAAACCACCTCTTCTTATAAATCCTTAAAATTACAACCCTGAGAAAGAGTTTCTGCCATACACATATATGATATATAGTAAAGGCAAAATACTTGACTTCACCAGCAATGTGATAAAATTTAAAATGTGTTTCTAGTTCTAGGCAAAATTCTAACTGAAAATCTAACATTATAAACAACATCCTTCACTAATATTGGAGGATTAGGGAAGGAAAATTCTTTCAAAATATTTTGACCAAATAGTTTTAATACATAAGTATAAAGACCTATTTAACATTTTGAGAAATGTACAATACTTTAGAACACTTACAGTACCAGAACATTTATTTCATCCTTTAGATGCTAGTACAAGAGAAAATAGAGAGATTCAGTATGAATTTAACATATCTTTTATATATATATATAGAGAGAGAGAGAGAGAGAGAGAAAATATATATATACAGTCAACATACAGTCTACCGTTGACATTAATTTTAGTTGTAGCATATACACTTGTTTATACAAATACAGCTTTCTTTTTGTCCTGCCTTAAGTGTTAACACCATAATATAAACCTAAAATTCATGCTAATAGATTAACTGAGAAGAGTTATCGTGTCAACATGTACTAGATTCTTAAAATGATATAGCTTGGCTCTACCATGGAGCTGGTCTATATTTGCCTGATGGTGCTAAATCAATGGGTACATAAAAATGAAGTCTCGCTGCCATGGCTCAGTGAGATCCTGATCCAAAACTCACTAAAGTCAATGAGAATCTTTTTATTGACTTGAACAGGTTTTGGCTCAGACCTGTATCTACAATGAACACTTAGGGCTAGTCTACACTGAAAAGTTACACTGGCATAGCCACATCTCTCAGAAGTGTGAAAAATCCACCCCCTCTGACAGACAAAATTAAGCTGATATAACCTGCGGCGTAGACAGCACAAAAACACTAGAATTCTTCCATCGACCTAGCTACTGCCTCTCAAGGAGACAGATTACGTATGCCAATGGGAGAATGCCTCCCGGTCACTCTAGTAAGTGTCTACATTGAAGAACTCCAGCAGCATAGCTGCAGCTGTAATGTTTGAAATGTAGATATTGCCTAGTTTGTGGCAAGCCAGGGTGTGCATATACCCTGCTGTCAAGGTTCCTTCCCCATTCTGAACTCTAGGGTACAGATGTGGGGACCTGCATGAAAACCCCCTAAGCTTATTTTTACCAGCTTAGGTTAAAACCTCCCCAAGGTACAAACTATTTTACCTTTTGCTCTTGGACTTTATTGCTGCCACCACCAAGCGTCTAACAAATATATAACAGGGAAAGAGCCCGCTTGGAAACGTCTTTCCCCCCAAAATCCTCCCAAACCCTACACCCCCTTTCCTGGGGAAGGCTTGATAACAATCCTCACCAATTTGCATAGGTGAACACAGACCCAAACCCTTGGATCTTAAGAACAATGAAAAGCAATCAGGTTCTTAAAAGAAGAATTTTAATTAAAGAAAAAGTAAAAGAATCACCTCTGTAAAATCAGGATGGTAAATACCTCACAGGGTAATCAGATGCAAAACATAGAGAATCCCTCTAAGCAAAACCTAAAGTTACAAAAAGACACAAAAACAGGAATATACATTCCATTCAGCACAGCTTATTTTATCATGCATTTAAACAAAACAGAATCTAACGCATATCTAGTTAGATTACTTACTAAATTCTAAGACTCCATTCCTTTTCTGTTCCCGGCAAAAGCATCACACATACAGAGAGATTCTTTGTTTCTCCCCCACTCCAGCTTTGAAAGTATCTTGTCTCCTCATTGGTCATTTTGGTCAGGTGCCAGCGAGGTTATCCTAGCTTCTTAACCCTTTACAGGTGAAAGAGTTTTTCCTCTGGCCAGGAAGGATTTTAAAGGTGTTTACCCTTCCCTTTATATTTATGACACTTGCACTAGCCTGCCACACACTAAGGGCTTGTCTACACTGAAACCCTACATCGTCATGGCAGGCGACCAGCTTGGCTTAATGGTGAAATCCTAGTGGATCTTAAACGTAAAAAAGAAGCTTACAAGAAGTGGAAGGTTGGACATATGACCAGGGAAGAGTATAAAAATATTGCTCGGGCATGTAGGAAAGATATCAGGAGGGCCAAATCGCACCTGGAGCTGCAGCTAGCAAGAGATGTCAAGAGTAACAAGAAGGGTTTCTTCAGGTATATTGGCAACAAGAAGAAAGCCAAGGAAAGTGTGGGCCCCTTACTGAATGAGGGAGGCAACCTAGTGACAGAGGATGTGGAAAAAGCTAATGTACTCAATGCTTTTTTTGCCTCTGTTTTCACTAACAAGGTCAGCTCCCAGACTGCTGCGCTGGGCATCACAGAATGGGGAAGAGATGGCCAGCCCTCTGTGGAGATAGAGGTGGTTAGGGACTATTTAGAAAAGCTGGACGTGCACAAGTCCATGGGGCCGGACAAGTTGCATCCGAGAGTGCTGAAGGAATTGGCGGCTGTGATTGCAGAGCCCTTGGCCATTGTCTTTGAAAACTCGTGGCGAACGGGGGAAGTCCCGGATGACTGGAAAAAGGCTAATGTAGTGCCCATCTTTAAAAAAGGGAAGAAGGAGGATCCTGGGAACTACAGGCCAGTCAGCCTCACCTCAGTCCCTGGAAAAATCATGGAGCAGGTCCTCAAAGAATCAATCCTGAAGCACTTACATGAGAGGAAAGTGATCAGGAACAGTCAGCATGGATTCACCAAGGGAAGGTCATGCCTG
Source organism: Natator depressus (assembly GCF_965152275.1). Lineage (NCBI taxonomy): Eukaryota > Metazoa > Chordata > Testudines > Cheloniidae > Natator > Natator depressus. Next base: position 296,401,654 of record NC_134234.1, read on the forward strand.
ACTAATCTAATCGCCTTTTATGATGAGATTACTGGTTCTGTGGATGAAGGGAAAGCAGTGGATGTATTGTTTCTTGACTTTAGCAAAGCTTTTGACACGGTCTCCCACAGTATTCTTGTCAGCAAGTTAAGGAAGTATGGGCTGGATGAATGCACTATAAGGTGGGTAGAAAGCTGGCTAGATTGTTGGGCTCAACGGGTAGTGATCAATGGCTCCATGTCTAGTTGGCAGCCGGTGTCAAGTGGAGTGCCCCAGGGGTCGGTCCTGGGGCCGGTTTTGTTCAATATCTTCATAAATGATCTGGAGGATGGTGTGGATTGCACTCTCAGCAAATTTGCGGATGATACTAAACTGGGAGGAGTGGTAGATACGCTGGAGGGGAGGGATAGGATACAGAAGGACCTAGACAAATTGGAGGATTGGGCCAAAAGAAATCTGATGAGGTTCAATAAGGATAAGTGCAGGGTCCTACACTTAGGATGGAAGAATCCAATGCACCGCTACAGACTAGGGACCGAATGGCTAGGCAGCAGTTCTGCGGAAAAGGACCTAGGGGTGACAGTGGACGAGAAGCTGGATATGAGTCAGCAGTGTGCCCTTGTTGCCAAGAAGGCCAATGGCATTTTGGGATGTATAAGTAGGGGCATAGCGAGCAGATCGAGGGACGTGATCGTTCCCCTCTATTCGACACTGGTGAGGCCTCATCTGGAGTACTGTGTCCAGTTTTGGGCCCCACACTACAAGAAGGATGTGGATAAATTGGAGAGAGTCCAGCGAAGGGCAACAAAAATGATTAGGGGTCTAGAGCACATGACTTATGAGGAGAGGCTGAGGGAGCTGGGATTGTTTAGTCTGCAGAAGAGAAGAATGAGGGGGGATTTGATAGCTGCTTTCAACTACCTGAAAGGGGGTTCCAAAGAGGATGGCTCTAGACTGTTCTCAATGGTAGCAGATGACAGAACGAGGAGTAATGGTCTCAAGTTGCAATGGGGGAGGTTTAGATTGGATATTAGGAAAAACTTTTTCACTAAGAGGGTGGTGAAACACTGGAATGCGTTACCTAGGGAGGTGGTAGAATCTCCTTCCTTAGAGGTTTTTAAGGTCAGGCTTGACAGAGCCCTGGCTGGGATGATTTAACTGGGAATTGGTCCTGCTTCGAGCAGGGGGTTGGACTAGATGACCTTCTGGGGTCCCTTCCAATCCTGATATTCTATGATTCTATGATTCTATGATTCTCAGGGATGTAGACATCACTAGGCTGAAGAATGCTTCCGTCGACCTAGCTACTACCTTTTGGAAAGGTGGATTAACTAAAGTGATGGGGGAAGCCCTCCCATCTCTGTAGAGGGTGTCTACACTGAAGCAATATATTGGCACAGCAGCTGGACCGCTATAGCATTTTAACTGTAGACATACCCTAAATGTTGTGCATACCCTGCTGCCATGCTAAAAGGTCTGTAATGCGCTTTGATCTCCCTTCCTCTGAAACACAATTCACTTAAAGTGCTAGGCAACTGTTTAATGCATATCAGCAGGATCCACACAGCAGTGCGTGGAAGATTAGTGCAGGATAGAGTCACATCCTGACTTACTGCAAACTGTGTTTGATTACACAAGCCTTAAACGAAGCTTCATCTAACAAAGAGTTATTGCATAGTCAACTTGAGGTACCTTGAAGGAGCCTGTCTTCAGAAAGTGCTGAGGCCCCATACTCTGGAAATCAGGTTCCTTTAAAGTGTCTCAAGTTGAGCCCCAAAACCACTAGTAACTTTTGAGACTCTTGGCTGTGAGGTTTCTAGAAACAAATGAAATTACCAAGACTAAGTGCACCCGGATGAATGAGTAGGGAGTAGGAGTAAGGGTGTGTGACACTGAGCCAGAAAGGACTAAGCAACTAGCAGGCTACATGACCCAGATTCAACCTTTAGAGACATATTAAAAAGTATGTAAATGGTAATTAAGGCCATTCCATCTTAGATAAACTAGAGCTTTGAAATGTAGACTTGTATTGCTACAGAATTAGAAGAAGACAGTGATTGTATTTGTCCATGTTTACCCATATCTTGTTAGAGGTTAACAATGTAATCAGACAGTTCCTGTCTGTCACTATGTTCTATTGATTTAAAGATCAAAAGGGAATATTAACATTTTGACAAGGCTTGGGTGTAAAAACATCATTGTCTTTATTTCTCTTTGAATTTTGTAGTAAACTACTTGTTAATGACGGGAGATGGATAATTATCTTATGCTGATGAATGCAACTAGCTACCTGTGTATACATAGAAAATGGGAGATTTTACTTGAAAGCCACAATGCTTCACCCAAGGACTGCATGCTATCAAGACGCTGCCCGAGAACTATAAGAAGAACTCTATGGCCCTGATCCTGTTATCTCAGATCTGCTTAAGCTTGATCAGGGGAAGTTTGAGTCGTAAGACTGAGATCTCCAACTCCAGTCTGGATCAACCTGACATTGGACTATAACCTATGGAACTAATTATTAAATAACTTTTTGCAACTCTAAAGCTCACCATCTCTACTATGAAACTGACCTAGGAACTTTAGTCATAGCTGTATCTATAATGATCTTTAACCTATACTCTCTCTCTCTTTTCTTTTTTAATAAATTTTAGTTTAGTTAATAAGAATTGGCTACAGGCGTGTATTTGGGTAAGACCTGAAATAGTCATTACCCTGATGGGTAATGTGTCCAATCCTTTGGAATTGGAAGAACTTTTTATATGATGAACGAGATTTTCAGTAATCCTCATCACATTTGACTTGGCTGTCTAGATGGGTGCTCAAGGCAGGGTTGCTTTAAGAGAACTGTGTTTTTCACTTCTTGGTAACCAGTAAGGTATTGTAGAAGCTGTTTTGTTGCTGGCTTGGTAAATCTAAGTATCAGAATAACCACCAGTTTTGGGTATCATCTGCCCCATTCTTTGCAGTTTGCCCTGACTGACCAATCTCAGTGTGGCCCCCCATGGATCCTGCTCACAGGGTGATTGGCATTTTGGCCAGGTTTCCTAAATGCTTGCATCCCTTGTATTTTGTAGTAAAGGGCTGTTTTTTAAAGGCAGGAGTGTACATATGAAAATCCACAATTTGTTCATGGAGTTCAGGTATTTGTGGCTAGTCAGGTGCCTGGACCTGATTTGTGCATAAAAATTAGGTAACTGCATGCATAAGTTAGGTTGTGCAAATGTATATGCACAACTGTGAATCCCTGTCTTTAAAAATCTGACTCTAAATGTTCTTTAGCACTAGTACTGGTCCTTAAAAACTTTTCATTCAGTGAATGGTGAGCAGGCAAGTAGAGAATGTTGACAGCTGCAGATGCTTGTCCTACATCAGTACTGCCTATGGCAAACTCCCAGACAAATTCAAAATATTGTATCAGTCTTTGGCTGAGCTTGTTTATAGGAGTAATATTTTTTAAAATTCTGTGATTACAAGTGTTAACCTCCCTGATGAACAAGCGATCATTTGTTACTGAGAAATATCAAACACAAGTGATAATTTAACTCTATTGGATTCTGCGACATTGTAGCCACCAGTATTTCACTAATAATATTTCAAAATAAAGCTATAAGGGTAGGAGACAAAATAAATTACAGTGTAATGGGAGTTCTAAGTGGGGACTAACAACCCGGGACAATGTGGAAGAGGAGGATCACTCCTACCCAACAGCAGTGCAGGTCTAGATGATTACATATGAAGAAAGATTATCCTAGCCTTGGTAGATGAAAAACTGCAACTGACAGGCAATTAGTGCCTTTATAGTCTAATTCGTCACAGATATATTCTGCAGTTAAAATGTTATATTACTTATTGACAAGGTACAGTATTACAAAAGGAGATTTTTACTCTACTGTCTACTCAACTTGACTGGATTTGGGAGATAGAGTATAACAGCCTTCCATCAAGATACCCTTTGAATATGGAGCAGTGATTCCAGCAAGGTTAATCCCAACTTCAGTCTACCCCCTACTGTTCATTTTAGACCTATCACCATAAAAACTATCTACAAAACATAAAAAGCTGTCAAGTTTACCGTCAGAGGATCTCACACATCGGGTAGGTATCATACAAAATCCATCTGCCATTTTTCTAGTATAAATGAAATTTTAATACTCATTGTTCTTTATATCCATAGAAAACACTGAATGTAAAATCTGATTGTTTTTCTTTAACCTTTACTGTATTGAGGACAAGTTAACTCTTTTTCACTTCAGTGCACTGATATACTGAGTACAGCTAACCTTGATTTCCTGTTCCTCAGCTCTGATTTGGTTTAAAGTCACTCCTCCATTTTGTGATCTCTCCTTCCAACAGAAATGAGCCATCCCAATCCTGCAAACTGTTTTTCAATACACTCTCCTGCACAGAGATAACCTGAACCCAATTCTCCCTCTGTGACACCTTCATCTTCCTTGCCTCTCCCAATCCGTCTAATTTATTCCAGTCTATCTATCCCACTTCATCTGCATTCTTTTTCTTACCTGAACATCCCCTATCCTCAGCCAATCCAACTCTTCTCTGCTGGTCCTGAACTGATGGGTCAAAAAGTTGCATTGATAAGGAAAATTTAGAACATAGAGGAGAAAAGGCTGGATATCAATGAGGATTTCTTAAAGCAAGAAGCAGGGGAAGGCATTGCTCCGAGCTGCCCAAACTGGTGCCCCTTAGCTGAGCTATAAAACCCCTAGAAAACAGCCAATACATATGTATTATCTTCCTAGAAAATAACCAAGTTGCTGAGAACTGAGAGAGATTTTCCTGGCACAATAATTCAATAATGCACAATTTGTGGATTGGCAATGTAGGCCATAGGATAGAAACTACAGGTGGTCAAATAGTTAAAAAAAATAAAATAATAAATATGTGTACATCATTTTGAAAATAAAACTGCTGAATTCCATTTGCCATGATTCATAGTGGTGTATTATTTGTTATTTGCAAATATGTAGCCAAATGCCAGGTATTGGTGTAAATATTCAGAAATCCAAAATGCTACATGGATTTTAGCATCAGTTATTATTTGTGAAAAAAATTATATGAAAAATGCATTAGTTGCTATTCATCATTATTCTCTTTAAAATATTAGGAAGTGGGACCAATACCACTTGATTTCAGTGGCTGGTCACATAACATGAATTACAAACCCCAAACTGCTGAAGTGAAAAGTTCATGAATAATCCATACTGTGAAAATTATTCTTTTAAACTACTTGGCAAATCATTAAAATAATAAATGCATCTGAGGTAAATCAAGCTGCTCTATGAACATAAGAACATAAGAATGGCCATGCTGGGTCAGACCAAAGGTCCATCCAGCCCAGTATCCCATCTACCAACAGTGGCCAATGCCAGGTGCCCCAGAGGGAGTGAACCTAACAGGTAATGATCAAGTGATCTCTCTCCTGCAATCCAGCTCCACCCTCTGACAAACAGAGGCTAGGGACACCATTCCTTACCCATCCTGGCTAATAGCCATTAATGGACTTAACCTCCATGAATTTATCCAGTTCTCTTTTAAACCCTGTTATAGTTCTAGCCTTCACAACCTCCTCAGGCAAGGAGTTCCACAGGTTGACTGTACTCTGAGTGAAGAAGAACTTCCTTTTATTTGTTTTAAACCTGCTACCCATTAATTTCATTTGGTGGCCCCTAGTTCTTATATTATGGGAACAAGTAAATAACTTTTCCTTATTCACTTTCTCCACATCACTCATGATTTTATATACCTCTATCATATCCCCCCTTAGTCTCCCTTTTTCCAAGCTGAAAAGTCATAGCCTCTTTAATCTCTCCTCATATGGGACCCGTTCCAAACCCCTAATCATTTTAGTTGCCCTTCTCTGAACCTTTTCTAATGCCAGTATATCTTTTTTGAGATGAGGAGACCACATCTGTATGCAGTATTGAAGATGTGGGTGTACCATGGATTTCTATAAGGGCAATAAGATATTCTCTGTCTTATTCTCTATCCCTTTTTTAATGATTCCTAACATCCTGTTTGCATCCTGACAGATGCTGCACACTGCGTGGACATCTTCAGAGAACTATCCACAATGGCTCCAAGATCTTTTTCCTGATTAGCTGAAGCTAAATTAGCCCCCATCATATTGTATGTACAGTTGGGGTTATTTTTTCCAATGTGCATTACTTTACATTTATCCACATTAAATTTCATTTGCCATTTTGTTGCCCAATCATTTAGTTTTGTGAGATCTTATTGAAGTTCTTCATAGTCTGCTTTGGTCTTAACTATCTTGAGCAGTTTAGTATCATCTGCAAACTTTGCAACCTCAATGACCAATTAGGAGATTATGATTGGGAGACAAATAGAAGTTCTGATAGTCATGACACACACGATAGAAGTCGTCACATCAAAAAAGGAAAAAGACATGTTGCAGAGAGAAAGTTAGCTGCTGGAACAGAGAAAGTGTGAGAGCTAACAGAGCTTGGAGCTCACTATTAGGAAGTTTTTCTTAACATTCATCCTAATTCTTCCCTTCTTGAATTTATCCAATTTTTTCCAGTTATACCACCCTCTACTAGACTAAATAATTTCTCTTGCCCTCAGTATTTATAACCTTCATATATCACATCATTGCTGCACAAACCGCCATAAACCTAGCATCAGGATGAATCACCTTACCTGGAAGAATCTTCAGTTTGCGAAGGACCACTGTAGCAACTCCTACATAAAAAAAAAAACAAAAAACCCTCACTTTCATGTGGGAACCATGGGTAAAGGAAAGGGACAAAGTCAGGTTGTCCTTAACCTTGGCAATCCCCAGTTCTTGGAATGGTTCCTGAAGGATATAGGCAGCTAGTACAGAAAGACACAAGGTTTAGGGAGCCAATCAGTTGAATTAAGGCCACCTTTGCATGAACACACCCCTTGAGCTGCTCTGAGCACAGTGTAGATGTTGAGTAGATTCTAGACCAGCATGTTTTCCTCTGCCCCACAATAATATTAATATTCCCTCCCTCAAAGCTTTGCTCAATAAAGGCCAGATTTTGCATTCTTTTCACATTCAAAGCCACTTATTTCAACAGGAGTTCAGTGTGTAAGAAATGCACAGCTAGCTTCCAAATTTAATCTGAATATGTAAATAGAGCAGAAATGAAAAACAGCTTGAAAAGAATTGGTAAGGTCAGCGGACCTACAAAGTAATCACGTACATAGACAGAATACCTTTAGCCTATCAAGGATGGAAGTTCCAATGCACCAAGAACTATCCAGAAAAAATTTCTACCTGTCAGAGTTTCTTTTATGTGGGTTTTTCATAGTGCAACTATGTTTACTTAGTAAATCAAGTTTTAGTTGCCTCTCAGGGACTAATTTCTCATTAAAACTACTGTTTTCCTCCAGGAAGCTCTAAATATTTTTTAAAAATCTAGATGTTTCTGAAAGGTTCTAATTGGTTTCCCTCACCCCTGTTGCTAACTTATTATTCGTATTAAGTGCTTTTCACTATTTTCTGATACATAACAGCTGTTTGCTTCAGACAGAGGATGCAGGATGAAAAATCACTTAATCCAGCTTCCAAGGTATTTTGAATGCCTCAGCAGACAAAACAAAAGATGCTTAGGACATATCATTCAAGACACTGACAGATTAATAGCATTTTTTTCAGAGATCAGAATTATCATAATCATCTTTAAGAATATGATCTTGAGCCTTGCTGTCAAGAGAAATAATGATGTTTTAGCATATATAAAGTGAGAGCGACAGGGGTTTGAACTACCAAACAGTCATGAAAACCGATGAATCATGGAAGAGCACTTTTGGGGAAAATATCAACCATCTCATGGATATAATAATATACTTAACCAGTGAAAGACGCATAAGTGAATTCATTGTTCAACTGAATTCTGCTTGAAGGGGCTTCCCCGAGGCAAAATAAAACAGTGGAAAAAAATTAAAAGAAATAACTAGAAGAGAGAGACCACACCATTAATGTTAAATGGAAAGAAACCCTGATGGTTCAGGTTCATGTGCCATACACAAACCAGCCCCTGCAGGGTCCGTTCACGGAGAAACTCTCACCTCTGTCTATATGTGTGTTCCATACCTAATTTATGTGAAGTTGGGCTCCCCAATGCTAACATCATGAGCTCTGTTTACCTTTATATCTATTGCTTAGCTTTTTCCGTTCTAGAGGCGCCAAAACTTCAAGAACATTATTTTCTATTCTCATCACCAAATATTCCCCTTTCCCCACAGAAATTCCCACATTTTTTCTTCAGGGGTAGTGAGATGGCCTTCCATCCTAATTCCCTTCTATGGGCTCTCCTGGAAGCACCACTTAGCTGTGCTCCATAATTTGCAGCTAAGGGAAAAAATGTCCCCAAACCTGACATCTCTGGGGAGCAGCAGGAGGCAGCCAGACTCATTTTCTGGATGGCGGTGAAAGAGGAGAAGCACCCCCTTTCTTGCTGCCATCATCTGCTGCACTGAGTGAGAGGCTGCTAGTGCCACATCTGTAGTTTTCTAGCTAGGCAATCTACTGTGCTCCACAGAGTTGAAGCCTGACAGTCCTTATCTGGATGGTCCTGAGGAACTCTGGAGTTTATCCAGTTACTTATCCAGTTTTAGGTCACTCAAAGCTGTTGGTGCCTGTAGCAAAGGGTTTGCTTAATCTCTCCAGTTTCCCTATAGTCTGAGGAAGATCCAGGTGGTTTCCCCCCCTTGACACCCCTTGTAGAATGGGAGAGCAGTGCCCCTTATTTTGCAGTCCACCATCCCAAAGGCATTGGAAATGCTACCTCCTGTCATCTGAAGACCCAGTGGAGGGAGCCCCTGATGGAGAAAACAAGCAGAACCTTAAGAGTCCTTAAAATAACAAAGATAAGTAAAGGGATCCCTGGGTCCTACAACATGGGGAGGACAGGTAAAGCCATCTTTAGGGGAGTGCCTGTGCAGGAAGAGGGGATGGACTGTGTGAACTACATAAGCACAGGCCTGCTGAATATACATGGACCTGAGCTGACATTCATGGTTGTACTAGAATCCTGAACCAACCCTGATTCCAAGCAGGTTTGAAATGCCAAATGAACATTTTGCACATGCTTATACAGCTAATACATACGTATTATGCTGGCCTTGGGTGTACAGTATCTCTTCCTCTGTCATTTATTTCATAGACTTAGATCTACTCAAATGGTCGTGGGTATCTTCTTTACCTTATGCTGTCTAGTTTGCAGAGAACCTACCAAATTTAATATTACTGACAACCATTAGAGATTCTCCTTTGCCTTGAGTAGTAGAGGGTCTGTGTTTTCAGACTAGATGACCATGAGTTCTTTTCCACATGTATGCAGCTATCTGATTATCCTGACATCTGTGTACTATATGTATATTCCCACAGATCTTTACATGGGGTTTAATCATTTAGTTATGATTGATGTGTTCTTTTTCCTCCCTTTGTCTATGTTCGCTATCTTTCCTAACTTCTTATTTATTTGTATTACTATGGTTCCTAGAGGCCTGAACTGAAACTGGGGTCTCATTGTACTATGCACTGCATAAACACTAAGGCTATGTATACAATGGCACTAATACTTGAGTACTGGACAGTGTACAGTATGCTCCCCATACACGCAACGTGTCCATATTATGTTGTGTTATGTTGGATACAGGTATAACACTGTGCACATGCTTATATCCGTGTCCACACTGCCACTGTTGTTATGCAACATTAGCGCTACCATTTCAGCGGTGGTATCCCACAGTTCTGTGCGTCATAGGGAGACGCTTTAGGAACCACCTTCCTGTGTGGTGTTGGTATGGTCCCCTGCCTTCACATATTGACCTATGGCAGTTCCTGATCACATCCCTCCTAACCGTTATTCACTGCCAAACTAGGTGGAAGACATGGAGCCCCTGGTCCTTGTTGTGGGACAAAGGGTTAGGTTCTGGAGTAGGTGATCGACAAGATGCTGAATGGAATTTAGGCAGAATTTTCTGACATGTTGAAGATGCCTGACCTTGAGAGTCAATGACAACTAATTCAGTTTACATGGTATGGATATAGTGAATTCTGGTGTTGCCACAGTATGCTCTTGAGTGGACCATTACTTCTGGTGCAGAAGAACCAGCACAGTGTGGTGGGATGACATTATTTTGGAAACCTGAGATGGCCAGCAGTGGCTTCAGAACCTCCAAATGAAGAAACAGATGGTCTTGGAGCTATGCGAGGAACTTGCACCAAACATCCAACACTAGAACACTCAATTCAGGGAAACCATGCTGGTTCAGAAGCAGGTGGCTATTGCCCTGTGGAAGCTGACAATGCTAGACAGCTCTGTCTGTTGCAAACCACTCTGGAGTTTGAAAATCCACTGTTGGTGTCATGGTTATGCAGATTTGTGAGGCAATTATTACCATGATCTGTCCATGGGTGGTGAGAATAAGAAAAGTTCCAGAACCAATAGCTGGATTGGAGAGGATGGAGCCACCACAGGGGGGCAAGTGAGTATGTGAACCAAATAGGTTACTGTTTGCTTGTTCTGCAAAGCTTTGTACCACAGAAGCAAATTAATGAATACAAATGTGGAAAACACTGGAAAGGTTCATGACACCAGGGTGCTTAGGAGATAAGGACTGTATTTAAAGGAGGAAGAAGGGACTTTATTCCCCAGTAACAATATTGTTCTGTACAGTGTGTCTGTGTCCACTATTATTTTGGGGGACCCCACATACATGCTGCTAATTTGGTGCATGAAACCATACCTCAACATCAATGACCCTGGGAAATGGGAATTCACTTACAAGCTCAGTAGCTGCAGAATGGTCATGGAGTGCACATTTAGTAAACTGAAAGCTTGTTAGCACTGCCTACGCACCCATCTGGATGCCAGTGTGGCCAATGCCATTAGCGTAATCATGGCCTGCTGTGCATTCCTTAACATTTGTGAGGGTAAAGGGGAGTGCTTCTAACCTGAGTAGGCTCAGGAGAAGTCTGCTTTACAAAAGCTGTCCAGGAAGCCAAATTTCACTCAAATGCACGCTGGTGCTGATCCCCAGTGGTCAAAGAAAATGAGGGATGACATATGGGCACACATCTTGGAACAGCAGAGTGGCAGAGGATGACATTTGCCTAGAACACCTTCACAACCTGTGCAGATGCTGGAAATGCACACGAGGGAACACAGACACATACTGTGGGGTCTGCATACTTTTGTGAGGATTTTGTTTCCCTGTAGCCAAAGGACATTAGTCGTTCATTTCTGTGACATTGCACACATTAAAGACAGTTATAACAGGGCACCTCCACTGGGTTATCACTTTTTGGGAGCAGCTCCCTGCCAAGACCTGCTCACCCTCATATTCTCAGACTTGGCCCACAGGATCCCTCCTGATGAGCAAGAAGCCATGACACCTGCTGTGGGGTAACCTAAATGAAAGGACATATATATGCTCCCACCCCCCTCGGGGCTCTGAAGACTCCAATCCTACAAGTACGTCATGACTGTCCTCTGGCAGGACATTTTGGTCACTTTAAAACTCAATAGCTTTCGTCTTTCATCTCTTCTGGTGGCTTCGCATGCAGGCCACAATACAGGCCTATATGGCCTCTTGCAATGTATGTGCCCGCTCCAAGGTATATCACCATAAAATCCTCAGACTCCTGTAACCCCTTGAGACTCCTCCCGGCCCCCGGAGAGTCATTGCCCTAGATTTCGTAGTAGAACTAACCAAGTCCAAAGGGTTCATGGCCATTCAGGCAGTCGTGGGCCACCTCACTCAGATGACTCACTTCATTCCCTACATTGGCCTACTCTCCTCCCAGGAAACTGTTTGATTCTGTGCAGATCAAGTCGTCCTCCTCTATGGCCTCCTGGAGAAAATCATCTCTGACCATGATGCACAATTTATCTGCTGCTTCTGGCAAGAAGCTCTCCTGACTAGGGTATCCATTCCTGTCTCTCCTTCACCTATCACTCCCAGACAAATAGTCAAGCACAGAAGACCGTATCCTGGAGCAGTATCTTTGATGCTACCTAAACTTCCACCATAATGACAGTTCCTCACTGATACCTCAGAGTTCATATATAATAATGCCATGCCATGCCATGATGGGGCAAAGACCTTTTCCACCCCCACACTATGGGTTCCACCCTCAGTTTTATCTCAAGGTACCCACAGCTTCCCACAACCCAGCAGCCCTGGACTGGTTGCAACAGATATGCCAAACCCAAGCTGACATAAAAGTGCACCTGGGGGACCCCAAGCAGAGCTACAAACAGTATACAGACTGCCAACAATGGTAGGGACCCAAATGAAACCTCTGCACCCAGACAGGCCATTTTGTAAATTGGACTATCAGTTCCTTGACCCCTACTGAATTTGCTGTCAAATTAACCTGGTCACTCAACTTACCTTGTTCCCTCAAAAAGAAAAGGAGTACTTGTGGCACCTTAGAGACTAACCAATTTATTTGAGCATAAGGTTTTGTGAGCTACAGCGTGAGCTCACGAAAGCTTATGCTCAAATAAATTGGTTAGTCTCTAAGGTGCCACAAGTACTCCTTTTCTTTTTGCGAATACAGACTAACACGGCTGTTACTCTGAAACTTGTTCCCTCAGAATACACTTGGTTTTCCACTCCTGAACCCCCACATTTAGGACCCATTCTTTCACTTCTCCCAACCACTCCAGCCCCCCCACCTGCCGCTACACATTCAAGACTATGATTAATATATTGTCTACAAAATCCTTGACATTAGAATCAGATGGGGTAGACTCTGGTATCTCAGGGATTAGGAAGGTTATAGTTCTGAAGAGTGCTCCTGGGACCCAGCAGAGAATGTCCACACGCTTGATCTGGTAAACATCTTCCACAGAAACTGCCCCAGAAAATCCAATCCATTAGTGCCCGGGTGTCACAATCAGGATGTGAGTGGTCTTACCTAGTGGTCAAAGCAGGAAGCAGGAGTCATGTCAAGTCAGATACCAGGAGGTCAGGGTCTGAGATGAGCCAGAAGGCAAACCAAGAGGCAGGTGTCTGGAGTCAGGCAGTGCAAGGGAAGCAGTCCTAAGCAGGGGGGAACGGTTGCAAGGACAACTTCCTGGTTTAAAGGAGAGCTGGGAACCAGTCAGGATCATCAGCATTCCACCAGTCAGATCCCCGGACTTGCATCCTCTGTCAGAGTTTAGTTTCTATTCTGGCAGCTGTTAGCAGGTGGGAATTGCCTCATTCCTTTGAGCCTTGTGGACCCAGGTTTAAGACCCACAGTCCCTGACACTGGTGGGAGAGAGGGAGGGGATGGATAATGGGGTCTCACACTTGAGCCTGTGGGTATCTATGCAGCACTCAGACCATGGCTGCCACCCCGCAGCTTAACAGAACTAGCTCACCAAGGGCTCTGCCAACAAAGCTTCTGACCGGGGGAGATGTCTGGCCCTGCCAATTGACTTGTATGCATGACTTAAGCCAGAAGGAGGCACAGGAAATTGTCTGAGCAACTAGACAGATCCCTTGCTGGCTGCCACCTTGGATCCTGCCTAGTTGCCTGACTCCAGAACTCTGTCTTCCCACCAGTTCCTGCCCTCCTTATCCAAGATCCTCCTCCACTCCTGGTCTCATCAACAAGGAAGGGAGTACTTCAAGCATTACATCCATATGCAACAAATATACAATACCACGGATTAGGGTAGCAAAAGTATTACTGCTACCTCAATTACTAAATGTAAATTGGTACAATTTCTAAGAGTAAAAAGACAAGGGTTATCTTATAAATGCTATGTTTTCCCCTATTAAACAAGATGGAATAATTTCATACCATCTGCAGCATGCATTAAAAAATGTAAACAGTAGTACATTTGCCATCTGGTTTAGTGACTTTTTATGATACTTAAAAGCTGTTATCCATTGGCTGCTCCTCATTCACCATCCGAGGTTGATACTCAAAACTATGATCAATGTCCTACTCAGTATCTACTCAGTATCAATACCACAGAAATAAAGCTGGTCAGCATTTCAAAGATGACCAGTAATTCTGTTAACACAGTAGCTATAAAGAAGCAGTTAATATCTGAGCAAAAGTTAAGGAAAGAATACCACAAGAATGCATAACACATGCCCAGTCTGGTTTGCTTCTTCACAAAAGCTGAAATTCAGAGCCAGCATAGGCCTTTCCACTAGTTAAGTCCCATGACAAACTCAGAATAGAACTAAACAGTACATCAGCCCTTGTATAGGAGGGAAGTTCACCCTATGATATTAAAAAATGTCATCCTAAGTTATTAAAGATCAGCTCTTTCAGATTAATGTGCATACATGTTTGTCTAATATTTTGCTTGCTATTACTCTTGGAGATATTCGCCTTGATGATTCAGTGGGCTCAATTAAGTTAATACCACACAGTCTGTATATTTCTGTTAAGATTCCCAATTAGTGGACTATTTCATGCTTTGTGCTATGGACAGGGCATTCCCTGTGTTTGTGTTTTACACAATACCTAAATTTCATGGTAAATCGCATGTCTTCTGGGAACTTATTCATAATTAGAGCAGTTTGAATGCCAGAAAAATTATTAGTAGAATTATTTGATGAATATTCCTGATAATTGTCAAATTATTTTTGTCCAAGTGTATCTGACCAGCTTTAGAGGTGATCAATAAAATTATTCATCTATTAAATTATTCAGTAAAAATAGCATTTGCTGAACAATATATTCATCAGAATATATTTGACCAGTAAATAAGATTGACCATATATATTCAGGAATGATAGTAATGCTGTCAGATATTGCCTCATTATTTACCTGTACTCCCATGTCTGTCTGTATCCATCTGTTGTCGCCTGTCTTATACTTAGATTGTAAGCTCCTTCGGGCAGAGCCATCTTTTTGTCTGTGTTGTATGGTGCCTAGTGCAGTGGGTTGGTGAAAGAGACTGCCCAGCCTGCGCTAGCAGTGAGGTTCAGCACTAACTGCTGAAATCACTGAGAGCTGGGTAAAGTGACAACTAATGAGGCTACAGACAATAAGGGGGAAGGGATGCAGATCAGGATAAGTAAAGAACTTGTCAGAGATCTGCTCACAATAGCTTATGTTCAAATAAATTTGTTAGTCTCTAACGTACCACAAGTACTCCTTTTCTTTTCGCGGATACAGACTAACACGGCTGCTACTCTGAAACCTGACTAATTTGAATGACTCCAAGTCACCAGGACCTGATGCTATTCATCCTAGGGTGCTGAAGGAATTAGCTGAAGAAATCTCAGAGCCACTAATAATATTTGCAAAGTCATGGACTGCAGGCGAAGTCCCAGAAGACTGGAGAAGGGCTAATGTAGCGCTCATCTTCAAAAACGGGAAAAAGGAGGAGCCGGGAACTACAGACCAGTCAGTCTGACCTCGATACCTAGGAAGCTACTAGAGCAATGTATAAAACATTCCATTTGCGAATACCTGGAGGATGAATGGGTGATCACTAGCAGCCCACACGGATTTACTAAGAACAAATCATGCCAAACCAGCTTGATTGCCTTCTTTGACAGATTTCAGAGTAACAGCCGTGTTAGTCTGTATTCGCAAAAAGAAAAGGAGTACTTGTGGCACCTTAGAGACTAACCAATTTATTTGAGCATATAAAATAAATTTTATATATTTTATAAATTTTATATGCTCAAATAAATTGGTTAGTCTCTAAGGTGCCACAAGTACTCCTTTTCTTTCTTTGACAGAGTAACTGGTTTGGTGGATAGAGGGAATGCGGTGGACACAATATACATGGACTTTAGCAAGGCTTTTGACACAGTACCACATGACATTCTTACAACTAACCTGGAGAAATATGAGCTCAATAGAATTGCCATTAAGTGGATACATAATCCACAAACAAAGAGTAACTGTTAATGGAGTGATGTCAGATTGCAAGGCGGTCTCTGGCATTATTCCATGAATTAGTGAGGTTCCACAGGGATCTGTTCTGGATCTGGTGTTATTTAACATCTTTATTAATGATCTGGATGTAGAATAAAGAGCATACTGATCAAATTTGCAGATAACAAAAAGCTGGGGGGTTGCAAACACTTTGGAGCATAGAACTAAAATGCAAAGGGATTTTGATAAATAGAAGAACTGGGCTACAACAAAATGAAATTCAGCAAAGATACATGTAAGGTGTTACACTTAGGGAAGAAAACCCAAATGCACAAATACAGAATAGGGGATAACGGGTTTGGCAGCAGCACTGCTGGGAGGGATCTGAGAGTTGTGGTAGATCACAGCTTCAACATGAGTCAACAATGTGATGCTGTTGCAAAAAAAATGCAGTTTTGAGTTTTATTAACAGAGGCATAGCATGCAAATAATGATAGTACCATTCTACTCTGTGCTGGTTAGACCTCAGCTGGAGTACTATGTCCAATTTTGGTCACCACTGTATAGAAAGGATGCAGAGAAACTGGAAAGGATCTAAAGATGAGCAAGCCAGATCAGCAAAGGCTGAAGGATCTGGGTACGTTTAGTTTGGAAAAGAGATTAAAGGGGACACGATAGTGTCCTTCAAACAGGTGAAAAGCTGCCATAAAAAGATGGAGAAAATTGTTATCTCTTGCCAGAGGGCAGGAGAAGAGGCAAGGGGTTTTAAATTACAGCATAGCAGATTTAGATTAAATCTCAAGAAAAACTTCCTAACTGTAAGAACAGTAAGACAATGGAACAAATTGCCCAGGTAAGTCATGCAATTTCCTTCACTGGAGATTTTCAAAAAGAGGCTGGTTAGCCATCTGTCTTGGATGGTGTAGATTAGTGCTATCCAAGCAATTAAAAAAATTAATTGTGATTATCGCACTATTTAAAAATGTAATCGCAATTAATCGCACGATTAATCACACAGTTAAACAATAATAGAATACAATTTAAATATTTTTGGATGCTTTCTACATTTTCAAATATATTGATTTCAATTACAACACAAAATACAACATGTACAGTGCTCACTTTATATTTTTTTTACAAATATTTGCACTGTAAAAAAAGAAACAAAAGAAAGTATTTTTCAATTCACCTCATAAAAGTACTATGATTCAATCTCTTTATCATGAAAGTTGAACTTAAAAATGTAGAATTATGTACAAAAAAATAACTGCACTCAAAAATAAAACAATGTGAAACTTTAGAGCCTACAATCCACTCAGTCCTACTTCTTGTTCAGCCAATTGCTCAGACAAACAAGTTTGTTTACATTTGCAGAAGATAATGCTGCCCGCTTCTTGTTTACAATGTCACCTGAAAGTGAGAGCAGGCATTCTCATGGCACTTTTGTAGCTGGTGTCCCAAGATATTTACGTGCCAGATGCGCTAAAGATTCATATGTCTCTTCTTGCTTCAACCACCATTCGAGAGGACATGCAACCATGTTGGTGACGGGCTCTGCTCAATAACAATCAAAAGCAGTGTGAACTGACGCATGTTCATTTTCATTATCTGAGTCATATGCCACCAGCAGAAGGTTGGTTTTCTATTTTGGTGGTTCGGGTTCAGTAGTTTCCACATCGGAGTGTTGTGCTTTTAAGACTTCTGAAAGCGTGTGCCACACATCGTCCCTCTCAGATTTTGAAAGGCACTTCAGATTCCTAAACCTTGTAGCTACCTTTAGCTATCTCACATTGGTACCTTCTTAGTGTTTTGTCAAATCTGCAGTGAAAGTGTTCTTAAAACAAACGACATGTGCTGGGTCATTATCCAAGACTGCTAAAAATATATGACAGAATGTGGGTAAAACAGAGCAGGAGACATACAATTCTCCCCTAGGAATTCAGTCACAAATTTAATTAACAGATAATTTTAACAAGTGTCATCAGCATGGAAGCATGTCCTCTGGAATGGTCGCCGAAACACAAAGCGGCATACGAATGTTTAGCATATCTGGCACATACATACTTGCAATGCTGATTACAAAAGTGACATTGTAAATATGAAGCGGGCAGCATTATCTCCCGTAAATGTAAACAAATTTGTTTGAGCGATTGGCTGAACAAGGAGTAGGACTGAGTGAATGTGTAGGCTCTAAAATTTTACATTGTTTTGTTTTTGAGTTCATTTATGTAACAAAAATAATTCTACATTTGTAAGTTGCACTTTCACGATAAAGAGATTACACTACGGTACTTTTATGAGGTGAATTGAAATATACAATTTCTTTTGTTTGTAATTTTTATAGTGCAAATATTTCTAATAAAAATAATAATATAAAGTGAGCACCGTACGCTTTGTATTTTATGTTGTCATTGAAATCAGTATATTTGAAAATGTAGAAAAACATCCAAAAATATTTAATACATTTCAACTGGTGTTCTATTGTTTAACAGTTTAAAACTGTGATTAGTCATGGTTAATATTTTAATCATGATTATTTTTTTTTAGTTAATCACATGAGGTAACTGATTAATTGACAGCCCTAGTTTAGACACAACAAATCCTGCATCTTGGCAGGGGGTTAAACCAGATGATCCTTGTAGCCCTTTCTAACCCTATCGTTCTATGATTCTAAGGGGTGGGACGTCAAGACGTGGCATTGTAGAGGTTGCAGTAGAGAGGCAGGTGACAGCAGAGAAAGTGACGGCTCAGTGGGCAATGGTGGAAGAGTGAATGGCAGTGAAGTGGGCAGTGACACAGAGTCAATGGCAGCAACTGTAAGCCACTTGTGGCAGTGGCAGTTGCAGCTGAGGTATAGTTCAACCCCTGCTCCTCCTCCCTCCCCTCCCCCCCCCCCCGGGGTGGGAGGTGAACTGATGTGAATGCACCTCTGAACTCTGGGCATTTCTGACCAAGGACAGCAACTCTGAGTGGAGTGCAGTGGCGGGAGAAGGGAATGGCAAGTTAAAAGAACATTTGTTTGTCAGACTTTCACACCACAAGGTAAGAAACAGAGGCAAAAGACACTACCCAACATATTCTGGGGTGGATGTTTGCATGGTATGACTGCATGCTTTTGAATGTGCTGGTGGTGCTTTCAAAGACTAATGCTTGGTTTCCTTTCCTTTTTAATAAAAGTTTTCTTTTGTTATACACAGACTCAGTGCTTGTGAGTGGGAAAGTTTGGCCTCTTACAGGTGCCGGAGGTGGTGTTAAGTTTTCCCAGATTACTGGGTGGGGGCTTGAGCTGGTTCTGTGTTGTAATGGTAAGAGGAACCCCTAGATATTGAACCCGGCCCTTTTCGCTGCTGACATACAGGAGGGCAGACTAATATGATTGAATGATCCTTCTGGCCTTAAACTCTACGGCTAGGGTTGAAAACCTTCCAATCCCACAAAACTGAACACCCTAGCCCTGTCCCTGCCCCGAGGCCCCGCCCCTGCTCCAAGGCCCCATCCCTGCTCACTACTTTCCCCCTTCCTTGGTAGCTCGCTCTCCCCCATCCTCACTCACTTTCACTGGGCTGGGGCAGGGGGTTGGGGTGCAGGAGGAGGAGAGGGCTCTAATTGGGGGTGTGGGCTCCAGAGTGGGGCTCCAGAGTGGGGCCAGCAATGAGAGGTTCAGGGTGGGGGAGGGGGCTCCAGGCTGGGGCAGGGAGTTGGGGTGGGGGAGGCAGGAAGGCACTGGCTGGGGGTGCAGGCTTTGTGGTGGGGCTAGGGATGCGGGGTTTGGGGTGCAGGGGGGCTCCAGGCTCGGGGGTGGGGACAAGGGATTCAGAGTGCAGGAGGGGGCTGCGCTCTGGGTTGGGGGTGTGGGCTTTGGGGTGAGGCCAGGGATGAGGGGTTTTGGGTGTAGGAGGGGGCTCCAGGTTTGGGGGGGCTCAGGGCTGGTGCAGGGGGTTGGAGCTCGGGGTTACCTCAGGCAGCTCCCAGTCAGTGGTGCAACGGTGCTAAGGCAGGCTCCCTGCCTGTCCTGGCTCCACACTATACTCCAGAAGCATCCAGCAGGTCCAGCTGCTAGGCAGTGGGGGGAAGGGGCAGGAGGTTCTACGTGCTGCTCTCACCTGCAGGCACCACCACCCAGCTCCCATTGGCTGTGGTTTCTGGCCAATGGGAGTGCTCAGGGTAGGGACAGCATGCAGAGCCCCAGGGGCCCCTCACCTACGAGCCGGACCTGCTGTCCGCTTCTGGGATGCAGCACGGAAGCAGGACAGGTAGGGACTAACCTGCCTTAGCCCCGCAGAACTGCTAACCGGACTTTTAGCGGCCCAGTCAGCAGTGCTGACTGGAGCCATCAGGGTCCCTTTTCGACCGGGCATTCCAGTCGAAAACCGGATGCCTGGCAACCCTATCTATGGCTCAAATCCTCAAAGGTCTTTAAGTGCTTAAACCCCAGTGCGAGTTAGGTGCTTAAGTACCTTTGAGGATCCAGGCCTGTAAATCTAATTTCTGTAAATATATTGTGTTTGTTTAGACTGTTCATAGGCACGAAAATCCACAAAGGATAGGGTGAACGAAACAGGGTTTATTTCAAAGGCTTTCAAATACATACGGTGCTCTCAGTAGTACAGCTCAGTACACACATACTCAGAATTGTCTTAGGGACAATTCCTATGCCCATCTTAAAGAGATTGTGCAGCAGTTATTTAACTGTACATGAATATAATACATCACCTCCATCACCAAAAAAAGTCTGGAGATGCCATTACTAATATTCCTGCTTAATAACAGCATTAGGATGTGTCACAGTCCTTCCACTCTTTGGATTGAAATCTTCTCCCATACCTGGAGTGAGTGTTGCTTCTTGTATTGTAGGCACAACCATAGTGTCATCTGGTGATTGTGCTTGTGTCAGTTGTAATTGTTTTGTCTCTTCTCTCTGACTGGTTGTCAGTTCTAAGGGCTTGTTTCTATTACATTTAGTAAAAAGAACAGGAGTACTTGTGGAACCTTAGAGACTAACAAATTGATTTGAGCATAAGCTTTCATGGGCTAAAACCCACTTCCCTGGATGCATGCAGTGGAAAATACAGTAGGAAGATTTTATATACACAGAGAACATGAAACAATGGGTGTTGCCATACACATTATAACGAGAGTGATCAGGTAAGGTGAGCTATTACCAGCAGGAGAGAAAAAAAACTTTTTGTAGTGATAATCAAGATGGGCCATTTCCGGCAGTTGACAAGAACATGTGAGGAACAGTAGGGGGACAAAATAAATATGGGGAAATAGTTTTACTTTGTGAAATGACACATCCACTCCCAGTCTTTATTCAAGCCTAATTTAATGGTGTCCAGTTTGAAAATTAATTCCAATTCAGCAGTCTCTCGTTGGAGTCTGTTTTTGAAGTTTTTTTGTTGAAGAATTGCCACTTTTAGGTCTGTAATCAAGTGACCAGAGAGTTTGAAGTGTTCTCCGACTGGTTTTTGAATGTTATAATTCTTGACGTCTGATTTGTGTCTATTTATTCTTTTACGTAGAGACTGTCTGATATGGCCAATGTACATGGCAGAGGGACATTGCTGGCACATGATGGCATAGATTACATTGGTAGATGTGCAGGTGAACGAGCCTCTGATAGTGTGGCTGATGTGATTAGGCCCTATGATGGTGTCCCCTGAATAGATATACAGTTAGTGTTCTCTTTACTTGCTATTGCAGCATCACAGGTCATGTTCTTTGACATGGCTACAAAACTTGTAGGTGGGGGAGAAACAACAGCTGGGATATATCTCCACTTTAGTAAGGCTTTTGATACTGTCTCACATGATTTTAACATACTGTTCATTAACATCTATCCGGTGGAAGCCTCTGATTCCATAGCTGTGCTTCAGTAGTTTAGTCAGCTGAATTAAGGGTCTTGACTGTCTTCAAATGCCTTGTATGTATCTGCTTGGCTATTTTCCAGACTTTTCAGCTGGACCATTGAACTGTGGGTAATATGGACTACTAGACATCTGTGTAAAACCCCAGTATTTTGCAAATCTGTGAAATTCCTGTTTGTATTGTGATTCATTATCTGAAATGAGCTCATCATGAATATCAAATCTAGCAAGTTATTGCTTTGGTGGGATTCACTACAGTGCTGGCCAGCATGTTTCGTAATTGACTTACCTTGAAAAAATGACCATAATAACCAGCTATCAGCAGCTGGAGGTTTCCTTTGTGTTCAAATACATCAGCTGCCAAGCTCTGTTAGATGTGTTACAAAATGTCATGGCGTCCTTACAGTTTTGTCTGTGGTACTTTGCACATGTTGAACAATCACTGACCACTTCCTTTATTTGTGCATTCATGTTGGTCCAATAAACTGTGTCTCTTGCCCATCTTTTGCATAGTACCATACCAAGGTGTCCTTCATGAATCTTTTTCAGTATCTCCAGACACCGTTTCTTTGTAATTATTTTTTTCTCCCCTTTCAGAACTAGTTTATTCTCCATTGAAAACTCTCTTTTGGAATGAAAAAAAGTCTGGGAACTTGTAGTTTTTGTGCAGCCCATCCTGATCTTATTGCGTCTTTTAAAGGATTCATCACATCACCACTCTTTGTTTCTCTCATTTTTACATATAGCTTATTTGTAGACACTGGTAAGTGCTGTATATCATGTTCACCTGTTCCTCCAAGTCTAACTCCTCTTTTGCATCTTGTGCTTACAAGATTGCAGGAGAGAAGATATGCTACAGGAATTTCTCCTCGCAGCTTGTATTTCATTTTCAAATCACACCTTTGCAGCTTTAAGGTCATGCACTGAAATCAGAACCTAGAGGTTTGTCTATAATGTTTTCTAGGAATTTGTGATTGGTTCTGACTTTTACTGCGCAGCCATAGGTACTGATTAAATATCTGCCATCCCGCGACAATGGCAAATAATTCTTTTTCTATTCGAGCATAATTATGGTGCATTGGAAGCAACTGATGTGTATGTCACTGGAGATCCTTCCTGTAACAATGCTGCTCCAATTGCTTCTTGTGAAGCAGCTGCTTGCAGTGTTATTTCCTTGTTTTCAATGTAGTATTTTTCTTTTGTTTTGATGCTGATGTCATCCTTCATGTTTTGGAAGGTCTTGTCCAGATTGCTATCCTGGTCCCTCCCTTCTCCCAGTTCTCATAGACATGCTCTCATTTCTGCTAATCTCTTAGGTAGATCACTATCCCTAATATTATTTCCAGTTCCCCTTGGGAGATTGGTGCTTTTAATGTTTTAGCATTTTCACTTTATCTGGATCAGGTCTGAGGCCTCCTTTTTCTAAGATATGACCGAAGAAACTCACTTGCTCTACACTGATTTGCATTTTCCTGTGATTCATTTTTATGTTGCACTTTCTGTATCTTGTGAGTAGTGCTATTATGTTTTTGTCATGCTCCTCTTTGGTGCTGCTATGTACAAGAATGTCATCGCGAATGACTTAGACTCCTTTCAATCCTTGTAGTATTTCTTGTACCTTTTTGTGGAATATCTCTTATGCAGATGTCCTTTGGGACATTCTTCTGAAGCACCATTTTGCAATCAGAGTGTTGAAAGTCATTAACTTGCTCCTCTCTTTGTCCAGTCTGATCAGCCAATATCCAGACTGATCGTCTAGTACATTGAATACACTTGCATCAGATAGTGATGTCATCTAGGATGGGTTGATTATAGTGTTACTCATTATTGCTTTGTTTAGGTCTTGAGGGTCTTGCATATCCGGATTGCACCAGTGTTTTTCTCTTCTACTACGACCATGAAGTTAATCCTTTCTGATGGTGCCTCTGCCTTTGCAATTATACCCAATTGTTCCATCCTACAGTTCCTTCTCCATCTTGCGTTTTATTACTAATGTCACAGTGCTTTTGGCATTGCATTTGTAGACAGCTTGATTTTGTAATATCCTTGTAGACATCCCATGCCTTCAAACACGTGCAGACATTTTTTCTTAATTTCCTTTTCTGTGCGAGATCCTTTTATGGATTCCACTGCCCTTTGGATTTTTATCAAGTTTAATGATTTTAAAACCATCAGTCCTAATACTGCTTTTGCTGGCATATTTAATACATAGAAATCTAGATTTTAACATTTTCTCTTGTACGTGCATTTAACATTGCATGTCCCCTCTATGAGGAGTATTGAATCTCCATATCTTTCCAGTTTCACTGATACAGATGATGTTAGTGTTATGGTGTAGGCTGGATATTTCCTGCATTCTGTCTCAGGGATGCAGTTTACTTGTGCCCCAGTATCAATTTTGAATTTCATGGACTGATTAAGATATTTAAATACACTTTATCACTATCCTTTTCCCTATTCTGTATTATAACCTAAAAGAATGCTGTGTCTTTTGTCCTTTTCCAGTTGCATGTACTGTAAGCCCTGTATTTTTCTGTGCTTGCATGGCACACTTGGTTTGCTTTGTAGCACTTCATGCATATCTTCCAAGTGCTGGTCATTCCGCTTGCTTTGCATGATGCAATTCACATCCACATCTGTAGCAAAACTCGTTGTGTCTGTGTCTTTGTTACATGCTATTTTTTTCAATGCTGCATAAGGCTGGTGCCCTGCTGTTGCACCCTTATTTTTTTGCTGTGTGCATGTCTGACTGCTGGTTGTACCTCTCTGCACATTGTGACAGAAGTCAGGAAGTACACTCATTTGTTCTTTTAATGCCTGTAGTGTTCAGGCTATTCTAATGGTTTTTGCAAATGTTAAAGTGTCCTCTATTAGTAATTTTTTTGGTATTTCTTTTGCGTTTGATCCCATTAAGATCCTATCCTTCAGCATATTAGCACTATCTGTGAAAGCACAATCTTCTGTTATCAACTATAGCTGGGTTAAGCACTTATAAATTTGTTCAGCAGGTCTCTGATTTCTCTTGTAGAAAATTTCCCTTTGTATGAAAAGCAATAGGTCTCATCGAGGAGAAATCCAGACAGGCTGTATGAGCTGTCTGCTTCAGAGAGCTTTCTATTAGAGCAGAGGTTTTCAAACTGTAGGGCACGCCCCCTTAGGGGGGGCATGAAGGGACGTTTAGGGGGGCGAGCAGTGATGCCAGGCAGCTCATGCCAACCCTTTGTGGCATGACCCAGGCTAAACCTCACAGGGGGCTGGGAGGGGGTACCAACTCCACCCCCGACTCTCCTCACCAAGCCATCCAGCCTGTGGGTCAGTGTCAACATCTGCTGCACTGTCTCCAGCACTGGCTCTTCCCCTGAGACTGTCATACCTGCCTTCCCTACCCTGGAAACCCAAGTGGGGAGGGGCAGAAGGGCAGGTATTGTTCCTGGCAGTGCAGCCTGGCGGCAAGGTACAAGCAGCCCCCAGCTGAGGAAGCCTTGGCCATGCCATTGGTAAGTATCTGTGTATTTGAAACTTACAGGTATAGATAATGTAATTAAAGTTGTGTTAAGGTCTCTGTTAGGTTTATGAGTAGGCTATCAAGCATACTTTTGCATATGTCTGTTTTTGTCTGGGTTGGGGAAGGGGGTGGAAACAAAAATCGCAAGCTCAGCTCAAAAAGTTTGCAAACTGCTGCATTAGAGACTCATGCTCTGCCGCTATACCTGCCTTGTGCCTAATATATGTTAGAAAGTTAGCAGCTTTCTGGGCTGTAGACCACTTGACTGCCTCAGATCCTTTGAAAATCAGCTCCAGTAACTCCTCAGTCTAGTCCAGTTCTCTGCACTCCTTCCAGTTTCAAAGTCCATAGGCAGCACATTTTTTTTATTATTCTGTACGAATGCCATAGTTAACTTGTTTTTGATTCTGACACCATATATTATCTTCATTTAGATTGCACACAGAAATGAGATCCACACAGGATAGGGTACACTAACCAGGTTTTATTTACAAGGCTTTCAGATACACAATCTCATCTCAGCAGCACAGCAAAAGCACATGAACATTCAGAGAAAGCCAGTCTCAGAATCACTTCCTGTGCATAAATATAATACCAAGCCTACTTGATTGCCTCTTAGAATAAGATTGAATTTAGAATTTTAATCAATTGCCAAGGTCACAGACAGTCCACAGAACTTTCTACTTTGTAGTCGCTCCATCTTATCTGATTTATGTAAGATGCACATTTCAGTAAAATGTCCTTTATTGTGCCATTGTTTGTAATTCTCCTTTTTAAAGGGAATTTTGGAAAGACAGCCACAAAACTGAAATCACTTCATCTAAAAAAAAATTTCTTTTTGTAATATTACTTCAGGTTTTTTCCATGTGTTAATTTGAGCACTTTCCCTTAACATCAGTACAGTTTACTACATTGACATTATGACTCTGGAGTGTCACTTGTTTGTATATCAGATAAGGAATTTACACCTTTAATAACTGTTTCAATTCTTGAAACATCTGTAACTCAATATTTTAAACAGAAAATAAATTGACTATTATTAGCAGGCCGCCTTTAATCAGGAATTATTCGCTTTCTCATTTATTTGATTTTTAATAATGTAATCACTTAGACCACAAAAACTTGCTTATAAAGAATAATTCACAGTAATATTCCAAATCCTTATCCTAGTGAAGTCACTGGCCAAATTCCCATTGACTTCAGTGGGATCAAGAATAGGCCTGTTCTGCAGTCTCATACTTATCAGTTGGTTCTCTTGGGGTTTTGCATTCTCCAAAACAATACTAGTGACCTTCTGACTATAAATTACACTGACTGAAACATAATTAAGATCAAGCAACATATTAAATTCTGCTCACTTACTTTGTGTATTTTCTTTCTTTTTAATATTCTGTCCTGGCAAGGAATTAGACATTAATTAGTGGGAAATTTAATTTTTCTTCAATTTTTCATTATTTATATTTTGACTGATTTTTAAAATTGACACATAAAAGGGAAAAAAACAGTAACTACATGGTAACTACATTGAAAGCAATGATAATTCATAGTAACATGGTGAGATGAATTCTTGATAATGCATTTACTAACCTGTGTCAGCACTGTACCCAGGACTGGCTCTAGGTACCAGCAAAGCAAGCATGTGCTTGGGACAGCACAATTCCAGGGGCAGCATTCCTTTTTTCTTTTTCTTTTTTCTTGGGCAGTTGCTCTCTCGGAGCTTGGGGCAGAAAATTTTTTGCTTGGGGCGACAAAAAACCTAGAGCCGACCCTGACTGTACCTATTTTATTTCCACTGAGATCTCCAAGGTTATTTTCTTAAATAAAAGCTTTCTGACTGTAAAGAAGACCCCAAACTGCAGACTATCCTCTTTTTTCCATTCTGGCTCTGATTCCATACTAATTACGCATTTGCACAACATTTCATGTGATGTGCCTTGCTATTTCGTTTGTTCCCCTGTAGGATGGCCCACAGTGTAATGTGCAGCCAGTCACTACTAATCATAAGATGTGGAAAGGTTTTTCCTATGAATTTTTCTAGCTTCTCTTAACTTTCCTCTAAACCTTTTTGCCCAGTTTTAAGTGCTTTTGTTTTCCAGTGTTTTGTTGTTTTTGTTATCTGCTGCAAAATGGCCATGTCAATATCTCTGTTTTTATTGTAGTTTCCTTATGAAGAACTTCACCCAATACTATTTTACATTTCATATCTATATTTATAAGGAGATTAGTGCCTTTGTGATTAATTTGTTTTTTACCTGAGGGACAATGGGATGCATTTTATGGATATACTCTTGCAGGCTTTAAGTTGTAGCTAACATTCTTTGCATTAGGCTTTTATTGGCACAAAGGGTCAACACTGAATTTTATGATGATGTAAAGTATCTCCTTGCACCTACATTAGATGTGTAAAGTTTTTCTTGCAATTTGATTAGCAGCTCCTCTACATCCTATTTAAAATGCATTTTGAAATACATTCATATGCAAAATGTCATCTCCTTTGTGTCTCCTTGAAAGTTTTTCCTCAGCATATTTTAGAAACTAAAGCTCGTGCTGAAGATCCAGTCACACATACTCATTTGACAACCAGAGACAATTCATACATTTGCTACAGGTTTCATAGAGAAGAAGAAAACAATTTGCTAAAGATGCTAAAATTATTCTAAGCATATAGTAAATTTAATTAATTACATCATTAAACCGTCAGCTGCACAATATTATGGATGTGGAGGGAGGGAGGAAACAAAGTTTACAACCTGATTTCTTTCAGAACCTAACATTCAGAAATGAAGGCGGAAATAAAATAAGAAAAAGGAACAAAATGTAGGTCAGTAGCAAAACATATATATATACACACACACACACATGTTTTGTAAAATAGCCAATAAAAACACATTTTGTGCTTGTACACCTTGGTATGTGCAATCATTTTTACATACATTTATTGCATACATATTGAATGCAAATAAGTGACAAATGGGTTTGTGTGTGTAAGTTCCATAATTTTTGTTCGTTAGTGGTACTGTGCAAAAAATGAGTACACGTAATTTGCATGCACAACAATGTACACCAAAAATAACTGGGAAGGACTGATGCCATTTGCAAAATGTGGTCCAAATGAAATCAGATACTTCTGCTTGCCCCTGACATGCATGCTTACAAACTTCAGTGCGTGCATGTAAACCCTGATTTGCTTGTGAATATGTAAATATGTGCAGGCAAAACTGTGCACATGCATTGGAAAGTGTATGTGTAAACAAAACAGGACACACCTTAGTGCTTGCATTTGAAAATGCCCTAAACTATTCTAACGGTGGTTTTGAAAGAATGTAATGAAAAGCACAGTGCTAGAGGGCTAGAATGTGTCCTTAGCAAGTCATTTACTTGCATGAGCAGGCCCCATGTGATTGATTAACTGCTCACAATCTAGCTCTAAAAGTTCAAAAATTCTTCAACCAGAATTCAGTTTAGGCTCCTTTTAAAGGGAATTATTTTGTGACATTTTTGTCTATTACAGATACATGTTCTTGGAAAACCTTAGCTTTTATAACACTGAATGCTATAAAACCCGAAGAAAGACAATAGATTAAAAATAGTATCAGGCATTGGGTAAGAAATAAGAAATACACTGGAAAGTACTGTGAAGGACTATAATCTTATTGGGTAACTAGCGTGTGGGAGCTGTTTCATTACTTTACAGTGTCCATGAAATAGAGCGCTCTTCTGAGTTGAGCTCCAGAGAGAGCTCTGTTTGTACAGTCTAATAAGTCTATACCGCATGTCGGGTCAAGTGTACTTACCACATCTGAGCATGACTCTGCATATTTTGTGCCCTTGTCCTTGAAATCCTTACCAGTGTGAAAAACACATCCAATCAATTTTATCAATCCCTTTTATGTTTTAGAAAGTTTTTACTAGGTTATCTTAAGTTCTTCTCTCTTCCCATTGAAAGTAAGTGCAACGCCTTAATTTTCTTCTCATAACTTAGATCGTGGTCAAACAATTCTTATTCTAATGGATAAAAAGTAATAGTACTTTTAAACACTAGCCAGTTCACTGCAGCATACTTAAGGCCAATTAGTATCACAGAATAGCTGGGAACAGAACTCAGAAGGACCTTCTGGCTCCCAGCCTTGTGCTTTATCAATTAGACTATATGCTTTTAGCAGCCAGTTGCACAGAAATGTTATTTTTATATCTATTTGTGCCCATTTTGGGGGCATTTCATATTAAAACCAAATTTTGTTGTTTTTCCACTTTTTTGTGTGATCTTTTTATTTTCCAACATATTTTCTTTTTATCTTAGAGAACATATATTTAAATTTAGTGTTCAACATAGGTTTATTTAGAATATCTCACCAGCCTGTGAATGAATTAAATTTTAATGCTCTTCTTTCAGAAAACTACACTAGAAGGAGCCAATGAGCACTGAGAGATCCTTGTTAGCCTCCCAAGAAATGGAGGGTATTGTACTGTTAAGTATGTGAGCATAATCTTTATAAAAAATTATGAACAGTTGCACAAAACCTTCATTATTAAACATATTGTGCCAGAGTAATCCCTTAAATAACTCTACTGAAATCAATTAAATGACTCTAGGGATGCATCGGATCCATTTTGTATGCTTTAGGTTGTTTCCCATTTAGTTAAAAGATAACCTTTATTGTAATTTGACTGAATTTCATTGAACATCTAGGACTAAATTATGCTGAGGCATAAACAGCTGTGGCAGGAGGTAAGGGGTGCATGGTGACAAGAACCCTCCCTTGCTGTCTCTTTGACCCTCAGCACATTGGATTAGCCTATGTGAACTCTTTGCTCTACTTGGCTGGGATTTTCAAAAGAGCCTAAGGAAGCTAGTGTGGAGGAAAAATCCAGTAGGCCTAAACTTCCCACGTAGGCCTAAAGCTTTGGTCAAGCTAACTGTGTGTGTAAAAGCATAAGAAAAGGCTGAGGAAAATTCCATTGTGGGGCAGTTGCAACAGCACAGCTTAAGAAA
This sequence comes from Natator depressus, assembly GCF_965152275.1. Taxonomy (NCBI): domain Eukaryota; kingdom Metazoa; phylum Chordata; order Testudines; family Cheloniidae; genus Natator; species Natator depressus. The sequence continues at coordinate 296,431,863 of NC_134234.1, forward strand.
TAAAAAGAAAAAAGAAAAGGAGTACTTGTGGCACCTTAGAGACTAACCAGTTTATTTGAGCATGAGCTTTCGTGAGCTACAGCTCACTTCATCGGATACATAGCATATCGTGGAAACTGCAGAAGACATTATATACACACAGAGACCATGAAACAAAACTTCCTCCCACCCCACTGTCCTGCTGCTAACAGCTTATCTAAAGTGATCATCAAGTGATCATCAAGGAAGGCCAGGTAGGGTGAGAAAACCTGGATTAGTGCTGGAAATTACCCACCTTGATTATCATGCGCATTATAAAGAGAGGTTTCAAAGAGGGATGGGCTATTACCAGCAGGAGAGTGAGTTTGTATGTGTGTCTGTGTCTGTGTGTGTGTGTGGGGGGGGAAGAGTGAGAAAACCTTGATTTGTGCTGGAAATGGCCTTCCTTGATGATCACTTGATGATCACTTTAGATAAGCTGTTAGCAGCAGGACAGTGGGGTGGGAGGAAGTTTTGTTTCATGGTCTCTGTGTGTATATAATGTCTTCTGCAGTTTCCACGATATGCTATGCATCCGATGAAGTGAGCTGTAGCTCACGAAAGCTCATGCTCAAATAAACTGGTTAGTCTCTAAGGTGCCACAAGTACTCCTTTTCTTTTTTCTTTTTACGAATACAGACTAACACGGCTGTTACTCTGAAGCTTAAGAAATGTAACCCTAACAGCTAGAAATTAGGAAAGACCCGTTAACCACCAAGAACAACCTGTCAATAACAGGAAAAGCTTGTTTTGCTATATCCCAAATAAGAAAAGCTACTGTTAAAAGCTTGCACTATATGCCAAATAAGGGAAAATGCTGTTAAAGGATGTGTGCTTAACAAATTGTGGTTTTTAGCTATATAAACTCCTGTATTTTCTGCTTACACCGAGCAGCTATGGCTGACTCGCCCTGTATATGTATCCCTGAATAAAACCTCAGACGATTCTGATTTCAAACACAACACGTGGTTAATTTTCCACCACACTAGGTACCCAGTACCTATTGAGAGTCAATGGGAATTGGGCACTTAACTCCCTCAGGCTCCTTTAAAGTCCCAGAATAGTGCCACTTGCATTGCTAACCCTTCCTAAATTGGGAGATGAGAATGTAGATGGCAGACACTCTACATGAAAGTAGATGGTGGAGATAACCTACATTTTATATTTAATTAATTGAAATCAGAAACAATTATATGATTGTCTATAGTAGTGTGCATTTTATATCAAGTCTTTATATGTTAGGGGTCAATTGCAAGCTGCAACAGAGTAGTGACAAGGAGCTATGCTATCCCTTCACTCCAGGAGGCCCTGTGCCTGCCTGAGGCAAAATGGCTCTTAGGGAAGAGTAGCAGTCTGCACTGACCCTACCATGGGTTGCAATAGAGCTTCTACTGTGCACTTGCTGATTTGGTTTAAAATGTGCAGTACCACAGAACACTCTACAAGGTTATGGGATTTCATTTAATTGAAAACAAAGTAATGACATACTATACTTAATGAGGCAAGCCCCCTGCTGGGGTAAACTGAAGAAGACTCACTGAAGTCACCAGAGCTCCAGAGTTTACATCAGCAGAGATTTTTTTCCCATTGCTTTTATTTTATGGAAGAGCAACTCCAACAACTGAAATTGCTGGTGGAGGATTATCCCTGCTTTCTTCCAGTCCATCATGTGCTCTATTTTCCAATCATGCAGTTATCTACAGGTCCTAAATATGGGAAGCTGAACAACACATTTGCTTTACAGGTCGACACTGTGAATTAACTAGGAGGAGCTCAGGGTTCAAATTCTCTTACCTACATTGGTGCAACTCCAATGACTCATGGATGCCCACTACATCAATGTAATTTGAGAATATGTCCCCAGTTCTATAATGTAAGCAATAAGCTTAGTAAGTTAGTTGTACAAGATTTCTTATTTTTGATCTGAAAGTATTTTAATGCAATAATGACCTTGGCATAGGACATTAATTTCCTGAGGATTAATGGGCTCCTGCTGAATCATTGGATTTCCCAAGATGTTACTAATTAGCCAGGAAATGCTTTTAGCTCATAGCTGGTATAGGTTTTATAAACCATTTTTAATGCAAAGAAAGTAAATATTCTACATTTATCCTATGGTCCAGGGACCTCTTATTGCCAACTGGCAGATGGCACAGGGATTGCACAGGGTTTTACAGAGTTTCCATGGATCAGATATATGCATAATAATTCATTATAGCATGGCATGTAAGGTCTTTACCAAGAGCCAGTACTGCACTGGTCATCATAACAATTGTGATATGTATGTACAGATAATATTTATGGAGTTATATATTTATACTGGAAATTATGTTCTTAAGGTCTTGGAGTTAAGGCATGTCACCAGGAGGTGACATGCCTCAGACATGTTCCCTTCAGACAGAGGATAACAGATACTTATCTCCCTGTCTGGTCATATCTGTATTGTCTGCCTCACAATGGAAACCCATTTGCATAGTGAGGCAGGGGACAGTCCACAGGTTGCAAAATCTACAAGACAGAAAATCTACAGGAAGAAACAAAACATCAGGAGGTGTATCCTGGTGAGACTTTTGTGTAGCTTGGGAGGCAAAGGAACACACTGGATCCTTTACCTAGGAGACAAGCTGGTAGCCTGTCTGTCTCATGAATGACGAATCACAGCCAAGCCTGCTTGTAAAATGCTGCAAGGATTTTGGGTGAGCATTATTCTACAAGAATGAGAGCATCTAGTTAATTAAGTCTAGGTTCTAGAATGGGTTATGATTTTATTTTATATGTTTCCAATACATTAACTTGCTATTACTTGAATGTTTGTTAAATAAACTTATATATGATTTTACTATGAACATATCTAAGTACTGTGTGTTAAGCAGAGCAGTGATTTGAGGTGGAACTAGTTTGGTGGGCTGTACTGGTTCTTTGGACGCAGTAAATCTCTGAATACTTTAAGTGTCCAGTGGATCAGGAGCTGGACACTCAGGGAGTTCCTTGGAGGGCTCAAGGGTTGGATTGTGCCTATCGTAAACCTGTAGAGAGCCAGCGGGGCCTGCTCAGGCCTATAGGGGAGTGCTTGTATTGCCTGTGGCTGGTGGAGTCAGGGGGATGGTTTCTGGTAGGCACAAACAAGGCTTCCTCACGCTAAGGGCAGGTCATAGCAAGGTGCCTCACAACCCTGGGTACTTAACCCCAGAACTTGACATTACTGCAGTCAGCGATTTTGTTTGTCCAGCCACTGCTAGCTGAAAACCAAATACCACATAGCTAGCAATATTCTTAGGGCTCTGAGAGGCATGGCCAAACAGCTGCATGATTTCAGTTTTGCTAATCAGAATGGGAGGATGGGACAGAGAGTTAACATATCATGAGAATGGGAGGAATGTTTGGACAGCCGACCTTGGTTTTAATAGCCCTGACATATAAGTTTTATTCTCGTTATGACTAGAAATACCAGACATGTTTTGATAATGAGTAATTTGCTGAAATTAGGAGAATTGGTGACCTATTAGGGGTTACTATGGTGACCCTCAAGGAGTCCCTATGAGTTATGTGCTTGGTTTAAGTTAGCTATAAAAGATTAAGCAAAAGAATACACTTTGGAGCAGTCCAAGGAAGCTTTTCTTCAGGCAAGGAGCTGACACCTGAACTCCCCAGTAGCTGAGTGGAAGGAGGGCCCCCAGAAGCCTGGCTGTCGATTACTCAAAACCATCTCAGATTTTCGGTAACTAAAAATGTTTGGGGTATTCTGAACTTACTGCTACAGCATATGTGTGTGTATGTGCTTGAGACCTAATAAAAGAGTACTTTTAGGTAAAAGCACTCTTGTTTGTATCATTTATCCGACAGAGGAGCTGTGTCCCCATTGATTTATTCCTGACACTACCTGGAGATAAACAATTAAGTTATCACTTCTTTAGGATCTGAAAACCCTTGTTTACAGGTACCCTCCAGAAGTGTCACATCTCCTCACTAAGATGTAGTTTCATCTGCTTTGGGCAAGATGAGATTGAACAGCAGTAGAACAGCATAATGCTTTGCTGGTGAAATGAAGACATTTTTAGCAACATGAAAAGGCCATTTGGCTGACATAGATTCATAGAGTCCAAGGCCAGAAGGGACCATTGTGATCATGCAGTCTGACCTCCCGTATAACACAGGCCACAGGACTTCCCTGAATTAATTCCTGAATTCATACCCTTTGTATTTATTTATTACTGAGTCTGAATCCTACTTTCCTGTACATTTATCATATTTTTACTGAACGCACTGAGAGCCAAGCACACATCTCAACAGAGAATTTGGCCTTAGTTCAGTATCTCTTTCAAGAACTAATTCTGCTTGAGTTCTCTATTTATTCCTAGCTTTCTGATTTTTTCATTAGGCCCGTTTCTGAACACCTTGCCAGAAGGAACAAGAATCTCTGTTTTCATCTATCCCTTTCTTCATCTGAAAATGTCTACAGTGAACCATGACTTAAGTGACCACTAAAAGGACTGTCAAAAATCAATTGCTTAGAATGGAAGGCTACGTTTATGGTTGAAGCCCTGACTCAAGAGATCTGAATTTATTTCCTAACTCTGGTACACGTTCTCAGTGTGAAGTTGGGAAAGTCACTTAATGTCTCTGTGCCTCAGTCTCCCCACTATAGAAAGGATATAGGAAGTGTTATTATCTCCTTCCTTTTGTCTGTCTTGACTATAAAGCTCTTCATGATTGTGACTCTTTATATGTACAGTGCCTAACACAATGAGGCCCCAACTCTGTTGGAGTCTATAGATTCCAGTGCAATATATATAGTGATTAATTAACAGAAGTGGGTTTTGTTTAAAGGGGGATCTGAGTTGTATTATTCTGGGCTACTTTGTGGCAGTAACATCAAACAGGAGTGTGGTCTCATGTGCAGGCTTCACTGTACTTCAGTCTCTCCTCTTTTCCCATCAGAACTCCTTTAACCTTTCCTAATCACTGAGTCATAAAATCATCTTTGTTCTCTACTTCAGAAAATACCCCAGAGACAGATTACAGTGACTGGGTCACCTCTTTGTTTGGTATCTCATCCTTCTGCTGGTTGGCTGTTGCCTTTTTTGTTTAAATACACATAGCAGTATTTATTTCTTTTTGTGGTACAGCCACCAATTTAAACAGTTATTCAAGACTGTTACTGAACCTCCAATCCAGGGTTCCTTCCTTCCCCCAAATACTCAACCTACCTCTGAGTTTGGTCTAGATGGTTGTTGGCCAGGAGGTTGCAGTGCTTTTATGTCATGTCCTAAAGTGCTGGTTGAGAATGCTGTTGGGAATGCTGACACTTCTGGCTATCTCATTACAAAGCTGGTCAACAGTAAGATGTTAGTCATGAAGACTCACACTGGGGCTTGCAATTTTGATAATAACAATCCAACTTGTCCGTAGCCACCTGTCAGGTAGGCAAAGTACCTAATTTATCCCCAGGGAATCTGTCAGGGTTCCTTCCCCACTCTGAACTCTGGGGTACAGATGCGGGGACCCGCATGAAAGAACCCCTAAGCTTATTCTTACCAGCTTAGGTTAAAACTTCCCCAAGGCACAGATTCCCTTCTTGCCTTGGGATCACTGCCACCACCAAGTGATTTAACAAACAATCAGGGAAAGGACCACTTGGAGTCTTATTCCCCCAAAATATTCCCCCAAGCCGATACATCCCCTTTCCTGGGGAGGCTTGAGAATAGTATCCTAACCAAGTGGTTACAAAATGATCAAAGACCCAAACCCCTGGGTCTTGGAACAATGGAAAAATCAGTCAGGTTCTTAAAAAGAAGGATTTTATTTAAAGAGAAAAAGGTAAAAGAATCACCTCTGTAAACTTAGGCTGGTAGTTAACCTTACAGAATATCAGAAAATTCAAAGAGCACAGAGGAACCCCCTCTAGCCTTAGTTTCAAAGTTACAACAAAATAGGGATAAACCTCCCTCTAGCAAAGGGAAAATTCACAAGTTGAGAAAACAAAGATAAACTAATATGCCTTGCCTGGCTGTTACTTACAATTCTGCAATAAGAGAGACTTGTTCAGAAAGATTTGGAGAACATGGATTGATGTCCGGTCCCTCTTAGTCCCAAGAATGAATGGCACAGAAAATTAAGGAAGCCAAAATAAAACCTTCCCCGCCCCCACACCAGATTTGAAAATATCTTTTGTCCCCATTGTTCCTTTGTCCCCATGGTTCCTGGTGCCTTGAGCTTCTCTAACCCTTTACAGGTAAGGAGGAATTTAGGCTACCCCTATGGTTATAACAGCATCATTAGTCCTTAGTTTCAGAGGTGCCTGACTTTTCAAGTGAGTTCAGCCCATAATTGTTTCTTACACTGACCTATGAGACAGATGTTTCATTAAATAGCAAGAGTTGTCGCTACAATAGCTTTTGAGGGACTAAATTAATTTTAATTTGGAAAAAGCTTTTTTAAACAGAAAGACTTAATTCTGCACTCTTATGCAAGTAAAACTCCCATTAGCATCAATAGGAAGGAGGACTGTAAGGTTTTTTTTTTCAAATGTTGTTTTTTACTAAAAAGCAAACCAACAACCAGTAAGCAATACCAGCAATCAGTAAGAAATCAGTGATGCATAAATCATTAAGAAAAACACTATGAACCCCCCCCCTTTTTTCACTAAGCCTTGTTTTGGGGGGAAATAAAACCAAAACAGCATTTAAGGACCTATATTAAATGAATATATATTTAAATACATGTTTTCAGCCATAACTAAACCTTTATATTTCACACATTGCTAATAATAATTTAAAATGTTGATTTAGAAATGTGTGTAACAATAATAGTGGGCTAAATACTCAGTCCTTGCTTAGGCTGCATTCACGTTGAAGTCAATGGGCACTCTGGTCCAACAACAACAACAATACAATAAATAAAATAATAATAATACATAGATTCATAGGCCAGAAGGGACCATTATGACCATCTAGTTTGACCTCTGGTATAACACAGGCCTGAGAAGTTCCCCAAAATAATTCTTCGATCATATCTTTACAAAAACAAACAATCTTGATTTAAAAATTGTCATTGATGGAGAATCTACCACTACATTGGGTAAATTCTTTCAATGGTTAATTACTCTCAACGTTAAAAATGTATGCATTTCCACTCTGAATTTGTCTAAGTTCAACTTCCAGCAATTGGATAATGTTATTCCTTTCTCTGCTAGATTGAAAAACCTGGTATTAAATATTTTTAGCTAAATAGATTGAACTCCTTGAAGCTATCTCTAGAAGGCATATTTTTTAATCCTTTAATCATTCTCTTAGCTCTTCTCTGAACCCCCTCCAATTTATCAACATCTTTCTTGAATTGTGGGCATGGTATTCCAACAGTGGTCACCCCAATACAGACGTAAAATAGCCTCTCTACTTCTGTTTGAGATTACCTTGTTTATGCATCCATGGATTTCATTAGTTGTTTTGGCCACTGTGTCACTCTGGGAGCTCATATTCAGCTGATTATCCTTCATGATCCCCAAATCTTTTTCAGAACTATTGCTTCCTAGGAGAGAGTCCCCCATCCTGTGAGTATGGCCTACATTCTTTGTTTCTAGATGTATACATTTACATTTAGCTGCATTAAAATGTATGTTATTTGCTTGTGCTCAGTTTTCCAAGTGATACAGATTGCTCTGAATTAGTGAATTGTGCTCTTCATCATTTACCACTCCTTCAATTTTTGGATCATCTGCAAATTGTATCAGTATTTTCCATTAACCCACGTTGATTTTCATTAATTACATTACCCTCCTTTAGTTCTTTATTAATCAAGTCCCATGTCAACTGCTCCATTATCTTGTCCAGGAGATGTCAGCCTGACAGGCCTAGAGTTACCCAGGTCATCTTTCTGGCTCAAAATTAGCTTTTTTCCAGTCTTCTGGAACTTTCCCAGTGCTCCAAGACTTATTGAAAATCAACATTTACTGTCCAGCAAGTTCCTCAGCCTGCTCCTTTAAAACTCTTGGATGCATGTTATCTGGACTTACTGAGTTAAAAATGTCTGACTTCAGTAGCTTCTGTTTAACACTCCCTTGAGATACTAGTGGAATGGAAAGAATGTTATCATCACCAAATGATGAGACTATGTCATCTGTATTTTCCACAAATACAGAACAGGAATATTTATTGAATACTTCTGCATTTTTGCAGTATTACTGATAATTTTACCCTTTCCATCGAGTAATGTACCAATACCATTTTCAGGATTCCTTTTGCTCCAAATATATTTTTAAAAAGGTCCTTCTTATTGTCCTTAACTGCTGACCATTGATTTTGTTCTTGCGTCTCTTGGTTTCGCTTATGAATTTTCTACAATTCTTAACTTCTGATTTATATTCATGGCTATCAATGTCCTGTTTCTTCCATTTGTTTCATATTTATTTATTTATTTATTTATTTTCAACAGCTACCTCTATAATGAATAGCATCTTACTGCACCAGGGGAAAAAAAATCACTTGGAGAAGTTATGAATCCCATGTTTCATTGGAAAACATGAAGCAATATTTTAAGTATCAAAGTCTGCCAATGAAATTACTTTAGCTGACTCTTCCACATGGGACAGTACATGTTCAATATATTATCTCTTAAGGAATGTCATCTTGGTACTGGATCTGTGATTCAAAGTAGTGCTGGTTTAAGATGAAAAACATATGGCAATAGGAAATGTAAAGGAAAGAGGCTAAAATTCATATTAAGATTTTTCCCAACTGTTGGCTTCCCAGTCGAATAACTACTATAATAAACAAGATTTTTCTGAAGCTTTATTTACTGTAGAACTGTTTCTGCTCATTGAGAAATATAACTTATATGCAGGACCGATACACATATATCCATCTTAGGTATGTAATGACTGATAGTTTTAAAACATGGTTTTGTTAACTTTTATCACCCCAAGAACCATTTTTCCCTGTACAATTTTCATGTAAAATGTTGTCCCTGGCTAAGACTCTCTTGAGTGAGTTTTTAGCTCAGAGCAAATGTTGACTGTCAAGTTATAACCCTTTAACTCTATAAAACACAGTTAATACTGGAAACACTACCAGACTTGTAATTTTAAATATATACTGTACCTACACATCTACTCTGTCCACAGTGCTGTATTCGGATATGCTGTTCTGTGTGCTGTTATCCTTATTTTAAATTCAATTTGCTATTTAGATGAAGAGAAAACACATTTTAGGAATGCATAATCATATCCATTTTTCCTTTTGATAAATAATTTATCTTATGTTGCACATATTCAAAGAATAGTAATCATTGCCTATCAGCATCTTGTCTGCTTTTGTGGCACCTACAGTTGGGAGACATGTTTCACTGCAGAAAATATTACAAGAATATTTATGATGTTTTGTACTGTCAGTGTCCTTGGTGAGCAAAGTTGTCTGAAAATTTCACATTCATAATGACTGCAGTATAAAAGAAGAGCCAATAAATCACTTTACATAAGCTAAATTACTTTTTTATTTGATTTACTGGTACTATACTTAATTACCTTAAGATCTTTTTTAATGACTTGTTTCCAAGAGTTCGCTGCCTCCATTTAATGGCCAATTGTGTGAAAGTGAGTGACTGACCTGGTAATAAAGAGTTCTGCTAGTAAAATTGCTGTGGCCCATATGTGCCCCTCCCAGACAGAAAGCCACGGAACGGGAAAATTTACCCAGAAATCTAAATGAATTTGATTGTCCCACAGATTTACTGGATAGTCTCTGCAAAGAGGATAGCCCAATGGACTGGCACAGTGGACAAAGTGTGCTCTCTCCATAACATGAACAGTATAGGACCAACATGTGTGAGAATATACATTGCATACACCTTGGAACTAAGCTCCAGTCGGGAGATCCCCTTCACCTTTGTTCTCATTCAAGGGCTGCCTCAAGCACTGTCAGAACAGCTGCTTAGTGGCCATGTTGCCTTTAGTTGCTTACAGTTTGTGGCTTCTCTGATGGGAGTCTCACAGCATAGAACATTCATTTCCCCTGTTATGTAGGTAGAAAGTCCATAATGTTGAAGATTGAGACATGATATGTCGAACAGCTGTTACCTGACTTTTCCTACTGCAACCAACACCCATTTCCTTGCTACTTCTCCTTTATCAAATGAGGCCAATGAACCACATGCTTTTTTTTAAAGGAGGAGCAAGTGAAGACTGCATAAAGAGAAGAATATTTTGTGTAGACTTTTGACCTTCAGCATAGACCATCTAGGGCATTTCTGTGATTTTGCTTCCCTCTACACAATGGAGGAAAGATGGGGGAGACTATGGACCTAGATGTTTTACTGTTTAACTCAGAACCAAAGAAAAACAAGTTTTATTTTAATAATACCATATTGTTTTCTATTAGAGATATTGACCTTGATCTTCTTCTCTGGCCAGGGGGCACTTGGGCATCTCAAGTATGGGGGGGGATATATGTACAAATGTAGATTCAAGCTACCTTTGTATTCTCCCCAACCTGGGCCCGTCCAATACCAGCTTATTTCCCAGTGTTTGCAAGTGCTGTAATGGCAAGCAGGGACTGATAGGCACAGGAACATCACAATCATTCACCTCTTTTCCTGGCTATGCCCATTGCACCACCAAGGGGGTATATGGCAAGGGAGCTGTTACATTGGGTCTCTAATGCCAAGGTTCCCCCTAAACGTGGCCAGCTCAGACAGCTTTAGGACAGCTGGTAGATTGATGCAAAGCTGTCCTAATGTGTGTGTGTGTGGGGGGGGAATCCTCTATATTTTTTGGTAGATAACCCCCCAAATTGAAACACAAGATTTCACTAAAACCCCACACTGCCCAGAAAAGGGTTAACCAGCTGTTGTGGGCTCAGTCAGCCCTGCCCCAACACACCTGGAAGAGGTGTCAGGCTTGGAGGGAAGGGATAAAGGTGAGAGCCCAGCTCAGTTGGGAGGTGGCTGGGAGAGAAGCCTGAGTGGGGACAGGCCCTGACTAAAGGCTCCTGCCTGGCTGTATCAGTTGTTCACTATTTCCTTACTCTTTGTCTTTATAAATGCACAATTCAGTGTATTGCTGTTTAAATTATAAAATATACAGGATTTGCAACATGGAGAAGTTAACTTTCTTGTGGGACCCTTGGCTGGTGCAACTGTCAAAGTCAATGGCGCTACATCCATTTACACTAGTTGAAGCCTCTGGTCCCTTAGCTTTCGAATATTTTTCCATTATGTTTTCTGGTATATAAACATTTTATTTTTCTACATAGAAAGGACACTATCATAAAAGGAAAACATTTTATGGTCAAATTCCTGCAATTTTTATCCTTCTATGGAAAATTAGAATATCCGTTTAAAATTTTTCAGTTGACAAAAATTTGGTTTTCTCACAGAAAGTTTTGAACAGATTCAAAACAAATATTTTTTTGAATAGACACTTCATTTGCAGTTATTAAATCAAGAAACTGCAACAAAATTTTAAGTTGAAACACAATGAAAGAAGAATATTTTGTTTTTTTGTTTCAAATTTTGTTTCAAATTTTCATTTTGACATTTCCCGCGCAAAAGTGTTGTTGTTGTTGTTTGGCATTAACACCTTCCTTTGAACTATAATAGTTTTTACATAACTGCATTTTTCACCAAGAAATCTTTCATACAAAAACATTTCAACAAGGTCTATTTAATTATTTGCTGATTCTCAAAGTGGAGGCCCAACTAATACGAATTATCTAATGCTTGTGTGACATTTTCCAACCCTCAGAAGATAATTGTTTCTGTACAAAGTAAATAAAACTGGAAGAGTTAACTTCTGCAATGTTGAGAGAATGTAATGTTATTAGCTGCTGGCAAGAAGATATTTTTAAGGAACATAAAATCAGTTATATGACTGACATTTTATAACAAAGCATTTATAAAATAAAATCAATGGAAGCAAAACTCAAAACAAGGCAAGCTATTATATTCTGGGCAAGCTGAGAAAATGTTAGTGCTTAACTAACAGACATACAGGTGAATAGCAAGATAAAGAACAAGCAAAAATTGGGGGAAAAGTACAATGGAATATATTTTAATAGGAAATAATTTTTATATTGTCATTTTTATCTTGCCATCCTCTTCATTCACAGTGGAACTGTTATCCCATAAGTCCCATAAGTCTCAAGTCTCCAGAAGCAGTACCCAGGAGAAAATGAGTGAAAGTATCTTTGGTTCAGTTATACCTGGAGAACTCTTGTGTCCTCCTCAGAGAAAATGCGGTAAGAGAACTACCCGGTAATTCAAATGCTTTGTTTCATAAGCTGTCTGCACTGTTGTTGTAGCTGTATTGGTCCCATGATATGAGCGAGACAAGGTAGGTGAGCTAATATATTTAACTGGGCCGACTTCTGTTCGTGAAAAGGACCAGCTTTTCAGCTTCACAGAGCTCTTTCTCAGACATGCAGAAAGAAAATAGAGTGTCCAAGCTAAATGCAAGGTGGGACAAATTGCATAAGAGGTTCAAACATGTTAAGAGACCACTTAAGATGAAGTGGGCAATTTAAAAAGAATAAGCTTCTATGCAGTCCTATAATATCTTTCTGGTATATTTACATTATTGCTCACCCTCAAACATTCCAAAATCCTGAGTTAGGTCCCCAAAATCGTGAGATTGGTTTAGAAATCATGAGATTCAGAAAAATTTGTGGTTTTTTTATTTCTAGTTTTGGGGCTTTTGGAACAACGTTTTGAAGATTTTCTCCACAACTGAGGGCTATCAACTTACTTAAAAAATGAAAGCTGAGACTCTTTTGTAATCACAGGGCTCCTGGACTTAAGACTTTAAGAAAACACCACATATCACAAGACTCGTGATAAAATTGGAAGAGTTGGCAGCACTGGATTATCAGTAATCACAGGGACAATGTCCACCATTTTCAGCCAGACGGCTTGGTCCTTCAAAGGCCTCCTCCAATGATTTCCTGCACACCTAGCCCAAAGGCCACTTATAATCCCGCTGTGGTTAGGGAAATACTGGAACTGCCTCCTCACCCCCCCCCCCCATGGAGGGGGACGGGTGAGGAGGTGGGGCTAATCAGTGTGACTAGTTTAACAGACCTGTGTAGCAGCCTCTCCAGGGATGGTAAAGCCTATGCATTCCCTCTGCTCACCAGACCTGGCTTTGTCCAGCTCCCCTGAAGTAGCAGTTTCACATCTCCCTTACACAGGTAGGTGGCTATATGACACAAATTGTCCCTCAGTAGGTCATTTCCCTAGCAGTATTCCAGTATGGTTCCATTTTGGCACAGCTCCACCTAATGTGAATAGCCTTGTTTCTCTTTATGTATCTCCCACATCTATCTTTAGCTCCCTTTTAAAAATAACAAAAATAAGATATATAATGAGGAGGAGAAAAAAGGAAAAAGAAAATGTCTTTATGCCAGGAGAATACTTTAAATCCTTGTGTAATATGTGGTGGAAGATATGGTAATCGGTCCTGGCTAACCCCTGCTTTATGTGCCAAGGCGAGGAGCCATACTTTGCACAGGGCAAGGGGAAAGGAATCCTTCATTCCCATTGTCTGCAGAGATACTCCATGTCTGGTACTTCACTCCTGAGGATGCAGTATCTGAGTCTGCTCTGCACTCCTCCTCCTTGTAGCAGTGGATCCACTAATCTAACCCCAGTTCTCCCTCGTTCCACGAAGCTGGTGTCACAGGGACACACATCTAGCTGCTACAGAGCTGTGCTCTGCTGTCTATAAAGGGTCCATAATCCCCATGTGGGCTTTCCAGGTTCTTTCCCTTGTGTATCAGAACTATACCTGTTCCACTGTACCTAGAGCCTCTGCAGCCATGGAAGAAGGGCACAATTTGCTGAGACTGGAGCACACAAAATGTCAGTACTCACTCCATTCTATCAACTTCATGAAAAAACTCGTACAGATACAGACAGACATCATCTTCCTTTCCAAATGCAAACAGATGGACATCGTACCAAAAGGACTGAAGGTAAAAAATCCATTACAATCTACATACCACAACAGACTATGCTGACAGCTTGTGCCACACACTCTCAAAGAAATTGCGGAACCACCTGATCAACATCCTCTACAGCAAACAGGGAAAGATTAAGAATGAGCTCTCAAAACTGGATACTCTCATAAAAAAACAATCTTCCACACAAATTTCCTCGTGGCTGGATTTTACAAAAACTAGACAAGCCATTTACAACACACACTTTGCTTCTCTACAAAAGAAAAAAGACACTAAACTATCTAAACTACTACATGCCACACGGGACCACAACAGTGGGTCCCTTAACCCACCCAGCAATATTGTTAATGTATCCAACTATACTCTTAGCCCAGCAGAAGAATCTGTCCTATCTCAGGGCCTCTCCTTCTGCTCCTCCACCCCCACGAACATGATACAGTTCTGTGGTGACCAAGAATCCTTTTTTCGACGTCTCCAACTCAAGGAATATTTCCAACACACCTCTGAACAACATACTTACCCACAGAGACCTTCCTATCAAGACTACAAAAAGAAGGATTCTGGGTGGACTCCTCCTGAAGGTTGAAACAACAGACTGGACTTCTACATAGAGTGCTTCCGCTGATGTGCATGGGCTGAAATTGTGGAAAAGCAGCATCACTTGCCCCATAACCTCAGCCGTGCAGAACACAATGCCATCCACAGCCTCAGAAACAACTCTGACATCATAATCAAAAAGGCTGACAAAGGAGGTGCTGTCATCATCATGAATAGGTCAGAATATGAACAAGAGGCTGCTAGTCAGTTCTCCAACACCACTTTCTACAAGCCATTACCCTCTGATCCCACTGAGGGTTACCAAAAGAAACTACAGCGTTTGCTCAAGAAACTCCCTGAAAAAGCACAAGAACAAATCCGCACAGACACACCCCTAGAACCCCGACCAAGGGTATTCTATCTGCTACCCAAGATCCATAAACCTGGAAATCCTGGATGCCCCGTCATCTCAGGCATTGGCACCCTGACAGCAGGATTGTCTGGTTATGTAGACTCCCTCCTCAGGCCCTACGCTACCAGCACTCCCAGCTATCTTCGAGACACCACTGACTTCCTGAGGAAACTACAATCCATCGGTGATCTTCCTGAAAACACCATCCTAGCCACTATGGATGTAGAAGCCCTCTACACCAACATTCCACACAAAGATGGACTACAAGCCGTCAGGAACAGTATCCCCGATAATGTCACGGCAAACCTGGTGGCTGAACTTTGTGACTTTGTCCTGACCCATAACTATTTCATGTTTGGGGACAATGTATACCCTCAAATCAGCGGCACTGCTATGGGTACCCGCATGGCCCCACAGTATGCCAACATTTTTATGGCTGACTTAGAACAACGCTTCCTCAGCTCTCGTCCCCTAATGCCCTTACTCTACTTGCGCTACATTGATGACATCTACCTCATCCGGACCCATGGAAAAGAAGCCCTTGAGGAATTCCACCATGATTTCAACAATTTCCATCCCACCATCAACCTCAGCCTGGACCAGTCCACACAAGAGATCCACTTCCTGGACACTACGGTGCTAATAAGCGATGGTCACATAAACACCACCCTATACCGGAAACCTACTGACCGCTATGCCTACCTACATGCCTCCAGCTTTTATCCAGACCACATCACATAATCCATTCTCTACAGCCAAGCTCTACGATACAACTGCATTTGCTCCAACCCCTCAGACAGAAACAAACACCTACAAGATCTCTATCAAGCATTCTTACAACTACAATACCCACCTGCTGAAGTGAAGAAACAGAAGGACAGAGCCAGAAGAGTACCCAGAAGTTACCTACTACAGGACAGGCCCAACAAAGAAAATAACAGAACGCCACTAGCCATCACCTTCAGCCCCCAACTAAAACCTCTCCAACGCATCATCAAGGATCTACAATCTATCCTGAAGGACGACCCATCACTCTCACAGATCTTGGGAGACAGGCCAGTCCTTGCTTATAGACAGACCCCCAACCTGAAGCAAATACTCACCAGCAGCCACACACCACACAACAGAACCACTAACCCAGGAACCTATCCTTGCAACAAAGCCACTTGCCAACTGTGTCCACATATCTATTCAGGGGAAACCATCATAGGGCCTAATCACATCAGCCATACTATCAGAGGTTCGTTCACCTGCACATCTAACAATGTGATATATGCCATCATGTGCCAGCAATGCCCCTCTGCCATGTACATTGGCCAGTCTCTACGTAAAAGAATAAATGGACACAAATCAGACGTCAAGAATTATAACATTCAAAAACCAGTTGTAGAACACTTCAATCTCTTTGGTCACTCGATTACAGACCTAAAATGGCAACTGTTCAATAAAAAATTTCAAAAACAGACTCCAACGAGTGACTGCTGAATTGGAATTAATTTTCAAACTCAATATAATTAATTTAGGCTTGAATAAAGACTGGGAGTGGATGGGTCATTACACAAAGTAAAACTATTTCCCCATGTTTATTCCCCCCCGCCCTTCCTCACACGTTCTTGTCAACTGCTGGAAATGGCCCACCTTGATTATTACTACAAAAGGTTTCCACCCTCCCCCGCTCTCCTGCTGGTAATAGCTCACCTTACCTGATCACTCTCATTACAGTGTGTATGGTAACACCCATTGTTTCATGTTCTCTGTGTATATAAATCTCCCCACTGTATTTTCCACTGAATGCATCCGATGAAGTGAGCTGTAGCTCACGAAAGCTTTTGCTCAAATAAATTTGTTAGTCTCTAAGGTGCCACAAGTCCTCCTTTCCATTGTGAAGTAAACTCAGTTTTCATAGGATCTCCTTTAAAGAGATACAACTAATTTGGTAAAAAGCAGGGCTTAGTGGATTACAGTAAGCCATTGAATCCTTCCTGACACTTTTCCTTTTTTAAGCAGCATCAGGGAAAGTGCACGCTAAATTAAAACCAGTTTTATAGATTCTTGCTTGGTTTTATAGATTCATGACAATAAATGGAAAAATGGGATTAGAATGGGGTTTCCATTCTGTGTCGGCTTTAAATAAATGGGAACATTTTTACAGATTGATTTTACTTTGCCAGTGCTATTTTTGCAGCTATAGGTATTTGAATACCAGCCTGCCCAACACAGCATTTCCTTTTGCTTTATCCTCCTTGATCCTTCTCCACACTGTACTGTTTAACTTGGCTTTCTCAGCCTTTGCTTGATCCTGCAGCTTTTGTGCATTTTACTACTTTAGCATATATCCAAAGTATTTGAGTCTAGTTTGTTCCCTAGTACATTAACATTGCATCCAGAATGCCATCATTTGTAAAGCTATAAAAATAAGAGGTTTTTTTTGTTTCTTTGGCAATTCTGAAAAATCAAAAACAAAATCATTTTGGGTCATACTAAACATTTAATTTGTCCCATTTCATTTTGATTCTGAGCATTTCTTAATTTTTTTTAAAAAAATATAAAATTAAAGAGACTTTTGGAATGAAAAGTCATTTTGAATTGAAAAATCAAAACATTTTGTTTCAAAAAATGTCAAAACAAAAATTTAACTTTTGGGGGATTTTTTGGGGTAGATGGGGGGGAGGGAATTCAACCAGAACAATTAAGTGAAATTGACATAAACATTTTGTGAATTCAGGTGTCACTGAATCTCAAGTGTTGGCTGAAAAAACGTTTCCATTGAAAAATTTCATCCAGACCTAGTTGTTTATTCCAGCATGGATTTAGACACAGTTTGTTCAGGAATACACTAACCAAATATCTATAACTGGTAACTAGAAACTAGTGGGGATTTTAAAATCTGCTTATATGTATATATTTTGTTACTTTGAGGTACAGTAATTAACCTTTTATTGTTCAGATATTCTCAGATTCTAAAGCAGTTGATACCTACATTCTGGGGGCAGAGACAGTCTTCCTTTTACTTATTCATACAGCTCGCAGAACAGTAAAGCCCTGATCATTTGAATCCTGTATGATATAGTATAATACAAATAACTAAGAACAACTCTCCTATATAATGTATGTATAATGTGTCCTAGATGGCAAACAACTATGGAAGATATTGAATTTAGCTATGTAAAGTGGAAACTTCAAACATGAAGGAGGACAACCAACAGAATACCACCCCCAGGAGAAAGCACAACTCCAGGACCCACCGCACAGACACTACATGACACCACAACATTATCAACCTGTCAAGACTCCCCTAACCAGACCTGAAAGATCTTTACTCTCCAAGGCACTAAATTTCTGCCCTACCACTTCCATACTAATATGTGGAGAACTAGAATCATAGAATCATAGAATCATAGAATATCAGGGTTGGAAGGGACCCCAGAAGGTCATCTAGTCCAACCCCCTGCTCGAAGCAGGACCAATTCCCAGTTAAATCATCCCAGCCAGGGCTTTGTCAAGCCTGACCTTAAAAACCTCTAAGGAAGGAGATTCTACCACCTCCCTAGGTAACGCATTCCAGTGTTTCACCACCCTCTTAGTGAAAAAGTTTTTCCTAATATCCAATCTAAACCTCCCCCATTGCAACTTGAGACCATTACTCCTCGTTCTGTCATCTGCTACCATTGAGAACAGTCTAGAGCCATCCTCTTTGGAACCCCCTTTCAGGTAGTTGAAAGCAGCTATCAAATCCCCCCTCATTCTTCTCTTCTGCAGACTAAACAATCCCAGCTCCCTCAGCCTCTCCTCATAAGTCATGTGCTCTAGACCCCTAATCATTTTTGTTGCCCTTCGCTGGACTCTCTCCAATTTATCCACATCCTTCTTGTAGTGTGGGGCCCAAAACTGGACACAGTACTCCAGATGAGGCCTCACCAGTGTCGAATAGAGGGGAATGATCACATCCCTCGATCTGCTGGCTATGCCCCTACTTATACATCCCAAAATGCCATTGGCCTTCTTGGCAACAAGGGCACACTGTTGACTCATATCCAGCTTCTCGTCCACTGTCACCCCTAGGTCCTTTTCCGCAGAACTGCTGCCTAGCCATTCGGTCCCTAGTCTGTAGCGGTGCATTGGATTCTTCCATCCTAAGTGCAGGACCCTGCACTTATCCTTATTGAACCTCATCAGATTTCTTTTGGCCCAATCCTCCAATTTGTCTAGGTCCTTCTGTATCCTATCCCTCCCCTCCAGCGTATCTACCACTCCTCCCAGTTTAGTATCATCTGCAAATTTGCTGAGAGTGCAATCCACACCATCCTCCAGATCATTTATGAAGATATTGAACAAAACCGGCCCCAGGACCGACCCCTGGGGCACTCCACTTGACACCGGCTGCCAACTAGACATGGAGCCATTTATCACTACCCGTTGAGCCCGACAATCTAGCCAGCTTTCTACCCACCTTATAGTGCATTCATCCAGCCCATACTTCTTTAACTTGCTGACAAGAATACTGTGGGAGACCGTGTCAAAAGCTTTGCTAAAGTCAAGAAACAATACATCCACTGCTTTCCCTTCATCCACAGAACCAGTAATCTCATCATAAAAGGCGATTAGATTAGTCAGGCATGACCTTCCCTTGGTGAATCCATGCTGACTGTTCCTGATCACTTTCCTCTCATGTAAGTGCTTCAGGATTGATTCTTTGAGGACCTGCTCCATGATTTTTCCAGGGACTGAGGTGAGGCTGACCGGCCTGTAGTTCCCAGGATCCTCCTTCTTCCCTTTTTTAAAGATTGGCACTACATTAGCCTTTTTCCAGTCATCCGGGACTTCCCCCGTTCGCCACGAATTTTCAAAGATAATGGCCAAGGGCTCTGCAATCACAGCCGCCAATTCCTTCAGCACTCTCGGATGTAACTCGTCCGGCCCCATGGACTTGTGCACGTCCAGCTTTTCTAAATAGTCCCTAACCACCTCTATCTCCACAGAGGGCTGGCCATCTCTTCCCCATTCTGTGATGCCCAGCGCAGCAGTCTGGGAGCTGACCTTGTTAGTGAAAACAGAGGCAAAAAAAGCATTGAGTACATTAGCTTTTTCCACATCCTCTGTCACTAGGTTGCCTCCCTCATTCAGTAAGGGGCCCACACTTTCCTTGGCTTTCTTCTTGTTGCCAACATACCTGAAGAAACCCTTCTTGTTACTCTTGACATCTCTTGCTAGCTGCAGCTCCAGGTGCGATTTGGCCCTCCTTATATCTTTCCTACATGCCCGAGCAATATTTTTATACTCTTCCCTGGTCATATGTCCAACCTTCCACTTCTTGTAAGCTTCTTTTTTATGTTTAAGATCCGCTAGGATTTCACCATTAAGCCAAGCTGGTCGCTTGCCATGTTTACTATTCTTTCGACTCATCGGGATGGTTTGTCCCTGTAACCTCAACAGGGATTCCTTGAAATACAGCCAGCTCTCCTGGACTCCCTTCCCCTTCATGATAGTCCCCCAGGGGATCCTACCCATCCGTTCCCTGAGGGAGTCGAAGTCTGCTTTCCTGAAGTCCAGGGTCCGTATCCTGCTGCTTACCTTTCTTCCCTGCGTCAGGATCCTGAACTCAACCAACTCATGGTCACTGCCTCCCAGATTCCCATCCACTTTTGCTTCCCCCACTAATTCTACCCGGTTTGTGAGCAGCAGGTCAAGAAAAGCGCCCCCCCTAGTTGGCTCCCCTAGCACTTGCGCCAGAAAATTGTCCCCTACGCTTTCCAAAAACTTCCTGGATTGTCTATGCACCGCTGTATTGCTCTCCCAGCAGATATCAGGAAAATTAAAGTCACCCATGAGAATCAGGGCATGCGATCTAGTAGCTTCCGTGAGTTGCCGGAAGAAAGCCTCATCCACCTCATCCCCCTGGTCCGGTGGTCTATAGCAGACTCCCACCACTACATCACTCTTGTTGCACACACTTCTAAACTTAATCCAGAGACACTCAGGTTTTACCACAGTTTCGTACCGGAGCTCTGAGCAGTCATACTGCTCCCTTACATACAGTGCTACTCCCCCACCTTTTCTGCCCTGCCTGTCCTTCCTGAACAGTTTATAACCATCCATGACTGTACTCCATGTAGAAGAATTCTCCCACCACCTTTGTCTCAAGGAATTCTTTCACAACAGAGAGGAGACTATCCACAACTACCACATATCCATCAACTGTCATAAGAAAATAGAATAATCTGACTGGACACCCCTCCCCCCCCCGCAGTAGATGAAAACACACATTGGATCATTACGTAGATTGCTTCAGGAAAAAAATTCACTGTGAAATCCTCAACAAATGTTACATTCACCACAATCTCTCTATCACTGAAAAAATAGCTATACGGTCCTTGAAATCTAACCACCAGATAGTGATCAAATGAGCAGGCAAAGGGGGTGTCATTGTTTTCCTTAATCATGATGACTACATCAATGAGGCCAACAGACAGCTCTCTGCCACCACCTGCCATGGTGGTATGGAGTCAAGGAAGACTCCACACCACAATTCGCACAAGAATTTAAAGATATTGTCAAATTTTCCCCCAAACAACTCCAAGAAAAACTCTACAACTTCATCTCCCATGAGCCAACCCTAGGGACCTTCTACATGAAGATACACAAACAAGGGAACCCAGGCAGACCCATCATATCTGGCCATGCCATTCTTACTGAAGGAATATCAGGACTCATAAAATCTATGTTTAAACCACTCACCACACAAAGGGTCAGTGTGATGGGATGTTCACCTCACACAAGCCTGGGAAGGGCTAATGCAGCTCAGAGGGGGCTTAGGCAACCTGATAAGATATACCTGAGGGAGAGTTAGGCTTGATAGGCAATCCCTTATTGAGGATGGAGCCTAGCTGAGCAGGAACAGGTGGACCTGGACTAAGGGCAGAAAGAGAGGGAAGAAAAGGATTGCAGAGTGGAAACCTGCAGTCATTCTCTGGGCTTGGAGAGGGAAAGGAGGAAACCCAGAGGAGAGTAGAAGCCCTGGAATCCTGTTCCTGAAGGAATGGTTTACCCAGAGGGGTGGTGGAGCAGAAGTCTGATAGAGATAGACAAGGAAAAGGCCAGGGAAACATCAATAATGTTTAGGACAGCACAGAGCTTGGCCGCTGGTTGTTGGGTCCCTGGGCTGGAACACAGAGTAGTGGGTGGGCCTGGGTTCTCTTACCAGCCACTGGGGAAGTGGCATGGCCTTGAATTGGAGGACTGGGAACTATACCCAGTCAGCCAGTGCAGATGAGACTTTGATAGCCTGGATGGAGAAAGCTATAGTGACCTGACCAGTCTGGCCAGGTCATGAAGAGGGAGCATCCTGACTTATAAATAGGAAGCACTGGAACCCCTGGAGCATGGGTGGGGATGCAGGGCAAATGAGAGACAGGAGGTGGCATCAGACCAGGCAGAACTATTCCCCAGACACAGCCATGAAGAGGCATCCCATCGGGATGTAGAGAATCCCATGTCAGCCAGCTTCCTGCAAGAACTATTGACTTCCTCCAGAAACTGCAATATTGACCTCCCTCAGAAAACCACCCTTGCCACCATGGATGTCACTTCCCAAACTGGGGTTCGTGAACCCCTGGGGGTTCAGGAATATTACAGGGGGTTCTTAGGAAAAAATTCCCTAATGGCGGACAGAGCTGTCCCTGGGGACCCCAAGCAGCATGGGGCCAGCAGCCCAGAGGCCGTGGACTTCCAAGAGCATCAAAGCAAGCATATCTTCACACTGAGGAGATTTAAACTTCAAGACACCTTATAAGAAATGGAAAGGGAGGTGGATATATTTTGCTGTTTTTAAAATTAAATAGGCAGCTAGTATTGTTTTTAAAATTATTATGAAGAACAAGTCTAAGCTTTGTTGTAACGTGCGTTGTTTGCCTGGACTGCTCAAAGACCTGAATGCTTGTGCAGGAGGAACTCTTTGAGCTAGCTTCTTAAATAGCTTCATGCTGTTTCACATCTTATACTCCTTGATGAAACATAGGAGCCTTGTCTTATAACAGGCTTATTCAACGTGATACAAGCTATGAAAGTGAGATCTTGGAAGAGTGTTGCCATTTTCATGATGTAATAAAAATACTGTAATGATAAATAATAAATAGTGTGTAATAAGCATGTCATAAAAACAAATTTTATATTTCCAAGATCACTGCTTTTATAATTTATACTCAGGTAAAGGAGAAAATCCCTGGAAATATTCATTTTTAGGAGGGGGTTCACGAGACTTGACATTTTAGTGAAAGGGGTTCACAGGTTGTTAAAGTTTGGGAACCACTGCTATACACCAACATCCCTAACAACGATGGATCTCTGCCTCTTCAAATATCTCCAAGATAATGTTCAACACTTGGAAATCCACCCTAAAGGCATCATCAAACTCATCCATTGCATTCTCACCCACAACAACTTCACATTTAACAACAAACACTTTGTCCAAACCCTATCAACAGCTATGGGCACTAGGATGGATCCCCAGTATGCCAGCTTCTTCATGTCCCACCTTCTGTATTTCTGTAAGTGTTTCTGGAAAAATGCACCACAAAACCAATGATACATACCTGAGATATATCAATGATATCTTCATTCTCTGAACAGACAACATAAATTCCCTCAAAGATTTCCACCACAATTTCAACAGCTACCACCCATCCATCAAAGTCTCTCTAGAACACTTCCAGATCAGTATCAAATTCCTGGACATCACAATCTGTTTCAACTACGAAACCCTACTATATACAAGAAACGCATGGTTTCGACACTTACCTCCACAGATCCAGAAACCACACCTGACACACCAAGAAATCTATAAGCTACAGCCAGGCATTCAGATAATACAGAATTTGCTCAAGAGAGAAACTCTGGGATACACAGCCAAGCACACTTAAAACTGCCTTCACTAAGCAAGGACACACCGCCAGAAATGTAGATCACATAATGGATGGGTCACCCAAATATCCTGGGAGAATTTGCTTCCATACAGAAAAGAGAGAGAGAGAAGAAAAACCCCACTAATTGCACACCCCTAGTTGTCACTAGCACACCACACTGGGACCCGTATGGAGTATTATCAAACTGTTAAAACCCATACTTGATGGGGACCACAGCTTGAAAGAAATCTTTCCTGAACCCTCTCTTCTGGCCTTCAAACAACTCCCTCAATCTCATTATCTGAAGCAAGTATCCCACAGACCAGGACACAGCAACTCAAAATGGCACAAGACCCTGCCAAAATAGCAGATGCAAACCCTGAGGACAATGGTCAACACACCCCACAACGTATCTGGCAAGATCCATGGTCCTATACATGCCTATCACAGTATGTGGTATACCCCATCCAGCTCACTCCATGCCCCAACAAAAACTATGTGGGAGAAATGAGACAATCATTATGCCCTTTAATGAACTCACACAGAAAAATGGCAAAAGACAAAAACACCCTGTCATTGGTGAGTGAACACTTCTGAAGGGATCTCAGTCCTCATCCTCAAACAAAACAAACACCTGCACAACACCTTCAACAGTTGAACTGGAGAACTTAAATTCATAACTTTGCAAGACACTAAAAACATGGATTTAACAGAGGCTCTGTTTTTTCTGGCTCATTACAACAATTTGTAATTCCCCTCCCCCATTGCCTGCTAACTGTTAATTGCCCACTTCATTTTAAGTGATATCCTACAGCATGTGTGAAACCCTTATGATAAACAATCTGTTCCAGTTTGTATTTAGCTTAGACACTCTGATTACCTGCCCCAGATCTAAAGAAGAGCTCTGTAAACCTTGAAAGCTTTCATCAACAGAAGTTGGTCCAATAAAAGTATTATCTCCCCTACCTTATCACAAGCAACCTTAATAGGCAGTTCTAGCAACTCTTCCTATAATGAAGCTACAAAAAAGTTGTAGATTTGAAAATTACAGTGCATGATAAATGCATAGTCTCAATACAGGATAATAAAACCAACAGGTAATATTTACTTTATCCTTCTGTTACTTTTTTCATTTTCGAGAAGTCTGTTGCAACGGTATCATTGTTTCATTTCCTATACTCTCTGTAATGCAGTTTAATCCTGTGTTCTTTCTTTTTTTTTTAACTGTAGAAATTGTATTCAAGTTCTGGTGCATGACTACTACAATCTATCTTTATACATACTTTATGTGTGAGACTTTCCCACACACATCTATTCATTGTAAAGGTGTATATAATTCCTCTTACAAGTGCTACTGTTTTTTAAGTATCAATATAATATATAGGTTCAACCATGTTTGACTGGACATAGAATTGATAATAATAATACCCTCCATGGATTTCCTCAGGCCTACTTCTTACCTCTCTCTACTCACCCTTATCTGTCATTGCCTTCATTTTTATACCTCCGCAGGTTCTCTCCATTGCTGCTCTGAGTGCCTTCTTCTCTGCAACTCCTACTATCTGGAATAAGCTTTCCAGTATTTCTGTACTTTATTTACTCATATTTTATTTCAAGTGTGAACTGGAAAGATACCCTTTTCCCTTGTCTATACTTGATTTCTCACTCCCTCTGATACTTTCTATTTCTGTAATTGTGTTATTTCACTGAGTAAAGCTTTTTATGATAATTTATATGAAATACATGATGGAAAATAGAGTGTTGCTGTAATAATATTAAAATATAAAATCCCTCATCTACAGGAAAATTAGAGTATTTTTTGCTAGTAGTGTGCTACTAGAGCCTGCCTTTTTGATTTACACTTCACTTAATTAATTCATCTGCCTCCACATTTCAGAGAATTAGTCTGCAAGTGTTGACTCTGTCCATACTGTCTGTGAACATTCTGTCCATCAGCTTGATTTTCAGCTCTGTTTTCTTTTATCCCTCAGAAGCACAACTTGATACACAAAAGAATGGCAGAGCATGTGGCAGAGCAGCTGATGATTCAGAATGACAGACACATAAACAAGCTATTGAGTGCTAGGATGTGGTTTTGTTTGTTTTGGTGATTTTTTTTTTTGCAAGTCTCTGCCAGAAAAGTGCCCACATTGTCCTATTTGCCTTTGTCAATAACACATATACAAAGTGAGGGGAAAGGGGCACTTTTAAAATATTTCATGTTTGTAATTTGCCCTTTGTATCTAGACTAACAATTTTCCTGTCAAACAGAATGGCAACAGTTAGATCAAGAAAACAAAACGCAAGTGTGGAGGTGTAAAGGTCTATTCCACAGAACAGCAGCAGTGCTGTGAAAGCTGGTCTTCCCGCAAGGGAAGTGGATCACTTGATGATTACCTGTTCTGTTCATTCCCTCTGGAGCACCTGGCATTGGCTACCGTCAGAAGACAGGATACTGGGCTAGATGGACCATTAGTCTGACCCAGTATGGCCGTTCTTATGTTCTTATATTCAGGGCTCTGGCTGGCAAGAGGATGAGCAAAGAAGAGAAACTGGCCTCCCCACATGTGCAGAGCCCTGGTTTGGTAGAGAGATGAAAAGAAATCCCACCCCAACTTACTGTTGCAATACTCCTAGGAAGGAAGGGCAGGATGTAGCACTGAGAGCACCAGGTGGTTGCTGCAGGGGAACATGACAGGCTGAGAATAAGCTCACTGTCGGGGCATGGCCCCAGAGAATAACCTGAGCATGTGACCCCAAGGAACCTGTATAGTGCTGCATATGAGGGTCAGCCAGGGGCCAAAGAGAAGGAGGCCCCTGATTGGTGACTGAGGGCACTGGGAGTATTTGTTTCTGAACAAGGTAACCATTGATGAGTGTTTGTTACTAATAATGGTGCTGGAGAAATTTCTGGGTGAATTTCTGCTTCCCAAAAAGGCAGTAGGAGAGATCTCCATCCAAGGCAAATGGTGGGAGTTTGGAACTCACTGCTAGCAAGGGGATTCCCCTACAACACTGGTAAGTCTGATGCTTCCCGGTAAATTGTAGAAGTTATGAGAAGGGCTGTAAAAAAGCACTGGTACAACGTGGTGAATAGAACTAGATGACACAGTGGGTTAATATAATGGCTCATGTGTGCCTTTTTGCCTTTACATTGTACAATACTTGGTAGTCTCAACCTCCCAAATCCTTTATGGGTCCTTCTTTGCATCACAGAAAAAAACACTGGCTCGATTATCTCCTCTGTACAAACTCCATGTGTAACAGGATCTGAAGAGTAATGAGGAAAGATGGCTTTATACCCGCGTTGTTCGTCTAATTTTGGGGGAGATGCAAAGGGCCAAGCCCCAAGAAAAAAATAGAGCAGTCCACTTGAGTTCCTATGGCTACAAAGTGCTGGTCTAGCAGCCAAGAATATTTGGAGCATAACAGAGCACTCTGTCCCCACCTCCTTCCCATAAGCCCCAGGCATGCCCCCAGCACCCCCATATACTTCGGGCTTTGCACAAGAACCTGGATAGTAGTTTAGGTGTTTTGCACTGATCTTGTTAGACCTCCATGCATGGATCCCCCATTGTCTTCAATGGGAGTTTCAGACAAAGGGCTTCAACTGTTACCCTAAAAACATACCCCCCAGAATAGCTCACCTTTTACCCCCTCCTGGGCTTACCAAGGGTTCCCTCAAAAACAGCCCACTTGTCCACCAATCTGTTCTCCTAAGGGATGGGTCTGCAGGGTGACTGACGAATATTTTGGGCTTGCCAGGGGTTCCATGTTTTAGAAACTCCTAAGAACAGCTCAGACTTGTTACTCCCAGAGGACACAACTACAGCCTTCCGATAAATGATTGACACAAGCATTACCCTTTTCATTGGTGCAAATAATAATCCCTAATACAATAATAATCTAATACAATAATAATCTAAAACACAAATAACATAAATCCCTCACACAAATCCCTCATTGATGTTATAAAACACAGACCGCTTATAACAAGCTAAAGAGCACCCTAAACTATATTGCCTTACAGCAGAGGTGGGCAAACTACGGCCCGCGGGCCACATCCAGCCCACGGGACCATCCTGCCCGGCCCCTGAGCTCCTGCCTGGAAGGCTAGCCCCCGGCCCCTCCCCCGCTGTTCTCCCTTCCCCGCAGCCTCAGCTTATTGCGCCGCTGGCGCAATGCTCTGGGCGGCGGGGCTGCGAGCTCCTGGGAAAGAGCAGCTGCAGAGCCCGGCCTGACCCGGTGCTCTGTGCTGGGAGGCGCAGCCGCCTGTCCTGGTGCAGCCGCGCCGCCAGCCACCGGTGCTCCACGCAGCGCGGTAAGGGGGCAGGGAGCGGGGTGGCGGGGTTGGATAGAGGGCAGGGGAGTTCAGGAGGTGGTGAGGGGCTGGGGGTGTGGATAGGGGTCAGGGCGGTCAGAGGGCGGGGAACAGGGGGGTTGAATGGGGGCAGAGGTCCTGGGGGGAGGCTGTCAGGAAGGAGAGGGGGGATTGGATGGGGCGGCAGGGGTCAGTTAGGGGCAGGGTGTCTGGGGGCAATCAGGGAGAAGGGGTGGTTGGATGGGGCAGGAGTCCCCGGGGGCACAGTCAGGAAGGTGAGGCAAGGTTGGATGGAGCAGGGGTCCGGGGGCAGTCAGGGGACAGAGAGCAGGGGTGGTGGTGGATGGAGCAGGGGTCACCGGGAGGCCGTCAGGGGGTGAGAAGCCGGGGGCGGGGGTCGGATAAGGGGTGGAGGATGGGCTATGCTTAGCTGTTTGGGGAGGCACAGCCCTAACTGGCTCTCCATACAATTTCAGAAACCCGATGCAGCCTTCAGGCCAAAAAGTTTGCCCACCCCTGCCTTACAGGTTAAAAGGATACTAATTGGATGCTCCCTGCTTACAGTAATCAGTTGTTCACAGGTAGCTGAAAGTAATTTTTAAAAGGTAAAATGTTCTTTCCCCCTACAATCAACACACATACATACATCTTTATTAATCCAGGTGTAACACATACACAACTAACACTGTATTGTACTATATTATGCTGTGCTACACTATATAGCCATGATTTCATCCAACATTTAAAAAAGATAGTGAAAATCATGTATGGGGGAATACAGTATCTATGGGGTAAGATGCCACTTCCAGGAAAAGGTTGTGAGATGGGAACTGCAATAGAACCATGTTAGCAAGTTACTGTAGAAATAAGGTGTGGTTAAGGTGAATAGATGGCTAAATGGCATGATGCTATATTGTCTTAAATATGTTTATGTTTCAGTTTAAGCTATTGTATACTCTGAAATAAAGCTGTTCCTAACTTGTGATGAGTAAAGAACAGAGAGACAAATGCAGTGACAAACACTTCCATCCACACATCTCACAAAGAAAATTGAAAACAATGGATGAAATTTGGCACTAGTGAAGGCAATGGGGCCAGGATTTCACCCAGGGAGATTAATCACAGTATCACATTATTGATGGTGTTAAGTTAGCCATGAAATCAAATGCAAAGGAACAGAGTAGAAAAACATGATATCATAAACATACTCAAAACTACCTCATTCCGTTAAAAAAAGAGGCATGAAAAAGCTGGAGGCATAATGGCCCTAAGCATATGTCCCCAGTGGGTAGTGGCAGATGTGTGACCCACGCACAAGAGACACGAATGCACATGCAGTAGGGCCACAAATAACAGAGCAGCATTCTCACTGAATCACATGGCCACAACATTCTACTATTACACAACTCATAACACAAATGGAAAGGTGCATTTTTTTCAAGTGTCCTGAATATCCATGACTCTTTCTATTCCTCTCCTTCTGACAGGTTGCCTTCGTAACTAAAAAAGGCTGATATGGGAGTCAATAAGTACAATAGCACATCTGTGATGGACAGATTTTTTTTCTTAGTGCCACTTTGAATTTATAGAAAAATGGGTGACATTAGGCATCAGATGACTTTTTCTTTAAAAAGAAAAATTATGCACTTTAGAAAGATATTTTAAAACATCGCACATTTGAACTCCCATCTGTGTTTTAAAGTAGGTATGTGCAATCTTCGCTTTCTTCCTTTTTCACACCCTGTTCCTTACTGCTCCATCATATTAGCATTTAACAATGTACATTGACATTTTAAAAATCCTGCTTTCATGCTGCTCTTTAAAATAAACGGAGTACACTAGGACTGGGATTAGAGAGCAATATGCAAACTCACACACAGGCTTCCCTCCTATGCACCAGAGTCCATAATTGCTGCAAAAGAAAATCTTTGAGTTTGCAGTTGCATGCTTGCCCCACATTCATTTGGTAATGTAAATATACAAGTAATTAGAGCCCGCAGTTTAAAAATAAGTGGATGGGGAGGCAGATCCTTGCTGATGTAAATCAGTGTAACTCTAGCCCATATTGTTTACAAATCAAGACAGTGTAAGACGAAAGAGCATGATTCTGCATGGCCTTGCAGTCTGTTTAGTCATTTAAAACCAGGCTAGTGTGTACAAGAGGAGTGTAAGGTATTATCATTTTGATCTGATACCTACTTTTCACAGTTGCAAAGGCACAGTCCAAGGCAGTGGAGAATCAGATCCAGGTAACATATGTCAGTCTCACAAGGCTCCTGTTTTACTTTTAAAGGCATAGGGTCAGAGTCAATGATATTACAATGACTGACACTCAAGAATCTAGCCCAGAATTTGTACACGCACAACTTGAGCCACCATTTTTGCACCCACCTAGGAGAGACATTCAAGATTAAAAAGATAATAAAAATGTCAGTCTTGTGTCTCAATTTGTGCCTGTAGTCAGTAAGCAGAGGTACAAGTACTTGGATATACGTTGCAATTTAGCTAAAGGTGCTTGCTTCACAAGTGCTTATTGTGCCTGCCGAAGGGACATGAGGCTTCTGAACATTAACCCCACAATGTTCAGTTGCTAAAGGTAAGTACAATATTGACCACGCTGACAATCACAACAGTGCCCTATGGGGAAAGCCCAGCAGAATTTTTTCCAAGTGTGCTTATGACATACTGGAACTACTTTATGAGAGTAATTGCTCATTCAGAACAGGACCAGATTTTGACACCACTCTAATTTCAAGATGTTCCGGTGAGGCCTCCTAGAAAGAGCTTTGCTAGATACATCCCAGATTTGTGATATTACCTGCAAGGGAGGTGCAGTAGCCCAGGGCAGGCAATGGCACCTGTTTGCTTTGTTTTGTTATCTTCTGATGTAGGGTGTTCCGTTATTATTTGTTATATTGTGGTAGTACTAGTAAGCCCCGTTGTCCTTCACACACTGTATGCACCCACATAGCAAAGATATTGTCTCTGCCCCAGTGAGCATAAACAGAGCAAAAAGTTGCATTTAAATTTTCAAATGCCTTCAGACAGCGCAATTAAGTTGGGGGCCCACTGATGCTCCCATTGAAATCAATAGCAAAACTCTCACTACCTTCAATGGACTCAAGACCACAAATTTTGTTTTTTGGGGATATGTCTGATTCCACCTCTATCCGTCCTCAACAGAGGCTTCTCTGAGGTTCAGCAAGCTGCTTAGACTCTGGTGGATGGGTTTCTCTCATCCACATTTGTTGGACTTTTTTTCTGTTATCTTATTGCATCTTCTAATATTGCTAATGTATATGTTCAGATTGCCAATACACAGGGCCAGATTCTGCCCACATAATTACCATTA
Organism: Natator depressus; assembly: GCF_965152275.1. Taxonomy (NCBI): domain Eukaryota; kingdom Metazoa; phylum Chordata; order Testudines; family Cheloniidae; genus Natator; species Natator depressus. Next base: position 296,463,343 of record NC_134234.1, read on the forward strand.
CATTTAAAAAAATGCTGTATTCAGAGAACTCAAAGATATGTATGAATGTTTTATTTTGAGGCATTATACAAATGAAATACAATCCCTTTAGTATGACATTAAAATTAGACAGTCTTCTAATTACATACTATTTCAGACTTTTTTAACAAATATTTGGGCCTATTTCCAGGTGCAGAATAAATAAAGAGTAATCATAGTTAACTACACGCTATACTGAAACCAAGGGAGTACATGCTTTTGCAGTGCTGCTTGATCTCTCTGTCGATTACGTATATTCACACTGGCATGTAAAAGGTGACTGTAAGCACATCAGAGAAGACAGTTGAAAATGCAAAATAGAAAGCAGAAATTGTAGAAAATGGTGTGAAAGATGTTTCAAGCAACACAGGCTGAGATACAGCAAAATATAGGGTTTTTCCTGGAAATGGTTTGATGGGACTAAGAAGACAAGGGTGCATAGATTTCGTTTTAGCCCATTTTTATAAAGCTCTTTGGAAAATAAATATCTGCTGTGCTGCCTTCCACCTGACAATAATATATTGTTGCTATACTGATCCTTTTTTGACAGCTGGCTTACTGATTGTACCACTTCACACACTATAGATTTAATTAAGTTGTGTGAAGTGTTAATACAGTGTGACTGTGTTTTTCATGCCAAAAAATATTGAAAATGAGATGGAAGGAAGTTACTGCTTATCGTTGAATTGCATTGTAATTGCTGCAGCATGCAGTTATTTAGAGCTAAGCATATTCGTTAATTCAGGTCCAATCTTGCTACCTTTGCTCACGCTGATAATTCAGTGCCCAATCTTGCTAACATTACTCACTGAATAGTACCTTCAAATTGATTTCCATGTGACAAAAGGTGGCAAAATTGGGCTCTCGATTTGCACCCTGTGTAGTTATTTAGGGTCAGTCACAATCACAGTAGGGAAAGTTGAAACTCATGGACTGCTTCCTCCGTGCATGCAGGGGTGTCAATTACCATAAAGCGGCAGAGAGGAAGAGGAGCCAGCCTGTGCATTTCCCCCACTGCACACAGGGTCACCAAATGAAATTAATACGGAGCAGGTTTAAAACAAACAAAAGGAAGCATTCCTTCACACAATTCACAGCCAACCTGTGGAACTCTTTGCCCGAAGATGTTGTGAAGGCCAAGACTATAACAGGGTTCAAAAAAGAACTAGATCAATTCATGGAGGATAGGTCCATCAGTGGCTATTAGCCAGGATGGGCAGGGATGGTGTCCCTAGCCTCTGTTTGCCATAAGCAGGGAATGGGCGACAGGGAATGGATCACTTCATGTTTACCTGTTCTGTTCATTCCCTCTGGAGCACCTGGCATTGGCCACTGTCAGAAGACAGGATACTGGGCTAGATGGACATTTGGTCGGACCCAATATGGCCATTCTTATGTTCTTATGTGGTGGAAAGGATATTAAATGTCTTATGTGGCATAAGTAGGAACCAGTTGGGATAGGAGCTCCTGGAGGATATTGGTAAAAAATGTTGGAGATTCAGAATCTGTAGTCCTTGAGTTTCCTAGTGAATTAGAATTTACTGACTCACTGCCTATTTCTGTGAATGGCCCTTGCAGAATCTGTTTTACAAATTGCACTCTTCAGTGTTTGCTTAGCCATATCTGGTAGTGAGCAAAAGTTAGCTATGGTATCTGTCCAGAGGCCGATGTGAAATGAGTGGTTGGTTTCAATCCAGTTCCTAGTGGAGACATGTCCACTTCACCAAAATATTCCATGACAATTAGCATTAAGCAGCAACTTTAGAAGAGAAGCAAAGGATTCAATGGGCCTAGAGTGTGAACTATACTTTCCTCCTTAGAGATGGTTCCCTTCTAGTCAGAGTTGCGTCTCTCTGCACTGGCACAGAAAGGAAGCAGCTGCTTGTTCCTGCTTTGTGGATAAGCAACCTTATCCAAAACCCATTGGAGGCAGTAGGAGTCTTTCCATTGACGTTAGTGGGCTTTGGATCAGGACCAAATAGAGAATTTAATTCTCCATGGCTGTTGATCTGACATCTTTCGCCAGCACTAAATTCAATTAAAAAAGAGAAAAAGCTAAGCTCAAACAATATCATTAAGGAATCCAGCTTGGAGATTGACACCAGCCAATACATTCCGCTCTTTCCTCCCCATTCTACCATCTGTCTTGGTTTTATAGCTGCTACTTTTTTTCATCATCAGACTGGCGATGAATTTCTACAGTCCATTTGCAGAAGGATTTTTTTATATTTCCGCCTATCATTAAAAACCAAAATCAGGATCTGTTATAATAAGATATAATACTGTAGTGAAGAGGATCTGGTAATGAGTAAAACTCACATGAAAGCTACAGCCATGTAAACAATTCAGTTTTAAAGCAGGTGATTTTATCCCCGCAGCTGGCCCACGTAGTTCAGGATTTTAGTAGCGCTTCACCAAAATCTTTACTTAAAAAGTAAGCCAGAAGTTATTTAATGTTCTTGATTTGGTTTTATAACAAAAGGAATAATTCTAAAGCCCGCTTGGGGGTTTTAAGGGTATTTCACCTATACAATAGATGTATCAAAGTTAGGATTGGAACAGACTTCAGAGGTCATCAGGTCCAAACCCTTGCACCTAGAACAGATTATCCCCTACCCTGTTCCCCATAGTGTTAACTGAATCTTTTGATGAACACTTCTATTGATGGTACCTCAGAAACGTCTCTTGGCAGACGTCTCTTCCATTGTAATATTGCTCTTGCTGTCGGTAACCTCCTATCTAATGTAAACTTGCCTTCCTCCACTTTAAAGACATACTTCCTGACAGACATCCTTGGTCGTCCTGGAATATTTCTTCCCTTCTTATATTATTTTCCCTCAAGGACAAATCTAGGGTACTAAGCATTCCCTCTTTCTTTATTTCTGTACATAATATTTTACATTTTTTAACCTTTCCAAAGTTTTCCACTCTCATCAGACTTGTTACTCTTCCTTCTCTTTACTTTACCACTATCTCTTTAATTGTGAATTAGCCAGGACTGTACACAGTATTCCAGTGATGCCTTAACTATGCCATGCATAGGTGAGTTAAAATGTCTCTAACCTTACATGCAGTACCTCACATTGTTTTCCTTTGTAATCATTTCATAGTTCAACCCAATGGGCTCCATTCTCAGCCAGTGCAAACTGGAATAGCTCCACTGAAGTCAATGGTACATTGATTATTAACCTGGACTGTATGAAGGTAAGTGTAACAGTTAAAAATCTCCACAGCTCTAAGAGGGAAGATATATGAATATGATGACTCAGAGGCACATTCTGTTCTGTGGGGAAAGTGATAGAGGAAAGGAGGAAAGAATTTTGGCAGATTTTGTGCGTGAAATGGGCTGCAAGCTACTTCAGTCACAGAAGCTGAATGCTACTTCAGGATAAAATATAGTTTGTACTAATAAAGTCTTTTCCCACACATTGTGACTTTTCTAAGTTGCAGGAGTTAAATGGAGCAGAGGTTGAGAACATCCATTTTCCTCATTACAGCTGCAGCAATATTATAGAGCACATTGTTAGTGAGATGGAAAATAAATTAGCAGCACATTTGTACAATGTGGACTTTCTCACTTTCTGTCTCTCATGCACTCTCTCTCTCTCTCTCTCTCTCTCTCTCTCTCTCTCTCTCTCTCTCTCTCTCATACTCTCATTCTTGATGAGAACACTCCCTTCAGTAAATCAACCATTAAACTTTATAGCCATGCACAAATTGATAGTAAAAATGTCCACAACATTTTCCCGGGTCCTTCAGAAGCAATCAAGGTAAATATAGCAAGGAATTTGCCCCCATTTTTCCCTTGAGCTTTTAGTGCATGGAAAGTTAACAGAAGATGCTCTAGCCATAAAATTAAATGTCTGGCATTGCAAAAACATGATGCAGCTATAAAGCCTGATAAAGAGAGTGGATTATGCATGTTATGACAGATAAGGTCCCTTTGGCATATGCCATTCAATGTGTTGCCTCTTGTACTTGAAGTAGTCATTGATAATGTGTTGATGAAATGTGCAAAGAATAATTTCAAAATGTTCGGGTAGAAATTATGTGTAATTTTTAACCATTTAATAACACAAGAGTTAGTGCCAACTACCTGAACTTGTCAGTATAAGCCCGCCATTCTATGTAAGATGGAGATTCAACTGTCCTAAAATTGCTATCTTTCCTTTTCCAAGGAGAGCTAAATCTTTTCTTAGCATAAATACTTCACTGATATTTCGATAGTATCTCATACACATTTGATCAATGGCTAAAAACAGCTAGACCTAAAGAAACTTTTAAGACAAAATCTTCCTGTCCTTCAAAGGGTTTCCCAGACCCCGTGGGAATGGTCAGGTTCTGCTGCAGATAAACACAGGATATCTGGGATTCATCATGGGCGTTCCTTCCCGTGGAGCATCATGGAGCACTGTGTGCTTATAACCCCCTTACATCCCAATGAAGAGTAATCAGAGTGGTGAGAAAATTCAGAGAAGTTGGGGCGGGACGAGTGGGTCCACCACTCCACTAATCTACAGACATTATTCTCAAGTTGCAGTGATAACCAGACATTACTGCTGCTTCCGGGCTACATTAGCCATGACTTCAATCACCCTGGCATCTGCTGGGAGTGCAATACAGCAGTGCACAGAAAATCCAGGAAGTTTTTGGAGAGTGCTGGGGACAGCTTCCTGGTGCAAGTGATGGAGAAACCAACCAGGAACTGTTCTCCTCTTGACCTGCTGCCCACAAATAGGGAAGAATTGGTAGGGGAAGGAGAAGTGGGTGGCAACCTGGGCAGTACTTACCAAGAGATGTTCGAGTTCAGGATCCTCACAAAAAGAAGAAAGGAGAGTAGCAAAATATGGACTCTGGACTTCAGAAATGCAGACTTTGACGCCGTTAGGGAACTGATGGGCAGGATCCCCTGGGAGGCTAATATGAGGGGGAAAGGAGTCTGGGAAAGCTGGCTGTATTTTAGAGGAGCCTTACTGAGGGCGCAGGAACAAATCATCCCGATGTGCAGAAAGAATAGCAAATATGGCAGGCGACCAGCTTAGCTTAACAGTGAAATCTTCAGTGAGCTTAAACACAAAAAAGGAAACTTACAAGAAGTGGAAACTTGGTCATATGACTAGGGAGGAGTACAAAAATATTGCTCGAGCATGCAGGGCTGTAATCGAGAAGGCCAAAACACAACTGGAGTTTCAGCTAGCAAAGGATGTGAAGAGTAACAAGAAGGGTTTCTACAGGTATGTTAGCAACAAGAAAAAGGTCAGGGAAAGTGTGGGACCCTTAATGAATGGGGGAGGCAACCTAGTGACAGATGATGTGGAAAAAGCTGAAGTACTCAATGCTTTTTTTGCCTCACTCTTCACAGACAAGGTCAGTTCCCAGACTGCTGTCCTGGGCAACACAGTATGGGGAGGAGGTGAGCAGCCCTCAGTAGTGAAAGAACAGGGTAAGGACTATTTAGAAAAGCTGGACGTGCACAAGTCCATGGGTTCAGATCTAATGAATCCAATGGTGCTGAGGGAATTGGCTGATGTGATTGCAGAGCCATTGGCCATTATCTTTGAAAACTCGTGGCAATCGGGGGAGGTCCCAGATGATTGGAAAAAGGCAAATATAGTGCCCATCTTTAAAAAAGGGAAGAAGGAGAACCTGGGGAACTACAGACCTGTCAGCCTCACCTAAGGCCCTGGAAAAATCATGGAGCAGGTCCTCAAGGAAACCATTTTGAAGCACTAGGAGGAGAGGAAGGTGATTAGGAACAGTCAACATGGATTCACCAAGGTTAAGTCATGCCTGACCAACCTGATTGCCTTCTATGATGAGATAACTGGCTCTCTGGATATGGGGAAAGCAGTGGACATGATATATCCGGACTTTAGCAAAGCGTTTGATACAGTCTCCCACAATATTCTTGCCAGCAAGTTAAAAAGTATGGATTGGATGAATGGCCTATAAGGTGGACAGAAAGCTGGCTGGATTGTCAGGCTCAACAGGTAGTGATCAGTGGCTCGATGTCTAGTTGGCAGCTGGTGTCAAGCGGAGTGCCCCAGGGGTCGGTCCTGGGGCCGCTTTTGTTCAACATCTTTATTAATTATCTGTGTGATGGGATAGATTGCACCCTCAGCAAGTTCGCCGATGACACTAAGCTGTGGGGAGAGGTAGATATGCTGGAGGGTAGGGATAGGTCCAGAGTGACCTAGACAAATTGGAGGATTGGGCCCAAAGAAATCTGATGAGGTTGAACAAGGACAAGTGCAGAGTCCTGCACTTAGGATGGAAAAAACCCATGCACAACTACAGGCTAGGGACTTACTGGCTAAGCAGCAATTCTGAAGAAAAGGACCTGGGAATTACAGTTGATGAGAAGCTGGATATGAGTCAGCAGTGTGCCCTTGTTGCCAAGAAGGCTAATGGCATATTGGGCTGCATTAGTAAGAGCGTTGCCAGCAGATCGAGGAAAGTGATTATTCCCCTCTATTCGGCACTGGTGAGGCTACATCTGGAGTATTACGTCCAGTTTTGGGTCCCCCCACTACAGAAAGGATGTGGACAAATTGGAGAGAGTCCAGCGGTGGGCAACGAAAATGATCAGGGGGCTGGGGCACATGACTTACGAGGAGAGACTGAGGGAACCAGGCTTGTTTAGTCCGCAGAAGAGAAGAGTGGGGGGGGGGGTTTGATAGCAGCCTTCAAGTACCTGAAGGGGGCATTCCAAAGAGGAAGAAGCTCGGCTGTTCTCAGTGGTGGCAGATGACAGAACGAGGAGCAATGGTCTCAAGTTGCAGTGAGGAAGGTCTAGGTTGGATATTAGGAAACACTATTTCACTAGGAGGGTAGTGAAGCACTGGAATGTGTTACCTAGGGAGGTGGTGGAATCTCCATTCTTAGAGGTTTTTAAGGTCCGGCTTGAGAAAGCCCTGGCTGGGATGTTTTAGTTGGTGTTGGTCCTGCTTTGAGCAGGGGGTTGGACTAGATGACCTCCTGAGGTCTCTTCCAACACTAATCTTCTATGATTCTATGATGGAGTGGCTCTCCTGCCAATGTCTATGAAATCTCTCAAGACAAGCCTAACTACATGCAGGGACGAGATTTGCCCTTAGTAACAAGTACTAACATAGGATCCAAAGGGTTCTGGTTCCACTGGTCTAGCAGTGCAGGCTTCTCTGGGGCTGGAGTGCTTCACGTTCCTGGGGCATTTGGGGAGGATGACAAGGAGGAGGAACTGAAAACAGGGAACTGAGGTATGGAGACAGTAGAAGATTTGTGCAAGGTGACATTGGAAGCATGCAGTTGAACCAGTGGCCCCCTCAAGTGCCAGGCTGTTGCCATGACCTTTGGACCATCCTTCTTCCACGTTCATAGGGGATGGAGCTAAGGTTGTGCATGAAACATGAACTCTCTTAACATGGCTTTTCTATGGATTTTCTATATTACTTTAAAAAGTAAAAGATGGGAGAAAAGAAAAACCATAAAAGGGAGAGTTTCACTCTCCTGGATTCTGAAGCTTTGCTGCTTTTCATAGTTCCTCAGGTCTATGATAGGGAGCCATTCTTTGAAGCCCCTTACAAACTACACAGTAGCCCACCCACAACCTTCACACTGTACAAGGTTCATTTTACTCTTTTTGATTGAAAGCTAAGGGAACCCACACAGCAGGCACACCACAGCCTGCCTTGGGGCTTATCTACACTACTTTTAAACTAATGTAACTACACCAGTGCTACCCCCTAGTGTAGAGGTTATGCACTGGTACAAAAAGTGACTTGCACTTCTTATCCCGATGTACCCTTTCTTATCACGGGGTAAATTGCAGTGGTGCAACTCACTTTTTACACCAGTACAGCATGTCCACACAAGAGGGTTGCAAAGATCTCCAATGAAGACATGCACTTAGTGGCAAACTTTACACGCTTAGTGGAAACACATGACAAGGTCATCAAATATATTGTTACACATACCTGTGACATTTTAATTTTAATGAAAAACTATAAAACAAAAAGGGTTTGATTTTTAACAACCAAGCTTCTTTCAGTTTTCAACCTTTCTCTCCCTCTTTCCTCACTTACCAGTTAAAGAAAAATTGGGGGGTTCTTTTGGTATGAAATTATAAAAATAAAACCCAAACCAGAAAATATTTCAAAAATTTCCATAAAAATTATATATTGTCTTAAACTGTAAAACAAAATCATTTTGGGCAGAGACAACATTAGAAAATTTTAGACCAAAATATCAACATTTGAACAAGTTATAAGCAACTAAAACTGCTTGCTTAAATTGGAAACCCTTATGCAACCTGAACTTTAGTGATTTATGCTGCACCTGCTATGCTGCAATTAACCTTCATAACATCCTTCTGAGTTATAGTAAGTATTAGCCCCATTTTTATAGATGGGGAAACTGTGGTGAAGTAACCTGCGCAACGTTACAGAGAAGTCTGTATCTGAGGCAGAAATAGCACTGCAATTTTCTAAGCTCACTCCCAGGTTTTAGCTGCAGACTGTCTTCATGCAAGGTAATTAGTAGCATCAGTATTATCCACTCTTGCTATTTGACATCCCTCTGATATGAAAATAGGGAGCGGACACAGAATCCAGAGTGCCAAAGGGAGCTGTGCTGCCAGGGGAGAGGTTGGGCCAGAGACTCACAGTGGAGGGAATGGTCCTTTGTGGAGAAAGGCTGGGGTCCAGCTGCTTTTGTTGGACTCCTCAGCTGATATGTATTGTACCAGCTGAGTTTTACCAACGACACACCTCTTCCCACTCTGTGCTGGCCTAAATATTTCAGAAACAAATATAACCTTAACTCTTTTACTTCTAATCCCCAGGGTTTAACCCTTCCATGTTGTTATTCCCCAGTGAAGGTGCCATGTGTCCCTGTACTTTACATGGGATTTTGCATTCCAGAATGGCAGTAACCTGGTTGTCTGATTGAGATTCCCACTTATTTTACACTACACTTGCCGTAGATAAAAACTGATGAACTTTGAAATATAAAAATGTGTCTAAAGGACAAGCTTAGCCCTTCTGTCTTCACTTTATCTGATTATGCGTTGAATGATCCTACCTATAAGTGACATTTCAGCAACATTTACTGGAAAATCTGTCTTTACTCTCTGTTGTTGAAACCTGTGATTTGCTTGTCCCAGTGAGTTCCACTACTTCCAGTGGGTGCTAGCCCATTAGGGGACCCTAAGCAAGAATATTTTTGCCCTACTCCGACAAAACACATACTAATAATTAATGATGGTGGGGGGCTGGAGCTGCTCAGGGTTATAAGCAATTACTTAGTCTGCTTATGCCTACAGCGGGATCTGCCTACATCCCATGGCAGCTAAACTTGTTTGGACTGTCTTATTGGTTTGGTATCCATCATTACTAATCATTATTTTTACTGGGCCTGACTCTCGTCTCCCTTATAGCAGTGTAAACCAGGAACAATTACATTTGAATCAATGGAGTTACACCAATGTAAAACCCATGCAAGTGAAAGAGAATCAGGTTCAGCATTTTCCTCCTTGTGTGTTCAAGTGCTTCATTTTGTCTTGGAAAAATCTGTTTTATTCATGAGTTGACTAAAGACAATTCCTTTTGGATTCTACAGCACCTTGTGGCTGCTCAGTCATTGGTTCATTTGTCTCAAATGATTCATCTGTCTAATTTACTGATCCCAAGTCTAAATGGATCATCATAGAATCATAGAATATCAGGGTTGGAACGGACCTCAGGAGGTCATCTAGTCCAACCCCCTGCTCAAAGCAGGACCAATCCCCAACTAAATCATCCCAGCCAGGGCTTTGTCAAGCCTGACCTTAAAAACTTCAAAGGAAGGAGATCACACCACCTCCCTAGGTAACGCATTCCAGTGTTTCACCACTCTCCTAGTGAAAAAGTTTTTCCTAATATCCAACCTAAACCTCCCCCACTGAAACTTGAGACCGTTACTTCTTGTTCTGTCATCAGCTACCACTGAGAACAGTCTAGATCCATCCTCTTTGGAACCCCCTTTCAGGTAGTTGAAAGCAGCTATCAAATCCCCCCTCATTCTTCTCTTCCGCAGACTAAACAATCCCACTTCCCTCAGCCTTCCCTCATAAGTCATGCGTTCCAGTCCCCTAATCATTTTTGTTGCCCTCCGCTGGATGTTTTCCAATTTTTCCACATCCTTCTTGTAGTGTGGGGCCCAAAACTGGACACAGTACTCCAAATGAGGCCTCACCAGCGTCGAATAGAGGGGAACAATCACATCCCTCGATCTGCTGACAATGCCCCTACGTATACATCCCAAAATGCCATTGGCCTTCTTGGCACCAAGGGCACACTGTTGACTCATATCCAGCTTCTCGTCCACTGTAACCCCCTAGGTTCTTTTCTGCAGAACTGCTGCCGAGCCATTCGGTCCCTAGTCTGTAGCGGTGCATGGGGTTCTTCCATCCTAAGTGCAGGACTCTTGTCTTGTTGAACCTCATCAGATTTCTTTTAGCCCAATCCTCCAATTTGTCTAGGGCCCTCTGTATCCTATCCCTACCCTCCAGGATATCTACCTCTCCTCCCAGTTTAGTGTCATCTGCAAACTTGCTGAGGGTGCAATCCACACCATCCTCCAGATCATTTATGAAGATATTGAACAAAACCGGCCTGAGGACCGACCCTTGGGGCACTCCACTTGATACAGGCTGCCAACTAGACATGGAGCCATTGATCACTACCTGTTGAGCCCGACAATCTAGCCAACTTTCTATCCACCTTATAGTCCATTCGTCCAGCCCATACTTCTTTAACTTGCTGGCAAGAATACTGTGGGAGACTGTGTCAAAAGCTTTGCTAAAGTCAAGGAACAACACGTCCACTGCTTTCTCCTCATCCACAGAGCCAGTTATCTCGTCATAGAAGGCAATTAGATTAATCAGGCATGACTTGCCCTTGGTGAATCCATGCTGACTGTTCCTGATCACTTTCCTCTCCTCTAAGTGCTTCAGAACTGATTCCTTGAGGACCTGCTCCATGATTTTTCCAGGGACTGAGGTGAGGCTGACTGGCCTGTAGTTCCCAGGATCCTCCTTCTTCCCTTTTTTAAAGATGGGCACTACATTAGCCTTTTTCCAGTCGTCCGGGACTTCCCCGGATCGCCATGAGTTTTCAAAGATAATGGACAATGGCTCTGCAATCACGTCCGCCAACTCCTTTAGCACTCTCGGATGCGGCGCATCCGGCCCCATGGACTTGTGCTCGTCCAGCTTTTCTAAACAGTCCCAAACCACTTCTTTCTCCACAGAGGGCTGGTCACCTCCTCCCCATGCTGTACTGCCCAGTGCAGTAGTCTGGGAGCTGACCTTGTTCGTGAAGACAGGCAAAAAAAGCATTGAGTACATTAGCTTTTTCCACATCCTCTGTCACTAGGTTACCTCCATCATTCAGTAAGGGGCCCACACTTTCCTTAACTTTCTTCTTGTTACTAACATACCTGAAGAAACCCTTCTTGTTACTCTTAACATCTCTTGCTATCTGCAACTCCAGGTTTGATTTGGCCTTCCTGATTTCACTCCTGCATCCCCGAGCAATATTTTTATACTCTTCCCTGGTCATTTGTCCAATCTTCCACTTCTTGTAAGCTTCTTTTTTGTGTTCAAGATCAGCAAGGATTTCACTGTTAAGCCAAGCTGGTCGCCTGCCTTATTTACTATTCTTTCTACACATCGGGATGGTTTGTGCCTGTAACCTCAATAAAGATTCTTTAAAATACAGCCAGCTCTCCTGGACTCCTTTCCCCCTCATGTTATTCTCCCAGGGGATCCTGCCCATCAGTTCCCTGAGGGAGTCAAGGTCTGCTTTTCTGAAGTCCAGGGTCCGTATTCTGCTGCTCTCCTTTCTTCCCTGTGTCAGGATCCTGAACTCAACCATCTCATGGTCACTGCCTCCCAGGTTCCCATCCACTTTAGCTTCCCCTACTAATTCTTCCTGGTTTGTGAGCAGCAGGTCAAGAAGAACTCTGCCCCAGTTGGTTCCTCCAGCAGTTGCACCAGGAAATTGTCCCCTACCCTTTCCAAAAACTTCTTAGATTGTCTCTGCACCGCTGTATTGCTCTCCCAGCATATATCAGGGTGATTGAAGTCTCCCATGAGAACCAGGGCTTGCGATCTAGTAACTTCCGTGAGTTGCCGGAAGAAAGCCTCGTCCACTTCATCCCCCTGGTCTGGTGGTCTATAGCAGACTCCCACCACAACATCACCCTTGTTGCTCACACTTCTAAACTTAATCCAGAGACACTCAGGTTTTTCTGCAGTTTCATACTTGAGCTCTGAGCTGATAAGCTTTATCGTGTTCCAAATGATATGACTTAGACAAGTTAGATGTCTTCAAGTCACTACGGCCTGATGAAATACATCCTAGAATACTCAAGGAACTGACTGAGGAGACATCTGAGCAATTAGGGATTATCTTTGAAAAGTCATGGAAGACTGGAAAGATTCCAAAGGACTGGAAAAGGGCAAATATAGTACCAATCTATAAAAGGGGGAATAAAGACAACCCAAGGAATTACAGACCTACAGCTTAATTTCAAGTACCTGGAAAGATAATGAAGCAAATAATTAAGCAATGAATCTGGAAATACCTAGAGGATAATAAGGTGAAAAGAGCAAATCATGTCAAAACAACCTAATAGCGTTCTTTGACTAAGTAACAAGCATTGTGAATGGGGGGAAGTGGTAGATGTGATATATCTTGACTTTAGTAAGGCTTTTGATACTGTCTCGCATGACCTTCTCATAAACAAACTAGGGAAATACAACCTAGATGGAGCTACTATAAGATGGATACATAATAGTTGGAAAACCATTCTCAGAGAATAGTTTTAAGTGGTTCACAGTCAAGCTGGAATGGCGTATCAAGTGGGGTCCCACAGGGATCAGTTGTGGGTCCAGTTCTGTTCAATATCTTCATCAATGATTTAGATAATGGCATAGAGAGTCACTTATAAAGTTTGCAGATGATACTAACCTGGCTGTTGCAAATGCTTTGGAGGATAAGATAAAAAATTCAAAATGATCTGGACAAACTGGAGAAATGGTCTGAAGTAAATAGGATGAAATTCAGTAAGAACAAATGCAAAGTACTCCACTTAGGAAGGAACAATCAGTTACAAACATACAAAATGGGAAATGACTGCCTAGGATGGAGTACTGCAGAAAAGGATCTGGGAGTCATAGTGGATCACAAGCTAAATATGAGTCAACAGTGTAACACTTTCAAAAAAAGCAAATATCCTCAGATTGTTAACTGTCCCATATCTAAGATCAAGAACTTTAAGACAGCTTGTCTTTGGAAGAAGGAAGATTGCACACCTCTTGTATTGAATTTTCTGTCTTTATACATTACAGCGGCTCTGATCCACTAGTTGTTTCCAGACCACTTTAAAGATCTATTGACTAAGTTGTATGGGTTCCTGTTTTAAAAATATCCTTTGTTATGCTACAGAAATTACAGCCTACATTTTTTTTATTATTATTACTGCATTGCTGAGTGCCTGATTCTGCATCCTTAACCAAAGTCATTCTGAGTCTTGCCTCTCAACACATATGCCCCCCAATACAGGACTTGCCCCTGTCAGGGTCATTACAGTAGGGCTACCCAGGTGGAAGACAGTATAGATTCCAAGTGAATCTGGCCTGCTACTGTTTATTAGCAAATACCATGCACTATCTTAAATGTGCATTGTGGCTGAGTTAATGCACTTACACCAATAGTGGAACTATTTGAATTTGCTGGCTTCTTTTGTGTGTTTGATTTCTCACTCTCAGTGTTGTTTTAATATAGCGAGTTTCCAACTGTTCTATCTAATAGCATAAAATGTCCTCCAAATTGTTTGATATAAATATATTATTGTATAATTCTGTAAAACGATGATATGATATTATATACTTAGTTACTACAACAAAGAGTGTTTGTTTTCCATGTTTCCAGTCTTGTGATTTTGACTATTCCACCTGATGACTGAATGGGATTCTTGAATGTCAAGGTTGTTCATTGAACCTGAAGTATCATACAATTGTCAGGATCTCACCTGGACATTGAAAATATACACATGCTGCATATCCCTGTTCAAGTAGTATGTATATTCCTGATTATTGATAGTAGTCTATATGAATCTTCATTTTAATGCTTTCTTTGCTGTGGCAATTTATATATTGATCTTAGCAAAACCGGCTAACATCTCTGTACTTATTGCAACATGACTGTCATTTTAGACAAGGAGGAAGGACACCTGCAGAATTTGGTCTAAAAATGTCACTTAAAAGGAAGCTATTGTCTTCATGTGAAAAGGTTATAAATATATTTAACAGAAAAGGATAAGTACAAAGGTGAGGAACAACTGGAAATGCCTGGAACCTACTCCCCCACTGTCCATTATCTCTTATTTCTACACAGTACTGTTTATACTTTGCTAGAATTAAATATCATTTATTCTCTTCTAGTTTCCCTTCTTCAGCTGTGATTTTCCACATGGCTAAACTTAGTTTACAGAACGATATAGTTAGTAATAGTTAATAAAAAGGCTATAAAATATGTCAGAAAGCTAAGGGGCCCAATTCCAATCATAGTTACACCAGTGAAAATCCCAAGCAACTCCACCGAACTTGATGGCATTACTCAGGGTTTACGCCAGTGGAAATGAGACTGGAATCTGGCCAATTATTTTACACTTCTGTGATCCTTGAGTTGACTCCTTCATCCTCTTATTGACTGACCTGATGCAAAGCACAACAGTTCCAATAACTTAAAGGAAGAGAGTAAAAACTCTCTAGCTTTTGTATTCACTTAGGCAAGACTAGAGAATTCCAATGACCAGCATGAAAAGAACAATATGCTAATTTTAGTTATGTTTGAGTTTGAATTGTAGAAAAAGAGAATATTACTGAAATATTCATTTTACCAGTAACTGTCTTGACAATACCTAATTTGTTAGCTAATTAGGCTTCCATGACCATTTTTTGTACTGTCACTTTGTATTTGGATTATGCACACTTCATATTGGAAGTCCCCTAGTGCATTCAGTAATCTGAATGCAGCATATACTGCAATTTGGAATACTTGTCTGCATATTAAAACTAGTGTAAAGTGCTTGCTAAGTGCCATTATGTGAAAGGGGCCATGTCATTATGATAATAGGGTACATTGGTATGTCTTGGGAAATTGGGAATGAGTGTAACAGTGTGGGGTCTGGCAAAGGGTTAAGGCATAGTAGAGGTGCAAGTATTTCCTGATTGGTAGCTGGAAACTTTCTGCAGGAAGACTGGGAAAATGAAAAAAACTGGATGTAAACAGTAATGCTGCTAGATATGAGAAAATGGATATTGCAGTGGCTTGAAGGGCTTATATAAAAGAAGGAATATTAGTTTTTGTACGTACCAGAGCCACAGCTCCTGAAAGACCACTGGGAATATTGACAGTCAAAGGAGCTGTTAGATGGGAAGAGAATATGTGTTGTGGTGTTATGGTATGAGTAGAGCTGGGCAGTATGCACAGGACCAGATCCTGAGCTGCTGTAAACTGACCTATGTTGATTTACCCATTCTGAGAGTATGGCCCACGATTTTCATGTTTTCATTCTCATAAGAGTGGCCACTGCTTCATATCACATGATTCTATGACTCCTCAAATTTTGGTTTGTTCACAGTTTGCAACAATGTCTATTTTTACACTAAAAACATACAAAAATGAAATGTAGTGAATTTTTTTAATTCCGAAGCCCATTGGCATAGGAGTCTATTTTTATTTGGCATAAAGAATTGTTTCACTTGAACAACATGAGCCCCAGAGAAGAACTTTCCACAAAAATGGACCTATTTTTGAGTGTATAGTGAGAGGCAAATAAAACCCTGCATTACATTATGAATATTTTGCTTTTTAAGTAAGCAAATGTTTCTCTGTGATTAAGATTAATAAGTAACAGGTATGATAATGAAGGAACATATCAGTTGTGAAAAGCTTTAATTGTGAAAAATATAATGGATGTTACCAGTGCTGAAAGTTCTGCTATTCCTTTAGACCTGGTTTGGATACTGTATTTTGCTTTATATTCACAAGTCAAATTAAGAAGGAAAGGTTAAGTTTAACTTCAGAAAATATGGACTTTTTTTTTTTAACTAAAAGAGGTAATGGAGAGGGTTGACAGCTTTATGGTTAAGACACCAGCCTGAGACTCAGGTTAAAACTGAGCAAATAATTGGTTTTTTTTCTGATGAGAGCTGAGGTGAAACATTTGGAAGAAAAATTGGTTCAGTTTGAACCAAAACTGATTTTTTTTAAAAAAAATTCTCACTGAAACAAAAATAAAGGGTCATATCAGGTCGAACAAAATGTTTCAGTCATTTTGAAATAAAAAGTGTTGACTTTTCATTTTTGAACTTTTCATGCAAACCAACTTTTCATTCATCTTTTTGTTTTTAATTGCTAAATTTCAAAACAAAATATTTTTAAATGAAAAAATGACCAATTCATTCTGAAATGGTCCAAATAAATTTTTTCTAAATGGTCAAAGTGGTTTGTCTGTTTTGAATATTTTTTTTCCTTTGGCCAAAATCATTCAACTGAATATGACCCAAATTCATAAATAGTTTCAGTATCTCCCACTTTCTGCTGAATTTATTATTTGCTGAAAAATTTTCACCCAGCTCTACTTGTATCTTAGCTCAGTGCCCACTTAGACGACAGAATTCCTGTGTGACCTTAGACAAGTCATTCAAACTCGCGGAGTTTTAGTTCCCCATCTGTAAAATGGGCAAACTACTACGATCTACTTGATGAGTGTGGTGAGGATAAATTAATCAGTGCTTGTGAGGTGCTCAGATGCAACAAAGATGGGAACCATATAAATAAATAGAAATAGTTGACTGATTATTTAGTGAACTACTTTTGGTATTTCTGTTTTAATATTTGGATTACTACTATATGTGATCCAGACACACACCAGTGTGTCCCTAGTAATGTTGCCTGCCTAAAGGACTCTAGGATACTAAGCAATCACTGCCAGTTAAAGAGAAGCTGATGGAGAGAATGACCATCTACATTTAGAGAAAATAAAGGACATTTCACCTTTTGCATGCTT
This sequence comes from Natator depressus, assembly GCF_965152275.1. Classification (NCBI taxonomy): domain Eukaryota; kingdom Metazoa; phylum Chordata; order Testudines; family Cheloniidae; genus Natator; species Natator depressus. The sequence goes on from NC_134234.1 coordinate 296,480,461, forward strand.
ACTGATTGACAATATACCTTCCATCTCATTAAATACCCCTCTTTCTGAGGTGGATGGCAGGAGATCTTACCATCCTGTCATGTGGTATGATGATAGTAAAGAGGAAAGACATTTAAGTCTTTAGCCTGTTCCCATGGAAGTTAAAAGCAAAATTCGTATAGATTTCAGTAGTGCAGGATCAAGCCCCTTTTGATCAACTTGATATTAGTTATTTTTGTCAGCCATGTGTAGAGTTTTAAAAAATTTCTTGCCCATCTGAGACTGGAAACAAAAGAGATACCTGTGACAAACTCCAGACAGAAAGAAGTGTTAGACAGTGGACAGAAGAGTTGTCAATGTTATCTAAAACAAAAGTAATTTAGGTCATGTCATTCTTCCTTCTCTCTTCTTCCAGGAGAAGGTCACCTAATACTGTGCCTCAGGAAAGAGTTTCTGTCTCCTTTTGTTTGTACTGCAGATTAAAGTAGCACAGCTAAAAAGAGAAGCTGATGGAATGATGTTGCATGCAAAAGCATAATAGAAAGGGAGTTGAGGGAGAAAAAGTGATCTTGAGAAGGCAGTAGAGGGGTGTTGGGAGGTGCAATTGCCCATACTCTGGGCTCCAGATTGGGGTTCCTAGGTGTAGGGAAGGTAGGAACTCCTTTTCCCTCTGCCAGCAAGGGACAACCAGGGGATGTCTCTTGGATAAGATAAGAGGGCTATTTTAATCTACAAAAATGAATAACTGTGGCAAGATGAGCAGAGCTGGAGAAAGCCCATGAAATCCTGGCCTCAGCGAAGTGGATGTCAAAAATCCCATTGACTCCAATGGAGGCAGGATTCACCAAGTGGCATGCTACTCAGGTATTAACAGAGGCTCCCTCACAAATTCTGTGTCATTCAGAGGCATATATCCCCTGTACTGGTGGCTGAGTGGTTGTTTAGGGAATGGGTCATACTTGCTCTGCTTTGCCGGGATAGAGGTCAAGTGGGGGAGTAATACAATGGATGTAAGATAACACAGCTCCAGGCTTCTTTCCACAATCTTAAAACTCTAGGCTATTCCAGGCAGGCAGACGGGCATCGACAGAGAGAGAAGCAGGCTCCAATACCTATAGGATTCTTCCTCAGCCCAGCAAGTTGGCAGACAGGGGTGGTCTCGGAGATAAAATGTAGCCCTGAATAATGGGTCAGATTACAGCTTGGCTTATGTCCAGCAGGAAAATTCACTTTATTTTATTCAAGTGTCAGCATTTTCCATTGGAGATTTACAGGAGTCATCCTCCTTTCACTCTTCAACCTTCCAGCTACTCCAAGAAGCTGGTAGGTAATACAACTGGTGGTCCAAATAATCAAGACAGATTATCTGGGAGCAGAAATAATTTTAGGTACCTACAGATAGAAGTGGGCATTTTACTGCCTGGCCCTCCCTATCACATGCTCATTTACCTTTGTAGCATAATAACGTTTTGAAAACATGAAATTAGAGTAGCATTTTTTAAGTAAGGCACTTTTAAGATGAGAGAAAATAAAAGTCAACATCAAAAAAGCAAATGAGAAATAGAAGAGACGTAATGGAGAAAACAATGACATATTGTATGAAACATATTTGGATAGAAAGGTTTGAGAAATAGGCACTAAGAAATAAATTGAGAAGTATGAAAAGAAAAGGAGATACCACAGAGAACTCATCTGTATTTCATATTTACTGATTGATTGCATGTCAATAAGAGATATGGTTTGAATTTTACACTTTTATTCCAGGCAATCCTATTTTCACACAACCCACAGCTGATCAATCTGCAGCACCACACAGCTCAGCTAATATTTTTTTAATGAAATAAATTATTTTATGGTGTTCTCCATTTTCTCCCAAAACCTCAGCCCCTTGATCTCTATTTTCAGAGTTTTATTTCATTTTCTTTAAAAGTAATACTTTTGAAAATAATAATGCTACCCTTGTACATAATGTCTTTCATCTAGAATGGTACCAATATTCTTTACAGACTGTGCATGCAGGACTAAATCCTGGAACTACAGCATAGTCCAAGTGGAAGAGGAGTGTTATGGGGATTTACTCAAGGGTTTGGGGACAGGGAAGGAGATGTGTTGCAGTATCCTCCACAGCTAATGTATACCTCCACCAAAAGGGACCTATCTAATAATGGACACATTGGACCTGTACTACTCCTGCTCCCAAGCCCCGCTATGAATGATGTAGCTAGTACCAAAATCCTACTTACCCTCTCTCTCTCTGCAGGAAAACAGTGACAGTTCTGCTTTGTCAATGTCCTTTCACGGACATGGAGGAATGGTCAAGGGTTGGCCATTGAGGATACCTTCAGTTTACACTGAGATATAACAGCCCTGAATTTGAAATGCTACAAAGAAGTGATTGTAAGAGAGAAAGCAAGGAAAAAACTTCTCCTACTGAAATGATTAGAGGAACATTTGTGTACACAATGTAATTACCCAAGTTGGAATTTTGCCAGGATATTGGGCTAAAATCTCCAAAAGCTCTTGCAAAGAGGGCAAATAATCTTAAAAGTATAGACGTCAGACATGGGAAGGCCCATGTAATGCCAACAGACCCTGGTAGCTGGCGGGCACGATTGAACCAGGGACCTCTGGAACTTAGTGCATGAGCCTCTAAAGCATGAGCTAAAAGCCAACTGGCTGTTAGCTAAGGCTGTAGAGCAGACTCATTTAACTCTCTAAGTGATCTCAGCGCCACTACATGGGACAGAACACCCAACCTGAGAGGTGTGTGGGTTACATACTTCCCCTAGCTGAGGAAGTGCATCCTGAGCTGCAGAATCTTCCCAGTTGAAATTCCCGGCGAGCCCCCACTTGTAACGCCAACAGACCCCAGTCGTCAGCAGGCGGGATTGAACCTGGGACCTGTGGAGCCTAGTGCATGAGCCGCTACAGCATGAGCTAAAAGCCAACTGGACTCATTTAACTCTCTCTCTCGGTGCCACTACATGGGACAGAACACCACACCCAGGAGATGTGTGGATTACACCTGCTTAGATCATCTAATCCATCCTTCAGCTAGTGCACAATTTATTACTACAATAAAATGTTCAACACATATATTTAGGTGATAAGTGCCTTAAATATATACAAGACCAGGGAAGTTCATAGTTTATTGTTTTATCCAATATTCTTATCAAAGTCCCAAGCAAGGGGACTTTCTCCACTGTCTTAGTGAGACTGTTCCCTAGCCTAATGCATTACAAGTCAGGAGGATTTTTCATGAGGTTTTTTGTTTTTTTTCAGCCCATAATTTTGTACCATTACTCCCATATGTATCTGTGTACCACATTAAATAATTAATCTTCAAATATTTTAAGAGTATTATACTATGTTCCACATTAGCTATTTCTTATACACGCGATATGTACTTTCCTCATAATTCATTCTTTTCAATCCACTGGTAATTTTTATTGTCTTTTGCTGAATATACTCCACTTTGTTAGTACAGAGTGAGGTTTTGCGCTGTGCCCCCAAAAGGTCTGGTTGACCTACAAGTCCATTAGTCTTTGCCATCAAATCCCCGATTAACATCAGTTAATGAAATCGTTGCCTGTTTGAAAAAGAGCTGCAGGATCAGGCTCCATGGTGAAATAATCTTGAGTTCTTTCTGAAATCATAAATTAGTTGTATGATAAACTGCATGAAATGGAAGATTTGTTTTTGGTTTTAATCTTATACGAATACATGTAAAATATCTGAAAGGTGCAGACAAAATTGGACACTTTTCATGGCTGAAAAGTTCTGGCTTTTCCTCTGAAACCTAAATTTCTTCTGTGTATTGGACATAAAAATTTAAACTGAATCAGTAAATGGGCCAAATTCAGAATGGGGTGCACAAAGTTGTGTAAATTGGCCCATCTTACACTCACAGTACTCCCTTTTGTATTCCTTAGTCATGCTTTACTTAAGTGTAAGAGTGCATAATTGGGTGTAACACAATGAGGAACCTGAAGGAGCTGTAAATTAAAGTAACCCCTGCCCTACTGTAATCTACCTCTTCTTCCACATCCTCAACATGTAATCTGTGCTGAGTCCTTTGCACATGCGTAGACCAGGTCTAAAGGAGTCTACGTTGACAGTAGGAGGTCTCCTGACATACCATTTCTGAATTTCTGTCAGTGGTTATAAAGGTAATTAATAACCTAAATAGAATAATAAGAGCCAGATTCTACCCTCAGCTACACCTGTGTGACTCTACAACTCCATTGGGGTTTTGTCAATGGTCGTGAGGGCAGAATTAAGCCAAATAGCTCTAAAATATATCTATCTAGTGTAGAAACGACTAATTAAAAAACTGAAGAAAGGTAACAAAAAAAGATATCCCTATTTACCAACAGCATCCTTTTGATTCCATCAAAGATACTGTGCCATAATTTCCTCCCAAATAAATCTTATTAATTATTATTATTATTATTAATGTATTTGTAGGGACAAAGGCTGTAGTACTTACCCAGAAAAAATGCCTGGCCCATGGTGATTCAATAATAGTAATTTATTAAAGCATTATTTTCCTGTAGCTGTGTAGCATATTATAATATTAATATAAATCTTATCGATTTACAAATGATAATCTAAAAAGAAATCATAAATCTAGTCCAGAAGAAAGGTTAGTGGAGATAGTGTAAACACCTAAAAATCCATGTAGAATCCTATTAAAATCTTTCTCAACATTTTATGATGTCATCTCGAATTGTACAACCCTAAGTTAATTATACAATAAATAATTCATATTAATATAACACCATTTATCTTGAAAGATCCCAAAGAACTTTGCACATTGTATTTTATATAGGGATCATTCACACACAATTGAAATGCGGTTACCTCTGGGTGCAAAATAACAGCCTTTCTATTCCAGCAGTGCTGCATGATCATTATTAAGAGATGAGAAGAATAACTTCTTCAACTGAAACTACAATGGAAAATTTGGGTAGTGAGGAATTAATTATCTAATTAATTATTATTACCTTGGAATTTGGCCAGGATGTAGTGAACAACACCTTTTCACTTAAGTTATGACCTTACCTAGCTAATTGTCCAAAAAAGTTGATTATATTTGAAGTTTAAAGTTTTCCAATGTAAAACCCAATATACAACATATTAACCATTACTGATCTCATTCCTGTTAGCGCAATCTTTACTTAGTCCTTAATCCTGTATACTGTGACTTTGATAGGAGCCAGACTGGGCCTACTTGTCCTTATGCAGGCAGCACTCCCACTGAAATCAATGGATGATATGCTTGTATAAAGATTGAAGGATTTGGCTCCTAATCTTTAGAGAAGCAGCAGCCCTGTATATTCATGGGATTAATTCCATCCAAGGCACCAATCTTATGGATTTAAACGTTTTTTTCCTTTTACAGAATGGAATTCGCTAGGACTAGATCCACAAAGGGATTTAGGTGTCTGTCTGCCACCTTAGGCACCTAAGTCCAAAATGACAGGTTTCAGAGTAACAACCGTGTTAGTCTGTATTCGCAAAAAGAAAAGGAGTACTTGTGGCACCTTAGAGACTAACCAATTTATTTGAGCATAAGCTTTCGTGAGCTACTGCTCACTTCATCGGATGCATCCAATGACGTGAGCTGTAGCTCACAAAAGCTTATGCTCAAATAAATTGGTTAGTCTCTAAGGTGCCACAAGTACTCCTTTTCTTTAAGTCCAAAATGTATATCCTCAAAACACCTGCTCAGCTGCCGCCTAATCCTGTAGGGACCTACATTTCCACCAGTATAAGTTCCCTAGGCACCTATATTTCTTCCAGTGGCATGTGCAAACCTTCCTAAATCCTAATGCCGCTGAGCTGCTCAGTGCTAGAACCCAGGCATGATTGTCCAGCTGTATTGAAAGAACAGGAGACATTTGATATGGGTTTAATCAGTCTGCAACTTTATTATTAGATGCTTGGGACTACCTGGCAGATAAAAAAGTACAGTGCAGGTAACCCCATGTTTATTCCATAATTACCCGGGAGGATTCCACCAGCTCCCCCTCTTTTTCCATCCAGGTCCCCACAGCCAATCCATTGCTAGGACCTTACCATCCATCCCACATTGTAGGAGGGCTAAAGCAGGCTATAAGAAAGGGGGTTTGGCTCCTTCATGTATCATTCATAGGAGCCCCTAAGCCTCCTCACCACCATTCTTTCCTTTAACAAACACCTCCTTTTTAAGTCCTTTTCCAAGCCATCTATCTGGTCACTGTATACCTTTCCTATGGAGTACCTGCACTGGACATCCACCTTAAACTTACAAAATGAGTTGTGACATATAGCCTACTGCCCTTCATGCCACACCTCAACAAAGCCCTACCCTAACCCACTGTGGGGAAGGCAAAATACCCCAACTCCACCTAGGCCAATCTGGTAGGAAGGGAAAAATTCCTTCCCAAAAAAGGGGCAGCCAGTTTAACGCCCACAGCAGGTCTTGACCAAACCTGGTATTTCACTACCTACAGGGGAGGAACGGTGGGTGCTGCCTCAGCCTGCTCCATGTAAAAGGGGGCTTCAGGCACAGGGCTGCCCCTTTTAAACTCTCCTGCCCATCCAGTTCCCAGGGAATGAGTCAGTGTCGCCATGCTGGCCCCTTGTCTTCTTTTGCAGCAGTTTTCCTCTCATCTTCCCACCCCCCAACCATAAAGCACTGTACCTTTCATTGGCCAGCCAGGCAAATCTTCCTCCCGCCTGCTTAAAGGCGTGGTGCAGTCTTACTCAAACTAGCTGTTCTTCCACTTATCTTCCCTGGGGGGATCAATCCAGCAGGTATGTTCGGAGGCAGCTAAGAACATGCCTACCAGATCAGGTTCTGCATAAATCACAGAAGGAGGTAGCAGGGCCATACCCACCCATCCCATACTGCACTAGTTAGTGTATTAACTCATGATGGGGGAGACCTTGGTTCAAATCCTCACCCTGCTTGATTCACAGGAAGGAGTTGAAGCCTCCTATCTTCTAGGTGAGTGCCTTGACCACTGGGCTATAGGCTATTCTAGGACCGCTCTCTTAATCTCTCCTGTTCATGCTGTTCCACTTTTTAATAAATTACTTAAATATTCAGTGAAGCAAGGACTGGAATCTAGGTCTCCCAGGAGAATGTGCTAATCAGTAGGCTATTGAATCATTCTCAGTCTCTCTCTCTGACTCAATGACTATTTTTAAGTATTCAAGATAGCAAGTAAAGAAAGAAAAACCAAGAAATCTAGGAAGTGTGTGGATTGCTTGCTAGTAAAAAAAGAAGACAGAAGAAAGCACACACATCGTTCTTCCTTTTATGTGCTTTCTAATAGTGATGGGAAAGTAATTTGAAATGAATAATTTGACATATTTTTCTACTTTTTATTTTTGAGGAGCATCCCTCAAATGTATTCTTTATTAGAAGTCATTGACCAAAATAATTCTTAGGCTGTAGATTGTTCATAAGCATTTCTTTACAAGAATTTGACAGTCAAAAATCAGACTTTGTAAGTTGGTTTTAATTGGACATGGAGGTTCACGTGGGTATATTTCTCTGCCCTGTCTGGCTGAGTGTAATTCAGGTTTGGGAATTCACTTTTCACACTCTGCAATATTCTATAGTATTTGCTTACAATGGGCTATTTTGACAAATATTCTTACCATCAAATGTATTGTTAGGGGGCTTATTCCTTCACCCACTTACTTCCCTGGTCCTTCTCGCATGAACAGAGAGCAACAATACCCGAAGTCCAAAGGTGCAAACAATTCGATGTTTATTGGGGTGAACTTCCAGCAAGCATGATTCCAGTTTCCTTCCTTAGTATCCTCCTTCCCAGCTCTGACACCACAGAGCCTTACACCTGTGTCCCTGTTCCCATTTCTCCCTTTAGCCAAACAGGATTCCAGTTTCCCCACTCCCATTACCTGTTCCCATCTCCCCCTTTAGCAAAACATGATTCCAATTTCCTTACCCCCATTCCCTGTTCCCATCTCCCCCACACACATTCCCACCCCCACGCCCCCTCACTTCCTCATTGACTACAGATTATATAGTAAAACTTGAGTTCTGCTTAGCTATACCTTAACCAATCATTTTCCTGAAATTTAACTAACCAATCCTAACATATTGTAACATGATTATGTAACCAATTATATCCCACCACCTTAATTAGTTTACACCCAGCAAAATTAATTATACAGCAGACAGGAACAATCACAGAACCAGACAGAGATTATACAGAAAAACAATAGCAAAGTGGGAACTATAATGACAAAACAATACAGAAGTGAGGATTTCACATCCCAGTATTGGTAAGTGAGTTCTTGCCAGACAGGATGCTGTTTCCTTTTACATTTTCTAGGCACTTCCCTTTCTCTGGAGGTGATAGGCATTATCAGGACAGGATTGCATTCCTAACAGCCCAATAGCACCTTCTTTCAATGTGACTAGTTTGGAATGTGAGGATGTGACCTGTCGCTTCCTAGCTTATGGCTGCCTCTGCTGCTTAGCCAAAGGCCTTAGCCTAAGCACAGGGCCTCAGACTGTCACAGTAAGAAAAGGCCCTCACACCGGCGGACAGTGATTTTGATTCTCTTTTGTACCTCTATAACTAGCCAAGTGATAAGAATACACCTAAATTCTTAGAGTATAGGCCTTTACAGACAGGCCTGAATATCTATATCCTAACATGTATCTGCTAGAATACGTGCACAATTGTGGAATCACAATCTAATCAAATGTATTTAAAAATATAGATGAATATTTACATAATGTGTTCGCATCATTTACCTAGAGACACTTTAAAGGCTTATTTTTTTTCACAATGAGCTAATTAGTTTTTTTTAAATAGCAAACAGTAAACCTGAACATAATTATTTATCCATTAATAGCAAAAGATGATCTTCAGCAGCCTTTCTGTACTTTTAAAGAATATTTCCACAAAGAGTGGAGGAAAAATCATTTGGTTTTGATAACACTTTCCATACAGCCCTATTTAGCTTTCACAAGACACCTCTGGATAGATATAATAATTACACTATTGAGGAGAGATGTAAAACTGCAACAGTACTCTGGAAATAAATGCAATGGTTACGAAATTTCATGTATTCATATTGACTTAGGGCCAAGTGAGTCTTGTGCTTACAGATAATTCTTGTTATCCCATGGAATCAGATAAGGAGCATGTGAGTGTCTGAGCACACTGCACATCATAATGGGCCTGATTCATATACTCAAGTGGGTGCTACGGACTTTTGTTCTGCACCTTTTCAAAGTGATTTAATTAAAATGAAAGATTACACAGCTGCTGAACAGGAGCAGATTCTGACAAGTACACAGTTCTGCACACAGCAATTAATACAGGCAAAGAGAAGTAACTTTATTGCCACTGATCATATAGTCACATATTTTTTTTCAGATGCTTTCATCCACTAAAATAATGTGGTTGCATTCATGTAATCATTTGGTAGTCTGAATGCCATAACAATTATGCATATATTAAAACAAATATCATTATAATACATTTATTTTTACCTCTGTACTATTTTTCACACAAAAAATCAGTATAAAGATCAAGCAAGATAATATATACACTGCAGTTAGTCTAATGTACATTGCAAATAAATTTGGCTGTTAAGTTTCTTAATAGGGCATCTTAAGACAGATGCTTTATTGTATACTACATTATATGCTTACATTTGGAAAGATAGTATAAATTAAATTTGTGCTTACATTAGTGATAGTATAATAGTATAAATAAAAATATGAGATGAGAATGTGAGGGAAGGAATGAGTATGGAGCATATAGTTGGATTGCTACAACCAGGCATTTATGGGGCCAGATAGTACTGTATTTTGTCCAACTGTATCTGTTAGATATGATTAATGTGTCCATTGTAATTGTCATAGGAGATAAGCCAGTTGAAACAGGAAGGACAATTGTCCTAGAATGATCCTTATGGACACTAGTACAGGTGATTATAAACCATTTCTTAATGCTGATTGTTTGAGTACCAGCTCATCCAGTATTCCCACTACATGTAAATTGGCTGAATGCAGAATGTTATATATATGAGCAAACGTTTTAAGAATGGAGAAGAATGGTGGGGGGAGGAAGTTAGTCTGGGAGGTCACAAAACAATGATACATTTCTAATATTCAGAAAAAGAATCAAAATGAGGTAAAGAGCATTACAACTGAAATTGATTGATGGACAGTCATGAAATATGCTTTGGGCTGGCAGGTTGGCCAAAACAGCTATTTCTCTGGACCCCAGCTCAACTCCCTGATTAGGGACATCATCTGGTTGGTCTGGCCATGTCCCTCTTATTCACTGGTCCTTCTCCAGCTGTGCAGAGCTGGACGGGTCATCTCATTTCACTGGGTTGGTGCTGTGCAGTACAGTGATTTCAGGGTCAGGTGAAAAGTCGAGAGAAAGAGAGAGATAGGACAAGAGGAAGATATGCCAGCAGAAATGAGCACCTGGGGGAGAGGGAAGGATCTCACATGTATCATTTTGGGGTCCCAGCCGATTCAGTGATGATGGTCAAGCATCTGTGCCCCGACAAGGTCTGGTGTCATGGCAACAATCCTTCCTGCAGCCATGGTGATGGCAATAGTTCTTAATCTGTTCTCTCCAAAGTCTCTTTATAAGGGCCCCAAACAGGTGATGGCTGGAATAATCCATCTTCTCGTTATTTTGTCCACCAATTAGGCCTAATTTCTAACACACCAATTATGGTTGCTTGATTTCCAGTCCTCTGCTCCTCTTGTTTACCATTCATAATCTTAACACAGTCCTTGAGTGGTAAAAGTAGACTCTTTCTGTCTCCTTCTAGCATTTTTTCTTAAACAGTTGTATATCACAGATTATCATGACAATTCATGAACCTTTAGCCACTTTTCACCAATTGAGTTTACAATTAGGATAAATCTGTAGGCCCAATTATCACAACAGTGGTCCTTCGCACAGGGGAGAATTACACCTCAAGTGGATTTTGTACAGTAGTGCCATACTGCTGAATTGCAAGAAATCAGAACCAGAATATTTGCTTAGTTTTGTTTAAAGAAAAGGAGTACTTGTGGCACCTTAGAGACTAACCAATTTATCTGAGCATAAGCTTTCGTGAGCTACAGCTCACTTCATCGGATGCATGCATTCGGCTGCTACTCTGAAACCTGTCATTAGTTTTGTTTAGCAGAGTTGTAACTAATAATGTCTGTCTGACCTAAACAAAGCCAGGCCCTCTACTCACCTAAAGTGTATGATATATCAGAGTCTCAACCCATTCTGGTTCTACCACTCTCTCTCTAGGTGACCAATATGCATGAGAATTCTTGTGCTTAAAGAAAACAAAGCTATAAGACTCTTGTATTATTTAAGTGATAATCAGGAACTGTAAATCATCCCATTTTAATGTAAAATGAGTAACATACCAACTATGTGCCCCATTAAACCATGGTATTTCACAGGTATAATTTAAGAAATGCAAAGATATATAATGTGCTGTGCTAATGCTTTTCTATTTATGAGGCCTATATTTCTGGAATCCTGCTCCCACTGGAAAGTGACTAGTCCTGTACCAACATAGGGCTCTCGAGGAAGAAGAAAGAAGAAAATCCCTTTGTGCATCAATGGCTCAGTCCTCCTGTCCTCACCCAGACACAATTCCCATTGATGTAAATGAAAACTTTGGTTGGGTAAGTAATGCAGTACTGGGCCCAGCATTATTAACTGCTTGAGGCCCACAGCTGGCACTCTCAAGGTTTGTCCACGCTGCAGTAAAACACCTGCAGCTGGCCCGTGTCAGCTGACTTGGTCTTGCAGTGTTTAGGCTACGGAACTATAAATTTGCAATGTAGATGTTTGGTATTGGGCTGGAGCTTGGATGCTGGCACTGTTCCCACTCATGGGTCTGGGCTCCAGCCCAAGCCTGAACATCCACAGTGCAATTGTATAGTCCCACAGCCCAGCAACTGTGAGCCTGAGTCAGCTGATGGGCCAGCAACAGGTATTTTATTGCAGTGTAGCTATACCCACAGATGCTAACCACTGATGCAAACTGTAGGCATTTAGGATGTGATCCTGCAGTTGGCTAAAGGAATGCACACACATGCAGTTAATTTCAAGATTGAGTCTGTATTTATTCTTAGGTTGATGTAATAATAAACAACTGTAACATACTTAATATTAGCTGACTATGCAACGTTTAGTAGCTTTTTTTCATTGATAAAGCTTGCTTTATTTCCATATATACTGAATGATATCTTCTGTATTATTTCTTGAACTTATTTAACAAATTATTTTACCCCAATGGAGAATCTTTGCATGAAGGCTTTATTTGATCTATTCTTATCAGATTAATTTACTCGCAATAAACTTCCCAGTTTCTCAATCTCTGTTTTGTTTCTTGTGAGAAACTATTTAGTTCAAGCAAATCATTGACACCACTCATGCCTGAAATCAAGGCAACAACTACACCTAGAGATCTTATATGGCACCATAATAAATCATCATATTATCTGTATAAATCTCTACTAATGATCTGATTCACAGAGATGGCAGCTCATTCATATAGATTAGACATGAAAACTGGGCCCAGCTGATGGCTCATAAAAGCCATAATCATTATTTAGAGGATCAAAGCTATTAGATCTTACAGTATTTTGTCTATATAAATTGAAACTGCAGCGCTACTCCTTACCATATCATATAATGAATTAAATGAACCTTGTACACAGTGGGCCCAATTCAGTATTTTTCACTCTTCATTATTCGTTGTTTATTATTCATTATTTCCCTGATTAAAAAGAAAGTGTGAAATGAATTGTTTACAGATACACTACTTTGGAGGTGGTTATGTGGCTGGGCAGTATCTGACAGAACCGCAAAAAACAGTGATTTCTGTAAGAGTGGCTGAGCAAATGAAAGGTATCACAAGGCAAGGACAAGGAAGCATAAGGAAAATCTCTGGATCAAATTCCGCCCTCATTTCCACTCCTCGTAAACGTACTTGGCCAAAGCTCAGCTGGTGTCAATCAGTCACTGTCCTTTGAAGTCAATGGAGCAATTCTTATTTACACCAAGTGATGATCTGATTCATTTTGGCCCTGTCTGTTTTGTGCCTTCAACAAAACGACACCTAAAGTATCAGCTGTCAACTGTCTGGCATTTTTTTGGGGTGGGGTGGGGGTTGCCCCCCTTTTAGATGTTAGTTACAAATGGTGAGTGGGAAGGGCCCACAATTTTAGTTCCAGTCAGTTAATGTTACTTTGTTTGCAACCTCTGGTACAGCTAACAGGTTGTGGAGATATAAGATTAATTGTTTAATTCCATTTGCTCATTGGCCATGCCTGAGGACCACGTTTTTCAATTCCAGTTGGTAATCTGTCTCTTTTTCCAAGTGCCTGACACCTGCCTTTCTACAATGTCATGTCTCTGTTTAAAAGTTTTATATGATTAAAAATAAAGGAAGAAACCACCTACTTCATCACTCCAGGATGGCAGTTCAAGGCTCACCCCTGCCGTAAAAATCTGTGTTTCTTAGAGATGTTGCTGTTTGCCATACTTTTTTCTATTACACTGAGAACAAGAACACTCAGCCGCTTGTTGTCTCACCATTACAGACAGGAAAAGTTTCCTTTCTTTGCCTTCTTTTACACTTGATTGAAAAACTGATTGCAAAACTGGAAAAATAACAGATTTTCCAGATTTGATTACATGGGGTGGAATTTTACTATGAAAATCTTGTGGGCAAGTTTGCAAACTAAAAAAAGAGAAATTGAAACTTTTGTTAGTTATATTACTGTTTGGTGCTCCATGGAAGGACCCTCAAGCTTTGACCACACTTTAATCCAGGAGGAGGATGTGTCCCGAGAAAGAGGCCCTGCCAAATCTTGCCTTAAGGAGTTATCTGGCGTGGTGAACCACTTCATCAATCCTGAGTATCTACAGCCTGCAACTGAACCAAGCACCAAATGCTGTGAAGATCAATCATCTTTGCTATATAGATCATGCATATTCATGAAAGTTTCTCAAATAGCATAGATCTGTTTCCCCTACAATGGCCAAAAAACAGACTTCTTGTATTCCCAGAGTTCAGTACATTCACTCCTCAGGAAGCACTGGATACCCTACAGGATCCAGACTTGTAAATCTAACCCATGTCCTTCCTCACTGGTGGATGATGGTCATGAACAACTGGTGCCACTCATGACTGAAATAGCCAGTGCTTCATTCAGGAAGGAATCTTCCCTTCCTCCTTTAAACACAAAGTAGTCCAACCAACATTGAAGAATATATTGGTATGGATATGTTTGTTCTAGCCAGCTGCCACACAGTATCAAAGCTTCTGTTCCTTAGCAAGCTCATAGAGAAGCTAGCCATGTTACCCCACAAAACAGATTCACAGTACCCCCACAATAGCTCACCTATTATGCCTTCCTGGGTTTACCAGAGGTTCCCTTCAGTTGTCCCATTTATCTGCTCCCCCTGAGAAATTGCCAGAGCTTTGCATGAAACACTTTTAGGAAAAACTTCACAGTACAACTTAGACCTGCTACCCTTGGAAGGACCCCGGATACAGCCTTCCAATATAATTGATTGACATCCAGGCAGTATTCTTCCAAAACAAAGTATTTTCTTTAGTTGGTGTAACTAATCTTCCCTGATACAATTAATTTTAACATAGATCAAAACATAAACATAAATCCCTTAGCACAATTCTTGAGTACAGGTTAAAAGTACCCAAACCGTAAATATATAGTTCGAGTAATACTAAGCGGCTGCATTCTGTATGCGGTGATCAGTCACCTGCAGTTGCTGACAGCAATCTTAAATCTTAAACTTTATACATATGAAGCAATGTAACAGTCACAACCCAAACACACATCTTTATTAACCCAAACATACATACACCTACTCATTAATACAGACACATACTCCTATTTCTATCTATATTTTGCACTAAAGCTAGCAGGCTTACTCTCCGCACTCTTCTCTCCCTCTGCTTTGACAGGGACCCTTTCTGCTTTGTCCCAGCAGCACTGCTACTGCTACTGCTGTGACCCTGCAGTTGCTTCTTATGATTCTGTCCTCTGACTTCTCCTTCTTCTTCTTCTCCTGCTCCTAATTTTCTTGACTGACTGACTGACTGACCTTTGCCTGCTGACTGCCTGGCTTTTATTCATCCTCCTGGACCTCTCTGCAGTATTAAACATTGTTGCACATGATATACTGTTGTCCTGTCTGAAAAGGGGACAGGTGTCCAGGGAAATGTGCTAAAATGGTTTATGTCCTTCCTGCAGGGATGCATCCAAAGATCAGTGGTGAAAAACTGAATCTCCTCCATCAGGATCAATTCTCTCTCTGCTCCTATTCAACATCAACATGCAGCCACTAAGTAAAATGGTAAGATGACATGGACTCAGCTGCCAGAAATATCTATCGATCTATTTCAGGATTTTCTACTACTGCCTATCACCATAGTATCTGGGCATCTTCCATGTAAAATCAATAGTCATAGCAAAGTCACAAATAGGTTTCATAGAGTCTCGGACACTTCCCCCTTTTAGAAATAAAATATCCACTGGGTATGGTTTTTGGTTTTGATTTTTAAAATTCTATTAATTCTCTCTCTCTGGGTTATTTGGTACAGGCTTTTTGATATGAAGGGGATGTCAACATTGAGAGTCTCATTCTTATGGAGGAAAGGCTTTTTCAGAGAGGAAGGTTTTGCAGTGTTTACTAAAGATGGTTCAACTATGGATTTACATAATCTCTTCAAAGTTACTTCTATAGCTGGATTCCCTTGACCAAGAATGCTTTATTCCCAGCACTCATATACTTTACCTTGGGTTTTGAGATCTGTGTTGTCCCAGAGGAGCACAGATGGTGCTTGATAGATCAAAATTCAGTCTTGAACATATATGGGCCTTGATCCATTCATTCCTTTGAAAATGAGGATCAAAGCCTTACACTGGCATCAGAAACTGACTGACAGCCAATGGGTGGACTTGAGGATGAGCCTATTGTGCTCATGCTGGCCTACGCCATAGAGAAGGTGGGCGACCACATTCTGAACCAGCTGGAGCTTGTGCATTGACTTTACATATACTTTAGACACAGTGACGTATAGTAGTCATCCAGGAAAAGAAAATGTATGGATAACTCTGGCCAGATCTTGGTCCAGGAGGAAGGAACAAAGTTTCCTAGCAAGCTCGATTTGAAAGATGGTATTTTTTAGATATTGATCCTACCTGGTCCTCCAAGCTTAGTAAAGAGTCCAAGAGAACCCTGAGGCTTCACACCAATCTGACAAATGGGGACAGTATGCTTTCAATGGAAGATGGAGCTAACATTGCAGCTATTACTTCAAAGTGTTTCCCTTTTCCAACCACCATATCTTCTGTCTTGCCTTGAGCAAGCTGCTCTTCATCCTAGAGCTGATTTCCTGTAGGTGTTCTGACATTTTAGTAAGTGACAGTGATTGCATCAGTTGAGAATGATTGCATCAGTTGAATGTTGTGTCAATATGCAGATGACACACAGTTCTACCTATCCTTCATTACATAAAACCGTATCACCACCATCAGATAACCCAATGCTTGGAAATGAAAAATGGCTGTTTGATGCTTAATCCAAACAATATAGGAGTTATACTGATGAATAGAGAAAATCACTTTGAAGAATTTGCAACCACAGTGTAGTCTCTTTTGGTTGAAGGTACACACCCACAAGTGGTTAATTCTGTCTGTAGTTTAGAAGTGCTCTTGGGTTCCTTGCTGACACTAAGCTCTTACACAGCAGCATCTATGCATAATACTTTCTACCGTCTCTGGTTTGCTTGCAAACCCTCTCCCATCCTGGTGGCCAATGCCATGGCCTTGGTTATAAACACCTTTGTCATCTCCCAGCTGGACTACAGCAATACAATATATCTGGACATGAATCCAAGCCTTTAGGAAACTCTAACTCATACAGAATGTTGCAGTGCTTCTTCTCAGCAGTGCAAGTTACCCCAAGCCTATCAGACCTGCCCTCCCCTCTCTGCACTGACTTCCTATATAATATTGAGTCAAATTCAAGGTCTAAGTCCTAGTCTTAATGGTGCTCAATGGCCTGGACCAAGGATATCTAAAAGATTAACTAAAGCTTTGGGATGAAGTCAGCGGTCAACAATTCCAGTCCTCTGGCACAGTAGAACCTTCTACCATCAGGATAAAGCTTGTCTGTGCAGAAGACAGAGACATGGAGGGGCTGGCCCAAGACAGTGGAATTCCCACAAGAATGGAAAACTACCACCTTCCACTCCAAGTGCAAAGTGCAGTTCTTCAGTTTTGCCTTCTCTAACACAAAGATGCAGCAGTGTATACATTTGCTAAGCAAATAAAACAAGACATAACAAAATAAAACAAAAAATCTCTACAAAAACCAAACACTCCGCTACACAGACAATTCTCTCCCTAGGGAGAGGGTGAGAGAAATATATGACAGATGTTAGCCATATTGCTTAATGCACTGTTGGAAAGTGCTCATATACTGTGGTGATGAGGATGGCATAAGAACCTCTGTAGAATAGAATAGAATAGAATAGAATAGAATAGAAAGTTGAGCCCCGGGTGAATTTTTCTGTCATAATGGTCTACCCTTGGCCCTGTGATCAAGGACAATTTCCACTTTTATTAAAGTGGCTTTCCACAATTCTCTTTCAGCATGGGTGTTGCCTTCCATTCCACAGGCTGAATTGTTCTCTCAGATCTACACAGTATATTTCAGTTCCAGTACTCTAAGCACCCTAACATAAATTTGCAACATGTCGGGTTCTACATATGTATGTTAGAAAGAGCATGTATAGGAGGGTTGTAGAATAGAGTTGGGTAAACGCAAGAAGATAATTTTGCCCCATATCTGTTTTGTTTTTATCAACATGCTCTCCTCCTTACTGCTCTAAAGGGTTAATATGCCTTGCTGCCAAACATCTGATAAACTTCAAAAGTAAACAACAACAAAAGGAGTAGTTCTAGTGATAACTACTGAATTGCAATACAGATAGGACACTGGCACCAAATCAACTTGACATTAATAAATTGTCAACACATATTTTTTGCTCATCTGCCTTTTTAACTTTAATGATTAGAAATACCATTTATTGATTCATAATCTTCTAATTGAGCCTGTTTCTCTTCTCACTACTACTGTTTTTACACTTGTTTCAATAGAGTTACTCTTGATACTTAGCAGTATAATTTAGAGAGAATCAGGCCCACTATTTTTGCTCTTACAAATCCCCGCGGTTCAAACAGGAGAATACAGAGAAAAGGTCTGGCTAGGGGGCATAGACAGAGCAGGACATTTTTAAATGTGTTTATTAAATTTCAAAGGGAGCCTTGGTGTTGGAATCCTACAGTTTAGGCTGGGGTGGGCGACGCGAAAAGTTGAGTATTATTTTTTTTTAACCTATCACTTTAAAATATGCTGGTTCCCACTTTGACATACTGTGCCTATAAAAAGACTGGGTATATTTTAGATTAACAGCATGTATCTTTAATTATACTCTCTTTAGTTAACAGCTTTGAGAATTTTATTTTATTAAAGAGCTTTTGCTCACCAGGCAGGTTTTTTCTAAGCTCCTACAGCTCTGCTTCATAGCAGATACCAATGTCACATCAATCCCAATGGGATTCTTGGATGCAGCTATACTACACGCCCTCCCGCAGAGATTTGCAATATTATAGTTTAGTGCTTATATTCAGGTTTTCTTCTCACTGTAAAATGTTCAGGTCTTTACTACTCTACATTACTGTACATCAGTTGATGGCCAGCTGGGCTATTTTTCAGATGAAATAGACTTAGCTCCAATGTAAAATACTGAATCCAAGAAATCATAATCCCCAGTAAAGTTGAGCTTCAAACAAACATTTCCATAAAGCTAATTATTGTTAATATTATGATGTTCTTGTTCTGGTGTGCTACAGTTCTCAGTTATCAAGTGGTAATAAACTTAAAAGCCATCAAAACTCATGAAAGATGATCCTTGATGTTGCACATCAGACTGCAACAAAGATAGCTAGAATAATTTATCTTTATTTCCATAACAGTGCTGGGCTTGTCTGAGGTCAGAAATCACATAGAACATGGTCATTGAGAGCGTCTGTTCTCATCGGTGCACCCTATCCCAATCACAGTCAGAGACCTTCTTTCATGTTTTCAAACTTTTACCTTTCAGAATTTAATAGTCCTTTTTTTTTTTTCATTTTGGGCTTCATTTAAAAAGTATTCTGATGAAATCATTCAGCTCAGCAGACAAAAAAATCAAACCGATACCCAGAACCCTTTTCATCATCATTTCACATCATTATACAAGTGAAAATGGTTGAACAACAAAAGAAGGCATGCTTTATTCCACCATTATTGGCCCAGCCTGCTGAAAATATGTAGAGCTTTCTGATGCATACAAGTCCCAGGAGACCACATAGGGGCTGTGCTGTGAGCTAACTTCCAGGAGACAAGCTTTGTGTGTGGAAATGCCAGGGTTGCTCAAGGAAAAGGGAATAGACAGAAATTATTCCAGATGTGCAGGAAGAAAGACAAGACACAAAGGATGTGGTCTGATTAGGCCACAACTGTATTAACTTAATTCATAAGGGAACCATCTGACAATAATTTGTACGATTCATTTATCCTTCTTTCCATAATCTGTTCAGCCTGATGGACAGCTGCCTTCAGCCCCTTCTGTTGCATGGAAACCAATGGGCTTCCACACAACTCTTGGCTCCTCCTTCTTCCAAACCATGAGAAGCTGGCTCTTCTGATGGGCAAAACAGGGTGGGGTAAGGGGAAACTCCTCTAAAAGGAGCAACAGAAGTTCATGAAAACCTTATGCAATAACATGCCTATAATGATATACTGTCCCTTTAAGACCAAGGGGTAAAGTCTCCAGATGCTTCACTGCAAATGTGAATATGGAGAACAAAGGAAACAACTACTGAGACAGTGGAAGTAGTTGCAAAGTAGCAGGTGGTGGACTGAGGCTGCTAATTCTAGCTAGGATTTGAAAGTAAAGCCCTGAAGAGGGAGCAAGGACAGGCTCCCCTGTCTCTCTCACTCATCCAGAAGGAATCCTGGGAAAGAGGGCCAGATATAAACTGCCTTCAATAGAGGAAATACTGTGGAGGGAGTTAGAGGGTCTTGGGTAGGTTTTTCCAAAATGATGGAAAACTTTGGCATAAATTGTGAGACTCACTACCAGTTTGGGGAAGAAGTTGCATTCTTAACAGGTACACTTGAGAGGACAATATCTTGAGGAAGAGGGGTTTGGAATTCTTAAAAAAACAATATCAAGGCCTTTTTGTATATGTTGGCCTGCTATGATACATGCTGAAGAAGCTCTTTATTAATCCAGCCAGTAAATATTTGCTTAATGTATAGAAGTGTCAGGCTTTATTTTCCTGATCCTTTTTATCTTGGCTTTGCATAACTGTGAATACTCCTAGCCCTCTAAATAACTAGTTTTTTTTTTTTAAAGTCCCACTCCAATCTTTGCCCCTATCTTGGTGCTGTGAGGTCCGCTGATTAATTTTGACCTGTGTAAAAGTATTTTGTTTGGTAAAATATGTTGTCTTTTAACTTCTACTTCCTCTTATTCTCCTATCATGTCTCAATGTTTCTCTTGCATCATGTTGTGTGGGTGTCTTTGGATCTGCCTCCCATCTCTCTTCCTGCTAGAGTTTCCTGCCTAATAGGTGGTATAACCTCCACAGATGGCTCCACTAGAGAGACCAAGAGAAGCAAGTGTAAACTGTGGTCTGCATCTTGATCTGTGGATCTGTAAACTGAGTCAGAATCTGTAGATCTCTCTTATACACACAGGAAGTAATTCTGCTGTAGGAACTCATTTCCTTAAAATAGTCACAGTGTAGTTTTATACTTAAAATGATGACGGGATACCATAAAAATTGCCAACACAGTGGCTATAAGATTTCCTATTACCACTAGCAGATGTTAGGTAAGGACTTCCACAACCATCCTAATTAACTTCACACTATAAAGATGGAAAATTCAGAGGTCAGCCATTTAGAAACTACTGTTTCTAAAATACTGTACAACAATATAATGAAACACTGATTCCTAAATAAGAATGAATACATTATAATGAGCTGCAGAACCAAGACATGCAATATGCCTATATAACAGGATCTTTTCTTATTAATTTGGGATACAGTTCTAGCAACTAAAATCAGCAGTTACCTATGATTGAGTGGTGTGCTGAAGAAAAGAGTTGTCACACTACTGGAACAGAGAGTTCCTTTTGATAGGACAACCTACATACTGTAGAGAAGGAGGGGGCTATATATTAAGATTCTGAATGTATCTTACAGTGGCAGTTTCATGCAGCAGTAGTTATACCCTCCTTTCCTACTTGTATTCATCAGAGGTGGGAAAGGTGCTATAGGTTGGTTGTTATAAGCTAGTCAACGTTTGGGGTCTGGGGATGTTCCACATGGAAGTAGAAAATGTTGGCGTTTGGTATCTCCTTTGATACAATCTGGTTTATTTATAAGGAACATATATTCTCCAAATGTAGAAAGAACCACGATCAAAAGGAGCAGTTGTGACGTTCCGTACCTTGTGGGAGCACCCTGTAATCCTCCATATTCCTCATCTGTATATAATTGTGATATTACATATAAAGCATGCCTTGTAAGGTATCAGGGGGAAAGGTTATGATTTGCTGAAAGTCATTTCTCTATCCATATATATGTATTATTATTGCATGTGAAGTTATGAGAATTGTGTTCTATGGTTGTAGCTAAAACATGCTGTAAGTTGGGGAATCAGCCAGATATTAGCTCCCCAGAGGCAACAGCAAGGAAAGTAACCAATGCCCAGACGGGGTGTGAAACAACCCATCAGCAACCATTGTCCATCAAGGGAGCTACAATGCAATGACTCACCTGCATGAGGTCACACCAGGGGGATTGCTCAACTTTGCCTGGAGACTCAGCAATGCCTCCCAGACATACTTGGACTTCTGTTCTACAAGCACATGGACTGAGGGTATAAAACTGAACACAGGGGGCCCAGGCTTGGCCTGCTCTTCTGCCCCGACCTATGCTGCAAGCAATTAAGACACTGAGAAGACAAGGCTCCAACAGAGGAGATTGGCCCAGGTTTAAGGAACAAACCTGTATATTAAGCAATATCCAGTGAAGTGAGAAAAACTGCTTAATCTAGAAGTTGCCCAGTCTAATAGGGTTGAGAGTTGCTTTTGGTAACGAACTCTGACTTTTTGCCTATCACTTAAAATCTATCTTTTATAGTCAATAAATTTGTTTCATGGTTTATCTTTACCAGTGAGTTTGTATGAAGTGTGTGGCTCAGGTTTGACAAAGGCTGGTGTATAACCATTTTCCACTGCTGAAGAGGTGAACCAATTAATAAATCTGCACTGCCCATCTTGAGCAGTGCAAGATAGTATATTCCTGAGGTATGGTGCTAGGGGGAATTTGGCTCTGGTGTCTTTCTCTGTGTGATTCATGAGTGGCTCTGGGAGCATTCATGCAATATAGCTGGGTGTGGGGCTCCACATGCTTTTGGTCTGAGTGATAACAGCATCTGAAGGGGTTTTCTGCTGGTCACTAGCAAGGCACTGTGAGAGACAGCCCAGGCTGGAGAAAGTTAAAGGGAGCACAGTGGTCCTACAGTCCCAGGCTGCACCCCAGGGGGTCCCATCACAGCAGTTTCTTAGCTTACTACCCCTAGCCTCTCTAGCCAACACATGCAAAAGCTCTCTCGCTAGCTTTTTCCAGAGTCACACTGAACTCACCAGCTATTGCTTGGCTTTCTTGCTTTTTGCCTCTGCCTCTCCTTCTTCTTGTCTGGTTTCAGTTTCTCTCTGTTCTGCCTTCCCACACACCTAAAATACTCAGCCACACCCCTTCACCCACTGAGTCCAAAATGCTGGCTGAGTTCACTACCCTTTTGTATCATAGGGAAGGGAACACCTTGTGCATAATTTATCCTCACAGTTATGTTAATTAAGGGTGTGTTCACACCCAATCTCAAAGGGGTTTGTGGTTCATGCAGCCACTAGTACCTCTCAGCATAACAGTACTATAATAGTTGCACTGGTCCTGTCCCAGCATGGGGTAGAACTAGACAACCTCTTGAGATCCCTTCCAGCTCCTCATATCTATTATTCTATTATTATAGTTAAGACTGAAAAAAGAGTCTCTTATCATTTGTGTTCACCTTTTAGGCAATAGTTTTCCACACAATTTATTTTTTATTTTATTTTTCCCCCTTGTATGCAAAATCTTTCAGCCACACTTTAGTTTAAATTTAGGGAAAGTACTTTTTCACTTTGGTTAATCTTCTTACTTTTAATTCAAGACCGACTGAATTTAAAAATGTGGCTGGTAAATAGTTAAATGTAAGAAATATAGGCCTGATCCAAGCCCTGTTAATGTCCGCAGAGAGACTTCAGCTGACTTAATAGAGCATTTGATCAGGCCCCATGTCTCTACCAAGTCTGAAATTTAATTGAACAATAAAGTTATAAGCAACTGAAGAAGATTGCCGAGCATGCTCAGTTGGCATTCCTGGTTACTATTTTAAGCAGAGGTGAATGAAGCTCTCTGACACCAGCTTGGTTTACCCAGGTGTCAGCAAACACAGGAAATGCAGCTGTTGGGGTGACTCTGCATGTCGGAGAGTGTAACTTTCGCACCGCATAATCTTGCAACAATGTACTGGTTTAATATCCCGAACAGGAGAAAACTGAGAAAGGGAAACAAATTCAGTCCTCATTTTGGATCTTGTCAGAGTTTTCATTGTATGCAGCAAGTGCTGAGCTTTCACTAAAAGCTGTTCTAGCCTGATTTTTTACTGTCTTGCAACTTAAGTATTCACACCTGTATAAAATGCTACCACTGGTGAATTCACTTTATATGGGTGTAAGTAATTACCCACTCACTGCAAGAACTGGGTCCAGTCTTTGTTAGTTACTTGATGCAGAATGATAATGTCTGACACGCAGTGGCATCTATTTATAACCTTTGGAATGCTGCATTTGGTCAATTCTAAAATTCCAGGGAATGTTCTAGGCATCGGTGGGCACAACTGTATTGATTTTTGGTGCAAACTGAAACACCAGAAAAGCCTCATTCATAGGAGGGTCAAAGCCATAGACTGCCTGAGACTGCAGACAGAGGAATCTCTGTCTGCTGCTGATATGCAAACATATCTGAGGCAGTGGCTAAACTTGCTTTGTGAGGATAGTGTCTGTAGGCTGGACTCTGTTAGCCATAAGAGTTGTATAGGGGATGGCAGGAAGCAGAGTGGGGAAAGCGTGAGGGTAGGGAGAATCAGCAGGGACTGGACGGATAGAGTAGTAGTGCTGGGGGAAGCAAGAAGTTGTGGGGAGGGAGAAAGATGGTGGAGGAAGCAGGGACGTGCAAGGGATTGGAAGTGATCGTGATAAGGTAAACAGGAACCCAGAGGGGAAAACTGGGTGCATGGGTATAGTTGCAGGGATGTGGAATGGAGAGGGGGAAAGGAAAAATGGGCCCCTGGGGAAGGGAATTGAGATGTGGAGGAGGGAATGGGAGGCATAGAGACCCTGGCATGAGGGGGAGGGGCAAATGGGAGGCACACAGACATGGTGAAAGGGCAAATGGTGGTGCACACAGAGCCCCTGCTATGCTGGAGTGAATGGGAGACAGGAGTATGGGGGTGTACCCAGAACCTGTGGCATGAGGGACAAGGTGGGGAGGTTGCAGAGAGTCCCTGAAAGAGGTGGGCTAGGGGGGAGACTCACAGGGACTTGTGGGGGAAATGGAGGAATTCAAGGAGTCGCTGGTGTGAGCCATGGTACTTGGGGTAGTCCTCACTGAAAATGCCAAGGTGAGGGCAGGCTGCAAAAAGGAGAGCAGATTCTCCCAAAAACTGGTGGTTAACACTCAAGTTACACTCACTAACCCAGCGGTGGGCAACCTGCAGGCTGTGTGACACGAGACCGTTTGTTTACATTGACCGTCCACAGGCATGGCCCCCTGCAGCTCCCAGTGGCTGCGGTTTGCCGTTCTTAGCCAATGGGAGGTGCGGGAAGTGGTGGCCAGCACGTCCCTGCAGCCTGCGCCACTTTCCTCAGCTCCCATAGTCCGTGAATGGAGAACCGTGGCCACTGGGAGCTGCAGGTCGCTGTGCCTGTGGACGGTCAATGTAAACAAACTGTCTTGCTGCATGCCAGCGGATTACCACTGCACCAACCAGTCACAAACTGTGCTCCTGATCCCCCACACTGGTTATCAAGAAGCTGAAAAAGGAAATCACACAGCCCCCTTTATTTCATTCCAGTTCTCTGGCTCCCAGTCAGCACATAGGTCCAGTACAATGAGAAGTTATTTAAAAACTCTGCTCACTATACATAATATTCTTCTGACCCCAAAGGCCAGCCTCATTACCAGCTCAATATTAGTTTGGATCTTACCCAAAATACCATGCTGCCAGCCAATCCTTTAGTGTCTTAAACTAACGGTTTATTACACAAGAAAAGAAAGAGCAACAAAAGAGTTGCTAAATGGCACAGCAATCAAATACATACATAAGACTTCAAAGTCCACATATCAGGTTCTTAGCAGTATTGGTGAATTTGCTGGCTTGAAAGTACCTCTGGAACACACCCACACCTTCAGTGGATCATTCAGTCCTTTGTTGAATGCTTCAGTGTGTAGAGAAGTTGCTCCAGAGGTAGGAAGCAGGATTGAAGACAAAATGGAGATGATGCAGCTACCTTTTTATATCCTTTGCCATGTGGCTTGTACTTCCTTTGTCCCAAACACAAGCTTCACAGCACACAGCTTGGAAAAGCCTTAGAATTCTATCCAGAGGCATGCCCCTACATTTCTTGCTGACTCATAAGGTGTAGCCCTAGGCTTTTTTCAATGGGTTCCTCGTACAGCTGATGTCCCTTGATGGGCCTTCAGGAAGCTTAATGTGGATGCCACTCTGTCTGGGGATGTCACCCAGAAACACAGCACAAGAATTGAAATACAGATATACCATATATATCTATAACTCACAATACAAAGGTCATACAAACATATAAACAAGATTACCAAGCTTGGCAAATCACAGGATTTTCACTGACACCTTACATGGCATATCTGGCACGAGTAATTGCAATTTTATAATATTGATATTAATAATAATAACATAAAGTGTCTCACAATTCCGAACAGTGTTACACTCAGACTACAGAAACTAAGAAGCGTGCGATCCCCTCGGTAATTTAGTTTATTTTTAGGGCTGGTCAGCTGCTACTCTAATACTGATAGCTAATTATACTGTGGCTTTGAAATCCCTCACCTCAATGGATTGAGGGGAGCAATTTTTTCCTAGCAAATTAAAATCACCAGGGGACATCTCAGCTGATTATTTACGTAAAGGTTAATCAAAGTTTGGAACTCAAACAAATCCTTCTTCTTGATCTCTGCTGAGGCTCCTAGAAAGGGAGTTAAATACTGTTTGTAGTAATTTTTGGTGTGATATGGGCACTTATTCCAGTTGCTGTTGAACAAGACCAACTGTTCACTTCATATGGTGAAGCATCTGGTAGGGTTACCTTTATCAAGCTGAGCCATTCTTTAACTGGTGGACTGAAGATGAAAGCCTCTGTCACTTCCATTCCCTGAAGCATCCCAGTGATAGTCTGGAGTAGGCCCATGGGAATCCTTTGTTTAAAATTCCTGATTCATGCCTCTGAAGTTCATCCTGTCTGGATGCTGCTAACACATCCAGCGAGTCTTATACATACTTATTGAAGAGCAAGTTGTTTGGCTCTTGGTGCAGTCTGAAGATAGGAACTTTCAATACTGTTCCCAAGAGAGGATGTCTTAATGAGGTCCTGATCCAATGTCTACCACTTCAATTGTTGTAGTATTGTGTATGTGTGTGCATACACACACACATATACCATTATATATATGAATGTGTATAAATATACACAAACACTATAATTTTTAGGAGGAAGCTGTAAACAGATTTAGTGTACATATTTAAATGTTTGTTTGCAAAGTAATTATTCTGCTTTTCTTGACTGAGTGTTCTGGTTAAACAGGAAAAACAAATTAATAGGTTCTGCAGTCCCTCACTCCCCTTCATAAACACATGCACCTGGTACACAGCCATTATCACAGATGGAGAGATTATTTTTGGGGAGCCCCTAACACTTTGTTTGGCAGCTTGTATAGGAAAAGAGAATAGAATTTCAAACCTACTTCATTTAACTATTTGACACTCGCTGAATTTACTTCATTGAGCAGAATTTATGTTGTTGCAATTAAACAAGTCATTACCAGTCATTAAACCAGTTGGATTAAACCAGTTTTTTGGGTAGACATCAATTAAAGCTGCACTCCTGATTGTGGGAATCCATATTAAGATTGCATATGTGTAGAGTATGAGTACAATATTAACTTTTTTTTTTTCAAAAACGATATACATTCAGCATAATTGAGCTTTAGCAGTCTCTGAGATAGAGAAAATAGCCAGTTGAAGGCCAGGATGTTACCCCCAGTGGGAAAAGAAAATTCTATGCAGTCATGCTGGGGCTAACCCTGACTCTGAGAATGTTCCCATGGGGTGATATCTTGGCTCCACTGAAATCAACAGGACCCTTGCGCAGACTTCCAATGCTACTAGGTTTGGAAGATGTGGTGCCTAACAGACTAAATATTAAAAAGCTGGTATTTAGACCGTCTCATGCAGAAGAATCAAAAAAGCTTCACTGCAACTCTGTGTTTCCTCTTTTTAAAGCAACTTCTATCTCTGCTAAAAATGTTTCTGCCAAACCCTCACTCTTCCTGACACACTCTCCCACTCCATTTCAGCTTATATATTTTGAGAATTTCACACCACTTGCTACAGGCTCAGTGAAATGCAATGGAGGCAGGATACAGGATTGGCTGTTTGCTTTTTCCTCTAAAATGCTGTTCTCTGAGTCTCGAATGTGCAGAGGGCTCTTAATTACAGATCTGCCTTGCCTTATATTTCCAAAGCACTGCATAGACACTAAGTGGCCGATTGTTTCCCCTTGTTCTGGCCACTTTGTGTTCCTCCGGTGTAGAGCTAAGTGCATAACTGTGTTTTGTTTTGTTTTCCAGTTCACTGGTGAAACTGTTAAATAAATACATTGTTTTGGATCGATCTGCAACTAATGTTCAGCAGAACAAAACAATTCATTCTGGGCTGACAAAGTAGTGTTTCCATTTCAGGCATTTTTACCTGCTTTATTATTAAAGCAAAGGAAATTTGGAAACCCACTCACAAAACTAGTGGTATCACTGCCCCCTATAGCCCCGCAGTTAGAACAACCGTTGGGTGCAAGTCCTCCCCTCTCCCTGCCCCCCAGCATGATTCAAAAAAGGGACTTGGATTTAGGGTTCTCCCCTGGGAGGTGAGTGATCCAAGTACTGGCCTATAGGGTATTCTGGGGTGGGTCTTTCTAAACCTTTCCTATTGACGCTGCTCTATTTTGTATACACTGCGTAAATAGTCGTTGGGCCACCGAGAGTGGAACTATGATTCTATAGCCTCACTCAGTGCACTCACTCAGAATTGGGACTGCAACCCAGGACTCCCACATCCCAGGGGAGTATTCCAGCCATGAGGCAACAGGGCACAAAGAAGGGGGAGAAGCAGTAGCACCCAAATCTCCCTGTGAATTTATCGCCAAGAATTTTTTTTTCTGAAACTATTCAGTAATTTTGTGTTGAATCTGAAGAAAGTTTTGGTTGACTACAAACTGCATTTTTCAGTGAATGCTCATTCGAAACCTGTTGCCTGGTCTATTGAGGTGGTGCGAAGCCTGGGACTTGTTTTTAACCAGTCACTTCCCCATCATGGGACACGTCTCACCTGACGTGAGCCCAGTGTAGCCATCTCCTGTACCACATGCCCTCTTATCCTCTGCATCCTGTCAAAAGGGGTCGGGTATGCCTACACTTTTCCAACTCTCAAATGATGTATGGTGCTTTGTGGGCCATAACTAGCTAGTGTGAGTTAGAGCAGCCTATAGGCAACTGGCTCTCTTAATTCCCCCACACTGGGCCAAGTGCACTTTGGGACTGGAGAAAATCTGGGCATACTTAACTAATTCTTACAGTTCCCAGATGAAGTAGTCAGCTAAATCAGTATTATCCCTACTTTACAGATGTTAACTATGACGTGGAGAGCTTAAGCAGTAAATCAGTGTCTGGACCAGAACTAGAATGTAGGCTTTCAGATTTGGTGAAAGTCCAGTTCCTGGACTGCAGGACCTCCAAGTCTAATCACTTAACCTTTCCCTTCCATCTGTAAAATGGAGATAGAACTGCACGCTATTTCCACCCCCTCCCCACCGCCAACACACACACACTTTGCAGGTTGGTTAAGAATTATTTTTTAGCCTCATTACACAGCCAACAAGGCCGCTCTCTCTATGTTCTGATCTCACAAGTTACCCCATGCAGGCATGCACCTGTACCTGCAGAGTCCTGATGATGTCATATAGGCTTCATGTTGGGACATAGAGCTACATGCATGAGTAACTTGCAGAATTAGGGCCCTAGATGTTATTTCTGAGTAATCTGGCAACTGATCAGCCGTGCTTTCATTAATACGGAACAAGGTTTCCCTGCACTCCTTGTCCTGGATCACTGCACATTTAAGCATATGGTAAAATGCAGTACTTCGCACATGCACTGTACAAGAGCAAACCCTGTTAGTTTGCTCTTACACTGCAAGAGGAAATGCTGTGAAGTTGGACGTTCTTGTTCCCAGTTTGTCTTTCACAATTAAATACCTTTTTTAACATTTACAAAGCTTTAACAGGATTTCATGAATTTTTGTTACGCCAAATTTCATAACACTTTTCAGTTTAGCAAAGGGAAGCCACTCTATTCTGTAACTCTCAGCAGCTAGCATAGCAAAATAAGGGAGCTTTCATGGAAATCTCTTCATTGCTGGTTGTTTGGGAAACTTCTAACATGCAAGTAAATTCTGTTTCCAAGTAACTAGGTTGCGTAGCATGAGGAGCTGCAGGAGCAGGAAGTGTGGAAAGGGCAAGAATCGTTACCAGCAAGCTGTGTGGCATCAGTGGACCCACTCTGTAGCAGTTTTGCTGTCTTGGTGTAAACAATTGCAATGAGTTGTGGTTTCTCCAGCTTTACATCTTTCTCAACCAGCTTTCCCCTGAATACTTCTCTTCTCCTGCCCCCTCTTGCCCCTTACTGTCCATGTATGTCATGAGTGCTCATAGAACTGTGCTTGGATGTTCTGGTAGTGTAGTCTCCCTGTATAGGTTTGCCAAGTCCTCATGAAGCCATGCCAATTACATCACATCTATGATGGGTCCTCATGCCCATGCAGAGAGGCAGAATTTGCTCTTGGGCTAGGAGCCTTTCTTGAACAGAGCTGGGAACATTTTTTCAGACGATTGTTTTTTCTCCAAATAAATGAACATTTGGGTCAACTGAAACACTTTGTGAATTCATGTCAAATTGCCCAATTTTTCTGTCAACCCCCTCCAAAAATTCCAAAAGTAAACATGTTTTGCTTCAGCTTTTCAACTTGAAGACTCTTCATTTGGAATTTTTCTTCAATTTTATTAAAATGCAGAAAGGTTTTAAAAAAACCTGTCAGACTAAATGAACCGTTCCTTTCATCTGATCCGAAATAATTTTTATTCTTTTACTTTTATTAATTTACCAAAAAAATAAGTCTTTTGGGGTCATTACAAAACATTTTTTTTCTTTGGGTTGGCTACTGAACCAAAATATTTCATAAACAACTAACTTTGAAAAAGGAAAAGTCCAGTTGTTTGAATCCCATTCCCATGTCATAAATGCTTATGAGATTGCGATCTTTGTAGAAAGACTTAAGAAACGTTTGCTTATAAGGACAAATCAACAATAACTTAAGAAGTTGAGACCTTTAATCTTCAAATGGCTATTAGTAGAGCTTGCCAAGACTCATCTGGAAAGGATAAAGCTGAAGAATTTAATTATCAGAAAAAGCCATCTTGGGTCTAATGTATCACTAATAGACAAGATAAGATTGAACAATTTTACCAACCAGACTGAACAAGAGGGAGTTTTGAATCAGCTGATGTAACATACAAGGACAACTGGGTTATATACAAAGCCCAGTTTGAAAGCATGGCATCCTTAAAACAGGGCATCCAAATACCACATTTGGGTACTTATACTACAGTTTAAGGGCAGGATTTTTAAAAATAAACAAGGGTTTAAAGTTGGCTCCCAAATTCACAATTAGGCAACTAAATTAGTGATCAGCATTTCCAGTGTGTTGAATGCCTAGCATTGCATCAGTGGGAGTTAATGAATGCTCAACATTTCAAAAAGTCAGGCCACTATTTAGGTACCCAAATGTCGACTTCAGAGCAGCTTCGGGGCATGGTGTATAAATGTCTATTCTACAGGTTGAAACAAATATCCAAATGTGGGATATTTATACTCTGCAATGAAAGCCTCACATTAGAAAACTGGGTGCATACTAACTGGCTACAAAAAAAAATCACAGTGAACAATCAGGGTGGGTGTGGTGAATAATCAATCTTAGATTAAAAGAAACAAATAGCTATGGGAGAGTTTTACTCTGTGTTCTCAATGGACTGATTTAAAGCATGTCTAAGAGTTCTCCAAATGTTAGCAATGCAATTATGCAGAGCCATTTATGAATGATTGCCCTTGTATTGCAGGAAAGTTATACTCACTTTTACAAGCAAGTTTAGCCATAGCATAAACAAGCAATCTGGGCAAGCAATCTCAACCAAACTACTTTTCAATAGTGACCTCTATGATGATGATTCCTATCAGTGATGTGACATGTACCTTTTAATGAGGGTGAGGATAAGTCTTCACAGAAGCATTAGCCTAGGTGATCAGCAACTAGGTTAGCCTAGCCTGGGTTAGCCAAAGCCCTACAATTGCTGTGCCCTCACTGGTGCTACACTCCTAATGTGTGTCGCTAGTACTTCTGGGAGCATATCCCATAATTCTTTGTGCTGCAGTAAGATGAGTCACTGATTCTTTCCTAGTGAATTGTGGGAGAACTTGTCTATCTTTTTTGGCATACAGAAGGAGTTATGGGAAGGCACTGGAGGACTATTAGCACTCAAGTAATTTAGCCTGAATCCTCACTGCAAAGTGAATAGCTTCCAGCCCAAATGAAAGCAGCAGCCAGGTTTTAACATACAATCCCAAATAGAAAAGGAGGACTTGTGGCACCTTAGAGACTAACAAATTGATTTGAGCATAAGCTTTCATGAGCTACAGCTCACTTCATCGGATGCATGCAGTGGAAAATACGGTGGGGAGATCTTATATACACAGAGATTATGAAACAATGGGTGTTACCATACACACTGTAAGGAGAGTGATCAGGTAAGGTGAGCTATTACCAGGAGGAGAGAAAAAAAACGTTTTGTAGCGATAATCAAGATGGGCCATTTCCAGCAGTTGACAAGAACGTGAGAGGAACAGTGGGCGGGGGGGGGTGTGAAATAAACGTGGGGAAATAGTTTTACTCTGTGTAATGACACATCCACTCCCAGTCTTTATTCAAGCCTAAATTAATTGTGTCCCGTTTGCAAATTAACTCCAATTCAGCAGTCTCTCGTTGGAGTCTGGTTTTTAAGTTTTTTTGTTGTAATATTGTGACTTTTAGGTCTGTAACTGAGTGACCAGAGAGATTGAAGTGTTCTCCAACTGGTTTTTGAATGTTATAATTCTTGACGTCTGATTTGTGTCCATTTATTCTTTTACATAGAGACTGTCTAGTTTGGCCAATGTACATGACAGAGGGGCATTGCTGGCACATGATGGCATATATCACATTGGTAGATGTGCAGGTGAACGAGCCTCTGATGGTGTGGCTGATGTGATTAGGCCCTGTGATGGTGTCCCCTGAATAGATACGTGGACACAGTTGGCAACAGGCTTTGTTGCAAGGATAGGTTCCTGGGTTAGTGTTTTTGCTGTGTGGTGAGTGGTTGCTGGTGAGTATTTGCTTCAGGTTGTCTGTAAGCAAGGACTGGCCTGTCTCCCAAGATCTGTGAGAGTGATGGGCCATCCTTCAGGTTAGGTTGTAGATCCTTGATGATGCACTGATTTAGTTGGGGGCTGAAGGTGATGGCTAGTGGTGTTCTGTTATTTTCTTTTTTGGGCCTGTCCTGTAGTAGGTAACTTCTGGGTACTCTTCTGGCTCTGTCAATCTGCTTCTTCACTTCAGCAGGTAGGTATTGTAGTTGTAAGAACGGTTGACAAAGATCTTGTAGGTGTTTGTCTCTGTCTGAGGGGTTGGAGCAAATGCGGTTGTATTGTAGAGCTTGGCTGTAGACAATGGATCATGTGGTGTGGTCTGGATGAAAGCTGGAGGCATGTAGATAAGATTCAATTTACATGCACAGTTTTATAGGTTGGATTGAGGCCCTTGTGAGCTGCTTTGTTGTCTTAATTATGACTAAAGAAGAGTCATTGTAAGTCATCGAGCCATGTGTTTCTTTGCCTTTTCATGTTGAATATATTCTCAAAAAGGACAAATTTGATCATTTAATGTGATCTCTTAAACAACAAATAAAATAATATTTAAAAAAATAACTACAGTCCTAGTCCTGCAATTTGATGTGCTAGTGTGGACCTTTATATGCACAGAAAGTCCCACTGAACTCAAAGTGGCTCCAGAAAGGTACAGAGGTCTGCCCCAATGCATCAGTTTGCAGGATTGAGGCCAAGTTAGGAATCCTGTCATGAGGAGGGGAAAGGGAAAACTGGGAATAGCAGTGACTTTACCAAATATCTGGAATCTCCTCTTACTTAAATAAACAGCTCTGGGAATTATAGTGTTGCATTCTACTTTAGGACCATATTTAGAATCTTAAGTGATTTTCAAAATACAGCCATTATTACTGCTGGGGAAAATCAGGAAGACATCTTCTATAAACATACATGTAAAGAAGACAGAATGAGGAAGCACTTGAGCACAAAAATAATAATTACTGTTTTGCCATTTATTGGCATTAGAACTACATGCATATAACTTATGCCTTTTGCCATGACTGTAAAATTAATACACATAAGTAAACATTGTTAAAGAGTTTTAAATATTAAAATTATTCAGTCTTATCAGTATTCGCCTTTGCTGCAGGCTTTCAGTTAGGAGATGATGACATACGACATGACCCTTCAATGATATCTGCTCAGATAGACCCCGTGTGCTCAGCTGCAAGATCAAGGCCATAGTTATGATCCGGTCCTCTGTCAGGGATGCAATTCAAGTTATGGATATTACCTCCCAGTAGAGTTGCAATGGTGGAAGCATCAGATAAAATATATATTGAGTGAATTTTCTTGTAATGGTAAAAAGAGGCAATGCCCCCTTAAAAAAAGGCAAAAAAACCCGTTTTAATTTGATTCTCTGTGTTCACTTGTAAGTTGTTAAAAAAATTACATGATACAGTACTCTTGTATGTTTCCTATATTAAATTCAATTTTCAGGCTGCTCTTGAAGGAATATAGATTTTGTGTTGTTGATCCAGGAGCAATATAATACAGAGGACAGCTCAGAGGTTTGGAGTGGTCCCATTTTCCAGGTCTATTGATTGGATTTTTGAAATTTAAATTAACTGATTTTGTATTGCAATATATATTTTGTAACAGGTGCTGATGGTAACTATTGTGGTCAAAGTTGCTAAACACTTTCCATTATAACCCCTTTTCACACCCTTAAATTAATGGTGAAATTTAGTCTTTCCAGAGATGCATATTATGACAGGGGCCACCAGAGGGTGATGTTACATATTGGCTCAGCAGGCTGTTTTTCTGTTGTGTTGTGTTTAGTTTTTTAGCATGCAAGCAAGTTTTAGCTTAAAAAGAAAATGCTGAGGGTTTTTGTTTTTGTTTTCTGATTCAGTTTATTTGGATGGGAACTGTTGCAAGCAGCAAGGGAGTTTGCTCTCTGATGTAATATCTCTAAGTACAGTAGTCAAATCTTGAGGCAGAGTTGCTCCTTTGGAACTAGGGATTTGTGTTTGGGCTGAGATCCCCGAAAAAGGGGTTTGCCTGAGTACTGTTGGTGACTAACTCTGTTTCAGGAGTGATGTATGTTTATAAATAAAGTTATTCTGGAAATATGCAGACTCCATGGTGTTGCTTTCTCCTCCAATGAAAAACTGATGTGCAAGGTCCAATCATCTGTTGCCGCCCAATATAAAAATAGGACTGCAGAAAAACATCTGAAGTCTGAATTTATCATAGAATCATAGAATCATAGAATATCAGGGTTGGAAGGGACCTCAGGAGGTCATCTAGTCCAACCCCCTGCTCAAAGCAGGACCAATCCCCAATTAAATCATCCCAGCCAGGGCTTTATCAAGCCTGACCTTAAAAACCTCAAAGGAAGGAGATTCTACCACCTCCCTAGGTAACACATTCCAGTGTTTCACCACCCTCTTGGTGAAAAAGTTTTTCCTAATATCCAACCTAAACCTCCCCCACTGCAACTTGAGACCATTACTCCTTGTCCTGTCCTCTTCTACCACTGAGAATAGTCTAGAACCATCCTCTGTGGAACTACTTTCAGGTAGTTGAAAGTAGCTATCAAATCCCCCCTCATTCTTCTCTTCTGCAGACTAAACAATCCCAGTTCCCTCAGCCTCTCCTCATAAGTCATGTGTTCCAGACCCCTAATCATTTTTGTTGCCCTTCGCTGGACTCTCTCCAATTTATCCACATCCTTCTTGTAGTGTGGGGCCCAAAACTGGACACAGTACTCCAGATGAGGCCTCACCAATGTCGAATAGAGGGGAACGATCACGTCCCTCGATCTGCTCGCTATGCCCCTACTTATACATCCCAAAATGCCATTGGCCTTCTTGGCAACAAGGGCACACTGCTGACTCATATCCAGCTTCTTGTCCACTGTCACCCCTAGGTCCTTTTCCGCAGAACTGCTGCCTAGCCATTCGGTCCCTAGTCTGTAGCGGTGCATTGGGTTCTTCCGTCCTAAGTGCAGGTGCAGTGCAAGTTATGCTCTTTCCTAAATTTGATTTTCTCCCACCTGTACTACTTACAAGCAAAGATTTTGTGTACTGGGGAAGAGTAAATGAGATTGAAAGAGATTTATCTTATTATCTTCCAATCTCAGACTAGCTGAAGGGACCTTAGGTGTTTTCATTCAGTACTTCCTACTCTCCCCTTTTCAGCACACATTGATGCTGTCATGAAGGATAGCTAGGCTCCTTCTTAGGTATCATTAACATTGGGCAGGGCTTATGGGGGTTGCATGTTGATTCTTATAGTGACTTTATTTTGCTGGCTGTGAGGTGGTGAGGAAGAACCTACTGTCTCATAGGATGACATTTGTATTTTCAATATCCTTTACTTTCTCACTTTTGAAAAACCCTACTTCATTGAAACCATTTACTACTATTACAAATAAAGCTAGATGAACATTTTTGTTCTATGTAAATATCTGACTGCGGAAATTAACTTTTCTGTGGGCTGTGTTCAATGTGGTAGTAATTCTGATATAACAATTAAGAGGGGCTTATTGAAACTGATCCTTAGAACTAGAGATGGACCAAACTGGCACCAAAAATCCAAGCCCTGTTACTGCAGTGAAGAATATCATTCATGTTATCATGAGCTATCATGGAAGAGAAGGGAACAACCTGTAATAAATGGCCCATTTTCTCAAATTGCTAAAAAACAAAATTCTGTTTTCCTTCTAGGTGGGATCCTTCAGCTTTGATGGAGGCATTGCTTCCATTGACCTTAGGTGACCAGATGTTCTGATTTTATAGGGACAGTCCCGATATTTGAGGCTTTTTCATATATAGAAGCCTATTACCCCCAACCCCGTGTCCCAGTTTTTCACACTTGCTGCCTAGTCACCCTAATTGACCTCAGTGGGACAACTGCCTCTATGGGGGCCTCATGTGAGCAGAGTAGGCACTGATAAAGCACTGGAAACAAAGGAAAAACCCTCTATTAAAATAACCTTACAAAACTGATTTTGATGTTATTCCAAATATAGCACCACATCATCAAAATATAAAATAGCCTAGACCCAATAGCACAAAAGTACTGGACTCAAAGGAGTTAAAACCTGTCAGTAAACTCACATTACCCGAACACCATCAGAGCTGAATCAGTAATATTACACTTTCTTCCAAGAAATGCTATTCAACTGATACTACAGATTTTGAAAAATGCCCCCACCAACTCATTATACGCCAGCCATTTATTACAGGTTGTTCTCTTCTCTCCCAGGCAGAGATAGTGCATGTCTTTAATCTTTGAATAGATTATAAACAGCTTGTTCTTCAGCTACTGCAAACACAATTAAACTTCCTTGGAACACAAACTGTAGTTGTTGACACTAGTGACGGCAGATTGTCTGCTGGGCTTGGCACACTGCCATGCAAGAGCTCTCCACCACTTGTGGAGCCCCTAACTCATTGACCCTTCAAAAAAAGAAAAGTTTTTTTAAAAATATACATGGGTTAGGAGCTATGAAGCATAAGCCAATGATAGAATAATACTAAGACAATTCTCTTATCCAGGCTGCTGTAATTACCTGTAGAGAACAAGTCAGAACGCCTTATAAAATGTAGCTGTGACTGAGAGCTGGGGAACTGCTCTGACTCCCTTTGTAGAGCCAATATCTGTGTTAAGCCCTGATCCTCAGTGAGCTTCTTCTGGGCGGATTCTGTCATTTGAAAACACAGGATTTTTAATTCTTACTCAATACAAATGTACGGTACACGCCTGCAGCACAGAGCAGAGTGTCAGGGGTCTGCGGGAAAAGAGGGCTCCAGAAAACATATCCACCCCCATATCACAGCAACCCCAACCAGCAAGGGCTGGGAGTGTGTAAAAACTTCCTCCTCTGGGGAACACCGGGGGGAGGGGGAGGGGGGGGTTGGCAGAGGGTTGTTTGTCCAGAAAGTTCAACCACTGTGCACTCCTTTTTGTGTTGTTTGTGCACTCCCTGTTGCGCATACCTTACACAGACCTCACTGAGGAAGTCACTGGGGCTCCCACAAGTGCAGGGGCCTGCCTGTGCAGATTTCATTGTAGAATTGGGGCTTAGGTATTTCTAGGGTGCTTGTTGCAATGGTATATCATCACCACCCAGTTACCTAAAACGCTGTTGGATTTGAGATAATTACAAACTCAAAAGCGAATGGAACTATAAGTGAATGTAGGTGCCACTGGCTCTCCATATGAGAGTCTGACCTGATTAGTAGCTGTATCAAACCAAATATGAATGTGTGACAGACTAGCCCTAGGGCAATCATGGGGTACCTGGGCCTGGTGGGGATCTTTCAGGATGCCCTGATAGGAATACCTATTCTAAATGTAAATTGCTTTTTTGAAGGAAGTAATATTAATCACTTCAACAAAATTGGAAAATGACTCTGTAGAATTTGATTTGGTTAGACTTGATTGCAAACGTGTCAAGTTTAAGTTTGCTGTATTTTATTTGGTCCTTTGATATAGGAAATTATCCATTAATTGATATAAGCAACTGTTTTTCTGGAGAGTGTTTTAATTTTGAAGGTTACGTTAAAATGTGGGAGTGAAAAAAATAAATTCAATTTTCTAATTTAATTTCTACTCGGGTCTTATATCTTGTGCTATGTGAAATGTCTTAATTGAACTCTCTTCTATTTTGTGTGTAAAATGTTAAAATTAACAAAACATCGCCCAATACAAATTCCAAGCATTGTGCATTCATAGTATCTTCCCCTGTCCCTTATTTGGATGCCTTACCATGAGAGAAGGCATACACTTGCTGATACTATAACCATCCAGATATGCTAATGCATGGTGAAATCCTCACAGTGAGGTTTAATAGAGAGGTAGAAGCCAAATATTTCATATTATACTATGAGCTTTATTATTTACAGAAACTCTCTGGGTTTCCTGCTAATATTATTTGTGTTCTCTTCTAATATCAAATATCTGTGGACCAAAAAAACCTTTTTGTTTTTTCATCTTGTTTTTATTTCAAGTCAATCAAAACCACTGTTTCAACTTGGCCCTTTGTCAGTCTAATTAGCATAAATTTTGAAATGAAAAGACATTTTGACTAGAAAACTAGAATGTTTAATTTGGAAAAGTCAAAATGAAACTTTCTGACCATTTCAACAGTTTTTCCTTCTCGTTTTTTCATGTCGGAATATTTATCAAACCTAACCCTTTTCCACAAACAGTTTCAATTTAGATGAATTGGCATTTTTGATGGGTAATTTTCCAACAAATCGTTAATCAGCTGTAATCATGACAGTCTTTCATCACATTATCACATGCTATTTTGTTTCCAACAGGACCGCGGCCTCCTTTGGTGCACTGTAGAGACCTGCTTTGCAGATGAATCAGGGTGAAGAAGGCTGTTGACTGTAGGATCTCGGCTTCATTCACAGGGGTATTTGTAGTGAATGAGGCTGAGGACTGCAGGAGGACAAAAGAAGGTCTCATGGTTTGGACAGCTGAATACTGCCCTGGTGAACTATATTGTATCCCTGCCTCTGCCAGATTTCCTATGGAATGTGAGGCAAGCCAATTAAACCAAACTTTTCAGCAGTAGTCACTAATTATGTGCTTATTTTCTGCGTGTCTCTCTTGAGACCCTGGGGTCTGTTTTGTAGAAGTCAACTATGAGGAGAAAACAAAACCTTGAACAGTTACTCATTCAGTGAGCATGGTCCATTCCATGCCATATGGGAAAAACAGTAGGTGACCATATAACCAAAGACTGTATCAAAATGCATACATACAAAGGGGCTAAATTAAGGGTAAAGGTGGAACCTAAATTCTGCATCCCCTTCTGTGATGAAATATGTCAGGGTCATGGGTAGGTCCCCAGCTGGTCCTGAACACAATATATTTTTTCCCCTAGTACCTCTGCCTCTATCAGTACACAGGAGGAACATGTCTCAGTAAATAAAGCAACTGTGCAATGCCAGGGATCAAACTGAATAAACTAGAATGTATGGCCCCAGGCCCAACTTACTGGTAACTGTCTGAAACTTGCACTGATTGCTGAAGTTTGACAGCACTGTGCAATGTACAGACCAGTAACATCTCAAGATCCTGTGGTGATAAATGCGTTCAATTGCATAAATAGATGTGTGGAGGTGGCCACGATCTACTAGCTAGCTAGCTACCATTAGCTATAAAAGGTGAAACTGTATGTTCTGTGTACTTGGATAATTGTTTGCTAGGTATCTGTAATGTTTTAATAAAGTTTCTACCTCCAGAATTCCAAGACACACATCTCCCAATTTGTGTATGACTGGGAATTTTTGGAGCAAGGATCTGATTCAGATAACTGTCCTGAACTCTTCTTGATGCTCAAAACCAAAAAAACCTCACAAAACCTTTCCCATTGTATTTTCATTTACCTCTGCCCTTTCGGGCTCCTGTTGGAACCCAAAGCAGAAGTGTTGAAATACCACAGAAAAGTATTTCTGGCACAACTGAAAGCAGGAAGCAACAACATTCTGTTCATTACAAGATTCAGACAAGACATTTTTATAACTCAGGTAAACTTCGGACAAGCATCTGAAACTAAGCACTTAATTGAACCAAACTTCCTTTTGTGTTCCCAACAAAATTGTCAGTGCTGTTTATAAATAGATATCTGTGCTGCACAAGACACAAATGTGGGATTCACTGTGTGTGACAAAGATCCAGAATGACAGGGAAAAAAAATTACCAGGCAGGAAGCTTAAAATGGTGTGGCATTCAGTTCTGGGATTGTCATTCCTATAGTTAAAATGACTCTTTATTTACATCTCCAATAAAAGTGACATGACCAAACTTGTGTGGAATGCCAGTAACTTTGGGATTAAAATGGGTGACTTCCCTTCACACAGGAAATATTTGAGAATGAGGCATATTTTAGGTGCATGATTGATAGTACAAATGGTACCAAATTCTTTCCAAAATTCTCTCTGTATAACATCTTTCATATAAACTCTTCATTAAAGCTATACCTTTGAGAACCTGAAGCTTGTTACTAACCTCAAGGGTTTTTTTAATATAAAAACTGTTTCTTTTTATTCATAATTTGGTTTCCGTCTGGGAAAATGAAATTCTTAACAAAGAAATATTGCAATAATTAATCTAGTATAATTGAAAACTGATTTTCCTTAAAGCTACAGAGTGGGTTAAGGTGACCTACATGATTGTGAAATGGATTAAAGCAGAGTACATTAGGTTGCAGTTAAAGTTTTGACTAGATTGCCTCGATAATTCTGAATAAAAAGTACTGGAACTAGTAGCCACTACAGTTTGTTTTTGAGCACAAGCCTAATGGAGAGACAGATAGGTCTATTCAGAAGAAAGGTCTCAGTGTTGTTTAAACCACTATTATAACTGAATAGCCATTGTGGGCTTTCATGTGAGGAGCGTACAGCAGACCACTTCAGCTCAGCAGAACTCCTACTGCAGGTCTCCAACTTTCTCTTCCCTGCTGTTTGATTTCCACACGCTGCCCTGATTCATCCTAGTGGACAGTCTGCAAAGCAGGCAGCAGTTCTGCGACTCCAGCAGCAGGGAAGGAGAAGCAGCAGCTGTAGGGGTGAGGGAAGAAGGAGTTCAGCAGTAACCAGCTGCCCTGCTGCTTC
Organism: Natator depressus; assembly: GCF_965152275.1. Lineage (NCBI taxonomy): Eukaryota > Metazoa > Chordata > Testudines > Cheloniidae > Natator > Natator depressus. The sequence goes on from NC_134234.1 coordinate 296,522,131, forward strand.
CTCCCGCCCTGGGCTGCAGGGACACGCTGTCGGGGAGCCGCTGCCTCCCCGCTGTGGGTGTCCCCACCACAGGAATCCTGAGAAATGAGGCAGGTGATGGGGGGGAGGTATGCAAATCTTTCATTTGTGTGTGTTTAATATGCCCCTCCAAAAGTGGTCAAATTTAAAGTTCCATGTGTGCCCCTGCTGTGCCATATATTTTCTATCTTTCTAAAATCAGAATAAAATTAGAGTATGGGAGAGGGATCAAAGGTAACATCTGGAACTGTAAATGTGCAGCATGCTTTACAGAACATATAGAAAGGTGGTATTTTTGCCTTTACAGGGCTTACAGCTTTCTCTGGAAGGTTATCTTGAGCCTCCAGGTCAGAGAACCCTATATACCCAGCTTTTGAGGATTACATCTCTAGCTAGCATTCCTCTTTCTTCTGGCAATTCTGTGTTCTTCAACATCTATTCCCTTGCTAGGCTGTCTCTACACTACTGCTTATGTAGGTATAACTTATGTCACTCAGCGGTGTGAATAAGCCGACCCCCTGACTGACATAAGTTACACAGACCTAAGTGCTGGTGTGGACAGCGCTACATTGGCAGGAGAGCTTCTCCAGATGACATAGCTACCACCACTCATGGAGGGTGGATTAAGTTGATGGGAGAGAGCTCTTAGAGCAGCTATATTAGAGAGCTTGATGCCATAGCTGTGTCTCCACTGGTTCATCTCCTGATCTGGATAGGCTTGTCTGGGTCCCCCTTTAGGATCCTCTACTGACTTGAGTTGCACCATATCATTCCTAGCCTCCACTATGTGAACTTCTGTACTATGGTTCCTGTGGGAGCCCCTGTGGAAGAATAGTATATCTGTCCTCTGGACCTTAATCCTGAACTGTGGACCATGATTCTGGCCTACATTATTGTCAGAAGTATGTGATTAAGAGGTAAGTGACAAAGGCTCCTATATCACTTTTGAAAGTGGGAGTTAGGCTGCTAAGTAATTGAGATACTTTTAAAATGTTATATGGGGTGTCTACGGCATGGTACTGTTATGCTACTACAGTTAGAACTTCTGTGTTCAGAAGCAGGTGGAGATGACACAAAAGACGTCTCCACCTGCTCTGTAGAGCATGTAAGGTGGTGGAGACCCTGATGCTGTCCCTCCCTAGCTGCACCTATAAATGGGTTTTCCAGTTGAGGAAACCATTCTGCCCCTTCTCCTTCCCCATGAACAAGCCAGCTGTGGTAGCCTCCTGTGCATCAGTGTTGTGGTGGGAAGTGTAATGCTTTTCTGAACTGCTGCCTACCAAAGAGGTTCCTTTCTGGATCAGCTGCAACCCCTATTTCTCCTGAACTACATTCAAAATACAGCTGGGGCTGGCATCAGTGTTAACCCATAAATGAAAATATTTTGGTCTTGATTGTAATCTGAGGTCTGTGTAAGCAAACAAAGCCAGGTACCTTGAAAAAATCTCTGGCTGTGCATATGTGTGGGCAGTATCAGATGCAGGAGATACTGTGAATTACAATATTTACAATTTATATTTTACATGGATATTACCTTAAACTATAACGTTTCAACATTCATATATATTTATTGTTAAGCATTTCTGCTTTCTGCCACAGAGACATAGTAGTAAAGAAACTTATAAGAACCAAATTAATTTTATCTAGAAGTGTCAGCTTCCATTTGCCATGTATGTGGCAGTAAATAGAATTTGTTCTGATGGCATTATCAGCCACAAGCAGTATAAATAGGTATGTTTCCTTAGAAATCCAACATACGGCATATCAGCGTTCAAACAATAAAAATACTTGTATGAAGTGGTGTTGTTGACATGTGGGTCCCAGGATATTAGAGAGACAAGGTGTGTGAGGTAATATCTTTATATTGAACCAACTTCTGTTAGTGAGGGACGCAAGCTTTTCAGAGAGCTCTTCTTCAGATCTGGAACATGTACTCAGAGTGTCACAGCTAAACACAAGGTGGAACAGATTATTCAGCATAAGTAGTTAATATATTTCAAGGGACCATTCAAGATGAAGTGGCCCATTAACATCTTTCCAGTCGCCGGGTGGGGAGGGTGAAGTGGATTATAGATTTTGTAATAAGCCATAAATCCACTGTCTCCATTCTAGCCGTGATTTTTTAGTAACTAGCAAAGTTATGAATTTAAGCTCCAAGGCTCATATTTTGAAGGTGTTGTGGTGTTTTTGTCTTTTACCATTTTGCTGTGTGAGTTCATTTGAAAATATAGTGATTGTCTGGTTCCACCCACTTAGTTGTTGTTGAGGCACTTAGTGCACTAGATGAGGTATACCGCATGTTGTGTTAGGCGTGTGTAGGATCCATTAATCTTGATAGTTTGTTGTGAGGGGTGTTGATCATTGTAGCAGTGGAATGATGTCTACAGGTTTTGCATCTGTTGTTCTGGCAGGGTCTGGTGCCTTTTGGAGTTATTGTGCCCCGGTCTGTGGGGAGCTTATTTCTAATTAGGTTGGCGAGGCTGGGGTTGTTTGAAGGCCAGAGGAGGGGGTTCAGAAAAGATTTCTCTCAGGATGTAGTCCCCATTGAGTGTGGGTTGTAGCTGTTTGATGACACCCCATATAGGTTTCAGTATTGTAGGTGACAACTGGATGTATGTGGTCAGAGAGTGTTTTCCGCCCCTATATTGAAGCAGGTCCTCTCAGGGTATTTGGGTGGCTCATTCAATGATGAGATCTCTGTAGGGGAATGTCCTTGTTTAGTGAAGGCAATTTTGAGTGTATCCAGGTGTATATCCCAGGCTTTGTCCTTGGAGCATATTCTATGATATCTGAGTGCCTGGCTGTAGATAACAGATTTGTTGGTGTGTTTGGGATGGTTACTGGATCTGTGAAGGTAGGTGTGGTGATCCCCAAGTTTCTTATATATAGTTATCTGTGGGGTTCCATTGTTGAAGCTGATCATGGTATCATTAAGATGATTCTAGTGTGAGAATGTCCTCGAGAAAATTTAATGGATGGGTGGTAGTTAATAAAATGTGATGAAAATCCATGAGGGAGTTTAGGTTGTTTGTTTAGAGAATGAAAATATCATTGATGCATCTCAGGCATATCACTGGTTTTGTGGTGCATTTTTCCAAAAATTCTTCTTGCAGGTGGTTCATAAACAGGTTGGAATATTGGGGAGTCATCCTAGTAACTATGGTTTTTTGACAAAGTGTTTTTGGTTGCATGTAAAATTGTTATGGATGAGGATGAAATGGATGAGTTTGACAGTGTATTTGAGGGGGATATCTGAGGGTTCTCCATGATCTTGTAAATATAATTAAATGCCCCAACAACAACTTTGTTGGTAAAACGAGACTCTAACTACGTTCTCAAATGAACTCACACAGAAAAATGATAAGACAAAAACATCACCTCACTTGTGGGTAACACTTTTCACAAAGCAACCACTCTATATCTGACTTCTCTCTCCTCAGCCTCAAAGGAAACCTGCCCAACACCTTCAAAACACAAGCTTGTTAAATTCATAACTTTGCTAGATACTAAAAATCATGGACTGAATAGAGATGCTGGATTTATGGCTTATTATAAACAAATCCCCCCATCTCTTCCCTGTCCTCCTCCCACCCCTTGACTGGAGAGGTGTTAACTCACCACTTCACCAATGGTCCCTTGAAGTATGTGTTGACCACTTTTGCTAAACAATCTGTTCCACCTTGCATTTACCTATGACACTGCGTACATCTCTGAAGAAGAGCTTTGTGTAAGCTCGAAAGCTTGTCATTCTCATTAACAGAAGTTGGTCTAATAAAATACATTATTTCACTCACCTTGTGTCTATAAAAGTACTTTCATAACGGGACATTATTTTATGCCTTCAGGCATACAGAAACCTTGCAAAGAACAATCTAAAGACAGGTCTTATTTTGAAATATCAGTTTCTATTCATAAGTGTCAATAAAAAAGTATTTGTCCTAATGGTATTTGTAGATGCTACAAAAGCAAAACTAATCTGTGCTCAATGCTTTAATCATTAAGTAGCTATTTAAAACACAAACTGTACATTATAGGCCTGATTTTCAGAGATGCCCCATTAACTTCAACTGGAGTTGCGGGAGCTCAACACCTCTGAAAATTAGGCCCTGTGTGAAAACTGCTCAATGTTACAGTTACATCAGAGTGTATCTTTATCATTTTGGACGAGCACCAATAATTATAATATCTGAGTCAAACAGGTTAATAGACTGGCATAGCGAAGTCTTTAGTGGACTTTATGAAGTCTTCCATTCTTCTCCCCTGCCTATGGGAAGTTCTTGCTTGTTTTTAATGGGGCAGACGCAGATGAAGTTGTTTATAAATTTCATTTTATATTATGATGGAAAAGCTTTCTCAGAGATGAAGGCCTTGCAGCATGACCTAAAGTGGTCAGACTATGGTATAGTCTAATCATTTCTAGAAGCTTGATCCATACCCAGAGCTCCTTGATTGCATCTTAGCATAGCTGTTGCTTGAGTCAGTAGAAACTGAGATATACAAGTGGGTATCCTTGACATATTGTTGACAGTAGGGACCGCAGTGTCTCAGAATCTCTCCAAGAGATCTCATGTTGACTTTGAAGAGAAGGGGAGGTGGTATGCATCCCTGCAGAACCTTTCAGGTGAAAGCCTTTGGAGAAGAAGAGGACTTTTCTTCACCACTCTTCTGGAACAAAATGAGTTAAGTTATTGTAGTATTGTGCTGCCTACTCCTGCTACATGATGTAGGAAGGGTAACAGTGTCTTATGATCCATGTCAAAAGCTGCAGAGATGTAAATAGATTAGAAAGTTTCTTAGTCTCTTGCATATTATTTCTATGTCATTCTTTCACCAATGTTTGGTAGGGTTCCTGAACACCCATCAGGCTTCTCATTTATCTATTGAGATGAACTATCAAAACTGAGCAGTTTAGTGATTTCAGTTGAAGCCCATCTCTATTCGGTAAGAAACTTTATTTTTTGAATCAGAAAACAAATAGTAAAATAACCAAGGATAAAATTTTATGCACTGCCCCATCTGAAAAAAGAAACGGGGTAATTGATAGCTTTTCATAACCAACATAGCAAAGTTGGGAAAATGAGAGAGTTTGGCAACTGTGTGGATTGGATCAGACTGTGTGGATACTTGTAATTTAAGAAGATATAGGAGGTTTTTAGAAGTCCCCCCTTCAGGAAGGTGTCAGAACATGGAAAATTTCAGGAACAGCTGGGATAATCTTTCAAAAGTAAGAAGTCTTTCAAAAGTAGGCAGGTGGAGTTGTAGATTCATATATTTTTAAAACCAGAATGGATCATTGTGATTATCCAGTCAAACTTCCTGCATAACACAGGCCATAAAATTTCATCAAGTCATTCCTGCATTTAGCCCAAGAACTTGTAGTTGAACTAGAACATATTTCTTAGGAAGTCATCCAAGCTTGATTTTTAAAGGCTCTAAGTAATGGAGAATTTACCAGACCCCTTGTGTCAAGGTTCCTCCCCCACTCTGAACTTTAGGGTACAGATGTGGGGACCTGCATGAAAACCTCCTAAGCTTACTTTTACCAGCTTAGGTTAAAACTTCCCCAAGGTACAAATTAATTTTATCTTTTGTCCTTGGAATATCCACTGCCACCACCAAACTCTAACTGGGTTTACTGGGAAACGTAGTTTGGACACGTCTTTCCCCCCAAAATCCTCCCAACCCTTGCACCCCACTTCTTGGGAAAGGTTTGGTAAAAATCCTCACCAATTTGCATAGGTGACCACAGACCCAAACCCTTGGATCTGAGAACAATGAAAAAGCATTCCGTTTTCTTACAAGAAGACGTTTAATAGAAATAGAAGTAAATAGAGGTAAAGGAATCACCCCTGTAAATTCAGGATGGTAGATTAGATTCAAAACATAGAGAATCCCTCTAGGCAAAACCTTAAGTTACAAAAAAGACACACAGACAGAAATAGTCATTCTATTCAGCACAATTCTTTTCTCAGCCATTTAAAGAAATCATAATCTAACGCATACCTAGCTAGATTACTTACTAAAAGTTCTAAGACTCCATTCCTGTTCTATCCCCAGCAAAAGCAGCATACCAACAGACACAGACCCTTTGTTTCTCTCCCTCCTCCCAGCTTTTGAAAGTATCTTGTCTCCTCATTGGTCATTTTGGTCAGGTGCCAGCGAGGTTACCTTTAGCTTCTTAACCGTTTACAGGTGAGAGGATTTTTCCTCTGGCCAGGAGGGATTTTAAAGGGGTTTACCCTTCCCTTTATATTTATGACACCTTGGAACTTGCTGTTTCAGTACTTAATTACCCTCACTGTTAAATATGCATTCTATTTTCAATTTGAACTTTTTTGACTTCCGCTTCTAGCCATTGGTTCTTGTAATGCCCCCCCTTTGGGCATACTGGGTAAAGGATGGTATTAGATGGGTACCCCCAAACCCTGTCTACACTCACACTTGGCACATACTTATGACCAGCTTTGACCATAACATTCAGCACAACTTTACAATAATATTTACAGGCTTCTTCTTATTTCATCCTTCAAAACAAGTTTTGGTCTCTAATTTTCTAAACAAGTGAGGAAAAGGATAGAGTAGATGCTCTGCTTTCATTTGCTTTCTGAACTTGGGGAATGCAACATTAACGTCTATTCTTCAAGAGGTTTTTAGCTGTCCAGCAGCAACCCAATAGTTACATCATTCCTTCTTCAGCTGTGGACACTTGAGACATGTTGGTCAAAGTTAAGTGCACCCAATTGGGTGCACACTTTTTACAGGCCTGACTTAGACTCACAAATGGCCTATGTGCATACACAGTCTGGTCCTCCACCTGTTTGTATTATTCAATGAATGTAAAATATATTGATGTGGCTTATACCTTCAAACTATGGAGAAGAAGCAGAACCATCCTTATTAATATGGTCATATTATTTCAACTGTTATTGGGTTGTACTTCATACTTCTCACATAAGGCAGCCCACTATAAATACACCATTATAAGATGTTGTAGCATGAATGAGGCACTTATGGGTTATAAATGAATATAAATGAATAGAATTTGATGCATAACCAATGTCACTTCTTGGTAATAATCTAGTCATGAACAATGATAGTTTATCGTTATCATTCTACAGTGCATACATAGTTTGCTTCTTCAAAATAATTTTCTCTCGTCTCTCATGTGAAACTTTTATCACATAGATTACAGCACAACATAATTCTACCAGGGCAGAGATGATATTAAAGTAAGGCCATTTCAACAGTTTACCTTCTGGATTTACAATCTTTTATTTTCAAAAAGGATTCAGTTTTCTGTATTTATCTGGTGCCTCTTTTACTGGTAACACATTTAAATATTTGCTTCTTGCTCTTCACTTTCTAAGGCTATTCGGGTACACTTTCTATCATAAGGAGACAGCCCTACAGTGAAACTAAAACCACCTTTGTGTGTGGTGGAATTAAAACATTTAAAAATGACTATAAACACACTGCCAGTTTCCTTTAAAAAGTTAGTAAATCTTTACAATAAATGTTTCATTTATACGGAGAGGGCCAAATCATACAAACCTTACTCAGGCTAAACCCGTGAATAAAGGTTTGTAAGATTTGACATAATGAGAGCGGAATTCTGTTATGTAAAACTCTTTGGCAAAAGTTTTACTGGTATCATTGCTCCACTGGTACCGCTACATTTTGTTCAGGTCGGGATTTTCTTTATAGGATCAAGTTCTACATTGAAATGCGCCCCACATTTTCCCACATACACTGCTAAAGACAACACTTTTCTTTGTGTTGGTGTATCCTTCCCATCCATTCACTTTTACACAGCAGTTGTGGCATTTGCAATGTGAAGACAGAAGGTGTTCATGTCTCTTGGCTATCCCAAGGATCTATCACCGTTTTAAAAACAATAGTCTGATCTCCCACAGTTTCAGATTCCCTAATGTGCTTTAATGTAGTGCTGTTTCAAACAGCACTACATTAAAGCACATCAGCAGGATCTACGCAGACCAATTAAAGCATAACATGTTAGTGCGCTCTAGAAATCATACCCCTGTAGAGCACATTGCCCCACTGTGTAGACCAGCCCTTACATATATGCAGTGTACATTCAAAATAAAGGCCAACAGAAGGCTTCTTCACAAAGGGACAAGTGATGGTGAAGAAGGGAAGTCACTTAATTTTGCAATAATGGCAAAGTGCAACTGTACATTTCATGAATTCAGTCCATGATTTTGTTTTAGGACACCATGGTGCATGGGTGTTTTATAAATATAACTTATTTAGTGTACTTGGGCACTATGCATTAAGACTGATTAGATAAAAAACTCCTTTAAATTTTACTTAGTCATACCAAGGTAGATATGAATGAATAATTACCCTCTGAATCACATAATCCATTATGTAAATATTTTGGCCAAAATATTGCTATCATTGTTTCACTGCAACATTTTGGTTAGGTCAGTACTTTCCTTATAGGCACATAGGATCAAGCTCTGCATTGACACATTTCCCATGCAGTGCTATATACATCGGTGAGATTGGAAAATTAGCGATTCAGAACAGCATTTCTCCTACTTTAAATAAGTATCTATAAATATCCATTGGGATTTATTTATGTAATGATACTGGACCATTTCCACTTCCCTCAGTCAATGTTTTCTTGTTATGTCAGTGACAGTGCTGTCAACATTTTAACAATTTCCCTCTTAATTTATGATAAATCTTTCTTAGCCCTGGTCTACACTACGAGGTTAGGTCAAATTTAGCCACATTAGGTCAATTTTATAAGCAATGCATCAACACAACCAACCCCGTTCCGTCGACCTAAAGGGCTCTGAGAATCAACTGCTTTACTCCTCCCCGGTGAGGGGAGTAGTGCTAAAATCAACCTTGCTGGGTCGAATTTGGGGTAGCGCAGAAGCAATTTGATGATATTGGCCTCCGGGAGCAATCCAAGAGTGCTCCAGTGCGACCACTCTGGACAGCACTTTCAACTCCGATGCACTAGCCAGGTACGCAGGAAAAGCCCCGGGAAATTTTGAATTTCATTTCCTGTTTGGTCAGCATGGCGAGCTCAGCAGCACAGGTGACCATGCAGTTCCAGAATCACAAACGAGCTCCAGCATGGACTGAACAGGAGACACTGGATCTGATTGCTGTATGGGGAGAATAATCTGTGAAGGCCAAACTCCGATCAAAAAGAAAAATTCTAATATATATGCCAAAATCTCACAGGGCATGGTGGAGAGAGGCTACAACAGGGACACACAGCAGTGCCATGTGAAAGTTAAGGAGCTCAGGCAAGCCTACCAAAAGACAAAGGAGGCAAACGGTCGCTCCGGATCAGAGCCCCATACATGCCACTTCTATGATCAGCTGCATGCAATTCTAGGAGGGGACCCTACCACTACCCCACCACAATTGGTGAACATCTGCAAGGGAGGAGTCTCACACAACAGGGAGGAGGTTTTTGAGGAGGAGGAGGAGGAGGAGGAGAATGTGCAGCAGGCAAGCAAAGAATCCATTCTCCCCTGCAGCCAGGACCTTTTCATCACCCTGGAGCCAATACCCTCCCAAGGCGGGTTCCCGGACCCTGAAGCCGGAGAAGGCACCTCTGGTGAGTGCACATTTGTAACTACACTACAGGGTTTTAAAGCAATTGTGTTTAATGTTTGATTTGCCCTGAAGGATCGGGATGCATTCGCGGCCAGTACAGCTACTGGAAAAGTCTGTTAACATGTCTGGGGATGTAGCGGGAATCCTCCAGGGACATCTCCACAAAGCTCTCCTGGAGGTACTCTGAAAGGCTTTGCAGAAGGTTTCTGGGGAGGGCTGCCTTATTTCGTCCTCCACGGTAGGACACTTTACCATGCCAAGCCAGTAGCAAGTAGTCTGGACTCATTGCAGCACAAAGCATGGCAGTGAATGGTCCTGAGTTTTGGTTGCATTCAAGCAACATTCAGTCTTTATCTTTCTGTGTTATCCTCAGGAGAGTGATATCATTCATGGTCACCTGGTTGAAATAGGGGAATTTTTGTAAGGGAACAGTAAAAGGACCCCATTAATGCTGGGCTGTTTGCACTTGGCTAAAAGGGATCATCCCTGAGAATAGCCATGTGGTGGGGTGGGGGAAGGGGTGTGCTGCACATTCACCCAAAAACCACAGCCCCTCCTTTTAAATGTGAAACCCAACAAGCATTGTGTGCTATGGGAAAGGAGGGTGCTGCAGTTTGAAACCATTCCCACATGTTATGAAGGCGGAAGAAGCCAACCCTGTGTACCCTTTGGCTTACCAAGGCTGCCTGGAAACTGAATTTTGTTGACCAGCCGTGTGTAATGTGTCACCATACCAGCATGAGCTCAATATAAAAGGGAAAATGTGACCTTGTACCTAAATCACGTGCTGTCTGCTATGAATTGCTTGATTCACTGTGAAAGTCTCCCTTTTGTTCTCAGAAATGTATCTTCTTAAATTCTACTCTCCCTTTTTATCCCCCCGCAGGTGCAAATGTTTCTACATTTCCCCTATCATCTCCGTCCCAGAGGTTATTGCAGATTAGATGGTGAAAAAAACTGCACTTGCAATGACATGTTTTCGGAGCTCATGCAGTCCTCCCACACTGATAGGGCACAACTGAATGCATAGAGGCATACAGTGACAGAGGCCAGGAAAGCATTAAGTGAGCGTGATGAGAAGAGGCAGGAGGCGATGCTGATGCTAATGGGGGAGCAAACGGACATGCTCAGGCATCTGGTGGAGCTGCAGGAAAGGAAAAGAGCACAGACTGCCACTGCATCCTCTGTATGACCGCCTGCCCTCCTCCCCAAGTTCCATATCCTCCTCACCCAGAAGCCCAAGAATGGTGGGGGGAAAGCTCCGGGCACCCAGCCACTCCACTCCAGAGGATGGCCCAAGCAACAGAAGGCTGTCATTCAAACAGTTTTGATTTGTCGTGTGGCCTCCCACACTGAAACTGGGCTACCTTGTCAGTTATCTCACCTTTTTTTTCAATTAATAAAGAATGAATGCATGGTTTCAAAACAACAGTGACTTTATTTCCAGCTGTGATCGAAGGGGGGATGGTGGTTGGCTTACAGGGAATTAAAATCAACAAAGGGGGTGGGTTTGCATCAAGGAGAAACACACACAACTATCATACCATAGCCTGGCAGTCATGAAACTGGTTTTCAAAGCTTCTCTGATGCGCAGCATGCCTAGCTGTGCTCTGCTAATCGCCCTGGTGTCTGGCTGCTCAAAATCGGCCACCAGGCGATTTGACTTAACCTCCCACCCCACCATAAATGTCTCCCACTTACTCTCACAGATATTATGGAGCACACAGCAAGCAGCAATAACAATGGGAATATTGGTTGCGCTGAGGTCTAACCTAGTCAGCAAACAGCGCCAGCAATCTTTTAAATGTCCAAAGCCACATTCTACCACCATTCTGCACTTGCTCAGCCTATAGTTGAACTGCTCCTTACTGCTGTCCAGGCTGCCTGTGTAAGGCTTCATGAGCCATGGGAGCAAGGGGTAGGCTGGGTCCCCAAGAATAACTATTGGCATTTCAACATCCCCAACGGTAATTTTCTGGTCTGGGAAGTAAGTCCCTTCTTGCAGCTGCTCAAACAGCCCAGAGTTCCTGAACATGTGAGAGTCATGCACCTTTCCCAGCCATCCCACACTGAAGTTGGTAAAATGTCCTTTGTGATCCACCAGTGCTTGCAGCAGTATTGAGAAGTACCCCTTGCGGTTTACGTACTGGTTGGCAAGGTGGTCCAATGCCAAGATAGGAATATGTGTTCCTCCTATCGCCCCACCACAGTTGGAACCCCAATGCAGCAAAGCCACCCACTATGACATGCACATTTCCCAGAGTCACTACCCTTATTATCAGAAGGTCAGTGATTGCATTGGCTACTTGGATCACAGCAGCCCCCACAGTAGATTTGCCCACTCCAAATTGATTCCCGACTGACCAGTAGCAGTCAGGCATTGCAAGCTTCCACAGGGCTATCACCACTCGCTTCTCAACTGTCAGGGCAGCTCTCATCTTGGTATTCCTGCACTTCAGGGTGGGGAAAAGCAACTCACAAAGTTCCAGGAAAGTGGCCTTACGCATGTGAAAGTATCGCAGCCACTGGGAATCATCCCATACCTGCAATGCTATGCGGTCCCACCAGTCTGTGCTTGTTTGCTGGGCCCAGAGTCGGCGTTCCACTGTATCAACCTGCCTCACTGCCGCCATGATGTCCCAATTGCCACATCCCATGCTTTCAGGAACATCTGTGTCCATGTCCTCCCCACAAATCGTCCTCATGCTGGCGGCTCCTAGCCAGGTTCTGCACATACTGCAGGATAATACGCAATGTGTTTACAATGCTCACAACAGCAGCGGTGAGCTGAGCGGGCTCCATGCTTGCCAAGCTATGGCATCTGCATGGGTAACCCAGGAAAAAAGGTGTGAAACAATTGTCTGCCATTGCTTTCATGGAGGGAGGGGAGACTGACAACATGTACCCAAAACCATCTGCGACAATGTTTTTGCCTCATCAGGCATTGGGAGCTTAACCCAGAATTCCCATGGGCAGCGGAGACTGTGGGGACTGTGGGATAGCTACCCACAGTGCACCACTTCATGAGTCGATGTTAGCCATGGTATTGAGGACACATTCCACCAACTTAATGCGCTTAGTAGGGACATACACAATCGACTGTATAAAATCACTTTCTAAAGATCAACTTCTATAAAATCGACCTAATTTCGTAGTGTAGACATACCCTTAGTGGGGTAGGTGGGTGTGTATTTACAGAGGGACCTAGACAAATTTGAGGATTGGGCCAAAAGAAATCTGATGAGGTTCAACAAAGACAAGTGCAGAGTCCTGCACTTAGGACGGAAGAATCCCATGCACTGCTACAGACTAGGGACCAAATGGCTAGGCAACAGTTTTGCAGAAAAGGACCTAGGGGTTACAGTGGACGAGAAGATGGATATGAGTCAACAGTGTGCCCTGGTGCCAAGAAGGCTAACGGCATTTTGGGCTGTATAAGTAGGGGCATTGCCAGGAGATCGAGGGACGTGATCGTTCTCCTCTATTTGATATTGGTGAGGCCTCATCTGGAGTCCTGTGTCCAGTTTTGGGCCCCACACTACAAGAAGGATGTGGAAAAATTGGAAAGCATCCAGCAGAGGGCAGCAAAAATGATCAGGGGACTGGAACACATGACTTATGAGGAGAGGCTGAGGGTTCTAGACTGTTCTCAGTGGTAGCAGATGACAGAACAAGGAGTAATGGTCTCAAGTTGCAGTGGGGGAGGTTAAGTTGGAAATTAGGAAAAACTTTTTCACTAGGAGGGTGGTGAAGCACTGGAATGCGTTACCTAGGGAGGTGGTGGAATCTCCTTCCTTTGAGGTTTAAGGTCAGGCTTGACAAAGCTCTGGCTGGGATGATTTAGTTGGGGACTGGTCCTGCTCTGAGCAGGGGGTTGGACTAGATGACCTCCTGAGGTCCCTTCCAACCCTGATATTCTATGATTCTATGTATAATCGCTGACCAGCTGAGAAATTTATTAAACTATTGTCCCACATAAAGAAATGCTTTTCCATAACCAAAGAAGGAAACGTCACTTGCAGATAAACCTTTATTTAGTACCTTGCTGAAAATGTTTATATTTTGGTCCTGAAAGCTGTACTGAGTGTTTGTAATATAGCATGGTGTATAATTTGAAGCCATGTGTGAGGGATAAAGACCGACAACAACCCAGACCTATTCAGTTTGATAGCAGATTTGAACTAGTAGACCAAAGAACCTCCTTTAGCAAGTGGCAGTGTCAATAACAATGCTTTCATGTCAGCAGTGAGGGAGGCTGTTGCCTGGGAGATAATATAGTTCAGAACAAATGAACACTCTTGATAATTTTGTTTTTGTTGGTAAGGCTTCTTTTTCTTCAGCTTTAAATTCCTTTGGTTATCCTTTGACCCACTCTTTAAAATGCACTAAATACGCAGCAATAAAGAAATTACCAGATATATTATGATCAAGCAATAGCCTCCACATAATTAAGGTTACAATAGCCTTTCAAATATAAAGAGAAGTGTTGAGGAACACTTCTCTCTACACACTCTAACATTTTGTAATTGATGTAATCAAAAGAGAGCTCTGATATTGAACTTGGAAAGAATGGACAAAGCTACTCTGAAAACAGAGGATAACATTGTCGCTGTTTTCCTTCTCTGGGGTATACTTATAATTAGGCAAAATTCAATTATTTTTATAATTTTGATGTATAATATCAATTAAGCAGATTTTTAGATTTTAATCCATTTAAATTTTCACAGTTGTGAAAATTGGGGAGAGAGGGTCAGACAATAATTATTTAGAGACAGTAGATGTTGAGGTTCAAAAAGCTAAAGCTTTATAACCATTAAAACACAAATTGTCAACATCACATGTCTAAATATACTGTTTGAGACCTTTTCCACTTAGCTTATCCAGAATACCTTGTCCAGTTCTGGGAGAACACTTCATCCAGTTCTCTGGAATCCAAAAAGCTCAATTCAACTCCAGATTTCATTACTTGGGTTCCTTTATTTGGCGCACAGCAAAGCTACGCTGAGTTAATCAGACTCAAGCATAAGGGGGTGGGTACAGGGCATACCACACATCCAAAGTTACCCAGAAATCCCTCTCCCTTCATATACATCTCATTACATTTACCATACATTACATCACACATTTTTTTGGATTGCCTTTGCAGGAAGCAATCCCTGTGCAGCATGCTCTGTCTATGCATTGTCCATGCTCGAACTCCTCTTTACATTTCTAACTTAGCTTGTCCTCTGTTAGTAAATGGCTCCTTAGCTGTTCTCCCTCTTATCTTAGCTGGTTCAGACATTCTGGTTTTTTTTTTAACCTAAAAGCTGCAGTGTTTAATTTTGGAATTACTTGCTACAGAACTTAGAACATCTGAATTCTGCAAACTTTCACAGGTGCTAAGCCAAGTGCAGAGGCCTGCAGAGCTCCTAAGCAAAAGCGTCTAAGTTAAAGAACACTAGGAAATTGGCAAATGTAGCTTTGAAGATATTTTGGTACCATTCTAGGAAGCAGGAGAACAATGTTGGTTAATAATTGTGGCTGTCATTTAGGATTAAATTTACATATTTCTAGAAGGGAAAAAAATCATTCCATTTGTCTGGGCTATTAGTTGCCTTGACAACTTGATCAAAAACCCAAGAATTTCTAGAGTAACCCTTAAGCTGGAGTTAAGGCTGTTAATACATATCCATAATTTTAGGAGGGAAGAAGCATTAAAAATGTTGAAATGGGGGTGTTTTTCCCTGCAAGCTTTGTCCTAATTTATGCCAGACTGCAAAGGCCACAAGGGAACAAACTGCAACCAAGTACTGATGCAGAGTCTGAGTACACTAACCACTACCCCTCCATCCTGCTTGCCACCAACAAAGAGGGTGAGTGGTGTAAGAGCCTGTACATCAGCTGTACACTACCAGAGGATCACCCTCCCAGGCTTTAGGACCAGATTATGCTGTTGGCATAGTGCAATGTGGCCAAACTGCATGAAAGAATCTGGCCTACAAGACAGTTTTACAATGAAGAGAGTTCGTGTAAGGTTAAATATCTAGGTTTTTAGTATGGGAGTGAGCATATAAATGTGGTGTACGGCAGAACTGGGACAGGAACAGGCTAGAGGAAATGGAACAGAAGGGGTCAGGCTTCGGTGGGGGGAAATGGGCAGAAAAGTCTATGCTTGGTGGAGGATACTCCTCTTGAATTGCCACATTCCTCTGCTATCAGCATTCAGCTGTGAAATTCATTGGTAAAGTGAATCCTCTAGTGCTAGTCCACATAGAGGATGACAACCTACTATTGCTATCAGTTAGTCCATTAGTTCAAGTGGCAGAGGTCTGTGCAGTGGATCTAAAGGTTCTGGAAAAAGTGAATAAGGATAAGTTATTTACTTGTTCCCATAATATAAGAACTAGGGGCCACCAAATGAAATTAAGGGGTAGCAGATTTAAAGCAAATAAAAGAAAGTTCTTCTTCACTCAGCACACAGTCAACCTGTGGAACTCCTTGCCTGAGGAGGTTGTGAAGGCTAGGACTACAACAGGGTTTAAAAGAGAACTGGATAAATTCATGAAGGTTAAGTCCATTAATAGCTATTAGCCAGGCTGGGTAAGGAATGGTGTCCCTAGCCTCTGTTTGTCAGAGGGTGGAGATGGATGGCAGGAGAGAGATCACTAGATCACTCCCTCTGGGGCACCTGGCATTGGCCACTGTTGGTAGACAGGATACTGGGCTGGATGGACCTTTGGTCTGACCCAATATGGCCTTTCTTATGTTCTTATGATGACCTATGTCACTTCAGTGTGATGCCATGTGATGGAATTTCAGTCTATTTAGCTTTCTTCCATAAAAATCTAGGAAACTGCACACAAACACTATATAAAAAGAACATTATTAAGGTGGCAAAGCAAACAGTCAGAATTTAGGAAATCATAGAATATCAGGGTTGGAAGGGACCTCAGGAGGTCATCTAGTCCAACCCCCTGCTCAAAGCAGGACCAATCCCCAATATTTGCCCCTGATCCCTAAATGGCCCCCTCAAGGATTGAACTCACAACCCTGGGTTTAGCAGGCCAAGACTCAAACCCCTGAGCTATCCCTCCCCCCAATACCAGCATTAAGATTGCTTGTGCAACCTATGATACTGTGATCATGTAATCAGAGATTGTTTTATAATGCATATGCACATGGGAGCCAAATTCAGGTTGCACGGGCAGCCTTAATTTGAGCATTTCCTAACTTTCGAGTGCTTGACTTTGCAATCTTAACATTCTGTTAACGTAATTTTTGGTGTAATATTGGCTATGTTGGGTTTGATATTTTATTTAGATATTTCAAAATATCTACTTTCACGTTTCATAGGAAAACACTACTTTTATCTTTAAGAGACCCTTTTATTACAGCTTGAAACTATTGAATCTGATAACTAAATGTTAAGGATTTTTCCTGAACCATTTTGTGCATTACTATTTCTCCCCCTTTTTAGATCAAACTCATATTGAATAATTCAGCTGTAACTCACCTACTGGTGCATGACATTCCATTTCCGTTTACATTGTGCTGAAGTTTTAATATCAAATTGGCAGTAACCTGCCCTTAAAGTTGAAGTGACATTGACACTATCTCTTTTGTGTTCACTGACAGTGTCAGGTTAAAAATAGCAAATATGTCTCTTTCCTTAACAATCTTTGTCTGTAAAGTTTATGTTAAAGACCCCATTGGCCTAATAACCTTGTTAACACACAGCTGACTTTTGGGTTTACTTGGGAAAATAGACTTATTTTTTCACATGCAGAATTAAATGCTCTTTTAGACATGATTATTGTACACAGACTAAAATCTCAGGTCAGTTCCTACCATAGCTTAGTGCTGAACAGCTGAGGAAAGCAGGGAGAAAAGTGCCTCTAAGCCATTCTTCCACTCCCCCGATGTTGGTTCAGGCCCAACATCAGCCTGGCATATTTTAGTGTCGTATTGGCTCAACACACTCCTGTGCAGCAATGGTGAGACAGCAGTTGATGGCATAGAACCATCTTACCTTAGATTTATATCACCCAAGGATTCCCATTTCGTACTCCTTTCTAAGCATTTTGAGCTGCTGAGAGCAGCTGATAATTGAGCTGCTAATATACAGAGGAGCAAAAAGGGAAGGATTTTTTTCCCCACAGAAACATCAGAAAGTGAATTTGGTATTTAATTCAACTATTTGCACTGATTCTCAGAATTAACGTCATCCCTTCTAGGGACAGAAATGTACCATCTGATCTATGTGCCCTGGCTAAATAGTACAGAGTTGAATAGTGAATATTTTCAATGAACTGCTCGTGTACAAGCTACAGAGCAAGGATTATTCTCAAAGTATTCTGGGACTAATTTGGAATAAACATATTCAATAAAACAATCTGTTCACAGACAATTCACAAACAGAAAAAAAGCTGGAATTCTTTAGATATGTTATTCATTATTCATTATTTGCCCTGCTCTACACTTTTGCTAGCTGTATTTCACACACCACCAGAATGCATTTTATAGATACAGGCATATAATTCAAAGTGTAAATGGATTCAGTGAAGCCTTGAATATTCTTGTATCCCATGATTGCCTCATGTCTCAGGCTCGCTAAGTTTTCACGGCATCCAATTATTTTCTGTGAGACTGTAGAAGTAACAAGTCATGCAAAATATGCATTGGGTTGCTGTGGTTCAACTGCTACAAAAACCTCTTACATTAACAGAATTAACAATACAACCACTAGCTGCTTGTTGACCCTATTTATAGACAAAGAGAGCATGAGCTTTACAGCATGAGTTTCAGAGCCTCACCCGTGCTGTCTCAACTCTACTGTATCCATTATCTTTGGTATTTTTCATCCACTGATTTAATACTCATGTAAGAATAATCTGAACTGTCAACAATTCTATTAATCTTTAATTAAAAGTTAGTAACTAAAATGACAGGCAATAACAATGTAATATTCCATTATCAATCTCAAACAGAATGTTGTAACATAACAAGAGGCTTCAGCAGCAAAGTTTGCCTAAAGACTCAAATTCCAGCCCAGGATAACCTGCTTTACTCCCTTTATTCCTATTTTAGTTCAAGTGCTGCCCTGATTTCTTGACTTTCTCACTGTACAGTACGGCATCTTTGTTAATTACCTGCAACACTGGGAATATTTAGTACCTATCAACAGTGAGAGTTATTCTCAGAAAGCTTTAATTAGAATACAGCCTCATAGTAAAGCTGTTTTTGTTTAAATGAAGAGGTGAGGTGGTGATTGTCAGGATGGAAACATGTCATGTTTCTCTGCTCCAGCACATCAGCTGCCTTCCCTTTGTACTGTGTTTTCTGAAAGCTTCTGCTGTCTTCTCTGTGCCTGGCACGTTACTGAAACATAACAGGAGCCAAGTTTAAAAAAATCATGGGTTGATGTGAGAAAAATGGAGATGGAGAAGCTGGTTCAATTAGTGGCTATGTCTGTTAGCAATGACAGAATTGAAGCAGAAGTGTTTCAAAGCCCTCTCTTACCCCATCCCTCTCTTACCTCATCCACCCCTCCCACATTCCTCAAGAATTAGTTTTCAAACATGGGTGTGTGACTTTAGTATTTGAACCTTAATGCAATTCTTAATCTTGAATGGCATGCAGCTACATCCTCTGAAGATACTATGTAGTTAAGAAACACTGGGCCATATGCATCCATGGTACAACTGTTTACTTCTGAGGAGTTACATCAGGGATACGTTTGGCCCATTATGTTTTTCTTCTGCTGAAGATGAAGGTTATGGTTTTAATACAATTCAACAGAGTAATGAATCAAGGTAAGGCAGCTCAGAACTGCCTTGTAACAACAAGTCTTGTAATGAGAATGGAATGTATTTTGCAGTGATAAAAAATGACAGACCAATTATAGCCAGCCTTAACTGTTATCGGTAAATTAGACCCAACAGCTTTTATTGGTTCTAATCTAATGGTTGTTATCATCCTGTCCTTTTATCATCTAGTGTCTTCTATCCTAGCTTTCTTCAGTTGATTAACTCCTCCCAACTTTCAAAGACAACTATAATATAAAACTTAATGCCAGTCACAATTATATTGAAAAAAGAAAAGGAGGACTTGTGGCACCTTAGAGACTAACAAATTTATTAGAGCATAAGCTTTTGTGAGCTACAGCTCACTTCATCGGATGTATTCAGTGGAAAATACAGTGGGGAGATTTATATACACAGAGAACATGAAACAATGGGTGTTACCATACACACTGTAACGAGAGTGATCAAGAAAGGTGATCTACTACCAGCAGAAGAGCGGGGGGGGGTTGTTTCATGTTCTCTGTGTATATAAAATCTCCCCACTATATTTTCCACTGTATGCATCCTTTTCTTTTTACAGATACAGACTAACATGGCTGCTACTCTGAAACAACTATACTGGAAACTCAAATCTAACACTCAGTACAAGATGGCAAATTCCAGATATTTGTACTTTATTTCAGCATTGCTGTGAGGTGTTAAAACACAAATCCATTCAATACAATATTGCAAATTATTGTTGAGGCAATAACAGAAATGAAAGTTAAGAAAAGATTAGTTAAGTCATCTAGTCCAAACCCAGCCAAAGAAAGATGGTTCACTACAGCACCTTAGGAAGTCTTGTGTGTTTGTCCTGTCCAGTTTTAAATAAATCAATGAATTGAGTTCCTTTGGAAGCTATTCCACAATTTATAGATATCTGGTCCAAATCAGAGATATTGGAAGAAGTGCATTGTCTAACCCACTGCAGGAGGACATAAAAAAATTCTCATTTTCCGCTAAGGGTAAATTTGGCTCAATACATAAAAATAGGTTTCAGAGTAACAGCCGTGTTAGTCTGTATTTGCAAAAAGAAAAAAGAAAAGGAGTACTTGTGGCACCTTAGAGACTAACCAGTTTATTTGAGCATGAGCTTTCGTGAGCTACAGCTCACTTCATTGGATGCATAGCATATTGTGGAAACTGCAGAAGACATTATATACACACAGAGACCATGAAACAAAACTTCCTCCCACCCCACTGTCCTGCTCGTAACAGCTTATCTAAAGTGATCATCAAGGGAGGGCCATTTCCAGCACAAATCCAGGTTTTCTCACCCTTCCCCCCGCCCCCCCCACAGACACACATACAAACTCACTCTCCTGCTGGTAATAGCCCATCCCTCTTTGAAACCTCTCTTTATAATGCGCATGATAATCAAGGTGGGTCATTTCCAGCACTAATCCAGGTTTTCTCACCACC
Organism: Natator depressus; assembly: GCF_965152275.1. Lineage (NCBI taxonomy): Eukaryota > Metazoa > Chordata > Testudines > Cheloniidae > Natator > Natator depressus. The sequence continues at coordinate 296,542,998 of NC_134234.1, forward strand.
GCCACCCCCACACACACACACACACCCCTCCAAAAACCACACACACAAACTCACTCTCCTGCTGGCAATAGCTCATCTTACAATGTGCACAGCAATAATCCAAGTTTAACCAGAACTTCTTGGGGGGGGGGGGGTTTGTAGGAAAAAACAAAAACAAAAACAAGGGGAGATAGGCTACCTTGCATAATGACTTAGCCACTCCCAGTCTCTATTCAAGCCCAAATTAATAGTATCCAATTTGCAAATGAATTCCAATTCAGCAGTTTCTCGCTGGAGTCTGGATTTGAAGTTTTTTTGCTTTAAGATAGCGACCCTCATGTCTGTGATTGCGTGACCAGAGAGATTGAAGTGTTCTCCGACTGGTTTATGAATGTTATAATTCTTAACATCTGATTTGTGTCCATTTATTCTTTTACGTAGAGACTGTCCAGTTTGACCAATGTACATGTCTTCTGCAGTTTCCACAATATGCTATGCATCCGATGAAGTGAGCTGTAGCTCACGAAAGCTCATGCTCAAATAAACTGGTTAGTCTCTAAGGTGCCACAAGTACTCCTTTTCTTTTTTCTTTTTACATAAAAATAAACCCTAAATCCATTTTTAAGCACCTAAATAAGTTGCCTGTTTCTTCAAACATGCTGAGCATCCAGCAGCTCCCATTGATTTAACAGGGAGCTGTAGGTGCTCAGGACATTGAAAATCAGGCTACCTATTCATGTTTCTAAATGAGGGCTTAGAGCCTAACCTAAGCTACCCATTTCTGAAAATCTTGATCCAACACAGTCATCCTTCAGGATTCAAAATCCTGCTTGTTTGGCATAATGCTGACCATAAATGTGTGCAAACCCACCAAGAGTAGTAGAATTTTGTTAGCATGGGAAAAGAAATGCTGAATCAATGGATAAGTGAGATCATTCATATGATACAAGCTTGGACTTTGCTCATAAAGGACAAGCAAATTACCGATTGATTGGCACAGGGGAAAAGAAGCCATATTCGAAGACAAAGGAGCCCAGTGTTATAATCTTTTATAGACTTAGGTACTCTGTTCATACGGGGGCTGTTCTTCCCTGTACTTCGAAGGCTGTTGAATGTGGCCCTTAATATTTATCATATGCATTAATAATAAAAATATTTGTTATTAAGGCAAACCAGAAAGTGACTGCGTAAAGCCTAGAAGGAGCATTATTTAGATGTTTCCTTTATTACTTTGAGTTCACTCACTGCAGAATGAATTAAGCTGCAAAAACCATCTGAATGCTGTTGATAGTAAACTAGCAACATGAAAAGACTTCACACTTGCATTTCAGCAGTGATAGTCTCAATATAATTCTTTTAACCTTCCTGTATTTCAGGAAAACTGAAGTAGAAGTTAATTTGAATGCATAATAAATATGTTTATATTTGAATACTGGTTTTGTCACATTGTATATGAATATGAAATACTAAGTGAAGAAACAGCTGAAGGATTTGCCCAGTGTATATTTTTCAGTCACAACCAAATAATTGCCTTCTTAATACCATATTTATTAGGGCCAAACATATGGGTTTGGCAGAAATTCAGTACTGGTAGGTTTAAGAGCCTTGAAGCAAACTGTGTCTGAGTGGTACATTTCCAAACACTGTGCTTAAAATTGCTTATGCAACTACAACTAGATGAATATTGAAAAAATTGTTCTGTAAGTACTTATTTGAATTTTAAAATGAACTTGTTTATGTTGTTTGGGTGCCTCTTTTCTGTTCTCTCTGAACATTGCAACAATATGTCTAACTTACGTAAGTAGCTACGGAAAGTGAATTGAAGTTTTTGCCCTTTGTAAATGGGTTGCCATGTAACATGCACCCCCTTGTGACCTGTGGTGGCTCTACAGATCCCTGCTTCAGTTTCCCTTTTTTCAGGGCTTCTTAAACCCTCCACACCACATTCCAACAATATTTAAAAGACTCCCCATCTAGAGTCCAATTTGTTACCTCCTGCCAATGCAGTGGCATAAAACAAATGAAAATCAAAACAAAAGAGTCTTCACCCCAGTCTCAGGCTGGGCCCAACCTCTCCTCCCTGAGATGCTGTCTTCAGTTCACAGTTTGTGCACTGTTCTTCTGGGCACAGCCTGTCTTTCTTGAGAGTGTCTTCCTGTTCTCCTCCCAGTAATTCCCAGGCCTTCCTGCCCTGGAATTTGGCTTTCTTGTCCTGGAAAGGACCCCAGGCGTTCTCCACTGGCCTTTTTTGATATATACCCCAGACTTGACTGGTCACATGGCCTTCTCCATTTTACCCACCTGGAGAGGTGAGCAGATCTTGTCATAGGTAGGACTGAGGCTCATCTCCCCAAAAGGGGCCAGGTACCCTGTGACATCTTTGCATTCAAAATGAATAGATTTTAAACCTAACTTTTATTGGTACCAGAAATGTTAATTTTATGGGATGGGACACTGTTTTCCACAGGAGATGACTCAAATTTCCAAAACCACTCACCAGAGTCCTCTCACAGAGATAAGCTAGACAAGAATCTGACTGCAAACTATACAGCTAATAGCACCTGTGCAATTACTCTGGTAGTGTTTGTGATGATGACAGAAAATTACACACCAGTAAATGAAATACAATTGGTCTATTTTCTTGGGATGGGAGAATTCTTGGAAAAGCAATTGGCTGTAACCCCGCAAGTCCCATACCATGGCCCTGCAAAGAAGCAGTTAAATAACCCAAACGGATCTGAATGCCCCCTTCACAATTAAAACTTCACATGCACCAGCAATTACATTGTATGAACATGCAAAGAAAAAATTAAATGCAATATCTGCATCCATATAATCCTGAAGAAGACTTATTTTCCTAGGAATAGGACTTTGGCCAGACTAGTGTGGCCCAAAAAGGAAAAGTTTTAACATGTTTTCTAAAATTCCTTATCCTGCTTATTTGATCCATGTCCCTGAGAGAGTCAAACCCCATCAGTTCTTTCAAATTTCTTCTCAATTATAAGATAACAAACATCTGTTTAGAGGGATCAGTGTGTGCCTTGGACTCTGGGCATTATTTAAAAGGTTCAAGAGAATACCAGCAAGATCTGCTGTATGCAGGGCCCTATGTATTCTGAGACAGAATTTGCCACAGAATTTTCCCCTTGCTGCAGGAGCATGTTCCAGTTTTATTTGAAAAAAATTCTAATTTTTGATAGTTGTGAATCATGATTTTCAACACTGGATTTTTTCCCTATGTTTTCCAAATGGACCAATTGTGTAAAATTCAGCCGTTACAGTGTTTTCTGGATAATCCAGCTCAAAATCTTTTTCTGCCACCTCATTCAGGAAAGGAAGAAGAGAGTTTTATTATCTTTCAGTTCCTTAGGCCTTGGCTATTGCTCTCTTTTCTAGGCAGCCTACCTGCCCAGCCTATACTTCTAGCTCCCCCCATTCCCTCACTTCAAGCTGGTCTCTAGCTCTGCCTTCCTGACTCCCACCTGCCTGATTCTGCACAGCATTGAAGAAAGCATGTACTGTAATGACCTCTTGTGAGGAAAGACACAAAGAAACAAGTAACTATGGGAGGGTGGTTGTGTGTTGGGGGGTCCTAATGAGGCAGGTAGACAGAAAACAAAATGCTGGCTGCCTGGCTGCTGCACAATAATGACCTATGCTGTAAAAATGCTGAAGTCTGTGGTAACTTGGGAAAACGGCAAATTCTGCAGCTGCAGAATCAGAGTCCCTGGGTCCCTGCGTTAGATTATTGAAGCAATTCACACTTTTCAGAGCGATTGCTTCAGGCCCTTGGCAAGCTCAGGCATCAGTAACATTCCATTCGCCCTTTTGAGGTTATCTTGACAAATTGTACACCAACGAGTATTTTCAGCTATGAGCCTTTGGTGGGGGATGGCTGTGTTTGGATGTGAGCAGGATGGGAATGAAGGATATTTCATGGCGATACAATAAACTAACACTGCGGCAGAATTTAGGAGATCTTGCCATAAAATAAGGGTGGGGGTAAGGAGCTGAGAAGGTACTTGATCCCATAGAGTATATGGGGGGCCTGGCTATTTGGTTCTGGTTTGAACTTTTCACAAGCTCATGTGTCTCCTAAACATTACGGAACCAATATTCAGCTGGTGTAAATCCTGCATATCTCCCCTGACTTCTCAGCCTCTTTCTCACTATTCCACCTTTAAGGAATGTATGCAAACAGAAAATAACTGTAGTATTTCTTCAGTAGATATAGCGGAAATGTCTCCATTTACTCTTATTTATGCACAATCTCTGTAACAGAAGACAATTAACCCCTAATGGATTACTTATAAAGAAACATTTGTGACTTGAGATACTAATTTATTAAGTTATAAATTTAATAGAATCAATGCATTTGGATGGATGCTGCTGGAAAATAAAATATTCTAATTTATCAGAATTGAATTGAAATATATTTCAATGACTATAGAGGGACGATAGATTGTTTTATACATCTAGTCTTTCAAGTACGATACAAAACAGAGGCCCTGACCACTTTCAATATTAAAAATGCCATATCATTCTTTGCTGGAGTCTATATATAGGTCTTGCTACCTCATCAACTTCAAATTTGAATAACATTGTACCCACCTAAATTTCCCCTACAGTTTCAATTGTGTACAATGCGGGGAGAGGGGAGTGCAGAGAAGGTTCCACTTCTTAATCTAAATGATCATTTAGCAATTATATGTGTGCTCCTGAACAGCAACTGTATTGCACCCTAGAAGTGGCTGCACTTCTGTGATGAGAGAAAGCACTTACATTTTCCCACACGTAATACAGTAACTCATGCTGAAGCCATCACAAGGCATGCAGGCAAGCAGCAGACAGTGATCAGGCTCTGGAGTGCCCTGTGATGGAGGAGTCAAACAATTAGATACAACTAACACCTGCACATTTTAGATTAAAAGGTTTGCCAAATGAGAAGCTTTAAACAGGTTCTCCTGAATAAAATTTGCTATTCATCTATTATGAAGAGATATAGAAATATATTAGGCTAAATTAGTTCCCGTTTTATCATTCTATTTAAATGAGAACATTGCTTAAATTATATGACAGGTACATAGCATATTAAATACAAAAAATTCTGTGAATACAATGTTAAGGTTATGAATGTACAAACAGTAAAGAACTGAAATTGGGACTGATCATGCCACCATAAGAATGAGACACAGGCAGTGGGATGGATTCAAGGTAGAAAGCCATAACTATGAAATCAACTTTAATGGGGTGGAGGCTAAACCCTACTTCCAAAATACTAGGCATCTACTTGGGTCCAGTACAGTGTTAGATGGCCTCATGCAAAATAACTAGTATTCAAAGTTAGATCCCTCACATCTAACCTCTAGGATTTGGCTCACCTCTTAATCTTATCAATTTCTCCCCTGCAAGGGGGATTGAAGATACACAGGAAGGGTTCTTGAGTCTGTGAAGACTTCAGGGCTCATCTTCTCCCTATAGATTAACTAGTCCACCAGCTCTCTTTCTTAACTTTACTTCTGGGAGCTGGCCCCTTTGAGCCTCATATCGATACTGGGTACAATCTGTATTACAAACCAAACATTAAACTTGCTATGCTTACCACTCATTAAAATATCCACCCAGGAGATCTTGCACACGTTTCTACAAGCAAATATCCATGCATACAAAACATAAGGTAAAGCACGAGCAAAAGGCTAGTTAGCCACCTAACTAGTAGGCTGCAAATATAATCACCCAAATTCCCCCACACTATTATGATTGTGCAATCTTGGGTGCATTTTTGTGTACATAACATTCTGAGCCTCCATTTTTGAAAATTTATGACATGGAGAGCAGGTTGACCCTAATTCTTGTCCAAATTATGGGGGTTGGGATGGGGGAATGGTTCAGTCATATTTAGTGCAATGTTTGTACATGTATACATGTGATATATAAAATTCATGTGATTTCATGCCACAAACAATATGTTCTATTCTGAAATTAAATATATTTTAAAGGTGTATATACATTTTAAATTAATCAAGGATTAACTCATAAATTGAAAAGTTGCATGAATATTCAAACTTGTAAATGAATTTGCTTAAACTGTGCTCACACTATTTGTGTTCACTTTTTGTGAATACTCTATCAATTGGGCGTACAACTGGGAATGTTTGCTAATACCATATATTTTCTGCAAACACCGCAGAAAACTCACAGAAGGTGAATTTCAAACAGATACTTGCAAATATTTGTGCTGCAAATTATGCTAATCTAATCAGAAAGAGAAACATATCCACCATAAACTGCTTCTTCAGTTGAAACAGCTCTAACTTTGACTATCCAATACTTGCAATAAACTACTCATGAGAGAAAGGACGGTGGATACAGCACTGGCCTGGGCATTAAAAGAACTGAGTTCAATCCCTGGCTGGCAATATTGCAACAAACTTCCAGTATGACTTTGGCAAGATGTTTGAGTTCTCTGTGCCTAAGCTCTCCATCTAGGAAAAGGAAATAATACTTCCTTTCTCCCAGCTCTTATCCACATAGTTTGCAATCTTGCAGTTGAAGTATCCCTGACAGAGCCCCTGTCAAGGCTGATTCCCCACTCCGGCACTTTTGAGTGCAGAAGGTGGGGGCCCACAAAGATTGTAAAAATGAATACTGGCCACTCCAGGCTTGTATTAAACTCCCAAGGTTACAGCTTCTCTCTGACCTTGGATGGGTAGATGCTGCCACCACGCAAATGCAAAACAAACAAACAAACAAAACCCTTTAAACCCAGGAAGGCGCACTTGGGAATTCCTCCCTACAGAGTACCCTCAAGCCCTTTCACCCCACCCCCCCTTCCAGGGAAGAGCTGAGAATGAAAACAAAGGAAATCAGCAGTTGCCACCAGCTAATTAAACAACATGCACAAACATCTTAGGACACAAAATCCAATCCTCTTCTTTAAAAAGGTAAATTTTATTAAAAACAAAAAAGAAGAAAATGCATCTAAAAACTCAGACTATTGCTAGATGTTAAAAAGAATCACTTATAAGGATTAAGCATCAAAATAACTTTCTTGAGGTCCGGCTTAAAGGTTACAAGCAAAGGAAAAGCACCCAGGGTTAGCACATATTTTAAAAATATAAAAATCATGGTATTAACAGGAGATGGCTTCACAGATGTATTTTCAACCCTTCCTCCTTTGAGTTCAGTTGGAGGGGCAACTGGTACCCAATTGCTCAGCGCCCACACACTTTCTGGATATGATTATGACCTCATAAGAATTGTCACTATCCCTCCTCCACACATACTTCTTATACATTTAACCCTCTCAACATTTCTTAAAATATTCCTAGGGTCCATTTACCAGTAAAGAACAGGGGAACCAGCAGTTTGTTGCTTGACTGAGTAAAGGGTCACCTTGTTCTCAACAGCAAAGCTAGGAGACGGAGCTGCTTCTGTTTCTATTAACTTAAATCCCACTTAAGTGAAAGAGAAGTATAGTTTATACATTCTAAATTGAATTGAAGTTTATAGCAGGCCTCATTCACATAGGTCAATTTCCCTTACATACTTATACAGTGTCTAGTGTAATGGGGCCTCAATCTTGGTTGGGGTTAGAGCGGACCAGAAAATGGAACTCCCTAGCCATGAAAAATTACAAGATTTTTATTTTTATAAAAAATCAACAATGTGAAAATTGTGGGTCTCCCAGGAGTATTCCGGGGGGGTTGCTGAAGAGCCTGGAACCTGGAAGCTCACAATGCCCAGATAGCCAACCAGGTACACTGCCAAGGAGCCAGAAAGCCTGGGAAGGGTGGCAGGCATGTAGGCAGATGAGCTGGCAAGAAATCAGGCAGGTTTTTATCAAAATTTCAATGAACAAGCGTGTTTTGGATGAAAAACTATTACATCATAAAATTTCTAACATGCTTCTAGTTGGTTCCTCTCTGTGCTATTGGAATATGAATAATAATAATAATGAAATTATGCATCAAGAGTCATTTGCAGAAATGTGGTGAATAATTTCAAATACATTTGAGAAAATTATGATCAGTTTGTGGACAGTAGGAAGGACAATTTTGTCGTACCTTTCTCAGTGCAAAGTACCTGTTAACAACAACACATTGAGAAGGGCAACTTGCAAAGATTTCCTAGGCATTTGTTTTATGAATCAGATTTTTCATCTGGTAATTCACTTTTTGGGGCTGTTCTACCAGACACTGCCACTGGTAATCCTATTGGCCCAGGGCTGTCTGGCTTGAGGTGGGTGAACTTCTGGTCTAGAGCTAAACAGCCCTCCTACCCACCATTTACAAGAGTTCCTGGTGGGTCAATATGTAGGCTGGACTAGCTACCCCTTAAAATCAGTAACTACTCTCATCCTTTACGTGCAAATTGAGAAAGAACAAAGATCCAGCATGTCACAAAGTACCATGATTAGGTGTTCAGCTGGAAGGCCTGACAAGACCCATGGCCTGGCAGCAACTTCTCACTTTTGTGGGGCACAACACAATCCAGTAGATTCTCTGGCATGTATATGCAGTTACTGCTTGTGTCTTCAGAGCTCCATAAGAGTACTGCTGCTGCCCAGTACTCTAAAAGAACATTTCTCCCATCTCCAGAGGGTTTAAAAATCAGAGATTTGCTTCTCCTAAGTGAGTTGTCTGCCTAGACTAAAGAGCCCCACCTGCCCTGAGCAGCCTTCTTTTACGGTGAGAGACACTTGCCTTTCACACCCACACTTTTTCATTGGAACACCTCTGCCATGAGAAGGCAAGTGGTAAGAGTTTAGTTTTCACAGGCTATGTGTTACATTGGCCATCTGGATCATTTTTATAGAGACTTATTGTTCATCCTCACACCCAGGCCACTGCAAGCCTTTAGAAGGCAATGTCAAGGGTCAGCACCTAAATCAGGTTTCTGCATTTAAATACCTTGAGGACTGGTTAGCAGCAAATGGAGAAAACAGCAAAGAAATGCAAGCAATGCTGCTAAACATGGGGGACGTCTGTTGCAAGATAAATGGAGTGATTTATGATAAGTGATGCCTGGACTATTTAAGAGACAACTACACAAAATGATGGTAAACCATATCTTTGGTATGGATCAGAGAGATGGGCAACCAAAGAGAGGCACTTGAGAAGGCTGGAAGCCATTGAAATGACATGTTTTAGGGAAGTGAGGGGGTGACATTTCTGGACCACAGGTGGAATAATATCATCAGTAGTGAGACCAAGGTCTGCAGTATCATATCAGAGAGAAGATGCAAGAGAGAAGGCTGAGATGGTATAGGCATGTATGAAGGATGGAGGAAGAGAATCCTATTCAGGAGGCATTTGAGACTACAGTTGATTGGCAGAGAACAGGAGAATGGACAAGAAAACAGACTAGACTGTGTAGCTAGACTGTGTAGCAGGAGATGAAGTGGATATGGAGTGATTGTGGGAGCAGGAAGCCTGGAAAAGATTGATCTGGTGACCTGACACCAGCTAGCTGGGAACAGGGGATGAAGAAGATTAAGGGGACAGTTACATTTCTGAATAGGGATATAGACCTTTAAACGTCCAATACTATACATTCAGAGATGGTGGTGAGTGAGTGGAAAAGACTTACATGAACTTTTCAGTACAGTTTGACAGGGAATTAAATACCTTTATATTAGCACATCTATCATGGGTTCACCTTTAGCTCATGGCATGCCCTTAGTAAATGGTGACATTTACAAACACTTCAATTAAGGACAGTATGTTCAGGGTAATGGTGCATTTGCTGTATATGAAATAATAAATAACAATAGAATTACAGTAGAGGAACACTTGTTCTTTCATATAGAAAATTAGCTCATAACAATTTATATTGTTAGAATGTTAAATGAATGCATACTCATTGGCCACTTTACAATTTTATTCTGGAAAAATACATTTTAAACATGTGGAAACATGCAAGATTATAAGGGCAGCCAAGGCCTGCATGGAAAACTAAAAATGAATTAATGTTAACCTTCTGGCTTAAAGAAAGATGACTTTTTAACAGGCACTTCCTAAACAAGAAGACAGTTTTTCTTGCAAGGCATTGCAAGATCCACCTCTGGAGCCCACTGCCACATAATGTTATTCATGTCAAAAACTTAGCAAAATTGGGAAAAAAGTTTATATATTTGTATGGGTAATAAGTAGTGCTGGGTGAAATGTTTATGTCAAAACTGTCTTTTAACAAAAATTGGATTTACAAATAAGTCTGCTTTTCATGGATTTTTTTTCTTTTTTTTTTCATTTAAAATCTTAAGTGTCTTTCAGCTAAAATATATTGCTGAAAACTGAAATGTTTAGAAAGAACTTTGTCACTGTGGTGTTTCATGAGAGCTATAATTCAATTGCCTCCTATCCTCATTCTCTCTGTGGGCCATGCTGCCAACCAGACTTCATCTCCCATGATGCACCACAGCCATTATACTTCCATAATGCATTGAGAAGGGAGATGACAATGTAGTCCAACTAGGAACATGGCCCATAGAAGACTTATGAGGCACCCCAACTACAATTCCCATGAAGCATCATAGTGGCATTTCCAATCTGAACTATTTTGGTTTTCAATTTTTCACTGAAAAGTTAAAAATTGGGGGGAAGTTTTCACTGAAAGCAATTTTGTTGTTGTTTTCATTTAAATTTTCTAAGGTTGAGAAAAAAACATTTTCTGACCAGTTCTAAGAACATCCACAGTTACAGGATTTATAAAAAATGAGCAATAAACTCTCATGCTTCAGTACATACAGAAACCACTAACTGACAGGGGGTAGTGAAGATCTGTTTATGGACAGATTAGTACATTCTTCTCTATTATAATGTCTCTATACCAACCCCCTAAGTTCCTGGTGATTGCCATTGCCAGAAGCAGGATACTGGAATAGATGGGCTGTTAGCCTGATTTGGGACACAAATTCGGGAGAGACCTTGAGCCAAACTCAGTAGTCAGTGAGGAAACAATACCAAGAGTAAAGGTGACACTAAGAGAAATGAGCTGCTGCATTGTGTACCTGTTTTTTTCAAGGTGTGTGGCTTCATTCCTAGTTCTGGGTTACTGTGACCAGATTTGTGCCCCATAGGAAGGGTATAATCCTGTGGTAAGTCATATTTGGAAATAAGTATGTTTTGCTGCCAAGGCTCTTAGGGCAACCAGTAGTATTGAAGAGTCTAAAAAGACTCAAAGGCAGTGGCCTAACCTAACAATCTGAGGGCTACAGATGCTTATGTCTGACAAGGAGAGGAAGGTTCTACCTAACTCACTTTTATTTCTTGCCCTATTGGCAAAGGCTGTAAAGACTATTGATGTTAGTGTTTGGTTAAGGGTTAGGAACAATTGGGTTCTTACTGTCGGACAACAAGTCAAGGAGAAGCAAAAGAAGCTGAATGGGTAAAAGTCTAAGTCAGCTATCATCAACACAGTGAGTTATGAAAATCATTTTGTAGAAATAGGAAAAATATTGATCTCTCTTTTCTGTGGTACCTTGGAGGGTTCTAACACAGAGGAGATTTCCTGCAGAGATGTTTGGTTCTCTTTAAAGTACTTCAAATTTCCTAAGTAATAAATAAATAAACTGTGCAAGCAGTTACAGAAGTATTTATGACCCAAATGGCACAAAAATGGTGAAAGTGGTAAATAATGAAGAGTACAGGACACTGATTCAGATCTATCTAAATTGCTTGGTAAACTGGGCACAAGCAAACCAATGCATATTAAGAAAGTTAAATGTAAATGTATGGCTCTGGGAACACAGAATGTAAGCCATACTTACAAGATGGGGAACTATCCCAGGAAGCAGTGACTGTGACAAACATTTGGGTGTCATTGTGGATAACCAGTTGAACATGAGCTCCCAGTGTGATGCTGTGGCTAAAAGAGCTAATGGGATCCTGCGATGCATAAACAGGGGCCTCTCAAGTAGGAGCAGAGAGGTTATTTTATCTCTGTATTTGGCACTGCTGTGACCGCTGCTGGAATACTGAGTCCAGTTCTGGTGCCGACAATTCAAGAAGGACGTTGATAAGCTGGAGAGGGTTCAGATAAAAGACACAAGAATGATTACAGGATTAAAAAACAGGCTGAATCTAGTGATAGATTCAAGGAACTCAATCTATAAGCTTAATAGCTCAATCTATTAACAAAGGTTAAGGGGTGACTTGATTACAGTCTATAAGTATATGGGGAACAATGTTTAATAATGGGTTCTTCAGTCTAGCAGAGTAAGGTGTAACATGATCCAGTGTCTGGAAGCTGAAACTGGACAAATTCGGACTAGACATAAAGTATAAATTTTTAACAGTGAGAGTAATTTTCAAGATTGGATGTTTTTTCAAAAGGATATGTTCTAAGAATTATTTTGGGACAGTTCTACAGTCATTACTGTACAGGAGGTCAGAGTAGATGATCACACCGGTCCCTTCTGACCGTAGAATCTATGAGTCTCTGTGCAGTGTTCTATCATAGCTTTGATTAGCAATCTTACACACCTTCCCGCGGTTTCTCCATCTTACAAGGATGTACGTCTTTACGTATTCACCTAGGATTATATTTTGCCAAGTGGACTTGGTTTCATAAAAGTACTTTAGCAGAAATGGACAGAATGTTGCTTTGGAGCACAGTTCAAAGGGAGTGTAGTTCTGTGAGCTTACTCCTTTGGCCTCCCCCTCCCTCTGGCATGCCCCATCTGAGGGGCTGTGAGGGGAACGGTGTAGGGATGTGAATGCCCTGTGCAGATTCTGCAATAGGTGAGTTCTCCACTGGCCTGTTCAGGCCTCTGATATAGAGGGAGGGGGGAAAGACCAAAATCTGACCCAGGAACAATACTTAGTCACAAATCTTTGAAGACGTAGAGTCTGAATCTCAGTCACAACATGCTAGACAAGTAAGTAAATGTTATCATCATTTTACAAATGGAGATACTGAGGCAGAGAGAATAAATGATTTGTACTAGACCACAGCTGTACCTAGTATGAGAACTAGCATTAGAACTAGAAATTCATGGCTGACAATCCCGCGCTCAGAGTGTTAGAATGACTCTTTCTTCTCTATTCTACATAGTTTCAGAAAAGAAAACTGTATCTCAGACAAACCTATAGCTGTGGTTCTGCATGTGTGCTATGGGCTGACATCTGCAGGGGCCACACATTTCATTTTAATATGCTGGGTCTCTCACAACTGGAAAATCTTTTACGGTGCCTCAAAAACACAGGGGGGAAAATAGCAAAAGTGCTGTTGCTTTTATATCAGTTTCCCAATGGTCACAGCAAACCTTTAAACAGTAACTGAATTTTAAAACAAATATACTTCTTATAAAATGTTTTATTTCTCTGCTCTCTTGTCTTCGTCACTTGGTACAAAATGGAGTTAAAGTAGGAGGTGAAATATGAGGTTTGTTCTTCTTTTATTTCACAACCATTCATTACTCTCCCTTTTGCAGTATACAATTGAAGAGGAGAAATAAACATTTCTGCTTTTCTTTGTTTCACATGTGGACAAATGTGAGAAACACCTGTTAATTTTATCTTAGCATAATCCTTCCCCTGAGTTTATATTAGGAACATAGGCTTTGCCATAGTAGATCAGACCATTAGTTCATCACTCAAGTATCTTCCCTTCAACAAAGGCCGATGCCTAATGCTTCTGGGAAACGTGAAGAGAAATTATAATGCACGCATGTAGTTTGCAATGCTGTATGTGAGGCGTAAAATTCCTACTTGACCCCTCCAGTGACCTGAAGCCTGAGACCTGATTATGCCCATCTTACCATGCATAATGACAAACGGTATATTATCATTTAAACTGATAACAGGAACGAGGCATATATTCAAGCTTCCTCAGTAGAGCTGGGCAAACATTAAATAAATGGATTCTTATGGCTCTTTGAATGTGCCCAGTTTAGTTCACCATGATTTGAAGTCTGATATTATTCATTAGTATTCAGACAGCTGCCGGGTAATGTAAAAATCTTCTCAAATCCTGTAAGTTTCTCAAATCATAACACAAAGTTTACTCAATCTAGAGTTCTGCCAGAAATGCATTCTTCACAGCTTGAAATCAATGGGGCTGTACAAGGGTGCTGGGGCTTGCCTTCATTTACTCTAAATTGCCATTTAAAAACGTACTTAAAGGTAAAATGAACTAAATTAGTTTCAGATAATCTGAGCCATAATGCTCCATTAACCTTTCAGTGGAACTCAGCAAAGGTCTCACAAGGTGACAGCAAAGTATAGATGAGGATCCCGCAGCTTTTTTAACCAGCAAGTCATCTAGCCCTTAAAGCAGGTTTAGATGTGGTGGTCAAAGGCTGGAGGTCACCAGTCCTTTGTCTACAGGAGCCCTCCTGCTGATGCTACCACTGTTGGAGGAGTTGTGTTTTAGCAACAGTGTCAGGCCACACTGTGTGAGTGTGGTAGGATATGCTTCTTCCGGGACAGTCTATGTTTTAGCTCATTCTCATAGAAAAAAACAAACAAACAAACAAACAAAAAACAGCACTCAGTAGTATAGGAGGAAAGTAAAGGGTCATTGACAACAAATCTGTTCAATTAAAAATGTTTAGTTGTACTGGATATTACACCTGCTTCAGAGTCCCTCGTGCTAATTGTTGTGAGGTGTTTTCTTTTTACACTCACATTTTCCTATTTAAAAAAAGGATCTTTCCAGTAGCTTTGTGAAAGATTCTCAAACAGGAGAAGATGACTGAATCAATGGAAGGAAAGGATGAAATGGGTTACACACAAAGGACATGATCTGAACCCCACTGAAATCAATTAAAGGCTTTCCATTGGCTTCAAGGGACTATGGATCAGGCCCAGAGTGCTATTAAATACAGAGGGTAAAATAAAAAATTGTTGGGGAGGGGGAGGACTTAAGGGGCAATATTTTATTTTTCTCTCTCTTTTGGTTATAATAATATGAGATGTTACTTGTAGACATAGAAGATAAAAAGCTTTCAGAAAGAAGTATGATTCTTAAGTTGACAGTGTCCCTTTAAGCACAACCTCTTCTCTGTTTTCCTTCATTAGAGATCTATGGATATTAATAAAATATGTGGGGAAAATGTATGCAGGTTGTGCAAAAGAAAATAGTATTCTGAGTGAGAGCATTTTGAATCCAAAGACACTTTTATGAGATATTATACATTCCAATAATTCTCATAAATACTGGAATTCAAGCATGACATATTCAGTTCAGATAAGTTCCACATGTGAATAGCTAATTTTTAAGCAAGTATCATTTATATTGCTATTTCAATAAACCCAGTTATTATCAGCCTAGTGAGACAATATTCAGTATTTTATTAAGCTACTTTCACTGTTTCTTCCCTTTAATATCCATGTAAATATTGAAAGGTATCTGATTAACAGATTGGATACATAAGACCAAACTTTAGACTGTCTTAAAACTTGAGCAGTCCCATTGACATCGGTGGTATTGCATGAGGATGTAAATCAGATCAGAATTTGGCCCATACTTTCCAGTCCATCACTACATTCCATAGTTTCCTATCAGACCAAGATAGAAAAGTCCTGACCTGAAGAGCTATTGGCAATTAACAGAACTCATTCTCAACAAAGTGCTGAGCAGAATTAGTAAGTACTTTTCTTTAAGATGCATAGTTACAAGTTATTCCTTAACACCAAAGGAATACATTAACCGCATCAGAAATCCTGTTTGACAGTTTCTTGACAGTACCATTCCATTAATATGAAGGTGGCTTTCTCAAGCCTTTTGGCATGAAAAGCTACAGTAGGTTTACTTTTCTTCACTATGAATGTTTTTGCAATTAAAGTTATCCTGATGTGTGCTCAAGACCACGAGTGTCTGAAGACACATGCTGAAGTGAAAGAGGATTCACATCACAGAAAGGATATGAACTCTTGGCATTGTAAAGAGTTAGTGCAGCTCACAACAGCAGACCAGGGATGGGTAATCTTCAAGGGATTGTATTAGTTTGAGTTGTCAAATCCTCAAATTTAGAAAGACAAAAAAAAAAATCCCAAAGTTAGTCCAGGTAGAGCAGAAAAAATGATGAGAGATGACAGCATTGCATACTGAGATTTTTCATGTCACTTCACAAACAACAATTTTTCGTGTCTATACAATTCGGCTAGCTGCCTCTTTTTTTTTTCCAGCTTAGTCATATCCTTCGTCCTCATATAAACTTGGTCAAGTACAAATCAAGAAAACACTTATACCAGCACTGAACAGGTTTGAAGACAAAAAGGCATACTGTAGCACCCATTTAAATGTCTAAACAATAATCGGGCTGTCAGTGTAAATATGAGCCTGAGTGCAGAGCTTTAGAGCATGGAAATAAAGCCCAAAATAGCAGGCTTATTTTAAAGGCACACTGTCAATGCAAAAATGTATTTTTTTTAAATCCTTATCTTTGTTCGCACCTCCTGATTTTCAGTTAGACTCTCAGCTAGAATGAACCCAAAAATTCAGAGTGAAACTGAGCCAAGACTGTTGAGTCATGCCTGATTTGAAGGAAAAAAGGCTGTTTTCACAGAATTTAAGGTTTGATCCAGAAATTATGTCTTCTGCAGAGACATGTTTGTCTGAAATGTTGCCACAGGTTTGTCAAAACATTTTTGGATGATACCCTAACCCCACTGACATCAGTACAGGGTAGGATTTCGTCCTGCAGATCTTAGTGAACCTGGGCCAAGTGTTGGGTTCTGAATGCAAACCTACACAGGATTTTGCTATGAATGATTAGGCAGAGCTCTAATCTTGCCTGGTTTTCTAACAACAGGTTTAGGTCTCTGATAGTTTTTGCATAAAATAAAAAAATCATGAGTGGGGGAAAAAGAGGTAACAGAAAATGACTAAAACCTCATTTTCAGAAATGTTCAGAATGTATAAAGGAGTTTATCTCAGAAGTGCTAAGGAGAATCAAGCCACATGATAGACCTGTACACACAACTAGAGAAAACACTTCTCATTCCACCATGATTTCAACAATTTCCATCCCACCATCAACCTCAGCCTGGACCAGTCCACATAAGAGATCCACTTCCTGGACACTACGGTGCTAATAAGCGATGGTCACATAAACACCACCCTATACCAGAAACCTACTGACCGCTATACTTACCTACATGCCTCCAGCTTTCATCCAGACCACACCACATGATCCATTGTCTACAGCTCTACAATACAACCGCATTTGCTCCACCCCTCAGACAGAGACAAACACCGACAAGATCTCTATCAAGTGTTCTTACAACTACAATACCCACCTGCTGAAGTGAAGAAACAGATTGAAAGAGCCAGAAGAGTACCCAGAAGTTACCTACTACAGGACAGGCCCAACAAAGAAAATAACAGAACACCACTAGCCATCGCCTTCAGCCCCCAACTAAAACCTCTCCAACGCATCATCAGGGATCTACAACCTATCCTGAAGGACCACCCATCACTCTCACAGATCTTGGGAGACAGGCCAGTCCTTCCTTACAGACAGACCCCCAACCTGAAGCAAATACTCACCAGCAGCCACACACCACACAACAAAAACACTAACCCAGGAACCTATCCTTGCAACAAAGCCCGTTGCCAACTGTGTCCACAGGGAACACCATGATAGGGCCTAATCACATCAGCCACACTATCAGAGGCTCATTCACCTGCACATCTACCAATGTGATATATGCCGTCATGTGCCAGCAGTGCCCCTCTGCCATGTACATTGGCCAAATTGGACAGTCTCTACGTAAAAGAATAAATGGACACAAATCAGATGTAAAGAATTATAACATTCAAAAACCAGTCAGAGATCACTTCAATCTCTTTGGTCACTCGATTACAGACCTAAAAGTGGCAATTCTTCAACAAGAAAACTTCAAAAACGAGAGACTGCTGAATTGGAATTAATTTGCAAACTGGACACCATTAACTTAGGCTTGAATAAAGACTGGGAGTGGATGTGTCATTACACAAAGTAAAACTATTTCCCCATGTTTATTTCCCCCCTCCCCATGCTGTTTCTCACACGTTCTTGTCAATTGCTGGCAATGGTCCACCTTGATTATCACTGCAAAAGGGTTTGGTTTTTTTTTCCTTCTCCTGCTGGTAATAGCTCACCTTACCTGATCACTCTTGTTACAGCGTGTATGGTAACACCCATTGTTTCATGTTCTCTGTGTATATAAAATCTCCCCACTGTATTTTCCACTGAATGCATCTGATGAAGTGAGCTGCAGCTCATGAAAGCTTATGCTCAAATCAATTTGTTAGTCTCTAAGGTGCCACAAGTACTCCTTTTCTTTTTGCGGATACAGACTAACACGGCTGCTACTCTGATGAACCCTCTGAAAAAGGATCATTGGGTACATCTAGGGATATTTTCACTACAGGATCTATCTATATATTGGGCTATCGGGCTATCTACATATTGGTTTTCTACCAATCATCATCGTAACTGACTATTCACATGATGTCAGGAGTGTGATGGAGCTATATGGACAAAAAGGAAAAGGGTACCCCTAAGGTTAAGTATAAAATGTAAAGATAGAAACCAAGAAAAATGGACTATTGGGTCTTATTGGATCCATTTCTTTAGTGAGTATGTTCGGCCCTTTCTGGTATAGTGTACATTACTGGATACCACACAACAGGAAGGATGGGCCAGATCATACCCCTCTGAAGGGACCCTCTGTGTGCAGCTCTCATCCCCGACTGCATGGAAGGTGGTGGGAGGAAGGTGCTGGCTGAATTTGTGGTCCTGTTCCCCTGACCCTCCTCACCGGGACTGAGACCTCTGCCAGGTTGTGATTTCATGTGTGGAGAGGATGGGCATTGGTTAGAGACAAGAGCAGACAGTGGGTGTGGCTTACATTGATTTCAGAGTGAGTGGCAGGTGCACATTGTCCCCCATATCTCACTGGCACCTCAGCTTCCCAGGAAAGAGAATACTGCTTCAAACAGCACTACTTATCCCACTGACTTTTGTGCTGGGGACCCCTCTCAAAGAAGATGCTGGAAACAGTCATGATCCTGGGGGGCCATGATACCAGGTCTCAATTAGAGCATTACTGTCAGAGGACCTGCAGCCAGTCCAGAGGCAAAGAGTCTCTTCTTGGACTTCTCTGGCGTTTTGTAGGTCCCCCAGAATCCACTGAGTGATGGGGCAGATCCATGGTCTGTTTTGTGGAAGGAAAAAGCCACCTATGTGACAAAACTATGTAAGGGAAATGCTACCAAAAGAACCCTTTGGTTTTTCTTCCCTTAACAGTAAAGTGGGTCAAAATTTTCAATTCACAAAGTCTGACTGACAAAAATTGTTTTTTATGTATTTGTTTATTTTCATTATTTAGGTCTCGGTGAATTCTGTAGAAAAAGTTTACATTTTTGTGCAATAATAATGTATGATAAAAAAATCACACATACACACACACACACACACACACACACACGCAGGCCATTGGGTTTTACTGGGGAAATGAACTATCTAGCTGGGTATTGTTGCCTTGGAGAGGGTGCAAAAGGTAGGCCAGGGCTAAAAGTTAAAAACAAAACTGGGAAAAATTAAAAAATTAGTAACTAAAAAGAAAAGGGAATAGAAACAAGTAGATGTCGGTTCATGAATATTAAACAGCAATGAGGTATAGGGTCACACAGATCTAATAAACAAAGAAAATTGGCTAGGTTTTAAATAGCAAAAAGAAACTTAATAGGCAAGGTTTTAACACAAGAAACATTACAAATAGCAGTAGTAAAGGCACTGGGTCTTGTACTGACCATGTAAGGTTACTTAATTTGTTCATCAGTTACTTAGTGACAATTAGATAAAGGGTCAAATAAATTTTAAAAACTGTTTCTTTAAATATGTATTGCTTCCCAATGCCACTTGGATCAAGTCCTGCAAAAAAACTCCGAGATGAAACCTCTGAGTCAAGTCCCACCGTAAATCCCTTTTAATGCTGTAAGTGTAGAGACAGTATTTTACTATATGTTTTTATAGCACCTAGCACAATGGTGCCCTAATTCTGCCTGGGTTTTTTGGGCACTACTGTAATACAAATAAATACTCTCAAAGTCCTCGAAAAGGATGCAGGCGTTATTTAGTGCAAACAGATTGCATTGAAAGGTTGGAGCCCTCATCTATGAGTTATATGAATTAGGGCCCAAAGCCGCAAAGGCTAAAGGACATGAGCGCGTACTCACAAGCAGAGCTAGTCAAAACTTGGAATTTCTGCTCCACAGGAAATTAGGACATTTTGAAAAAGATTTTGTTCTGAACTAGAATGAAAGCTAATAATTTCAAAACTTCCCATAGAAAGAAAATTCCAAAACAATTTCATTTTGGAAAAAATAAAATGTTTCCATTTGATTTCCCCCCAAAAAAATCCGATGGAGCAGCCAGCAGTCATGACTGCCCAGTACTACCCTCCCAGAGCTGGGGACAGCGTGGCTTGCTAACATGGAGTTGAGGTGGAGCCTAGAAGCCTTGCAAGCTGGATCTCAAGCCAGGGCTCCCAGGGCTTCTGGACACCTAGCTCCACAGCAGAGACTCATCAAGCCCTGGTGTCACTGAGCATAGGGCAGTCTGCCCAGAGCCACAGACCCTGGAAGCCCAGTTTCTCCAAGAGTCTGCCAGGTGACTTAGAGCTATTTCTGATGTTGCCATAGGTGCTGACTCTGTGGGTGCTCCGGGGCACAGAAAAAAAATAGTGGGTGCTCAGCAACCACCAGCGGGCCCTGCCAATCAGCTCCTCCCCTTCCCCCCTCCCCCCACCGACGGGCCCCACCGGTCAGCTCCTCTCTCTCCCCCACCCCCCGCGCAGTGCCTCCTGCCCTCTGAGGATCAGCTGTTTAGCAGTAGGCAGGAGGCACTCGGGGGGAGGGAGAGGAATGGGGACAGGAAGAGGCAGACCAAGGGCTGGGTGAGCTCTGGGGTGGAGCAGGGGTGGGAAGAGGTGGAGCAGGGGTGGATCTTTGGGGAATGGGATGGAGTGGGGGCATGGCCTGGGGCGGAGACAGGGTCAAGCACCCCCCAGCAGATCAGAAAGTCAGCACCTCTGGATGGTGCTCTAAATTGTGCTGGAGGTTGTACTGGCCTCCAATCAGCCTAGAGGTTTCCCGAAGGAGTAAAGTTATCTTTGTCCTTCTTTGTTGTTTTGTGCCTGTGTCATGAATATAAAGGGAAGGGTAAACACCTTTAAATCCCTCCTGGCCAGAGGAAAATCCCTTTCACCTGTAAAGGGTTAAGAAGCTAAGATAACCTCACTGGCACCTGACCAAAATGACCAATGAGGAGACAAGATACTTTCAAAGCTGGGTGGGGGGAGGAGAAACAAACATTCTCTCTGTCTGTGTGATGCTTTTGCTGGGACCAGAGCAGGAATGCAGGTCTAAACTCCTGTAAAAAGTCAGTAAGCAATCTAGTTAGATATGCGTTAGATTCTGTTTTGCATAAATGGCTGATAAAATAAGTTGTGCTGAATGGAATGTATATTTCTGCTTTTGTGTCTTTTTGTAACTTAAGGTTTTGCCTAGAGGGATTCTCTATGTTTTGAATATGATTACCCAGTAAGGTATTTACCATCCTGATTTTACAGAGGTGATTCTTTTACTTTTTCTTTAATTAAAATTCTTCTTTTAAGAACCTGATTGCTTTTCATTGTTCTGAAGATCCAAGGGTTTGGGTCTGTGTTCACCTATGCAAATTGGTGAGGATTTTTATCAAGCCTTTCACAGGAAAGGGGGTGTAGGGCTTGGGGGGATTTTGGAGGGGGAGATGTTTCCAAGTGGGCACTTCCCCTGTTATTATTGGTGGTGGCAGCGTTTAACATAAGCTGGTAAGAATAAGCTTAAGGGGTCTTTCATGCAGGTCCCCACATCTGTACCCTAGAGTTCAGAGTGGGGAAGGAACCTTGACAGCCTGTTACTGAAACGTAGGTGTTAAAACACAATATTGCCCTTCCAGAAGCTGAGGTTATTTGGTATTGTGGTTTGGGAGACACTATTTTACCTCAGTAAAATTAGAAAGATTGTAAAAATACGGATCAGATGACCTTCTGCTATCTATAACATTGCTTATGTTCATATGCTGTGAAATATGTTTTACCCTCTTGTACTGACCATGTAAGGTTACTTAATTTGTTCATCAGTTCTCAAGTAAAAAATTACAAATAGTGAATGTTGCACTGTTGGGACTTGAATGCCATAGACAGTTAGGTAATGTGTTACTTGAAGTTATTTATTTGCCTAAGAATGTAGAAATCGGTGACTATAAATGTCTTTGTGATGGAAAGCCACTATCTGCAGTGTGCCTGGTTGACTAATAATGGCTAGAGTGGAAAAGAATGCCAGAGATGGGGGTATGTGTGTGTGTGGCAGGTGCTAAGTGCCTTGGGAGCCTAAATTTGCATCTGGCTGTCATTTGTATGTGACTCTGTGTGTTTGTATGTGACTCTGTGTGTGTGCGAGCGTGTGTGTGTGTGTGCACACGCACATGTGCATGCACTCCAGGGGACTCTGTACAGAAATAAGAAAAATTGACAAGACCAGTCAACTCTTGTAGAACCTTTTATTTGATCATCTGAGAGCCCACTGTCAGGGTGATACACCATCAAGCTGCAAACACTGGGTGGATGGCCCTCTTAACCCACAAAGGTGCTATTATGTGAAAGAAAGCTCGTCCCATCAGATTGAATTCTGAAAGAAGAAAATAAAGATAGCTGACGTGAAAACTCTTCATCTCTTTGCTGTTTGGACTCTCACAGAGCTGGAACTAGGAGACGAAAGCAGAGCTCCCCAGGGTCAAGATGGGTTAGCCCTAAAAGACATTCAGTGCTGACAGATTACTACAGTTCTGTCACCTGGAAATATATACTGCAATTCATTTGTGTATATATGTCACCTACTTTAACCTGTAAATAACTCTTTCATTTCTTTTTCCTAGTTAATAAATCCTTAGCTAGTTTACTTTAGGACTGGCTACAAGCATTCTCTTTGGTGTGAAATCTAAGGTATAGATTGATCTGGTCCTTTGAGACTGGGAGCAACCTGACTATTTTGTGATCTTTAGTTTAAGTGACCATTTATTACTCAGTGCAGCTTGCCTGGGTGGCCAGATAGACTGGAATGCCCAAGGAGACTATCTGTGACTCCGTGGTAAGACTGTTATAATGCTTCAGGAGTTCACATTTATGACTGGATTGGTGAAATCTAATTATAGAACACACCACCAGTTTGGAGTCTCTGCCCTGCTTTTTGACAGTCTGCCTTGATGTTGGCACTCATGGTCGTGAACTACTCCAGACCATGTGACAGTATCAGGTGGACATTCACTATGTCTGATTCCTCCTCTGTTTCTACTACTGTTTTATCCAATGCTTTGGACAATGTGTCTGCTACCACTAACTCTTTTCCTGGTTTATATATTATTGATCAATCATACAACTGGAGCTGAGAAACAGTCATTGTAGCCTCCACCCCTTTCTTTGCAAATGGTATCAGAGGCTTATAGTCTGTTTCTGACTGTTCTGTTTCAATTTGGGCAGAGTGGCATCCTGTTTTTGTAAGAGCCCTGGATGCATACATTGCTGGTCTCCAAGGGCAGTCATATTTTTGTAGCAATGCAGCCTCTGTGCTTCTTTGGAGGCATCAGTGAACAATTTGGTCTGCTTCTTCTTGTCAAAATACCTTAGGACAGGAGCATTCTGAATCAACTGTTTCTTTTTGGTTAGCAACCCATGTCCATTGACTATTCTTTTGCATGAATGCACGGAGGTTGCTGGTTTGTGAAGCCAAATTAGGCATAAATTTACCAACAAAATTAACCCCTCCTGTGAACCTCTGTACTCCCTTTTTATTTTCTGTGTATGGCATATTTGTTATAGCTTGTGTTCTGCTAGGATCAATACATCCAGTTAATTTTTTCTTCAGTTAACTTTTCTCCTAAACAGGTAATTTCTCTGAGCCTGAGTTTACATTTTTATTTATTTAGCTTCAGACCCACCGCTCTAGCTCTGTCCACTGCTTTCTTTAACCTGTAATTATATTCCCCTATTGTGCTGCCTCAGATGAATATGTCCTTCAAAATATGAATGTTGTGCCTTCAATTCCCTCAAAGATTTGCTGCAGTTCTATGAAAGATTTCTGGAGTGGATTTGAGACCAAACAGTCATCTGAGAAAGCAATATCTTCCATATGGTGTAATAAAAGTACATAATTTGTCTCATCTAAGGGAATCTGCCAGAATCCAGATAGTGCAAATTATTTTACTACTTTAGATGCAACATCACCAAAAATGTCTTCCTTGCTAAGGTAACTGAACGTGTTCCCTTTTGATATATTTGTTAAGCACCTCAGGATCTAAGCATAATCTTAGTGTTCTATGCTAATTACTAATGAGAGCACCCATTTTGTACGCTCTTTTAATAATAATTGTTCTTACTAAATGATCCATTTATTCTTTGAGCTTTTTTTCTCATATCTAGATGAATATTTCTAGGGGCATGTAGGGTAGGACAATTTGGCTCTGTTAGTTCAATTCTCTATTCAGTTGCTAATTTTCCTATGCCCTCAATTTTCTGATACTGTTCCTCTATGTCTGTGTCCCGTGTCTCCTCTAACATGTGCACCCTCAGAATCAACCCAAGGGCTTGGCATGTTTTTAAATCCAATATGTGTGCTTTATTCCCTTTAACTAACACAAAGTTTATCAGTTTTATTTGATCTTTTACCTTCACTGCTGGCACACGTACTCTAGCAGAAATGAACTCCCCATTATATGCTTTCAATTTAACCAGTTTGCTCACTGTGTTTCCTGTTTTTTCTTCAACCTTTTAAACCAGCATCCGAAACAACATTTACATGGGCCCCAGTGTCTAATTTGTAGGTTATAAGAGTCCCATTAGTACCTAAGGGAATTGTCCATTCCTCTGTTCCTTCCTCTTCAGATACAGCTCCTAGGTAGAACTCCTCTTCCGTATTGCTGTCTGTGCTCTCTTTCTGGATTGCTGCATTAGCCGGCTTGGCTTTGCTTTCTCTTCTGCAGTTGTTGATCCTGGTTACAGACTTTGGCAAAGTGATTGTATTTCTTACAAATATTGCAGTGCTCACCAAAAGCGGGGCATTGTAGAGATCTCAATTTGTGTCCTCATCTTGTGAAATACTTGAAGCTATTCCCTGCAAACTCACATGCTTTGTTTTTTTCGAGCTTCTCTGTTTTTTGTCCTGTACGGATTTACTGCTTGCCAGATTTTTTCTCTCATATCACTCTATCCAGATTACCAGTGTCCTGTTTTCCTTCCTGATTTTATTCTCGTCAGAGTGATTTATCCAAAGTGAGATCCATATCTTCCAATCGTTTTTTTTTTTTTTTTTGCAGCATTGGATCTTTGATTCCAGTTCCAATCTGATCGCTTATAACTGAATCTGTTAAGTGTCCATAGGCTCAAGTTTGGCTCATTAACTTCAGTTCTGTTAGGAATTCTTCCAAGGATTCTCCTTCCTTTTGCCTTCTAAGGTGAAGCTTATAACTTTCAAACGTTTCAGTCTTTTAAAATATGCAATACTCTTCCAATTTCGGCAAAATTTCATCATAACTTGCTCTCTCTGAATGATATAGTTGCATGCTATTAAAGACATTCATTGCCTCCAGTCCTGCAATGTTAAAGAAGATTGCTATTTTCTGATGATCTTTTTTCACCAAAGCCAGCTGCTTGCATCTATCTATCTAATTTATCAAAACTCTCTTTGGAATCTCTTCCAGGAATCTGCTGCATTACTTGAGTATTCCAGCTCCTTGGGGGACTTTTACTTGCTCCATCTGCACAATAACTCCTTTACTTCTTCATTACCGTCCTCTTTTCTCTGTCCCACTCTGGTACCATGTATTGTCTTGTGCATTCATAAGAAGGAGAAACAGTCTAGGCTCTAAGAAGTAAGGCTTTATTAGAAAAATGCCAGAGTTACCTAAGCTAAAGGAGCACCATGAACTCTAGCTGAGTCAAGCTGTCATGAGACCACTTCCAGCTGGTTCTCACTAGCCCCAATCTAGTTTCCTCTAACATGTGCTCTGCTCTTAAAGGCACAGTACATACTACTAGCAAAAGACATTATGTGGTAAAGGCAGAACACTTGGGCATTTGATCCTGCCTCAGGATTCACTTGTCCCGATCTCTGTACCCTGGTGGAATCCCGTTGACTTTAGTGAGCCTCATTAAGGTATGGATTTGCACTAGTTGATCCTGAAGCAGGATCAGAACCTTAGTAAGGGCTGAGTGAGCTGTAACCAACCCAGTGCAGCACGTGGAATAGCCTTAGATCTGCTGGGTGTTTGAGCCTGTTTGCATACACTCAGCAGTGAACAAGCAGCCTGCTGCAAGTGATATCCCCATCCATAAGTAAAACCATTGCTGTCTGCCATATTTATTACTTTTTTAATTAAATTCGTGTACATTAGCAAGTGCAATGGAATCACTAGGCAAGAGTATTTGCCCTCTTCTATTACTTGATCAGCCACTGACCACTGGAGGGGGTAAAGGATAAATGGCTGTTCTTCAGTTAACAGACTACCCCCATATGATTATCTCTTCTTGTTAAAGTAGGAGAAGAGGGATGATGCATCCCTCATGACTGAAAAGGCAGTTCTGGAGTATCCCCAAAATTTGGGAAAACTGTGGGAACCAAGGCTGTAGTGTTGTGCAGCACACACAATCTCATGGGTGTGGGGATAAGTCCATCACAGCGGCAGTACTAGCTCAGTGTGTGTTCACTGAGTTCCATGGCAGTCGCAGCCTCCAGCGTAGCTACCCTAGAACTGCTGTAACAATGGTCACAGACTAATGCATAATCCTCACACCACCGATGTGAACTGTCTACTTTACAGCTAGAAAAGGAGAAGCATAGAGAGGTTGTGTGACTTGTCCTAGTTCTCACAGCACGCTTTTGCAATGCTGGGACTAGGGCTCATCTGACTCCCAGTCCTGTGTTTTAACCATTAGACTTTGATTTTTATGAAATATAGAACAATTATGTTAAAAACTGCCTATATGGATATTCTGAAACTCCTTCTTTTCCTAATAACATTATTTATTAGGGGATTTCAGGCTTTCCTTTTAATTAGTCCAGAAATGGACATATTTAGATTTGAATATGTTCTTTGAATTGTCTCACCTTTTTAACTGCCTCCCCATTTAATTAATAGCATTAAAGCCAATCTCTGTAAGTGGAGTATTTTTCACCTTTCTCCTTTAGTGAGGGCATATTGTACTGTACCTAATTAAATTGATTGATCTCTACCCTATGCAAATGCTGTGTGATTATTCCAAGCGAGAATCTAAGAGAACTGGATAAACTCTTTGTTGATTTTATTTGGGCAGGCAGAAATCCCACACTTTGTTTAAGGAAATTACAATTACCTGAAAAGAAATAGGGATTGCTTAGCTGAAAAGAATATTGGTTACTTACTATGACACATGAGGGATTTTACCAGCCACAAACGGAAATTTCTGTCCTATTCTATAAGGATTTCTCGCTTATTAAATTATCTCTCATTAATTTAAAAACTTGAAGCACAATTTACTCCATTTTAAACCCTCAAAATGTTAAATAGGTCCAGCATTTGAATGTAGAGTTTTTAATATAAAGATACACTGTTTGTGTAGATAGCGACAACTAAATGTCCATGTAGTCCTCTCCTTGCATTACCTATGTAGCTTGTCACTTTCAAGCTACAGAGAGCTTTTGATTTGTTTCAAGAGTTTATACAGCTTTGTCTTGAACTCATTATATATTATCTACTCTCCAAATATGGGCTAGGCTTTAGTCTGATAGTCCATGTAGTTGTGCTGCCTTAGGCGAAGAACAGGGACAAACTTGTGACTCAGACGCTTTTCCTGTCACGAATTACTTCCCCTCCTACATTGGCTCAGCTGCACTGGCTGTGTGCTGTGGAGAATAGCCAAGGCTCTGATCACTATCCACCCACCTGCACTGCAGGGGGAGTAGAATATGGATAGTGAGAGGGGCAGGAGGCTCTTTGCACCCTTATGCAAGAGACATCAAGGTTCATGATCTAACCCCATATGGTTAACAACAGCACTGCAAGCAGTTTTCTGCCTTCATGTACAAAACTTTTTCTACATAAATGTTGATGGCGACCCTATATCGTGAGGACATAGTTCTTCAGTTTCTTAACACCCATGTGTTACAATTAGAGTTGTTGTGGGTATGCCTTTTCTCCCAACCCACAGTTTTGGACCCGGACAGCTGGTAAATCAGAAGGAGTTTTTTCTACCAGCTAGCCACAATTCTGATATTATTGTTTGGAGTAACAGTTAATAAAGGGTTCCAAAACTAATTAGGGAAAATAAGCAAATGAGTTTGCTAAAAGCAAGAGATGAATTCATATTATCTTAATGGAAATGAATAACAAAGGAAATGAGAGACTATTTCATTTCTGTCTGAATCCATAGAAATTCTACTCCCATCTAAACTTGGCAGCAAAATGCAAGATACAGATATTGCATCATAAGAGCAAATTCTTATAAGCTGATTACCGAAGGCAATGTCATGCCCATAGAGAATAGGATAAAATCATGGATGGATTTGCCCCTTGGTTTCAGAAGTGCTGCCTCTCTGCCCTTGAAACAAAGATTCACTGGCATTGTAATTTCATGAATGGAGATTTGGGGGTACCTGGAAAGAAGACAAGGCAGCAGATATTATTAGGAGAAGGCCTGATCCTGCACTGATTTGCTGGGAAAGCTTCCAGTGAAAGCTTCTCTGATGCAGGATGAGGCCTAAGTCTCTAATAAAATCTGCTGCCCGTTTCATGGTTATCTTGTGAGATACGACCTTGTCTCATTAGGGATTCGGCTTTCTTTCAGACACAATGAAGAAGGGTAACCGCACGTCTTTGATAAATGTTATCTAACTTTAACCTCCCAAAATCTAATTCATATTCCTTCCTTGAGATCAAACATAATCAAACAATCCTTGGACATAAAGCTAAGGCTGGATTTAGTCACCTTTATACTGTTCTGAAAAGGTTTACTATATTTAAAACTTCTGCTTCTGTCTTTCATGAAGGACTAGCTTCTCCTCCACCCGCTCTACATGGAATAGTCAAAAGAAAGTACAGGATGAGAGAGGTGCAAAAGCAACTTGGGTTGTGCTTCTGAAGCAGAGATTTGCAAAGCTGAGGGCTGATCTACACTGAAAACTTACACTGGGATAGCTATGTTTCTCAGGAGTGTGAAAGCTCCCAGTGTAGACAGTGCTAGGTCCATGGAAGAATTCTTCCTAGCTTCTGCCTCTCAGGAAGGTGGATTAACTACAGTGACTGGAGACCCCTTTTCTCCAGTCCTTCCAGCAAGCAACTTGTGTCAATATAACATGGCCAAACACCCTACAAATAGCTGAGTTGCTGGTCCCTTCTGACTGCATTCCTGACTCTTCTTATTCAGAACATTACACCTGCGAGGTATCTTGAGGTGCCGTGCCATTTCAAAGCAGAAACATGATGTCTCTCATGTAAATGGATTTTTCTGCTGCTGTAATTTTCACACCTAGTCTGTGACTCCCAACTGTGCTTCTTGCTTTTTCTCAGAAGAGCATTATACATTTTTAAAAGCTATTTTTGTGGGTATTTTTTAATTTCATGCTCATTTTTTATCAATGCCAAATTGCACATAATTACTGATTCTATCAGGAATGTAAAATAAATGATAAACAAATGTCCTTTTGAATCATTCCTCGTTTACCCTTCAATCTCTTTGCCATTAGTAATGCATGTATTGGTGTCTGTCCCATTATCATCTTCTTTATGTTTACCCTTAATCTTGTGGCTCATCATTCTCATCATTGTATTTCTTCTATTTACGCTGTGTGATTTGGTCTTAGGATCTGACACAGGCATATATGTGACAATCTTTTTTTAACCCTCTGATTTCCAAAAACAACTGAGACGCAAACATATATATATGGTTGCTTATAAAATATCAATAAATTAGAGCTGCAAGGCTTGACAGAGATGACTTTTTATCTCTACTAAAAACTCCCCAGTTTTATCAAGCCAGATTACAAGTCATACTGTCATAATCATAAAGATTCACAATCATTGTTACAACATTCTTTACCTTAGAACAGAAGCAGGTATAGTGGCAGGTTGTAATAGAACTATTAAAGACAGAAGGAAATAGGGATTGCAAGAAAGTAAAAGTGCTCTTAGGAAAAGAAGAATTAAGACAATTCATTTGGGAAATGTATTCTGATCAGTGCTTGGTGAATTGTTTTTGCCCAAACTTTTTTTCAATGAAAAATGCAGATTCAGCAACACCAAAATGATTTGCAAATTGGTGTTAGTGTTGGGGAAAAAAATTGGAAAAAGTCAAAACTTTTTGTTTTGACATTTTTAAAATTAAACATTTTGATTTTTTAGTTCAGTATGACTTTTCATTTCAAAATTCCCCTCAATTTTATTTTAAAAAGTAAGAAGCCTTTAAAAATGAGCTACTTTCAATTTTGACAACTTTTGAATCTACATCTTTGCTCCCATCAGCTCTTACAAGTTAAACAGCATCAGTCATTGTGTGTTTCTTAATGGGAAGCCATGAAGGAAAACCTAAATATTAGGTAGCATTCTTCCCTCAAGGTGCTAGGTATTCTCCACCTTGGTGTTTGAGTGTACCATGTTGCTGGAGGAGCCATCTTTCAGATAAGATGCAACACAGAAGGCCTGATTATGTGAACATAGTAAAGATTCCCAATGAACTTTTCATATGAGTAGGAGTGATGGGTGGGATTCTCTAAAGCATTTAAAGTATTTAGGAGCATACGTCACTAGCCACTTTTGAAAATCCCATGCATACATTTTGAGTCTCCAGGGCAGATCCACAGTTTGGATCATCATATTCTGCCTATGTACATTTCCTCTGCAACTTTGATTGGACATGGTACTGTCCCGTTCCTATTATGTATTTTTGCTTTGCTGCATCAAAGAGCTCACGTGGGATATCTCAAAGATTACTATATGTCATGTTTTCATGTGTGTGTGGAGTCAGACAGAAAGGCAGGCAGGCAGACAGACAGAGAGTGTATCCCATTCCCTAACCATTCTGTAGCTCTAGGTCCTTCCTTTTAGGGGAGTTTTCAAAAACTTCATCTCTGGATGCATTAACTTTTCTTTCTGATCACCACTGGACACAACAGGGAATGGATGATATGCAGCACCCCATGACTTCCTAACTACATTTAGATCCATTGCCCACAAATGTCAACTTCTGGGTTGCGGAGTAAGGGGAAAACTGCTGTGGAAATGTCTGATCTCTATTCTTTTCTATATGAGAAAGCAGAGATTTGTACACAGAAAGGAATCTTTGCATGTGGAGATTCTGGCCCTGTGTTAATCTGTAACTAGTTAGAGCAAGGAACTCAGAGCACTAATTGAAAATGGACAGTGTGTGGACAAGAACAGTGCATGGCAAATTTTGGACCCAGGCTTTTGAGGTTAAAGAAACTCTATTGCAGTCACTTTCTGTGCCACGTAGCCTTTACCAGGAGGGATTTGTTAAGTTCTGTAATAAACAAACACAACAATAGTAGGTATGCAGAGAAAATGGAAAGCTACATCATCCGTTCAATATCAATCCAATTATTATTATTCCGTTATGCTTTTCTGTATTAAAGTTCCATTGATTTTCTTCCAGGTTTTAGAATGAAAGACATTTTAAAAGTTGACATATATGGCCATTATAATATCGCAACATGTACTTGTGTCAATATTTTAAAATCCTATAAAGACCACTAGGTAACTGAAAAAATATTAAGAATATTTAACTATGGTTTTCTATAATAAAGCTTGTGAATTGTTTTTACACAACTCACTTTGTAATCTTAGTTATTGGAAATGTTGCAATAGTTTCACTTCAGAAGGCTAGATTCTATGTACTTCAATAATTTTATATTTACCAACCTGAATTACAAGAACATTCCAAATAAAAATGAGATTAGAATTTCATTAGAAGATTCTAGACTTAACCATGTCCATTTTAGGAAGGCACAATTATTTCTCAAAATACAGATGTACTTTCCCTCTGAACAGCCCTGAAATAACATCACTTTCTTTAAGACAACTACAGCATAGTTGCATAGTGGACATTTTGTGTATTTGTTCTTTTACATTATCAGTGTGTTCAAGATTCAGGACTCAATTCACAAAAGTGTCCTGATTCAGTAGAAGGACTTAAGTGTGCGCTTAACTCCTTTCCTGAGAAGGGATGGACTCAATATGTGCTTAAGTGCTTTCTTGAACCATAGCCTCAAATTCTGAGCTTTCCAACCTCTGCTCATCTCCTCCCACCTAACTCTTGATGACTCCATTTGTCTCTTGCCCACTCTGTACTCTAGCCTTTTCAATATACGTCAAGCCCTATCCCTCCCTTCCTTAAAAAAAAATCAAAAAGAAAAACTAAAAAAAACCCTAAAAATCCACTTTTTATGCCACAGTATTGTGTTTATAGACTTTAGCTCCAGGAAATAAAATAAACTAAGTCGACATGGGCAGCAAACTGGTGACACTGAGAGAGAAATAATGTGAAAGGTGTGGAATTCATGCTTGTTCAAATTGTTATAATGAAAATACGGCATAATGTGTTTCTTTAAAAAAAAAGATGTTTTTGTCAGCACAATGGCAAGTATCTCCACATTCGCGAATAAATTAGGAATATACGGCCATGTCTACATTTCAGCGCTTCCCTGGGTAGTTATCTGTGTTGTGCTAGTACGTGTACCCCATACCCCTGCCAAGTGCTCACGTACGCTGAGCAGGGAAGGGGTGCACATTGAGCACAGGCATATACCTGCCTCCACATTACCCCTTTTTCTTTGTAGTGGTAATGCTTCCCGTTCAGGGGCAGTATGCAAGAGTCCTGTGCCTCATAGGAAACACTCTGAGAAATACCTTATTGTGTGTTGCCAGTACGGGTCACTGCTTTCACGCATTGGATGATGGCAGCACTTGCTCATCTCTTCCTTCTGACAAACTACACGGGCGATACGGAGCAAGTCCTTGAAGATGTGGTTCTGCTGCTGCTCACTGAAAAAATGCTCATGCGGTACAGTTCTGGATACTGGATGGAATCAGTCCAGAGAGATTTAAGGTGGCAAAAGATGGCTGACTCAGAGGGGGAATGAAAATCCACTTGGGTCCCATGGAACAGATGTGTTGAGTGCGAGGATTGCAATGATGGGGCATGGATGGACTACTGCCTCTGAAAACCAGCATGGTGTGGTGGGATCACATCATCTTGGAAACCTGGGATGATGACCAGTGACTGCAGAACTTCAGACTGAGGAAGCACTTCACTAACTTTGTGCAAGGAACTTGCAACAGCACTCCACGGTCAGATCGCTCCATTTCGGAAACCCATATCTGTACAGAAGCAGGTAGCTATTGCCCTTGGGAAACTGGCAGCTCCTGACAAGTACCAGTCAGTTGCAAACCAGTTTGGCATTGGGAAGTCAACTGTTGGGGCAGTGGTTGTACAGGTTTGCCAGGCTGTCAAGACTGTGATCTACCCAAAGGTGGTTGCCATAACCCAAGTCTCTGAAATTACTGTGGGATTTCAGAGGATGAGGTTTCCAAACTGGGGGTGGGGGCAGGGAGAGAAGCATCGATGGAGCACACATCCAGGGCTGGATTACCCAAAAGGCAGACTAAGCACGTGCTTAAGGCACCAGCGAAGCAGGGGGCACCAAAAAAAAGATTTTGGGGGGGAAAAATTTGATATTTGATATTTCAAAAAAAGCATCGAAGTAGTCATCATGGGAAAAATCAGAACTTTGTTAGACTTCCTTACACTCCACTAAACACTCTCCCCCATTTTTCTGTTCTCTTTTTATGACTTATCCCAACCTAAACCAGGGGGGCGTCCTACTAACGTAGATCGAAATAATGTGAGGAAATCAGATCCTGTCATGTATTGCAATAAATTTATGTTTTATTATTGATATATTCTTCTGAGTTATATGTACTTGATTCATTTTTTTCTTTCATATATATATATATATATATACACACACACACACATAAAAATAGCGTACGTTGTATAATTTATTTTCTTTTTAAGTTCAGATAACTGAGATAAGGGACAGGATGAAATGTAACTAACTGAGTGGAACACAGAAACGTAAACTGGTGGAAGAAAAGAAACAAAAAACTAGTGAAATGTTCCAAAATCTTCCAA
This sequence comes from Natator depressus, assembly GCF_965152275.1. Classification (NCBI taxonomy): domain Eukaryota; kingdom Metazoa; phylum Chordata; order Testudines; family Cheloniidae; genus Natator; species Natator depressus. Next base: position 296,577,185 of record NC_134234.1, read on the forward strand.
AACTGACATCATTTTTCAAAGCGAATCCATCAGAAGCAACATCTTCTCTCAGTAGCACAGACATTGTTCCAAAACCTGTAGGTGTTTCAGAGACTGACCCTTCTTCTATTGGTGAAACAAACACCATTCCAGAACATGTGGATGTGTCAAAGACTGTAATTGATCATCCTACTCATGGTGGTAAAACAGACATTGTTCTAGAAGGTGTGGATGTGTCAGAGACTGAACCTGCTCATGCTGTAAATAATAGGAGAAAAGGTCCTGGTATGTGAGTTGATTTCAGTACCGATGATGAAGCTTACTGGATAGATCATGGAGCAAATGATTGTCAACACCACACTGGGCCACATGAGAAATCACGTCAGACTTTTACCAATGGCAAACAAACAAGATATTGTCCACAAAAAATATTTGTCAGCATGAAAGCGAATGGTGAGAAATACACTTGAGAATGGCTACTGTATTCACCATCAACAGGGTCTGTGTACTGTTTTGTTTGCAAACTTTTTGCATATAAACCTTCAGCATCCGGGTTTGCTGCAGATGGATTTAGTGACTGGACGAATAGTGTTTTAATTGAACAACATGAAAATAGCACTACTCACAGAGATTCAATGTTGACATATTTAAATTGAAGACAGGGCTTTGGATTGACACAAAAATTGGAAGAACAAATTAAAGGGGAGCGTGAATACTGGCAACATGTCTTGCAGAGTGTTATGCTGTTATTCAAACATTAGCTGAAAATGGTCTGCTTTTCCGGGGATCAAATGACACATTTGGATCGTTGCAGAATGGAAATTTCTTGGGATTGTTGGAGCTTGTGGCTCAGTCTGACCCATTTTTAGCAGGCCATATCTCAAAATATGGGAATGCTGGCAAAGGTAACCCATCATACTTATCCAAGACAATATGTGATGAACTCATTGGTCTAATGAGTGACAAAGTTTGTTCAGCTATTGTGGACGAAATAAGTACTGCTGGGTACTTCAGTTTATCTGTCGACTCTACACCTGATCTTTCACATATTAATTAATTGAGTATTGTACTAAGATATGTGTCTCCCACAGATGGAAAACCAGTTGAATGATTTATAACATTCCTCAATTTGAAAAGCCACACCAGTGAAGAAATGGCAAATCAAGTACTGCATTATCTGTGCCAAGTTTGCAAAACAGATTTTTCGAAGTGCAGAGGTCAATCTTATGACAACGCTGCCAATATATCAGGGTGTTATCAAGGAATGCAGAAGAAGCTTTTAGAACAGAACAAAATGCCATATTCATACCACGTGCTGCACACTCTCTCAATCTGTTTGGCCGCAGTGTTGTTGATTGTTGTCCGGTGGTAGTAAATTTTTTCTCAACAGTTCAGTTACTTTATACGTTTTTCTCTGCCTCAACACACCGATGGGCAGTTCTTAAAACATATTTGGGCAATGATCATGTGTTGAACTCTTTTTCTAATACTCGCTGGGAGGCACATGCAGTAGTAACAAGTGCAATTCTGGAGTCCTACTCAAAGATTGTGGATGCATTAGAAAGTATAGCTGAAGACCAGCCACAAAAGGGAGAAACTATATGACAGGCAGAAAACATTGCAAACAAGATGCAAGAACTAGAGTTTGTATTTATGTTGACCATGTGGAATGAAATTTTACAAACACTTTTACCACACAAGTCAAGCTCTCCAAGAAAAAGAATTGGATTTGAAAACATGTGCAGACCTCTGTCAATCATTAGCAGACCACTCACACACTTCGAGGAATGATTTCAAAAGATTTGAAGACATGTCAAAAGATATTTTGCCTGATACTAACTACAAAGAAGCCCAGTCCCGCAAGCGAATCAGGAAAAAACAAGCAAATGATAGTAGTGCAACAGAAACAGCACTGAATCCTAGAGATAAATTTTGCGTATCTACTTACTACGCTATAATTGATACACTTGAAGTTCATATGAAGAGGAGAGGTGAAGTGTACAAAGAAGTATCAAGTAGATTTTCTTTTCTAAACAATGTGGATTTATCTGACAAACAATATTCATAAGGTTCCCAAAAGCTAGTTGACTCATACCCTGTTGACTTGAACATGAATCTCTGTGGAGAAGTACGGCAGTTCCTCTGTTATAGGCGAGCAAAGTTTAATGACACAGGAAAAATGAAATTCAGTCACATTGATCTTCATGACACAATATTGAAAGACGGAATACAATGTGTATTTCCAAATGTAGAGATCGATCTACATATTTTTCTAACATTGATGGTTACTAACTGCTCCACAGAGCGCTCTTTTTCTCAGCTGAAAAGAATAAAAAACCCTCAGAGAACAACAATGTGTCAGGACAGACTTGATTCACTTTCCCTATTTCAGAGTAACAGCCGTGTTAGTCTGTATTCGCAAAAAGAAAAGGAATACTTGTGGCACCTTAGAGACTAACCAATTTATTTGAGCATAAGCTACAGCTCACTTCTTCAGATGCATACTTTCCCTATTGTGTATGGAAGCGGACATGCTTCGTCGAGTCAGCTTCGATTAACTTATCCAGAATTTTGCAATCAGAAAGAAGCTAGAAAGAAGCTATTTTAATTTCAGCATACACGTAAGTTTTGTGTCACTTCGAAAAATAAAATTTTATTTTACGGTATAGTATTGTTTTTATTTTGAATTACATATGGGGGGCACCATAATCTTTTCAGTGCTTAGGGCCTCTACAGGTCTTAATCTGTCCCTGCACACAGACTTTGCCCACTGAAAGGGGCCAGTGAATACATGAACTGAAAAGGTTAATATTCACTGGTTCTCGAAGGCTTTGTGGACCACAGGGGTCAGCTCATGAATATGAAAGTTGAACACAGGGGAAAGATCCATGACACCAGGGTGGTTAGGAGGTTGGTGTTGTATCACAGGGGGTAAGAAATGACTTTATTCCCCTGAAATGATGTGATTATGTATGGTGTTTCTGTGCTGACACTTCTTATGAGGGACCCCGCATACATGTTTTAACAATGGCTCATGAAGCCATATCTCAATGTCACCAAGCCCCGCAAAAAAGGAATTCAAGTACACACTGAGTAGCTGCTGAATGGTGGTAAAATGCACCTTTGGGCACTTGAAAGCTCTGGATGTCAACGTGACCAAGGTGGTTCAGATTATTGTAGTGTGCTATGCTTTGCACAACATATGTGAGTCTAAAGGGGAATACTTACACAGCGAGGGGGCAAAGGAGACACGTATTTCAATACTTCTATGGGTAGCCAGATCCCACCTATGTGCACAGCGCTCCTGGTTCATGGCAATCTAGGGAAATTCATGATGTTGTGTGCTTGTACATCATGGAAAAGTGGGGACCCAGAAGGTGACCTGGAACTGTGTATAGAGACACTATTCGGATGCTATGGTGCTGCTGGAAAAGTTCAATAGACCATTGCCACATACTTCTGTTGGGAGACACCTAAGTAGATTTGGAGCCCCTGCAGCTGACATTAACATACAAACTGAAAACAGACAACTGCAGGAGTGCCTTCAAGGTTATCATCTTTGGTTGTGGTTTTGTCAGGACGGGAGTTTTATGTTAGGGGCATTACTGAACAAAGTTTTGTTATACATGAATAGCTCTGTTTGGGCTTGTTCTGTTTGGGGGGCACATAAGCATTGGTAATGTACTTTAGAAAAAAGTTCTGTAAGGTTTTTGGAGGGAATTCACACATTTCTTCCACACAATGACACCATTTCTTAGTGCACCAATCAGCTATGAATGATTACTCCCATGGCATGAGTACTCCCATGGTTTCCAATGGTGACTGTTTGGTAGGGGTGGAGGAAGAAGGGTCAAAAATGCACTGTTAATTAACTTTTGTTTCCTTTGTTTATATTGTTAACAAAGTCTATAACAAAGGCAAAAAGACATGACATTTTGCTTATCTTTTTTTCCATTCTGGTGCTTTGGATTGCAACTGTTATTTCACAGCTTAGTTCATTGTAAAACCTGTTTTTGGTGGGGGGTTTTAACATTCGGAAATCCATAGCAGGAGGAGAGATGGGGGTGTGGGAGAGACAGAATTCATTGCAATTCTTTGGCACCAGCACCACATATCACAGAAATCATGATCATGTGCTGTGAGTCCTGCTGTCCCATTCCTAATACACGGAAAAATCATGTTGATTATACCTGGAGAGAAAGGTGCACACACAAGTGATGTGAACAGTAACTTACTGGCATATCTACATCTGACTTCTCCTATCTATGCCAAAGAATAGATCTTCCAGGGGCCTTCCTCTGCTATCTCTGTGGTCTTGCTCCTGCCCTACCACCAGAATGGTTTCCCTTTCGGCATTGGAATGTTCTGCCAAGTCAAAGAGAAGAGTAGCATTATAGTTCATTTTTCCTTGGAAGGCATCTTAATCTCCCCACGTAACATAACTGTGCTGTTGAAGGCCACAATATTGATACTTTTTAGAATCCCAGAAATGCAGCTGATACAGCTTCCTCCCTTCAGACTACTTTTGCAGCCCACAAGGAAAGAGCTAAAGTTAAAAAGATAAGATAAGATAAGATACCTGCATTACTTTTATTTAAATGTTGTAATGTTTACCATGAATGGATGCATTGCTTGGGGGGATTGGTTCCTTCAGGAGTAACGTTACCAAGTCACCTTTTTATTCTTTAAAGGCTGGCCAATATAACCATTTTCAGGGTACCAGAATAGAAAAGAGAAGTGGCTTTCCAGTCCTGAGGAGGAAACCCACCAAGTATGCCAGAGAAACATTTCTCCCTATGATCATCCTTCTGCACATTGCTGAGTAGAGGGGTTTGGTGAGCTACAAAGGTGTACCAAGCACAATTACCCTGATATTAAACCTGAAGAACCAGCTTGAATTTCTGCTACACAAAATTTTGCTGAATTATGCTTGCAGGAGTGGGTGGCAATTCAAGAGGAAATTGACTGTACATATTCTAGCAGACGGGGTTCCCGTGGAAGAGGATCAGAAAACCATAGAAAACATCCACCTACCCCCAAGCTGCCCCCATCCCGCATCACCAGAAAGTCTGGCCCATGCGTCCAACAAACAGCATTGAAAGAGGCATGACTCTGGAAGTGCATTCTCTTCCCTGAAGTTTTGGATTAATACCACAAGCCAGTCGCCTCTCGGCTGCTAAGGGACGTGTCATTGTGTTTGTGCAACCATTGAAACGGATGCTTCACTGCCCCCTTCCATTGCTTCTCCCGGTTTCTGAAGAGTGGCTTAGTGCAGGGAGAAGACACATGCCAGGGACTGGGAATAGTACAAAACATTTGAAAAGGGCACAGGGAGAATGGACCACTCTGACTTTACTTGGACAGCCAAGCAGTTCCCTCTTCCCTTCCCATACCTAGGCAGGCCCACACACAAGCCACCAAACACCCAACCCTGCTTTGCATAGCTCCTGTTCATAAAGGGAGTGTATGATGGAGATAGAGGTGAGAGAGGGGCAATGTTGGATATATCCATAAAGTATCATGCAACTCTGCTTTCCCTACTCAGGCTTTTTAAAAACACCATACTCACAACTCCTAGAAAGCACCGAGCCCAGCTCACCACAGCACGGGGATGCGCTAGGTCCCCTCCTGGAGTGATTGTTGGAGTCCTTCACTCTAAGATACAGGAGCCTGTGGTACTTCCTGTGCTCACAACACTGGGATGGAGTCTGGTGAATGATGACCTCCTCCAACCTTTGTGAGATCTCCTGGTACAGGTGAATGTTCCTGCCAGCTCAGGTAAAGTCGTGGAGGATGGTGTACTCTGATTACACATTGATTAGCACCCCTGTTTTCTCCGTCAGCCACGTTCCATGATCACTTGTATTGATCAATAGACTTCCGCAGAAAATTGTTCTGAAGTGCTCAGCACTGGTTTCTACTACCTCTGCAAGGGGGATGGTCAGGAACCTTTATATCTTGAGTAAGGGTCAAGCATTAAAGGAATCAATGCATTGTAGGAATGGCCCTGGAGGACTATCGATACCTGTGAGCTGGTACACATCCAGGTACACACTGCACTATAAAATTGGTATGGGGCCATACCACAGAAGAGGTGTGCACCTATCCACATCCCTCATGCATACTAGCTTTTGTGCACTACACTGTCCTTAAGGAATGTGCTTCAGGTCTTTAAATGTGGACAATAGGGGGTTATGGCACTAGCACACACATGTAACCATGTACACTCACAAGTGTAGACACACACAAATAGGCATATATTTCACTAGATGCTGCACATTTTGATAACCATAGGACTAATATTCTCCAATTTATCATTATCCTTCTTGTAATGAGGTGCCCAGAAATGAATGCATTGTTCCAAGTGTGGTCACACCACTCTGGACAGAGAAGCATTATTACCTTCCTGCTCTGTGACATGATGCCCTTGCTTATGGAGACCAACATTGTAATAGCTTGACATTGTTGTTGTGGTTGACATACCACATTGCAAACTAACGTCTAATTTATTGTTCACTTAAATGCTAAATCTCTTTTGGCATGATTGCTCTATCTGCGTTTCTCTTTCCAACTGAACATTTGTGTTTCCAATTTTTTTTTCATCTGTATCAACTTTCATTTTTTCCCAAACTCACTTTGTTTACATTATGCCCATATTTCTCATCTCTCTCTTTGTATTATTTTTCTGTCCTCCCTGATATTTACAACTCCTCCCACTTCAATATTATATGTCAGTTTTATTGATGAGATGTTTAATCCCTCTCTTTGTGTTATTAATGAAGATATTTAATAAGGTCAGACTTAATGCTAGAGCTGTACAGGAAAACAGAGGAGACATGATGTGGCGCGTACTTTTCCTGCATCTCCCATATTGGGGTCTGATGTTCATTACAGTATGTGTATTAATTGGCCGGGTCCTGGGCACACTCTGTATCCCTCCACAAGGCACGTAGCACAACCATATAAGATTATCTTTTCTGGTGTTCTGTTGATTCTGCTCTGCTTCTTGTGCGGGAGCAGATTTGGTACATTTTTCCACCATCCTCTTATACAACAGTACAACATGAAGTGGGATTTAGCCCTTTTTGCTTCATTAATGAGAATCACTGCCATTCACAAGGGGAAAATATAGTAAAAGGCATCTCTTTGTGTCAACAACAGGAAAAGGCATTCATACAGACTCATCCCTGATTTTCAAACTTGGGCACATCAGTTAAGATATTAGGGTGAATATGAATTACCACATAGGCATCCATAATGCCCACTGTAGACATACTGGCTGCTCTGAATGTCCAGACATGGAATTAACTTCTGATATATGCCCACATTTAATAATTGCACTCCCTATATTCACAACACAAACAAAAAATTAATGTCATACCAAAAAATGTGAAATAAGGGCATATGCTCAAACAGTTGATATGCTATGCATGCAATTAATATTGAAACACTATGTAGAAATATATATTTAGTAGATGTGTGTGAACTTGAAAACATTTGGGTTTGAGCTAAGGGTCAGTTGTGAAATGTTGCTCACACTGGGACATGGAGCCCAGATAATCTGCATTTGAATACACAAATAGACACTTGCATACACAAATTTTGATTGTGCACATAGTGAGGTAGCTGCACATTAGTGGGACTATGCAGGTGTAGCAAAAAGTTTGTCAAATAATTGTGGGTGTGATTTAGGAAGCTATTTGTGAAAATGTGACCCCAGTATGTCAATTCCCAGTATGTGTCTCCCTAGAAATTTCACGAGGGGTTCTTCTATATACCTGTATTTTTACCTAAAAAGTAGAAGATCTTTTTTCCAATGTAATGAGCCTTAATTTCAGCCAATATCAGAAACAAGAGATCTGAAGTAGGAATGCCTCCATTTGAGGCCAAACATGCTTCTTTTTTGGACAGCAGTTTCTGCTACTGCAGATGTTGCAAATTCCTCTTTGGACCATGGAAACCTCCTGAGAGGATGCAATACCATGTTGCAGCTAATGCAAGCCTTCATTTCTGCCCTACTCGACTTCATTGAAAGAGTTAGACCTATGCATGTTTCTTCTTGTTTTGCAGGGATCAAGAGAATACATTAGAATGATTATTTGTGAAGTATTTCCATGACAAGAGATTTACAAGATTTACAAGAGATTGTAGATTTACAAGAGAAAAAAAGGATTGTGGGGGGACTTACACAGAATAATTTATCTTTGTGCTGAATAACAATCTCAGCGTTGAAATTGGAACAGGAAAAATAAATGGTATAAAAATGCGCTACTTAAAGAACAATTTTAAAAATAAATTGAACAGTGCTAATCAGATGCTATATGCTTTAAGTCAGCAATAAGCAGGAGCAGAGCTGTAAAGGATGAACACTCATGCTGTACTAGTTTCTGTTGAATGCTGCCATGCAGGCATCTGACAGGAATTCACAGCAAATCAAATATGATAAAATATAACAGAGTCAATATATTAAAGGCAGACAAGCACATCAAAACCAAACAGTTGACTGTCCAAATTACTCCTAATAAAATGTTAACATACATCATACATTACTTATTACTTATTCAGGATCAGAGAACCTAGCTAAAGAGGCTCATTCACCTGCACATCTATCAATGTGATATGTGTCATCATGTGCCAGCAACGCCCCTCTGCCATGTACATTGGCCAAACCGGACAATCTCTATGCAAAAGAATAAATGGACACAAATCAGACATCAAGAATTATAACATTCAAAAACCAGTTGGAGAACACTTCAACCACCCTGGTCACACAATTTCAGACCTAAAAGTCGCAATTCTCCAACAAAAAAACTTCAGAAACAGACTCCAACAAGAAACTACAGAACTGAAATTAATTTGCAAACTGGACACCATTAAATTAGGCTTGAATAAAGACTGGGAATGGATGGGTCATTACGCAAAGTAAAAACTATTTCCCCATGCTAATTTTTCCCCCAACTGTTACTCACACCTTCTTGTCAACTCTTTGAAATGGGCTATCCTGATTATCACTACAAAAGTTTTTTTTTTCTCCTGCTGATAATAGCCCACCTTAATTAATTGGTCTCTTTACAGTTGGTATGGCAACACCCATTTTTTCAAGTTCTCTGTGTGTATATATATATATATATATATCTTCCTACTGTATTTTCCACTTCATGCATCTGATGAAGTGGGTTTTAGCCCATGAAAGTTTATGCCCAAATAAATTTGTGAGTCTCTAAGGTGCCACAAGTACTCCTCGGTTTTTTTTGGGTTTTTTTGCTGATACAGACTAACACAGCTACCACTCTGAAATCTGTAGCTAAAGATTGTGGCTTGCTGGCTGGGGAACCGTCCTCCTCTGAGTATGCTTAAAATGGATGGCCAATTTTCTAAATACCTATCATCTTTTTGGCGCTTCTCTTGAGTATGTACTTGTGAAAATTTTCCATTATAAGGACAGTCCATGTTTGTTATACCATAATTCCATAGATTTTCCAATAATATACTATGCAAAGTCTTGCTGCTAACAATAACAAAGAAATTAATTTGTTATTCTGTTTAAAATGTAAATCCTTTATTGGAACATTAAGTAAGTGTTCAGGCAATCTCTAGGAAGCACGCATATGGTTGTAAGATAAATCTCTTTAATAATCTCCTCACAAAACTGTCTAATTCCTGGACACAATCACCACATATGCAAGTATATTTCCCATTGCCCGCCACCCTTCCAACAGTGTCTCCCTAATAGCAAAAATATGATGTATCTTAACTGGAGTCAGACACCAATACACTAATTATACACTAATTTATAAAAATTATATATATACACTGATACACTAATTTATAAAAATTTTCTTCATGAGCTACACATGCTGAAGATGTTTATCCCCTTTCCCACACTGAGAACCACTCATCCAGATCATTGTCTTTGTTCAGAATTACAGATGTTAAAGATGGAAACGATCTATTAGATCATACAGCTCACCTCTGTCAATGCAGGACTGTTCCTTCGAGGAAAACTAAAAGTCTTCTCAAACTTTAGAGCTTACTTCCTATAACTTTTCCCTTCTCTATTAAAAAAAATAAAAATCACCTCTTTTTCAGAGAAAGGAGATTATTTTTTATATTTGGTTTGTTTTTAAACACTCAAAATTCTGCTGGTGACAAATGTTCCAGCTGACATTCCAGGGGGAAGAAATCATTACAAAATTATCATTCAATTCTCAAATCACTCAAATACCAGAGATGAGACTCTTACCACTAACAGATTGTATTTTCTGAGAACATCATTAATTGAGATGACTGAATCCAAAAAAAATTGTTTTCTGCCCAGTGACTAAAGATGAAGGGCCAGCCCTAGCCCCCATTCCACCTGCTTTTTGCTGATTCTGGTATTCAAAGACGGGAGTGCTATTCCTTCTCTTCAGGCTCATTGGTCTGTGTATTGTGGCTGGAGATGACTGACACATGGTTAAATAGCCTTCCGACCACAGCAAAGAGGATGTTGTTTCAGGAGGGCATCTATCAGCTCTGGTACTCTAACAGCTGTTCACTAAACAACTGCCCTTCTCTGCCTCTCCCACCCTTACCATGCCCACTTAAGAGCTGGCCGAATAAATGTCCACTCCATGACCATGCCGCACTTCTCTGACCACCGAGAAATGCCTTCTGACTTTCCAATAATGCCCCTCTGCTCATGTTCTTAGCCACAGGACCACAGTTTGCAACCTGAGAGTAGTGGAGGACAGTGTATAACCTCTCCTCCTAATAATAATAATTTCCCTCCTGAGCTTTTTGCCTAAAAATGCCCCCTTCAGAGCCAGTCCACCTTTGACCCCTGCAGTTCTGCTCCATTAGAGCTGCTTAGCTCTGGGGGAGCAAAGGGATCATAAAGCCTACATAACTGACTTCCTGAGCATTCCCCCAGTGGTGCAGCAATCCCTGGCTAGTGCAATGATTCTATGCCATCCCCCCACCAGCCATCAGCACAGGGAATGTGGTCAGAAATAGGGAGCATGGTCAGAGCATGCACTCTTGTGATAACAAGCTCCCAAAATGGCTATCGGGGCAAGCAGTAGCTGGATATAACCCTAATTTGCAGTTTGTGATTCAACTGGCTCCTGGCCAGCCTCAGGATCAGAAAGTGACAACTGTGGCAAAGCCCTATCACTTCAGTCCTGTGTTAAGTGTATGGTGGCCAGAGGATCTAACACAATAGTGCTAGTTTGGTCAACCTAAAACAGCTTTGATCTCCAGGACTTCACTCTCAGAGAGCAGGTCAAAGGAGAAGTTAATTAGAGATCCCCACAGCCCAAACCAATGCAGGTTTCTTCATTCCTGCTTCAGGAAGATATCTAGTTGGCTACTTTGGGATATTCTTTTTTTTTAAGTATTTTTTACTTCAAAGGAAGGTTAATGTAGAATCACAGACTCACAGAACTGGAAGGAACCTTGAGAGGTCATCTAGTGCAGTCCCCTGCACTCAAGGCAGGACTAAGTATTACCTAGACCAGGTGTCAGCAACCTTTGAGGAGTCGTGTACCAAGTCTTCATTTATTTACTGTAATTTAAGGTTTCACGTGCCAGTAATACATTTTACATTTACAGGGGCTGGTGGATGGAACCCCAGAGGGCCGGAACCCAGCTGGCAGGGGCCGGCGGATGGAACGCCAGCCCTGCACAGGGCTGCTCAGCTCGCTGCCGGTCTGGGGTTTGGTCCACTGGCCCCTGCCAGCCGGGGTTCCAGCCACCGGCCCTGCTCAGCCCACTGCCGGCCCGGATGCACGGAACCCCAGGCCGGCAGCGGGCTGAGCAGGGCTGGTGGCCGGGACCCCAGGCCAGCAGTGGGATGAGCCGCTGAGTCCGCTGCTGGTCTGGGGTTCCATTCATCCAGGCAGGCAGTGGGCTGAGTGGGGACAGTGGCCGGGACCCCAGCTGGCAGCAGAGTACCACTAAAAATCATCTCGTGTGCTGCCTTTGGCATGCATGCCGCAGTTTGCCAACCCCTGACCTAGACCATCCCTGACAGGTGTTTGTCCAACCTACTCTTAAAAATCCCCAGTGATGGAGATTCCACAAACTCCCTAGGCAATTTATTCCAGTGCTTAACGACTCTGACAGGAAGTTTTTCCTAATGTCCAACCTAAACTGCCCTTGCTGCAATTTAAGCCCATTGCTTCTTGTCCTATCCTCAGAGGTTAAGAAGAACAATTTTTCTCCCTCCTCCTTGTAACAACCTTTTATGTACTTGAAAACTGTTATCATGTCCCCTCTCAGTCTTCTCTTCTCCAGACTAAACATACCCAATTTTTTTTTCAATCTTCCCTCATCAGTCATGTTTTCTAGACCTTTAATCATTTTTGTTCCTCTTCTCTGGACTTTCTCCAATTTGTCCACATCTTTCCTGAAATGAGGCACCCAGAACTGGACACAATATTCCAGTTGATGCCTAATCAGTGTGGAGTAGAGAGGAAGAATTAGTTCTCGTGTCTTGCTTACAATACTTTTACTAATTATCCCAGAATGATGTTTGCTTTTTTTGCAACAGCGTTACACTGTTGACTCATATTTAGCTTGTGATCCACTATAACCCCCCCAGATCCCTTTCCGCAGTACTCCTTCCCAGGCAGTCATTTCCCATTTTGTATGTGTGCAACTGATTGTTCCTTCCTAAGTGGAGTACTTTGCATTTGTCCTTATTGAATTTCATCCTATTTACTTCAGACCATTTCTCCAGTTTGTCCAGATCATTCTGAATTTTAATCCTATCTTCAAAAGCACTTGCAACCCCTCCCAGTTTGGTATCATCCGTAAACTTTATAAATGTACTCTCTATGCTATTATCTAAATCATTAATGAAGATATTGAACAGAACCGGACCCAGAACCGACCCCTGAGGGACCGCACTCATTATGCCCTTCCAGCATGACTGTGAACCACTGATAACTACTCTCTGGGGATGATTTTCCAACCAGTTATGCACCCACCTTATAGTAGCTCCATCTAGGTTGTACTTCCTAGTTTGTTTATTCTGAAGGTCATGTGAGACAATATCAAAAGCCTTACTAAAGTCAAGATTGCTTAAATATTTGCTCAGTTATCTTTCCGGGTACAGAAGTTAAGCTGACTGGTCTGTAATCCCCTACATACATGTAGTAGTGAAGGGACAAAATGAGTACCTCAGTGGTGACACAAGCCCCACTTCAGCAAAATATTTAAGCATGCACTAAAGAGTTCTTCTCTGTAAAGGAACTGGGGCCTCTGAGAGAACTGGATGAAGGAAGGAGTAGTTGGAATAAACATGAAACTAACGGAGAGAAACTGTTTAAACATCTCAACTCATTGGCAGTTCTGAAAATTACTGAAAAATCCTTTGCATTAGCCAAATCTACAATGCAGTGTGACAAGCAATAAAAGCTATATAATAGTCAAAAAGAAAAGGAGTACTAGTGGCACCTTAGAGACTAACCAATTTATTTGAGTTAAATAAATAATATATTTAAATAAATATATATTATATATACAAATATATAGTTAAATAAATAATATATTTATTTAAATTTATTTATTTAGTCTCTAAGGTGCCACAAGTACTCCTTTTCTTTTTGCGAATACAGACTAACGCGGCTGCTACTCTGAAACCTATATAATAGTCGAACTCTAACCTTCTGTTAAAGCCATCCTCCCACTTCAAGTTACCCAGGGATGTTGGGTGGTAAGCCTCCACACACTGAATAAATCTGACATCAACAGAGTTCTCTTCTTAATTTTTAGTTTAATAAGCAAGCCATACAACAGCTGTGAAGTTACTGATAATGAATGTTTGGAAATAGGATTACTCAAGTGAGCTAAATCCTTCTTCCTTTTCAATACATGTCATATAATACTCCAAACTCATGCCCTGAATAGACAGATGACAAGTATCCAGAACATATATATTTGATCCCTGTGCCTCTGGCTGAGTCACCAGAAACAGTCATACAGCATGTGCTTCACATGGGCCACTTTCATCTGAAAAAAACTGTAGTAATGATATCTAAAATGCACTTTTAGTGAGAGAATGGTGATCTTCAAAAACTCTTCCAAATTCTTTTGGTGGTTATTTTACTAATAGTAGGCTGATGTTGTTTTTCCTTGGTTCACACTGTTTTTTTAACATTCAGTCATCAGGACATAGCCAGTACATTGAGTAAGTCCACAAGACACTGTCTGCAGCCCGGTAGAATCCTGGATTTCCTGTGCCACTTCCCATCATCTCTGCGCTGCCTACCCTCCTCCCTCGCAGCTTGTCTGCTAAAGAACTATGCTGCCCTTGGCTGTCTCTTTACAAGGCTGTGCAGTAACAATGTGCAGAAGCAATGCTTCTTACTATCCTTTTAAAATACACCTAGTATTTTCCAGTAATCACACTGAGGCAAAGGAGTAGCATATATGGCTTAAAGTAATAAATATTGTCTATATACTTTCAGTGGTGGATTTCAGTACAGTGGAGGTGGTGGCTCCGCATCTTGTCCCATGTGGTTCACCAGCATCTGCACATTCTAAGCTATAATATAAGAACTCAGATATATATTTTTAATTCTATGTTGTAACCCTTATGGTTGTGAAAGAAAATCTCCCAAACATGAATTGAGTTCAAAGTGGTGCGGTGCCTGGTCTGCTGCAAGGAGAGATCCTGCAATAATAGTGATGCTATCTCACAGAGGTGTTCACTCTGAAAGGGCTGTCTCTGGAGGATAATTTAAATCAGGGATCGGCAACCTTTGGCATGCGGCTCACCAGGGTAAGCCCCTTGGCGAGCCGAGCTGGTTTGTTTACCTGCTGCTTCCACAGGTTCGGCCGATCGTGGCTCCCACTGGTTGCAGTTCGCTGTCCCAGGCCAATGGGGGCTGCAGGAAGTGGCGCAGGCTGAGGGATGTGCTGGCCACCGCTTCCCGCAGCCCCCATTGGCCTAGAGCGGCAAACCGCAGCCAGTGGGAGCTGCGATCGGCAGAACCTGTGGATGTGGCACGTAAACAAACTGGCCTGGCCCACCAGGGGGCTTACCCTGGCAGGCCGCGGGCCAAAGGTTGCTGATCCCTAATTTAAATGTTCCCCTTGTTAACAGTGTATTTTACAGACAGGGACTTGAGGGTGAGGGGAGAACATGAGCCTGCCTCTTCAAATGGAGACACCAGTATAGGAAACCAATGTGATCTGCAGAGATCCAGAGGCCTTGTCTATACTAGGGCTTTTGAGCCTGTTGTAATTTGAGTTAATTGATTTAATTCAAGTTAACTAACACAACTGTAATCTAGACACTAAAGAAATATTTATTCCAGGTCATGGTTCACTGTAGACTCAGGTGACCCATGATCAGGGAGGAACATTTGTGTTCTGGAACAAATGTATGTGGCATGTCCATGAAATGAATGCATAGCCCATCTGATCTCCTGTGGCCTTAACTAACGCTCTGACAGAGTCAATATGCAGAACTGAACAGTAGAAGAAAGGCAGAAGCAAGGGGGACAAAAGAGGAGGAAGGATTTGAAGACGTTGAAAAGGAGTAATGAGTTTTTGAGAGTTAGGGAACAAAGAAGGGCAGGAGGCAGGGGAATAATAGGCGTCTGGACTGCCGGACCTCTCCACAGCTTTTGATACTGTAGACCACAAGGTACTGTTAACCCTCCTACGTGACACTGCAATAACAGATGCTACAGTGGGTCCAGTTGCTCCTCTCCAACAGAACTCAGAGTGGTGATGGGTCACTGCTCCTCCTCTCTGAAGGACCTTGCCTGCTGGGTCCAGCAGGGATCCATATTATTCCTGCTTATCTTCGGTGTGTACACGAGACCACTGGGAGAGAGAGTGAGATGCCATAGGCTCAGCTGCAAACAATATGGCAGTGACACCCAACTATATATCAGTTGATGCAACCACCACCACTCCCAACAAGTGAGAAAGCCTACAGGAAATTAGCTGTTGGAGAAGCGCTAAACCCAGGCATGACTGAAGTGATACTGGTTGGGAGGGGAAACATTTTGAAGAACTAGCTAAGACATTGTCTTCATCTTCCACTGAAGGCATACAGCCCTATTTTTCAGAGTGAGGCAAAGCCACAGGGTCCTGACCAGGTAACACTGGTACCTAAAAATGCCTTCTTTCAGTTCCAGCACACTAGGAAACTATGTTCCTTCCTCTGGGAAAAGAACCTAGCCAAAGTGATTCATGTATTTGTCACCCCAGGCTGGATTACTGTAGTTCACTGAATCTGAAGCTAAATGTGAAGATGATACACAGGCTTATGCTGCTCCAGAATGTGGCTACACAACTTCTCCATGGCTTAGGCTACCATGAGCACATCAGTCCTGGGCTCAAGTCCCTCCACAGGCTTCTTATGCCACTTTAAGGTCTTGGATCCAGATTTTGGATCCAGCTATGGAACCAACTTCTCGAGAGCTGAGGCAAAAATGGAGTCTGACCATCTTAAGGAAACTACAAAACCTTCCTCTGTTATAAGAATGGTGCTCACAACACTGACACCCCTTCTGAACACTAAATCCCTTCCCACCAAAATAGAGATAATAATATATAAAAGATTAAAACCATAAACCTTCCCTCTGAACAGATTTTTTATCCCAAAAGGAAAGAAGCACAAGAAACTCCATGAAGTCAAGCATGGACTTCACTCTTGCTATTAATTTTGTGTGCAAGGCACTCATACTACAGTGTTGGGCGCAGTATAAAACCTAAGATAGATGGATAGTCATCCTCCTCCTTGTCATTCTGGAAAGCTGACAGGTTGTGTGAGCAAACACACTTCCTTTTTTAGGGAATTGCTTTCCCTTTTCCCCAACCAAGATTTACTAGAGACTTCATTATTTCTTCCATTTGTGGAAGCTTTACTCATGCAGCAAAATGACGGATTTGAAGCTTACTATAAAATTGCACCAGTTTTATTTCCGTGCAGACTGTATTTCAGTCAGTTCAAATCCTGTGAGCTTGAACAATTAGTTACCTTCTATTTACCATATTTACTTGATGATAAACACCAGGTATCTATTGACTATCTGCAACAGAGAAAATACTGGCTAGGAAAGGAAGCCGTAACCTATACCGTTACTGAAACTATGGATCACTGTTGCTTAGTTAAAAGCCTATTGATCCAATACCTTGACTAAGGACCATTTGAATGAACTAGTGTTAAAGTTTATTGATTCAGAGTTAACCTAAGACACTGACAGACTCATAAAAAAGACAATGGGCTGCTTTGCAAGACAGCTAGCATCTCAGAAATTATTGGCTATCTGAAGCATAAAAATTGTGCATTTCACTGTTTTTCTAAAAGATGGAGCTGATGTGCATAATGAACTTTTGCATAATATCACTTGCTTACATCCTGAGTGTCCACATTGCCTCTGTCCCAACTGCAAAATTGTACTGTTACTGAATACTTTAGATTCTGACCTTTCATCTTACTGTTTGCTAACTGCTTGCTTCTGCAATTTGCTATTCATTATTTGTGTTGTGTGGTTAGTCACTGTAGTCACTTTGTATTGTTTCTGACTGGGGACAGAATGACTGTGAAACAGCACAACCGTGAATAAACACACTTTCAGTACAACGTGTCATTGGAGTAGCCATGAAACTTTCAGGATTCATGAATGTTGTCACAAATACCCATGAATCCTTATGAATTTAACTTTTAATCAGAAAAATACATTTTTTTCTATTTGATTAGTTTCCTCAGACCTGAAAGCTTAATGAAATTAGCATTGACAGTTCAATAAAAATTGAAGTGAGGTCAGTTACTGAATTTTTTTTTAAACTCACACAGCTCTAGATACAGGCCCTATATATTTTACATGCAAAAGCAGTGAATTCATATCTCAGATCCAAGCATTCCTCATTGCAGGGGGGCAAGGAAAAGTTAAAGACTGATTTCCATTCCATTTCTTATACCAGATTTCCAGCTCATTTATTTTCTCTTACCCTTCAGAAGGAAATTATGAGTTACAAATTTTGGAAGGCTTACAGATCTGCAGCAAATTCTGTAGGTGGGTCCAAGTTCTTTAGAGGGACCAGAACGACAATATATACTTTTCTGATTTAAAACATCACTCTGGCTTCCAGTAAAAACAACTATTATGATAGTGTCAACTTTGTATTTTTAAGAATTATTCACAAATGAGGCATTATAAAACAGCTCAGGCTGACTGAAGAAAAATGATAGATTTACTGAAAAAAAATCAAAGCCAGTCACATACAAAAGAATATGAATAAATATAATGTAGTTTCGTCTGTCTATTCTTTTTTTCCAAATCCTGAACACTGTAATCAAGCGTTTCTTACAAAATGATGGTGTGATTTTTATCCATGTAAATATAGGCCTGATTCTCCACTTAATAACACCAATTTTATACCAGTGTGCAACTCTTCAGGCAGTTATGGAAATTGAGTCCTTTATCAAGATTTGTAAAGTGAAGTTATTTTAGAATATATTGGAATACTTTAGCTGTTCTGACATTTCTAGCACTTAATAAGATTGATGGAAACTATTGTAGTGAGTCCTAGTCCTAGAGTTGAAGACATTTTTTTTTACAAAGATTAGTCAAAGTGACACTTAAGTCCATTTCTAAAATGCCTTCCATTCCATATAGTCATTTATATTTGTGATAAGGATGAGGCAAATATGGTGTAAAATACTAATATTCTGATGTGACAGGATTTTTACACCAATTTTGTACTTGTGTAAATGACTACATCAGGTGCAAGATACTGGTGAATCAGGCCCAGAGTACATTACAAATTAGGAACTAATCCTGTAAACACTTTGTGCTTTTTTTTTTATGCATGTGAACAGTTCCAAGGACTTAAGCGTGTGCATAAGTGTTTTCAGATCATGACTTTGCACTGTGATCTCTTCAGAGCAGGAACTGGCCCTTATTACATTTTGCACAGGTCCTGGCACAATGGGGCCATGATCTGATTGGGACATCTGGAAGGCACAGTGACACAAAGAATAATGATTTCCTCAGAAAAATTCCATGTTTGTATTCAAAGAAAATATCTGTGCTAACTTCAAAGTAACTGTACTATAAGAATTAATCAATAAAGTCAGATTTTGAGCAGCCAAATGGAGACGCAAAAGGACTGAGGGGGAAATATGTTTACTGAGAGATATAACCAGTGACAGAGTATGAATAAAATTACAAAACATAATCTACTTTTAAATGTAAATGCTTTTTAAAAATCCTAATTGCATACATGTCATTTTTCAATGTATGAAGGCCCAATTTGTTTCTGAAATGCAGGAAAGTTATATCCCATAAACCCTTCCCTCAAACTGTAAGCTAGGGGAGACAATTGTGTAGATTTAGAAAAATTCACTTACAATCATACTTGTTCTTGAAATCAATAGTAACCTGTTAGCTGTAAGTTGTGACTTAGTATGAGTGAAGAACTGTACAATACAATAATGTGTTTCAAGAATCAATCCAAGTCAAATTATTATATTCTAGGCATGTAGCAAGATCCAAAGGACTGAGGAAAGACATCCCTTAAAGAGACAGGGCTCCAACTGAGGGAAATTAGATGCTGTAGGCACTACACAGTAATACAGTAACTCCCCACTTAACGTCCTCTCGCTTAATGTTGTTTCGATCTTACATCCCTGCTCAATTACAGAACATGCTCCATTTAAAATTGTGCAATGCTTCACTATAACATCGTTTGACTGCCTGCTTTGTCCACAGCTGGCAGCCCCCCTATCAGCTCCCCTACGCCCCCTCCCACAGCACCGCCTGCCAGCAGACCCCGCGGATCAGCACCTTTCCCCTCCTCCCCCCCCTCCTGCCCGCGGCAATCAGCTGGCTTGCGACATTCAGGAAGGAGGGAGGAGGAGCGAGGACATGGCACATGGGCTCCCCCCCTCTCCCCTGCCTCCTGAATGTCGCAAGCCAGCTGATTGCCGCGGGCAGGAGGCAAGGCAGGGAGGGGGGAGGCTGCGCGCTGAGTCCTCACTCCTCCCCACTCCCTCCTGCCCCCTGAACGCTGCAAGCCAGCTGATTGCTGTGAGCAGGAGGGAGGGGGGAGGAGGGAGGACCAGCGTGCGGAGTAAATGGGAGGGGGGGAAGAAGAGGCGGGTTAAGGGTGGGGGCTTGAGGGAAGGGGTGGAGTGGCCAGGATGAGGCTTGAGCCCCCCCCACCCCCAGTGCTTGCAGAGTAGGGGAAGCTGCTGCTGCGCAACGTACTTCTCCTAGCCTACGGCACCTTCATCCTCCTTGCCTGCCTCATCTCCAGTGCCAGTGGGCTGTTCCTGTGTGGGGTAAGGCGGGGGCCCCTCCCAACTATAGTACTGTACTGTATGGCAAAAAAATTTCCCTGGAACCTAACCCCCCCATTTACATTCATTCTTATGGGGAAATTAGATTCGCTTAACATCGTTTCACTTAAAGTCACATTTTTCAGGAACATAACTACAACGTTAAGTGAGGAGTTACTGTATGTTTAGGATTATATATTTCAAGATAACTATTAACTGCTTGAAAGCAGACTTGCTAGCCAAATATAACACCATATTTTTTTTTTCTTGTTAATACTGGTGGAGCATGCAAATATTTTGTAGACTTGGCCTGTCTGGGCTGTCATTCAACATTCAGATCTTCCACTGAAGTCACTGAGAGTTTTGCACATGGAATGGCTGCAGGATCATGCCCTACACTACTTAAACATACACTAATATAGAACACGTAAAATTATTCATACTGGCTATCAATTCCATAGGAATTTAATTGCAAGTTGATAAGCTTATGTTTTTAAATGGTGTTATAGCATGTGCCTGTGAAGAACCAAACACATTGGGACAAATTCAGCTGGAACTGGTTAAAGGGCAAACTACAATGGATCATACTGAATGGTGAACTATCAGGCTGGAGTAGGAATTCCCACACTTGGTTCGCGGCTTGTTCAGAGTAAGCTCCTGGAGGGCCACGAGACGCTTTGTTTACCTGATCATCCGCAGGTATGGCTGCTCGTGGCTCCCAGTGCCCGCAGTTCACCGTTCCTGACCAATGGGAGCTGCGGGAAGCGGCACAAGCCGGGGAACAGTGAACTGCGGCCCTCCAGGAGCTTACCCTGAACAAGCCGTGACCCAAGTGTGGGAACCCCGGGGCTGGAGGGAGGTTACTATTGGAGTTCTTTAGGGTTCGGTCTTGACACCAATTTTATTTAACATTTTTATTAATGACCTTGGCACAAAATGTGGGAGGGTGCTAATAAAATTTGTGGATGACACAAAGTGGGGAGGTATTGCCAATACAGAGGAGGACTGGAATATGCTACAAGAAAATTTGGATGACCTTGAAAACTAGAATAATAGAAATGAGATGAAATGTAAAAGTGCAAAGTGCAAGGTCATGCACATAAGCACTAACAACAAGAATTTTGCTATACGCTGGGGACTTATCAGTTGGAAGTGACAGAGAAGGAGAAAGATCTGGGTGTAATGGTTGATCACAGGATGACTATGAGCCGCCAATGCTATACAGCTGTGAAAAAAGCTAATGCAGTCCTAGGATGCATCAGGTGAGGTATTTCCAGTAGAGACAGGGAAGTGTTAGTACCATTATAAAAGGCACTGGTGAAATCTCATCTGGAATACTGTGTGACATTCTGGTGTCCCATGTTTAAGAAAGATTAATTCAAACTGGAACAGGTTCAGAGAAGGGCTACTAGAATGATCAGAAGAATGGAAAACCTACCTTATGAGACGAGACTCAAAGATCTTGGCTTGTTTAGCCTCACCAAAAGAAGGCTGAGGGGAGATATGATTGCTCTGTGTAAATACATCAGAGGGATAAATACAAGAGAGAGGGACGAATTATTTAAGGGCCAGTGTTGACACAAGAACAAATGGATATAAACTGGCAATAATAAGTTTAGGCTTGAAATTAGGCAAAGGTTTCCAACCATCAGAGGAGTGAAGCTCTGGAACAGCCTTCCAAGGGGAGTAGTGGGATCAAAAAGCCTAACTGGCTTCAAGATTGAGCTTGATAAATTTATGGAGGGCATGGTATGATGAGACTGCCTACAATGGCATGTAGCTGATCTGCGACTGCTAGTAGCAAATATTTCCAATGGCTGGACAAGAGACACTAGATGGGGAGGGAAAGCCCCTCTGAGTTAATACAGATAATTCTTTCCCAGATGTCTGGCTTCTGGGTCTTGACCACATGCTCAGGGTCTAACTGATCACCATATTTGGATCAGGAAGGAATTTTTCCCCAGGTCAGATGGCAGAAACCCTGGGAAGGGCGGGGGGTTGCCTTCCTCTGCAGCATGGGGCACGGGTCATTTGCAGGCTTAAACTAGTATAAATGGTGGATTATTTGTAACTTGAAGTCTTTAAATCATGATTTGAGGACTTCAGTAACTCAGCCAGAAGTTATGGGTCTATTAAAGGAATTGATGGGCCAGGTTCTGTGGCCTGCAATGTGTAGGTCAGACTCGATGATTATGATGGTCCCTTCTGATCTTAACATTTGTGAGCTGTAATATGAGCAAATGCAACCCCTATTGGAGTCAACAGAAGCTGCAGAACTAAATGTGGAGCTGGATACACAAAAGCGTCTAAAGAAGATAGGCCTAATTTCCAAAGGTGATGAGCACCCACAGATGCTTTTGATTTCACTGGCAGTTTTGAGTTCTCAGCACCTCTAGGTCTCAGGATATCAGTTCAGAGAGACCTCTTTATTGTTCAAACTCAAGTATATCTGGCCTTTTTTTTCTGGTTTGGCTTGTGACCCGGGTTGTTTAAGACCATTTGTTTTCTGCATGAAAGAAAAGAAAGGGTGGAAACATTTAGGGGTAATCCTACAAATGCTTAAGTATGTGCATAATTTTAAGCATGTGGGTACTCACTCAATGCCACTCACTAATGTGCTTAAAGTTAAGCATATGGGAAAAGTTTTGGAGGATTGAGTCTTTAGATCCTAGTGACAGGTGCTCTAGATATAATCAAGGTAGAAGCTTTCAGCAACCTAAAGAAAGAAAGAGGACCAGAGAGGTGGCCAAAAGATGTGACATGTTTTACTTAATACAGTACGTTGTACTTAGTTGGACATATTTCGAAAATATGGTTAATTGGAATGTCTCCTCTGATATCCATTTAACCTGATGCTAGTGAGATTCAATGACTTATTATTTAATAGGTGCAACATTAGCATAAATTCTACTAATGGGGTTATAGACAGTGCTCAGGGGATTAAGTGTTGCTTAACTAGCTGTTAAATATATGTGAAATTGTAAACTCCCAGGCAAAGTGTGATCTGTTACATCCATGTAAGCTGAAGTCAGTGGGGTTTTATAAGTGTAACTCAGGCTGGACAAAGACATAAGTACTGTAGGCCATGCCCATGCCTAAACCCACAGCTCCTGGAGTCATGTAATTACAACAGAATCTAAGCTTTCATTTAAATAAAAAAAAGTTTCTAGTTCTCCTACTATCAAATAAAAGCTTGATAATATGAACCAAACATGATCATTAAGTGATGTCTGCCAGTGTCTGCAGGAAGCCTGAAGCAATGGTTCTGAGAGACGTCCACTGCCCCATGCATCTCAATGGGTTATTAACTCCAAGTTCCACTGCTCTGCTGGGGTGAAGGTGGAGGGATTCTACAGAAGATTGTGTGGGGTCAGTAGAAGAAGTATACAGTGAGTTCAGGCCCACACAAACAGATATACCTAGCTGCTGTGGTACATTCTTGGAGGCTGCCACTCCTGCCTCTCCAGAGAGGTACAGGGGATCCATGATACTCCTAGAGGGAGAGAAGGAATCCCCACGCTGCTGCCCTCCCCGTCTACAAGGGTTGGGGGCCCCCAGCCATTACCACTTCAAGTATGGGTGAGACCACACTTGTGGAGCCATGTGGAGACCCATGTCATGATGTGCTCAGGCCTTCAGATTTCCTCAATCTAACCATGTGTGTAAATGGGAGCAGAATTCAGGCTCCCGCGTACACCAGAAGACAACTAAGGATTATGCCCTTGTTTACACTAGAGGCTTTTGGAAAAAGTTTCTCACTGAATCTAATACAGGTGTGACTCTACTGGGCTAGAAGCAATGGAAGCCCCAGTGTAGGCAAGGCACTGTGGCTGCCAACACATTCTAGACACCATGTTGTGTGAGTGTCTACTCCTAGTACATCTACCATTGGTATGGCAAGCAGAGCTGTGCCACTGTGAACACCAATGTGATTTTTTTAACCACAAATCTCATTGTATTAAAGAAGAAAAAAGACTAAATTCATCTGAAATGCAGTGAATGTCATTTTATTATTGCATTATTGTCCCGTAGAGAGTCTCATTTAAAATATTTTCAGACTTTTTTTAAAATGACCCTTTGCTGTAATTAGGAGAGCCATTTGTGACTGGATACAACCCTGTATTCACACCGTACATACTATTTAACAATCTTTGTACAAATTATGTATCATTTGAACATGTGATAAGGGATTTTACCTTGAACCTAGTCTAGTTTGTTAAGATGTAACTACTAGAAACTGTTTTATCTTTATTTCTCTTTTACCCATTTCTGATTTTAATACCTTATACTTATACTCACTGAAAATCTATCTCTTTGTAGTTAAATAAACTTGTTTTATTTTTTAATCAGAACTAATCCAGTGCTGTGCTTAAACTGAGCTTTTTGGTAACTCCATTTAAAGTAGCAAACTGTTGGATATTGATCCCTTACAGGGGCAATGAACCTCTAATATCTGAACTGTGCATGGGAGAGCTGAATACTGCAGAACACAGGTTTTTGGGAAAATTCAGGACTGGGAGTGTATTGGGGTCACCCTGCGTGTAGTCACCAAGGCTGGTAGAAACCAGTGTGTGACTGCTGGGGTCAAACCAGGCTGCTGGGGTCAAAGTTGTTGGTCCAGGACTACAGCTATACACAGACACTCATATTGGATGCGGTTAGGCTGTTTGTGAGTGGCTCAGGTTGGGAGCTACAACAGCAAAGCATTGTGAGGCACCCAAGGTTGCAGGGTAGTTTGTGACACAACCCCTCACTGGTCCGGATTGCACCCCAGAATGAGATACCATGTAACTGGGATAATAGGCTGTTCACATGGGTACCCAACTAAGACATTTCTATTGTATAATAGCATATTGTGAGTGGGATTAATCTAATTATTCTAATCAATAAACAGCATAATCTATCTGAAAATAAAAAGAAATCTGTTTTCATATTTCATGGAATGATCCTGCTCTATCAGTGGCATTAGCAGGCTCTGGCAATTCTGTTAAGACATGCACGTGATCAGCCTCTACCCACATGAGTAATCCTATTGACTCTAATGTGACTATTCCCTCATGGCAGACTAATCCCATACTTACAGTCCTTGCTCTTTCAGTAGTAAACTATTCCCATAGAGCACTGTAGCAGTGAGCATGGTACCTGAGATTTCCTGTGTTGCAATGTGTCTCCATGCAGCCCCTTAATATAGAATATGCTTATAGGGCACAGTCAAGCTCATCATGAATTAATAGTCTGAAGACACTGAGATTGGCAGGAAGGCAGCTGTGAAGGAGCAGAGATATTCCGTGGAAGCCTAAGAAAAATATCTAAGTGTGGAGGAGTATTTCATAGTGGGGGGCTCAGAGCCTCAAACCTCTACTTGTCCACGTGTGAGAGTCTCCAGGGTTCTCTGAAGGTCTTGTCATCTGATCAAGTTTGGCTAGCACTGTGGAGATGGGAATGCAGCTGACAGATTAGATTTCTGTAGAGTTTTGATGTATTGTTTTAATCTCAAAGAAATACAAACTCCTGAATCATGCTCATCCATGACCCAATTAAACAGAATAGAAATACAATGAGTTTGGGTTTTAGTGTTCTCTTAAGAAATTCACACACTTTTTTCTGATACTCAAGAGAAAATCGTGGGCAGCGCAGATGTGAGGCTTATTGTTTTCTCCATGTGAAACCTAGGTAATCAGTGATTGCACTGGAACAGACAGGTCCCTTTCAAAGTGGTTCATGACCTACTGTAGGCATTGCAATGAGCAGGGCTCGAGTCTCTAGGCTTAGAAGTGTGGGAATACCCATACTCTGATTATTTAGGGAGTAGAAGGACAGCTGTAGCAGGTCACTGAGGGGACAAATTCCTTTGGAGTTAAATGGAAGAGAGCTCAGGTTCATGGCTGAGCTACTGAGGGGACAATCTGGGAGTGAGAAATAAATCATCTTAGCCAAGACCTTGAAAATAAGTAGAAGAACTTTGCAGGATACCAGTATATGGATCTTATATGAAATAGCTGCCTACCTATAAAAATATGAACAGCTTTATCTTGGGAGTTGTATATGGAAATCATTGTAGACCTGATCCCACAATCTTCACTCTTGGAAATCTCCCACTGAATCTAATACTGGGACTCTAGAAAAGGCATCTGACCCTTGGGGAGGAAAGACCTTTAACAGCACTTTTCAATTCTTCTTGTTGAACAAAGATTTTAGCTTGGAGATATTTCATTTCTGCTTAATGGTCATTTAGAGATAGGTCTGATGATAATATATTCCCCAGGCTTTAAAAACCTGATCTTGCTGTAATTGAAATCAATGGCAAGCCACCCAGGATCAGATCTCATATGCCTTATGAGGGAATAAGACACTCATCCTCAAAAGTGATAAAACATGGCTCCCCTGCTGGAAGATACATGAATATCTTTGGCACCTCCTGAGTTAACGGGCCATCAAAAAATGAATCACTCACAAAACAAGTTAAATGAAAGATAAATGTATACTGGGTTCAGCTTCATCGATTATACTGATTTCAGTGTGACAGAGCAGGCAATGCATGTTCATTACAATTTACAAAAGAACCACTAAGGTTACAAACAGTTCAGAGCAATAATGTACCCTCATTACCAAATTCCTTTTATACCTTTAACCATATTCATTTAGCTTTCAGTTAAAAAGAACAGCAGGGTTCTCTTGAACCTGTCACCAGTGATTTATTAAATTCATTTTCTATTCATTTGTTTACAGATCAAACATGAAAAGTGTTAGTAAATATTAATCTTTATAGTTCTTTCTTGTATATTAAATGCATTTGCATATTAATGATTCTCCCAGAATCTTTATGATACTGGCAAAGAGTGTGTTTGAATTCTAAGGCCCAGGGGGTTGGTTCTTAACCTGTGAGTGATCTGTACTCAGGAATTTTGTATGTGTTTGAGTGTTGACCTGTATTTAATTATCCTCCGCATCTCCACGTCTGCAGGAATACAGGTGTCCAGGGAAAAGACTTCTCAAACTAATAAAAGTATCTAAAAAAGTATGTTATAAACAAAACTGGGTGATTGATAAGGGACACTTGTTATGGCAGATGTTTTGTGTTATGGACTGGGTGATCAATAAGAAATAATTGTTATTACAGATGGGTTCTGTAATGGAAGAAATAACTCACTGAAAGATGTTTTTAACTCATTAAGACCTGTCAGTTGTCACAGTTGTAATAATGGCTGGATTAGAGATTCCTTTTTACTCATCCTTCAGGTAAACTGAGACCCACAAAAGAAATTCATCAGTAATTAGGAAAGCAGAACACATGATAAATTAAACTGGGAAAGGACTTTTCCATCCAAAAAGAAGTTTCTTTGTCTCACATCCTACAAAAGGAAAGAGGTTGGAACATTAGAGTGGGAATGAACACTGTCAGCATTCTATCAGAGGCTGGGACTGAGCTTCTTTACCATCTACAGAGGGTGGTAAAGTATCTATTCTTTCTCTATAGTGCTGTATTAATCTTTGATTAATACTCTTTGATTAAATCATTCTATTTGAGCCTGTTATTTGGCAATCTTGAATTATTAAATTCAAGTGCAACTAAAGAAAGGCTCAGCAGTAGTGAACACATTTAATAATAAAAAGGACTGGGTATTTAAACTTTGCATTGTGCTAGCTTAGACATTTTGGGAGGAAGACAATAATTGCACTTCCACAATTGCTTTGATTGTGGATAAATGCTTCCTCTAAAAATCAATATTCCTATTTAGTGCAGGGTAATGGCTACTGAAGAATTGCACCACTGTATTATTGTAGCTTTGAGGTTTTAGTGTTTGTAGCTCACTGTGGAGAATAGGTTGAAAGAGAATACCAGCAGCTGTGTTTGAAAATGACTCCCCACATGTAGGTAGCATAAGGGTGGATCAGATACTGTGTACATTAAATTCATTCCTTGACTAAAAGTAGCTTGTTTCAGCACAGACAATGGCTGTATCTTGCAGCCATCACCACATCTACAGTGTGCTAGAAGAAGAATTCCCTTAACAGCAGGGTTTTGAATGACTGCTGTGCTGTTATTTCAGCATGAGTTTAGCAATTCTTATATTAAGAATTAATCTAATGCCAAGTTGTGATGGGGTGTCCACCCCACACAAGGCAGAGGCTGTTAGGACAATTAACTTCATAGGCTGCACCTGGGGGACAGCCAGGGCCTGAAAGGCTAATTGATGATGAAGCCCAGGTGGGCATGGGCAGGCTGAGCTTATATAAAGCCAGCAAGCTGAAAAAACACCAAGGCTCCAGTGTGAAAGCCTGTAGTTGCTACTGGGTTTAGTGAAGGGAAAATTCTAGGGTGAAAGTAGAAGCTATGGGATCCTGGCCTTTAGAAAAGGGTGCACCTAGAGAGGTGGTGGAGTAGGGAGACCTGATAAATGTAGAGTAGGAAAAGGCTTAGGGAAATAGTAGTAAAGTTTGGGATGGTGCAGACCGTGGCTGCTGATTCAAGGTTCGCTGAGCTGCAACCTGGAGTAGTGGGTGGACCTGGGTTTCCCTATCGGGTGCTGGGAAAGTGTCATAGGACCAGCCTTGGTATAGGAGATTGTCTGGAATGGCATGCAGACAGCTGCCCTGTAGGACTTTGATACTCTGGAAAGGGAAGACTATAGGGTGACCATTACTCAGCCCTCCAGTCTGAAGAGGGAGTACTGCAGGCCCTGGAGTAGGGGTGGGTGTGATGTAAGCAACAATCAAATCCCCAGATGCAGCCACACAAAAACCATAGTTTCCTGAATGTTTTCAAGTTGAGCTGTTTGGAAGATGAACAATATTCATGGAATGTATTTATTTATTTGCAAAACTTGAACTTTTGAAAACTAAGGGAGTAACTTGTTGGTTCAATGAAATGGGGCAAGTGCCCCCAGTGGGGCCAGCACCTGGGGGTCTTATAAGAGGCCTGGTGAGATCTGGTGAGAGCAAATTGATTTGGGTAGGAGATTAGAGCTGCCACAGACAGAAAGTAGTTCCTGGGGGAAGACTAAAGGCAGGAAACCAGCGAGAGGGGTTTGCTGGCTGGCATCCCCAAATCCAAGAGCCAGGGCTAATGAGCAGGGGAAGCAGCTGCAAGTGTGACAGGGGGTCAATTTATGAATTTGCTAGGATGCCAGTTACGCTGATTTAACGCTGAAATCTAACAAACGAGGTTTGCCAGTGCATAATAGAATCCAATAGGATAACTTTTTTTTTTATTGAGTCCAGGGAGCATTAGCTTACTAGATCAGCTGGGTTCTTTACAGGTCAACCTTGAACAGAGTTTCTCAAATCAAGACATTGGTTACAAATAAGAAATCAACAATTTATTATATATAATCATCAGTATTTCACTACTCATGTACAGGCACAACCGATGTTCTAGGTCTGTATTACACGCACACAGACTAGAGTTGAGGCTCTGTAGAACTGCTTGCAAGACTGTATTTGTGTGTGTGTGTGTGTGTGTGTGTACACACACACAATTTACACACACACTGCAAATTACCAAGTTTTTTATTACACATGCATCCAATTTTTTAGTACCTAACACATTTATCTCACCTCCAAGGGTGTACTTGCCTTTAAGGCACTCTAAAAAGTGTGGTTAGTACAATTTGACTGGACTAATCTGAAAGAGACAAGTTTGGAATATTAAAAGCAATTGCTTAAAGTTGTTTTCAAACTCTTAGGCCAATTTGCTTGGCTATATAAAGGAGTTAGACCTCAAGTAACCATATTTTAGATTTTCACTAGAGACTGTGGACTCAGCAAGATAATCTACAGTTATTTATATTAAAGAATAGAAAAAGAAATACAATAGTTGAACTGAAATCTCACCACTTCTTATTTTCTTAATCCTGGGATAGGGAAGAGTCCTTTCCACTGGTTGGTCCAGGCATTGGTCACAATTAGGATTCTGCAGCTTCTTCTGTTGCAGTCAGTCAACTCTGAGCACATGGGTGACTTCAGTTTATATACCCTAGTTTCAGGGCCCATAGGACATGGCCACTCTTTTATTTCCATTGGATATATGACAAGTGAATGTTTAGGTTTTAGCTCCCAGTTTCTTTGCTGCTTCCACTGGTATTCATTAGACTGTGTTGGCATTTAACAAATTTCTTCAATCCTTTTCTTATCAGAGGCTTTTTAAGTTTGATTCATTTCGAGGAGTGTATTTCATTAGTTGCCCCCACTAATGACTGGGATCCCCCCCCCCCAAGCAATTTCTCAATATCCCAAAGTTATACCCTGGTTTATATCTTTTAACATTTCTTCCTTGTGCCAGACAATTCCTGTTATTTCTAAAGGGCAACAATTATTTATAATAATAACCAACAAAATCCTTAAATAATAAGGATTTGGGAGGTCATACTCCATACATTCTTTGATTATACATAAGCATTTTCCATTATTTAGGACTTACAGTAGAACAAGAGATACTTTCTGCACATCTACAAGGATGTAGATTTGACTCACAAGGCAACCAAATGTGCATATTCTAATTCAAGGTGAAAGAGAGATTATTTGATTTATAGCGAAAAAATGTATAGCTCATGTTTGGGGTGAAAACATGTGCCTTGAATGTCTTAGGGTAACAGGTAGTCACCAAATTTGACCTTCAATCTTAGTCACATTTCTTGTTTTCATTAACTTGCAGCTTCCCCACCCATCTCTTAATCCACTCAATGTGCAATGGGTCATTTTGCCTAGGAAAGCAGGGTATGACCCTTGCTTGGTAACTTGGAGTTCTTTTTAGCTAGATTGGGTTGTGGGCGGGGAGAGAAGAGGTTTTATCCATATGCAAACTATGAAAGAGTCTTGCCTAGATGATTGATTCTCACATTTAGCCATTTTAGTTTCTGTTCTTGGGGACAGAGATGCCTGAACCTGGCTGATATGTGGGTCCTTAGGACAAAGTGTCTGATGTGATGTGAACCATTTTCTTATTGTCTTCCTAGGTGGATCCCATGTTGGGATAAGCAACAAAAAAAAGTGGATAGTTTTTTCTAATTTTTACTGGCCAGAAGGAAGCAGTAGTTATTAACCAGTGATGGCATCTATCTTCCATATATCCCTTACACAGCCGTAGAGGGAGTTGCCTGCTGACTCTGAGCCAGAGAGGGGCATACTCACTGACATCTCCTTGCTGGAGAGCTGGACCCAGAGGACAGTGAAAGGAAGATATTCCCAGTGGAGAGGCTGTGGGAGTTCCCACTGGGAAGAGCAAGGTTGCACACCAGTAGGGAGGGCTGAAGTTGCTGTCCTGGCAGAAGGACAGAGGATGACTGACAGTCTGGGCATGGCAGAAGATGCTAGACTGGGGTAGGTGTTATGTTAAGGCCCAAGAGAACATATTATTGACTACTTGCGCTGAGGTGATGTGGACTGTTTTGTGACTTTATTAGGGACTATTTGCATGGAATTTGTTGTTAAACTGTTGGAATGGAGGACCAGATTCCATGAAGTTACTGGTGATTCAAAGGGAAATGGAGGTGAGGAGCCATTTGCAGGATTGCCATGGGGGGCGTGCCTGGGAGGAGGCCACTTGTTTACAAAAAACTTTCTTCCAACCCTGTTTTTAAGCATTCTTTGAAGAGCTTTAATTTTTTTATATTAATGCTAATACTATGTCTGATACCTTGAGCAAACTACTGGGCACCCTTGCATCATTGACATTGAGCCATTTAAGATATATGCAAATATTAAAGAACCTGCTATTGGCTACTTATTTTTAGCACTGATATCATTATTCCTTTGTCCATGTACAGACTACGGATCAAATGCCTCTCTCCTTAATGATAGTTTTCCCAAAAATGATAATTGTACTACTCATATGTAAAGTGAACAGGTTTTGACATTGAGAACATCTTGCCCATTTTATGTATATGTACAACTTAGCATGTGAATTTTTCTCTAGTAGCCCATATGAAAATATGCCTCTAATAACCTTGTCTTTTATAGAATGAACTCCTCTGTTATTAAAAGATAAGTAAATATTCTGATATAAATGTGTCAGAATGATAGAACAGCATAATAAACTGGCCCATAAAACTTTTTTTTCATAATAGGCTTAATTAAAACTTGGGCATATGAAACAAACACTCTTGCTAATAAAAATACCCACTAGTTTGACAGGATTTAGGACTATAACAGCCTTTTAACTTCTAAAAGATTTTGGCTCTTGCTCTAACTTAATCTTGTCATGCAGTTTTACAAAGACCTGGAAAATGGCCTGGCCTGACCCTATCAAGCTGTTCTAGAAGGCAATTCAGCCACAGCCAGGATCAAACCATGCTTAATCATGGGGGCTATACAGTGCATTACACACATAACCCTTCTGACAGCAAAAAGGTCTGGGTTCAATTTTCTAGGTCAAAACAAAACTTTTTGGGGTGTGGGGGGAAGAGACAACAGAATGAATGTGGGAAAATCAGCAATTCATTCTGAAATTCTATGAGATAAGATTTCCACCCCCTTGGGTGCCTTAACCATAGTCCCACTCTCAGTCTTCCTGGCAGTTGAGTGGCTGGTGTGCTCCAGCCACTTCCTCCTCCGCTCCCCACTCACAGTCAGCTGTCCTGAATTGGAGAAGTCCAAGGATGCTGCCTGGCCTGCTCTGGGGGCTCTACCACCTGGCCAACTGGAGTGATTGCAACTTATAATTGCTGGGTAAGGAGGCTGAACCAGAGTCCCTCAAGCAGACGACTCTGTTTGTGGCTTTGGCCCAAACTATCTCAGATCTGCTTGTGCCACCACCGCTCTGCACCATCTGTCCCCTCAAAGCTGCTGCTGCCACACTGCAGCATCAGTTGCCTAGAAGCCACCCTCAACTCTGTGCCATCCACTGTTCTTCAGCAGCCTCAGCTTACAGGTCATTAGTATTTGGGACCCCTTACAGAGTCCTCACCACCAGCGAAGCACTCCTAGCTGAAGCTCAGAGCCTTTTTCCTCCTCTTTCTTCCCATCTCTTCCTCTCTGTCCAGTCTTTTTTACCCAACTGCGTCCAATAGCAATCTCAGCCAGGCTGAGCCTAGGCACATTCAATGTCAGTGTCTTGTCCTTGTGATTCCCAAGCAGGTTAATAGCACTTCATTGCCCCCAAAGCCAAAATTTAACTCTGCTTTAACCAAACTGTCACAGAGCTAAAATACAAAGGATACCTGGCCCAATCAGTCAATTCCTTTTGCTCTCCAACAGGTGCTGGCAGAGAGCTCCGTCCCCTATGGAGCCCCTGCACATCTGCCGTTCTTAAGCATTCTCCCTTTCGTCCCATTTCGCCACCAGATGACAATAGAGAGCTCTTTGCTCTCTAAGGGTATGTCTACACAGCAAAGAAAAACTCACAGGTGGGCCATGCCAGCTGGCTTGGGCTGCAGGGCTGTTTCAATACTTCGTAGACTTCCAGGCTCCAGGACCTTACACAGCAATGAAACAGCCCTTCAGCCAGAGTCAGCTGGCATGAGCCAGCTGCTGGCTTTTTCTTTGCTGTGTAGACACACCCTCAGACTTCAGGCCCTGGGGTTTACATATCGTCAGTCCCACATCATCGGTGATGAAGGCACATTCTCACAATATCATAGAACTAGTTTATATTATTCAAGTGAGCCTGGCTATAAATTCCCGTCCTAGCTAGGAGTAGAGAGGGAGGCAAGGGGAAGTGCTGCTACCTCTTTCCCCTTTGCAGTGGGAGTAGATGGAGCACGGCTGGCAAGGGCAGAGGGGGCAGGATTTATTCACTGCAAACTTATGTTCACAGTTTCAATCAATTAAAATAGCAATATATGTCGAACACAATCATCTTTATGGTATCTTGGGGTTTGGCTCTGCAGTTATGCAGTGGGTCTAAACGCCATGTTTGAAGCTGGGGAAGGAAGTTTCCCCACTTGGTATATTACCTAGGCTAGAGCCTTCTGTCCCCCTTTCCCTCTGTCTGTTTTTGTTGGAGGTGAGGGTTGATGAAGGGATATAGCGGTAGCCTCTTGGATAGGCTGAGGAACTTTGTCCCAGATTTTTCAGGAAGAAAGACAAGACACCAGGAATTTAGCTTCTCACCAATGGGTAAAGTTTCTTTGAAGTTGTCTCAGCTTTGTTGGCATGGTCTTCAGCAGTGTTCAGAGTGTTAATTTGACACCATGCTCCTAATTGACGCCCACATGAGATAGTGGGGGTAGAAGCCATAATTCCAGAAATTGCATCACAGCAGTGGGTAATGAGTGTTGGCCACTGCAATCGATCATTCCTGGAACTACTGCTTCTGGGGGCACAAGTGGAGTGCCTGTGGCTCCCCCAAACTGATGTGGTCTAGTTTTTATGACATCTTTTTAGAGTAGCCACAGCTACTCAGCTAGGTTCTGCCAATGTGCCTTCAGATCTGTTAGAGGAGGAGTAGAGAGGCCCAGCAGCCAGATTTCTGAAGAGTAATTCTGGATCACTCTTCCACTTGAGGGCACCTGGGAACCCATGCTTCTGTGCCTGCTACACCACAACAGCATATTCCTGCACTTTATCCGTCTGGCCAGTGCTGAGATTGGGGTGGATTCATAGCCCTGTCACTCCCGTCCCCCTCAGACACCTTGAGTTCAAGGGGATGCAAAGAGAGGCTATTCTCCCCATCAGGATTCCAGGCAGCATCCATGCAGTGGCACAAGAGGAAATGATGCTCTCTGTACCCAGCTTGTGCCCACTGTAATGGGATACTTTAACAAATAACCACAGTCACCATAATGCTGCCTCCATTGTTCACCTTTCATATAACCTTTGGAATTATTCAAATTTAGCCTTGTTTTGAATGTAGGCTTGTGGCTTTTATCCCTTTGTTTCAGTGGAAATCATAGCTCAAACTATAGTCATATTTACCGTAATGTTTTATTAGTGTCATAAATTTTACAAACAGCAAAAAATTCTTCAAAGAGCATTTGCTAACAGCACAGAAATATTTTTAAAAAAGAATATTGTGCATGCTCGCTGTGTGTCTGTTTGAATTGTACAATGGCAGAAGAGAATCCTTTTTGTGAGGAATCTGAAAGGAACAAGCCCCCAGGAAAAATTGTATTTTATTTTTTTGTTCATCCACGGGCAAAAATGGTCAAAAAATGACTTGTGAATGCACATAAAAATGTAAAACTTAGGCTTTTCAAAACAAACATTCAATGTGATGAAAGCATAAAGTGTATTAAAGAGATCAGAAGAATAAATGTTGTCATAGTTCATGAAAAATGAACTAGAGCCACATCCTTTCACAAAGGGTATATTCCGATATAGCCTCAAGTTCTGTGCAATACAAGGGGTCTACCATTTTGTGCAGTCACACCTCAGGACTGCAATAACTAAAAGTCCTGGAATTAAGACACTAACTTCAGGGGCAATTCCAGATTACTTGCTCAGATAGCACGAGGTATGGGGATCATATACGAACCTTGATAAGGAAAGGTAAAGACAGACAAGAATAAGAAATACAAAATTAACATTATGTGGCTGAGTGAGATGCAGGTTTAATTTTGAGCTTGTGTTTACAGAATTTCTGCAGACTAGATCATGTTTCTCAAGATATCCCATATGAAAGATTTATAGCATATAAACGGTTAGACCACCTTGTGTCATGTGAGCCTGACACTTCACGGCACCAAGAAAGAGAATAATAATATAGGATTATAGCTCCTCTCTGTTAACACAAATGGAGATGTTTAACAGACTAATATGCGAGGGGGCAGCATAGAAGAATTCAGGTTCTACCCACCCACCTTTCCCAAACCCATGGGTTCTCTATGGAGTTAAAGTTCTGCAGGGAGGGGGTGATCAGAGGTGGGCACAGGAAATGGCTGCTGTCCATGGTATCCATATCCCTTCACCTCCCTGTGGGACCTTTGTCAGTACATAATGCCCACTTTCCCCTTCACACTGTAAAACGTGCTCTCCTTCCTCTCTCTGCCCTCACTGCAAGAGGGTTCTATAGAAGTGGCCATTTAATGTACATGAGGGTTTATTTTCACACTTTCAATTATTTTTACCACTGAAACGTACAAAATGGTTAAGGACTTCTCAAGCACTATATACTCTGTCTGGTAATGACAAAAACAGTAGTAAAGAGCTGTAGCACCTTCGTATTCAAAATATAGGATCCCAATATCTGTAAAGCACCTAACTAGTTTAAATAAAGTAAGATTTATTTATGAATGTGGGGTCGGGGAAGAAAAAAGTATTCAAAACTTATACAAAATAAAACAGTCAAATTTCTGGTGACTAGTTTGAAGACTATGGAAAGCCTAGCTAGCCAGGCTGAACTTTATAGTTACAAATGATTGATTTAAGCAAAATTAAAAATTCTATAGTCACAGCAACCATCTTCAATGCTTTTGCCAACAATGTGGCAAAATGAGTCTGGAGAAAGGGGTAAACAGTGAGGTGGCAAAGTTTGCAGATGCTACTAAACTGCTTAAGATAGTTAAGACCATAGCAGACTATGAAGAACTTCAAAAATATCTCTCAAAACTAAGTGACTGGGCAACAAAATGGCAAATGAAATTTCATGTGGGGATAAATGTAAAGTAATGCACATTGGAAAAAATAACCCCAACTATACATACAATATGATCAGGGCTAATTTAGCTACAGCTAATCAGGAGAAAGATCTTGGAGTCATTGTGGATAGTTCTCTGAAGACGTCCACGCAGTGCAGCAGCAAACATGATGTTAGGAATCATTAAAAAAGGGATAGAGAATAAGATGGAGAATATCTTATTGCCCTTATATAAATCCATAGTATGCCCACATCTTGAATACTGCGTACAGATGTGGTCCCCTCATCTCAAAAAAGATATACAGGCATTGGAAAAGTTTCAGAAAAGGGCAACTAAAATGATTAGGGGTTTGGAACGGGTCCCATATGAGGAGAGCTTAAAGAGGCTAGGACTTTTCAGCTTGTAAAAGAGGAGACACAGGGGGGATATGATAGAGGTATATAAAATCATGAGTGGTGTGGGGAAAGTGAATAAGGAAAAGTTATTTACTTGTTCCCATAATATAAGAACTAGGGGTCACCAAATGAAATTAAGGGGTAGCAGATTTAAAACAAATAAAAGAAAGTTCTTCTTCACTCAGCACACAGTCAACCTGTGGAACTCCTTGCCTGAGGAGGTTGTGAAGGCTAGGACTACAACAGGGTTTAAAAGAGAACTGGATAAATTCATGAAGGTTAAGTCCATTAATAGCTATTAGCCAGGATGGGTAAGGAATGGTGTCCCTAGCCTCTGTTTGTCAGATGGCAGAGATGGATGGCAGGAGAGAGATCACTAGATCACTCCCTCTGGGGCACCTGGCATTGGCCACTGTTGGCAGACAGGATACTGGGCTGGATGGACCTTTGGTCTGACCCAATATGGCCTTTCTTATGTTCTTATGAGTCAGTTACACCATCCTTTTTCCCAGTTCATTCTGTCCCCTTTGGCTTGTTTGAGTTTATGGATCAAAGTTCTTTTGTCTTGAGGTGTCAATAATCCTCATTAACAGTCCTCAGGCTTCTAACCAAACAGCCTTGTACAATTACCTCTGAGCTAGGACTTCATCCCCGTAATTACATTTCTCAGAGTACACAATCCCCCTTGTATATTTACCAAATATATAATGGTGATCAGTATCCCTTGATACCTAGTCTTTCCAGTATACTCGGTCACTTCAAGGGCTCTATAATTTGTGTATTAACAGCTGGGAGACCTTGAGCATTACCTTAGAGAGCCTTCTCAACGTTCTATTCACATGTTAATTATTTTCTCACCTCACCTGGTCTCCTTGTTTCCTTGACTGCATTGTTGACCAGCCTGGGATCTTATGCTCATAGAATTAAAATCCTTATCACAGTTATGGTAAATATAGTTCCAAATCAAAGGGCAATGAAGCCCTGGTCTAATTAAAGCCTAGCCTCTTCCACTAGGCTTCAGCCTAACTTGGGAAAGGCTAGGCTTTACTATTTAGTATGTGTTACAGAGCATATGCCTTGTCTACATTAGACTTTTCAAACACTTTAGCTACCACTGTTAGCTAATGCATGTTGTATCACACATTTTAAAACCCAGTGTAGACAAGGGCCAGGGAGCCAGAGCCCTGCCACTTGAGCAGAGGTAACAGAGAAAATCCTGAGACACACATACCACCACCCCCGCCCTTTCCTGCCAAGGAAAAGATGCCTTAAAAATTCTGCAAGGACAAGTTTTATTTTTCTGCCCCCTACTTGTGAATAGTCCATGTAAGGGACCAAAAGGCCTATAGTTCATTTAAAACAACAACAACAAAACATTGAGGCTGTGCTGCCGGCTGTTAACCTGATGCTAGTGGTAGTCGGGAGTTTTAAGTCTAATGAACACACTTATTTTGAATTCATGCAGATAGCATTAGGAAATGTTGATTCCTGGTACGAAAGCATTAAGTGCGGTAACAAGGGCAGTAACTGATTGGAGTGTGTAGGAGAAGAAAAGTGCTGGAATGAACACGTGGAAATCTGTAGGATCCCTGAGCTTGTTGGCTCTCTCAGTTGCATTTGGGTTGTTTGGCAAACTTTTTTTTTTAACCACATTGCAAAAAATATATTTTAACTAGCAGCTGACAGATATTATTCACCTTTGGCAAGGAGAAGCTACTTTCTAACTTACCATTCAGTTAAACTATCAACCTTGAGATACGTAAAATAGTTGTGCCAAAGATTTGACAGAATTGCTTTGGGAAACCCTTCAAAAATTTTTAATTAAAAAATAGTTTTAGTTCATGAGGTTTCAATTGTCGGGTTTCTTTTGTTTATCCAAGCAACTTGATATTTACATGCTGAATAAACGTATTTTGTGAGTCTGTCTGAGCCAAAATCTTAACGCATAATGACCTAAATCAGCCAAATCTTGTGTGTGGATTTTTTTTTTCACTTCAGATATTTCCAATCCCCTGAAACTTGCCATATGTTCATTTGATTCAGCCTAATGACTGTGGAATTGTGCCAACAATTATCCGAGGGCAGGAAGTTCCACCTGATTGTCTTAATCAAAGTACCTGAAAAACGTGTGGCTTTTCGACAGGACTCAAACATTCCTAAAATGTCACTCACTGCATTGAATGCTGGTTTGCAATCAAGGAACTACTTCATCCCAGCTTACAAGTTGCTTATTACTGAGATTTTAAACACAGGGGGGAACCCTTAGCTCTACATTCCCTTTCTTACTAGCTGAACTGCCAGGCCTATGGAAAATAGGACTTATGGTAGCTTGATCCTTCTTATTGAAGTTTCTGTCTTAAACGTGATTCAAGCACCTACCAGCCTTTTCATTTTCAATGTTTATCTTGTGCTATCAGGTACCTGAGTTATGAATTACATTTTGCAAAGGAAGGGGAGATGGAAATATTAACATAAAATGGGTTTGTTTTTGACAGCTTTCAATTATTCTACCATAGAAATGTTTACAAAACTGGTTAATGACTTCTTAAGCACTTTATATTCTGTCTGGTAATGATCAAAAAATAGTAAAGGACTATAGTACCTTTTCATTCAAATACCACATTGCAAACCTCCAAAACATCTGATTTTTCAAAAAAAGTATATGAGCTACACCTTGGCATGAATGTAAAATACAGGTGGCTACAGAACAATCCTTACACCATTAGCCATATTTTTCACAGAAAGAAGAAACCTTAAATTCTTTTCCAAAGCCTGATGTGATCTTTTCACCCAGCTACAGTCTCCTTCGCTGTCACTCTTAAATTCCCCTTCTAGACAGCTTTTGCTCCAAGAGTACAGTAGCATATCTAAAAGCATTAATTCCCCAAAGCTACTTCCTTAACCCATGTTTGTCTATTCACTGGAACGTTAATCTGAGGTCCTTGTGGATTTTGTCATAAAGGTTATCTTTGACAAACAGTTTTATTTAGACTTGGAAATTAAGGTCAGGGCACTATATTCCATTACTTCAACACATGCGAAGGACTGAAGCTGGCAAGTACATGCAACTGTTCCTACAGTTGGATGAAATCACTATTCCATATAACATTTGAGTGTGCATGTTGTACAGAAACTACCCTTTGTGTGTGTAAAATCAGTGTGTAATGGATATTCTGGATATGGCTGTAGCATATTTTAGCAATTTTATAGAAGCATAATAACATCCAAAATATTGGTAATAGAAGTAACAAGGTTTATATATCTCTAATACTTAAACATTTCTAAGCACTGTATGTTCCACAAAGTGGTGATATATACACACTGCCAACAACTTCATAAGATCAGGGAGAATAATCCTACATTTTTTGCAATAAACCTTGTTACATTTTTTCAAGCTGAAAAGGTAAAGTTGTGGATTCTTTTTCAGCACTGAATACACTGATACAGTTGCTTCAAAAGCAGGAGCAAGGGCAGAAACAAGATGTTGCATTATTTTCTTATTTACTAAGGGTTGATGGACATCCTTTCTTAAGAAGAATACTACCCTTTTTCTCTTTCTGCTTTGTAGTTGTGAAAACAACACCATCAATTATGTTTTTAAATGTTAATACTGTAGTAAGTTTAATGGACACAATAGGAATATAGGCACCATGGGTGATACAGCAAACAGCATTGTTTTTGATGTACTAACAATGAGTTTTCAGATTGGGAAACAACTAGCTTGAGAACTACAAACTCATGGTGCCGTGTGAAAAAGGAGATATTGTTATTGTCCTGGTTTATACTGAAATATGGAATAAATGTTTTATGTTAAATTTTTCACTGTCCTTCTAGAGTGCAAAAACCCTGTGGTCCCTTTATTCTTCTCGATTATTATTCTGCAATATAAAGATCGCTTAAGTTACCTGTTCAGTCTCTTTGTTCAAGACCAGCATGACGAAAATGTTGTATCTTTAACCTCTGCTTCAGCACCTATTTGTCCATTCCTCAGCTATGAGGTAGAACTTCCAGGTAACTCTTCTATTGTAATATAGAAAACTGAATAAATTTATAATATTAACAAAGGATGTGAAGATACTACAGAACAGAACTTCAAAATGATCTTTGCACAGAAGAGAGACAGTAGTATCAGGAGGAGCCCAAAGTGTGCAAACTTAACCAAGCAAGTTACATAATGCAATAGAAAGCCCCAAGGAAACTTCCAACTTATCTCTGTGTATGTGTGTATATGTATGTGTGTATATATATATTTACTATACGTTCCATTCTATGCATCCGATGAAGTGAGCTGTAGCCCACAAAAGCTTATGCTCTCATAAATTTGTTAGTCTCTAAGGTGCCACAAGTCCTCCTGTTCTTTTTGCGGATACAGACTAACACGGCTGCTACTCTGAAACAAAAACCGGAGTTGTGAATGGCAAATAGAATAACCCAGAAAAGGGTTACCTAGGCTTGAACCAAACATTTTTTTCCACTTACTTGTGTGGGGCTGATTGCCTCCGAAGATGTGCTGAGTGTCCTCAGCTCCCACTGAAGTTAATGGGTGCTGAGGACACTTAAAAACACCTTCTAAGGGTAGGCCCATTGTGAGAAGCATGAGGTAGAAGTGTCAGAGCTGCTTCTCCCTGTAAGGTTTTTTTGTTATTTTTATTCGTGTCCCACCTTTTTCATGTTCTCATGGATCTCTTATTTGTCATTGGTCCCCTCACTTTATATATAAACATGAAATAAAATTACTTGTCTCAGTCCTAAAAGCGGTTTTGTTCTAGCTTTGAAGAACAATGCTCTTTTCTGTTTCACTACTGAACATTCAGGTAAGCTCTCACGCCTAGGAAATCTGCTCTTGCATTTTGTGTGCGTGCGTACACACACACACACAAAAAGAAATGGAAACCATCAAATATTTCCTGTGGAATTCACAGTCCAAACGAACAAATACTTCAGAAAGCTGAGTCACTTCCAGAGAAACTCTGTATTTTTCTTCACTAAAGTTTATAGAACTGTTTCCAAGCCCAGAAGTTGTTTTCCAATTGTTTTTATTGTAATAGTGTTAAAAGTGTAGCCAAGCTGCACTAATTAGTAAAGCATTCTGCAGGGTGTATTTTCTATTTTTTTTTTTTATTTTTTTTTTAAGTTTCTTGCAAAGAACACCAAGCACATGGAGCCAAATTCTCTGTTGCTACGAATGAAGAGGTCTTTTGAAGTAAATGAAATTGTGCCAGTTTGCACCAGCAGAGAATTAAGCCTATTTTTTCATCTGACTGAACAATGTATTGTACATACAACAGACAGTATGAAATAGTAAGGATTTACTCACAGTTACCTCATGGTGGAGATAGACTGCAGTTGTTTCCTATTGTAAGGAAATGGAAATTTTGTAGTATCTAGTGAGAGATGCTCGGCTTGATACACTGATATAAAAGTAGTATGAATTGAGTAACTCCATGACTTCAAGAAAGGTACTCGAGACATACACGGGTGACTTTCAGTAGTGACTGCTGTATGCATCTATGTTGTTCTCAGTTCAGTGGAGATATGAAGCATAGATATTTAAGGCGAGTACTTATGAAGTCAGATAATCCGTGTGTCTAATTCAATTATTTTTTCCTACAATGTATTTCCAGTGCCTTTTCTATTCTTACTTTACTTGTCTCATAAGATAGTGCTTCTCCAATTTTCTTCGAAGGATAATTCCCATCTATCATTGTCAGGTTTCAAACATTCCTGTGCATTGACAAATATCCGTTTTTGCATTTAAAAAAAATCAAGCATGCAGGATTTAAAACTCTGATTCTATTTTGTGTAGATTTAAGGGTCATATTTCTACCTTCTCTAGGAATGACTGTTTCGGGAAGAGGGAATTAAGGTGGGTTTTTTCAACAAAATGTGGTTTGGGGTATTATGAGTGTGGGGCAAATCATGTCCCCTGGGTTTTACCGTTGTTGTGACTATTGCTTCTCACTCCTCACTCTGCTCCATTCTACTAGTAGGTGTGAGGCGAGAGGAAACAAGGCTATGATATCTTATTTCAGTGTGTGGTGACTTTTTTAAACTTAGATCCCCACCCCATTCTCTAATGAAAAGCAGAACTTTGAGCCACACTTCCATCCATCCAAAAAAATAATAATTTTGAACAGTTGTGAAAATTAATTACAGCTACCAAACTCTTCCCTGAGGCTTTCCAGACCAGCTACTCCATTTGATTTGACCCATTGTACTGGGGAGCGGGGCAGAGATGGGGAAGAGAACCACCAACGTTGTCTCTCATTTTGGGGGAAGAATCTGGCTAAACTAGTTAGTGATGTTGACAACAAAAGAACTTGACCTGTGCTTAGTTTTTATTTGTCTGCTATCCCCTGCTTCATCTTGGTGTAATACATTATTCCTCTTGTTAATGTTAAATGTTAAAACATAGAAACAAACCCTCTTATACCACTTTGTCCACTCCATTCAACTACATACCAAATAACTTTTATTGCTTGAACATACCCCCTCTCCCCCCCACAGCAGCACTTGGAGCACTGCACGAGCAACTAAATTACTAAGCACTGTAAAATGCTTCCATGTATAGACTGTAGTTTTGTGAACAGATTTGTGGGAAGGAATAAATGGTCACTTTTCAAAATGGGAGAAGCCCACTATCTACCTCTCTCAAGGACCCGAACTGGGACCAGTGCTGTCCAACATTCATAAATGATCTGGACAAAGGGTCAAACAGTGAGGTGTCAAAGCTTGCAGTTGATACAAAATTACTCAAGATAGTTAATTCCTGAAATTACAAAGGGATCTCACAAGTGGGTGACCGGGCACCAAAATGGCAGATGAAAGTAAATGTTAAATGCCAAGTAGTGTACACTGGAAAACATAATCCCGGTTATGCATACAAAATGATGGAGTCTAAATTAGCTGTTACCACTCAACAAAAACATCATAGAGTCATTGTGGATAGTTCTCTGAAAACATTCACTCAATGTGCAGCAGCAGTCAAAAAAAGCTAACAACACTGGGAGCAATTAGGAAAGGAATAGACAATAAGACAGTAAAGATCATAATGCTACTATCTAAATCCATGATACACCCACACCTTGAATACTGCACGCAGTTCTGGACACAACATCTCAAAAGATGTTAGAATTGAAAAAAGTGCAGAGAAGGGCAACAAAAATGATTAGGGGTATGGAACAATTTCCATCTGAGGAGAGATTAAAAAGACTGGGGTTGGTTAGCTTGGAGAAGAGGAAACTAATATGACAGAAGGCTATAAAATCATAAATGGAATGGAGAATCTGAATAAGGAAGTGTCATTTACCCTTTCATGTAACACAATAAGCAAGCAGAAGGTTTCAGACAAACACAACACACAGTGAACCTGTGGAATTTTTTGCAAGAGGATGTTGTGAAAGCCAATATATAACTGGGTTTAAAAAAAAGAATAGGTTCATCAATGGCTATTAGCCAAGATGATCAAAGATGCAACCCCATGCTCTGTGTGTCCCTAAGCCTCTGACTGCCAGATGGTGGGACTTGATGACAGGGGATGGATCACTCGATAATTGCCCTGTTATGTTCATTCCCTCTGAAGCATCTGACTGGCCACTTTCAGAAGACAGGATACTGGGCTAGCTGGACTATTGATCTGACTCAGTATGGGTTTATGTTCCTTAATGGTGTTAAATTTGGGGCTTTATTTTCAGAGCATACTTAGTGTTACTTGGAGAGGCACTTTTTTTTTCTATCCAGGCATCACATATCTTGTTTGTATGTTTTTCCCATGACAT
The DNA here is from genome assembly GCF_965152275.1 of Natator depressus. NCBI lineage: Eukaryota > Metazoa > Chordata > Testudines > Cheloniidae > Natator > Natator depressus. The sequence goes on from NC_134234.1 coordinate 296,622,138, forward strand.
CTGAGCTGTAAAGAGGTTCTGCCACCAGAGAAAGGAGGCAAGCATGTGTGCACTGACACCCTTTCTGGGAGACCTGCATGGATATATGTCAGCTTTGGTGCAGACAGATCAACCTTGCACAGCTACCGCCATCATCCTTCTCCAACCAACTCTTCCCACTCTGGCGGTAGTGCTCTGCTGGGGGCCTTGCAGCCAGCCAACATGTGCTGCAGGTGCCTTGCACTGCCACTACCTACTTTCAAGGCCAACTTGACACTGCCAGGATTTCTGCATTACCTCAGTGGGAATTGGCATAGCCTAGAGTGAATATAGTGAATATCTCTGTATGGAGAGAGCGGATGTTAATACTATACAATTTAAATATTTTAAGCCTACCTTCAGTCTTAGCTAACACCCAAACAAATTTGCATTGGGAATGCAGTAGCTGTTTTAGTGTTATCCTGAACTGTGAATTTGGCCTAGAGGCTTTATCCTCATGAATGCAACATGTTTATTTACTAATAAATATTTCATCAAAGCGAGACGTGAGACTTCTAACAGAAGTACAGTGGATAGATTTCCACTGGGGCACTGATGAGCTGGAAGGGGAGCCTGGGGCCCCGTTGTTAACAGAGCCTGCTTTTCAGTCCTGGAAAGCTTTCATTATAATAATATGGGTCCAGTTCATCAGTGCTCCATGGCTACCTTTGACAAGACATAAAGCTGTCAGTCAGCTCCCTTGTGGATTTCCCCTGATGTAGGTACAGCATCTGGCAGCCATGGTACAGTAGATGTTACCACACACTGATCATGATAACCTCAGCAGTGAGGGCATGTGGAAACATTCCTGAAAGGAAGGGGATACGGCTATGGTGTTTTGAAACCCTGTGTCAGGGTTCCTTCCCCACTCTGAACTCTAGGGTACAGATGTGGGACCTGCATGAAAAACCCCCTAAGCTTATTTTTACCAGCTTAGGTTAAAACTTCCCCAAAGTACAAACTATTTTACCTTTTGCCCTTGGACTTTATTGCTCCCACCACCAAGCGTCTAACAAATATATAAGAGGGAAAGAGCCCACTTGGAAACGTCTTTCCCCCAAAAATCCTCCCCAAACCCTACCCCCCCTTTCCTGGGGAAGGCTTGACAAAAATCCTCACCAATTTGCATAGGTGAACACAGACCCAAACCCTTGGATCTTAAGAACAATGAAAAAGCAATCAGGTTCTTAAAAGAAGAATTTTAATTGAAGTAAAAGAATCACCTCTGTAAAATCAGGATGGTAAATACCTTACAGGGTAATCAGATTCAAAACATAGAGAATCCCTCTAGGCAAAACCTTAAGTTACAAAAAGACACAAAAACAGGAATATACATTCCATTCAGCACAGCTTATTTTATCAGCCATTTAAACAAAACAGAATCTAACGCATATCTAACTAGATTACTTACTAAGTTCTAAGACTCCGTTCCTTTTCTGTTCCCGGAAAAAGCATCACACAGACAGAAAGAACCTTTATTTCTTCCCCCCCCCCTCCAGCTTTGAAAGTATCTTGTCTCCTCATTGGTCATTTTGGTCAGGTGCCAGCGAGGTTATCCTAGCTTCTTAACCCTTTACAGGTGAAAGGGTTTTTCCTCTGGTCAGGAGGGATTTTAAAGGTGTTTACCCTTCCCTTTACATTTATGACACCCTGGTTATTCCCAGACCTGGCGTTGTTTCAGATAGCTAACTGGCTCAGCTCAAGTGCAGGCATGAATTAAACCTTCACTCAATCCTTTAAAAAGTCAGCCTTGAAAACATATCCATGCTAACCATTTGCTAAAACTGAAAGGAATATGCAGTGGGTTCCTCTTCTCCAGCTAGGGGTTTTACAGTTTTCCCAACATATAGCTGTTGTGGAAATGAGTCAGTTAAGTACATGGGGTATTTCTCCAGATCCTTGGGCTGACTCTGTGTGGAAATTATGGACGGACATTAACGTTATATGGGGGGAGGAGGTGGTGGTGGCAAAAAATTGTTTCCCGACTATCCCAAACTGCTTGCTAAACAGATCTGATTGCTAAAGCATGCTGTGCTATCCGAATGTGTGTCAGTTTCTGTCAGTGGCAAGAGGAACTCCCCTTGGGACGTGCCCAACCTGTCCCTCAGACTGACCCCTCGAGCAGCACCCAAGAAGGAAGAAAGGAGAGAAGACAGTAATGCTGCTGCTACGCTGAGTTGAAGTCCTGTAGCCTGCCGGTCTTAGTGCCAGTGCCTGTTTGCTCAGCCCAGCATCCAAAGATCCGTTCCCTCTCTCCCTCCCACACTCTCTTACCCATCCCAGATAGGGGAAACCTCCAACATTGGGAAGAGACATACCCCCTCAAGAGCTGAAGGGGACCCATTTCCCAGCTGAGCCTACAGGCTACCAGTCAAGGTGATCTACAATCTAGCTGATCAACCATCCCAAAGCCAGAATCCATAGGACAAGTCTGCTGCTGACATCACTGTTGTCATTATGAACTGATTGCAGGGTAGGGAGCCACACAGAAAAGCCTCAGTGAAGTACCAAGGATTGAGACATATGGTGAATTAAGAACTACATTAGTAGGGGAAAGATTAATGGATGTGGTATGGGAAAGTATGGAATTGTTGCATATTGGGAGACAGAAAAAGTTGAGAGTTGAATGATTTGTTGTTGTGTGTATAAGTGAAGAATGGTTTATTAGATGGAGATGTTAGATTTGTCATTAATGACAAAAAGGCAGAAGTGTTCAATAAACATTTCTGTTCTGTATTTGGGGAAAAACAGATGTAGACATATGTGATAAGGATAACCCTTTTGCCTTTCCAATAGTAATGTGGGCAGCTATCAAACAGCAGCTACTGAAGTCAGATATTTTTAAATCAGTGGGTCTGGATAACTTGAGTCCCAGAGTTTTAGAAGAGCTGGCTGAGGATACCATTGGATCATTAATGGGCTGGTGGTTGTTGTTGTTTTTTCTTGTTTTCCCCCTAAAGTTTTGGAACTCTGCATCTTCCAGAATTGTGGTAGAAAGCTAACATTGTGCTACTATTTTAAAAGGTTAAATGGGATGACCCCAGTATTCATAGACCTGTTGGTCTGACATCGATCCTGAGCAACATAAAGGAGCAGCTGATACAGGAATAGATTGGGGCTGTCAAGCAATTAAAAATTTTATCATGATTAATTGCACTGTTAAACAATAATAGAATACTATTTATTTAAATATTTTTGGATGTTTTATACATTTTCATATATATTGATTTCAATTACAACCCAGAATACAATGGGTACAGTGCTCACTTTATCTTTATTTTTATTACAAATATTTGCACTGTAAAAAAATAGTATTTTTTATTCACCTAATACGAGTAATGTAGTGCAATCTCTTTATCATGAAAGTTGAACTTACAAACATAGAATTATATAAAAAACTGCATTCAAAACCAAAACAATGTAAAACTTTAGAGCCTACAAGTCCACTCAGTCCTACTTCTTGTTCAGCCAATCACTAAGAGAAATAAGTTTGCTTACATTTGCAGCAGATAATGCTGCCCGATTCTTGTTTACAATGTCACCTGAAAGTGAGAACAGGCTTTGGCATGGCACTGTTGTAGCTGGCATTGCAAGATATTTACATGTCAGATGTGTTAAATATTCATATGTCCCTTCATGCTTCAACTACCATGCCAGAGGACATGTATCTATGCTGATGACAGGTTCTGTTTGATAACAGTCCAAAGCAGTGCGGACTGATGCATGTTAATTTTCATCATCTGAGTCAAATGCCAAATGCAGAAGGCTGATTTTCTTTTTTTGTGGTTCGGGTTCTGTAGTTTCTGCATCGGAGTGTTCCTCTTTTATGACTCTTGAAAGCATGCTCCACTCCTCTTCCGTCTCAGATTTTGGAAGGCACGTCAGATTCTTAAACCTTGGTTCAGGTACTGTAGCTATCTTTAGAAATCTCACACATTGGTACCTTCTTTGCATTTTGTCAAATCTGCAGTGAAAGTATTCTTAAAACGAACAACATGTGCTGGGTCATCATCCGAGACTGCTATAACATGAAATATATGGCAGAATGCAGGTAAAACTGAGCAGAAGACATAATTCTCCCCCAAGGAGTTCAGTCACTAAGTAATTAATGCATAATTTTTAATGAGCATGAAGGGGCATACGAATGTTTAGCATATCTGGCACATAAATACTTTGCAATGCCGGCTACAAAAGTGCCATGTGATGCCTGTTCTCACTTTCAGGTGACATTATAAATAAGATGCGGGCAGCATTATCTCCTGTAAATGTAAACAAACTTGTTTCTCTTAGTGATTGGCTGAACAAGAAGTAGGACTGAGTGGACTTGTAGGCTCTAAAGTTTTACATTGTTTTGTTTTTGAGTTCAGTTATGTAACAAAAATATCTACATTTGTAAGATACACTTTCATGATAAAGAGACTGCACTACAGTACTTGTATTCGCTGAATTGAAAAATACCATTTCTTATAATTTTTACAGTGCAAATATTTATAATAAAAAAAATAAGGTGAGCACTGTAACCTTGTATTCCATATTGTAATTGAAATCAATATATTTTAAAATGTAGAAAAACATCCAAAATAGTTAATAGATTTCAATTGATATTTTACTGTTTAACAGTGCAATTAAAACTGCGATTAATCATGACTAATTTTTTTGAGTTAATCACGTGAGTTAACTGCAATTAATTAACAGCCCTAGAATAGATTAATAAAGAATTAGAGGGTAATACAACTGATGCCAGTCAACGTGGATTTATGGAAAATAGATCCTGTAAAACTAGCCTGATATTTGTTGGTGAGATTACAAGTTTGATGAAGTTATTAGTGTTGATGTAACATAATGTAAGCTTCTGTAAGGCTTTTGACTTGGTACCACATGCTATTTTGATTTTAAAAAAACTAGAATACAAAATAAATATGGCACAAATGGATAAAAACTGGATAACTGATCCATCTATTTAACATGTTTTATCAAAGACCTGCAAGAGAATATAAAATCAGTGATAAGCTTTGTAGATGACACATACATTGGGGGAATGATAAATAATGAAGAGGACAGGCCATTGATACAGAGCAAACAGGATCATTGGGTAAGATGGGCGCAAGCAAACAATGTTTTAATGCAACTAAATGTATACATCCTAGGAACAAAGAATGTAGGCCATACTTAAAAGATGGGGGACTATTCTGCAAAGCAGTGACTCTGAAAATGATTTGGGGGGTCATGGTGGATATCAGCTGAACATGAGCTCCCACTGTGACCAAAAGGGCTAATGTGAACCTGGGATGCACAAACAAGGCAATCTCAAATAGGAGTAGATGACAGGTTTTTACCTCTACATTCAGCATTGGAATTCTGTGTCCAGTTCTGGTGTCCACAATTCAAGAAGGATGTTGATAAATTAGAGAGGATTCAGAGAAGAGTGATTAAAGGATAGACTCAAGGATCAATCTATTTTGCTTAACAAAGAGAAGGATAAGCCGTGACTTGATCATAGTCTTTAAGTATCTACATGGGGAACAAATATTTGATAATGGGCTCTTCAGGCTAGCAGAGACTCATATTTCAATGTTGCCTGCATCAGGAAGGCTGTATTATCTTTCTCTAGGGCTTTTGTTTTTACATTTTCCTGTCCTTAACTTTGCCAGATGAGTCATTGTTTACAATCATGTGTCTGTCAGTATTCAAAACTACAATTCATTTACACTGGGACAGGCTACGCAAATCGGGGGCGGGGGGTGTGTGTGGAAACAAAGGTAAGGAAAAAAGGCAAAACGTGACTTCACTTACAGAAGATAAAAAAACACAAAATTGGGCAGCATATTTTGGAATCTGGCAGACAATTTTTCTTCAGATACTCATAATCTGAGACCATATGCTAATTGACCAATTAAGCAAAATCATCTTGAAAGAGGCCAGCATCAGCCATTAGACATCCCTGACACTAAAGGGCAATAAAGAAACTAATCATAGTTTGAGAAATTACTGTAATTACAAATTCATGTAAAAATTAATTCAGGTCAAATGATATGACACTCAAAAGAATAAGGATGAGTGAAGTGTTGTGATGACAGCTTGATTTTACTGCATAATACATAAAATCCAGATCTTTCGTGTGTGTGTGTGTGTGTGTGTGTGTGTGTGTGTGTGTGTTATTTCTTTTTTTGTTTTTTAAATTTGAGCATGCTGTTCTGCATGTGAGTGGGGTTTTTATCAAGGTACTTCTGCCAACTATGATCGGTCACTCAGCAATGGTAAACTAAGGGCCTAGTTGTCAGTGGAGTAAGCAAAACACTAATTAAAGCCAATGGTAGAAGTCTGTGGTCAGCTCCTTTGAAAACATGCCCTAAAGCTCTTTTAAATCTACCATGTGTTTTTGTGCCCACTGCTTAGTTTTCAGTCTCGAGAGGCTGTCATGTCTTTCTCTCCTGGACATAGCGCACACTGTCATAACTGTAACAAGCCTTTCGTGATAAATAAATAATGGTTGGCTGGACTGTTAAGGTTGAATCCACTTATCCAACAGATATGTCACCAAAACGCAGAATATAATAGTTTCCCCTATTCTGACTGTGAATTTTACATTCACAGAATTCATCACAGCCCCCAGAAGACAATTGCTTTTGAGATTGTAGAAGCACTCTAGTCTATTAAGGCTTTGTTCTTCAAATTCTTATGGGGTGTGCAGTACAGAGTGACATGTTATTCTCCAGACTCAATCGGCGTGGAAGGGCATGGGTAGGTGAGTACTAATGCTAGGTGCAGTAGTCAGTCTCTTTAAAAAGGGTTAGATGTGTAGACTATAAATCCTTGGCAACTAAACACCTCTGAATGAGACAAAGCAAAGTGCAAGAAGAAAGATATGAAAAGCTGGGAGGCTGGGGAGGAGCAGCGGGGTGGGAGAGGGTATACTGTAGGTTTCTACTCAGTCTTTTCCACCTGTGATGGACTCAGATCAGAAGGATAAAAGTGAGTGGTCCTATTGGGATCCAGGAAGTGGGTGGGCGAAGGATTTCCCCCCCCCGCCCCAGCCTAAGAGGCGGGTCCACAGGACCTGGAAACCAAATAAGTATGGGGGACAACTAATGAAATAACAGGGACAGGAGTGCAGTCAAAGGGTCAAACGAAGGGAACCAGATGGGGACGCCGAGCAGAGAACCCCAGACAGCTCCCACTGCTCCTCGAAGGCATCAAGGGAGTCAGTGAACGCTGCCCAGAGGAACTCTACCCGGACACGTGAACGGACGGACGATCGGAAATAGGCCCCACAGTCACAGGAGACTCCATCAGCCAACCTCCTCACCCTGGCTTTATAGATGGCCACTTTAGCCAGGGCCAGGAGGAGGTTGACCAGGAGGTCCCGTGACTTTGTGGGGCCACAGATAGGGAGTGCATAAATAAAAAGGTGAGGGGAAAAGTGTAACCAAAATCTTAATAAGATATCTAAGAGGAGCCAGAACAGGGGCTGCAGCCTGGCACACTCCAAGTATGTGTGCGCCAGGGTTTCCTTCACGCTGCAAAAGGGGCAGGTGTCCGGGATAGGCGTGAACCGTGCCAAGTACATGCCCATACTCACGGCCCCGTGAAGGAGCTGCCAACTGATATCCCCGGTGGGCCTCGGAACCAGGGTGGAGTATAGGCTGGCCCACCGGGGCTCCTCACCTTCTAGAGGTGGCAGGAGGTCCCGCCATTTTGTGTTGGGGCGGGACGCGAGGGAGAGGATGTGAAAGGTGTGGAGCATGAGCATGTATAGATGCTTCCTTGGTGTGGTCTGGAAGCAGACTGGCTGCTGATTGTGCAGCCGGCTCATGGTGAAAGAGTGGGGGGGTCAGTTGGGTCCACAGAGCAGAGACCCAATGAAAAGGTCCAGAGCGCCTGGGGTGAAGGGTGGGTGGGGTGTGCAGGACCCGGTTGAGGTAAACCCAAGCAGCGGGTGGCAAAGTGGCCCTCACCTCCTGAAGTACGCTCCGGGGAGTACAAGGCCTGGAGAGCCCCATGTGCTGAGCGAGCATCAGGGGATCCAGCGAGTCTCCCCGGTCGTAGTCCAGGAGGTCTCCGACTCTTGTGACTTCTGCCAGGACCAACCTCTGGTGCACCAAGGTGGACTCCACCACCTGCACATGTGTAGCAGGGGCTCCGTGAGGAGATCTGCCCCAACGGTGGCTGCCACGGACCTGATCACTGAGAACAGTTTCCAGGTCCAAAGGAGGTCCTGGTAGAAGACCGGCAGAAGACTCACGGAAGACCTCTCAGATTGAGATAAAGGAGCTGCCAGTCATATCAGAGCCCTTGGAAGTGGCTCAGGAAGGTTTTCGCCAGTACGCTCCACACCAGACTACCTGCACCATAAAGAAGCCTCTGCAGGGCCTGGAGGCGGAGAACATGGACCTGAGTGTGTAGACACTTCAAGCCCTGCCCTCCCTCTTCTAGGGGTAGATGGAGAACCCCTGCAGAGACCCAGTGCAGTCCTGACCAGAAGAACTCCAGAATAGATGTCCAGAGGTTGGCCAGAAACCTGGGGCTGGGACCAGGGTGTTGAGCCAGTACCAGAGCATGGACAAGACTAGTTGATTTAGCACCAGAGCTATCCCTCGAAGGGAGAGGCACCAGAATATTCCTGTCCATTTCCGGAGCTGCTCTGTCACCCTGCCCTCTAAATTGTGCCAGTTCTCTGGAGGAGACGGATGCGTGGCAGACAGGTAAACACCGAGATAGCAGCAGACCCACGCTCCACCTGATGGCCTGAAGCGCGGGTGGGAGGGAGCTTGCCTGTCACCCATCCCTGACCACCAGGCCAGAGCTCTTGACCCAGTTGACCCGGATGGAGGAGGCTGACGAATAGATGGCCTGGCAAGCCTCCACCCACGCCAAGTTGCCCAGGTCCTGGACCACAAGGAGCACATCGTCGGCATATGCCGACAGGACCAGCCACAGCTCTGGCTCACACAGCACCAACCCCGTCAACTTCCTACGGAAGAGACAGAGGAAAGGCTGAATCGCCAGAGCATACAGCTGGCCCGAGAAGGGGCACCCCTGCCGTACTCCTCGCCTGAAGCTAACCGGGTCAGGGTCCAGTTGAGCCTGACCAGACACTCTGTGGAGGCATATAGCACCTGGAGAAAACCCACAAACTGGCGTCCGAAGCAAAACGCTCGCAGAGTGCTCAGGAGATACCCGTGGTCCACCCTGTTGAACGCCTTCTCCTGATCTAAGGACAGGAGAGCAAATGACAGACCATCCCTACACCTGAGTTCCAAGAGGTCCCGGACGAGATACAGGTTGTCAAAGATGGTGCGGCCTGGGATGTTGTAGGTCTGGTCTGGGTGGACCACGTCTGCCAGCACGGACCCTAGCCGCAGCGAGATGGCTTTCGCTACAACTTTGTAGTCCATGCTGAGAAGCGAGACGGAATGCCAATTTCGTAAATCACAGCGGTCCCCCTTCTTCGGCAATAAGGTGAGCACGGCTCACTGGCATGAAAGAGGGAGGACCCCGCTCTGCAAGGACTTGTCCCAGACAGTGACTAGGTCTGGGCCGAGGACGTCCCAGAACACGAAGTAGAACTCCACAGTCAGCCCGTCCATGCCCGGAGATTTATTGGGCTTCCGAGAACTCGGCCATAGTGAGAGGCTGCTCTAGCCAGTCTCGGTCGCCCTCGCTGACCGTAAGGAGTTCATCACAGAGCACTCTTCAAGAGTTAGGATCAGTTAGATCCAGGAAGAAAAGGCTTGCGTAGAAGGCCCTGGCCCTCTGGCACGTCTCCACCGGAGCCGTGAGGGAGGTGCCGTCCTCTGCCAGAAGGCAGGTGAAGTGCTTCTTGGCCCCCCTCCTTTTCTCCAGGGCATAGAAGAAGCCAGAGCCGCAATCCATCTCCCAAAGGAGATGGATGCAGGATCGAACAAAGGCGCCCTTGGCCCGACGGTCTTCGAGGGCTCGGAGCTCCTCCCACGTCTCCCGGCATGCTCTGCAGAGGGATGGATCCTCGGGGCTGGTGTCCAGACGCCTCTCCAGCTCTAAGACCTTCCGTTCCAACTGCTCTATCACTGCATCCCTCTGTCGGCTGGCGTCCCGGGTGTAGTCACGGCAGAAGAGCCGGGCATGCACCTTCCCCAGGTCCCACCACCGCCACGCCAAGGGAAAGGCATGCCACTGCTCTCACCAGGCCAGCCAGAACTCCCGGAAGGATGCCATGAAGCCCACATCCTCCAACAAGCTGTTGTTGAAATGCCAATAGGCCAGCCCTGGCCTCTCTGTGCAGAGAGAGGCCAGCACGGTGGCTAAATGATGATCAGAGAATGGGGCCGGTTGGATGCTGGAGGAGTGGGCCTGTGAAAGGTGGAAACGTGATAAATAGACGCGGTCCAACCGGGAGTGGCGTGACCAATGGGCCTCCACCCGGACAAAGGTGAACATTGAGATGTCGTCCGGGTGGTGGTCATATCAGATGTCCACCAGGGAGTGGTGTTCGACTATCTCCCGGAGGACGTCCGCAACGGCCGGCCACTGCTCGGTCCCCGAGCAGTCCCACTCCTCGAGGGTGGTGCTAAAGTCCCCGCCCAGGACCAGGCACTTGCAAGGATCCAAGATGCCGAGGAAGATAGATGCCTGCTGATAGAAACACAGCCGCTCCGGGCCCAATGTCGGGGCATAGACGTTAACGAGGATGGCCATGAGCCCCTCAATACGGACCCGGAGGTGCAGCAGGCAGCCCGGCACAGCCTCAGCGACCCCCAGCACCTCGGGCCATAGGTCGGGGGAGAACAGGGTTGCCACTCCAGCCGTATGAACTGTGAGATGGCTAAAGTAGACCCTGTCCCCCCATTCCAGCAGCCAGCTGTCTTCAGCCGCTGGATCTGTATGGGTCTCCTGCAGGAAAACCACAGAGTACCCCCCCTTCCCGAAGGAAGGAGAGCACCTGGCTCTTGCGGAAACCCATCCTACAGCCCTGGGTGTTCAATGTTGCGATAGTGATGGGTGCCATGAGGAGGGCTGGGGGGGATCCTCGATTGCAGGGTTGCTCATGGTCCCCATTGGGCCGCGCAGCAAACCGTGACCTACCCCGTAGGTGAGCAAGGAGTCACGGAAGCCATGGACCCGCTGGTAGGCTGCGGTGGCCTGCTTCCCGGTCCTTTTACCCTCCCCCATAAGGGCTCTCGTGGCCCAGAGGATTTGATGAATGTCCCCCCACCGCTGGAGAGCAAGCTGTACCTTTTTGTGGGAGCCGCGGACATCTTCAAGAAACTCCCTCAGCTCCTCTCGCAGCTCATGGGGGGGGGTGGAGTTACTGGCTTCTGACCATCCTCTGGTGGGGCCCCGGCACAGCCCTGTGGCGCACGAAGATGGGCAGGCAAGGGGCGGACCCGCGACATGGCGCCCGATGGGCCGGCGCCAAACGGCTCGCCTAAAATCCTGGTTCAGAAGGGGGCAGCGAAGGGAAGATAGCAGTCCCTAGTGGGTGGAGACAGGGAAATACAAAGGCCACTCCCTGGGGGTCATCTGCCGGAAAAGGAAAGGAGATAGCCCCAGGAGCAGCAATAACATCGCAGGAGGTGGAGGGAATAGGAACAGGGTCGGCAACAAGGGCAGGGCCGGGGTCAGGAACAGAGGCAAGATTTTGGGGTCCAAAAGCCAAGCAACTTGGCAGTGGCACCTCCTGGTCAGGCTCAGAGGTTCGGGGAGTGGAAAGGGGGCTCTCAGAGATGCCGGGCGCAGGCTCCATGGTGGGTTTGGCAGCCACAGCATCAGGAGGTGGACTTCTGAAGGGCCCCTGCCCGGGAAGGAGGTCGATTGCTCCACACCAATGAGGGGTGCCTCTGGTGGCTCAGGTCCCAGCCGCGTGGCACTGGCCATCACCTCAACAGGCTCAGCGGCGGTCAGTGGGGTGCCATCTGCAGCCAGGTTGGTGGAAGAGTCCAGGGACTCCTCGGAGGCGGGAGCAGAAGCAACAGTTAGGGGGAGGGAGCATGGGGAAAGGGGGGCCAGAGTGAGGTCACCCAGATAGAGGCCCGCTGGCAGAGGGTCGTCCTCCCCCTGGGTGACCGGGGTCAGACCTAGGGCTTCGATCTCCTCATAAATGGAGGGGCGATTGCCTTCCACCACCCCAGGGTTCTCTCCACCGGCACCCAAAGTGACAGTCACAGGGGCTCACAGGGGCTTCAGGTGGTAACGGGGCAGGAGGGACTCCATCGGGGGCCTCGGAGGGAAGGGACTTCCCTCCGGTGCTGCCACGTCTTCCCCAGCCAGCACCAGTTGGTGGAATACACCTGTGGGCAAGGTGGAAGGCTCGGCATCAGTGCCCCCCTTCCTGGTCTTCAGGGGGGCTTCCGCATCTGTGGGAAGGAGTAGAGCTCGAGCCTTCCACTTGCCCTACTTCCCCTGTACTAGGGCCCAGCCCTCCATGGCATCATCTGAGGGCTGGCTAGCCGGGGTCGGGTCAGGGGGCGGGGGCGATGGCTCAGGGCCTCGGGGGGGGTAACGGTGGGGCAGCACAAGGGAGGGAAGATTCCCCCTGAGGCGGGCCCTCTCCTATGCCCAGCAGTATCCCCACCGCACCCTCCTCCACAGGCCCCGCCAGATTGCAGGCAGTGGCAGCAGGGCTCTCCCGCTCATCTGGACATAGTGGGGGAGGTGCCCCTTGGGCCCAAGCAGGAGCAGTGGTGGGCTGGGAAGGAGGAGGAGTGGCTCCGGGTGCTGGGCAGCCAGGGGTACCGGTGATGACGGGGCCAGCGCCCTGCCAGGGCTCAGGGGTCCCAGATGCCCCTCCTTGCCAAGCCAGGGTCAATCCCTCTGGATGTGCCCCATCTCCCGGCAGAGGTAGCACCGGGCCTCCCCCGTAGAATAGTGCACCTGGTAATGGACACCCTGGTAGGGGACCAGGAATGGCCCCTCAAGCGCCTCTCTGTCATGTGCCGCCAGCGGCAGTTGAAGCTGCACCTGCTGGCGGAACAAGAGGACATGACGGAGGGCGGGGTCTTTGCAGCCCAGTGGGAGAGGGCTAACAACAGAAATGGGTTTCCCCAGGGTATAGAGGGTGGGTAACAGGGCAACGGGAGAAAGGGAGGGACAAAGGTCAGGACTAGTCAGACACCCAGGTCCTCTAGTGGCTCTAGGGGGACGAACACCCCCTCCACCGCCAGGCCCTTCTCCACCGCCTCCTGAGTGGCAGCCTCCGATGCTAGGAAGAAGACAACTTTTCCGCACATTTTGGAGGCCGCCACAATGCCCGTGGGCCCCACCACCTTTGCCAACGCCCGCATGTAGATTTCTACATGGGGCGAGGCGGGCACCAGGAGGCAACGGACGCCGTGCTTCCTGGTCAAGGTGGGGAAGGGGCCCTGGCCATTATAGATGGTAGCAGAGGCGGTGGGTGGGAGAGAGGACATAGCGGCAGGTGGGGGGGGCTGCCGCCACCTAGGCATACACCCTGGGGGCTGGGGAGGGGAACCCGCAGAGCTGGTGGAGGGAACAGCGGGGCGGGACACCACGGCCGATGGCAGAGGACTAGGATACCCTCTTGCCCTATCTTATGTTGCCATCCGGGAAGTTCCCCAAGCCTCCACTTGTTTCTCTCCCTTTGAGCTATTATATGGTCACCGGGGCATACTAGACCTAGCCAGGGAGATTTGGGAAGAGGAGCCCAATATGGGAAAGAATACAGTTGAGCATGTATTGCAAATGAGAGACTGTATAACCCGGGTTACCCCCATCGTGCAGGATCACCTGGAGAAGGCCCAAAAAGCCCAACAAACTCACTACAAGCACCAAGCAAAGGTTCGGCAGTTTCAGCCAGGAGACTGAGTAATGATGTTAGTACCCATGTCAGAGAGTAAACTCTTGGCCCAGTGGCAGGGGCCCTATGAAATAGTTGAACCTATAGGAGAGGTAAATTACAAGCTATGATAACCGGGACATAGAAAACAAGAACAAGTGTCCCACGTTAACCTTCTAAAACCCTGGCATACCCAAGAAGTGTGTGTAGTTGTCCGAAAGAACCCACCACAGGAAAACAAAACCCACGAGCAGCTCCCAATTTAACACCAGCCCAAAGAGAGGAGGTGTCCGAGATGATCAACCAAAACCAAGACGTGTTCTCATCTCAGCCAGGTTGAACAACTGAAACGTACCACCACATCATTATAAACCCCAGGGCCAAGGTAACAATGAGGCCCTACCAGGTGCCAGTGGCCAAAAGAGAAGAAATCAGAGCAGAAGTAAAGAAAATGCTGGAGTTAGGGATAATTGAAGAGTCCTACAGTCAGTGGTCTAGCCCAATCATGCTAGTACCCAAACGGGATGGTTCTACGAGGTTCTGCAATGACTTCCATCCGCTGAATGAGGTGTCCCAGTTCGACGCATATCCTATACCCCGCATAGACGAGTTAGTGGACCGACTGGGAAATGCCCGGTTCCTGATCACTCTAGACTTGACTAAAGGGTATTGGCAGATTCTCCTTGCTGAAGATGAAAAAGAGAAGACCACTTTCTCCATGCTGGAGGGTCTCTTTCAATATACAGTCCTCCCTTTTGGTCTACATGGGGTCCCAGCTACCTTTGAGTGCCTCATGAACAAGCTATTGCACCCCTATGCCAGTTATGCGGCCGCCTATCTGAACAAAGTGGTTATTCATACCTCAGACTGGGAAACCCACCTGGAAAAGGTGGAAGCTGTCCTAGATACCCTAAGGGCGTGCTGGCCTTACCACAAACCCCACCAAGTGCACCATAGGGTTAACAGAGGTTAAATATCTGGGCTATATTGTGGGACAAAGCGTAGTAAAACCCCAACTCAATAAATTTAGAGGCCATCCAAAATTGGCCCCAACCGATTCACAAGAAACAAGTCTGGGCATTTTTTGGGGTAGTGGGGTACTATCAACACTTTATCCCCCATTTCGCCACCAGGGCAAGTGCCCTGACTGACCTAATAAAAGCTCGGGGACCTGAGATGGTACGATCGACTGACACAGCAGAGAGGACATTTACAGTTCTGTGAACAGCCCTCTGCAGTAACCCTGTACTCACAGCCCCAGACTTCACTGAGGGGTTCATGCTGAAGACAGACGCAGCCACAGTAGGACTGGGGGCTGTCCTATCCCAGATGGTCGGAGAAGAAGAACACCCGATCCTATACCTCAGTAAGAAACTCCTCCTAAGGGAACAGAAATATGCGGTGGTTGAGAGGGAATGCCTCACCGTTAAATGGGCCATGAAAACACTGTGCTACTACCTGCTAGGGAGGCAGTTTGTCCTCGTGACCGACCATGCCCCTCTTCAGAGGTTGCAGCAGTACAAGGAAAAAAATGCGAGGGTGACCAGATGGTTCTTATCTCTCCAACCCTTCCAGTTCCACATACAGCACAGAGCTGGAAGTCACTACGGCAATGCAGACGGCATGTAAACAAACTTGTTTCTCTTTGTGATTGGCTGAACAAGAAGTAGGACTGATTGGAATTGTAGGCTCTAAAGTTTTATATCAGAGTCTGCCAAGCCTATTTATAATTGATGTAATCAAACCTAAATCTAAATGCTCCAAGTGTAGGAATGTTTTAAATCCAGATCCAAATCTGATGGTTTAATAATTAGGTGTAGCTGGGATCGAATAGGAGCTATTGATCAGAGCTACTTTGTCAATAACACTGCATAAAAAAGCGCAGATATTAAATATCTGTTTTATTTTCAATCCATAAAAACAAAAGAGCTTTATAACAAATATTTCACTAGGAGGGTGGTTATATTTTATAAATATAACATAATGTTTCACTAGGAGGGAGGGTGGAATGGGTTACTTTCACTAGGAGGGAGGTGATGGAATCTCCATCCTTAGAGGTTTTTAAGGCCCAGCTTGACAAAGCCCTGGCTGGGATGATTTAATTGGGGATTGGTCCTGCTTTGAGCAGGGGGTTGCACTAGATGTCCTCCTGAGGTCTCTTCCAACCCTAATCTTCTATGATAAATGAAAATTAATTACACAAATTACCTTGATCTCAGGTTGGTCACAGAAACCCCTAATGCTCTGCTCATGCATTCACTAGAGCTCATCTGTTTGTTTCGGAGCCAAGTAGGATAAACAAAAAGGAGAGCTAAAGAAAACTTTTGTCTTCCCTTTAAAGTTCTAGTCCTCTTAAATGATCTCACCAGATTCCCTCATTGCTAGGCTGTCTCAGTCATCCTAAGTATTCTGCAACAAGGATAGAGGTAAATTGTGCCAGATGACAGAGACAATATTTGACCTAGAGGTATGATTTAGTGATCTCAGCACAGAACTGGTATTCAGGAGCTCCTAAAGTCTAATCCCGGCTATGATCATTTCTTTGACCTTGGGAAGATCACTTAATCTCTCAGTCTCAGTTTCCCTATCTGTAAAATAGAATTAATAATGTTTACTTACTTACATCACCGGGCTGTTGTGAGGAATAAGTCATGCCCTGAGCCAGCAAATCACTTAAGCACATCTTATTTGTAAATACGTTACTTCAGGGAACCTGAAAGTCATGCATATGCTTTAGTGTTTTGCCAAACTGAGACGTCGGTGTTTTGTAAAAGAATAATATAAATGACAAGTAGTAGTAGTAGCAGTAGTACCCTGGGGGAGGGGAAGGCCCCTCCCTTACTCCAGTGAGGGATTTTACACTACTGACCACTATGTGGCCTTCAGACATGCTGTCAGACCTACGTGATGCTGTACATGTTTGTCAAGTGCGTGAGGTACAGAAGCATTTCTGTTGCTGATTGGAAAAATATCAGTGTCACACAATTTTTCAAGGATGTTTGTTTTTTTATGATGCTGTAACTCTGAAGCACCCCTCTCCCGCCTAATCACCAATCTCTAATGACTAGAGATCAGGCTAAAATACCCTGGGGGGAGGGAGAGAGGGAGGCAAACAATCCTACACCTACCTACTGTGGGTTCCTTACACCGTCCTCTGAAGCATCTGGCTGTTGGCCTCACTGAACTAGATGAATGCTGGGTCAGATCCAGAATGGAATTTCCTATATTCCATCACTGTCTCCAATTCCTTCAGTTTATAGAAACACTCAAATTCTTTTAGGGTTTGGTTGCAACTAATATAACTCACCTCTTCTCTGTAGGAGAGCTTTTTTTGCTGACTCACTACATCTCTATGGGTGCAGCAGGGTAAGACTACAAAAGAGCCCTTTGTTCTTATGTAAGGTCCTGGAAGTTAACACCCTGTTGCAAATGTCCTCGACCCCAATAACTTAACCAGTATCTTGTGAATGGAGCTAATAATCGGGCTTAGGGTGACATTCAGCATATAAGGCCTGATCCAAAGCCCATTGAAGTCAATGTAAAGACACCCATTGAAGTCAATAGCTAAAATGCCATTAATTTCAATGACAGCAAACCCAGGTCTGTAGTAATTACTTAAAGAGACTTAATATTATAGTATCAGAGTTAGTCTGTATCCACAAAAACAATGAGGAGTCTGGTGGCACCTTAAAGACTAACAGATTTATTTGGGCATAAATTTTCGTGGGTAAAATGCATGCATCTGAAGAAGTGGGTTTTTTACCCACAAAAGCTTATGCCCAAATAAATCTGTTAGTCTTTAAGGTTCCACCAGACTCCATATTGTTTTAATATTATAGAACTCAGGTTCTATAATGCCATCTGTGTTCCAGCTGGTTACTTGCTTCAATGTGCTATATATTGTAACTAATAGGGAGCAGTGAAAAGGGGTTAAATAGATCACTTTGTATGCCCTATTAGGTTTCTCTTAAAGTACCCTTGAGCCTTTATCCTGATATGCTGTAAATTCCAAGAACAAAATGCCCTAGCATTTGGATCAGATTGGTGCCCAAAGATATTTTTTGATTTAATGCCCTGGGATCTGGATCGAATTGGTGCCTTTAAGACCTTGTAGTCCAGTGCCTGAGGATATGTTTTACTCTTATTTCCTGCTGGCTCCTAGGAAGTGTTAATTCCCTCAGGCCTGGACCAAATTGATACCCCGATAGCCTTATGTAATTTACACAGAAATGTTTAATTCACATGCTCCTGGGAGAGGGGTTGGGGTTTCTAAGAAGAGAGGCTTCTAGCTACTGTTTGACTGTGGAACTCATTACCATTGAGGTACCTAAGGTAACAAAGACTTCTTTTCACACGCTTAAGTCATTTTAATGGAGAAAGTTCTTTGGATACAGTGTTTCTGTAGTATGTTCTATGGTTCCTTGCAGAACCATTTGAGTTTTATTTCCCTGAAGGCAGACTCCAACTTCTGCAACTTTTCCTTCTTTACTTAACACTGTTTCCCTGTTTTCAGTTAGCAGTAATGAGAAGCATGCGTATAGCATAAACAATGGATCCCTTGACCAGACTGAGCACTGATCTGAAGTGAATGAATTTTTATCAGATGTCACTGATAGAATATTTAAGAACTAGCGAGACACTTTTCAGTTGATCTTAATTTACCTTTCCCAACACAGACACTATTTCTGATAACATTGTTTACATCCTCTATGAAAAACAGAATTCTGCAGGAACAATACAAAACACTGTAACTCACAGTAGCAACACTGTAGGAGTTTGGCTAATTACTGCAGAACATTACATTTTAAAAAAAAAGGAATTAACAATGTTTAGAAGAAAGCGATAGCAAATACATTTAGACAGTAAAATGTCAGTAAATTGTTGATGAATGTATTCCATTTCCATTGTTTTCCAGTCCATAAGTATGCATCTATCAATTTCTGATGCATGAATAAAAGCAAAAAGAAGGAATCACAGAGATTAACTGTGATTTTTCAAAGCTGCCTATGAAATTTGAATGCTTAGTTTCCATTTAAATTATGGGGATTTGGGCAGCCAAATTCATTAGACAGCTTTAAAATCTCAGCCAATATGAATAGGCACATTGTCATCTGATAATAATGAACAGGATTACTGTGCTCATTATGGCAACAGAAAACACTCAAATCCTTCCACCTCAGAAAAATCCCTCACAAAATTCCTGAGTAAACACGCAACTTGCCATGAAAGTCAATTAATTTAGGCTCGTTCAGACCAAAGTAAATTCCAAAGTTGAGGGCCCCCTACTGAACGCATATTGCCTGATCCACAGACATACTTATAAAGGGACTATTAACTTAAGAATCTCAACTGATCTGAATTACCACTTTACATCACAAAGAAGAAATGTGTCCTCATTCTGATCTTATGACCATTTATCTCAACTGATTTCAATGTAGTTACTCTTGATGCAGTTTGGTGTAAGTTCAGAATCAGGCTTTATAATGTCTGAGACCTTATGTCTCATGTCATTCAGGAGTTTATCATTTACTTTACTAAACCATGACCTATTTTCAAGAGGCACTCCAAAATCTTGCAAGACCACATGTTGATGATAACAGGAAGTGTAAGAGTAATTTTTTTTTATTAGAGACTGATTAGCTTTTTATACTGAGGACATATACAAGCATGGCCAATGAATCCACTGGTAATTTCACTTTTGTTATATCCGTTATGAAGTTTACAGCCATTAACCTATATTACCATGCTTTGGGACTTTCCCACTAAATATGGATACCTTTAGTTCCACACGCTATTCAGCAATGATCCAATACATCTTTGTGGAGTTTATTGAAATAAAAGAATGCTAAGTACCTCCATAGCAGGAAACTGAATTGATCTGTGTATTCCCTAATCTCTGACTTACAGACATGCTCAGATACCTGGCTATGTAATTAAAAAATAGCTACTCTACACCAAGCAATAGCACAAGGACATTTATTGTAGAAGTGCTTTTGAAGGAGAGGACAGCATTTTTTTTCTGTGAAACCAACATTTAGATACTTAGGAAAAGCCATAACCCCAGCACTTTGTCATTAAAAAGTTATCACCAGAATGATATCTGAGATACTGCAGCTATTTCATGACTTCTCGATGATGACGGTTGTAACTTGCAACAAACAACTTGCTCAAAAGGGCCCCCATGCAACCAGATCATTAACCACTTGAATACTCCCCTTGGAGTCACTAGGGCTATTCACATGCTTAAAGTTAGGCTCATGCTTGCTGAATCAATACCAAGAAGAAGATTTCCCTCATATACACAAGGAAAATATGGACTTTATTGTATCAAAGTCAAGAATAATAAAAGACCATTTCTGTCCCATTTTTAAAACTCAAAATACAAAGAGTAGCTCAACTTTGTGTCTGCATGCATTGCAGCACATGTGTTCTGCATAATATGGAATAAGGTTCAGCACCTTTTTATACTTCTCTCACAGAGATGCCTTTCATTCTTAAATCAGCTGGCCAGTGTCTCTAAAGTCAGAGCATTACATGTTCTGTTACACTGAGATCACAAAACAAGCATATAATCCACAGTGAATTCTGCAATCTAACTTTAAAAATGGTAAATTTACATTAAATAAAGCTGGTTTTCAGGATCTAGACAGTGATTTAATATCAGCCAATAATCCACTGATAAGTCAGGATTTTAATGGTTGTAAGAAAGAACAAGTTGTGGACTCAGTTATGGATCCCCAAACCCTGAATCACAGGAGGAAGAGGCATAGAGCTTGATTCTCAGATGTGCTGAACACACACATCTCCAGCTGAAGTCCATGAGAGCTGCAGGTGCTCAGGAACTTTGAAAGTTAGGGCATAATGCCTCTTGGGGGATTTGGGAGAAGTGCTATATCTTGGAGAACATGTCGCCAGCATTCCGCCCAGCACAGTCAGCCCATGAAAAGCTGGGTTAGCGGTTTTGTTTTGCACTGCCATGTGGGAGATTGAAATTGATTCCTCTTTAAGGTCTCTCACTCTCCAGGCTACAGGGAGTTGTTCTATGAATCCCTTGAAAAAAGTCCTGAAACATGACCAAGAAAATCCAGAGGAAAGTAAGGGAAAAAGAAAGAATGTGTAATTCTGGGTCTCAAAGAGATGAAAGAAAATAAGCTGAATAGTTCTGATTTCTTTTAAACAAAAGAAAAACACATAGTTGTTTGTTTATTGAAGGAACATTAATTCACACCATGTAGAGTCAAGCACAGGAGTTTACTACGCACAGCACTGGCGGAGTCTCACTTCGCTTATTAGGCTCAGAGACACTGCAGAAAAATTATTACACTAGATTATATGGGGTGCTCACTGGGCGGAGAGAAACAACCAGGATGGGTTTTCCCAAGCCCCTGGATGGGTTCTAGCAGCAAGACCAGATAAGCACAATAAGCTAATGGTCTAAAAGATTACATAATGGCTCTGCCCAAGGCTCAAATTAACATATTGCTGAATTACCCCCAAACTATATCTATTAAAGTGTATAGGTTAAATCCTAATTTTTGGGTCCAGGGGAATGAGGTAGCAGCTCTCCCAGTTGACCAACAGGTATATTCCTGCAGATTTAAAGCAAAAAAGCAGCAATTAGTACTTAACCATAACAAATGTTTATAAGTTTACCCTTGCATTTCTGTGGGCTAAGATTGGCATACATCTGTGAGGGGAGGATGTCATAACTCATGTCAGTCATATTAGGCCTCTCCCCAAATTCTGTCTGGGATCTGAGGGGTATTGTACCACTATTTCCTCCCAGCATTAGGGAGTAACCGTAAAGCCTTTCTCAGCGCTTCATGTGTCTATAACTCGCGATAAGGATGCCCAATTACACTCAGAGTTATGCTGACTCTGCTTACTGACTTGAAACACACAAGGTTATCTGTTTACCCCAGCTTTCTCTTAGCCATGTATCGTTCTCTGTTAGACAGCCCCTGTGGCCCAGGCCAAGCTGTGGACTCTGGGCCTATATGAAAAGTTCTTAGCAGAAACTGTAGTTAAGATCTTACATCCACAGCAAATGGATTTTGGCCCTTCATTTACTGTGGTGCATAACTCTAAATGAAACATAATAACCTCAAAATTCCATAGATAATGTATGTATGTCTACATTCACATACAAAAATAGGTAATATGTTTAGTTTTTTCTCCTCTTGAATCAAGTTAGTTAAGAGCTAAGGAACTCAGTTGTTAAGATTCCCCCATAAAATAGACTTTAGTGATACCAAAAACTTTATCACAGAAAGAGAATATTTGCTCCTGAGGGAGTCACCTTCATACTACAGAACAAATTGACTGCTTGGTTACTTGTATTCCTGGAAATTATAAAGTCAGACTAGAAATTGACACAGATGCAGATATAACAGCTGATCCAGAAACAATATATTAGAAAACTAAGGCTATCTCTCTGAAGAATTCAAGCAGGATAATTTCAAGGTTTTTTCAGAATGCATTTGAGATGTGTGTGCTGTTCATAGATGCTTTTAAAATGGAGATTTTTAATAAAATAGGAAACGTATGCTTTATAAAAACCATGCCAAGCTTTATCGGTGCACTCTGGCATTGAATAAGGAACCTGTGTCTCAAGGGTGGAAGTGACTGGCTCAGAAGATCAATTATTTTGTTCCAAAAATTCTTCAAGAATTTATGGATAAGAGATGGGGGAATACAATGTTTAAACAGATACCAGATGCCAACCCATATGCCATATTCACTCCTTGAGAGATTCCAAAGCACTTCTCTACAAAATGAGAAAAGTACAATTTGTCTAGAAGATGTAAAACTGATTTTCTTTAGGAAAAATAAAGGAAAGGATGGTCTTAAGTGGTGTTACTAATATCGATTAATAGTGAGAAATAACTGCATCCATACAAAAATGATGTCTCATTCATACCATTTCTTTTCCGAATGGGATCCTACTTAAGTGTGCTGTCTACAGAATCCATTTATTGATGACTTTCACTGCTCATTATGTCACCTTCTAATTTAAATACCGTGCCTGTTTAACAGACCATGAACCAGAAATCAGTGACAAAGTTCAGTATCACAACTGTATTAGGAAGCCTCAAGAACAAAGTGCAATCCATCCAAAGGCTTGTTCTGTTCCCACTGAGTGTGAAAGTTTGAATGGTAACAGAATCCATTCCTGATTTTTAGCATATCAGAATGTCTTAGGACAAAATATGATATAGCAAGGTTGTTTTTACTTTCTAGCAGTAAATATTTGAACAATTATGTTATTGACTTGTACATTTGTAGCCGTATACAACACCAGCTCAATCCTTACTTAGACAAAAGTCACACTGACTTCAAATGTTTTGTTTGTGGTGATGAGCCACTGATGTCGGTGGGAGTTTTATCTGAAAAGGACTAAGGGATTAGTTCCTATATTAATAGCATATAGAGAGAGACTTGTATAAACATTTATAATCTGCCCAGGTATTCTGGTTGCAAACCGAATATTTTCATGCCAGTTGGAGCATAGCACACTGAATGATATTTGGAGCACGCAAAATTCCACAGAATGTTTAGAGTGGGTTTTTCAAAAGTGCCTAAGTGACTTAGGAACACAAATCCTAGAGACAGTCAATGAGACTTGTGCTTCTATGTCCTTCAATAGCTTTTGAAAATTCCACCCTTAATGTAAACTCAGGGTATACAGTGCTTTAACTTGTAAGATCTCATCTGGGTGCCCAACCTAAGACACTTTAAAGGAGCTTGCTTTTCAGCACACGCTAAGACCCAAGCATCTGAAAATCAGGGCCCGTTAAGGTATGTCTAGTTGGACAACCAAAATCACTTTTGAAAACATTCGTTTCTTTTTTAGTTCTTTCACTAGCAATACAGAAGATGCCTCTGCACTGCTCGTGAGAGGTTAAGTTTGTAAAATTTTCTGAATATACAGAGACACTACTAAAGCTACTTGCTTTGCATTGGCAAGAGCAGAACGGATACTCTGGAAAACTACACTACCCAATGTGTTCTCATTTACATGCCACCTACCGTGGCTTTGACTGTCTGCTATGACAAGCCTTAACTTGCTTTACCTAGCACATTTATTTTTACTGCAAGTCTTCAAAAGGCTATGAAATACTGGGGGATAGTGTCTGTGAGCATAGGCAAAGAAGAATTTAACAGTGCGAAATTTTTGCCATTTTCACAATACTGGCCTTTTGGTGTTGTGCCTAATATAGTGATAGCTGATGAGGAAAACTGATTGTGATAAGTGAAGGTGTGGTAGCTCCCTTTTATGGACACCCAGTCAGCCAGTAGCTATCAAATCCCTCTTAATAGCGGTTCTCTAATTGCTCGGCCTGTCAAGGGTTAAAGAGTCTCACTGCTATGCATAGGTAAAAGGAAGTGAGTGGGCATCTGGCCAAAAGAGCCAATGGGAAGGCTACAACTTTTTAAAATTGAAACAAGACTCCCCTTTTGTCTGTCTGTGGTTGTTCTCCCAGGGAGAAGCAGACTGAGCAGCTATGCTGTAAGAGCTTGGGCCAGGTATGAAAACCCATCAGTATCATACCTAAAACCCACTCATTTGAAACCCCAGATATGCAAGTAGATCAGGAAATGTCTAGAAAGACATGATTAGGTTTATCTCTTTTTATTGCTTTATGTCTTGTGGATTCCTCTGTGCTAACCCCAGGTGCTTTTTGTTTTGCTTGTAACCTTTACGATGAACCTCAAGGATTTTTGTGTCTTAAGAGGTTTGTGCACATGTAGTTTAATTAGCTGGTGGCAACAACTGTTTTCTTCCTTAGCTCTTCCCTGAAGTGGCGGGAGGGTGAAAGGTCTTGAGGGTACCGCACAGGAAGGTCTCTCTTGGGTGCTGGCAGCATCTACCAATCGAGGATCAGAGAAAAGCCTTAACCTTGGGAGTTTAATACAAGCCTGGAGTGGCCAGTATTAATTTTTGGAATCCTTGTGGGTCCCCACCTTCTGCACTTTAAGTGCCAGAGTGCAGAATCAGCCTTGACATGGTGGCAGAGTGGTGGGATCATTCTGAACCAGGGGCACAGACCTCAGGATTTTAAAAGGACATTTTTTTTCCCTTTTGGCAGCCTGCAAAGCCAGGAAGTTTTCTTTCTTTCTTTCTTTCTTTCTTTCTTTGCTTCCTGAGGGGGAACAGGCCCGCAAAGGGTTCAGCCCAGAAAGCCAGGGAGTCCAACAAGCAGTTTATTTTTTTTCTAGCTTCGTGGCAATGAAATGGCAAGGCTAGAGTAGGGCAGCCCTGTGCATGAGGTTGTGGTCGGGCACCGAAACCCTAGAGCAATGAGTCTTCCCAAAGCAGCTCGCCATGGAGAAGACAGACCCAGATCAAGCCCAGACATCCAGCTCCATGACAGAAATGCAGGGAGGAGATGGGGGACTGGAAATTTCCCAGGAGGGAAGGGTCAGCCCTCCCCAACCCGAGATCCAGGTGCCAGGATGGAGGGGTGCCCTTAACCCAGACCAAGTTCTAACTGCAGAAGACAGGAATTTCTTCCTAGAGATGAAGCGCTTGGAGGTGGAGGAGAGTAGAGAGATGAAGCACTTGGAGGTGGAAATGAAGCTGAAGCGCTTAGAGCTGGAAAGGGCTAAGCTGGGTCAACCAGGTAGCCCTAGCAGTCCTCCTCCAGGTACCACTCCCCATTCCAAGAAATTCCCCACATACAAGGTAGGCGATGATACAGAAGCCTTCTTAGAAAATTTTGAAAGAGACTGCCTTGGGTACAACATCCCTCCAGATCAGTATATGGTGTAGCTGAGGCCGTGGACCCTTAGCAGAGGTGGCAGCTGAAATGCCTAAAGAACACATGAACGAGTGCAAACTTTTTAAACAAAAGGCCAGAATGAGGATTGGGCTAACACCCGAGCATGCCCGTCGGCAGTTCAGAGCCCTAAGGTGGAAATCAGATGTGACATTTTCCCAACACGCCTACCACTTTGTAAAAAATGGGGATGCCTGGATATCAGGAGCAAATGTTAAGTCTCTGGAAGATCTATCTCTCCTAATACAAATGGAGCAGTTCTTAGAGGGTGTTCCTGAGGAAATACAAAGGTATATCCTAGATGGGAAGCCCAAAACTGTAATCAAGGCAGGTGACTCCCCTTTTGTCTGTCTGTGGTTGTTCTCGGGGAGAGACAGACAGAGCAGCTATGCTGTAAGAGCTTGGGCCAGGTATGAAAACCCATCAGTATCATACCTAAAAACTACTCATTTGAAACTCCAGATATGTAAATAGATCAGGAAATGTCAAGGAAGATGCAATTAGGTTTCTCTCTTTTTATTTCTTTATGGCTTGTGGACTCCTCTGTGCTAACCCCAGGTGCTTTTTGTTTTGTTTGTAACCTTTAAGCTGGACCTCAAGAAAGCTATTCTTGATGATTAATCCTTGTCGGGTTTTTTTTAAATCTAGCCAATGCCTAAGTTCCCAGATGTATTTTCTTTCTTTTTTTTATGAATAAAATTTACCTTTTTTAAGAACAGAATTAGATTTTTGTGTCTTTAGAGGTTTGTGCACATGTTGTTTAACTAGCTGGTGGCAACAGCTGATTTCTTTTTTTTTCTTCTTCAGCTCTTTCCCGGGGGTTGGGGGATTGAGGGTACCCCACAGGAAGGAATTCCCAAGTGCACTTTCCTGGGTTCTCAAAGGGGTTCTGCACTTGGGTGGTGTCAGCATCTACCCATCCAAGGTCAGAGAGAAGCTATAAGCTTGGGCATTTAATACAAGCCTGGAGTGGCACATATTAATTTTTAGAATCCTTGCGGGCCCCCACCTTCTGCACTCGAAGTGTCAGAGTGGGGAATCAGCCTTGACACTGATATTAACAGAAACTATTTTAGATGAAAACTTCTGCATTCTTTGGATGGAGTATGTACTGCAGGTATGTTACTTCCTTTCTCTCCTATTTGGGCTTCTTCACATGCTTTGAGACACATTATGATCTCAGTTCTATTAGTGTAAGTTCTCCAAATTTACACCAATGGAAATGAAAACACAATTCAGCCCCTTACCCAGTGCCTCCCATGCTTCACATGACTTTGAGGTACCTCTAGAATCAGATCTCTGTCACTGTTCCTTTTCTTAGGTATGTCTACACCTCACACTCCTTTTGGCAGCATGTAGAGTACTTACACTGCAAGCCCCCCAGTACAGCAGTAACCAGCAGTGTAAACAGTGAGGCACTGCTAAGGCAAATAGAGCAAAGACACACCTGAACAGGTATATACCCTACATAGCTCTCTGTTTGACCAAGCAGTGCCTCTCCATCTACACAGCTGTTTTTAATAGTGTAGTGTCCCACTGCCTCCCATTGCTGGAGTTTTTCTACACCACAGAGAAAGGCTCCAGCAGCAGGGAACCACTCCTGAAAGGGGCAACTGCCAGAATCTTTCCCTGCTGCAGAGAAAGACTCCTGAAGGCTCTAGCAGGGGGCAAAGGTTCTGGCTGCTGAGCCTTTCCCCACCACTTCCCTCTGCCAGAGCTGTCTACTGACATGTGCAGCAACTCATCACAGTATGGACACAGCCTGCTTTGCCCTGTGGCTGGCAGCCACACATACCCTACATACTGCCACAAGAGGTTTGCAATGCAGACATACCCATTGTTTCCCTTTGTCTGGCTATATTGAAAGAAGGACATGTGACATTTGATATGCATTTAATCAGGACTTTATTATTAGATGTCTGGGCCTACCCGGTAGATAAAAGTGTACAGTGTAGGAAACCCCACATTTATTCTATAATTACTCGGGGAACTTCCACCAGCTCCCCCTTTCTTTCCATCCAGGTCCCCCAGCCAATCCATTGCTGGGACCTTACCATCCATCCCCACCTCCCCTTAGGAGGGTTAAGGTGGGCTAATCAGAAACGGGGGTTGGCTCCCTGCTGTACCAATGATAGGAGTCCTCAACCCTCCCTCCTTCCCCCTGTTCATTCCCTTAATGAGCACTTCCTTTTTAAGTCCTTTTCCAAGCCATTTAAACGGTCACTGTATACCTTCCCTATGGAGTCCCTGCACTAGTCATCTGCCCTACACTTACATAATGAGTTGCGACATGCTGCTTACTGCCCTTCATGCCATGCATGAAAAGCCCTTCCTGAACCTGCTATGAGGAAGGCAAAAAAACCCCAACTGCACCCAAGCGAACATGGTGGTAAGGGAAATTCCTTCCTAGCCCCCTAAAAAAGGGGCGGCCAGCACAATGCCCACAGCAGGTCTTGACCAAACCTGGTATTTTACCACATAAGGGGGAGGGAGGGTGGGTGCTGCCTCAGCCTGCTCCGTGTAAAAGGGAGGCTTCAGGCACAGGACTGTCCCTTTTAAGCCCTTCATTCCCAGGGGATGGCTCAGCAAGCACGCTGACCTTTCCTACCTTCTGCAGCAGTTTTTCTTCTCCCCTTCCACTCAGCCATAGAGCACTGTTCCCTTCATTCGGCCAGTCAGCCAAATTCCCCCTGCTTAAAGGTGCAGTGCAGTCATGTGCAGAGTTTATGCTACATAAATGTGATGCAAACCAGTTTAGAGCTTAGTCCAGAACTCAGATATTCTGAGGGGTCTGGTTTCTTGCTCCACTAAAATATCTTTAGAAATACACACATGAAAGAACACACAGAACTATACTCAAATGTTCACTTTATAATCTACTTCAACATGCAAACACATTTTTGTCCAGTCTGAATTAGAGCAAAATTCACATTAATTTTCCTCCTATTACTGTGAAGTTTTCATTGATTAAATGAAATTTCAAAGTTTTCCCCAAATAAAGTTCTGTTGCAAACATTTTCCAGAATGACAGCAGGTTTCTGCTTTGCCAAAATTGAAAACACAGTATTCTCTAAGGCAAAAGACAGTTTTCTCCTGCGCTCTGGTTTAGTCAAGTACATAGGTAACACTGTCACTATGCTGTTCTTCAAGACTAGTTCCTTTGATAGATGGTACCCCAATGAGACTGGACAGATTACACAGCAGCTGCACAAGCATGTCTAACTCAGGTTTGGTTGATGAACCAGAGGAATCTGCAGAGACTACAAAGAAGGGGTGGATGAAGGATAATGGCTGTGGTCAACTTTATTTAGTGATTTGCTATTTTTCATTATAGTTCATATTTCTGAAAGACTAAGCACATTGTAAACTTGCATTTTATGGCTTTGAGAACTGGAGATGAGATTTTGCTCAGCTTTAGAATTCATGCAAGCAGCCACTCACACAGACAAAAAATTGAAATGGCACAGTAAAAAGGCAGGATTAGCTTAGTTTTAGAGACACGTATTGTAGCTTGTGATTTAGTAAAATATATGCAAAGCCAGAAGTATATATTAGATCTAAATATATACTTTTTGCGCTTGTGGTATTAAGCTGAAATGAAATCTATGCCCAGTAGTACAAGACAGGGAAGAGCTATGTCGTTAATATAAATGCCCTTTTGAAATCTGGAAAGGGAAATATGTACACACAGTTGGTGAAACCGTAGCTTCATTGAAGGCAGTAGCAAAACTCCCGTTGTCTTCAATGGAACTGGGATTTCATTCTGTGTGTGGGTGTATGTGTGCACACATAGAAATTGCTATATTGCAACAGAGCAGTGGTCCAGCTAGTACAGTATCCTTCCCTAATTGTGCCAGAACCAAATGCTTCATAGTCAACCCTTATGAAATAACCCACCAATAAGGGAAGTTTCTTTCTAGCATCTTTCAGTCAGGGCCCTGAAATTTGAGGGATTATAACCCCTCCCTTTAAAATGCATATCCTGTGTAATGTAATCATGGATGTTGTCACTGTCCATGTCAGTATATAATCCTTTTTCAATCTTATTCAGCTCTCTGCCTCAGTGAGACTTTGGTTATGAATGCCACAAATTAATTATGTCTTGTACAAGAAAAGTTCCTATATTATGAACAGAAGTTAGTAGAAGCACCAAGTTTACCTTTCCTGTATTACTCATATTTTGTGTAACTAAATCAAGTCCCTTCTTATTCGTCTTTCTAAACTAAAAGTCACAGCCTTTTCAGCTACTCTTCATATGGGAGACTTTCCACATCTTTAAGTAGTTTTGTCACCTGTCTCCAACTGAATTCTGTGGCAGTCTCCCTTTCAACTGTAGTGGAAGTGGACTGATGTGGACATAGCAGCAAAATGAGGACAGACACATGCATGGAATTAAGTGGCAGACCACAAGTTTTATTAACCTTTAATACAAAGGAAGGGCGCTACCTACCCATCACCCACACCCTCCTATATCAGGCATTTAATTCATTCCAGTGTGGGGGTTACAGGGCTTCTTACCATACCACCTGTAATTAGTGCCAGAGTTGCAGGACTCCTTACCACACCACCTGTAATTAGTGCCAGAGTTGCAGGACTCCTTACCACATAATCCATAATGCGGCGTAGACTCTCTTCAGCCTATACCCCAGGACTCAGCTCTCTCTCTGTCCAAGCACCATCCCCCCACAAAGGGGACTGACGGTGCAGCAGCCCCCAAGGATTGCAAGGTCTCTCCTATCTCTTGAACCCAAGGCCCATCACCAAAATCCCAGGTCTTTTAGCTCTGGGAGCCATTCTTTTAATTCTCTTAACTATTTTGGAAACCAAGTTGCAACAAGTAAACAACTCAACCCTAGTACTTCAGTTTGGTACTAACTGTGTTCGTACTCAACCCACTGTGGCTTGAAGATACTGTGAGGAAGGCAAAAAACTCCCTGGTCCTCTGCCAATTGTCCCACTGGAGAAAAGATTCCTTCCTGACCCCTTAAACAGGTGATCAACAAGATCTGCAACATCTCTTTGCCCAGGTTCCCATTCCTAGTTCAGATGGGTAGGCTGGGGCTGCTGGAACAGAACCAAAAGAGGGTCCACGTGGCCTCTGTGCTAAATCCTGGGAGTTGGGGAATGCTGGCCAATCAGCAACCCTCTCCCCAAGACAGCCAATGGATGCCAGAGGCTCCTACGGGGAGGGGTGACCTATTGTCCCTTGGCAAGTGTCCCCCTCCTTTGCCACTGGGACTGCCCCCCTTTCACTGCCAGCCACATCAATTGCCCCCACTGATTTATGTGGGTAGGTGGCATTCTGAGGGGAAGTTCGATCAGGTCATGAATTTCTTCTTAACCATTCCAATTCTCAATTATTTTACCTACTTCTTCCTATTGGCTTCACTAGGGTTGGATTTTTATTTTCTTAAGGATACCTGGAAAATAACTCATAAACTTTGCTATTTATCATGCTTAGTGTTTCTTGATTTCCAGAATCACTTTATCTGTAGACTTGTGTATGTTTTCAGTGTCTGCATTATGGCAATTAGCTTCCATTTTTATTTCCTCACTTTTTTTTTTATTTTAGGATATTTTTGACCAGTGTCCTCAGGTTTTTTTTAACTCTACCCCTTTCTTAAACCTTTGTGCATTATTGTTGGCCAAAGTTCCCAAACAGCAAATGTATTTGTCTCCAAAATATGCATGTAATCTTTGTTTCTATTTTGAATTAAATAAGTAAGTCACTCAGATAATATGGTAATGGGGGCCATGTAAGTGTCTTAGGATATATCTACTTTTGAGCTGGGAAGTAGGATTCCCAGTTCTCAAAGACATATCTGAGCTTGCTCTGCTTATGCTAGTGCCTAAAAATAGCAGTGTGTCCACCGCAGCATGGGTGGAGGGTCAGGTTAGCCACTCAAGTCCATACCCAGCACTTCTGGCAGGATTGTAGGTGGGTGGCTAGCCTGAGTGGCTGCCCGTGCTGACATGGACACGCTGCTATTTTTAGGCGCTAGCAAAGATACATGTATGTGAGCTGGGAATCACACCCCCAGTTCAATTGTAGATGTACCCTTAGTCTGATATCTGTCCTGAGTCCTGCCTACTATGCAATTATAGGACGTATACTGAGTGCCATGGAAATGCCATTCAAGCCTTGAAACTTCTTCCTGGAGGCCCTTTTTCCCCAGCAGTTCCCACTGCCTCCCATCCGAAGGGGACACTCTGGCAGCCTGTCACAAGAAAATTCCTGTTTCTTGCAACTCCCTCACTCAGACTCATCAGATCGTACGCCCCTCTAGGCCCAGGTGCCCTCTTTTAAACTTAATTGGAGTCAGCTGACGAGTGATAGGTGCATTGGCTCTGCTCCCTCTTAAATGAGCCAATCACCTAGTGACACTTTTTTTAAAGAAAAGATAGATATAGTTAGATTAGATATACAAAATAAGAAGAAAGAAATTCTGATTTTGGTTTGTTTGAAATACAGTTTCGCAGGCCAAAAATACAGGATTGTCTTATGAAGCCCTTACCAATGTGATTATTTCCAAATGTTTAATTTTTGAAATATGTTTAAAAGCTGAAGGGAAAAAGCCACAGGGATTCGTGCAACAGCCATTCACTGCCAAAGGATCTACTCAGGTCACCACTAACAAAGAGAGGTATGCTGACATAAATGCTGATTTTGGGGAGACCGATCTAGAAGTACCATCTTCCATATATTTATCCCTTAGCTATAGTGTGTTGTAAAGTAATTGTGATGGTTGGGGTAATCTATGTACAACTTCTGAATTATGATTCATTTTATGAATTCTGTGTATAACTCTAACCCACAATGTGTATTGAATCAGCCATTTGTTGATAGAGACCACATCACGTATCACACATACTTTCTGGAAATAAGCTGCTGGACAAATGATAAAGTAGTTAACATAGAATGACTCTGTGCTGGTAGAACAATTAATCTGCTAAAGAAATTGGCTAGACTAAAGGTGACTGGTTTCTCCACCAGGTTGTCTGCAGGAAGTGGGGTTGGAGCAATGGAAATTCCCCAGCAGAAAAGGAGTAAAGAAAGAGAGATTCCAGGTGCTGTTAAAAGACACATGCTTTCTGAGCTATCAGGAATCTATTGGCTGCTGGACCTGAAAAAGATAACGAGAGATTGTTCCAGAGAAAGAACCCAAAGGCTGAGCAGGATGAGAGAAGGGTCTTGAGACCGAAAATAACTTGCAAAAACCCAAAGGGCTCTCAGAGTAGTGAAGACACAGGAGGGAGGGGTTTTGTGCTTAAGCTACTGAACTCAGGAGACTTGGGGCCCAGGGCAGCTGGCTACAGAGTCACACTTCTGAGAAGGAGTCTGCACCCTAGAATGCCAGTGTCAGAAACAGCACCTGGACACTGCTCAAACTCAGTGGGCTTAGAAGCATGTGGGATCCAGTGTTTGGATCCAAATGGAGGACCATGATGAGTGACCAGTTCTGTAACAGTAATAATAGGTATTTTGATTCTAGTTACAAGTAGGAACATAAATAGGAACATAAATAGAGCCTTTCTGAGAGGAAATAAAGTATTCTAATCATCAAAGGTTTGACCTGTTGCAGTCTCAAATTTAGGAAAAACCTAGTTAACTTGCTAAAAACTGCTTGATCTATTTACTCAAGCTATAGTTTCATTTTCTCTTGATCTTGGAGAAGGTTGGAGACTTCTTTAGTTATTTAAACAAGTCAGAAAAATAGTATGTTTCTAATATTTAAATGCATTACAGGGCTCAACCAGAGAACGTGCCTAAATGGGACAACTGAGCCCCTTATTATTATTAATTTCCTATCTGGGTCCTAGAGCCATGATTAAAGACCCATTTTGGACTCCTAACTCAGACAGACTTATCTTTAAAGCCAGTGGGAGTTTTGCCTGAGAACACTGTGCGTAAAACAAGCAGGACCGTTTATAACGCTGCATTCTTGGCATGGCTGTGATAAATGTAACAGAAGCAATGACTTTGGGGATTGAAATTATGATTTTGTTATCTGCACTTTAAGATAGCTGCCCTGGGAGTGACCTAGATAGATGGACTAGGAATGAGCTAGAGGAATGAGCCTGTGCTTTTAAGAGGCAAATCTTTCTACCCAAAAGAAAAGTAGTTGAGATTCATCCCTCCTCTGCCCATAGGAATTCCTGTGTGTGTCTATAGTGGTAACTTTTATGGTCTGTCTGGCACAGTGGGAATGTGGGACTCAAAATAAAGAGTAACAGTGCTCAGTTTTCTTTGTGAGAAGATCATTATATGGAAATGTAGAGCTGTTTTCCTTTACCCATCAGGCCAAACTTCCTCTGGAATAATTTGGCCTGCTGTGCAGCCAAAATCCATGGCTTTGTGGAGCATGTACACCCCAGAAGGCCACTTGCCTTTTCTGCCAGAATTGGCCATAAGTGGAAAAGAAGCAATTTTCCTTCAGCATGTATTTGTCATGGTAATAGAAAATGGACTGCACTAGGTCAGGGAAGATCTGCCTATAGCTGGTATTTCTGAGACTAACATAAAAACATGAAAAATAATAGTCCCCTGATATCCAAAGTACCATAGATACAGTAGTTCACATGCCTAAAGGACCACTGACAGCCAGGCAGACCTGGGTTTTCAGTGTATATCCGTCTCTAATGGTGAGCTGCCATTTCTTTTAATAATGCATGTTTTAGTCTAATTTCTACAAGGCATATTTATGGGAAAAGAAACTGAATAGAATAACTTGACCATTCTATCAAAGAGGTGGAACACACACAGACAAAAAAGCAAAAATGTTAAACCTAGATAAAAAAAGATGAAAAACTCCTGTACCTATATTCTAATAAAACTTTAGTATCATAAGGTTTTCTTCCTTTGGCACTGTTATTGCCACCAGATTAGAATATATCTTAAGATCATATTAATCAAAACACAGGGTGTCAGGGTTCCCTCCCCACTCTGAACTCTAGGGTACAGACGTGGGGACCTGCATGAAAGACCCCCTAAGCTTATTTCTACCAGCTTTGGTTAAAAACTCCCCAAGGCACAAATTCTCCCTTGTACCTTGGATTAGGTAACACTGCCACCACCAAGTGATTTAGAAAAACTCAGGGAAAGGACCACTTGGAGTTCCTACTCCCCCATAATATTGCCCCAAGCCCCTGCACCCCCTTTCCTGGGGAGGCTTGAGAATAAACAAGATGTGCACAGACTAACCTTGGATCCATCAGATTCTAAAATAGAACTTTATTAGAAAGAAAAAAGGTAAAAGAAGCACCTCTGTAAAATTAGAATGGAAGATAATCCTACAGGGCAATCAGATTTAAAAACACAGATTTCCCTCTGGGCCAAACTTTAAAGTTACAAAAAGAAAAACCAGAAATACACCTTCCTCTCAGCACAGAGAAAATCACAAGCCAAAATAAAAATAAGCTAATGCATTCCCTTGCTAGTACTTACTAATTCTAATGGAGTTGGATTGCTTGCTTCCTTGATCTGTGTCTGGCAGGCACACAGAACAGACAGACCAAAACCTTCCCCTCACCTCACCCCACAGATTTGAAAGTATCTTGTCCCCTTATTGGTCCTTTTGGTCAGGTGCCAGCCAGGTTACTTGAGCTTCTTAACCCTTTACAGGTAAAAGGATTTTGTGCGTCTGGCTAGGAGGGATTTTATAGTACTTGGTATACAGGAAGGTTGTTACCCTTCCCTTTATATTTATGACACAGGGAAACTGTGGATGCCTTTAACCCTAATCCATCTTTCTGACAGCATTTATCACATCTGCCAATCAAATATGTTCTCCAAAAGTCAGAATGCAATGTTGGAGAAGAAAAAAATATAGCAACATAGCAATTATCATGATGCAGGGGGCATTTGCCTCAGCTAACCAGTTTTAATTCATAGTGTATTTTTTATAATAAGGAATTTCTATTAATTAATCTTTGTGGCAATTAATTTCGTACTTCTTTGTATCAGAAAATCCAGGAAAATTTTTGAAAACAGTCTTACCTATCTCTTTGCATGTTCTTCCTGAGGTCCCATTATTATTCATAGTACCGTGTATTATATCACTAAGTGGTATAGTACAAAGGATAAGGGTGTAAATGCTTACCGCTCTCTAAATTCAAATAGAAGTCCTAGCTAGCAAATGCCTAGAAAGTTATCAAATGCCTACAATTTATTTAACTAACAAATCTAAGTCAGTATTATCTGATTCAATAAAAGACACCTTATCTTCCATGCACACGAGAGGTGGAATTAAAAGAGTCTTCTCATCAGCTCAAAGTCTGTACTGGAATCATCCACACTGGGTGTAAGAGTCAGAGGCTGATTATTACTCATAGAATAAAGATATCGATAACCACAATCCTGGCAAAGGAAAGAGATATGTTGATTGACTTTTTCATACCACCTTGGTATATTACTCTAGACCTTGTATTGTGTATTGTATTGTGTATTGTGTACAGGTATTTGTAAAGTAAGACAATTTGTTGCACCTTGGGACAAAAATAAAAATTGGTATTTTAGGATTGTTTTGAGTGAACAGATGGGAAAGGATTATTGGTTCTATAGTAACATAGCATCTATTTGGGTCCTTAGATACTATTTATCTTCACTCTCTCTCTTGTTATACTATCACCATATATGGAGTTAATATAAAATCCAGTAAGTGTTCCCAAATACATTCCATTTATTTGTTTTAATATACATTTCAAACCCCATCACCATGAATTTTCTTGTGAAAGCTTTATCTTCAATATGCTGATGATGCCCAAACCTATTATTTCTGTCTCCTCTGATCTCAGAGATATAGCTGAAAATCTCATCCAGTGTCTAGCTGAATTGGAAGCTTGGTTGAAGTTTAGTCAGCTGAATCTTAATCTTGATAATTCAGAAATGATACTGGTAGGTTGGGAGAAGGCACTGGAAAATGTGTCCCTTTGATAGTAGGTGTGTGCCTGACTCCTGTTGTTTCACTTCACAGTCTGAGGGTCTGTTAGCATCAATAGCCAGGATGACATTTTTTCCATATACTGCTGTC
The DNA here is from genome assembly GCF_965152275.1 of Natator depressus. Taxonomy (NCBI): domain Eukaryota; kingdom Metazoa; phylum Chordata; order Testudines; family Cheloniidae; genus Natator; species Natator depressus. The sequence continues at coordinate 296,658,737 of NC_134234.1, forward strand.
TCCAAGGTTGTGACAGTTTCTTCTCAGATGCACATCTTGCAACAGTCATCCATACCTTTTTAACGTCCACTTTAGACTATACAACATGCTTCATATGGGGCTACCCCACAGATCTACTGAGAATGAAGTTAGTGCAGAAGGTGGTAGTTCACTCATTTAAGCAGCTTTTGCCACTATGAACAGATTACACCAGTATGCTGGGATCTGCATTTGTTGTTTGGTTTTCAAATGGGGAGTGTAAGGTGTCCTGCATGGCATGGCACATGACTATTTAAGAGACCACTTTTGCTCCTCCTATGATATTGTTGCATATGCAATCAATGGTGGCTTTCCAGCCGGCGGCCCTCCATTTAAAAATGAGGGGGTTGCCAGAAATGTAGTCTCCATGAAGGTTCCTTGACTTTGGAATTCACTCCCCTTCACCTTTTGGTCCAAACAGTTGACTTTCAGGGCATTCAGGAAAACCCATCTATTTCCCCACACCTTGGGGAGAGGTTTGCTGAAGGATGGTACAATATTGCTGTTAAGGGTGGCCCACTTTTATCCTTAAATGTTTGTTTCCTGATTGGTAATTTCCAGTTTTGGATTCCTTCCCCACTCTAAACTCTGGGGTACAGATGTGGGGACCCGCATGAAAGACCCCCTAAGCTTATTTCTACCAGCTTAGGTTAAAACTTTCCCAAGAAACAAAATTCCCTGTATCTGGGATTCAGTATGCTACCACCACCAAGTGATTTAACAAAGAATCAGGGAAAGGACCACCTGAAGTTCCTATTCCTCCAAAATATTCCCCCAAGCCTTATACCCCCTTTCCTGGGGAGGCTTGAGAATAATATCCTAGCCAATTGGTTACAAAGTGATCACAGACCCATAGAGAAATCAGTCAGGCTCTTAAAAGAAACAGAACTTATTAGAAAGAAAAAAGTAAAAGAAGCACCTCTGTGAGATTAGAATGGAAGATAATCTCACAGGCAGTCAGACTGAAAACATAGAGAATCCCTCTAGGCAAAACCTTAAGTTACAAAAAGACACAAAAACAGGAATACACATTCCCTCCAGCACAGTGAATTTCACAAGCCAAAAAACAAAAGAAAATCTAACGCATTTTCTAGCTAGATTACTTACTAACTTTATAGGAGTTGAATTGCTTGCTTTCTTGATCTGTCTCTAGCAGAGGCATCACACAGACAGACAGACAAAGCCTTTCCTCCTCCCTCCCCCCAGATTTGAAAGTATCTTGTCCCCTTATTGGTCAGATACCAGCTAGGATACTTAAGCTTCTTAACCCTGTACAAGTAAGAGGATTTTATAGCACTGTATACAGAAAGGTGGTTACCCTTCCTTTTATATTTATGACAGGGGCAAGGATGTGGTATGGGTTTTACTACTTTTATGATTGTGTTTCATCTATTTGTCTAAGGCAGGGGTTCTCAGACTTCATTGTATCACGACCCCCTTCTGACAACAAAAATTACTACATGACCCTAGGAGGTGGGATCAAACCCAGGCGGGAGGGACAAAGCCAAAATATGAGCCCCACTGCCTCAGGCAGGGGGGCCAAACTGAAGCCCAAGAGCTTCAGGCCCAGGCGGGGGCCTGTAACCTGAGCCCTGCCACCCAAGGCTGAAGCCCTCAGGCTTTGACTTTGGCCCTGGGCGGTGGGGCTCAGGCTTCAGCCCGAGGCCCCAGCAAGTCTAATGCCAGCCCTGGTGACCCCTTTAAAAAGGGCTCACAACCCACTTTGGGGTCCCAATCTACAGTTTGAAAACCACTGATCTAAGGTACCTAGTAATATTTTTTAATTGTGGTTAGGTGTTTACCTGAATCAAAAGGAATATCTTAATTCCATAGATATTGTTTTGCCTTATTTGAGGGAAGAACCCTGTCATAGAGAATGTAACGAGAGGAAGCCCACCACCACCACTTCCTCCTCCTGCTCCTTGCTTTTTCTTAAGAAAGGGATGACCTGGCTTAGGCGCATAACTCCAGGAGAGAGTTTACAGCTGTAATCCCAATATAACTCCTTTTGAAGAGCAAGTCTTACACCACACTCTTCTTAGCATTTCCTACTGGCCAGCATAACTTAGTGTGCTGGCTTCTGTGAATACATTTAAAGATACCTATCTCTCTCCCTGCATTCTATAGAGAGTCTGGGTACCTTACTCATGGTTGTAAATTCCATTCGACAGCAGGACACCTAAAAGTTAGGCATTACAATGCAGAGCCTAAGTCCCCCTTGTGAATCTAGTCCTTTTTGGTCTCACTTCTGAGGGGGGAAGGATGTTTTGATTGGAATTGCGGTGGGATATATACAAAAAAAGGTGGTCTTGAATCTAACAGAATTATTTTTGCACTCAGACTTGAAATACATGCTGGTATTGTGACTATAATATCATTAAGATTCATTATAAAATTACCATGACAATTAAGGTCAGCAGTGTAAAACCAGTTCAGGAGTACAGCTTCTCATTTCCAAATAATATCATTAGTACTTGTCATGCAGAGAAATGTAATTAATGTAAATTTAATTTGCATATTCTATGCTTCACTTCTTTTCCTTTAATTCTGTAATCACTGCAAGTTATTCTTCAAAAAAGGTGACCTCGTTAAGTGATTAAGATTTTTGTTAAACACAAGATAACAAGTGTCAGTTTATTTGTACTGTTCTCACTGTAAACAAACAAAGGTTGTGCACTAATAAGAGATACTTTGGGAAGTAGAAAAACTGCAGATAATAGTAAAATTTGTATTCTGTCCATTGGCAAATTAGCAGATAAACACAAAGACATGTATAAATATATTATATAAAATATTCGTCTAACTAAAACCATCTACATTAGTGACATTAAATACTCATCATTTGCCAACACTTACTACTCCATGGTATCTGAGACACTACAGTTCCTCTATCCTTAGAACAGGGAATAACTAGTAGAATCATGGAATCATAGAATCATAGATTTTAAGGTCAGAAGGGACCATTATGATTGTCTAATCTGACCTCCTGCATAACGCAGGCCACAGAATCTCACCCACCAACTCCTGTAACAAACCCCTAACGTATGTCTGAGCTATTGAAGTCCTCAAATTGTGGTTTAAAGACTTCAGGGTGCAGAGAATCCTCCAGCAAGTGACCCGTGCCCCATGCTGCAGAGGAAGGTGAAAAACCCCCCTGGCCTCTGCCAATCTGCCCAAAATTCCTTCCCGACCCCAAATATGGCAATCAGCTAAACCTTGAGCATACGGGCAAGACTCACCAGCCAGATACCCAGGAAAGAATTCTCTGTAGTAACTCAGATTCCACCCCATCTAACATCCCAACACAGACCATTGGGCATATCTGCCACTAGTAGTCAAAGATCAATTAATTGCCAAAGTTAGGCTATCCCATCATATCATCTCCTCCATAAACTTATCAAGTTTAGTCTTGAAGCCAGATATGTCTTTTGCTCCCACTGCTTCCCTTGGAAGGCTGTTCCAGAACTTCAGTCCTCTGATGGTTAGAAACGGTCGTCTAATTTCGGTCTGAACTTCCTGGTGGCCAGTTTATATCCATTTGTTCTTGTGTTCACATTGGTACTGAGCTTAAATAATTCTTCTCCCTCCGTGCTATTTATCCCTCTGATATATTTATAGATAGCAATCATACCTCCTCTCAGCCTTCTTTTGGTTAGGCTAAACAAGACAAGCTCTTTGAGTCTCCTTTCATAAGACAGGTTTTCCATTCCTCGGATCATCCTAGTAGCCCTTCTCTGTACCTGTTCCAGTTTGAATTCATCCTTCTTAAACATGGGAGACCAGAACTGCACCCAATATTCCAGATGAGGTCTCACCAGTACCTTGTATAACGGTACTAACACCTCCTTATCTCTACTGGAAACACCTCGCCTGATGCATCCCAAGACTGCATTTACTTTTTTCACAGCCATATCACATTGGTGGCTCATAGTCATCCTATGATCAACCTATACTCCAAGGTCCTTCTCCTCCTCTGTTACTTCCAAGTGATGCGTCCCCAGTTCATAACAGAAATTCTTGTTATTAATCCCTAAATGCATGACTTTGCTATTAAATTTCATTACTATTACTATTACTCCAGTTTACAAGGTCATCCAGAACTTCCTGTATGATATCCCGGTCCTTCTCTGTATTGGCAATACCTCCCAGCTTTGTGTCATCCTCAAACTTTATTAGCACATTCCCGCTTTTTGTGCCAAGGTCAGTAATAAAAAGATTAAATAAGATTGGTCCCAAAACCAATCCTTGAGGAACTCCACTAGTAACCTCCTTCCAGCCTGACAGTTCCCCTTTCAGTGTGACCCGCTGTAGTCTCCCCTTTAACCAGTTCCTTATCCACCTTTCAATTTTCATATTGATCCCCATCTTTTCCAATTTAGCTAATAATTCCCCATGTGGAACCGTATCAAATGCCTTACTGAAATCGAGGTAAATTAGATCCACTGCGTTTCCTTTGTCTAAAAAATCTGTTACCTTCTCAAAGAAGGAGATCAGGTTGGTTTGACACAATCTACCTTTTGTAAAACCATGTTGTATTTTGTCCCAACTACCATTGACCTCAATATCCTTAACTACTTTCTCCTTCAAATTTTTTTCCAAGACCTTGCATACTACATGTGTCAAACTAACAGGCCTATACTTACCCAGATCACTTGTTTAACCTTTCTTAAAAATAGGAACTATGTTAGCAATTCTCCAGTCATATGGTACAACCCCTGAGTTTACAGATTGATTAAAAATTCTTGCTAACAGGCTTGCAATTTCATGTGCCAGTTCCTTTAATATTCTAGGATGAAGATTATCCGGGCCCTCCGATTTAGTCCCATTAAGCTGTTCGAGTTTGGCTTCTACCTCGGATGTGGTAATATTTGCCTCCATATCCTCATTCCCATTTGTCATCCTACCATTATCCCTGAGCTCCTCATTAGCCTGATTAAAGACTGAGGCAAAGTATTTGTTTAGATATTGGGCCATGCCTAGATTATCCTTAACCTCCACTCCATCCTCAGTATTAAGCGGTCCCACTTCTTCTTTCTTTGTTTTCTTCTTATTTATATGGCATAGAATCTTTTACTATTGCTTTTAATTCCTTTTGCAAGGTCCAACTCTACATGGCTTTTGGCCTTTCTCACTTTATTCCTACATATTCTGACCTCAGTAAGGTAGCTTTGCTTGCTAATCCCTCCCATCTTCAACTCCTTGTAGGCTTTCTGCTTTTTCTTAATCACCTCTCTGAGGTGCTTGCTCATCCAGCTTGGTCTACAACTCCTGCCTATGAAATTTTTTCCCTTTCTAGGGATGCAGGCTTCTGATAGTTTCTGAAACTTTGACTTGAAGTAATCCCAGGTCTCCTCCACCTTTAGGTCCACTCCAATCCACTTCTCTATCTAATTTACTTAATTTTTTAAAGTTAGCCTTTTTGAAATCAAAAACCCTAGTCACAGATCTATTTTTGTTTATCCTTCCATTTAGTTTGAACTGAATTAGCTCATGCTCGCTCTAACCAAGGTGGTCCCCTACAACCATTTCTTCTATGAGGTCCTCACTGCTCATCAAAACCAAATCTAAAATGGCATCCCCTCTTGTCGGTCTTGTCAACTACTTGGTGAAGGAATCCATCAGCTATCGTATCCAGAAAAATCTGAGCCCTGTTGTTATTACTAGCACTTGTCCTCCAGTATATATCTGGAAGTTAGTCTCCCATGATCACACAATTCCCATTATTATTTACTTCTTTAAAAACATTAAAGAGGTCTCTATCCATATCCAAATCAGATCCCGGTGGTCCATAGCACACCCCAAGCACTGTCCCAGGGGAGGCTCTTGTAGCTTTCTTCCCCAGTGTGATTTTTGCCCAGACATACTCTGTCTTATCCATGCCATCACTTCTTATTTCTTTACAGTCTACCTCATCATTGATATACAATGCTACTCCACTACCTTTGCCTTTATTTCTGTCTTTCCTAAACAGCACACACCCTTCAAAACCCGTACTCCAGTCATGACTACTATTCCGCCATGTTTCTATTATCCCTATAATATCTGGTTTCACTTCCTGAACCAGTTGCTCTAGTTCCTCCATTTTGTTACCTAGGCTCCTCGCATTGGCGTACAAACATCTTACTTTTTGCTGTTTGGCTTCGCTCACATTCTTTACCCGCTTGGGCACAGACATTCTACCACCAATATTGCCTATTAGATTGGTATGTACACTGCCCTTCTGCCTTATGTCCATTCTCCTACCCACGGCTGTATCCTTTCTTACTTCATTTTCTTCCCTCTCAAAGAGAAAATCTGGAGCGGAGATTACCTGGACATCTTCCAACCATCTCCCCTGAATTCCTAGTTTAAAGCTCTCTTGATCAGTTGTGCCATCCTCCATCCTAGAAGTCTATTTCCCTCCTTACTCACGTGAAGTCCATACCAAGAGAACAGTCCTCTGTCCATGAATGCTTCCCAGTGGCCATACATCCCAAAGCCCTCCTTATAGCACCACTGCCTGAGCCATCTTTTGAGTGTCATAATCTTGTCACACCTTTGTTGCCCTTCTCTAGGAACAGGCAGAATCCCACTGAAGATCACCTGAGCCTCGATTTCCTTAAGCATCTTCCCCAGCCTGGCATAGTCTCCCTTCATACGTTCCAGAGAGAATCTAGCCGTATCATTTGTTCCCACATGAAGGTTAATCAATGGATTCTTTCCCACTCCCGTTAGGATCCTCTTCAGCCTCAGGTCCACATCCCATATCTTAGCACCTGGCAGACAGCACACCCTTCTGTTCTCTGGATCAGCTCTTGTTACAGGCCTGTATATTCTTCTCAGTAATGAGTCACCAATCACATAGACCTGCCTTTCCTGGCGATGGTGCAATTCTGCAGTCTATCCTCTGTTCCATCTGGCCGCAAGTCCTCTCGATTCCTATTGTCCCTTGCAATCCTCTGCAACCCATCCTGTATCCTCCTGGGGCTCATATTTGGTGTTATCTCCATTGCCTCTTGCCCTCTTCCTATAGGATTATCTGCTCTTCTCTTCTTCCTTGCAATCTCACCTTCAGTGACCACCTGCTGTGCCCCTTCTTCATTTTCCAACTCCGCAAACCTGTTGCTGAGCTCTATTTCTCCTTCACTGGCCAGTCTTTTCCTCTGCATGGTTCTCTTAGTCACATGCTTCCACTGTCCACTTTCCTCACCAAGCAGTATCCTCTCACAGTTCTTTGGTCCTGCTTCCATCTGCAAGTCCGAGCTTTTCCCTTCAGTCTCCTCATGTCTTTGCTCCATCATCCGCTCGGACCCCCTTCTAAACTCAACCACAGTTTCCACCTGCATCTCCAATCCTCGGATCTTCTCTTCCATCAGCTCTATCAGGCAACACTTCATGCAGACAAAATTCTTTTCAGGTACCCCCTCCAGGATCATGTACGTGTTGCACCTTCCACAACCAGTCATCTTCATTGTGTCTTCCACTACTTGGGTCACTACCACTGCTGCCTCTGTATCTGTCATAGCCTTCTCACCTAAGTCCTGTTCGTCTGAGAAACACAAACCAAACCAAAACACCACCACCCACAGCAAAACAAACCCCCAACAAGCACCAAAACACTGCCAGAACACCACACACTCCCTTCACTAGCCTGTCTGTTCCTTTGCCTGGCTCTTATTCTTCCCACTGCCTGACTATCTGGCTTCCTTTACAGGACCCCTAGTACTGAATGAATAATTTTTAACAAATAATTAAATTGTTTATTTCACCTCCGTTCTTCTTTGTCTGCAAACAGACTTTAAATTTCTTCTAATATATTCATTATTCCCAGAATAATTTCCGTAAATAATTCTTGGTGTCACTTGTTTACAAGAGGTTCATTGTATCAGGTATTTGATAGTTGACATTTAAATAACCTAAGTCTGTCAGTATTTACATTGGTGCAGAACAATCCCTTAGAAGTTAATGGAAGTTGTACCCATGTCAACCAGGGCAAAACTGGGCCAAAGCTGTTTTGATTAGACACACAGGAAACATAGTATGTTTCTGTTCCCTGGCTGAATGAGCATAGAATCAGATTTATGGTGTGAATTTTTGGGTTTCTGAATTCAAGATTCATTTTCCATTAATATTCTGATAGCCTCATAAGATTGGCCAGTTTGGCAAATATTCCAACCAATTTGGTCATTTCCTAGAATGGGCACAAAAAATGAACACAGAAGTGATGTGAATACAGGCTAAGATCATCTATTTAAAAGAGAAGATTCATAGGAAATTGTTTGTCCAGCTCTAGAAGTAACAGTGGTAACTATGCTGTATCCAAAAGGAAACATTGCACATGGGAGATTTGCATGAGGCCTTCATATTTCTTCAGCTGTAGCTCCATGTGATACACATTCTTGATTGCCAAGCTAAAAGGGAAATCCAGCACTTTAAAGATTCAATTCTGCTCTCAGGTACACAATGGTGAAAAGATATATGAAGTGAAATATGAGAATAACTGAGCCCTTGTGAGTACATTTTCAGTTTACTCTTCTTTGGGTCATATGACATCCAGCCCTGCTCCAGTCACCAACTCCTACTCTGTGTGATGTTCCAGCTGTATCCTATCACTGCGTTGAGTAGTGGGTTGCTATTAGCAAGTTAGCTCAAACTTAGTAATTGTTCATCACAATGATTCACAAGTCTGGTAGAGGCCTGGAGTTATATACAAATCCTCAACGTGTATCCCTAATTCACGTGGACTATAAAGTACTCACCAAAGTTTTACAGACGTAGTGATGTTATGTCAAACTTCTTCCAGCTCAGTCAAATTGGATTTATTAAGAATGATCTATCCTGCAACAATAATAGACTAGTTTTTTAACATAATCAACTTATTCAAAGACAAGCCAGACCCAATAGTAATAATATCTGTAAATGCAGGGAAAGTCATTGAGCGGATTGGTTGAAAATATTTTATGCTAGAATCACATGTAATTGCCTCTTCATCATGGAGAAGTTCAACTGTAAAGGTATTTGTAGCTCAAGCCAACAGATTTCAATAAGTTATATCAGTTCCAGTAATATAATGTATATGAGTGCATGCTTTTAGCTTTCACATTTGAAAACCTGATTTCATAATCATGTCATGTTATCTTATTATGGCACTGTCTCCAGTACATGTTGGTCCACTCGAAACTGTGAAATAGCTTAATAAGGCCAGTACAATCAGTGGACTCTTCTCAGGAGAAGACAAATACTGGAATAACAGGACTGAGGTGCACAGTGGCCTTGTCCACACTCATGGTGGCATGTAGGGTACGTGTAACTACACATCACAGTGAAAGGTAGCCACGTACACACTTGTAACTGGACTATAGCTACAAAAAGCCGTGAAAGGCTCTGGTGGGGGGGATGTGTCAGGGAAAGGCTCTGGAAATGGGGAAGCAGTGGGACACCACACTGCTAAAAATAGCAGTGTGGATGTGGGAGGCCCTGCTTGGGTGTGTAGAGAGACATACAGGGATATGTCCTAGTGTTCAGGCAAGTAGGGCACTCTGCTCTATTCACCCAAGATGTGCCTCACCTTCTACAGTGTTATTTATACCCATCTGTACTCTCCACACTGCTGTAAGTGGAGACATACCTTGAGTTACACCGGAAGTTTATATGATTGCTGACCCTATATTCCCACTCTGTCTAGTGTGTAACAATATTGTTAGACAGTGTAAATCAGCAAAGGAGAGGTGAGTCATACTAACCAAAGTGAGTATTAGAGAGCTATTACATTAATGCAGGCTCACTTATTTAATACTTTGGGTGCAGCAATCCCAGTGCTGTTGACTACTATGGAAATGAAATTTCCCTTAAAACTGGAATAGCTGTGACATGCTGTTCTCTCAAATGAACTAAGTGTAAGAAACTGTCAGTGGTTTCTCATGGAGGGGGGCGAGAAAGCACACACAATTTCTAGCTAAGAATCCTGTGAAATTTGCAATTTCTTAGTGTGATGCCATGCTGCGGACTCAGGCTTTAAAGTTCTGCTGTCATATTATTCTCTTTTATTATTCCTCCCATGTTACATGATTTCACCGGCTAGCACATATCCTAAAGACAGAGCCAGTTAGAAATCGTTCAGTCACAGCTTGGGAAGTAAGCAAGGTCAATACAAAACTGTTCCTAGCTCAGATAAATGATGACTACCACTTTACACAAACTACTGTTGCTGCATGAATATAAATTAACCTGTCAGTTTTTAGCCAGCAGTAAAATCAGCCCCTGCAGATTTTTTTTTCTGTTACCTGATAGTTGCAGTGAAATAATTTTGAACAATTAGCTAACAATTATTAAATAACCCCACTACTTGGCTTTTGCCTCCAAAATAGTTGTCTTTTGAAGTCCATATATATCAAAAAGAAATACCTCTCGTTAGACTAATAGGCAAAAACTACTTTCTTTTGATTTATATTAGTGTGTAACAGAGGTTAAAGGTTAACTCTTAATTACAATGTAAGCACTAAAACACATATATTGTGACTGTTTCAGACTGTGCTTATTTACTTTTGTTTTTAATAACATTATGTTCCTAAAAGGTCCTGCTTCAGCTGTCTACCAGCAAGAGTCAGGAAGGTATCCTTTCCCTCTCTCCCTCCTCCCACCCCTCTTCCCCCCAGCATGTATTCTGTGATTTGTTTGCTTGTTTGGGGGTAGTTTTTCTTCTTGTCTCCTTCCTCTGAAACATCAGGGATGTCCATGGCAGGAGACCGGACATTGGGCAGGAAGCACCAGGGTTCTGTGGTGACACCAAGCATTTGCTATCTCAGGTGCTAGGCTGACTGGCTCTTGCTCACATGCTCAGGGTCTAACTGATCACCATAGACGGGGTCAGGAAGGAATTTTCCCCTAGGTCAGATTGGCAGAGACCTTAGGGTTTTTTTTATTTTTATTATTATTATTTTGGCTTCTTCTGCAGCATGGGGGAGAGGGTCACTTGCCAGGATTATCTGGGTATTTTTAATCATTACTGTGCCATTTTAGGGGCCTCGGGCAATGGTCTCATTTTAGTTGCTGAATTTAGTGTGCTGGTGCTGAGTGGTATTGGTGGCCTATAATGTAGAGGAGGTCAGATTAGATGATCTGGTGGTGTCTTATGGCCTTAGACTCAATGTTCTTAATATTTTCCAATTACCTATAGTACAGGCAAGTTTTTGTACATTTTGTATTATAATTAGTTTCATAGGGTCATAGTTCCTTTAATTAGTAGTGAGCACATATTTTATGTATTGATCCTGACATATCCTCACTGATGTACCAGTTATCTGACCACAATTTGGCATAATTCCCAGAAGTCCTGCTACTGAAAAACTGGAGGCTTTGGTGATGAGAGGGACAAGCAAGGATGTTAAATTATCAATGAATCGCTGATTACATTCCTGTGCTTGACGCACTGTTTTGATGCGCATATCATTTTTTTTTTACTTAAAACATTCTAGCCTGTAACACAGACACACAGACACACTGGCACAGTACCATAAAATCAGTGGCTCCCAACAAGCAATATCAAATCAAGCTGTAATCCAAATCCGAGCACAAGCCCTTGAACCAGGGTTCTCAAGGTTTGGATAATTTTCTTTTTTCAATCTTATCTGTTGCCGCACATCTCAGTTCTGTTTGGCAGCAGAAGAAAAAGTGTCAAAATACATTGACAAAGGACGTTCCTGTGATATTGATAGCTCAGTTTTGCAGCTCCAAGAAGTCTGAATAGGTGTTTGAACTTTTGGATTCTCATCTGATCCTTTTGAGTCTCATCCATCACTAGGGGAATACCTGGTTACTCTCTTTGTCCCTTTCTTTTCCCTACATCAATATCTTTGTTTTGTCATATTGCAGATGTAGACATAAGTGTTTGCCTACTGGATACGGCATATGCAGTAGTGTGTCACTTTTGTGCTGATCCATTCTTTGTGAGCAGGTTCATGACTCTGTGTGGTGAAGATTTTCCCAAGAGGCTCAGATACCATGCTGATGAACACCATAGACGAACCTAGATAAAAGATTTCCTGATATGGAATTTGTAGATTTATCATTTTATCATCTTCCTGCTATTATATGGTATCTTCTTCTTGCATGTCTATGTTTCTCTGTGATCACGTTGCTGAATTCTAATGGCACAACAATATTTGTTTGCATTTCAGGCAGTTATTTTTAGGTGATTAATTTGGGTGCCAAACACTCCACCTGAAGTTTTTCAGATAATGTGCTGATCAAGTTAACTGTATCATTATCCCCAGGTAGCAGGTATTTTGAATGCAGCCCTTTGCTCAGTCTAGGTAATTAAGTTGTCATTCCTTGCAGCAATTTATTATACTTTAATACACCATTTTTTATCATACATGGATGCCTGTAATAGGCAAGTTCTCATCAGTAGCTTGTAACCTTATTACATAGAAGACTGTCAGAAGGGTAGAATAAATATCTGTCACTGGAGAAAACAAGAAAAAGAAAAAGTTTGAAATCAGAAATGATTTGTAGCATTTCTAGCTAATTTCACGGGTTTCTCAGAATTTCAGCATCTTCAGCCAATCCATCTTCCAGCATGCCCATGACTGTATAATTGTGGCTGATAATTAAACGCTAAAAAATGAACTACAACCATCTGTGCTGAGGCCATGAGACCTCCTGCCTTCCAGCTGCAGACCTATGAGAAGGGAAAGAACTGCTTCTACTTCAGCCCCCACTGAAAGAAGACTCTAGATTTAAAGAATGAGATATTGCCTACTGAGGCTAGAATCAGATCAGCTCTGCCCCTGGGGAGGTGAGGACCTGAGGTCAGGAGCAAAGGTATCTCAGTTACTGCCAGAGGGACCTGTAAATGCCCCACCCCTCTAGAGGTGACATTGAAAGGAAGTGGATTGGAGTCTTATCATCCTCAACTGCAACTGGTATTTTTGAAGTATATGGGGAGATTGTTTTACCCATCCCTGGGGGCAGGTTATCTCATAGCTGCCTATTGCAAGGTTTCTTCCTCTGAGGCAGCTGCTACTGGACACTATTGGGTTAGAAGACTGGAAAAAATGACAGACTAGTCTGATCCAGTACGGCCATTCCAGTATTCTGAGTAGAGCTCTGACAATAACTGATTTTTCTGGTTTACTGGCTGTTCCAAAAATTGTTTTTACTTTTGAATCAATCTGAAATAATTGTTATTTTTTTGGAAAATTTTGACAAAGCAAAAAGTTCCAAAATTACCCATTGCTTTGAGTAGGCAAAACATTTCTTTTAACAGAAAATGGAAATTTTCTCTGCATTTTCAACATTTTTTTTAATTTTTGTAAAATAAAATGTAAATGAATTTTAAACCAAAAAGACCATTAGACTTTAAATTTGGTGGAAAATGAATAGGATTATTCTCTCACTGAGTGTTACAGTGAAGTAATGGATTTATGACCTGTGTGACTCACTTAATCTGTGCCACTTCACATGTTATAGTGTTTCTTTCCTGGGATGTTATCAAATAGCATGGAACAAAGCAGTTAAACTACAGAAATGACATGCAAACCACTACATTTGAAGCAGTAGAATATATACAATATAGCTAAGAATTAGAGCTATTTGAAAAATTGGTTTTCCACCCCGCATGAAATTCTGAAATTTGATGTCATCCTAAAACAGCAAAAAAAGGTCAAAATATCCACACATACAAAAATTATGAAACAAAAAATTCTGAAATATTTTGATTTGGAAAGGTCTAAACAAAAAATGTCAATTTCATTTTAAAATGTTGACTTTTTTTACACTTTGAAATGTCAATTTGAAGCATTTCCTTTCTAATTTTCCCATAAAATCTGAAAAAATACCAAAATTCTAATTTTTCATCACAATTTTTTTATGAAACCCCATATTTCACTAGGAATATATTCTGTTAAAATATTTCAACCAGCTCTGCTAAGCATGACCTAATAAGCAGAGGCATTCTAAAGGACCAACTAAACAAGAAAAGTAGTATGGAAAGGATGAATTCGAATTTGGAAAATGTTGTTTGCAGCATTCTTGTAGCTGTGTTGGTGCCAGAATATTATAGAGACAAGGTGGGTGAGATAATATCTTTTGTTGGACCAATTTCTGTTGGTGAAAGAGATGAGATTTCAAGCTACTCAGAGCTCAGCAGACCTGAAGAGGAGGTCTGTGTAGTGTAAAAACTTGTATCTTTCAGCTTGTCTCTCTAATTTGGAAAAATGGCACCCAGTGGACATGTATAGTCTTAATTATTTAACAGGATATATGATACCCTCTCTTCCCTTTCCTGTGTTTTCATGGTCTCTTAATACTGAAAGTAGCTTTTCCAGAAGTAGCCAACAGAGATGAGGCCAAAAGCTAACTCCATAGTCCATGATAGGAATGGATTTTGAACAGTCTATTGATCATAAGTTGCAGAAATTGCACCACGCTTCTGTTTCTTTAAAACTGCCTCTGATTCTAGAACAGAGGTAATAGTTTAAGCAAAGAAAAATCTTCTGTCTCCTATCCACAGTTTGCCCCAGAAAGAAATTTATTATCCTTGATATTTATTAACATAATCCAGATTCTGGAAATACCATTAGCAGTGTTCAGGCAGGTTTCAGGGAGATAAATGTGTTATCTGTTTTTCCGTTTAAGACAAAGCTCTGCTATGATGTTGTCAATCTGAGAGTCTTTTAGCATGTACTGTATGGATCTTATTGTTCTCTTTGAGTACACCCGGAAGATTTGGGCATATTGGAAATTGTGATTTCTTCCCAGTCAGACCCCTCCAGGTTTTTAGTCATGGAGTGAACCTCATGAGCAGTCCCCATTTTTTATCCTTCATCAGGATTAGGCTGTAGTAAAGGCATTGGGATGGGGCTAAGCTTTCAAGCCTCATGAGATTTCTGCAGCCAAAACAAAGGCAGTGAAAGAAGACCCCCAAAGGTAAACGTTTGAAGGTGTTATTTCTCCTGTATTTTAATTTCAGCGATAATACAATGTTGCTGACCAGTTTGCTCATATTTCCACAAAAAAAAGGAAGAGAAGGAACATTCCTAAAATAAAAAGTCTTGAACCACCTGGAAGCATGAATACAATTTGCACACTCCTTAAAAGATTAAAGTTAGGTTTTGTATAAACAAGTAATCAGTAAACTCTACAGACACTCCAAGTCCCTTAGGGTGAATTTCACAATGTTTCTCATTGGTCTATAGTGTTGCTGGTATGTCGGTTTTTTGTTTTCACAGAGCCTGTATGAGAGACACCATAAGGAGAACAGGCTGGGATTAGACTATATTATATCTTGTTTTAATTCTTTTTATTAGCCTATAATTTCATACTGTTTTTTGTACAGATAATCTCCTAATGAACAGACTATTTCAAAAATACTTAAAATTTTTCATGGCCAAGTACATCATGTTCATTAGACTTTCAGTAACACAGCCATATTTGCAAGGATATTAACTATATTAAAACTCATTTACTTAGGAGAACCTGTAATAAGAATTATTACTGTTAAACTCTGAGTAGTATTTGTATAACTAGTTTTGTATTTTGTATAATTCTTTCATTCTATATTATTAAATCTATAGATTTAAGAGTTTGTTTTTATTTTAAAAAAAAGACATTCCTGCAAATTGAGAAAGCAGTTAATTAAAACAATCCTTTGCAGTTTCCTCTCTCATTGTCTTCTTTTCAGGAGGGTCAGTAGGTAACCATGTCTATCTACTATCCATTCACCCACTGGAGCAGATTGCGATCTCATTTATACTGAGCAAAGCCTCAGTCATTTACCTGCAATCAACAGAGTCAACTCCAGGTCTACACCCCTGTAACTGAGATCAGAATCTGGCCACTTCTCATGGTTTGCCATCAAAAGACTCAAATATCAAGCTGTGTAATATAGCTTTCCAAAAAGTGACATCTGGCCTCTTGGCAGGCTCCACAGGCAGTTGTGCTGGTGGCTCAGACATGGCTGATGGGTCTACCATATGCAATGCCTGCAGTTTGGCGGCTTCAGGCTTGTTCAGATTCTTTGCCCTGCTGAATACAATTTGCTTTGAATTATCTTCTGTCTGAAGGCACTGGCATATTACCATCTGTCCACATTTTTTATCAGTGTTCTCGTAAGAAAAAAAGGATGGTTCTAAGTTATACTACATTACTCCTGAGGGAATTCTGCGCCCCAAAATTAAAAATTGTGCGCCGACAAAATAAAAATTCTGTGCAGCATAATATTTTAAAATTCTGCATATTTTATTTGTCAGTACATAAATTTGGAGGCTGCAGCATGGCAGTGCGGAGTACAGGCCACTGGCTGCATGGAGATGGGGGATCACCCTGCAGTTCCGCCCTCTCCTGGGGACAAGGACTGGTGTTGAGGCTGTACGTGACCCTGACACAACACAAGTCCCTGCCCCTCAGTGCCAGGTGCACCCTGAAACACCCTGTGGCCCTGCCCCTCAGTGCCAGGTGCACCAAGATAGCAAGTGAGAGGTTCAGTGTCTCGCATGTACACCCAGACCTGGCTCACGATCCAGGTGTGGGGCAGGCAGGCTCAGCCCAGCAGGATCCAAGTGTGGGGGGGGGGCTTAGTGTGTGTGTGGGGGGGGTCCACATGAGGGGTGTAGAGAGTTCTGTGTAGGGCAATCTGGGTGTGAATGTTTTGGTAAGGGGTCTGGGTGTGGGGGGATATGGAAACACGGGGCTCATTGGGGAGTTCCAGGTGCAGGGGGAATGGGACTATGAAGATGGTCAGGTGAAGGTGGTTGGGGAACAGCAGGGGGGACTGGGTGTGGGAGGATGGGACTTGGTGGGGGGTCTGGGTGCAGGGGGCTCTGACAATGGTTCTGAAACTAGGGATGCTTGTTCAAGCCCCCTGGCTTGAAGTAGTAATAACAAACACCAAATACACGGTTTCCATGGTTTCCAGCATCAGCACCCCATATAAAAATTGTTATAGCACCCCTGCTCAGCAGTGGGGTTCAGATGCTGGGGAAGTGTGGCTTGGTGAGGTGGCAGTCCAGGTGCAGCTGGTTGGGGCTCAGGGGGGTGGGGATCCAAGTAAGGGGGGGATGGGGCTCATTGGGGTGGGGGTTTGAGTGCAGGGGACTTAGAGGGAGTGGTCTGCATGCAGAGGTGAGGCTTGGTGGGGATTCAGATGAAGGGGGTGAGGATTGGCTGGGTGGGGGTACAGGTGCAGGGGGTTTGGTAGGGGAGGCTCTGGGTGTGAGGGGGTGAGGCTTGGCGGGGGGTCTTGGTCTAGGGGGTCCAGATACATGGGGTTTGTGCAGATAGGGGAGCAGCTCTCAGCAGAATGATGCCTTTCCCCATGTCTGAGGAGCAATGGGGGCAGAAATCAGGTGTGTGCGCACAGAGCTTCCTGTGACCAGGGACAGTTTCTGAGGGTGGGTCTGACCCCGCCCTGGCCAATTCTTGCAGGACAAAAGCAAGTCCTGTCCTGCCCAGCCCAGCCCAGCCCAGCCGGACCATCACTAGCAGTGGAGCCCAGGGCAGGGTAGGAGCCACCAGCCAGGGCATCCCCAGCCCCATTCCTCACCATAATTTACCTCTGTCAGCTATTCCAAGCACCTGAAACAACACACCCACACTGCGGGGGAGGGGTGTGTGACTGGTCTTGCAGCTTCCCTTTGCTTCCCCATCAGAAGTCATTTTTCTGTGGGGAAACAAATCTGTGGGGGACATTAGTTCTGCATGCACACAGTGACATAGAATTCCCCCAAGAGTACTACATATGCTAAGCTAAAAAGGACAATTTTATAGTCCAAGACTGCTGAGTTGTTAAAAACTAGAACAGCCTTCTTGCTACATCAGCAGGTCTGTATAGCTCATAGCTCACCTGCCAGTTATTGATGATCCATGGTAATTTTTATCTGTGTGCTTGTGACAGAGAAGGGTTTAAGCAGAATAGTTTTGTCATATGACAACTTCCATCCTACATCTCATGTGCAGAAGTCTATGCAGCACAACATGATGGATTGATTTTATTTTCTATCATTTGTTGAAACCTTGAAAATGATTAAATGTTAATAATCCTGCAAGAATTTACAAGCATGCATAACACTCATTGTAGCTCAAATCTATGCTCTAATGTACTGTTTTATGAATTAATCTTCCTTACAGAGAAATCTCCCACTGCTTGGTATGTTACTCAGATGAAAAATAGGACAAAAGTTTCAAAGACTTCTAGTCCTCAGGCAGAAGAGTTTTGTGCTCTGTGTCAGGATAATATACTCAACCATATTTTCTTCTTTTTTCTAGACAATTAGAAACAAGAACATTATTTATTATTTGACATTAGTATTGTGATATTATCTTGAGGTCCCAGTCAGTGATAAGGGACCCATTGTGCTATACACTGTACCCATCTAATTGAATAATAGCAGCAAACCCAAAATTTGACTGGTGTTGAGTTCTCTCTTTTCTCACTACGGAAATTATGTCCTATATCTAGATTGGCACAACAAACTTGTAGAACTAGAAATTAATTTAAACCTGATTTTTAAATATTTTTGAATATTCCAACATATGCTTTGAAGAAAAGGTTTTGAAAAGTATTTTTATTCATATATCATTGCTATAAAATTCTTTACGTTACAAGTATTTAATTGCTGTGGCATATCTGATACTACATATCTTATACACATAAAAAGTGTGTGAGTGAGACTTTTAAAAATCCTTGAAAACCCATGTATATAAAGATAAACACTTTCTATAAATATTCCAACAAAAGATGGAGTAAGAGGTTGTTAATATGGAGCAGTTAAGCACACAGAAGTTAGGAAATAACAACATTAAGATGGCATGTAAATCATTAAAGATGGCATGTAAATCATGTAAATCTTCCCCCTTGTGTATGGATTTATTGGGGTCCAAACAATTATTTAGGACCTAATAATTAAGCACCAAAATGCAACAAGGAAAATTACTGACAATTATATTGATTAATGATGCACAAGGCTGACAGCATGATGCTAAGCTTTGAGAAAAAGTTCCCTGAAAACCCATGTTTGAAAAAAGTAAAAACATTAAGGGTGCAGAAAGAGCCATAACTTTATTTATATAAAACATAAAGGTTATATTAAGGATGAATCTAGGATTATTTATGTATGTATACACATATACTAAAATATGGGGGAAATTGCTGAATGGTAGAAAATAAGAACTGTGTGTTGGCTTAATGTTGATGTTATGTTAATGATTTTTAAGATCATAGAATGGAGAGTGAAAAACAAATTATGAAAGCTTGGTACATGGATAATTGGGTTCATGTAATGTTAAATAACATTGATTGGAGGAAAGTTAATCAATATTATTATCGATAATAATATTCAAAGGTATAAAATCTAGTGAATAAAGGGGCCGAAGTCAGAGAAATACCAAATAAGAAACTGAAGGACCAGACCAGAGACCAAGATGACCATCATGAAGTGGAGAAAAGCTTCCTAGTACCCTAGAATTCAGTAACTTGGGCCCCTACCTGTTCCGTCTTTTCTGTTTATTGTCTGACATACTTATATGTTCAGAAAAAAATGTGACAGTTATTCTGTCTGAAAATTTATAAATAATGGTGAAAATTGATTACACCTAAATTGATTGGGCTTGTGACTCTTTCATCTTATACTCCAGACAGATTGTACAGTCTGTAATCACAAGATCACGTTCTATTTCTAAAATAATATAACTTACAACTATTTCTCTACATCCTTACACACACACACAGCATCTTGTAATATTTTTCATTCTTGTATACTTAAACTATTTTTATTGTCATAATTATCCAGTATATTTGTCTTACTTGTCACATATTGTCTAAATCCCTCTAAGTTACATATTTTAACATTTTTTGTAAGCACCTATGTATTATGCATTTTCTTTTCAACTGGTAATACAGCCTTCCTTAGGTACTGGAGATGAAGAGACTGAATACGGAGTGACCTGATGCATGCAGTTCACACATTTGTGCAACATATCCTTTCTTAGATGCAACCTAGAAGATGAAGCAGTTACTTGTGAGGCTTATTACTCTGCACACACATCCACAGTGCAGTATTCCTTAAGTACACCATCACAGGATGAGGCAACTACAAATGTAACTTATCTGAAAAGTTATGTATGTATATTTAATACACAGCATATGTTGTGTAACTATGGTTATGGAGTACCTTTCATAAAACTGATTTTCCTGTATTGTGTTTGGTATCACAGAGTAGTACATAATATTTGAAGTATTACACGTATTTAAGAACTGTAGAAAGAAATGAATAATACTATAATGCATTGTTTAGAAATAATAATGATCATGTAATTCAACACTATATCCTAATGTGTATACACATAAGGTAGAATTTTATGTCTAACATAATGACAGGTTTCAGAGTAGCAGCCGTGTTAGTCTGTATCCGCAAAAAGAAAAGGAGGACTTGTGGCACCTTAGAGACTCTAAGGTGCCACAAGTCCTTTTCTTTTTATGTCTAATATGTTTCTTCTGTGTTTAACTGACACCTTCCCTGACTAGGAAATTAAACTTGGGGTTTTGTAGGTGCACTAGTGTCTGTATTTTGCACCTGGTTCAAAATCAGCGATTATATGATATTAGACCTATTATATATAGAGAGAAAATTCATATCTTTCATGCAAGTGATCACTCTGTCTCTGTCCTGATGTCAATTTAAAGGTGTAATTTATCCAGTTGTGAAAAATAATGTATCTTGTATTTAAAGAATTGCTCATTCTTAACACAATAAATGATCTCTGGTTATGTGAGCAACATCTCAGCAACAAAAATGTTAGACACTGGAAAGTCAAGTAGCCACTCTGAACCTGGTGTCTCATTATTTTGAAACCAGGCTAGCAGTATCATACAGAGACGTTTCCTTTAAAGCAGCCTCTTAGAACAGGAATGAAAAACAAAATTTCAAGATGGAAAAACTTCTTCTTCCTAGGAAAAAATAAAAACATGGGAAGAATGTCTGTGTTGCCCAATGGTTCAGCTAAATGTAATCTTCAAAGATTAGCGAATAACTTTGTCTGCTTAATTTCAATTTCTGCTTTAGTTTCATTGCATTTCTGACAGAATGGGCCAGTTCCGTGGCTGGTATAAACTGGAAGCCAGTGAAGCTATGTTGATTTACACCAGCTGAGGATCTGGCGCAATGTTTTTAAGTCCTGGATGCCTCTATGGCACATCTCTATTGGCTTTGCTCCCTCCACCCCCAGCACCCATCATCATTTGTTTAGCTTTCAATAACTGGTTGAAAAACATTCCAGCACTTTATAAAGGTCTTCACATGAGATGTCTGAAGTGGTGATGAAGTTAATTCTTTTCTCTTGTCCTGGTCCCAGCAGTCTGTGTTCACATACCTGCTATTCATCTGAATGGGGAGTTATTTTCAGTATATATATGTTAGGTACCTGAATCCCATTGTAATCCTATGGGAGTTGGACATCTGAACCCCATAGTCTCCTTTTAATATCCAGGCTGTATTGCTTGCCATTCCTATCCATGCTCAGTACTTCCGCACTTAGTGGAATTTATTACCATTGCTTTTATATTTCATTCCCAGACCTTAAATTATTCACTATTTTTCCTTTTTTTCTTCTAAAGAGGATTATATAAACATCCTTAACTCAGCACTCATGAAAAGCATGGAGTTATCAAACCAGGTGATGCTTATCTAATGACAACATTGGGCTAGGTCCTTACCTGGTGTGAATCTGCATAGTTGTATTCAACTCAAATGGAGTTCATGACTGTGAGCCTGACTCTTTGTTTTCTCAAAAACATGTCACATAAAGATTAACATAAATGTATGATTTACATTTCAAGTTAAATACAATGTAAAACTATCCTATCAGAAGTCACTGGATATGTTAACTTTTCAGTCTATAACTTATTTCTCCAATTGTGGAGGCAAAAGAAATTTAAAATGGAAAAAAAAGCATTTTCTATTATGTTTGTGGCTTAAAAAGATTGTATACATTGGGAAAATATTCAAAACATCTCCTAAAAATGTGTGTGGGGATTACTTAGTAAATGCTTCCTACTCTATTCTACTTTGAATTGCAGTAAAGCTAGAATGTAAATATTTTAGATAGACACATCTTAATGTAGCTAACTTGATGTCTGTCTTTGAAGAAAATTGTCATGTGTTGTAATTTTAAAAGAAAATTGAAGTGTAATTTTTTTTATATATATACACATGACACCCAGGATCTGGGAACGCTTTCAAGAACTAAACATATAGGAATCAATCTTTTTACAAAGCAGACAAGAAGCCTGCATATTATATCCCATGACCTGCTCCTACTGAAAATAAGAGTTCAGGGTCAGTCATAGGTTTGAACAGGCAGACTAGTATTTATTATTGTAGCACATAGGAATGACAACAAGGATCAGGGACTGTGTTAGATACTGTAACAAAACAACAAACAAGAATAAGACAGTCCCTGCCCCAGAGAGTTTATAATTTAGGTACCAGACAGTACACAATAGCTGGATGGAAAATGTTGACAACAGAAAAATAAGGATGAAGCTGTGCTTATCAGAATGAGGTCACAATAAAACTAACATGAAAGCAGAGTCCCCAGGTGTCTTTTACTGTTCCTGAAGACACTTAAATATAATTCTGGCACTCCACCAATTTCAACACATTTAAGAAGTATGCCCCGTTCACAGAGAATACCTACTTAGGTTCACAGAGAATACCTGCAGAGTTCTGCTCCTAGAATGGATGGCAAGTATTACCCAGGGGTTTGGAGAGCTGAGCCCCATGCCATTATGGTATTATACTGTACATCATAACCAATACTTTCTGTTTTTATGTGCAAAGGTGACTATAAGTAAACTTTACACAGTATATCTGAGGTTTGAAAGGCCTGGAATGCTCTGGTTTAGTGCAAAAAAGACATTACATGATACCACTGAAACCTGAGAATTCAGGTGCAGCAATGGATCCAATATAACCCTGAGACTGTAAGCTGTGTAAAGTAGCTCAGAGAGTATAAATACATGTACTTTCAGTGAAAAGTACAATTATATCCCAACCCATTCCTCTAGATATTTTCCCATGCTTATCAATATCAAATCACTTATCCAAAGTAAGTGTAAGTCAGTTTGTGCCTGTCTATCTAGACACCTATATGTCTCTTGTCAATGTCCTAGTGTCTGAGTGCCCTATCTCTGCCAGATTCTGGGAAAAGATGCAATATCTAGATTTGGTAAAAAAGGAGATGTGAATCTGTGTCATCAGAAAACTGCTGACATGGC
Source organism: Natator depressus (assembly GCF_965152275.1). NCBI lineage: Eukaryota > Metazoa > Chordata > Testudines > Cheloniidae > Natator > Natator depressus. Next base: position 296,682,006 of record NC_134234.1, read on the forward strand.
TGGTCAAAATGCCTTGATATCTCTTACAGCCAATGTACATAAACATTGGTGGTGAAGGAATAGAAAGACTAATTTATTCATATAACTACAAAGAAGAGCAATTTACTAAAACCATTTACATTTCTTAAATATAGTTTGTACAAATTAACATAAAATAAGCATTCATACTGATTATACAAAGTAGGTGCTATGCAAAGCAAAGATAGGACTTCTGCATGGCAGAGAAAATTAAGGCTTTCAAAAACATTATGCGGTCCCTTTATTTTAAAAAATGAAATAAGAGAACTTCAAGTAGCTGGAAAATTCTGCCCTTAAAAGAAAATTTGTAATTAAAGTTGTACGATGTTTTCTACTTCAATAGCTTTGAAGATAGTGAAACAGTGACAGATAATATTAAAAATTGTTTTGAAAAAATTATAGAGATGAAGTAGGAATTTCTTAGGTTGTTTTTCATAACTCATTAATATTAGCTCAATTTGCACTCCCCCACAACTTTTCCAAAAAGGCACCACTCCACTAAAACTTTCTCCTACACGTTCCCTATACATGCAAGAATTTTGAGGGAAAATGTGTGGTTAATAAGAAAAGGGGTTTTTTTACTACATAGGACAGGCGGCATTTTTCAAAACCAGTGTGAGCTCACAAACTTCAAGCAAGAGCTAGAACACTGGGTTCTCTAACAAATAAATTTCAGCTGCTGAAGTAATCTGGAGTAATTTACTACAGGCATCTGAAATTTCAGTCAGTAGCGCGGGAGTAGGCACTCGTCAGCTTAAAAGGCAATTGTAAAAGCTCTTGTATCAGCCAATCTGTTAAATGACATACAATGAATGAAAAATAAAATGACTACAATCAATTATTACTATTTATTATTTAGATTGCAGTAATACCCAAAATATGCAAGGACTTTCTAAACACAATTATTAGATTCACTAGCGAAAGGTATTGTGTGACCAGTAGAAGACACAAATGGGGTTTCTTCACAGGGCTGTATAGTGATTGACAATGATATGTTAATATTTCAAAAGCCCTTTAAAATTCTGGTTTTATACTTGGTCTCTTCTGTATTATCTTAGTCTTTGAGTCCATGGATTTCTGGCAGGTGAAAGACAGGAACAGAATATGATTTCAACTGCTGAAAAAAAATATTTGGTTCATTTTAGTGATTTTTCTAAGGTTTTTAACATTCAGTATAAATGCTAAGGTGAGCAAATGACCTATCCAAAAATAAATTGGTGGAAGTGGATGCAAACTGGATTTCAGATCCATAAATGTAGTACTTTACTGACAGACAGTAAAACCGGACAGTCTCTACGTAAAAAAATAAATGGACACAAATCAGATGTCAAGAATTATAACATTCAAAAACCAGTCTGAGAACACTTCAATCTCTCCGGTCACTCGATTACAGACCTAAAGTGGCAATTCTTCAACAACAAAAACTTCAAAAACAGACTCCAATGAGAGACTGCTGAATTGGAATTAATTTTCAAACTGGACACCATTAAATTAGGCTTGAATAAAGACTGGGAGTGGATGTGTCATTATATAGTAAAACTATTTCCCCATGTTTATTCCCCCCTCCCCCCACTGTTCCTCACACTTTCTTGTCAATTGCTGGAAATGGCCCACCTTGATCACTACAAAAGTTTTTTTTCTCTCCTGCTGGTAATAGCTCACCTTACCTGATCACTCTCCTTTCAGTGTGTATGGTAACACCCATTGTTTCATGATCTGTGTATATAAAATCTCCCCACTGTATTTTCTACTGCATGCAGCCAATGAAGTGAGCTGTAGCTCACAAAAGCTTATGCTCAAATAAATTTGTTAGTCTCTAAGGTGCCACAAGTACTCCTTTTCTTTTAGTCAGGGCATAGATACTGTTTGGATATCTCAGACAATTAGACAAGAATATTATCCTCGTTGAACTTAATTAAGGCATAACATGACTCATTCTGAGTTCGGTTCACACTACAGCAAGAAGTGTGTCTTCTGCGTAAACCCCCTGAGTGATTGGAATAGCTTTTCTGACCTCATCTGCATGTCTCATAAAAAACAATGTTGTATGTTAAACAAGACAAAATCAGTTAAGTATAAAGGATTCTAAAGAATCATACAACTGAGATGAGATGGCAGAATGACCCACACCAAATTTCAGACCCAACATCAATAGCCTGAGAAAACAGTTAAATAATAGACACTATTGCACAACACCTGCCTAGCTAGTTGTGTTCACCACTTGTGCTCTTCTTGGCATCTGTAAAGAAAGATTTCTTTGATATATATGCTCATGGATTTAAAACAAAAAACAAAAAAACAAAAAAACAGATTGAAATAGAGTGTTATAAATTTGTTACAGAAACTCTCGTTCCCCGACCATTTTGACAAGATACACATTTGTTAAAGGATGTCCAGATCCTACTCTTGCCCAAAGTAAACTAGAAATATTACCTGCAGGCTTGGTTGACATTGAAAATGACCAAACAGAGTGACTAAGTGCTTGTCTACATAGTCAGTGTGCAGAAAGCTGGAGTTAAAATTTACATACCAACTGGCTCTATGAACCCTGCTACTCTGCACCAACAGTTCCATAGTGTGCTTTAATCCACTCCACTTTGAAACCAATCAGTCAGGTCTTGTGCTCTGAAATGGGAGTAGATCAAAGTGCACTACACAGCTTTTAGAAGGATCCATATGGCCAGTTAGTGCTAGGGACCTATAGATCCATTTAGACCTATTTACACCCAGTTCACCGTCCACTAACTGACCATGTAGACAAGCATTAAACTGGGGGAATATTCTCTAAAAGAGCTGGAAGAAGCTACCCTACTTTAAAGCCACTAGATTTTTCCCAGGGCATTCCCATTCTGTTCTATTTAGAATAGAATAGAATGGAATAGAATAGAATAGAATAGAATAGAAAGTTATATAACAATTGATGCACATAATATAAGAATCTGAATGCAATAGGATGCAATAAGAATTAGACTGTATATAAAAAGAGAAATTAGCAATGCAATATATCATCTAAATAAAACATATTGTGCCAAATCCTGAAGGCTTTACTCCAGCAAATTCCCACTGAAGAAAAACTAAATCTCACTGATGTCAATGGAGTTTTGTCTGAGTAGGACTGAATAAGTGTCTTAGGATTCAGCCCACTGAGACAAACTTTTTTGAATATTAAGTAGTACTAAAAACTTCATAGTAGTTTTCTCTAAGGGATAGAACTAGTCTGTAAAAACTGAACCCGCTTTAAATTCAAGCTTTCTTTAGTAAGTAGTTCTTGTGGGTGGGAGAGGGAGATAGCTTTATAGTTCACAGCCACATCAGTTCTTTCCTAGCATACTAATGGCTATGAGTTTACGATGTATCATTCTGCTACTGTTACATTGTAAATACAGACAGTGTAGTTACATCTTTTTGCATGAAGATCTTTGTCTTGTTATTTGACCCTGATATGACACATTTTGTGGAAAATGTGAACCTTCTCTTTAAAAGAGTGAGTGGGATCTCATAGCACAGCATTTACAGTTATGACAGTTCAGCAAATGGCAAGGTTCTAATGAAATATTTGAAAATCTGGGTCAAGTGAGATACAAGGTCTCTACTTCTCATTTGAGTAAAACAAGCAAACCAAACAACACAGATCTGCCATGTTAGCTAGCTTGGGAAAAAAGCTTAAGGAAAATAAAATCTGTTTGCTCATGTTGCACATGGAGACGGGGTAGAGGGCTAGTACACCTCAGTGCCAATTTGAGCACTTAAATGCAGGATTGAGCCCTCCATTTTAGGAACCCAAATCTGAGAATTAGTCCCTGTAAAGGGGCTAGGCCTGGGCTCGACCCTCTCCGGGGCAGCGGGGAGCCACACCGGCTCGACTTTGGGGAATTTGTCTGGCCACCGGAGTCTCCCTCAGCAGCCCTTGTGGTAACTGGAATGAGCACCGTAGGCCTGGGCCCTGAGTCAGGGTGGGGCACCAAATAGTCAGTAGCTCAGGCCCTCAGGCAGGGGCTGAGCAAATAGCCCAGTGGTACAAGGCCCAGGCCCTGGGACAGGGCGGGGCACAAACAGTCAATAGCTCAGGCCCTCAGACAGGGGCTGAGCAAATAGTTCAGTGTTAAACAAATAGTTAGTAGCTCATGCCCTCAAGCAGGGGCTGAGCAACACAGCATGTGTGAATTAGCCCAGGCCTCCAGGGACCTGGAAGAGGGGGAAACTGCAACCCATGAGTTGGGTGGCAGGGGGGAAGCAGGCCCATCCACTCCACTGCGTCCCAGCCCGGGGCCCTATTAGCAGCAGACGACTCGCTGCTGGGTCAGTGGGGATCCTGACTGCAACACACTGACATAGGTTCTGGCAGAGTTACAGCCAGACTAGGGTCAGCTGCCCCCAGGCTACTTCCTAACTCCCCTCCTTCTGGTACCTGGATCACAGCAGTGTTCTCCGGGGTCGGGGGGGGAGCAGCACCATAGATTCCTCAGGGTAGTGGACAAGCGGCGGGCCTGGTAACTCCCCTGGATAGCCGGCGCAGGGTGGGCCTGGTAACTCCCCTGGATAGCCGGTGCGGCGCAGGGCAGGTCAGGCCAGTCTTGGCGTGGACCTGGGTTTTCCCAGTCACGGGCTGGGCTAGGCTGGCTGCGTCTGGCCTCCCCGGCAGCTGGTCCTCTAGTGAGATCTGAGGGCCAGCCTTTATATTTCTGGGTCGTGCCTTTCTATTTCCGGGTTGCCGCCTGTCCCTCTGAGGGGCGGGCTCAGAGCTTCTTGGCTCCACCCACTCTGGTGTCTGGAGGGGCTCAACCCTCTCCAGGGCGGTGAGGAGCCACACCGTCTCGCTACAGTCCCACAGTGTGTTAATAATTCTGCTGAAAGAACAACAGATTATCTTTTGTGCTCATAGTACCTCAGACCCATTAAAACACTCTGGGATTACTGAGAGCAGAACTATACTTTATCATCATGTGGTCCTTAGAGCAGTCACTAAATTAGAAAAAATGAAGTTGCTTAAGGATTCAGTTTTGTGTATATTATCATAACAACAATACCTCTACTTCCAGGATATTGCCATTTTGGCTGGATGGTTGAATGGCTCAGCTGGTTCTGAATACTTAAATGAATGAATATTTTATACAAATTCCTTATAATACAGTCATTTTCCCTGGTAGCTACCTAATCTCAAAAAGCAAATGCTCTTAATTTTTATAGACTTGCAGATCAGACATGAAATGCCATTGACATGCTTTTAAATGTATTTACCTAATGGATCTGTCAGGATTTTCTTAATTGTTTTTCATATAAAATGCTTTTAAATAGTCTAGTTAGGTTTTATTTTTATTTATTGGCATGCTGAGTAATTTTCTATTAAAACACCTTTTTCCATGTAGGAACTTTGCTTTAGAATCATTAAAACTTGAAAAATATTGGAATAGTTCACAACGTCAATCCATTAAATTACTCATACTTATTATATTAATGGATTTTTTTAATGGAAGTGTATATTAGAGCACAATTTGGCCCATGTATACGTTACATTGGTAAAATGTGTTCAGATAAGCTTCACTTCTATCAAAAGTTGAAGAATGATGCATATTCTTTCACATAACTCAAACCCTTTGTTGGACTGTCATTGTTTATAACCAGCAACTATTAAACATTGTGGGCATGCGTGGTAAGCATTCTTCCTTTATTCCGCATTGTATTTCTAAATTTTATTTAATGTTGTCTGCACAACTTCCTATCTGTCCATCTATCTGTATGCATGTGCACTTGTCTACCTATGTGTGTGTGTGTGTGTGTGTGTGTGTGTGGTGAGTAGGGGATAGGGATGTATTGAAACCTACCAATTTATAAAGACTAACTTTACAAGGTTAAAAAAAAAAATCTCATCAATGTACCAAGCAGCGCCATTTCAAACTAATCACTCTGTTAAGTCATACACCACAATTCAGCTTTGTGATTTCAATTATTTTGGCACTAGTAGGTGGCGCAATCATTACCATTCATGGCTATCACTGGTATGTTCACATTTACATTAACATGGGGCCAAAATGATTCAGATTCGTTTACGCTACACACACCTTTCAATGTTCAGTGTTTTCAGAAATGTTTTTCAATTGGTTATAATGTTCCCAAAAGCACAGAAGATGGGTTATGAAGGTATATCAGAGGGTATGTACAGAAATACAATATATGCACTGTTTTCATTCTTTCTTCTCAATACAGTAATTGGCAGGCGTTATGCAGACTTTGCATCGGAAAATTCTAACTCTTGAGGCTGACATAGAAATCAAATGCTTTGAGCATGAAACACTCCTCTAGCATAGATAGTGAAGTAAAAGAAAACATTTGATTGATATAGGAAATTTGTTCTTGAAAGACAGCGAATAAGCAGCACTAGCACTTTGACTTCCTTTGCTCTTCTGCTTGAACCTTTTGCATGCTGAGTGACAACTACATTTTTCATCAACATTTTCTTCATGAGGTCCTCTGTCCACCAGAAAAGAAATCATGTGTTTGGAATTCAAACAAATCTGTGCTCCAAAATTACAAAAGAGATACACTAGCACAATTCCTCTTTCCATGTGTTTTGCATGTAGATGAACCCTTAGCAATAAAATAAAGCAAACAGGTACACACAGAGGTTAGCATCTGTACTGTAGCTGTTTTTCCTCCCCAACCTATGTTGTTAGTAAGCACGGGAGAGAGGGAGGAGCTAGGCAGAGTGTGTATATCTGTGCATGCAAATCAGAGAGGCAAGGAACATTCATATCAGTTTTTGAATTCATTTGAACTTAGCCTGAGTTCAAAGGGCATTATCTGTTTGAGCACTTTTCAGCCATTTGAGTGTCCTTACATGCTTTGAGGACATATGAGTCATCCAATTTGGAGAAATGAAAGTCATTGGAGGTCACCATTTCTATATATCAGATTTTAGCTTAAATTGTCAATGGAAAGTGAGTAGGCTGCAGTGCCTAATGTTAAAAGCAGTATCTACCCAAAGGATGGACTGCTATCAGTTAGTGTCTGCCTGTGAAATTGCGTGGTAAGGAATAGAACCTAAGTGAAGTGCAAGCAGATGAACTTAGGGGAAGAACTTGTTCCACTCTAGATGATCAATGGAGCAAGAGGAGGAATGGAAATAGGCAAATCAAGGGCTACAAAGCTCTATACAGAAAGAAAAAACAGCTTGTTATGAATAGCAGCACATCAGCAGCTGATGTGTAATTAGAAGTTCCCCAGAATACCAGCTTCCTACCATTGTAAAGTCAGCATTTTGCATGTTGCTCAATTATTACATCGTTCCTGAAACAGGTTGGCTTGCTGCATAGGCTGGAGAGCCTGGGGCTAAGACAATCCTGATTACAGAATTAACCTTACCTGAGAGGAATCAGGCTATTCCAGTATAAAAGGAGCAGGAAATCTCTCTTGCAGTGAAAGGGGGAAACTGTTGTTATTGTTGTAGGCACTACAGGGATTGGACTCAATAAACTGAGCTCCAGGAAGAAATAGTTTGAACTACCTTTGAACTTTAAGGGCCCTGAAGATGGGGAAACAGAGGCAGACTGCCTATAGTGTGACCCTAAACCAGGCAGGCGTGCATGGGAGGTGGCTGGTCCTGTTACAATTCCATGTTTATGTTTTCAGTCTTGCCATATTTTACATCCATGGCTGGTGATGTAGAGAGCACAGTGAGACAAACACATTAGAAATACCAAATGGGTGGATAAATGATGAGTTGAGACCAATGTTCCCTCTAATTTTTGACAGGCCGTGTGCATAAAATAATCCTTCTGTGCAAATTGTCGTGCTTCTGTGCAAATTTTTGTGCATGCAGTGTTTCACCGTGTGCGTGGGGTTTAGGATCTGTGTGCGCGCGCACATTCACACAGCTTAGAGGGAACAGTGGTTGAGACTGCCCATGCTGTCATCACCATAAAGGATTGGTGAGGAACAGATTGGACTGAAGTTGGGATCTGCTTCCTCTTTAATTAGCCAATTCCCTCACTAGTCCATATATTGGAACATTCTACCCCTTCAAAAGATGTATTATAATCAAGATCAAAACCCTGTGAGAGTAGGCTTCCTCCCTTCTTCAGTTTGTATGTTCTCAGGGCATTATCAGCCCATGAACCTTGGCGTATCTAATTTTGCTTCTATACAATCTATAGTAACAAGTACACACTGTGAATCAAAATTCATCAACCTTCCATTAACCACTACATATGAAGTTCTATATTTATTTAATTCAAAAGCATCCTACTTCTAGCTTATTTACAAATACAGAAATCCTTATTCAGGCCCTCTGGAGGTATACTGTATAAAGAATCCATTTGAAAGGTTTCTCCTTGTCATAAATATAAAGGGAAGGGTAACCACTTTTTTGTATACAGTGCTATAAAATCCCTCCTGGCCAGAGGCAACATCATGTTACTTGTAAAGGATTAAGAAGCTCAGCTAACCTGGCTGGCACCTGACCCAAAGGACCAAAAAGGAGACAAGATACTTTCAAATCTTGGGGTGGGGGGGGAAGGGTTTTGTTTGTGCTCTTTGTTTATGTGGTTGTTCTCTCTTGGGACTGAGAGGGGCCAGAGAGAAATCCATCTTCTCCAACCCATCCTAATCCAAGTCTCCAATATTGCAACCAGTATAGGTAAGCCAGGCAAGGCGGCTTAGTTTATCTTTTGTTTTATGTGAATTTTCCCTGTGTTAAGAGGGAGGTTTATTCCTGTTTTCTGTAACTTTAAGGTTTTGCCCAGAGGGGGATCCTCTGTGTTTTGAATCTGAATACCCTGTAAAGTATTTTCCATCCTGATTTTACAGAGATGATTTTTACCTTTCTTTTTTTTTTTAATAAAATCCTTCTTTTAAGAACCTGATTGATTTTTCCATTGTTCCAAGATCCACGTAATGACCTTGCGATCCCCCTGGGGTCCCAACACCCAGTTTAAGAACCCCTGCCCTAGCCTGGGGTTTGCCAGAAGCTGGGAATGGGCAACAGGGGATGGATCACTTGATGATTACCTGTTCTGTTCATTCCCTCTGGGGCACCTGGCATTGGCCACTATCGGAAGACAAGATACTGGGCTTGATGGACCTTTGGTCCGACCCACTATGGCTGTTCTTATGTTCTTACGTTCAAAGGGAGAGATGGCCAGAATAACCCATACCCTTGTTATTTTGTCTACCAATTAGGTCTAATTTCCAAGCCCCAACTTTTCTTGCTAACCTGGCATGATCTTAGTACAGTCCTTGAGTTATATCAGTAGGCCTTTTAGTTTTGCACTAATTGACTCTTTCTGTCTGCTTTTTGCACCTTTTCCCTTCAACATTTATTTTTATGACTTATGATGACATTTTATGAACTTTCACCCGCTTCCTACAGCTAATATTACAATTACGATAAGTGCAGGGCCAGCTCCAGGCACCAGCAAAGGAAGCAGGTGCCTGGGGTGGCCAATAGAAAGGGGCGGTACTCCATCAGTTATTGGGGCGGCACATCCGGGTCTTCGGCAGCAATTCGGCGACGGGTCCTTCATTCCCTCCCTTCCATTTCGGTGGCACTTCAGCGGCAGCTCAATTGGGGGTTTTTTCTGTCTTTTTTTTTTCACCACTTGGGGAAGCAAAAAAGCTGGAGCCGGCCCTGGATAAGTGTGTAGGCCCAGTTATTACAAAACAGCACAGAAGCTAGCAATCTCAGTATGTACACTCACCTCAGTGTAGGGACTGCACAGAGCTAGCACCCTTTTGGGGCACTAGCCATTCCAAAGGGACTTATGGTAACACCATATAGCATTGTCGATAAAAGCCACAGTAGAGCCCTAAGTACAAGGTATCTAGTACAGAAATGTGTTATACTTACAAATCTAAATCTTGCTACGTGTTCTCCAAAATTGCCCCTAATATATGATCACTTCTCAGGATATGCCAGTGTTCTAATGCAATGTATTTTTATAGCCTTATGGCATAAGCCGGGAACAGAGAAGAGTTTCTCTAATAGAGATTTATGTGGTTTCTCTAGCACCTTAATCTTTGCTTCCATGTTTTCCCTTCCATCTGATTCTTTCGTTACACACCTGCCAACCTATTTCATTCATTTTATAGTCACGTTCCCTATCATTTGCTGTGATCCTATGTAGCTTTAATAAACTGGATGTATGGGAGTAAGATCCCTTTTTAACTGGGGTGGAAGAGAGCTTTCATCATGCAGAAGATTATTTCTGTCTGTCCTTTTTTCTGTATACACTGGTTACAAATTTATCCCCTCCATTTTCTGCTAATATGTCCAGGTAATGTATCTGCTTTGAACTAAATGATGCAGTAAATTTGATCAATCTGTGTACATGATTCAAATATTCTAGGAAACTTTCCAATTCCACCTGATTCCCTTTCCATCATAAATACTGATGCATCAAATTCAAGGTCTTGTGAGCCACAGACTTATAGTGAGCCAAAAAATCTCAGGCTATATTAAAACCTATTCTGTCTCCTGTATGTGATTATCTCTGTAATAAAATGTATAATTATTTTTGTTCAGTACTGGTTCTGCCCAGAATGGAATACAGTGTGGGGGTGTGTGTGTGAAAATCTGTCTTATTCAGAGTTATCTGAGAAGCGTCTGCTTGCTCACAGACCTATATGGGCATATGTCAGTTAATGTTGGAGAGAATGAGTGGGTGTGAGGAGTTGGCATTTTAAATACTGAATTTACACCAGCCAAACTGATAATTTGGTGCTGGACAACTTGGGCTCATTCAGAGTATCAACTGTGTGCTGTTAATCTGATTGAGCAAAAGTTGCACCAATCTTTACTGAAAAACAGCGTCGAGTATATGGTGTGACAGGGTCAGGCCAGATGGCTACAGGAGAGTAATAGAAGGCAGATATCTTAGCCCCAGGTTAAATAGGTCCCTTTTCCCTGGGTAAGGTAACAGGGAAGGTTCCACAACAATCAGGAACCTTCTGGAGACAATTAAGACAGACAGGCTGATTAGAACACCTGCAGCCAATCAAGAAGCTGTTAGAATCAATTAAGGCAGACTAATCAGGGCATCTGGGTTTAAAAAGGAGCTCACTTCAGTTTGTGGTGCGTGTGTGAGGAGCTGGGAGCAAGAGGCACTAAGAGCTGAGAGTGAGAACACAGACTGTTGGAGGACTGAGGAGTACAAGCATTATCAGACACCAGGAGGAAGGTCCTATGGTGAGAAAAATTAAAAAAAAAAATAAAGAAGGTGTTGGGAGGAGGCCATGGGGAAGTAGCCCAGGGAGTTGTAGCTGTCGCACAGCTGTTCAAGGAGGCACTCTAGACAGGTGCATTCCACAGGGCCCTGGGCTGGAACCCAGAGTAGATGGCGGGCCCGGGTTCCCCCCAAACCTCCCAACTCCTGGTCAGACACAGAAGGAGTTGACCTGGACTGTGGGTTCAGAAAAATGGCTAAGCTGAGGGCTGCCGTGAAGCTCCAAGGCGAGCAAATCTGCCAATAAGCACAGGACCCACCAAGGGAGAGGAGGAACTTTGTCACAATGGGCAAATGTGATCAGAGCAATGTGGAAACCTAGGGAGGTGCATTGGGAAATATCAGCTTTGGAAAAGGAATTCTGGGGTTAACTCTTTGGGGCAATGACCATTTGTTTATGTTTTTATACAGTGCCTAACGCCATGGGGCCCTGATCCAGGAGTAGGACTATACGTGCTACTCCAATACTCATAATTACTACTTTTGTTGTTGCTTGGAGAAAGACGTTTGAGTGCACAGTTGAAAGCTTTCTTGAGAGCAGTCTTGAATAGCTTTACATTATATTTCTTTGGCTTGCCTTGCTGAGGGTGCAGCTGGAGTGAGTGGAATCAAATATTTGCAGGCTCAGAAGATAAAGCCACAACTACACTAAGCTAAAGTTAGTACAAATGAATAGTAATGAAAGTAGCTGCTATTTAGCAATGCCTGCGAGCATCACAAAAGAACAGTATGCTGTGGTCACGTCATACAATGACACTTTAACATAATTACCAAAGGTACCACTTAAGCATTTCCATAATGCATTTTCCTAATGGCTTAATTTTTGCTACCAACGAATGCCACCTATAGTTGGTCCAGGAATGGCCAATGTGGCACATTTGACCTATGTAATGTCTAGAGGGTGGACACAGAGGTGACCTAAGAACTCTGGCTGACTTCACCCTTACATTGTATGGATCACTCTTGCCCGAATGCACATTCTTATTTTCCATGCCTCAATTCTCACTCTCCTCCCCTGATGGAGAGTCCCTCCATTAGCACAGTTTTATATGACATCTGTGTTTTCTTGCCTTTCAGTGCTCCTATCTTTTCCTTAATTGAAATCCCCAAAATTTATGGATGTCAGATATGAATTTTCCAACTGTCAACCTCAAAGCTGTTTTATTTCTCCTTTGCAATGCTGTCCTCCCTTGTACGCTGTTTGAGTACACAGTGCACTTTGTGTCCATGGTACTCTGTGACTGCTAATAACACGCTGGTATTTTGGTAATGGTAGTAATATAGCTTCAGGATTCCTAAATATAAATCTCCATTGCAAGCTGAAATAACTATATCTGATAGGCTCTTGGTTTTTTATAAGCTCTTGATTACCTAAGAATAAAAATGATAGTGCCAGCTATCACCCAAGATAATAAATTACAACTCTTCTGTGCATCCCTTGTTCCAAGATAATGATTCTGCTTTTATTGTGTCTTTCAGTTGTTCAAATAGTTTCTATCTTTCCTTTTTGTCAGATGTATCCATTGTTGTTTTCATGATAAATATGTGAATCTGCAATAGCTGTCTCCGCACATTCAACCAACCCCCCAAAACAACAGAAAATAACGGGTTGCAAAAAGATGTGTTTCTTGGCTATTTTTTTTCCTCATTCTTATATTCAAATACAGTGGAATCACATTAATCTATGAATTGTCTTCCCTCATTTCAGTATTTTTCAGCTAAGTCCTTTTCTATGCATTAAGTACGTGCACATCTCTAATTTTTAACAAAGAAACTCAAAAAAAGACCTGGATTTCAACAAAATAAATACATTAATGATAAGGTGGGTACTTGCTAACTCAGCAGAGCAAATTGCAATCATAGATAAGATGCCACACTTTATCCTAGCTGTAGCAGTGGCGTGCTACATAACTTGTTTGTTATATGGATTATTTATTTATTTAACAAATACGTAAGAAATAGGCTTGCTGAACTCCAAAAATGTGTTGCTGAAGTTATTACAAGGTAATATATGCTGCAGAAAGATAGTGCCGTTATCTCACTGTCTTCTACACTCCAGCTTTTTTAGTAAATCCAGTATTGTAAATGCAGACTTTGCCTCATACAGGCAACTTATAGCTTTGTATGGCAATGCAAACCACTAACATCAAAAATAAGCTGATGAGAGCAATATACATAATTACATTTACTCTGAACATTGTAAGTGGGCTGTTAGAACAGTACTGGCGTTTAAATCCAGCTGTCTGTCATGAGCAAAAACTAGCACATGAAAGGAGTCTCTTTTTTCTGTTTGCTGCATATTTTCAGACATTGTTCTAAACTGCAGAGAATTCAAGTCACTGCTTTAGTTGTACCTACAACTTACAAGTTACATATTGGATTAGTTAGAAACAACACTTCCTACTACAAGAATGGTATCACAGGTGTGAACACCTGCTTTCTCCAATCCATTTTAAATAGCTGCAATCCAGCAGAATCTGGAACATCAAATTCTTTTACCTATACTTCCTTTTCAGTTTGAATACTTTTCTATCCACAATTTTTCTGAAATCCACAAGATGAAATTCAGTAAAGACAAGTACAAAGTACTACACTTAAAAAGGACAAATCAAATGCACAAATACAAAATGAGGAATAACTGGCTAGGCAGCAGTACTCCTAAAAAGGATCAGGGGATTATAAAAAGAAAAGGAGTACTTGTGGCACCTTAGAGACTAACCAATTTATTTGAGCATAAGCTTTCGTGAGCTACAGCTCACTTCATCGGATGCATACTGTGGAAAGTATAGAAGATCTTTTTATACACACAAAGCGTGAAAAAATGGGTGTTTACCACTACAAAAGGTTTTCTTTCCCCCCACCCCACTCTCCTGCTGGTAATAGCTTATCTAAAGTGATCACTCTCCTTACAATGTGTATGATAATCAAGTTGGGCCATTTCCAGAACAAATCCAGGTTCCCACACACACACACACACACACAACCCCACTCTCCTGTTGGTAATAGCTTATCTAAAGTGATCACTCTCCTTACAATGTGTATGATAATCAAGGTGGGCCATTTCCTGCACAAATCCAGGGTTTAACAAGAACGTCTGAGGAGGGCGGGGGGTAGGAAAAAACAAGGGGAAATAGGTTACCTTGCATAATGACTTAGCCACTCCCAGTTTCTATTCAAGCCTAAGTTAATTGTATCCAATTTTCAAATGAATTCCAATTCAACAGTCTCTCGCTGGAGTCTGGATTTGAAGTTTTTTTGTTGTAATATCGCAACTTTCATGTCTGTAATCGCGTGACCAGAGAGATTAAAGTGTTCTCCGACTGGTTTATGAATGTTATAATTCTTGACATCTGATTTGTGTCCATTTATTCTTTTACGTAGAGACTGTCCAGTTTGACCAATGTACATGGCAGAGGGGCATTGCTGGCACATGATGGCATATATCACATTGGTGGATGTGCAGGTGAATGAGCCTCTGATAGCGTGGCTGATGTGATTAGGCCCTGTGATGGTGTCCCCTGAATATGTGGACACAGTTGGCAACGGGCTTTGTTGCAAGGATAGGTTCCTGGGTTAGTGGTTCTGTTGTGTGGTATGTGGTTGCTGGTGAGTATTTGCTTCAGGTTAGGGGGCTGTCTGAAGGCAAGGACTGGCCTGTCTCCCAAGATTTGTGAGAGTGTTGGGTCATCCTTCAGGATAGGTTGTAGATCCTTAATAATGCGTTGGAGGGTTTTAGTTGGGGGCTGAAGGTGACGGCTAGTGGCATTCTGTTATTTTCTTTGTTAAGCCTGTCCTGTAGTAGGTGACTTCTGGGAACTCTTCTGGCTCTATCAATCTTTTTCTTCACTTCCGCAGGTGGGTATTGTAGTTGTAAGAATGCTTGATAGAGATCTTGTAGGTGTTTGTCTCTGTCTGAGGGGTTGGAGCAAATGCGGTTGTATCGCAGAGCTTGGCTGTAGACAATGGATTGTGTGGTGTGGTCAGGGTGAAAGCTGGAGGCACGTAGGCAGGAATAGCGGTCAGTAGGTTTCCGGTATAGGGTGGTGTTTATGTGACCATCGTTTATTAGCACTGTAGTGTCCAGGAAGTGGATCTCTTGTGTGGACTGGTCCAGGCTGAGGTTGATGGTGGGACGGAAATTGTTGAAATCATGGTGGAATTCCTCAAGGGCTTCTTTTCCATGGGTCCAGATGATGAAGATGTCATCGATATAGCGCAAGTAGAGTAGGGGCGTTAGGGGACGAGAGCTGAGGAACCGTTGTTCTAAGTCAGCCATAAAAATGTTGGCATACTGTGGGGCCATGCGGGTACCCATAGCAGTGCCGCTGATTTGAAGGTATACCTTGTCCCCAAATGTAAAATTGTTATGGGTAAGGACACAGTCACAGAGTTCAGCCACCAGGTTAGCCGTGACATTATCGGAGATAGTGTTCTTGACGGCTTGTAGTCCATCTTTGTGTGGAATGTTGGTGTAGAGGGCTTCTACATCCATAGTGGCCAGGATGGTGTTATCAGGAAGATCACCGATGGATTGTAGTTTCCTCAGGAAGTCCGTGGTGTCTCGAAGGTAGCTGGGAGTGCTGGTAGCGTAGGGCCTGAGGAGGGAGTCTACATAGCCAGACAATCCTGCTGTCAGTGTGCCAATGCCTGAGATGATGGGGTGTCCAGGATTTCCAGGTTTATGGATCTTGGGTAGTAGATAGAATATCCCAGGTCGGGGTTCCAGAGGTGTGTCTGTGCGGATTTGATCTTGTGCTTTTTCAGGGAGTTTCTTGAGCAAATGCTGTAGTTTCTTTTGGTAACTCTCAGTGGGATCAGAGGGTAATGGCTTGTAGAAAGTGGTGTTGGAGAGCTGCCGAGCAGCCTCTTGTTCATATTCAGACCTATTCATGATGACAACAGCACCTCCTTTGTCAGCCTTTTTGATTATGATGTCAGAGTTGTTTCTGAGGCTGTGGATGGCATTGTGTTCTGCACGGCTGAGGTTGTGGGGCAAGTGATGCTGCTTTTCCACAATTTCAGCCCATGCACGTCGGCGGAAGCACTCTGTGTAGAAGTCCAGTCTGCTGTCTCGACCTTCAGGAGGAGTCCACCTAGAATCCTTCTTTTTGTAGTGTTGGTAGGGAGGTCTCTGTGGATTAGTATGTTGTTCAGAGGTGTGTTGGAAATACTCCTTCTGCCTCTCCACCCCCACGAACATGATACAGTTCTGTTGTGACCTAGAATCCTATTTTCGACGTCTCCGACTCAAGGGGGTGGGGGAAGGAGAAAACCTGGATTTGTGCTGGAAATGGCCCAACTTGATTATCATACACATTGTAAGGAGAGTGATCACTTTAGATAAGCTATTAACAGCAGGAGAGTGGGATGGGGGGAGAGAAAACCTTTTGTAGTGGTAAACACCCATTTTTTCATGCTTTGTGTGTATAAAAAGATCTTCTATACTTTCCACAGTATGCATCCGATGAAGTGAGCTGTAGCTCACGAAAGCTTATGCTCAAATGAATTGGTTAGTCTCTAAGGTGCCACAAGTACTCCTTTTCTTTTTGCGAATACAGACTAACACGGCTGTTACTCTGAAACCTGTCATTATGCAGGGGATTATAGTGGTTCATAAACTGAATATTGAGTAAACAATGTGATGCAGTTGTGAAAAAGGTAAATATCATTCTGGGATATATTAACAGGAGTGTATGTAAGACATGGGAGGAAATTGTTCCACTCTACTCAGCACTGGTGAGGCCTCAGCTGTATTATTGTATCATAAGAACGATCATATTGGGTCAGACCAATGGTGCATCTAGCCTAGTATCCTGTCTTCCGACAGTAGCCAATGCCAGGTGCCCCAGAGGGAATGAACAGAACAGATAATCATCAAGAGATCCATCCCCTGTTACCCATTTCCAGCTTCTGGCAAACAGAAATTGTATCCAATTTTAGGCGCCAGGTTTTAAGAAGTATGTGGACAAATTGGAGAGAATCCAGAGGAGAGAAACAAAAATGATAAAAGTTTTAGCAAACCTGACCTATGAGGACAGACTAAAAAAACTGGGCATGTTTAGTCATGAGAAAAGAAGACTACCTGATAACAGTTTTCAAATATTTTAAAGGCTATAGGGGATGGTGATTAACTGTTATTCCTGTCTACTGAAGGTAAGACAAGAAATAGTCCATTACCTAGGATAGTTAGGTACTGGAATAGATTACCAAGGGAGTTTGGAATCTCTTTCAGGAGATATTTTATAGAACAGGTTAGACAAACATCTGTCAGGGATACTCTAGGTATACTTTCTCCCTTCCAGCCCTACATGTCTATGGTCTTATGATTAACATTATCACAGAATAATTCAAAATAGACCCTGAAGTTGAGAGCTTTGGGTCAGATTATGCTGGTAGCATTTAACACTTCGGAATTTGTGGAGGAAGGGTTTATTCAACATGAGTAACTGGGCCTTAATTAGTTAGGCCCTGATTGGGCCACCCATGCCCCCAGAGTAAACAGCTACACAGCATGAGTGAATGTGGCAGAATCAGGCCCATAAGGCTTGTAAAGCTCTTTGAAGATAAACAGCTAAAGCTTTTTCCTTTTGTCAGGCCTGTGTAATCCCACTGATGACAATAGGAGTGCTAAAGTGCAGCCAAAACTAATGGTATCTCTGTCATATTTATTATTTTGTCACTCTGTACAGTTGTGTTTTCTAAACAAATACTATAGATTATATTTTCATGTCACATTGTAAAAGAGCTTACTCTGGTCAACCCTTTCTTTCTATAGAAGGATCTTTTAAGTTTGAACTTCTCTCTGGTGATCTGTGACCTTCTCCCTATCACCCTTCCCAAAGTCTCAGATACTTTAATGTACTTTAATTTGGCTATTCATTGCCTGGCTGTTTGACTCATCTCTTTAAGTAGAGGCACATCTGTGACTTCTTTGACTGATAGCTAGGTCAATGATAGCCACACCCTTTCTTTCTTTATGGAGATGTTTATAAACAGTTTTACAGGCATGTAACATATGCACTGTATGGGTGCCTGCCCATACACTGAACTACACAACACAAAATACAGCCTAAAACATGACTATCCCAACTTGACAAATAAATACATAGAAGTCCCTTTGTAGGTATATACAGACATGCTATACTGAGATATTTATTAAAGAGAATCCTCTTTCCACTAAGAGTATGTCTACACCGCAGAGGGGAGTGTGCTTCCCTAGCTCAGATAGATAGACACCACTCAAGCTAGAATACTAAAAATAGCACCATAGCCAGAGGGAACCTTGAGACTCAGCCCCTTGGGCGTATCCTCAGGCAGCTACCCTGAGCCACTGGCTATGCTATCCCTGGCTAAACTGCTATTTTTAATCCGCTTTAGCACATTTCTGTTTACCCAAGAGGGGAAGTATGCTCCCCACTGTAGTGTAAGCATACCCTTAGATAAACACTTCTGCCTTTCACCCTTACCACAGGCCTATTTCAGTGGCTAGAACAAAGATTTAGATTTCTCTTTTAATCTATATGGTGTTTATAATTTTTGCCATTTAAGACCTGACTCCAAATCTATTAAAGTGAGTGGAAAGGCTCCCATTGACTTCAATGGGCTTTGGCTCAGGCACATAATAAATAACCCAAGATTGAAGAAAAATTGGATGTCCATATAATGATGTGCCATGAAACCTTTTAACTATACAAGACCTATGTTTAAGGCACATCTATTAATCCATAAATCCAATCTTAAGTGGAAATTAACCTTATTTTCCTTTGCTCGCTTTTAGTTGGTTTCGGAGACTGTAAAAGAGTAATGTCATTAGACCCCAAATACCTTAATCTGCATGTCCATTCCACTATTTCTTGTTTATTAACCATATGGCAAAGATGACTGAAGTAACTGCTCCATTCTTGTTTTATGGCCTTAAGAGTAGCCATATCTCACTTTTTATTCTGGAGAAGGTGAATAATTGTTTCAGGGCAGTGATAAAAGGTGACTAATAAGCTATTATTATTTAGTAGTTAGTGAGGCGGGACTAAAAGTCTGGCTTCCTGGGTTCTGTTCCTGGCCCTGTCACTGACTTTCTATGAGATCTTGTTCTCTTTGCCTCCACTTATCTAACTGTAAAGCTGTATAATAATAGTCTGCCAGAGCATAGGACCTTGTGAGGATTAATGAATTAACATGGGTATAATAGTTTACAATCTTTGGATGAAGGCAGGACTACTGCAATATTCTTTATCTGGAACTGACTGTGAAAGACATTCAGAAACTACAATATGATCCAACAGACCAATGAGAATGCATCACGGTGGTGTTCTGCACACTTAAATGCCTCCCCATTCAGCACTGGATCCAAGTCCAGGGCCTAGTCCCTACTTCAAAGCTCTCAGTGGAACAGAATCCAATTATCTGAAGGACCATTTCTCTGTTGTGATCATTGGGCTTGTAAATGTACGCTAACTGTGAGCTCAACTGTACAATATGATTGAAAGTTTATAAAAGGTCACAATAATCTATTTTAATAAATGTTGCTAGGAAAATGTGTGAAAGGAAAACAGACTGAATTACTGTAAACAAAAAGGCCTACTGATATATTTTAACATCATGCCTGGTAAACAAGAACAGTGTGAGACCAAAAATCAGTGAACCAAAATTGGGATGTTGGAAATTAGGCCTAACTGGCAGGCAAAATAGTAAGAGGATGGGCTATTCCACCCATCACTCCCTTTTGTGGTCCTTAAAGAATGAGACTTTGGGGAAAAATTGCTACTGGAGTGAGCTTCACCATCATGGCGGCTACCCCCACCATCTCCTGGGATCCTGGGCCTTTGTCACCCTGATCCTGAGAGAGCTCCTGACCTGACCAGACCAGGCCAGACAAAGAGACCCGGATGATATGAGCACCTCCACTGGCTCTGGTTGAATCACATACGCCACCTGTAATGTGATTTTCCTCTCTCATGTGTTCTTTTCCTTCCTCATTTTATTTCTTCACATTCCTATTTCTCTCCTTTTTTCCTTCTAATAAGAATCCGGCTTAGCCAACCAAGACTATATAATTTGCAACACTGCTGTAAGCCTGTGACCATGAAGAGGCAACTAATAGCAATGCCCTAAGCAGCCCAAGGCTGGTACAAGTTTGCCAGGTCTCTGAGTGGCTGATAAGATTGTATGCTGTGCCTGTGTTTCTCCAGCAATGAGGTTGCAAGTGAAAGTCAACACCAGAGACAGAAGCTGCATTTTCTATCTTTGCTGTTCTTTTCTCTCCCGATTTGTGTGTGTTTGTTTTAGAAACAGGATTGGACTTTAAAAACAACAGCAAGACCAACTCCAGCCCATCTCTACCAACTTCTTCCCCAACAGAACAGTTACTAACATTTTAAATACCATCTAAGAGACTGTGAAACAAGGGATTTTTTTGTCCTTCTAAAAACGCTCTCCAGCTTAAGGGAAAGGTAACAGGAAAAAGGAGGCTGCTAAAATGAAAGCCTAATTTAATACTTTACATTCCAAATGTGTTAACTGTTTTTCTTTTGTTTCTGCATCTTTAAAAAAAGGTTTAAAGTGTTAATAGTGTGTTTGCATTCATACTAAGCAGGCTGATATCTCCGTGTACCAAACCTTGAATCTTGTTTAACACTGTTTAATGCTGGACAAGGACTGTGTTATGTTAACACCTTTGGCTCAGATATTCCACCTAAATTAATACAACACTGCCTCAGAACTACTTCAAGAATATTACAATACTCATGGATACAGCTAAGATTTTGTCACGGTTATTTTTAGTAAAAGTCATGGACAGGTCACGGGCAATAAACAAAAATTCAAGGAAGCTGTGACCTGTCTGCATTGGGGACCCCCTCCATCCACTGCGGCTGGGAGCGGCAGGGTGACCATATTTCCCAAAGAGAAACTGGGACACCCCCAGCCGCTCGCCCAAGGCATTCCCCCCTACACAAGACTGTTGCCCATCGCTGGAACCATAGGCGCTGACTTCTGCTGGTGCTGGTTGGTTCTCAACCTCCCTCTGCCCCCGGCCCCACCCTGACTCCACCCCTGCCCCACCCCCTTCTGCCTCTGCCCCGCCCCCATTCCAACCCCTTCCCCAAAGTTCCTGCCCCAACTCCGCCCCCTCCCTGCCCCTAATCCAACCCCTTCCCAAGTCTCTGCCCTGGCCTCGCCTCTTCCCTGCCTGCTTCCCTGAGTGCACCGTGTTCCCACTCCTCCCCCTCCCTCCTGGAGCTTGTTACGCCACAAGACAGCTGTTTTGCAGTGGCAAGTGCTGGGAGGTCAGCAGAGAAGGGGGGACGCGACGCGCTCAGGGGAGGAGGTGGAGGTGAGGCAGGCGGGTGGGGAGGGGAGCTTGGCTGCTGGTGGGTGCAGAGCACCCACTAATTTTTCCCCATGGGTGCTCCAGCCTTGGAGAACTCCGGAGTCAGCACCTATGGCTGGAACCCTGAGGAGGACCCCCTCAGGAGTCTGTCACCTGTGGCTTGAACCTTGCAGAGGGCCGCCTGTCGCTGCTGTTGCTTGTCGCTGGAACCCTGCTAGGGCCCCGCTGGCTGGCAGCTCCAGAGTCCGCCAGCCCCTGGGGCTGAAGCAGAGAATGTCACTGAGGTTTCTGGAAGTCTCATATTACATGACTTCCGTGACCTCTGAAACATAAATCATGGATGATGCAGCCAGTAGAACAAAAGTCAAAGCCCATGGGCACTGCAGACAAATTGTTCTTGGAGAGAGTGCTCAGCTATGGAACTCCCTCATTCAGAAGATTAAAGTAGAACCATATTTTGCCCCCTTTTCAAGATACATTTGTGAGTGGAGACTTTTAACCTATAAATATTCCTTTCAAGAACTAAAAAAGAAATACAGCACAAAGGCAAAGCAGAGAATATTGTCCTTCCAAGATAAAGCTGATATTTCAGTTCTTGCATTTTGTGTCTAGTTATCATGGTGCTTTGCATTCTAGGAATATGTAGATAGATCAGTGAAATTACCTAAATTATTATGCACACTCACACTTATTGCAATTTTGTGCACATACCTATGCCCGCTACCTTTCGAAAATGTAGCCAATACTATGATATAATGCCTATTAGTAATATACTATATAACACTTCTCAGTATGCACAGGCCTTTGAGTTCTAATTTTGCATTGTTATGCTAATTGTTGACCTTTATTCTTATATCTAGCCAATTCAGTTTTCTATACTGGTGTTTTGTATTCATTAATCTCTTGTTTTACTTAAAATAGGCAAATCAAAAGGAAACCAAAACTCCATTATTCATTTGTCTATATAATTAGAATTTTCCATATGCCAGCCAGGATTAGTATGTCCTGGGATTCTTGTCTTGGATTAACAGAGTCCAATCACTTTCTTTTTCGAAAGTCTTGGTCTGTGGGTGTGGCGAAGGCAGTTATAGCGATTTTCAGAGGACCACAAAATCGCTGTTCAATGTTTTGCCTCCTCTTGTCCATGACAATCACACCAATAGGCACAGGGCTAGCCTGAGGATTTTGGGGAGGGTTAGAGAGATGATTCTTTAGGATGAGCCTGACACATAACTGACTAATTTTAGGGCTTGTCTACACTTGCAACACATCAGCAGTGAAGATGCATCGATGCAGCTGTGCTACTGTAGTGCTTATGCAGATTCTACCTATGCAGATGGGAAAGCTTCTCCTGCCGCTGTATTTAATTTACCTCCCCGAGAGGCAGTAGCTATGCTGACAGGAGAAGCTCTCCCATTGACATAGCGCTGTCTACACCAACGGTTAGATCAGTATAACTTCGGCACTCAGGGGTGTGGATTTTCTACATCCCCGAGCAACGTAGTTATACTGACAAAAGTTTGTAGTGTAAACCAAGCCTTATATTAAAGTAAGAGCACAGAAGTAGAACAGTAAAGAAGACACTTGTTCTTTTCAGCCAGGAAGCAGTTAGTATTGGTTTATATTTTCTAGGCTACTGTATCTTTGGGGAAAGGGC
The DNA here is from genome assembly GCF_965152275.1 of Natator depressus. Taxonomy (NCBI): domain Eukaryota; kingdom Metazoa; phylum Chordata; order Testudines; family Cheloniidae; genus Natator; species Natator depressus. The sequence continues at coordinate 296,705,224 of NC_134234.1, forward strand.
AAAAACTTTCTTTTCTTTTTAAAGAAAATGTAAGTTTCCCCTTTGTATTTCTAGTTTCTCCAGATCAGTGGGGCAGGCCTGTGAGAAGTGGAGTTACATACAGGCTGTAGTTCTTTTACATGCAGAACTCCTATTAATTGTAAGGGGGTTTAGTATGCAGGGAACGTTTGTAGGAGCAGAGCCTGGTAGCTTTCCACTGGTAAATGTGCAAACTAGCATCAGGATTTGTTCTGGAAGAAATCATTCCTCCATGTTCCCTGACACAACAATGACGGCCAAATGCTCGCTGTATGTCATGAAGGTAGGGTTCAAAAAGTTAAAAGAAAGAAAGAAAAATGTAAAAAAAAATAATGGCTTCAGGGCCTGTTTGAATGTTTATAAGAATCAATAGAAAGCTTCCCATTGACTTCACTGAGCTTTGGATCAGGCCTCAGAATAAAGGAAGATTAAAGAGAAACAGATCTCAATAACAATGTACAAGTTAGTAAACTAAAAATCCTGTGCTTTTCTCTATAACAAGACTACTGCCTCTTATATTCAGATGTTTATCAGTAAAATTGGTATGAAACATAATGAAAACAGGGCTTTAATATGTAAAGGAAAACATAAAAATTAGTTTATCGCTTATTTAACTGCTTACTAAAAATATCAGAGAGAACGGTTTTAGACAATTCATCACTAGAAAATTGGCTGTCAGAGAATACAATAATCTCTTTCAGCAGAACAATGTACTTATTAAAGAGTATAAATTGCTCCTACATCACACAATTTTATCCATGTTGGTTTGGAAATGCTAATCTTTCATGGGTGCTTTTCTAACAATTACAAAATTAACTGTATATTATATACTCAGGACTGCAAACACCTTTTCTATTAAAAGGAAACACAATGCGATTGTTTTTAGTTGAAAAACAAGACTTTACTTTTAGAGAACAGTATTTCATGGAAGTAGCAACACTTCACAAAGTCCAGTAAGGTTTCCTTTTTATTATTATCTAGCTTCTAAACTGAAAGAAATGAATAACCTTATTTAATCATTATAATTTTATGATCTTAACTTCTAGATTAAACTACAAAACCTTATCCTACATAATGTAGAAATCCCTTCTACAGTAAAATGACTCTCAATAGAAACACAAGGTTTAGTTTAAAAAGGTAGTAGTATACAAAGAAATAAAAACTCCCCGGCACCCTTTCCACCAAATAAAAACTCCCCGGCACCCTTTCCACCAGCCACGTGGAGAAACAAAGCAAGGTCTCATGGGGTGAAGCCAGTCTTAAGAAGCAGGAGGAAGTGCCCAGCAACAGCTGTGACTAGCAACAGCCATATGGAAAACAGAGGCCCAGGCAGGGTCCTCCGCTCCACAATGTTAAGAGAAAGCAGGAGACTCGTTTTTGCAATTGGAACTTTGTATGTTATTTGCTTTATGCTGATTGCTTATTTGCTCCACTCCTATCCAAACCCTTTTTCTCACAATCCCTTTTCTCACAATCCCTTCCTCTCCCTTGAGATGGGTACTTGGTATTATCTTCTATAAAATGAAATAGATCCATAATTATTGATCTATGCGGCATTCAAAATATATTTTGTTACTTATCTAAGGGCACATCTAGACAAACAATTATTGTGCAGCTCGCTGGGGTGTGCAGTTACAGCACTCCAGCATGTGATGCACTACCTGTCCCTGTGGTCCCTGATGCTGCACTGTAAAAGATCCTTAATAGCAGGTCAGAGAGCACCAGGGAACTTTTAGTGCACAGTAACAGGGTCCACATGGACAGTTAGTGTGCAGCACGCTAGAGCACTATAGATTTATACCCCAGCTTCCCATGCACAAACTGTTTGTTTAGACAAGCCCTTAGAGATCACAAGACTATTTCTGAGCTGAGTATAAGATTCTTAACACATCTCATACATAAGAAACAAAGAAATGGCATTTAACTGCTTTATATTTATATTTCACGTACATTTAATACTAATGATTTAAGCCCTCTGGCCCCATTTTTACCTTTTATGTACAGGCCAAGTCTGTGCTGGGCTGCGTAGAGCCACATGGCTCCATGGAAAGCCAAAATCCTAGGGGAGGTATGGTCTCTCACTGAGACCATACCTCAGTGTACAGGGAGAAAATAACCTGTACCATCATCCCTAGTTCACTATGTTGTTTTACTGTTTCTTTAAGTTGTTTGGTACCCCAGGCAGGAAGTCTGGGGGGGGAGGGGTGCGGCAGAAGCCCATGTTCTGTTATGCAGAGGAAGTTAGAGAACTGCACTGAATAAAGATGATCACTTTTAAGAGACTTGTGAATACAGTGATCACTGAACACCATGCGGGATCAGGAGTAAATAGAAATTTAAAGAAAATAACCTGAGTGGAAGAATGGAGCAGCTAAAAGCTCCACCAGAGCTGAACGCTTCCAGAAATATGGAAGATAACTGAAGAGTTTTAAACAGCATTTCACTCACTCTCTGCAAGCAATGGGTGCCAGGGAAAAGGAAGACAGCCTTATTTCTGACAATAGCAGATTTGGATGCACTTGACATGTTTAACAACTTTCAGTTAACCCAGGCACAGGAAGATAAATATAAAACTATATGATAGAAATTTGAGTATTGCATCCCATGTAAAAATGAAACACATTAGAAAAATTATTTTAACCTGAGGCTCCAAAAAGAAAGTGAAACCGTAGAAGAGTTTGTGACAAATCTAAGGCCATAGAGCCAGTTTCACAATTATGGGAGCTTAAGAGTCCCTGATAAAAGATCAGGATCTAACTGCAGTCTAGAACAAAAAATTCTGAGAGACTACTGGAAGATCCAGAATTAACCCTTGACAAAGCAATTAGAATTTGCCAAGCAACAGAAGTCACCCAGTCCAGTAGGAAGCTTATGGAGGGTGGACACTGTAGACATAATTGAGAATCTATCCATAATACCACAAGAAATGAAATTTGAGGCAGAAAGGGACACAGAACTCAAAGTTCCAGAGTAGCAGCCATGTTAGTCTGTATCTGCAAAAAGAAAAGGAGTACTTGTGGCACCTTAGAGACTAACACATTTATTTGAGCATAAGCTTTCCAATGAAGTGAGCTGTAGCTCACGAAAGCTTATGCTCAAATAAATTTGTTAGTCTCTAAGGTGCCACAAGTACTCCTTTTCTTTTTGCAGAACTCAAAGTCAGACTCAAGCTGTACAAGCACAGCACAAGCCAGGTGAATTCCTAGCATATGGGAAAAGAGGCAAGAAATGGAATGGATTACATCATTTTGCAAGAGTTTGCAGGCACCAGCAGTGTGCACAGCATGGTCAAAGAGAACAATAACAGAACCAATAGCTCAGAAGAATTCTTGGTAGAAGCAATGGATATGACTGGAGCAGAAGATAAATGGACTGTCAACCTGAAAGCGAATGGGACATTTATTAATTTTAAGTTGTGCATAGGGGCACAAGCCCAAGTGTTGCCAGAAATACTGTTGTTAACACTAAAAGAAAAACCCTAGGCAGTGAAAGGTAAACAGGTAAAACGGGGTGAGTTTATCCCCACTAAAGGAGGAACAAATTAAATGTATGAGTAAATAATACATTTTGTAGTTGTACCAGAGAAAAGAGCACTCATTATTGGTGTGTCACATTCTTGGTCTCCTCAAGAGAGTGCGCTCATTGGAGGGGCAAGGGACCAGAACAATTGAGGAGAGGTTTGAGGACATCTTCCAAAGGAGAGGTTAACTCTCAACAGAGTGCAGAACAAAGATGACACAGCCCAATTGCCCATGAATCACACACCCTAGAAAAGTTCCCCGAACAGTTGGGTTGGCTCGTCATTGCTCTGGGAATCACAGAGTGAGTAAAAGAAACAACAGAATAGGTACCCGCATTGGTCAAGGTAGAAAAAAATGACAGAACCCTTCACTTATCTATAGACCACCCCTCCCTGCAAAATTAAATAAATATTTCAAAAGGGAACACTTTCCACTTCTGACAAGGGAGAAATTTTGGGGAAGATGACAGATGCCAAACATTTTTCTACACTGGATGCACCAGCAGGGTTGTGGCAGGTGCCATTAGAAAAATGGTGCACATTTCTGTCCCAAGACATAACACGGCCAGAAAAAAATGGGTTTACCACCTGCCCATGGTAATATTGATATTAACTCACAAGTCCAAGCAACAGTGCAAGGTACCTCAGTGAGTAATTTAACATTGTTAGTAAGTGTAGTGAGTAGTCTGGTTATAAGCACTTACAATAAATGTTTGTTACATGTTGTTATTAAATTTTGGCAGGGAAAGGAATATGTGGTATTGGGAACCATACCGTTTAATTTGTTTAGCTTCCCAGACAGGAAGTCCAGGGAAGGGCAGTGCAAAATCCCAAGTTCTGATATGCAGACACAGTTGGGGAACTACATCACTGAATACAGTCAATCTCTTTCAAGCATCTTGGGCCTGCAGTGATTACTGAACACCACGCACTGGGCCTGCTCCATTGGTCAGTCTGCTAGGTGTTTCCAGGGAGAGTGCAGTCCCTATGGGTGGTGACTGTTACAGGCCCTTGCATGTGTTTCTCAAAGAAGGAAGGCTCTTTGCACCCTCCCAAGTGCCGGCACACCAGTCTGAATCTCTTTGTCACTGTTCTCTCATGCTTCCCCCGGCTGTTTCTATATCCACCTGTTGGCTTTTATCATAGTTAGAATGGAAGTATTTTGGGGATAAGACGGTCTTTTTGTTGTGTGTGTGTGTATGTGCACAGTGCCTAGCTTAATAGAGTGGCTTCTACCTCAACACAAATACTGAATAATAATAATAGGACTATTCTGCATTCCTACACAGCAAACTTTACGTTATTTATGTTTAGATTTCAATGTGAGTTGGGTGACTCCCTTAGACTCCTTTGAATATCCTAGCCTTAAAGTATTTCTGTGCTTAGGAAATCAAAGAACACTTCTCAAAAGCAGCTAAGTGCATAGTCTGAGCAGCCTTTTGATAAAAAGCTGGTAATTAAACAGTACAGGTAAGCAAAATGATTATGTGAAGCAGTTAGTGGTTCACTAGACATTCAATGGTTTTGGCTTTAAGGTCTCAGGTCATTTCACCCTAGAAACCTGCCCTCTTTTCTGTTAAGTTAATGAAAAAACATGTCAAAAAAGGAAGGAGCTTGACATGGCTTTACAGGCTAGTTTTGCGGAGGGACTGAGCAAGAGAGCAGATTATATTGCTACTTCTTTAGAATTACTAAATAACTTTTCCATTTTGCAAAGTATTTTTGCATGATGTCTGAGTTAATGCAATAATTTTAATGAAAAGGAAACTTAAACCTTTCAGCACTTGTGTTGGCAGCTTCCCAGCAGTTCTTATCAAACACTGTTATAATAATTCCTTGATTATGTTGGAAGCTGTATCCTCCAGTGACTTGGTAGTTTTAGCTTTAGATATTGTCCTGCTATAAATAAGAGAGCAAATCTACTTCACTGTTTGGGCTATAAAAAGGAAAGAATACTGCCCACCAGTGATGAACTATATGGGGCTCATGTCAGCCCCTTGTGAACAAAGCCAACCTCTGGGTCCTATGATTAACAAACCTTGTCCTTTATTTCCTTTTAGAGAAAGTAAGTCTGCAGTCCCTTCCCTTGTGAAGATAGTCTTGAATATGAAAACTTAAGTAAATCATCCACTAGGATTAAGTGGAATGAGTAGACAGGCTCTATTTCCAGCAGGACTATGAGGAGAGTGACCAAAAGGTCCCCCCCACACACATACTTTTGATGTAAATGAGCCAGTTGAGTTCAGAGTGGAACCCAAAGGATCATCTTGCTAATCCTTTCCAAATCCCTGTCCAAAGTTGTGTGAACATGGAAGGTGAGATTTGATAATGCTTTAGAGACTGGAGTGGTCAACAAAACAAATTCTCAAGGCTCTCCCCAAAATGCAAAAATGTGTGGCTCTTGTTACAAAGGTCAGTTGTCTAGGAGGATGGGACTGAGCCAGCTTCTACTCACTCAGGCTGCAGTGCTGTGGATGCGTCCACTATTGCAGGGGCTCCACCACCAGAGAAGACCTGTTCCCCACTCAGCCACCCATCATATAACCAGAGGCCACCAGATGACTTACTTGCTGTCATTCCAGGACACCAATCTGGCCCATCACTGCTTCTGTGAGGAACTGGTGTCCTCCTAAGTAGTGGGAGACACATAGAAGAGCTTTTGTGCTGTGTTCTGAAGGAGATGTCATGCTGGGCAAGATACACTGGGTCATGGGCTAATGGTAGAAACACTGCTGGAGAGAAGATGAGCCAGAGTATGGAACTGATGGAATTTTTGAAAGGAGAAGAGCATTTAATGCTGCTTATATATCACATGTATCACCAAATGAAGAATGTTTTTGCGGGATATTCTTGTTAAATATTGGCAGCACAAAGTTGTCAGTACATAAGCAATAGCCATTACTTATCAGAGTCAGCAGCAGCTCAGCTGACTAATCATTTTGCAGTAGACAAGGAAAAGCAAAAACACTTCCAAAGTGACTTTTATGAAAGCATTTAATGTTGTTTTAAATAAAATGAGGAAAAATGGAGCTCTGCTAGCAAATGAGCCAATAATTTCAAATTGGAAGCCTGTGCAAACAAGCAAGTCTTCTTCTGAGTTCTAAAAATCACCGGACAAGCAAATATTCCTATCAGATAACAAGGAAGAGTTTTAGCTTTTCATTGGATAAATAGATAGATGAGAGATCCAGATTCCCCACAGAACTAAAGTAGGGTGAGGCAGGTCATAAAGCGTATGGCCCTCAGCAGAGTAACAGAGGCCCAGACTGTGGAGAGCTCTATGAATCCATATTAATTGTTTAGAAAGAAGTTGTGTGGCTCCTATTTATGGGGAATTGGGACAAAAACACACACAGATTTTCTGCAAGATCAGAGTGAAAACAAAATGGGACAGATTTTGCTGTGCTCCACAATGTTGAATCTGGAATAACTTCATTGTCTTCAATAGATGCACATCTTTAGGATTTACACCTGCACGGGCTTTTCTATGGTAGAAAGTTACATCATGTCAGAACGTGGTAATTAGCATGATGTTAAATGTGACTTAGTTCCCAGTATAGACATTGATTGTTGAATGTAACATTGTGTCAATTGGTCCTATCTGACGTGAAGGTCCACCATAGGGTTAACCGCAACCAACCTTTGACATGATGTTAGAGCATACAGGGACTGTTGTCTTTGAGTTGCAGATCTTTAGCTGCAAATTAGTGTAATGCTATTGACTTCAGTCAAAATATGCCAATTAATACCAGGTAAGGAGCTGGCCTGAGTGTTTAAGTCATGTTAGTTAAACACTATATGTAATATACTCAATGTTATGTTCCAGTGTACTGAGAGCAGAATATAGTCCTGTATGTTTATACAAAATATAATTTTATCTACCCAATTACTGCACAAGCTGCATGAGAGTATTCTTGAGAAATCAACAGCCTTGAAAACTGCTTTCATATGAATGTTCAAGGAATTTCTTAGATTAATTGTTGGGGATAATTGAACCACTTAAAAAAAGACGATGCTGAACCAGCTGGATTCCCCATTTCCTGGATGTTCAAAAGTATTTAGTGTAGGGTTTTTATGGGTATTTTTAGATTTCCAGACTTGTTTTGCATAGGCACAAGGTAGTAGCCTTTAATAAGTCAACATATGTTCATGTGTGTGTGTCTCCTTCTGTGTCTTCCCCTCCTTGTAGGCCCCTTAGAGTTTTCGATTTTACAATGAAGATTCTTTGTTGTTGTCCATTCTCGTGGACATCACTGGATGTGATTCTCATTTACAGTAAGGCCCCTTGACACAGTTTCAACAAGTATAAGTTAATGCACACTAGGGAACTGCCTCTGAAGTGTAAAACTTTTGTTTTCAATGGTGTAAATCAGATCCTTTTATTTTAATGGTGCTTCAATGTGAAATTCAAACAAACTCAGAGGGTGCAAACCCTCATGAACTAAAACAGAAATAAATATTTGCAGAGGTCAGCAGGGTAACAGAGGCCTACACTGAGGAGTTCCACATAGTAAACAGATACCAGCAAGGTTTGCAGCTTTAGCCATTGCCCTAAGCCCAAGCCTGATGATTTTCTTATTTTGCTTGGTAGATATGGACATTGGGATAATCAGCCAATCTAAACTAGAAGGTCTCAGACTTCCTTAAGACTCAATCCATTCTTTCCATTCCCATCTTAAAGGAAAAGGTAACCACCACAGGTTGTGAGAGAAACACATTTACAGAATGCACTGAAGAATGAGAAGGCTATGGGCTCAAAACACTTTTAATCTTCAACCTTCAGGGGCTGTTTACCCTACCATAAGTATTTATTGAAACTTGGAAACAAATCTTTGATTTTTTATTTTTAAAAGTAAGTTCTTGCAGAATTTTTATTTCTGAACAGAAAAGGGATGGGTAAAGTAGTTTAAAATGCATACTAAATCATTAAATATCATATGTAAGGCTTTTTAGAATAAGAGTGGGAAGAGGGAATTAAAGGGCAATCCCTGACATACACTGCAATGAAAACAAAACGTACAGCCTTTTTCAAGCTTCAATTTCTCTAACAAGGCACCATAATTAAGTCCTTCAAGACTTCCAATACTGCAGTCTATTGGGTGTTGCCATCTGCCACTTGCCGAAATATTTCAATAGAAATACTATGAGAAAGCCCTTTCTCTCAGTATTTCATTAATTTGCAACATGGTGGTACCAGGAGATATTCCTCTGGGCAGAACTTCTTAATTTATAAAGATTTAAAATAGGTTGCATGCATAACACTTTTCTGTGGTGCTTTTAATTTGGGACCACATCATTGTGGGTTTTCATGCTTGTAAAATCCCTCACTAAGTCTGGGTCAGAGTCAGATTTATTCCCCCCCCCCCCACCAAACCCAATTATTGAAACATGAACTGTGATTTTCAACATCTCGCAGAAACTTTAGACCCAATGACCAGGTCCCACCCTGGCTTTTATCTCCCACCATACAAAGTTCCCTGCTGTTCCTTAGCTCTGGCTTTCCTCTGGGCACTGTTCCCATCTCCCCCTATAGTACTGTCCCTCTGCTTTAGTGACTTATACCCCCGATCTCCTTCCTGATTGCCCCCAGGCCCTATTGGTCCTTGTCCCTGTGAACAGTGGCATTCCTTCCCTTTTGACACTGGACTGCCTCCCCTCCTGCCTTTATGTACACTGGGCTCTCTGTTCTACCCCTGCAGTGTGGAAGTGGGGTGGGTGTGACATAGACCTCTGGGAAGATTTCTCTAATCCACTTCTAATCCCATTATGGATTATTCAAGTAGTTTGTCCACCAGGGTGGGGATGGGGTGAACTGAAGCTACCTCTGCTGCCCAACGCCCCTAGTCCAGCTCCCATTCATCTTTTCATCCAGGCCAGCAACTGTTTCCCCCGCCCCCCTGCGGCTCTGCATACTCAAGGCAGAGAACAGAGATGCTGAAGGAGGACACTAATTTGGGAAGCAAAAGTGAAGCCCAGAGGCAACATTTTAGGCTACCACAGTAGCCTCTGGTGGCTATGGTAGGAACTGCAGTTTCTCAGCAGCCAGAATTTGAGCTGAGAGCAGTTTTCTTCATACATCAAGAAGAGTAGAGAAAGAGAATTGGGCTTTAGGAGTGCAAAGTGGAAAGAAGCTCTGTGGAGATATCAAACGCATTCATCACAGGGTCCTGCACCATATTAAGACTGGATGCAGCAAACTAATATTGTATTATATTTCTCCTTCCATTCAGAATTGCATAACATCCCCAGTGCAACTATAGCGTTTGCTTATATGGGAAAGCAATATTAGGACAATCCTTATGTATTTTTAAGTGTTACCCTGCACATATAGTTTTGCTACCTTGTCCCTTTCTCCTTCTCACTTCCTGAACATACTTTTGTCATTTAGTTCCTTTCTCTCCTGCTCCCTTTGACATGCTGCCCAACTGTCTCATTCTTTCTCCCCAGAGATATTCCTCTGTAGACAATGGCTTCTCCTGGTGGCTTGGAGGTTCAGTCCCACTGGTGGCTCCAGACACTGAGAATAACTCCATTCCTTCCTTTGTCTATGTAGCAGTCACACATAACACAAGAACAGCAATACTGGGTCAGACCAATGGTCCATCTAGCCCAGTATCCAACAGTGGCCAATCCCAGGTACTTCAGAGGGAATGGAGAGAATACGGTAATTATTGAGTGATCCATCCCTTGTCATTCACTCCCAGCATCTAGCAGGCAGAGGCTTAGGGACATCCAGGGTATGGGATTGCTTCCCTGACCATTTAGTCTAATTAGCTTATTTCTGTGCATCTCAGGGTATATTCTAATCTGGGTATGACCCAATTTACTGGCCCTCTGAGCCACATACAATAATCTTCAGAAGTTCGAGAGCTAGGGCACACCTGTCTGGAGCTGGGGTTGGGGCTTCATCCCTGAGCTCTAGCAGGTGCGCCCCACAGGGCTGAAGCCCCAAGACCCCCCCACCCCACTTGGCAGAAACCCCTACTGCACCACTACAATGCAGTAGACTATCTTCCATAAACAAATTGATTATTCAAAATCAAACCAGTCAAACATAAATTAGTTAACATATAGTATATACAGATGGATGCCACAAGCTAATGTCATTTTATATTGCTTCAGCTGTAAGAGGCAATCCAAAAGCCAACATCTAGTATTAAAATAAATCCTCCTTTGCACACTTGGTTGTGCCTTTTATGCTGTGAACATTTAAGTAGGCTTCTAATTCTTCCAATTAAGTGGAAAAAGAGAAACAAAAGCAGCAATTCATTGATTTAAGAGTTGCTTTTATGTAAACATACTTCTGTGTGCATTCACAAAAACATGCACACATATAATAATATAGCATCCAGGTAAGCTACACAAAGAAAGCTGATTATCTGTCTGCATCTGAAAAGCATTTCCATTAATTTCTGGAAACCCACTTGATGCTGAAAACTACAGTACAGCCCTGCTAACAATCTTCTAATTGTTTCTAAACATTGTACTCAATAAGGGCCATTTACTGTACTTGATTCACAGACATTCTCATCTCTGTAAATGTCATCAATATACAGCCCTTGTGAAAATTCAAAGAGGTGAAGCTGTGTATTGGTTAAAGTAATATTATTTATACTTCTGTGTAAACTTTATCTGTGACCATTGCCTTGCATGAGTCTACAAGACTTTAAAAGTTTTGTTTTGTTGTTGTTTTTTAATCTTCAGTTGCATTAGGAGGCTTAATGAAGACTTCAGAAACATATTTTTTAAATTCTAAAGAATGTCACAGAAGCAAGCTATAAAATTCAACAGCTTCTTGATATTCATCACTTTGTACATTTCAGACAATCAAGTGTAGCTGGACAAAAAAGGAATTGTAAGCTGAAGTTAGAAGAATCATTTTAAAGGTAATGTTATAACACATCAAGTCCATTTGCAATGGAGAGGCAGAATGGAAGACGGGAAGCATCTCAGAATTGGGAACAGAGCTAGAAAAGTAGTGCACAAATATTATCTGTGAATAATAATTTAATTTTAAAAGTCAGTTAAATTTTGAAGCAAAGTCACATGTTTTCATATCTTTGTCATATGCGCTTCCCAAGCAAGCAAATTCACTCCACATTCTCTTCATCTGAATATGACTCCAATTCAAGGTCTGAATAATAAACACTACCGGGAGGTTACTAGCCTGTTTACCTCAAATTTATTAGTATAAACATCAATTATTTACCATTGCTCCCTTGTGATCAGACATTTGCTGATGTTCCTAACTTAAAATAACCCAAACTGGTATAAACTAGCATTTTGTGGTTACCTGTCACCAGTTCAGTCATTACAGCGTTCTGTCTTGTGATGTCTTATGATCTAGGGTCATTCCTAGTTAACTGCTAATGCTAAGGCTTTTTGGCACCTCATGCCTTGATTAGTTTAGCTAAGCTATTGTTTTACAAGCCTTTCATTCAATTTCATTGCATTGTCTTATATCTATGCCCTACCTAGCAAATATTTCTACCTATAGGCCACAGGAGGAATGTTCACTGAATGAGTGACATTGACATTTGTATGGTACTTGTAGCCATGTTGGTCCCAGGACATTAGAAAGACAAGGAGGATGAGATAGTATCTTTTATTGGACCAACTTCTGCTGGTGAAAGAGGCAAGCTTTCAAGCTTCTGAAGAGCTCTGTATAAGCTTGAAAACTTGTCTCGTTCACCAACAGAAAGTGGTCCAATAAACTATATTTCCTCTCCACCTTGTCTCTCTGAATTTTAAGTAGCTATTACAGAATTTGAATTTTGAATTTGTAATTGTGAGTATTCACAGTGGAAATCTGAATCTAAGAGTTATTGTCATCTAATCAAAGTACCATATAACCTATATGGCCAATCAAACTGTAGCCAATTGTCAATATTGAATAACTAAAGCAGTATTGTTCAGTAAACAATCCAGGAAATGATTAATCTACAAACTGAAATATTTTTCTAGCTATGGGCCCAACCCCACAGACCTTACACAAACAAACCACTAACTGAACTGCATAGAACTATTTCGGGAGTGATCAAAGCAGGTGAGAAAAATATGTGAGGAGATATTCACATTCTGCTGTGAGAGATGCCTTTTTTGGTGTCAAAAGCAGGTGGCATGTAGGAGATCATCACCTTTTCTCTAGTCAAGAAACAGCCAAGTCAAAGAAACCTAGCAGGGCCCAGTAGAGCATCTCAGCTGCATTAAGGCGCAGCCATGCCCAAAGAGACATGCAAGGCACCTAACCCTATAGAAGGGGAGCCAAGCCTAAGTTGTGCCGTGGACCCTAGAACACATGATCATGTTGTGAAGATATGCCTAATCTACTATATTGGTATTGCATTCTGTGCTTGGAGAGTAAGGATGAGCTAGTGGTTAGGGTGTCAGCCTAGAACTCAGGAGATCTAAGTTCAGTTCCCTGTTCTGCCACAGACTTTCCTGTATGACCTGGGGGATGTCACTTAATGCCAGGTTTTTAAAGAATTTCAGGTTTTGCTCAGTTGATCATGCATAACCCATAGGCCGGGTGTTACATAGTAGAATTTTCAATGCAGAGTTAATTGTCTCCATGCCCCAGTGGCTCCTGTAGAGTGCCTGGGGATAGTTAATCCCTTAAGAAATGGATTTTCAGATGCTTATCAGCTGAGTGGAGAGCCAACTAAGCTAGACAAGAGTGAAATGCCGAGGAGAGTGGTGAGGAGAGAAGAGAGGTCTAAATGGCTGACCTGAGGTACCAAGCTTTCAGGTCAGAGATAGGGGCCTCCCTCCATTCAGGATGCTCTTCTCGAGTTAGGCACCTAAGCAGCTACTCTGTCTTAGGTAACCCATGCAGCTGAAACTCTCTGTCTCTCTGTTTCCTGCTCAGACTCGATACCTCTCTCACACTCAGCCCACCTGTGTCCCCAGCTGTCTTTTGTGTAAATGCAGTGTTGCCCTCCTGCTCTCCCACATAGTGGTGGCCTTCATCCAGCCCTCCCTTGTGAGGTCTGGCAGGTAGTCTTGGAGCACACCTACTGGATCAGCCTCTGCCAGCGAGGAGGGCATTCCCCTGCCTAATTTGAAAATTCCGAGGACTCTGAGCAGCTTGTTGACTGGGGGCTGTTTCAGGGCTTAGGTGGTTTTAAAATGACAACTGGTGGAAATGTATGCACCTAAGGGACTTAGACACCATGGGCAGAGAGACAGGATTAGGCAGCACATGATCTGCAGCTTTGAAAATGTCAATGGCACCTACATAGTGGACTTAGGCACCTGTCTGTCTTTGTAGGTGCCTAAATCTCTTTAAAAATCTGGCCGTCTATCTCTCTGTGTCTCAGTGCTCCATCTGTAAGATGAGATAATAGCACTTCTGTACTTCATGTAGTTGTTATGAGGATAAATACATTGAAGATTATGAGGTGCTCAGATACCATAGTAATAGGGCCATGTAAGTATATAAGATACAAAGGTAGAGGTTTGATTGTGGAAGGAAAGTAGCATCAGTAAATGGGCTGATGTCTGTTACTGAAAATAAAGTGAAAGACCCTCTCAGTCCTCAGCATACCTTGTATGTGCTCCTAAAGGAGGATACAAGTAAATCTTTTAATAAGGTATTATTTTTATTTTCCTAGAAGTTCAACTTGTTAAAAGCACTCAGTTACTTTTTAGTAATGCTATGTGGTAAAGTAATTGCATTATTGGTAATGCATCACTTTATAAATGACACATTTATAATATATAACAAGTAAACATGTCAGTCTTTTTTAGAGTTTCCTATTCTCTCATATGTGACAAGATTCAATACTAACTTTGCATTTAAACTACACAAATAATTTATTTATGCCAATTCTGAATATTCCCTACTTCATCTTCAAAGTTCTTCTCCAGTATCAATTAATTAATGCACACAACACTACTGAGAAGCAGGTAATGAAGTGGTGTTAATCCCATCTGTAAAATGGGGAAATAGAGACAGAGAGACTAAGGGTCAGATTTTGAAAGATATTTAGGTGCCTAACTCCCATTGAAATCAATGGGAGTTAGATATCTAAATGCCTTTCAAAATCTGACCCTGGGTGACTTGCCCAAAGTTGCAGAGTGACTACTCTGCCTTATGAATTGTGAAGCCCTGGGCCAGATCTTTTTAGTGACAGTACCTACTGCACTTCTTGAAATGTACCATTGATCATATACTCTGCTTTACATTTTGCTATTAAGTAGAGTTATGTGAACTCATTGTGCTTGATTTCCTATGCACCAGGCAAGCTGGAAAAAAAAGTGAGAATAGATTTCCACCTGGGGTGGGGGATGATGGGGAGGTAGGAAGAGAAAAGAATCCCAAGACAAGGCAGACAGAACAGAATCCACAACTGGAGTCCAATCCCTGGCTAGAGGCTTGGGGAGAAAGAAGAGAACCTTAGGACCAGGAAGAGAAGAGGCTCCCACCAAAGGAAGTCAGCTCCCAGGCAGATGGGAGAACAAGGGGTGATGAGACCCACGTTCGTATAGGAGTCCAATCCCCAGGCAAAAAGAAATAGTACATCCAATCCCAAAGACTCTGGCTTCTTCCCACCCTCAAAATGCCACCAGCCATTTTAGGCATCTGGCTATTCTCCAAAAAAGGGCCATATTTTTGGAGTTTAATATACCTACCCTACACACAACCACATCATATATCATTTGAAAGCTTATGTTATGTACATTTAAGAGTGGTATGGTGTGGAGCAGTCAAGTGGTGCTATGAGCTGGTAGGTGAGTGAAACAATGGTACCCAAAATGGCACCCAAAAATGAGAGTGTCATTTTTGAATGGTTCCAGAAACACTGCAACATGACTATGACTACAGTTTTTACTGTTTAAGTTCATTTCCACACTTAATGTGGTGTTTATTGATCAGATCTAGAAAATGACAATGTCTTAAAAGATTTTTATTGGTTTTGCGTAGGGGAGTTTTTTTCAGAATTGATTAAGCTGTTTAGCATGTGGCAAAAATGGTGATAAACTAACATGGCAATATGCTAGCACGAAATGTTTTCACACTGCACATTCTTAATTGTCTAAGTGTCTCACAGTGATCTAATAGTTTTCTATATTTTCAGTTGAGATTTGTTGACCAGCTCAGTCTCACACTGAAGATTGTACAAGTAGCTGCAGATTGTGTGCACGTACTTTGTACTGCACAGTGGGTTGATATAAATGTATGTGAATTCCTAATGTAATGCTTTTCCGTTTGTAAGCTTTTATACATAGAGTATAGTATCTAGACTGCCTGGTAGAAGGTTTTAATTTGTAATTGCCTATGCATGTAGTATTTGCCTTTCAAATATTCTGGAAGCTAGCTTTTCAATGCAGTGACACTTATGCACAGGTCAGTATTCGTGTTAGAGACAACAATACACAGCTTCTTATTATGAATATTCAAAAGCCATGGGACAGAGAAGTAGTCTAACAATATGTAGATAGGTGTTACAGTTCTTACCAATCATGTCATCAACGATATGACAAGCCCATTTTGACCCTTAATCATATCGAGAGGTGCTTATAAACATATCAAGTGGACTGCATGTAGCATCAGCTGTACAAGAGTCTCTACTGAAAATAGCAGATGTTGGTGAGGAACAAATAGAGAAATTTATGACTGGTGAACTTGATTCTGATGGGACATTTAGCTTCTTCTCCCAGTCAAGAAATTTGGCATCTAAACATTTGCTGACATGGCTAAGAAGTCCAAATTTAAATCTGGCAAAGAAGGGACAATCACAGCAGATATCAGTCCAGAAACTATCTTGCACAGAACCCTCATGTTTCAGTGGCAATTGTTCTTAGTCACCCAATAGGGCCTGTGCCTATGTCTCTCTTCCATGCTGATGAAACAATGAGAGGAATTAGGGCATAATCTGGAAAGTCAAGCTGAATGAATCCACGAACTGAGAGCATGCAACAAGGAAACCACCATATGCACCACAGATACCATGGCTGTCATACAGATGATGGCTGAAGACAAATGCCATACATTCAATAAATTGGCTGCTGAGTACTTGAGGCAGGTCCTAAAAGGATTTGACAAAGCTAATTCTATAATCCAAGTCTTTTTGGCAGATATGATGACAGTAATTCTGTGAAAACTGCAAGAAAATACAGCACTGGACAGAATCTAAGTTTGGACGCAAGGAATACCAGGTGATTGGTAGACACCCTGTGCCTCCATGGAAAAAATAAAGGTGGCATCCAAGAAGCACTCACTTGCAGAATTCCTCTGTGAATATATGGCTCAAAATGCACCTAAGAGTGTAGGAGCACACTCAGTGCAAACACTCCTTCTTGCTACAAGCTTTTCCAATGGTGAATTAGCAAAGTCCATCACCAGTAGAGGTGATGAATGGCATTTTGGGGTGTATATGTAGGGGCATTGCCAGCAGATCGAGGGACTTGATCGTTCCCCTCTATTCAACATTGGTGAGGCCTCATCTGGAGTATTGTGTCCAGTTTTGGGCCCCACACTATAAGAAGGATGTGGAAAAATTGGAAAGAGTCCAGCGGAGGGCAACAAAAATTATTAGGGGACTGGAACACATGACTTATGAGGAGAGGCTGAGGGAACTGGGATTGTTTAGTCTGCGGAAGAGAAGAATGAGGGGGGATTTGATAGCTGCTTTCAACTACCTGAAAGAGGGTTCCAAAGAGGATCGATCTAGACTGTTCTCAGTGGTAGCTGATGACAGAACAAGGAGTAATAGTCTCAAGTTTCAGTGGGGGAGGTTTAGGTTGGATATTAGGAAAAACTTTTTCATTAGGAGGGTGGTGAAACACTGGAATGCGTTACCTAGGGAAGTGGTGGAATCTCCTTCCTTAGATATTTTTTAAGGTCAGGCTTGACAAAGCCCTGGCTGGGATGATTTAGTTGGGGATTGGTCCTGCTTTGAGCAGGGGGTTGGACTAGATGACCTCCTGAGGTCCCTTCCAACGCTGATATTCTATGAAGCCCACAACTTGTACAGTACTCAACAGGAAACAGACATAAGGATGCTTCTGCATGCTGTATGTGCCAGTGTAGCTTTTGGGTCTCAATATCAAAGTAACCATAGTAATTAGGTAACCTGAAACAGATGTTTTGGGCCTTGCTGTTCACTACTTTCTTAAAATGGAACACACAGATAACATGTAGATTGAAGCAGGCACCATTATCTGTGCAACTGACAAGTGTCACTTCATACCTGTGCATGCAATTGGTGATGCCTGCACTCCTGACTTCTACAACTTACTTCCTGCTGTACAGGCATTAACAGAATGTGACTCTGTGTCATCCCTATTTGGTATTGGGAAAAATATGTGTTTAATGTTGTCCAAACAAAGGGAGCTTACCATTTCAGAGATCTTGTCAAATTGTGAGAGAGTGATGGACATACCTCAGTTTCTGTATCAAGAAAATTGGTAGCAGTGCTGTATGACTAGAGCGATAAAGAAAAGGAGATGCACAGAGACCTGAATTGCTTAATCTAGCCATCAAAAAGGACAAGTTACTGGCCAACTCCTACCATGTGAGGACAGTTTTGAAGAACATGTCAAAAAAGCATCTTGGCAAACAAAGATTAGGATGTCTGCTCACATAGGTAAACCAGATATTGGATCACCATTGTAACACAGATAGAAAAATGTGGACAATGAACTACCTCCTGTATTCTTCAACAGCCCAATAGCATCTGAGCTTTTACAAGACCTTATTTGTGCCTGTACCATGAGGGGTCACTGCACAATCAGCTGTGTCAGTAGTCATCTTCCCTGCACATCTTCCCTGCAATCTTCCCTGCACAGAACTGTGTATATGTCAAGGCAATGAAATCTGCAGTAACCCCACACACTCTCAACAGAGATCATAATTATGAGCAAGATGATGATAATGAAGGTGACTAGAACTATCACCAATGCTATTACATTTCAATGATACCGTACAAATGTATTGTTAGATTTTGTTTTACCCATTAGATTGTTGTTGTGAAGCTTTGAGGTCACAAAGCAATCCAGTTTTATGTCTTGAAATAATACATAGTCATTAAACCAACAGAAACTAATGCAAGTCTTTCAAAGGGGTCATTCTAATGTGTTGATGGTGTCATTGTTTATTTCTATTTCTATGGTAATAGCACCACTTGAAAATTCCATATCAGATCTCATCTTAAAGTAGACATAATATGCTTTCAGATGATGTATGATGTACATGTGTGTAGAGAGGGTACATTAAGTTGACCATATAGGTGTGTATGATGCTCACCAACTTGCAACCAAAACCTCCAAAGGCTCTGGCTTCCTGAAACATAATACCCTCTCTACCAAGGTCCCAGTTCATCCCTATATATCTTAATATTACACCTTTTGGTTGTGTGTTATTCTGCACCAAATGTTACAGCTATTTGTGTAAATATGCTACATTACAGACATCAAACACATTGGCCTTTCTGTGTTTTGAAGTATTTTCCTCTTCTGTGGTGCTTGGAGAATCAAAGTATAAATATTTTTCATGTGTTTCCAAGAGGTTTCCTGGTCCTGACAGGGATAATGGATTGGCCTTACAGGTCAACCTCATTCTCACCCACAGTTTAGAATCCCTGAAGGCCCAAGATAATAAGAAAAAGAAAAATAGAACTCTTTAATCCTCCAGCACCATAAAGAAATCACAGTCTCAAGTTCAGACGTAACTAGGTCATTTCCTTCCAAAAGAAAGATAGGTTGACATACTGTACCTTCCAAAATAAGACCACAGCTTTATTCACTAGTTACTGCCCTTTGCCTTGTTATTTCCAAGCACAAGGCCAAACCATGACAAAAACAGCTTAGCAATGATGTGTTCAGGGGATTTAAGAAATCAACCAAAAAGGCCCAATAGCCATTTTATCTGTTTCAAATGCAAATAATCTATTTTAAGGTAATATTAAAGTTGTAACATAACTTCCCCAATTCAAGAAAATTAAAACTAGGTCTGCAAATTCTGTCCTTAATGTACCAATACCACATACCAAGACAGCAGGGCAAATTCTGCCCTAATTCATACCCATGCAATCTCCCTGAAGTCAGGACCAAGGCCAGCCCACAACACCACTTAGATTGGTCCCTCCATAGGAATGGCTTGGTTATGCTAAGAAGCCAAAGGCCCTCTGAACATTTTGTAGAATCCATGCTGCGATCTAGCAAGTCTTTAATCTGATGTGGGGAAAGCAGGCGTATCAGCTATTGTCAGAGACTGCTTCCATGGACCTTCTATGCAGATCTGTATAAGTGTGTATCTGATTTAAATCTGCCAAGGCAAGGGCATTCCAGGAAAATTAGCTCTGTCTTTGATAAGCTCCATTGTGTATGCTATATATTTCTGGATACCTCAGTGAACATTGTGAATATGCAAGATTATTTATATACCTATATGAAACAGAAAATTGTTATATGTTTATACAAATAGAGGGAGGGAAAATATTGTAACAATATCTAAAAATACACTTCTGTTTCTCCTATGTCACGTGCCGAGCCAATCAAACTATTAGTAACTAAGAAACACTGGTTCCAAACCTCAGCTAGTGTTAACTAGCGCCATTGCCAACAGCTGAAGTTCTGGTCCATTGCATAATAAATATTGCTAATAAATCCCCATACACTAATTTGAAAATATACCCATTAAAGTTTTATGGTATAATGTAAAGGGGCCACTAAACGCTTACTGAAACTAAAGATTCATATCAAGAGGAGTGAAATAGATACCGAGCAATGACATGAACAGTGTGACTTGGAGCTTATTGTCACAGAAGAGGAAGCACAGTATGAGCTACTTCTATGTCTACAGCAAACAAAATTCAATTACTGTTTGGATATGATCAATTATTGCCAAACAGCCTGCCAAGTCTATTTGCTCTACCGGCACACATATAGCAGTGTCTTCAGAAAGGATGTGTTTCTTGGGGAAAGAGAGAGGGAAAAAAGCAAATAAAACATTGAGAAATGCTATTGAAACATGACAAGTTCATTTTGATCCAGAGAAGCCCATCATTTTGTAGTGTAAAGCTTCTAAGAGTGGCAAGGGAAGTACTGTCACAAAGAATCCCAGCTGGAACTGGAAAGCTGATCAGCTTGCTTCACAGACACTTAGCAGCACCAGCTGAACAAAAGGCCTTGCAGCTGGTCAGTGGAAAAATCTCACCAATATTGTGATCACTATTGCTGCAATTTACATAGCCAACAAACTTCATCTGAGTCTTTTCAGTTAAACCAAAGGATATATGCCAACTGCCTGTAGAAAAAAGGCAATGATGTGTACTGATGCTTGTAGAGTCTGAATAGAGAAGCAGGACAGGGCTACAAACCTACTTGCTTATGCAAATATCTTTAATCATTTACTGTTAATTGACATAAAGTAGCAGCTATCTGGTAGGGAAACAGTATAAAAATCATTTAGCAATCTTTCAGTGACTGATTGTCAACCAACTATTGGATAGTGGAAGATTAATTATTGCTGCATAATGATGACCTTGTTAAGGGAAAAATAGACTGAGGAAATATAAGCCATTATAAAGCCCAAATAAGGGTGGTCAAATGACGGTTCCTGTTGTGGTACAGTTATATCATTGTGTTGCCTTGAGAACATAGAAGGGAAAGGATGACTTTGAGAAGATATATCCTGGAGCATCTTGGCCAAATGTGCACTGCATTTCCTCACTGTGGACCAGATTATGATATCAAAAAGTTTCATTTTAGAGACCTCACATGTTACCTCTATCAGCACCCCTTCATATTTTAAACAGGCATCTTGCTAATGGATCCATAGGAAAATTGCACACTAACCCAAATAGAAAGGTATCTGATGACTCTTCTCCTCCTAAGTCAAATCTATGGCACGTGAACTTCCGAAACAGTTGATAGCATCAAGGATATAATTTGAAACATGGAAGAAAATTATTATTCACATAATGAACTTCTGCACATAGTGTTGCAAAAGTGAGTTCAGATACCATGAAAGGGTTTGTAGATAAAAGGGATATTTTAGCAAGACCCCTGTAAATTCCTCTCCACAAACTATTCCCCATTTTCTTTTTTATACCACCTCCATAACTCACTGTTCTTCCAGCCAAGGAGAATAATGGATGGCAATGTGTTTGGAGCCCAAACGGAACATCAGATACAGAATCACTCATGAACTAGTTGTTTTCTGTCTGCATAAGGCAGAGTACACCCATCTAGTGCTCTCAACCTCCTCTAGCATAGGGACAAGTGATAAAAGAAGAATCCAAATTTGTATTCCTGCTGGCAAAACTTTTCATTGCCATTAAAATTCTACATTGGCCTTTGTCATAAATATAAAGGGAAGGGTAAAGCCCTTTAAAATCCCTCCTGGCCAGAAGAAAAATCCTCTCACCTGAAAAGGGTTAAGAAGCTAAAGGTAACCTCGCTGGCACCTGACCAAAATGACCAATGAGGAGACAAGATACTTTCAAAAGCTGGGAGGAGGGAGAGAAACAAAGGGTCTATGTCTGTCTGTATGCTGCTTTTGCCGGGGATAGAACAGGAATGGAGTCTTAGAACTTTTAGTAAGTTATCTAGCTAGGTATGTGTTAGATTATGATTTCTTTAAATGGCTGAGAAAAGAATTGTGCTGAATAGAATGACTATTCCTGTCTGTGTACCTTTTTTGTAACTTAAGGTTTTGCCTAGAGGGATTCTCTATGTTTTGAATCTAATTACCCTGTAAGGTATCTACCATCCTGATTTTACAGAGGTGATTCCTTTACTTCTATTAAAAGTCTTCTTTAAGAAAACTGAATGCTTTTTCATTGTTCTCAGATCCAAGGGTTTGGGTCTGTGGTCACCTATGCAAATTGGTGAGGATTTTTACCAAACCTTCCCCAGGAAGTGGGGTGCAAGGGTTGGGAGGATTTTGGGGGGAAAGACGTGTCCAAACTATGTTTCCCAGTAAACCCAGTTAAAGTTTGGTGGTGGCAGTGGAAATCCAGGGCCAAAGGATAAAATTAATTTGTACCTTGGGGAAGTTTTTAACCTAAGCTGGTGAAAGTAAGCTTAGGAGGTTTTCATGCAGGTCCCCACATCTGTACCCTAGAGTTCAGAGTGGGGGAGGAACCTTGACGCCTTTGCACCAGTTAAAAGAAAAATACAGGCTTGTAAATCTAGAAAGTGCTGTATAAACCAAAATATCAGGGTCAGACAGGGCATAACTTTAATTTTGTCCATTGTTATCATTGTTTCAGAAGGTTAACTGAACCCATATGAGGCAATAAAGTAAAATAATGTTCTAACAGAGCCACTGTTATTGTGAATAGAATGTTTCATAGAATCACAGTCCATTTTATAATCCTACAAGCATAAAATAATAAATATATCTCTACTGAATACACACATACATGTAGGTAGTAGTACCTCCCAGGAGAGTGTGCCTACCATCATATCGAGAGGGTTCAAAAGTTGTCGCTCTTTCAATTATATCCATGTAACCGCAGTGTCATACTCATTATAATTTGAGGAAAGATAAGTTTTCCAGAAATTATGTTACATGGTAAATACATCAGCCAGAAATGTGAGGAGTAACAGCAACAAACCTTAAAAGATGTAGGCAGTGGAGTTTTTCTACAGCTACCTTTTTCCATAGCTTGGGCTATAGCAGATCTTTATATTTTCTGAATTTTCATTTGAGTAATAACTGATTACAAATATATAAAGATTCTCAGTCAACGTATGTTACTGTTATAATGCAAAGTAACTTTATTAATACAACCTATGGTTACAGGAACTTCAGCTGTCACTGGAGAAAAATTAGCTTGATTTCTAAGATACTATTTTTAAAGTGATAGTTATTATTAGTTATTGTTAGTCATAGTAGCAGTATTTACAGTACTACCCAAAATGCGCGGGGCACTGCATTACCACAAAAGAAGGCATGATCTTTGTCCCAAAGAGCTCACATTCTAAAAAAACAAACCAGATAAGAAGTATGGCAAGAGACCACCCTAGCTTAACCAAGAGGTCTTCAATTATCTAAGGCTCAAAAAAGAGTCCTACAAAAAGTGAAAACTAGGTCAAATTACAAAGGATGAATATAAACAAATAACACAAGTATGTAGGGACAAAAATAGAAAGGCAAAGGCACGAAACAAAATTAAACTAGCTAGAGACATAAAGGGTAACAAGAAAACATTCTACAAATACATTAGAAGCAAGAGGAAAACTAAGGATGGGATAGGCCTGTTACTCACTGGTGGCGGGGTGACAATAACATAAAATGTGGAAAAGGCAGAAGTGTTAACGTTTTTTGTTTCAGTTTTCGCCTAAAAGGTAAGTAGTGATTGGACATCTAACATAGTGAATGTCAGTGAAAATGAGGTAGGATCAGAGGCTAAAATAGAGAAAGAACAAGTTAAAAATTACTTAGACAAGTTAGATGTCTTCAAGTCACCAGGGCCTGTTGAAATACATCTTAGAGTACTCAAGGAGTTGACTGAGGAGAAATCTGAGCCATTAGCGATTATCTTTGAAAAATCATGGAAGATGAGTGAGAGTCCAGAGGACTGGAAAAGGGCAAATATAGTGCCCATCTATAAAAAGGGGAATAAGGACAACCCAGGGAATTACAGACCAGTCAGCTTAACTTCAGTACCCGGAAACATAATGGAACAAATAATTAAGCAATCAATTTGCAAACACCTAGAAAATAATATTGTGGTAAGTACCCATCAGCATGGATTTGTCAAGAAAAAATCATGTCAAACCAGCCTAATAGCTTTCTTTGACAGGGTAACAAGTGTTGTGGATGGGGGAAAGCAGTAGATGTGGTATATCTTAACTTTAGTAAGGCTTTTGATACTATCTTGCATGACCGTCTCATAAACAAACTATGGAAATACAACCTAGATGGAGCTACTATAAGATGGATGAATAACTGGTTGGAAAACCATTCTCAGAGAGTAGTTTTAAGTGGTTCACAGTCAACCTGGAAGGGCATATCAAGTGGGGTTCCTCAGGGGTCGGTTCTGGGTCTGGTTCTGTTCAATATCTTCATCAATGATTTAGATAATGGCATAGAGAGAACGCTTATAAAGTTTGCAGCCGATACTAACCTGGGAGATGTTGCAAGTGCTTTGGAGGATGAGATTAAAATTCAAAATGTTCTAGACAAACTGGAGAAATGGTCTGAAGAAAATAGGATGAAATTCAATAAGGACAAATGCAAATTACTCCACTTAGCAAAGAACAATCAGTTTCATGCATACAAAATGGAAAATGACTGCCTAATACAGGGTACTGCAGAAAGGTTTCTGGGTGTCATAGTGGATCACAAGCTAAATATGAGTCAACAATGTAATACTGTTGCAAAAAAGCGAACATCATTCTGTCATGTATTAGTAGGAGTGTTGTAAGCAAAACACGATAAGTAATTCTTTTGCTCTATTCCGCACTGATTAGGCCTCAACTGGAATATTGTGTCCAGTTCGCACCACATTTCAGGAAAGATGTGGACAAATTGGAGAAATTCCAGAGAAGAGCAACAAAAATGATTGAAAATCTAGAAAACATGACCTATGAGGGACGATTGAAACAATTTGGTTTGTTTAGTCTGGAGAAGAGAAGAGAAGACTGAGAGGGGACATGATAACAGTTTTCAAGTATATAAAAGTTTGCTAGAAGGAGGAGAGAGAAAAATTGTTCTTCTTAACCTCTGAGGATAGGACAAGAAGCAATGGACTTAAATTGATGCAAGGGTGATTTAGGTTGGACATTAGGAAAAACTTCCTAACTCTCAGGGTGATTAAGCACTGGAATAAATTGTCTAGGGAGGTTGTAGAATCTGCATCATTGCAGATTTTTAAGAGCAGGTTAGATAAACACCTGTCAAGGATGGTCTAGATCAGTTGTGGGCAACCTGGGGCCCGCGGGCTGAACGCAGCCCGTCAGGGTGATCTGCTGAGGGCTGCCAAGCAGTTTGTTTACTTTGACCATCCGCAGGCACGGCTGCCCACAGCTCCTAGTGGCCATGGTTCACTGTGGGTGGCCGTGCCTTCATACGGTCAATGTAAACAAACTGCCTGGTAGCCCGCCAGTGGATTACCCTGATGGGCTGCGTGCGACCAGTGGGCCACAGGTTGCCCACCACTGGTCTAGATAATACTTAGTCCCACCATGAGTGCAGGGGAATGGACTAGATGACCTCTAGAGGTCACTTCCAGTCCTATCATTTTATGAAATAAACAGAGACATGAAGGAATAGGAAAGAGACACAACAAGTAAGTAAGGTGGCCAGACAATGACTGGACATATCCTGAAAATACAAAGTTCTAATGACATAGTTCAATATATATATTTGTCCTTTTGGGAGAAAAGAGAAACAGTTAGTTGAGATGGGCTGGAGCTTCTGTTGTTGAAATCCGATTCTGCTTCCTCGAAGGCAAAACAAGACGAACACCAAAGGGGAGAGAAAAGAAATGCAAAGATAGAAAATGAAGCTTCTGCCTCTGGTGCTAACTCTCATTTGCAACCTCACTGCTGGAGAGACACAGGCACAGCAACATGGTCTTACCAGCCACTCCAACACCTGGCAAACTTGAACCACCCTCAGGATGTTTAAGATATTGTTTTTAGCTGCCTCTCTAGTTATTTGCTTCCAGCAGTGCCACAAAAGGTGGAATTGGCCTGGCCAGCTAAGCCAGACTGTTATTAAACAGAAGGCAAAAGGAGAAATATAGGAAAGAAAAGAAATAAAGTGAAGATGGGAAAGGACACTAGAGGGGATGGGGGACAGCAGGAACCCAAGTCTCACATTTCAGGTGATGTTCTGGAATTAGCCAAAGCTGGTGGAGGTGGTTATGTTATCTGGGTCCTCTCTCTGGCCCAGTCAGGTCAAGATGCTTGACATGATCAGGATGATGTGTCCTGGTAGATGCTGGAGTCCCAGGAGATGGAAGGGTGACAGATGTGATGGTGAAGCTCAGACCTTTTAGTCCACCTGTCTGTACCATTTTGATCTCCCTCCCAAATCCCTTTTTAAATACGCCAAAAGGGGGTGATGGGTGGAATAGCCCATCCCACCATTATTTTGTACCAATTAGACCTGATTTCTGATACATCAGCTTTGGTCCATTAACTTCTGGTTCCATTCTCCTCTTGTTTACTGGTCATGATCTTAACACACTCCTTGAGTGGTATCAGGAGACACTTTTGTTTGGCCTAATTCAGGCTTTCTATCTTCCTTGTGAACATTTTTTCTAAATAATTTTATATAATAGTTTAAGCTTCATTTTTTGTTACCTTGGACATCTTAGAGTACAGGCCTTAATAGGCAGCAGATTTAAAACAAACAAAAGGAAGTATTTATTCACACGACACATATTCAACCTGTGGAACTCCTTGCCAAAGAATGTAGTAAAGGCCAAGACTATAACAGGGTTCAAAAAAGAACTAGATAAATTCATGGAGGATAGGTCCATCAATGGCTATTAGCCAAGATAGCCAGAGGTGGTGTCCCTCAACTCTGTTTGCCAGAAGCTGAGAATGGGCAACAGGGGATGGATCACTTGATGATTACCTGCTATGTTCATTCTTTTCTGAAGCACCTGGCATTGGCCACTGCCAGAAGACAGGATAGTTGGCTCGATGGACCTCTTGTCTGACCCAGTATAGCCATTGTTATCGTCTTATGCCTCTGCCCCTCAGGCTGGTACTACTGGCTGAGTAGAGGAGCGGGAAAGGAGATGTGAATAATGGACAGATAAGCAGGGAATGAAAATTATTCAGGGCCTTAAAAGCTTTAACTTGATGCTTCAGAAGAGGGGGGGAGTGACATGGTCATAATGACAGGTAAGAAAGATGTACAAACTGAAGGAGATGCTACATGTGTGTCAAGAACTCCAGAAAAGGAGGCTGAAGTATCAGGACAGGAGATGATGAGGGCCAGAATGAAAGTTTTAACAGTAAGGATGTTGTGAAAAACATACACATGAAAAATGATTTTGAGGAAGAAGCAGCAAGGTTTGGCTATTGGCTTATTTGTGTGGGACAAAGGAGTGAAGTAATCAAAGATTACTCATAAGTAAGGCTACATTTTAGTCATGGGTATTTTTAGTAAAAGTCATGGACAGGTCACAGACCGTAAAAAAAATTCACAGGCCCCTGACCTGTCCATGACTTTTACTAAAAATACCCACCCTGACTAAAACTTGGGTGGGGGGCCCAGGTGCTCTGGCGGGAAGGGCAGTCCAGGGGCGCCATGGGTGCTGGGGGGGAGGGGCAGGGGGCAGCCCCTGAGCCAGCACCAGCAGCTGCAGAAGTCATGGAGGTCATGGAAAGTCATGAAATCTGTGACTTCCATGACCTCCATGACAGCCTCGAGTCCATTTATCCTTTTACATAGGGACTGTCCACTTTGGCCGACGTATATAGCAGAGGGGCATTGCTGGCACATGATGGCGTATACTACATTGGTAGATGTGCAGGTGAATGAACCGGTGATGGTGTGGCTGATCTGGTTAGGTCCTGTGATGGTGTCACTGGTGTAGATATGTGGGCAGATTTGGCATCAAGGTTTGTTGCATGGATTGGTTCCTGAGTTAGAGTTACTATGGTGTGGTATGTAGTTGTTCGTGAGAATATGCTTCAGGTTGGCAGGTTGTCTGTGGGTGAGGACTGGCCTGCTTCACAAGGCCTGTGAAAGTGAGGGATTGTTGTCCAGGATGGGTTGTAGATCAGTGATGATGCGTTGGAGAGGTTTTAGCTGAGGACTGTAAGTGATGGCCAGTGGAGTTCTGTTGGTTTCTTTCTTGGGCTTGTCTTGCAGCAGGAGGCTTCTGGGTACACGTCTGGCTCTGTTGATCTGTTTCCTTATTTCCTCATGTGCGTATTGTAGTTTTGAGAATGCTAGGTGAAGATCTTGTAGGTGTTGGTCTCTGTTTGAGGGGTTGGAGCAAATGAGGTTGTACCTCAGCGCCTGGCTGTAGACAATGGATCGTGTGGTGTGTCCGGGGTGGAAGCTGGAGGCATGAAGGTAGGCATAGCGGTCAGTGGGTTTTCGGTAGAGGGTGGTGTTAACCATGACCGTCACTTATTTGCACTTATTTGTGCTGAGGTACAACCGCATTTGCTCCAACCCCTCAGACAGAGAATGGTCTTTGTTTATCACTGCTCATTTATTTTCAGGCAGCCCTATGTGTACAGTATCTTTATTTATGAGGCCCATAACAGAGGTAATAACAGGTTCATCAACTATGCTGCCAGATGGGGAGTTAATGGTTCCAGCTGCAGCCTAGTTTGCACCACCAGGAGACATACTTTCAGAATCCCTTGCACAAGCTAATGTAAAACATGCAACCAGAGGAGCTTATAAACCTACCATTTGTCATTAAAATGGGCTGTGTTACTGAGAGTCTATTCATAGGCAATCCTTGGTGGCTCAATTTGTAGATAGTCTGGGGTTTTTCTCCTTTGATATCAGGTTTTGAATCTGCTTGCTGTTAATTTTTATTTTGATTGAACAAATAAATGTATTACTTCCATCCCACCCCCATCAGCTCCAAAAGCCACCAGATGTGATTGGTTACAGTGGATCAATGAGTGTTTTTTTCTGGGAAGGCTTTAGGACAGAAAGAGACAGAAGGGCATTGCATCTCATATGGCAGCATTTTGCACAGCCATTTAATATACTCCTGATTTAACTTTAAAAAAAAATAGGTCAAATTAGGTGGCAGCCCAAGTCCAACACATTATGCAGGTTGCATGACCATTCCCATTTTTTCAAGGTAACTTTACCGGTGTGTGCTCTGCACATTACCAGTGGTTCTACTTTGCAACAAAGCTCAGAAATTGTGACCCTTATATAGCATGAAGACCTCTTCTTTTCCGACCCTTGTTAAAGCTTCTGCTCTTGCTGTCACTGGGTGAGAATAATTCATGTTGTACAAGGCCAACACAAGGGTCTTCACACCACTTAGGGTCTGCATTAGTTCTGCATGCATGTGCGGGAACAGTAGGTGATGTGACGGCAGAGATTTTCCTGGGCACCCCCACCATGCCACAGAAATTGAACCTATACCTACCCTGCAAAGGCTGATACAAAGAGTAGCAGTGGGATGGGGACGGACTTCAGTATCCACATTTACAAGGATCCACTGGCCCATCATTGTGTGGAAATAGCATGGCAAATATAGGCAGGAGAAGTGATCATATGGCTTAGATGGGTTTGCACTTGTTAAAAGGAAAGGATTCCAGTGTTCCATGGCCTTAAATAGCAGATTGATGTCATCTTCCCAACCAAGCCAAACTTCTCTCTCAAGGACCCTCTTTATTCAGGTTTGATACAGGTGATGTAGGTCTGGCTGTGGCAGATGAGGCTAATAATTGTGTGGGCAGGGGAAAGAAAATGCAATTTAGTTTTGCAACACTGGTCTCTCCTTCATTATTGTGCTCTTATTTGTTGGCCATTTCATCATTTGATAAATCTTCAGGCCAAATTTTCACTGAGACCTCAACCCAATCTCTATAATTATCCCTACAATATTGTGCTGCCAATTTTTACACCTGCAAATCACTTTTGAATGCAAATAATAGAATCCAGGCATCTAATTACCTGATATTTAGGAGGCATCTAATTACCTGATATTTTGGCACTCTCAGGTGATTACACCTCAAAAACTACAAGTGTCAAATAATTGTAGGTGCAATTTTAGAGGCAGTTTTGAAAACATGTCCCACAGAGTTTACTTAGTGGGTATTGCATGAATTTGTATTTTGAGAGTTGTAAGATGCACAGGAGGAATCCATACTGTTCTCCCCATATTTGTGCCCATTCAGTATAGACACTATTGCAATAGACACTTCAGAAATACCTCAGGCAGACATACAGACAGATTCTTCATCTCACTTAGGCTCAATATCTCAACAAGGCTTTTAGGACTAGATTCACAAAAGGGTCTCAGGCTTCCTATGCAATGAATGGCAGGAGATAGATGCCTAAGAATGGGATTCACAAAAGCCAGAAAAAGTAGGCAGTCCCCTGAAGCTAACCAATGGGAGATGCTGAGAAGAGGAGTGTGTCCTAAGCCCTATGCTTCTGAGGGAGTTCAGCACCTAAAGCATTTCCTGCAAGAGGCCTCAGAGGGTGCGGGGGTGAGCTTCCTTATAGCCTATAACCAGTGGTTAGGGTATGCACCCAGGATGTGGGAAACCACCAGTTCAATTTCCCCCTCTGCCTGAGAGGGAAAAAAGGGATTTGAACAGGGATTTACCATATCTCAGGTGAGTGTCCTTGCCACTGGGCTATAGGATAGGCTGATGCAGATGTACTTCAGTCTCTCCCGGTGACTCTGTTCCACTTTGAATAAAGAATTAAAGAGTCATTGCAGCAAGGGCACTGGAGTCTCAGTGAGTGCGCTAACCACTAGGCTATAGAGTCATTATCATGCTTGTGTGTACGCTGTCTCTCTTTCTTGCTCTCTGGCCCTATGGAACAGTAAAACAGCTTCAACAGGAGGGGTTGAGGGACACCTGCAACAGAATATCCCATAGCTCAGTGGCTATAGCATGCACCTGTGAGATAGCAGAGCCCTGTTCAGCTCCCTTCCCCTCAGTAGGCAGACAGGGGCTAAATTGGTGGTTTCCCACATC
This sequence comes from Natator depressus, assembly GCF_965152275.1. Lineage (NCBI taxonomy): Eukaryota > Metazoa > Chordata > Testudines > Cheloniidae > Natator > Natator depressus. Next base: position 296,736,377 of record NC_134234.1, read on the forward strand.
TTGAGAGGGTGTCCTAATGACCAGGGTAAAGGTGATAAGGGAGGTGGTCCTCCTCCTCACTTCCTTGCTCTTAGGTGTGCTCTGAACAAGATCAGACCCCACAGACTAGTACAGTGGAGGAGCGCCAATCTTCCCCTAGGGTGTGGAATGCACTGGGCTTAGGCAAGAAATAGGCGTCTGGGCGCGTACAGTGGGGCAGGAATGGATATGCTCAGAGGCAGGAACATAGACACCTGGGGAACTTTTACTGCAAAAACTTAGGCATCTGCAGAGTTTTACAGGAGTTTTGTGAATACCAGTACTGCCTAAATCTGGGACTTTGTGAATCTTACCCCTACTGTGCCATTTTCTGTCCTTGTTAAGTATTTGTCTTTAAAAAATGCATCAGAACTTCATTGCTTAGTAATATTCTTATATAATAATAAATAAGTATTCTGTGTATCACATAAAATTATGGGCAATTATATTATTATTATAGGCTGAGCTAGGAGCCAGCCTGTTATTAAGGTTGTCCAACAAATCCCATTATAAGACCCTGTTTTACGTTGCATATAATTATGCCAAACTTTAACCATTTGAGCTGATATTTTACATGCCATGTGTTTGCCTGGAAGAGAAATGGGGCAGGGGTGAAGAGATTGGGAGTCAGTATGTGTGGGGTGGGCAATGAGATAAGATGAGGAACCAGGTGGGAGACTGGAACTGACTGGTCAAGGAGGCTAGGATGGGGAAACAGTATGGCCAGGGGAATGTGGAAAAAATAGTATATGATCATATAAATAAAGACTGTATCATAATTCATATGCACAAGTGAGCCAAATTAAGGTTACACAGGCAACTTTAATTCTGTCATTTCCTAACTTTTGACAGCTTGACCATGCCATAATGTTCTTTTCACAGAGTTTTGTGTGTGTGCATTTAATTTCCTAGATTTTTTTTAAAAGAAGCAAACTGAAAAAAAACATATGCCATCATGCTGAGACCCACAGGATTGGGAACTTTTAGATCCAGAGACCTCTGCCACTTGAGCTAACTGAGTAACTGATAGTAACAGTAGGTTGTCATCCCAGGTGGACCAGCACTAGAGGGGGACGGGACACACACTTTGCCAGTGGGTTTCACTGATGTTTGCTGACAGCAAAGGAATGGTGAGACTCAGGAATCTTGGGTTTCATTCCAGGCGCTGTGGGGTGTGTGCTCCAGTGGGCAAAGACTCTTCTGATCATTTCCTGCCCCCTCCCTGCAATTTTGCCACTTCTTCCTTGTCATCCCCTCCAGCCCTGAACAACCTGTCTCTGTCTCCCCACTCCTGTCTATTCCCCATCCCTGACTCCTTGTCCCAGTCCCATTCCCTTTGCCTACCTAGTCCCAGTCTCTAGTCCTCAGACTCCTCCTCCCAGTCTCAGTCTCCATCTCCTTTCCCAGCTCGTCTCGAGTCTCCCTCGCTAGGCTCATTATAAAAATCCCATTCTCCCTCCATCTCCTTCCCACCCTAAGTCCTTCTTCCCAGTTTCCTTGCCCAGCCATTCTTAGTCTCCCACCCACCCACAGTTCCTCATTGTGTCTGTCTCTCTCCTTCCCTCAGCTAGCTCCCAGTCCTAGTCTCCCTCCCCAAACCCATCACCTACTCTCAGTCGCCCTTGATCTGAGTCCCAATCTCTTTGTTCAGAAAGCTCCTTGTCTGATATGTCTCTCTTTTTCCTTCTATCCTTCTTCCTCCAACTGGTTACTAGTCCCAGTCTCCCCACCTCCAACTCCCAGTCACAACCTCTCTCCCTGACTCTAGCCCCAGTCACATCAGTCTCCTTGTTCCAGTCTACTCCTTTCCCTCTCCCTTTGTCCAGATTTTGCCCCCTATTCATTCAGATCAGATTGCTTTTCCCTCCACAGTGCTTAGGTGCTAGCAGGGGTGGAGGGCAGTGGTTGAGAGCCCAGGAGAGACAGCTTCCCTATTCTAAGTTCCAGTGCCAGGACCCACCCTGGCCTGGAGCAGCTGAAAGCAGCCATTCTAGGAAACGTCCCTCTGAGCATCCACAGCTCTGGGCTGAAGTATGCTCAGTCATTCTGAGGGGAAGGTCACATGAAGCCCAATCACATGTAGGAGCTGTAAGGAGCATAGAACCATAGAAATATAGGACTGGAGAGATCTCGAGAAGTCATCATGTCCAGCCCCCTGTGCTGCTGCAGGACCCATCTTAGTCTTTCTGCGGGGGTGATACATGCATAGTCTGGTCATATCTTCAAGATGTGGGGGGATGAAGCATGGTCAGTCAGTCTGTGGAGACAGTGCGTGTCCCCTCTGGTCAGTAAGGGTGGAATCTTCAGAGATTTTATGGGCTAAAATAGAACTCTCTTCTGAACATGTGCAAACTGTGATTTTTCAAATGTTTATAAACTGATCACATTTGAGCAAGTGTCATATGGATGGCAAAAGGTACATCCCTGACACAAAGGCAAAAACCCTGCCGAATTTCAAATCCCTGCTGCAACGCATCAGAGCGCTAGAACTTTTCCGTGAAAATGTCTCTAGAATTTTTTAATATCATCAAAACAATATACTTTGCCCTTGTCCCATTCTTGGAAACAGCTCAACCATTTTGCCTGAGATTTTCAAAAACAGAGGCAGAGAAGGATTTGTGAAATTTTTGCCTCAATGGTTAAAGTTATAAGCAACTGAAAACAGAGTTTTATAATAGGAAGTGCCAAAGCAACTTTAACACTAGGTGGGGCTACCAGCCCCAACAATAATTATATTGTTATGGCAGGCGTCACCAGGTGGCATTGTTATATATAGTTTTCAAAGTTCTTTTTCTTCGCATGTGAGCAAATAATGACTTTTGGGAAGGCATGTTATGTTTTAATTAGTTTTGGGTTATACGAGATTTTAGTGTGGAGGCACTTTCAAGAGAGAGGAGGCTGTGAAAGGAACAGGGGAGTTTGCTCTCTTCTTGGGCTCTGATTAGTGTCAATTCTTGAGGCAGAGTTGGTTCACTGGTGACAGGCTGACATTCCTGGAAGACAGTTTTACCCTGCCCTGCCATGTTTGACCATCTCATTTCAGGACTGGTATGTATGAATAAAGTATATTATGCTCCAAGTATACCCACTCTCTAGATCACTGATTTCTTCTTCATTGGGAAGTCAACCTTCAAGGCCCCAGACACCTGCTACCACTGGTCAGAGAGATGACAATGGTGTCAAAATAGTACACTGATGTCAGAGGAATGGGTAACATTATTAATGATGATGATGATGATTGTGGTAGCACCTAGGTGTTCCAGTCATAGACCAGAGCCCCACTATGGTAGGTGGATTACAATCACTTTAAAAAAAGAGCCTACACCAAGGAGTTTATAAGCTAAGTGTAATACAAGAGCAAACAAATGAATACATCTGACAGAGGGAACCACACAGTAACAATGAAACAAAGCTCTTCAGCAGAAAAAGCAGTGGCCACAGCACACTAGCTGCCTAGCCATTGTGAAGTTTTTTGTAGGCATATATATTTATTGGGGCTAGCTGGAAACACAGAATTTCCATTGTAATTATGTAATTATGACATTTTGAAATTTGTTTTCATTCTGAATTGGAAGAGAAAGTTGAAATGTTGAAATTTTCTGTGAAATGCAAATTCCAAAAAATATTGATTTGGGAACATTTAAATGTTTTGGGTCAGTAATATCAAAATATTTTCTTTTGATAAAGTCAAAACATTATAAGATAATATATACATAAGTTGATATATAAATACAGGTACATTTAATATATATCGATATTAAATAATAACATTGATATTTAATATTACATGAAAACCTCAGTAAAACTACATTTTTCAATGGAAAACTATTCCATTTAAATATTTTCTACTAGCTGTAATACATATGAAGGAATAAGAATGTCCACATGTGTAGTTATACTGGTAAAACTATACTTGTATAAATATATTGGATAACTGGTAAAACTTTCCTGAGAAGACAAGGCCTTAGACATAAAGACTAACTGTGACTGATAATAGAATCATAGGACTGGAAGGGACTTCGAGAGGTCATCTAGTCCAGTTATTATTGTTATTTCTAAGAAAATTAGATACTCTGATGTTAGGAAATTTATAAAGCAGATAAATATATATTGCATCAAAAAAGGTCCTTGCAATTTGACTTAGCAGCTCCCCATGTCACATGCAAAACAGTTTTAGATACCAGTTCAACAACACTAGAACTTACATGGAGGTTGAACTGAGACAAAAAAATAATTACAGTTTTATTATATGTGCAATTAAAGCCTTGTGGGTAAATTGTCAAAGCAGTGTGGGGGGGGGGGGGCGGATTTAGCTACACAATTCCCATAACTGCACTGACAATTTATCCCTTGGTGTATAATCTCGTAGCATTCAATAAATAGCAACCTTGAGGTTTATAGGGTAGTGTATACTATTTGTTGTCAGCTCTGTATCCAGCTTTTTTCAGTGGATGGGAATTAATTTATAATGGAAACATTTGGTAGACAACATTTCTTGCGCCCTGTAGAGTGCTTAGATGTTGAAAGAGTCTTTTTCTGTGGATTTCATTGCTTTTGTTTCTTTCTGTTGTTTAACATTTATTAAATGTATTTTTGTTGGCAGAATAATAAGACTATGAAATACTGTAATCAGTGTGAGGCACAGAAGGGAAGATCCTCACTATCCTACAAGCCTGAGCAGAGGGCTCTGTTTGCACTGCAGCCACCACATCAGCAGAGCTGTGATAGGGTGGAGTGGTGATGATCCTCACAACAGAGTCCTCTGTTGGGTTGGCACTAGAAGAAGCACTAGGAGCAGAGCAGTAGGAGCAGACTCTGTTGTGTTCTGTTAAGTGTTGGGTAAACAGCTTCCTCCCTAGCTCCACGGGCTGCAGCTCCACCCTCTGCAGTTGTCTGCCCATACCCTGTAGCCACATCTATGACAGCTGGAGCTAAATTCTGTAGCCAAGTCCCTGGATTTTTTGCCCTGGAAGAAACCCTTCTTCAGAGAAATTTAAATTAAATTTGAGGGTTTGAATTTAGTTATATATGAAAATAAAATCATATATGAAAAAATATGAATAAAATCATCCACGTGGCAGCCTCCACGGTATTTGTTTTGATAACAGATTCCATTAATTTTATGCTATTTCCCCACATTTTCACTTTTCAATACACCACAGATTGTTATTTTTAATTTTCCAGATTAACAACCCATTGAGAAGCCTAAGGCTGTCTGCAGACTCAGGCAGACTGTACTTCATCAGTTTGCTTCAGTTCACATAACCAAGGCTTTCTTCACAGTGTAATTTTGTTCTAAAATGACAGCTGAGATTTTGATGTCATTGCATCACTCCAGGAACTAGGCCCTAAGCATATTCTTATCGTGCCAGTGCCCTATATGGGCCCTGATTGCTTTCTCCCTGTTCCCACCTGCATCCTATAATCCTTAGGGCTCTAAAGATCTATTACTGTACCAAGCAGCATTAATTACTTAGATTGCAAGTTCTTTGGGGCAGGGACCATCTCTTTGTTCTGTGTTTGTACAGCACCTAGCACAATGGGGCCCTTGTCTATAACTGGATGCTACTAGAATAAAAGTAAATACACAATCCACTTTTGACAGGAGACAGTGTCTTTTTTCTGACTCTGCCTCCTGGCCAACCCAGCTCCAGCTGTCATAGATGTGGCTACAGGGTATGGGCAGACAACATGGCCTGCCTGCTGCACAGAGTTTGTGAGCAGGGTCAGGAAGAAGAGGGGGGGACTATTTTGTGTAGCTGCCTTCCCCCTATGCTTACCCGTTCCTTGTGTCCATATGATTACATTGTTTTCTTCTCCATTCCACACTAGGCACTGCATCTTTAGTTATCTAACTAGCCGTATGACCTAATAACTGCCAATTTCTTTGAGACTTGTGGCATTTTCTTTCCCCTGTCTCTGCTGTGACCTTTTGGCCACTTTTATGTACTGGAACAGTGAAAGTCTCATTTACATGCATGTTTCTCAGAAGCTTAATATAATTGTCATGTTTTCCCTAGCTTCAGAAACCCTAATATACACTTCCTTCAACACGAAAGGAAGAAGCATTTAAACCAAATACAATCTACTTAAATCTATCATACTTCAGGTAACTATATTTCTCATTTTATCCAAGTACATAATACTGTCTTTTTTTCTCTAACTCATGCAAATAAATACTTAATTGGATGCCATTATATGATATTAGTTATAATTCATTTTCTTCAGTTATATTTAAGAAATACATTTTCCTAGTTTTAGTCAGTTATTTCACAATTTTTACTTCTTTTTTTCAAAGTCAAGACTCATCTAAGAGTTGAATCTTTAGTCTGTGTTATTATTTCTGACCATTTCATAATAAATGAAAAGCATATTATCGAATTCATCTTTCAGGACAGCTTCTCAATTTTCCTTAAATCCTATTCTATGCAGTTAAGTTAAAAAAAAAATTAGAGTTTATGAAACTGCACACTATACAACCACAACAGTTCATAATACCAAATATTAATTTGACAATTATACTACTAAAGATATCTGTATCCTAAGTAATTACACAGGAATGCTTAAAGTATTATTTTTCCAGACATCATAATTATTTTCAGGATTATTACATAGCACAGTACATTTGTCTTTGTCAAATACATTTTTATTTGGCAGCCTTAAGCTGTCTCAGTAGATCCTATTGCTACCATGCAGAAAGAAAAAAAAAGATAACTGAGTGAATTATTGTTTGACCCTAAGCTTTAAAATTCTGCAGGCAAAGCTATTCAAAGCACAGATAAAAATTAAAATGTAATTTACTTTCTTCTTCTACATCAGAAAGTAATGTCTCTGTTCTTTGTTTAAACCCTATTATTCCCACAATGGCAAGTTCTAGGTCACTGCATAGAGGCAGCTGATTTTTAGACACTGATCCTAGTGGTCTTAATTGGTTGTCTAGAGAAAAATGTCTGCTTCGTGTATACAGACAACCATTCATTTCTGCTAATAAAACCTTGGTTTTCACCAGGACAGTTATTAAACACATTTCTCACAAAAATGGCGCTGATCACTTCAATTATTTCTCATTTTAATTTCACTTCGAGCCTAAACCACTTCTCATGAATGTCAGGGGAAATGCTGCCATGGACTTCAGTAGGAGCTGGATCAGGCCTTTGTTGCTTTTACTTCTAAAAGTAATATACCTACCTTACTTGTTACAAAAAAGTGGGCCAGACCTTCTGTGCAATTTGACCATTTGCAGATTCTGGCCATAAAGCTTTTCCCCCAGAAGCATCTTCCCAGCTCAGGGGGGATTTATGCCAGTCTCATAAAGCCAGCATAGAAACTCCTAAGTTTTCACCTTTCCTGATACCAGTGTGTGGAACATATAGGGTGACCAGATGTCCCCATTTTATAGGGACAGTCCTGATTTTGGGGTCTTTTTCTTATATATGCTCCTATAACCCCCCACCCCCGTCCCAATTTTTCACATTTGCTGTCTGGTCACCCTAGGAATATAGCTAGAAGAAAAAGTGCATGGCTAGGATGTGCTTATACTGTGCTTATCCCCAGCTGTGATTTTGGCCCCTTGGATTCTTTAGGAGCTATCATAAGCTAAAGTAGCCTGATATCTTCTCTAATTTATTTTGGGGACTGGCCCTGCTCACAGCAATCCTAGCATTGGATGATTGCAAAAATGAGCTTTACGCCACCCATGTTCAGTTCCCTGTCCCCAGTTTGCAATGTATGCTCCTCCACCAGAGCCAAAGTTCTGACCCAATGTCTCCATGGAAATATTTACAAGTTGACAAGAGTCAAACTATGGGCTTTACGCTAGTTTGCCATTTTACTTTTTACTATTTACACTGAAGCTAGTCTAAATATGTCGGGGGAGGGATAGCTCAGTGCTTTGAGCATTAACCTGCTAAACCCAGGGTTGTGAGTTCAATCCTTGAGGGGGCCATTTAGGGATCTGGGCCACAAATTGGGGATTGGTCCTGCTTTGAGCAGGGGGTTGGACTAGATGACCTCCTGAAGTCCCTTCCAACCCATTCTATGATTCTATGTACATTATACAGGGAATCTCTCATGAATCACCTTGCTCTTTGTACAGTAATGCCATAGTATGCAGTCTTCTTTGCAACAGTGGATGATAAACTGCAGAAATTTGTATTATAGAACATACCAGATCAAACAATAAATAAGATACCCCAGCTGATCATTAAACAGCAAGGAACAAACAAAAGCAACTCTTTTTGGGTGTTGATGGTGTTCTTTCATATGACTCTAAAGTAATTTAAAATGTGCAAATTGTTATCTAAAAATGTGCAGGTGTTATAGTGAAGCACTTCTTTGCAAAGTATTACTACATTTACTTATTTTGTAGCCCAAATGCATCTGACTAAATAAAGTAATAACAGAAAAAAATCACTATTTTCCAGGCTGCCATCTTAGGGATCGTCAAGCATAGGACAGAAACAGGTTGTTTAAAAATGGGCAATTGAACTGGCTTAGACAGATTTCAGACACATTATATGTATTATATGTATGTATTTCATGCACAGTACATGCTTAAGCATGTTATTACTTTATTCAGTCAGATGTATTTGGGCTACAAAATAAGTAAATGTAATAATACTTTGCAAAGATGTGCTTCATTATAACACCTGCACATTTTTAGATAAACTCCTTTTTCAAGGCTTGATTTTAATGAGATCTACAATTCAGATGGCTCTCTAGATTGCCTGTGCAATGCACTCCAGTTCCTCTTTTGTCCACAAATGTAACAATGGGAGAGGTTCAAAGATCCACACTGTATGATCAATGTCCCACCATTACTTCTTCTTAGCATATCCGCAATGTGCCTGAGGCGCCATGTGACCAGGATTCATCATCCAATTTGGTCCTCAGGTTGGATCATTAGTTTCCCTGGACTGGGTACTGACGGGGAGTGCGAAGAGAATGCTCATCCATATCCCCCACCATTACTTAGTCCAAAGTTTGTCAGAAGCAAATTCTCTATAATAACCTGACATTTAATAATTTAAACGGGAATGAGCTAGCCTACTCCAAAATGTCCTGGTCAAGTTCAAGACTACAGTATAAATGAAAAATTGCAAAAGACCCCAAGTTAAAATGAATATAATATAAGCTCCTAGACCAGTTTGAACCCGTTGGTTTAGGAAAATCTGTAGTGTCACATACCATCTAATCATAAATATATGTTTCAAGATTGTTCAGCGATAACATTATTTGGGGAACGCTTATTTGGCAGAAATAGTCACATTATATTGTATCCACCTTCATGTCATAACAGACATTCCTTTCAGTATAATGTCCTACATAATGCCCTTCGACTTCAGCTTTTCTGATGGCAAAAAACACACCCTGAGACACTTAAAAGTGAATGCAAAGCCAAGTGTGAACGAATTTGTTACATTTTTAAAGCTGAAATCACCTCAGTGAAAATGGCAAGGATAAACTTCTGATCATTAGAAACTATTTCTTCCATATCTCAACAATCAAGAGACATAGCTGGCTAGACCCTTGGGTACTGTCAAGGAGCAATCAGCACAAACCACGTAGGTGGAGGTGCAAATGTAGTGCAAAGCTTACTTTTGCACTTCCTCCATTCTGAGGCAGCTCTGTACCTGAGGGGTTTGCTAACTTATGCTGGCTGCTAACGGCCCCAAGATTCCAAAACCAAAACCAGGGATGGGGTGGTATCCCTTCACTCCAGCAATGCCCTCCTTCACTAGCAGCAAGGTGTGGGGATGGCATAAGAAGCTTTCCACTTGCTCAGTTAGGTTGAGGTTCCTCTTTATCTGGAGCGACCTTGTAAGGGCCAGATATAATTTGCAACTAGATTTCATCAGCAGTGCAGTGCAAAGCAGACACATCATGCCACAGGATCCGGCCCAGTAACTTCCTCCATCCTCACATTTTCCCTCCTGTTGCCTCCTTTAATTTATTTTTGCATTCTTAGGAATGTAGTAAGGTTCACATTCATATTCTCTATTAAAAACCTTAATCTTAGGCAAGCACATTGAGGACTATAAAGTATATTGTTTGCATAGGTATGTTGTAATGCTTTTCTACCTGCTGTTGTAAGGCAAGATCAATCCCCCCGGTGGGTTACTTACTCCTACATAGAGCAGGGACATGGAAAATGAGTATGGACTCTTAGTGTTTCTCTGGACTTCTTCCATGGGCGGGTGGGGGTTGCCTCCTCAGCCCTATGGAGATAGAGCTGAACATGATCTGAATAGTAAAAATACCACAATTCACACCTCTCCCTTCAGTAACCTCCTAAAGGTCCCATCGTCCTGTTGAGCAGCAGGGAGAATGGACAAAAGCTCTGTAGGAGGAAGCCTTCAGAACAGAAAAGCAATTGCACAGTAGTACACTCTGGCATCTCTCCAAAATGAGGAATGGGAGCAATCAAGAGGAACTGGGGCAAATGTTCTTCTACAGTATGTGCATTTTAGGTCATGGTAGAGAAATAAAATAGAATAAGAGAAGAAACAGGAAGGGGCAAGTACCTCTAGAAATAGCTAAGGGATAGTGACTGGATGTGTGATTGTCTGAGCAGAAGTGAAAATTAAAACCTAGCTAAGTATTCCCCACTAGAGCAAATTTGCAGGTTTTGTCCTCCTACCATAAAATCCTAAGAAAAGCAACTTGTCATAGCATTTCTTTATTGAAGTTTTTCATTCCCCACAGGATAACCAGATTCAATCAAAGTAAAGTTTAGTGGCATGCTGAACTGGGTAACAATTGAATAACTTCATTAAGCACTAAGGAAACACTGTTTGATTAGGTGATTTTCCAAAGCATTTATTTAAGAGCATGTACTGAACCTGTAGATTGAAAGATCGCCAAAAGCAAGTGAGCCTCCCTGGAAGGTGACCTCCAAATATTTTTTTTAATTGGTCTCATGTCCTATTTGGATTCTTTGGAATGTACAAAGAAGGCTTGAATTTAAGAAACAAACATATTTTTATTTGATTTATTACCTTACCTGTATCAGCAATGTGAATTCTGGTCTTGCCTAGTTTTGGTGGAGCACTTGTTGGGAGTCCGAATGGATGTATATTAGTTCCCACAATCACACCGTAAGGTTTCTGATTGAAATTTTCCAGATTTTGTCTGAATCATTTGGCACTTCCATATATTTTCCTTAACCAGATTGGTCCATGAATTGGCAGTGGGCAGGGATCTTTGCCATGAGTTTTCAATGGAAGGAGAGAGATGAACTATGGAAGTGAATTCTGCAATCATTTGTTTAATCAGCTTAATGACTGCTAACATCTGGATTTATCAGCTCAAAGCCTAGGCTTTTATTTCACTAGTTCCCCTTTGAATTCTCTGGTGCATAGTAATGCATTTAAATGTGCTTTGTAGTCCAGGGCATCACTATTTTAATTTCTTAAAGACTAAAATTAAGCTCAATTTCTATTCTGGAAGTCCTCAGAGCATGTAACCTTTGGTTGAAATTATGGTCTGTGGCAAATTGCTGGCACTACTTTGATGGGTCTCGCACTTTCTCTTCTTGGGGAGGGTTTTTTGCCCCTGAACTGGGGTATTAACTACTCCACTAGTGTCCTAGAGGAGGGGAGTGGAGAGGGAGGGACCCGGGCCCGCCCTCTACTCCGGGTCCCAGCCCAGGGGCCCTAGGGATAGCGGTAAACCACTAGAACTAGCAGTTCCTTCCCCTGGGCTACTTCCCTCTCCTGCCCTTCAGCTTGTGGGGCTTCCTGCCCTCCCTCTGCACAAACCAGGTGTCCCTTTAGCTAGGGTCTTGGTGGTCTTAGCCCACTGTAGCACTTCTCCAAACTCTCCTCTGATTCCCTCCAAACTGCTCTCTCCTCCAACACCAATCCACTCTGCTTCAACTCCTCCAAACTGCTTTCTACTCTAATATCAATCCACTCTGCTTCAACTCCTCCTCTTGTGATTGAAGCAGGGGGCTTTTATCAGGTGAAAGGCTTCAGGTGCTCTAATTGGCTTCAGGTGCTTTAATTAAGCTATAGCAAACTTTCTTCCCTCTACAGGGAATAAGGCTCCCTTCTAACACTCTCCTGCTGAGGTTGATCAATGGAGTTTCCTGTGACTGTGGGGCAGTTTTCCGATCCTCGGTCCGTTCACATATCCGGGCGGAGTTCCTCTGGGCAGTGTCCACCAACTCCCTTGACGCCTTCGAGGAGCGGTGGGCGCTGTCCGAGGTTCTCTGCTCGGTGACCCCGTCCAGTTCCCTCCGTCTGACCCTTTGATTGAGGGGAAGAGCGAGAGACTCCAGCCCCAGCCGTTGCCGCTGTGGATTCCATCATCATTGTCACCTAGGAGGGGTCCTATAACACGTGGGTGTAACCCCCCCCCCAACTGCCCACCCCACAGCCATGCCCATCTTATCGAGCACTCTCAGGAGAGGAATAATCGGTGACAATGGGCGTGGCACTAGGTAACTCGAGGGGGTGGAAGACCACGAGTGTCGAGGAAGCCCCCCCGCTCTAGGCCACCAGGTAACTCAGGAGGGTGGAAGACCACGAGTGTCGAGGAAGCCCCCCCGCTCTGGGCCCAGGCTAGCCTGAACACTTCTCCCTCCTGAAGGCTGCTGTGTTATACCTTGTGTTTACTTTTGTTTTGTTGCATAGTTTTGCTTTATCCTTTTTGGTGATTCCTTGTAAGTGTTACACAAATAAAATTCTTTTCTGCTTCAAAAAAACACTCTCCTGCTGAGGTTGGTCGATGGAGTTTCCTGTGACTGTGGGGCAGTTTTCCGATCCTCGGTCCGTTCACATATCCGGGCGGAGTTCCTCTGGGCAGTGTCCACCAACTCCCTTGACGCCTTCGAGGACGCTGTCCGAGGTTCTCTGCTCGGTGACCCCATCCGGTTCCCTCTGTCTGACCCTTTGATTGAGGGGAAGAGCGAGAGACCCCAGCCCCAGCCGTTGCCGCTGTGGATACCATCATCATTGTCACCTAGGAGGGGTCCTATAACACATGGGTGTAACCCCCGCCCAAACTGCCCACCCCGCAGCTGTGCCCATCTTGTCGGGCACTCTCAGGAGAGGAATAATCGGTGACACTGGGCGTGGCACTAGGTAACTCGAGGGGGTGGAAGACCATGAGTGTCGAGGAAGCCCCCCCGCTCTAGACCACCAGGTAACTCAGGAGGGTGGAAGACCACGAGTGTCAAGGAAGCCCCCCAGCTCTGGGCCCAGGCTAGTCTGAGCACTTCTCCCTTCTGAAGGCTGCTGTGTTATACCTTGTGTTTGCTTTTGTTTTGTTGCATAGTTTTGCTTTATCCTTTTTGGTGATTCTTTGAAGTGTTATGCAAATAAAATTCTTTTCTGCTTAAAAAAAAAAACAAAAAAAACCACTCTCCTGCTGAGGTTGGCCGATGGAGTTTCCTGTGACTGTGGGGCCATTTTCCTATCCTCGGTCCATTCACGTATCTGGGCGGAGTTCCTCTGGGCGGCGTCCACCAACTCCCTTGATGCTTTTGAGGAGCGGTGGGTGCTGGCCAAGGTTCTCTGCTCGGTGTCCCTGTCCGGTTCCCTTTGTTTGACCCTTTGATTGGGGGAGAGAGTAAGGGACCCCAGCCCCAGCCATTGCTGCTGTGGACACCACCACCTTGGAGGGGTCCTTTCACACGTGGGTGCACGTGCCCCCCCCCCCGGATTGTCCACCCCACAGCCTGCCCCTCTTGTTGGGTGCTTTCAAAGGAGGGAATTGTTGGTGACACTGGGTGTGGCGCCAGGTAACTAGAGGGGGTGGCAGACCTTGAGAGTCGATGAAGCCCCCTCGCTCTGGGCCACCAGGTAACTCGGAAGGGTGGAAGACTACGAGAGTCGAGGAAGCCCCCCACCCTGGGCTCAGGCAAGCTTGAACACTTCCCTCCCCTGAAGCTAATGAGAAAACAATTGTGATTGGTTGCTGTGTTACACATTGCATATGCTGTTGTTTTTGTTTTGTAAGTGTGTTATGCAAATAAAAACACCTTTTTTTGCTTAAAAAATAACACTCTCCTGCTGCTTTCTGGCCATGCTGCATCACAGGTCAAAGTAAGAGCAATAGCAGTCTCTCCTGTGAGGAGCTGCCTCAAGAATGACATTTTACTTATGCTCAGAGGAGACCAATATTATGAGTAGCTTTCTGAATTTAACAGCAAGGTTATATGAATAGTCTTCACCAAAGGAAATATTTTGACCTTTTATGTTTAAAATTCTTTTCTATTTTCTGTACATCTGTTCACTATACATAAATGTTCACAAAACACACATAGCATCACCCACTGTAAACAAAGACTGGCACCAGCAAATAAATACTGAACATAGGTAATTATAGTCGTGCTCTTCTACCCAAACGTTTCACCCACATTTTCAAAAAAGCTCTACACCCACAACTGGGGCCAGATTTTTAAGAGAGCTGCGCTCCCATTTAGGACCTAAATGATGTGACCTAATTTCAGCTTCCATTAAGAACAATTGGGTGCTGACCAATTTTGACAATATAGTCCCTTACCTCCAGCAAACTGTTCCCTACAGTTTTATGCTAGTAACAACTGACAAGCAATTGTGTGCTACTGTAATATCAGGAAGATTGCTATAAAAAAACAAACAAACTGTCATAAACATACAGCTAAGGGTAGCATAAAATCCCTCCTTTACCTGTATGGGGTTAAGAAGCTCAAATAACCTGGTTGGCACCTGACCAAAAGGACCAATAAGGAAAGAAGATACTTTCAAATCTGCCAGGGGAGGTTTTGTTTGTGCTTTCTTTGTTTTGTTCTCTCTCTGGACGAGAGAGGGACCAGGCAGGAAAAAAACATCCCCTAAAAACCTACCTGAAATGAGCATCTAAGATTACAAATTGTACTTACTTACTTACTTATTGTAAGTAAAGGCAAGGAAATGCATTAGAGTATCTTTTGTTTTAGCTTGTGAATTTTCCCTATGCTAAAAGGGAGTTTTATTCCTGTTTTTGTAACTTTGAAGCTAAGCCTAGAGGGGAACCCTCTGTGTTTTAAGTCTTTTTATTTACCCTGTAAAGTTACCTTCCATCCTGATTTTGCAGGTGTGATTCTTTTACCTTTTTCTTAAAAGAAAAATTGTATTTTTTTTTAAAAAAAGTAAAAGAGAGCACAAACAAAACCTCCCCCTCCCCCCCAGATTTGAAAGTATCTTCTTTTCTTATTGGTCCTTTTGGTCAGGTGCCAACCAGATTATTTGAGCTTCTTAACCCCTTACAGGTAAAGGAGGAATTTTATGCTACCCTTAGCTGTATGTTTATGACACAAACATAGACAGCTTTTCAGCTTTATGTCTGAACATATGTTTATAGTGCAACTGTTCGTATGAGTCTGCCCCTTTAAAAGTGACCAAAAATGATCTATTGTTAATAGTTTTGGACCTTTTTTGTTTCTTTATTTGCTTCTGTGTGGGTTCTTGTACCATGCCTTTCACTATTGTACCAAATGTATAAAAGAGTCCTGAGGTCTTTTTCTCTTACAGTTTCCTTTTTCTGCTTGTTTTCACCTTAGAAATTTCAGGAATGTCAAGTCTTCTCTTCCCTGATTTTGCAGGAATGACTGAGAGATGTTTACTATGAGTTCTCATGCCTTAGCTTAAAATACAGTATTGTTGAAACTTTAACAAAGACATCAGTTCAACCAAGTGTGTATTAGGCACTGGAGTTAAATAGATGTTAATCAAAACCAGAGCATTTTAATCATCTGACTAAATATCTTTTCCTTTCTCAGAACTCTTGTCTCTTGTGATGTCATAAGTTTGCTAGTTCTCCGGTGGATATGAAGTCTTCCAAGGTTCAGAACACCTGGATTTTGAATATGAAAACAGGCAAGAAGTACACTCTACTTCAGCTAAAAAGTTTTAAAAACCTTCAAAAAAATAAGAGCAAAGCCCAAATGCTGCTTCTTTGCAGCTCATGGATATTAAAGCTGAACCACAGAAAAACTAGATAATATTAAATGTGTGTGGAAAGATTCACTCCTAAATGAATTCTATTCAGTAGTTATAGAAATTACCACAACGGAACAGACAAATACAGGTAATCAGGCTACATTGTGATGCATCTTACCTCTATGGATCCTCTCCAGCTTTACTCAGAGAATACTCCTATTAGGCATAAGACTTAAAACTCTAGGCGGGCCTCTCAGCCTGCCAGGTGTAGCCTCTCTTATTTTTGAGAAATAGAAGGGCTTGTTTTCCAAGGAAAAAAAATGATTATGGTAAATGTGAAAGATCTGATTTTGATCTCACTGAAAATCTGCTTTTCACAGTTCTACTGAGTTACACCTAAAAAGAAAAGGAGTACTTGTGGCACCTTAGAGACTAACAAATTTATTAGAGCATAAGCTTTCGTGAGCTACAGCTCACTTTTATGCTCTAATAAATTTGTTGTCTCTAAGGTGCCACAAGTACTCCTTTTCTTTTTACGGATACAGACTAACATGGCTGCTACTCTGAAACCTGAGTTACACCTGATTTACACAGGTCTACATGGAATCAGAATCAGATACACACAGGGCTTCTCCATGAGTGTGGCTCATCTGTGCAAGGGGACCAGGTCTGGTTTTAAGGAGGAATTTAAATAAAGATAGTTAATTAACCCAAAGAAGAGAGAAATTTTCCAGACATATGCAGGTGGATGGAAGGAAGCACAAAGATAAAAGCCTGTGTTCACTTTTAAACTAATTTAATATATTAAAATGTGGAGATACCATCTATAATAAGGGCCATGGTGGATGTCAGTAAAAGAAGCAAAAGAAGTAAATTTTCAGGAGGATTCTGAAGTTGCATGGTACTAAGACTCAGGGAAATTAAATCATGTTGAGAATGGGCTTAGAAAAATCTCTAAAAGTGAGCCCTACAGGAACCAATGATCTCTATCGACTATTAAAGCTTTACAGATTGCTATACAGAAATATTGCACCATGTCACCATTGCATAGCAGTCCAAAGCTGATCTAGCCAACTACAAGAGGATCACCCCACTGCAGAGGGATCCCTAAGGGGTGCTTGTGTAACCCATGCCTGCTAGATACGGTGCTCTGTCCCCCTATAGTGGCACCTAGACACCTGTTGATTAATGAGTCTTCTACAGCCTTAGCTAAGAGCTAATGTGGCTTTTAGCTCATACAGTAGAGGCTCATACACGGAGGTCCCACGTTTGATCCTGCCCGCTGACGACTGGAGTCTGTTGACATTACACAGGCACAGTTTAATGCCCCTTACATCACCGCACCTCACTGCAGCTACCTGAGAAGGCATGGCTGGAGGAAAGAAGGCATGCCTAGTGCCTCAGTGATACCCAGCAGTCAACATACTTTAGAGCAGTCTGATGTCCATGTAAGCTTATGTTAGTGGACTGACATGCCACACAGCTTAACCCAACTGCTCCCTCCTGAGTTTCACAGTCATCTCCTTGGCCACAGATGAGAACTGAGTCCAAGGTGTCTATAGAGCTTCAAAGACACAGATGAGATCTTTGGGACTGATTAATTTTTTAAAGAGAAAAAATGTCTTGAATTCTGTTTGGCCAGTTCCCTATAAGGGAAACTCCTCCTAAAGTTCTGTAGAGCAAATTGCATATATTTCTATGGTTTCCAATGGTATTCTACAGAAAAGTTTTGTGAAGTAAAGGAGTTTAGTGCCAAAGCCACGAGTAAAGATAAATACATGCTTAGCTTTCCTGCAAGTTACAATTCAGAAATTATTTCCCAGCATGACAAAAATATCATTTACAAAGCAGAAAAAGGAGAAAAAGGATAATTTCTGATCCAAAAAATAATAAGGTTATAAAAATGCATAAAAGCATTTATGTCTGGGATGACATTTCAATATATAAAATTAACCCATTTTAGAAAAACTATAGATATGGACTTATATGAAACAGGAAAAAATTACACTGTCTTGAACATCGAATTTAACTTCCCATTAGCTTATGTTGATGATTAAATTATGCTGATCTGAGGGTTATTATGCCCTTGAGCCAAAGTTTAACAGTGCACTTATGGTCTTGGGATAGAGACTTTTAAGGAAAGATGATTCTGTCATATTGCAAGTGCTGTAATAGATTTACTTGGTTGACTGATCACATACAAATGTATTTAAATGAAATCTGTATTGCATCAATCAACCACTGCAACACATTTAAGTTATTTTGGCTCTTTATATGGTTGATGTATGTCTAAATTATAAATATTCTAAAGATCAGCATTTAAATCAATATTAGCATAACAACATTTGAGATGGCTGAAACATTTTCTGTTATCTGACAGTAACCTGGAACAGATCGGCCCATGTCATCTGAATTTTTGTACTCTACCTTAGGATTTTCACCGTGTTACACTTTCTGAAATACTCTTAAAATACTATGAGCTCTAGAACACAAGGCTGTCTTTAGAAAGATGTGACATAACAGCAACGGTACGCCACTGTGTCCCAGCTCTCATGCAGCCCTTTCGTCCCCAGGTATTTACTGAATGCAGTCTCTGGAAGGCCTTGAAGTAAATCACCATATATGTTATAGTGGTTAACCCACAATATTAGTTATAAATTAATTAGCCTTTTAGCACACTGACCTATGTCTCTGCAGTCCCTTCATTTAGGCCCCTTGATCTGCCTACATCCCTTCCATGCAGACACCGTAGTACCCCCAATGGCTTATTTCCCCAAAAGCCCATTATCTGGAAGAAGTGCCCTTCAAAGGGTACTCTGTAGCAAGGCTGTCCCCAGCAGTAAACAGTAATGTAGAAAATGCCAAGAATTGGCCCATTAATTTACAACAGCAGTAAACCGTCATGTAGTATAGACCTAGAAGAGGCCCATTAATGTACAGTTATGAGTAAAATAAACCTAACCCGGCTTCCAGGCCTCTAGGCAACAATGCCTAATTTCACACAGAGATAGATGCCCCTGCATGAGAAAAAAAACATGAAGTTCACAGAAGAAGGCAAGACTTCCCGGTGAGGGAATTCCTTTCTGACACTAAGTATAGCATTCACTACTACCCTGTATAACATGGCAGTGAATAGAATCCAGAGTCAGACCTTGGGGCCTGGTCAAACTGCACAAAGCAGCAGGTCAAAGTAGTGTAAATCTCACCTTCATGCGCCCTTGGTCCCATGGCCAATATGTGTGCAGGTCAGCCCCCCTGCACCAAGTTAGAACAGGCTTCTCGCTGTTCAAACTTACACCAATTGTATACAGTTCCAAAGGGCCAAACCAACCACGCCCCGTATGCCTGTAGCAGGTAAGGAGTGCACTGCACTTGTACTGCAGCAGCCCTCTCTTGGATGGATATGCCAGCTCTGTGGCCAGAACCTGCCAGTTGTGTGACACTAAGCAGTTTCACTGTACTAGAGGACCTAGCCAAACCCCTATGAAGCCAAGTGAATTCCGTTGCTATACCAACTGTTAATGGAAGAAACCTCTCCTTGGGCAACCAATGCATTGGCAAGGCAGGAAGATCCTCCTGTCAGTGAGGGCAGGTGGTGTCAAATCCTTCAATAAATGCCTGTCATTTATCTTAAAATGGGTACTTGAAATCATACAAATCAGTGGAACAGGCCAATTAGATGGACAGCCTTAGTGAGCCAAATTCAATGCATGTTCCCAAGTATCACCAAGAGGAGGCCTATGTACCTGGGCACATCAGGAGCCTACATTCCCATTAGATAGCACAAACCTTCAGCTTCATTATAAAAGCTATTGTTGCTCAGCATGGTTTAAATAGTCACAGGGACTTTCAAGCTACTAGTCATTCCATACCGTACTTCCATCCTAGTTTGGGACATAGTTATTTCATTGTTCATCTGTTTGTTGCCAACCTAAAATAAGGTGTTGCCAATGTATGAATATGGGTGGGTGAGTGGGAGGTGAGAGGAGAGGATAAGGATAGCTCCTGTGTTCTGGGCATGGATCATTCATGGACTCTGAGCGTCATTCAGTCTTTTTATCTGGAAAGCAAGAAAGGCATTAACAAATTCCCGTCAGAACTACATATTTACACTAAAATAATCCTTACTGGAAATGAGAACATTTTAGCCATGAAATAGGGCCTGTAAATGAAAATATTGTTCTTTTCAGATCATGTAGGTTTTTATTTTACTAACATATATATTTACAGGAGGAAGGTTGGAGGCTTTTCTTTTTAACCACAGGGCTTGCTGCCATGCACAGCTATACCTCTCTTGCAGCTTCCAAAGGTGCTTGGTTTCTTAGAGTAATGACTGCTGAAATGAGCACATTTCCTTTTTAAGATATATATTGTCTAGATTGCTATGCTAGAATGTACCTACACAGCCCTGAGTCCTCTGTTGGGGACCAAAAACCCAGCTGAGCTAAACTAAGAATTATACAGATTTTCCCCAGAGTCTAATAGAAGGAAAGCTTAGCATCTTTCATGAAATTTTGATGACATTTCTTACAGAATTAATTTAAACAATAATCCTTCCACTGATTGCCATCAATAGTAGTATAAAGAGGAGGAGATTTTGGAGTTAGTATAAAGAATCAGTTGTATATCAACATCTTGCCAGGTAGATGGTAAAATGGCATGGAAAATTGGCAGAAAAACATCTATATTAACTGTGAAATTTAAAGCTTTATAAAATAGTCCTTAAAAGAGAAGTTATTTTCTTCTTATGAAATATTAATGAATATTTAAGCATTAAATAAATGTGACTGTAATGAATTAGCATACAAAGTAACCCCTCAGATTAAAAACATCTTAGCAGCCAGCAGAGAGACATATAAACAGAGGCAATTCAACTTACCGATATACTGAAGGATAAACATGCATTTTCCACTATTAAGAAAAAGTCTATAATGATAAGCGAACTTGATATATGTAGCACCCACAAAGTCTACATACATCCTTCAAAATGGAGCAGACTCTACTCATCCCAATTCAGCTGATTGCTGTCTAATTCATTCCTAAAGGGAAAGGTAACAAACTTTACTTAAATCCACTGGACTAATCATTTGAAAAGGTGAAAATTCTGAACATGAATTAGTTTATCATGCTTTCATTTCATATTTTATACTTTAATAATTTGTAAACATATATTATTATTTATTTTTATTTAAAATAACTACAAATAGAGCAAATAATGCATCCAGGCCAGGGCCCCATTGTGCTGGGTGCTATATAAAGATATGGTCAATGACAGTTACCCAAAGAGTTTGCAGTCTATAAAACAAGACGGAACAAGTGGATGGCACAGCAAGTGGACAGAAAGAAGGTGGGCAAGAGGGGCGGGGGCGGGAGGATGAGGTAAGAAAAGTAATAGGAGGCCCTGAGGCATGGGTGGATCATTTCTAAAGCATTACACAGAATGGTCACGCTTGTGGCTTGGAGGGAAGCTCCCACATCCCCCATACAACCTACCCAACTCTTGGGTCCAGTTGCACAAGGCTGAGCAGGTGCTGCATGCCTGTTACTATGCTCCTACCCACAATTGAGTGGGCAGTGCCTTGGCT
Organism: Natator depressus; assembly: GCF_965152275.1. Classification (NCBI taxonomy): domain Eukaryota; kingdom Metazoa; phylum Chordata; order Testudines; family Cheloniidae; genus Natator; species Natator depressus. The sequence goes on from NC_134234.1 coordinate 296,757,885, forward strand.
CTATCCCCACACTCTGCCAGCCAGCACAGCTAAGCTGGTGCAAGGGAGGATAGAAGTGCATTAGTGGTATGAGGCGGTAGCCAATTACCATTTCTCTGGTTCAGGGAAGGAAACATGGAAAGAATGGCATCTGGCTAGGACACAATTCCTTTCCTGCACTGCTCCTGGCCCAGGGGTTGGGGGTGGGGGGTGTGCAGCTATGCAGGGCCTCTCACTCAGGGCAGAGCGCAACAGTACTGAGTAGCTCAAAGCAATGAAACTGCTTCCCTATCTAGCCTCATGTACCAACAGATATTTCATTCTCCTCCTCTCTACGGCATAAGTGGTACAGAAGAAAATCCTGTACCTACTGGTTTAGCAATTGACATCAGATTCATTTCATCCAAGCTCTATGCAGTTCACAGCTTTGCAGCCCCAGTTTTGTCCCAACCCTCTGTCTGTGGTCACTCATATCCAGACCCTCTCTGCCCTTCCAGGTTTCTCTCTCTTGGTAGCATCCCATGATCCCAGCAGTACAGACATGGAGAACACTGCTGGAAAGGGAACAAGAACAAAGGAAGAAAATGAGATTTATACTAAATGTTCTGAGGAACTGATGTTTGCCTGCAGCGGATAGGAGGATAAGATAGATGAAGCTGGTTTGATGTTATAAAGAAGTGAGTGACATTTTAATATTTTAATTAAATGAGGGTAACAACAAGGAGAGAGTAGGTATGCAAGAGCAGGGAGGACATGGGTAGAGAGAGGAAACAAAACAACAGCTGGCATGAAAATATGAATGAAAAGGTGACTTTTTAGTTTCTTTATTGTTAAGTAGGGAATTATATCAAGATGAGATGGGAATTTGCAGCTAACAGGAAACAGGCAGGGATCTAGCATTATCTATAATAATGTTTAAATGAATTTATGTCTTTTACCAGAGAGTCCAACACCAAAGAGTAAAGTAATCTATCCATCAACACAACTATTTATAGAAGCACATTCTAGGTGCTAATTCTATGTGCCTTACCAATGTGCTGTATTTTATCATAAGTAATAATACTTTTGGCCAGATTCCATTCCATTCCATTTACACATGCTGAGTAGAACTTGACACATCACATCACATTGAGTTCAGTGAGACGACTTGCTGACTAAGGTGCTGCTTCATATGACGAAGGGTCTGATCCAAACCCCTTAGTCCTTTCTTTGACTTCAATAGGCTTTGGATCAAGTGCTAAGGGTTGCAGAGTGTAGTCCTTAATAACTTATGCTTCGCAACACTCCTACAGGTATGCAAGGAGCATTTTTATAGATAGGGAAACTGAAGCATAGAGAGGTTAAGTGACTTACCTAAGGTCACAGATATAGGCTGTGGGAAGGCCAAGAAGAGATTTCAGAAATGAAATCCTAGCCCCCTGGCAATCAATGGCAAAATTTCCCATTGATTTCAGTGGGATCAGGATTTCACATCAGATTTCCTGTTTCCCAGAATTATGCCTCACCACACAATTATCATGCCTTCTTTTATAAATAATTTATAATAGCATTGTTGGGAAAATTATGCAGAAAACACTCATCCATTCACACTCCATCAGTATGCAACTAAAATATTTTCTCAGTGGTAGTTAGTATCTCTCAGTGTTGTGAGACCATCTACAATGAAATGAAGGCAAGCTGAGTTAACAGGGCGTCAGATTTGTTTGTTTTGTAGATTTGAACTCCAATGCTATTTTAATTGCTTTTTACTTCCTTACACCACTGAAACACCATTATTTTAATGGACTTTTTATAAAAGTAATATATTTTGAAAATATTTTAAAGGTTCATATACATAAAAGTTTCAATGACAACCTATGTTTCACTAGACAACCTTTCAGACCTGAAGATGAGCTTTGTGTGGCTCAAAAGCTTGTCTCTTTCACCAACAACAGTTGGTCCAATAAAAGACATTACCTCACCCACCTTGTCTCTCTACTATCCTGGGACCAACACGGCTACAACGACCCTGCATATTGCAACATTGTCTTTTTCACTTTTATTGACCTAATTTTTATAGATAGCAGATTGTAAAGTCATCCCCGTGGTTTCACATTTGAATCACTTTGCTTGGCTTCCCTTCATAACAATCCTTTCTTCACAATGAGGTTTCTCCTGATCTGCCTCAGATGGAAAGAAGCTCTAATAGCTTTCCCACCTACTGGGCTGCTTTGCAAAGAACTTTGGAAATAAAAGATGCAAAGTCATTCTCTCTTTGTAAAGGTACTTGTTCTAGTACCTTCTTCTGTGTGTTAAATGTGTACTTATAAAAAAAATTTCAATTCGATTGTACGCTCCTTGTGGCAGAGACTGTGTCTCCTATGTTCTCTGTAGCTGATAACAAGTAAATAACCATAATTCTTTATAGGCTGTTTTTTTTCTTTTCTCCTTACAAAATGAATGCACTTCAGATCAGTACTTGGGACATGGTATAACATACTAATTAGATCAGCAGCATAGACAAAGGAGTTACAAGAATTCCTTAATCAGTTCATAGGGGGTAATGTGTACTGTTTTACATTTCTATAGGGAGTATACCAAATGCTTTTAACATAAGACTGCAGTGAGCTGTGTAGCAGCAATCTGAACTTTGGAAAACAATTAAGCTCCTGTAAACTCACCCAAATAAATTCATAACCTAAAGGGAGATGGGGAAGTGAGAAGCAATTTTGAATCTTTTTCTCCAGTTACACCTTCTAAATGCTCACCAGCGCTGTTTCTGATTAGCAAAATGGTGCACCTTACCGATGCTGTCTAATATTCTTCTTAACTTTTTCCCCTTTAGAGCTGGGAGAATAGAGAAAGAAATTATTTGTGAACATGTTTGCAAAATTTGAATTGCAATTTGATCTTGCCATGTTTATACCCTTTGGTAAAAGATGATGACAGAGAAGTCCTATTACATAATCTAGTTTAACTGCTGGGATGCACAAAAACGCTACAAAAGAACAATATGAGCTGTTCTTATTTACATAGATTTTGCTCCAGATGCACACTGGGGAACTTGAGGGAAGATTCAACCCCAATGAGTCTTTCTTCTGTGATAAATTTGGCTCTGTCTGTATCAATATATGGAAATGAAAGTTTCTGCATTATCAGAATAGCCAGAATGAAAATGTCTTAAACCACTGAACTAACTTTTCTGTGCTTTCCAAAATGGGAGAATGATTTTGGTGCAACTATAATAGCAAAATCCTTAACTTTCTATTGATTTTATTTAGATTATCATTTATTATTAGATTTATTTATTCATATGCTACTAATATGACATTGTCAATTATGTCATTAAAAGGAACCAATTAGCTTATTGTATGTGAAATATTTAAGATATCTAATTGAAAATATTATTTGTAGTAATTATAAAACATGCAATTAGCCCTTCTGAAGCTGATTAGCGATATGCCAAATAAGATTAATGGGTTTCAGTGTCATGTGAGAATCAGAATTACTATACTTAGCCCTGGTCTACACTAGGAGTTGAGGTCGAATTTAGCAGTGTTAAATCGATTTAACCCTGCACCCGTCCACATGACAAAGCCCTTTTTTCGACTTAAAGGGCTCTTAAAATCGATTTCCTTACTCCACCCCCGACAAGGGGATTAGCACTTAAATCGTCCTTGCCAGGTCGAATTTGGGGTACTGTGGACACAATTAGACGGTATTGGCCTCCGGGAGCTATCCCAGAGTGCTCTATTGTGAATGCTCTGGACAGCACTCTCAACTCAGATGCACTGGCCAGGTAGATAGGAAAAGGCCCACAAACTTTTGAATTTCAATTTCCTGTTTGCATGGTCACCTGCAGCTTGCCACGCTGGCCAGAGCTCATCAGCAGAGGTGACCATGCAGAGCTCATCAGCAGAGGTGACCATGATGGAGTCCCAGAATCGCAAAAGAGCTCCAGCATGGACCGAACGGGAGGTACGGGATCTGACTGCTGTATGGGGAGAGGAATCCGTGCTATCAGAACTCCGTTCCAGTTTTCGAAATGCCAAAACATTTGTCAAAATCTCCCAGGGCATGAAGGACAGAGGCCATAACCAAGACCCGAGGCAATGCCACTTGAAACTTAAAGAGCTGAGGCAAGCCTACCACAAAACCAGAGAGGCAAACGGCCACTCTGGGTCAGAGCCCCAAACATGCCGCTTCTATGATGAGCTGCATGCCATTTTAGGGGGTTCAGCCACCACTACCCCAGCCATGTTGTTTGACTCCTTCAGTGGAGATGGAGGCAACACAGAAGCCAGTTTTGGGGACGAAGAAGATGATGATGATGAAGTTGTAGATAGCTCACAGCAAGCAAGAAATTGGTTTTCCCGACAGCCAGGAACCGTTTCTCACCCTGGACCTGGAGGCAGTACCCCCGGAACCCACCCAAGGCTGCCCCCCGGACCTGCCAGGCGGAGAAGGGACCTCTGGTGAGTGTACCTTTTAAAATACTATACATGGTTTAAAAGCAAGCATGTTTAATGATTAATTTGCCCTGGCATTTGCGGCTCTCCTGGATGTACACCCAAAGCCTTTGCAAAAGGTTTCTGGGGACGGCAGCCTTATTCCGTCCACCATGGTAGGACACTTTACCACACCAGGCCAGTAGCACGTACTCGGGAATCATTGTAGAACAAAGCATTGCAGTGTATGTTTGCTGGCATTCAAACAACATTCGTTCTTTATCTCTCTGTGTTATCCTCAGGAGAGTGATATCATTCATGGTCACCTGGTTGAAATAGGGTGCTTTTCTTAAGGGGACATTCAGAGGTGCCCGTTCCTGCTGGGCTGTTTGCCTATGGCTGAACAGAAATGTTTCCCGCTGTTAGCCACGGGGAGTGGTGAGGGGCTAGCCACGTGGTTGGGGGAGGCAAAATGCGACCTTGGAATGAAAGCACATGTGCTGTGTATGTAATGTTAACAGCAAGGTTTACCATGAAAGAGTGTAGCCATTGTTCTAGAAAATGTGTCTTTTTAAATACCATTATCTCTTTTTTTTTCTCCACCAGCTGCATGTGTTTTAAGGAGCACAGGATTTTCTCCTTCACAGAGGCTAGTGAAGATTAGAAGGCAAAAAAAACGCACTCGTGATGAAATGTTCTCTGAGCTCATGCTGTCCTCCCACACTGACAGAGCACAGACAATGTCAGAGTGCAGGAAAGCACAAAATGACCAGGAGGAGAGGTGGCGGGCTGAAGAGAGTAAGTGGCGGGCTGAAGAGAGGGCTGAAGCTGAAAGGTGGCGGCAACATGATGAGAGGAGGCAGGATTCAATGCTGAGGCTGCTGGAGGGTCAAACCAATATGCTCCAGCATATGCTTGAGCTGCAGGAAAGACAGCAAGAGCACAGACCGCTGCTACAGCCCCTGTGTAACCAACCGCCCTCCTCCCAAAGTTCTGTAGCCTCCTCACCCAGACGCCCAAGAACGCGGTGTGGGGGCCTCCGGCCACCCGGCCACTCCACCCCAGAGGATTGCCCAAGCAACAGAAGGCTGGCATTCAATAAGTTTTAAAGTTTTAAACTTTTTTAAAGTGCTGTGAGGCCTTGTCCTTCCCTCCTCCACCACCCCTCCTGGTGCTCCTCTCCTCCACCACCCCTCCTGGGCCACCTTGGTAGTTATTCCCCTATTTGTGTGATGAATGAATGCATGAATGTAAAGCAACAATGACTTTATTGCCTCTGCAAGCGGTGATCGAAGGGAGGAGGGGAGGGTGGTTAGCTTACAGGGAAGTAGAGTGAACCAAGGGGCGGGGGGTTTCATCAAGGAGAAACAAACAGAACTATCACACCATAGCCTGTCCAGTCATGCAACTGGTTTTCAAAGCTTCTCTGATGCACACCGCGCCCTCCTGTGCTCTTCTAACCGCCCTAGTGTCTGGCTGTGCGAAACCAGCAGCCAGGCAATTTGCCTCAACCTCCCACCCCACCATAAATGTCTCCCCCTTACTCTCACAGATATTGTGGAGCACACAGCAAGCAGTAATAACAGTGGGAATATTGGTTTCGCTGAGGTTTAACCGAGTCAGTAAACTGCGCCAGCGCACTTTTAAACATCCAAATGCACATTCTACCACCATTCTGCACTTGCTCAGCCTGTAGTTGAACAGCTCCTGACTACTGTCTAGGCTGCCTGTGTATGGCTTCATGAGCCATGGCATTAAGGGGTAGGCTGGGTCCCCAAGGATAACTATAGGCATTTCAACATCCCCAACGGTTATTTTCTGGCCTGGGAATAAAGTCCCTTCTTGCAGCTTTTGAAACAGACCAGAGTTCCTGAAGATGCAAGCGTCATGTACCTTTCCCGGCCATCCCACGTTGACGTTGGTGAAACGTCCCTTGTGATCCATCAGTGCTTGCAGCACTATTGAAAAGTACCCCTTGCGGTTTATGTACTTGCCGGCTTGGTGCTCTGGTGCCAAGATAGGGTTATGGGTTCCGTCTATGGCCCCACCACAGTTAGGGAATCCCATTGCAGCAAAGCCATCCACTATGACCTGCACATTTCCCAGGGTCACTACCCTTGATATCAGCAGATCTTTGATTGCGTTGGCTACTTGCATCACAGTAGCCCCCACAGTAGATTTGCCCACTCCAAATTGATTCCCGACTGACCGGTAGCTGTCAGGCGTTGCAAGCTTCCACAGGGCTATTGCCACTTGCTTCTCAACTGTGAGGGCTGCTCTCATCTTGGTAGTCTTGTGCCTCAGGGCAGGGGAAAGCAAGTCACAAAGTTCCATGAAAGTGCCCTTATGCATGTGAAAGTTTTGCAACCACTGGGAATCGTCCCAGACCTGCAACACTATGCGGTCCCACCAGTCTGTGCTTGTTTCCCGAGCCCAGAATCGGCGTTCCACTGCATGAACCTGCCCCATTAGCACCATGATGCCCACATTGCCAGGGCCCGTGCTTTGAGAGAAGTCTGTGTCCATGTCCTCATCACTCACGTCACCGCGCTGACATCGCCTACTCGCCCGGTATCGCTTTGCCAGGTTCTGATGCTGCATATACTGCTAGATAATGCTCGTGGTGTTTAATGTGCTCCTAATTGCCAAAGTGATCTGAGCGGGCTCCATGCTTGCCGTGGTATGGCATCTGCACAGAAAAAGGCGTGGAACGATTGTCTGCTGTTGCCCTGATGGAGGGAGGAGCGACTGACGACATGGCTTACAGGGTTGGCTTACAGGGAATTAAAACCAACAAAGGGGGTGGCTTTGTGAGAAACTAAATGGCTCCCTCAAGGATAGAACTCAAAACCTCAAGGATAGAACTCAAAACTGGGTTTAGCAGGCCATTTATTTCACAGAGGGAGGGAGGGAGGGAAGGAGGAGAAAATGAATACAAACCAAATCTGGTCTATTTCTTGTTTTCAGCCACTTCATCTATCTTTATACATATTGCTGGCAGCAGATTGTGCAGTACGACCGCTAGCCATCATCATCTCCTGAGTGCTCGGCAGAAGACGGTGCAGTATGACGACTAGCCATCATCTTCTGCTAGCTGGAGGTTAAAAGACAGTGCACTGCTGGTAGGACTCAATCCCCTTGAGACGAAACTTAAAAGGGAAATGACCTGGCTGAGTCACTCCCATGTTTGCCCAGGCGCCCGGTTAAAAGAGCACCCAGGACTACGTCGATGACAGCTACCAGTCATACTGCACTGTCTGCTGCCAAAAGGCAATAAACTGCTGCTGTGTAGCAATGCAGTACCACGTCTGCCAGCACCCAGGAGACATACGGAGACGGTTAGCTGAGCGGGCTCCATGCTTGCCGTGGTGTGGCGTCTGCACAGGTAACTCAAGAAAAAAGGCGCAAAACAATTGTCTGCCCTTGCTTTCACGGAGGGAGGGAGGGAATGGGGGCCTGACAATATGTACCCAGAACCACCCGCGACAATGTTTTAGCCCCATCAGGCACTGGGATTTCTACCCAGAATTCAAATGGGCGGCGGAGACTGCGGGAACTGTGGGATAGCCACCCACAGTGCAACGCTCCGGAAGTTGCCTCGGTACTGTGGACACACTCTGCCGACTACATGCATTTAGAGCATTTGTGTGGGGACACACACAATCAACTGTATAAAAACGCTTTCTACAAAACTGACTTCTATAAATTAGACCTAATTTCGTAGTGTAGACATACCCTTATTTTTAGTTTAATACTTGAGACCATTTTGGAAACAGCGTATATTAAGTTTATTAGGTTGTTTCACTTATCTGAGAAAGGGAATTACTTTAGTTTCTCTGTCTCAATGGCTCAAACAGAATAAGTGTGTCTTTTAGCTGAATGCTTAATAAATGGTATGCTTACATTCTCCATCATTGAAAATTTTGGTAATAAAGTGGTCAACAAGATCAAAGCTAAGAGCTGCCACTATATTACCATAAAAATAGGGATATTTTATAAATAATCTTGCTGAGGTCTCAGAATGGATGTAATGGAGAGTCTGGGAACCTGCCCATAATTCATATTTCTTGGCAAAATAAAATATTGCCTAGGAAGTTTTAACAAGATGCCTGACCAAACCTAGGTACAACCAGCCAATATGGTCTGTGAAAGGCGGTGAGTTAGGTGGGTAAGTCTTTGAAAAATTGTTATTGATCATTTTTAAAGGGTCTTTGTAAACTCAAGAGTCTATCTCATAGAGAGCAGTAACTACAACCCTATTGAACAGTGGTGGGAAACCTGCATCCTGCGGGCTGCACATGGCCCATCAGGGTAATCCGCTGGCGGGCCATGAGACAGTTTGTTTACATTGACCACCTGCAGGCACGCCTGCCTGCAGCTCCCAGTGGCCACGGTTCACCATTCCCGGCCAATGGGAGCTGCAGGAAGCGGCGGCCAGCACTCACCAGATGACAATCTGGCCCATGCAATCAACATTTTTTGCTACCAAGTTTATTTTACAATAGATGGAAATTTCAGTACCTCAGATACTGTAGTGGAGCAATAAATGCTAAACTTTCAGTGGCGACTGCAATGCTTTGACATCAGGTAATGATTTTGTTTGCTTTGCAGGTGTATAATCTCTGTTGCAACAGCAGCTGCAACAAAGAAATTATCACTATCAATAAGATTTAGGCAGTAAGCCACTTTTCTGGTGTCCACACAGTTTCTTAAAAGAATTGTACCAAAACTAACCTGCGGCATTTCTCTACCTTCAAAGGGTACGTCCACACTGCAAAGAAACAACCGCAGCGCTGAGTCTTACAGCCTGGTCAGTTGACTCAGGCTTATGGGGTTGGGCTGCAGGCCTAAAAATAGAAGTGAAAACATTCATGCTCAGGCCAGGCCTCAGAGCCCGGGCACCAGCCTGAGCCCACTGGTATTTTTAGAAATGCAGCCCAAGTCCCATGAGCCTGAGTCAGTTGACCCAGGCTCTGAGACTCAGTGCCACAGGTTATTCTATGCATTGTAGACAGACCCTAAGTGCCTACAAAGTGAACTACACAGAACTTGTTAGACTATCTGGAGAAGCTCTGTCTGATGACTTTCAATAACGTTACAGAATCAAAATTCTTTTCACGCATCCCTTCTAGTAAAGCCTCAAGTATCTCAGTCTCAATTATCTGCCAACTCCTGAAATGTATGCAAAATAGGGTCACTTCCTTCTACATTGAGATAATCAAGATTACATTGTATTTATTTCCCATGTGATTCATTGTCTTGGTGTGCAAATATATCCAGATATCATAATTCACTGATTATTGCTGTAGTTCAAAACATCTCTTTGCACTGCAAGGATGATAGGGTTTTATTTTAAGTAATTAAAATATAGGATTGGCTCAGGAATTAATTTTAATAATCTTACCTTTTTCCTCTATATCGATTACTTTGTGTTGAAGTTCTGAGAGAGAAATAAGTTCAGTGTATCTTTTTATAAATTTATTAAAAGATTAAACAAGCAGTTATCAAACAAATATGAGTTTAAGCAAAATATATCACTAGTTAATTTAATTTATAGTTTTCCTAACCTAATTTACAATGATACAATGCAATAGTTAAATCAAGCTTATAACTGAAATATAATCAATAAGTGAATGCTTCAATCTATCTGGTTACTACAATAAGTAATTAAATCAAATTATAATGAAAAAGTTAAGGAAAACAATTCTCATGAGCTCTTACAGGAAGGTTAAAGGGAAAAGCTGTTCCCTTTGATTTAAGCTATTTAGCTAGATTTCTGGTAGAGGCTAGACCTCTCCTTGTTTTTAAGGAAATACATCTCTTATAATAATTTGCTAGTATCTTCCTCCTTTGGCTGCTCTCTTCCATTAAGCTTCACTGTTCACAGAAATCAAATCAAGCTTTGTTTATCTAGTCTGTTCCCCTGCCCTCTTTAACACAATGCCTGCATCTATCTGGTAGTCCTGTGAAGATACAAAATGATTTGTAAAATCCCACACTTATAGCTTTAAGCCAAAGATCTCTTTCATTTAGATAACAGATTTAGGGGTTTAGTGTCTAATTTGGGGAGCAGTAAGTGACACATACACACAAACTAACAGACATTGGAACGCTTCACGTATCCTCAAAATGCTCTACAGCAGGATTTTCCCATCTTTTTCTCAAAGTCTTCTCTAGCTCATATGATTGGTCTTAGGAACTAAGTTAATATTTACTATTATGTTGATGGATGATGGTATGGATTTGAAGGTTTTTGCATGCTGTGTGGGGAGTCTGGTCACTTCTCCCTCAGTTGTAAACTTTAGGCTTGGCTTAGTGGATGGGTCAGAGTCTTTCACCTCTCCTTATCAATCCAGGGAAGAGAGCAGGATACAACAGGTGTTGTCATTGATGCAGGAGAGACTTCCTCCCTCTTTCTTCCACATGGGTAGGGTCTTTTGTAGGGATCAGTGTCTCCTTACTCTGCCTCAGGGGAAACCCAATAGCTTCAAAGGCCAGTTAGGTGTTATAGCCTGGAAGCTGTAACTTGATATGAGCCAATAGCCTGGCATCTTGATCTTAGAGTCAAATTGAAGATTCCAGGTTAGTGTGCATGTCTCTTGCAACAATTCATTAATAACCATAAAGAGATGTTTCTCGAAAACAGGATGCAACAAGGTGCCATGTGACAAGAAGCTGGTAAGCAAACTTCTGCTTTGGCCCAATACATAAATGTCTTAGTTGTTTATATATAAATTAATGACTCGTCAGCATTCACACATATACTCATTGCCACACATCCTCATGCCAATGAGTTAATTATGGCACTGGGAAAGTAAGGCCATATCTACACGACAAGTTGGGGTGTGATTCTCCAGCTCACGCGCACATACCCGTGCTAGCTCTCCTCTAGCTAATAGGAGTATAAATAGCAGTGCAGACGTGGCAGCAGAGCCTTGTCATGTACAAACCTTCCTGAAACCAGTGGGCATGTATTCAGCACAGCTCAGCCATGCCTCCACTGCTGCAATAGTGCTATTTAGACTCGTGCCGGCTCAGTGAGAGCTAATATAAATATGTGTACATGAGCAGGGGAATAACACCCCAGCTTGTAATGTAGACATAGATGGGGCAGAGTGCAGTGCATTACCTTTTCTCCACAGGGCGGAAAGCTGCTTTGATCCTCTCCTAGTAATGTTAACTTTCATTAAACATTTGGCCAATCAAATTTTGTCTAAATCCAAACATGGCCTATGTTTCCTACAGCTTAAGTCTCTTATCAAAGTAATAATTATGTTTGCTTCTGCTTTTGACATTCTCTGAAACACTGATTTTGGTGACAGTTCACAGTGACCCCAAAATGCTGAATAAGTTTAAAGTACATATCAAAGTTATATAGATTTTCTCTCAATAGGCTGAGTAATTATTAAACTTCCCCCCTCATTATGTTTGCAACCATATAGAATTCCATACCCCAAATTACTTCTCATCATTCACAGCACTTCCTGTTTTTACTTACAATATTGTAACTTTTATACCACACTTCCTGTCAGTCGTTTATTTAAATGTACTCTATAGATCAGTTTTAAAATTTGTTCCCTAGAATACCCATGGTATGCATTCTCAAGTGAATCCCCTTTTCACCCACCTAGCAATGTGAATTTTTATAAGAGATAGGTTATTTAGTCGCATAGACACATTATTTATATGCTCAACTTTCCTGGGAAGAGGAGGCACAAAGCAATTGTTTGTTTGTTGGGGTAAGGTTGAAGAGGCTAAACAAGTACATCATGTTTCACTGCAGTGCAGAAGCCAGCTATGGCTGTAAACCTGTATATATTAATGCTGGGCCTACTTTTTTGAGAAATTCTGAGAACACTTGAACTTTATGAGTTGGAATTGAACCTAAAGGAATTGAACCTTCAAGTGTCTGAGTGATATCAAAAAGAGTTCCCTTGTAACTCTTCAGTAGTAATCATTTGGTGTGCACGAAAGAGGTTTGAGGTACAGAGCAAGAGAAAGGGAAGCCTATGAACAGAGTAATTTTGAGTTCTCAGGTATTGACTTCAGGAGTTGTTGCAGAACTACACAGAGTAACTGTTTACACTGCTAACAAGATGCATAGTGGAAGCCTATCAGACCAAAAACTTTCCTCCTCACACTGAAAAAATTATTGAAATGCTGTTGCCTCACACATCTTGAGTGACTGATTTATTGAGAACATGCTATACATAGGACTTCAAGAAATGTCAGGTAATAAATAGCTACACTGAAATTATAGGCAGTTATTATATAGCACTGCTTATTATTAAGGTTCCCTTCACTTCCCAGGATAAGACCCTGTTTTCAGTTGCTTTTCACTTTGACAAACTTTAACCATTTGGTTAAAAGTTTATGCCCAAGAGACACCTTCCTATCATGGCTTAGCTCCAGAGGAGTAAGGAAAAGCTCTAGCAAAGAACCGCTATAAACCTTTTCTTTTTTATACACTATAACAAACAAGTGATATCATTTATGGTTATTGGACCTTAGCTAAAGTCAGCTGAAGTATTTTAGGGTTGCATTCTGCTCTCTTCAAGTTTTTTTTCCTTTATTCCACTTTGCCATATTTTTTCCCAAGTAGTGGACTAATAATTTTTAACAAATTATTTATTGCACCTGGTGCCCAATTAACCATATTTTCTTTATTTCCCAAATCTTAAATAAGAAACTTGTAGTGACCGTCTTGAATACCAACATTATAACACAAACACTCCTCCTTTCTCATTAGTTCATTCTTTTTGGTCACATGGTTTGGGCCTATTGCTTACGCTAATATCCAAACTCAATTTAAAAATATAGTTCACTCAGGCCTAACATGGGCCTATGTTCCTAAAACACCAGTCAGGCAAAGGGTAAGAGATTCCTAAGAAGTCCAGGCCCCCACATAGGCTTCAGCTTTCTTCCAAAAGCTCTGCTGTGCCTTGGTTCTCTTTTCACAAAAGGATTCCCCTGCTTCACTTCCCCAGCCCCTCCACAGGTCTCCCCAAACTTTAGCTCTATCCCTTATTTACCTTCAAAGTCTTTTGGGAGGTGAGGGCAGCTTGATGGTGTTCAATTTGCCCATCCCACCTTGACATCTTCTGGAGATGACTGGTTGGTGTGCTCTTCAGTCTTCATCTTCATGGAGCTAAAAAGAGGGCCCACTTACTGCTACCAGGAAGAAGAATCTTTAGCAAAAGTCAAGAGGACACAGCTTCCCCTCTTTCCCCTGTCCTTTTCTTTGCTCTACACATTTCCACAGCTTAGTCTTCTAATAGCCCACATTTTGCTCCATACCCACTGTATAGTGAAGACAGCATAAGGCCACTATTTTATAACGTGGAATGCATTTTTTGGCATGTACCTAATTCACATAATGTGCACTGAGATATAGAATACGCAAAATGCACATTTGGGGACAGATTTCTGCTTACACTAAGGCTCTGTTACACTGTTCCCACAACACTAAGGAATCCTACAGTTAGCCTCTCTGGCAAGTGGACGATTCTCCCTGTGTAGGAGAATATTCTACCAATAGCTCTATATCACCATTACCTCCTGGTTCCTGATCGAGGGGGTATGGCCAGGTCACTGCTATATCCGTCTGGTTCCCAGCTGCCACAATAGCTTGTTGGAGCTATGGGTAGCCATATTTAAAGTAGAGAAAACCTAAGGACACTTTATGCTGGGGACAAATCGCTGGTCTGTCCAAGGATTGGGGTAGGGAAAGGTATAAAGGTATGTTAAAGCTACTTTTACCTACCATGACTCCTCCTTCCCAACAGTGAACTGCCTTAAGTGCAGCTCAGATCACCCAAAATCTGTCCCACAATACTTTTGATGCCCACTCCCCAATGCACTGTACTAATCATCCCACTCTCTAGTATCTGTTATCTACAGTTATGTACCCATCAATAGACATACATCAGCAACAACTACAGTGAGGTTCTGTTTATTGTTTGGATTTTTTTATTTTCCTGTTCCTCTTATATTTCATCTTTTAATCTATATGATGTATTTAACACATATGCTACTGGTGTGTTACTGCATACCACAATGATCAATAAAAAGATTATTAAATAAAAAAGGGAGAGTGGAAAACATATATATTTAGATAGAAATATGATGCAAAGAGGAAACTGAGAGTTTGGAAAGTTCTGAAAATCTAGTGGGGAAAATAAATAATACATTGAAAGAGTAAATTCTAGGAGGCTGAGAAATATATTCCACACAGAAACACTGTACATGAAGGATGTCATTATGGTGCAAGAAAAGTGACAATTGGGATAATGGGATTTGACTAGCCTAATAATACAAATATAGAACTGATCTAAGGTAAAATGAGAGGTATTTAAAAAAAATTAAAGATCATAAAAGAGTTGTTTATCTAACTTAGTAAACATTTCTTCGTTCATCTCCTCTTCTGCCTTGTTTATATTCTCTTATAGTGCTTTAGGAGGATTGGGAGACATATGAGGTAATGCTAATGCTATCTAGAGAACTGCTAAAACATTTATCATGGGGGATTTCAGTTATCATCCATGAGATTGACTGGGACACTAATTGTAGAATCATTAAGTGAGAAGGTTTGCTAGTAGAAGTACTAAAAGTCTGCTCTCTTCCTAGCTGATTGAGCAACTAACAAAATTGGGAGTCATGCCGAATGTAGTAAGAAAAAGGTTTAAGAAAGGACTTGGTGGACAAAAGGAAAGAAATCAGGTAACTTTTAAAAGGATAGAATCTGATGAACAGCTAGGTAGGAAATAGCAGTCACAATAACATCACATTTGAAAAGCCTCCTAAGAGACAGAATAAAAAATGGTCTTAATAATGCATTAAGTACCCAGGAAAAAATCTTTCCATTCACATAATTTAACATCTACCCAAGGTAATTCAAAGTAAGTGTCGAGACATTCACATTTTAAAAAGACCTGTTTGAACAAAGACCTCTGGCTATAGCAGAAACATTTATTTTCTATTTAAAGTTGTGGCAGGAAACAGAGAAAGAACTGTGTTTCTTCATGTAGAATGTTAGTCCCAGGAGGTTTGAAGCTTAAAGATAAATTGTTTGTTCTAGTGTCCTTGTAATATGTGCTCTATAAAAAATGCCACATACAGCACACGGCAGTATCATTAGTAGTGTGCCCACCTGTATTATACTATTGTATTCCCAATAACTCTTTAATGTTGGAAAAGAAAAATAAATGTCTTCCTCATCCCCGAATTTGAGATTTGGTTTACTTTGTGCCAGTGAATATTTTGCCAAATTGGGGACTAAGCCCTTTTTTGTGACATCCAGCGATAAAATTCATTGTGGATGGACAAACACATTAACGTTCTAATAACACTGGCATGCTGCATGCACGGCTGCTAGGGAACTATCCTGAAAATATATTCTGAATGATCCTATTCAGAATTCATATAGTTACAGAGTCTACCATCAGATTTTATCTGTGAAAGACAGGAGCTAAAAGATATTAAATTTTAAAAGGCACATTTTCAGAGAATACGTAATGAGTTCAAGAAAGATGATTGCCATCAACTATTGTACAGAACAGGTGTAATGAAAAAATCAGGAGGTATTACAGGAATAGAGAGAATAAATAAAATCTATATTAATACTCATAAAATCTAAGTGTCAGAAAGGACCATAGAAATACATTTGATAACGCAAAAGTCAAAAGAGAGATGACAAATACAGGTAGGCTTGGATAAATATAAAAATTGGGTATATTTTTAAGGAAAGCAAGGCAAATGTACCAAAAAGGTGTATGAAAACCCAGAGAACAGTTGTCAATTGTAAGTTTTTTAAATATAGCAGAGAATAGAGTTGAATACAATTTTCCCCACAACAAATTTGAACTCCCATTCCACACACAGAATGTCTGCAGGATAAGGGCTGAAGGGAACATATAGGAGAATTAAATAAACAGACATTTACATATGAAAATATAACATAGTTGTCTAAACTAAGGAGCAAATATCTAAGGATTCGAGATAATATGATATTCATATCTACTATATTCCATTAAGATTGAACTATAGGGCCTGATACTCAGTTGATTAAAACTTCTTTTTCTTGTGTTCTTCCACCACAATCACAGGTTTTTCCAGTTCTGGGCACGTGATATGGCCCAGTCGGTAGCCATGCGAGATCTTCCATGATGCACGGTTCCTCCAGGAGCTGGCAGTCCAATAGATGTCCCATGGTTTGTGTTTCGCCACAGTCCCCATGTGTTTGGTTCATTGGAATAGCCACACTTCCACACATTGACTTTTGACCTGCCAACTCTTCTTTGCAGGTGATTTAAACATCTTTAGGTCAACCAATCCTTTTCAATGCTTGCAAATCATTTTGGGGCCCACCAGATTAAAGACCCTGTAGAAATGCAAAGCACTACTTCATCAGATACATCGCTTCAGGCAAGGGGTTCTCTTTAGAATGATTTGACCACAAGAGGTCATTTTTAGCACACTCTGCCACTAAGTTGGATTCTGACACTGAACTGAATGAAATACAGTTCATCTAGTTATTAAGGGTGATTTCAGCTAATAATGGCCCTGATACTGCAATGCTGGTTCACGCAAGTCATCTTTACAGGCAAATAGTCACATTAGCTCCCAAAAGAGAACACACATGAGTAAGCATTGCTCAAGACCTCAGTCCAAAACCTTTAAAATCAATGGAAAGACCCTCTGGCTTTGAATCAGGTCCTATATTAGCAAGGATTGCAGATCAGGCTCTCCATTCCCCATGCCTGCTTGTAAGCATAACGCATATTGTAAATTAGAGCCCAGATTTACTAGTATTCTCTGGCTACTTCATGCAACCCTGGCAACACAAAGTAGCTATAAAACCAGCTGAGATGGCAAGCAACCATAAATCTGGTTTAACCACCCATTCTGGCAGGTTTGCAGCTGTTTTGCACTGCTAGAAAATACTGATGAATCTGGCCCTGCATTTAAGTCATTCCATCAAGTCTAGGAGTTGTCAAAGAACAAAGGTTGAACAGTCAATACATAATGAGGGCAAATCGAAGATTATGGTAATTGTCAGAAACATAACAACTTGAATTTGAGGAAACAATTTGGTTTAAACAAGAAGTTTTTAGCAAAGTATAAAGAAACACACTGTCAACTTGTCCTCTGATGTGAGTACAAGGCTTTCCGCCTTGTATCCATAGTATTATCACCACAAGAATTTGATTGTTTTCTGTTTCTTCAGAAGATGTGTAAACTAAATAATGGGAAAATGTGCCCTGTCAAAATAACAATGCACACTGATTCCTCTTATCTTTATGTCTTTGATGGGATGACTTATCTAAAACTTAAGAAAAGTCGTTCTATATATCAATGCTGTCTCATTAATAAATTAAGGTGCTATTCAATGGCAAGACTGCTTTGGTTATTTATGAAATTCTATTTTCTTCACAGTGGCTCTTTAAAATAACATTTATAAGTATTGAAACAATAACGACTCAAAGAGATAGAGTTTTTGAATAAATTATCTGTATTATAATGTGTTTTGGAAACAAATTATCTAGAAATACTTGGTCAGTGATGTGTCTACCCTTTACATTGTGTTTTAACAGCTTGATTTTCAAAGAGGCTTAATATTGGCCTCATTTTGATCCTGATTCTGATATTCTTATTCACACTGAGTAGCAACATATTCCACAAATAGGCCCATTGACTTTCAACAGGACAATTTAGACCTTAAGTTGCTGCTCAACATGAGTAGGGGTATAACTGTCTTTTTGTATGTGCAAATAGTCACACCTGTTTTTTTCCATCACTAACATCTGTTCATGAAGCCGGTAGGTTCTAAAACCCACACACACAAACAGTTTTTTGTAATGTAATAAGTCCGCACATGGGTGTTAGTGCTTCAAAAGTGTGCACACAAGTCTTTTTTTGTGCACAAAATCATACACTGGAACCCACTACATTACATTTTATCCATAATGCTTGTATTAAGGAAGATTATTCTGTGACTCCATAGTTAAGTCTAAATTCCATTGAAAGCTGGGATGCAAGCTTATTTGTTATGCATGTAAAATAAAGTAGATTGTCCCAAAACTTATAGCACTGATTCTTTGAGCACAAAATGAATTTTCTGTGAATTCACAAATATGTACCATAATTCATTTATGAGTTAAAATTAATTAAAATTGCTCAAAATTCATTGAAATCTTATGCATAGGTTATATTTGAAGACATCAGTTTGTAATTAAACTTGTATATACTTGTTATGATTATACAGGTTACAGACAGGGTTAGGTCTATAGTTAGGGTAACTCTGAAGTGAGGCCACTGTGACATTGGGGATAACTCAGCCAATCACTCCACCTTCTTTTACAGTTAATTTGCACGCAATAATTCTAGAATTTTTGTCTTGGGAGATATAGAGTAAGAAAATATATTTTCATGTATTATGTTATAATGTGGTAATTTTCATTCATCTGTCATCATCATTTTTATCCAATATCAACATTGGGTACAATGAAACATGTTATGATTACTTTTTATTAATGTATCATTTTATTAATATCACATTTTAGATATGATCTAAATTCAAATTGTTACAAAAAATCCCCAGCTAAGACAAAATATTATATTCAATATAATTTTTAATAACTGGAAACATTTTCTTTTTTGAAATTACATCATTTAACTATATTTTTAAATATTCATAGAATCATAGATGATTAGGGTTGAAAGAGACCTCAGGAGGTCAACCCCATGCTCAAAGCAGGACCAACCCCAACTAAATCATCCCAGCCAGGGCTTTGTCAAGCTGGGCCTTAAAAACTTCTAAGGATGGAGATTTCACCCCTTCCCTCGGTAACCCATTCCAGTGCTTCACCACCCTCCAAGTGAAATAGTTTTGCCTAATATCCAACTTAGACCTCCCCCACTGCAACTTGAGACCATTGCTCCTTGTTCTGTCATCTGCCACCACTGAGAACAGCCGAGCTTCATCCTCTTTGGAACCCCCCCTTCAAGTAGTTGAAGGCTGCTATCAAATCCCCCCTCGCTCTTCTATTCTGCAGACTAAATAAGCACAGTTCCCTCAGCCTCTCCTCATATGTCATGTGCCCCAGCTCCCTAATAATTTTCGTTACCCTCCACTGGACTCTCTCCAATTTGTCAAAATCCTTTCTGTAGTGGGGAGCCCAAAACTGGACCCATTACTCCAGATGTGGCCTCACCAGTGGCGAATAGAGGGGAATAATCGCTTCCATCAATCTCCTGGCAATGCTCCTACTAATGTAGCCTAATACGCCATTAGCCTTCTTGGCAACAAGGGGAAACTCTTGACTCATATCCTGCTTCTCATCCACTGTAATCCCCAGTCCTTTTCTGTAGAACCACTGCTTAGCCAGTCAGTCCCCAGCATCTAGCTGTGCATGGGATTCTTCCGTCCTAAGTGCAGGACTCTGCACTTGTCCTTATTGAATCTCATCAGATTTCTTTTGGCCCAATCCTCCAATTTGTCTAGGTCACTCTGGACCCTATCCTCCTATCCTGCCCTCCAGTGTATTTACCTCTCCTCCCAGCTTAGTGTCATCCACTAACTTGCTGAGGGTGCAATCCATCCCATCATCCAGATAATTAATGAAGGTATTGAACAAAACTGGCCTCAGAACCAACCCCCGGGGCATCCCACTTGATACTGGCTGCCAACTAAACATCAAGCTGTTGATCACTACCCGTTTAGCCCCACAATCTAGCCAGCTTTCTATCCACCTTATAGGCCATTCATCCAATTCATACTTATTTAACTTGCTGGCAAGAATATTGTGGGAAACCATATCAAAAGCTTTGCTAAAGTCAAGGTATATCATGTCCACCACTTCCCCCGTATCCACAGAGCCAGCTATCTCATCAGGTTGGTCAGGCATGTCTTGCCCTTGGTGAATCCATGTTGACTGTTCCTGATCACCTTCCTCTTCTTCAAGTGCTTCAAAATGGGTTCCTTGAGGACCTGCTCCATGATTTTTCTAGGGACTAAGGTGAGGCTGACCGGTCTGTAGTTCCCCGGGTTCTCCTTCTTCCCTTTTTTAAAGATGGCACTATATTTGCCTCTTTCCAATAGTCCAGGACCTCCCCTGATTACCACGAGTTTTCAGAGATAATGGCCAATGGCTCTGCAATCACATCAGCCAACGCCCTCAGCACCCTCGGATGGACTTGTGCATGTCCGGCTTTTCTAAATAGTCCTTAACCTGTTCTTTCACCACTGAGACTGCTCTCCTCCTCCCCATACTGTGCTGTTCAGTGCAGCAGTCTGGGAGCTGACTTTGTCTGTGAAGAGTGAGGCAAAAAAAAGCACTGAGTACTTCAGCTTTTTCCACATCATCTGTCACTAGGTTGCCTCCCCCATTCAGTAAGGGTCCCACACTTTCGCTGACCTTCTTCTTGTTGCTAAAATACCTGTAGAAACCCTTCTTGTTACCCTTCACATCCCTTACTAGTTGCAACTCCAACTGTGCTTTGGTCTGCCTGATTACACCCCTGCATGCTCGAGCAATATTTTTATACTCCTCCCTTGTCATCTGTCCAAGTTTCCATTTCTTGTAAGCTTCCTTTTTGTGTTTAAGCTCACCAAAGATTTCTCTGTTAAGCCAAGCTGGTCACCTGCCATATTTACTATTCTTTCTGCACATTGAGATGGTTTGTTCCTGTGCCCTCAGTAAGGCTTCCTTAAAATACAGCCAGCTCTCCTGGACTCCTTTCCCCCTCATATTAGCCCCCAAGGGGATCCTGCCCATCAGTTCCCTGAGGGAGTTAATGTCTGCTTTTCTGAAGTCCAGGGTCTGTATTCTGCGGCTCTCCTTTCTTCTTTTGTCAGGATCCTGAACTCGAACATCTCTTGGTCACTGCTGCCTAGGTTGCCATCCACTTCTACTTCCCCTACCACTTCTTCCCTATTTGTGAGCAGCAGGTCAAGAGAAGCATGGCCCCTAGTTGGTTCCTCCAGTTCTTGCACCAGGAAGGTGTCCCCAACACTCTCAAAAAACTTCCTGGATTGTCTGTGCACTGCTGTATTGCTCTCCCAGCAGACATCAGGGTGATTGAAGTCCCCCATTAGAACCAGGGTCTATGATCTGAAAACTTCTGTTAGTTCTCTGAAGAAAGCCTTGCCTACCTCATCCTCCTGGTCTGGTGGTCTATAGCAAATGCCCACCACGACATCACCCTTGTTGCTCTCGCCTCTAAACTTAACCCAAAGACTCTTAACAGGCTTTTCTCCAGTTTCATACTGGAGCTCTGAGCAATCATACTGTTCTCTTACATGCAGCACAACTCCTCCAACTTTTCTTCCCCACCTGTCCTTCCTGAACAGTTTATAACCATCCATGATAGTGCTCCAGTCTTGTGAGTTATCCCACCAAGTCTCTGTTATTCCAATCATATCATAAAAAGAAAAGGAGTACTTGTGGCACCTTAGAGACTAACCAATTTATTTGAGCATGAGCTTTCGTGAGCTACAGCTCACTTCATCGGATGCATACTGTGGAAACTGAAGAAGACATTATATACACAGAGACCATGAAACAATACCTCCTCCCACCCCACTCTCCTGCTGGTAATAGCTTATCTAAAGTGATCATCAAGTTGGGCCATTTAATACAAGTACTCCTTTTCTTTTTGCGAATACAGACTAACACGGCTGTTACTCTGAAACCAATCATATCATAGTTCTTTGACTGTTGCAGGACTTCCAATTGTTCCTGCTTGTTTCCCAGGCTTCTTGCATTCATGTACAGGCACCTAAGATAACTAGCCGATTGTCCTACTTTCTCAGTATGAATCAGGAGGTCTTCCCTGTTGCACCCTCCTACTTGTGTTTCCTCCTGGTATCCCACTTCCCCACTTACCTCAGGGCTTAGATCTCCATCCACCAGCAAATCTAGTTTAAAGCCCTCCTCACTAGGTTAGCAAGCCTGCCTGCGAAGATGCTCTTCCCTCTCTTCGTTAGGTGGATCCCATCTCTTCCTAGCAATCCTTCTTCCTGGAATAATATCCCATGGTCAAAGAATCCAAAGCCCTGTCTCTGAAACGACCTGCACAACCACACATTTCAATGGTCCCTATCTGGGCCTTTTCCTTCAACAGGGAGGATGGACGAGAACACAACTTGTGCCTCAAACACTTTTATCCTTCTTCCCAGAACCATGTAGTCTGCAGTGACTTGCTCAAGGTCATTCTTGGCAGTATCAATGGTGCCCACGTGGAGAAGCAGGAAGGAGTAGTGGTCCAAGGGCTTGATTAGTCTCAGCAGACACTCCATCACATCCTGAATTCTAGCTCAAGGTAAGCAGCACACATCTTGAATTTCC
Source organism: Natator depressus (assembly GCF_965152275.1). Lineage (NCBI taxonomy): Eukaryota > Metazoa > Chordata > Testudines > Cheloniidae > Natator > Natator depressus. The sequence continues at coordinate 296,780,638 of NC_134234.1, forward strand.
CAGTCTGGATGGCAGATAGATGACTCTTTCCCCCTTAGGAAGGAGTCCCCAACCACCATCACCCATCTCCTCCTCTTGGGAGTGGTGGTCACGGAACCCCCATCCCTAGGAAAATGCATCCCATGCCTTCCGGTCGATGGGGTCTGATCCCTTCCCACAGATGACTCTTCCAAACCATTGTCCACTGTAGTACCTGTGCAGAGAGCCTGAAAACAGTTTCTTACTTTCATCTGCATTGGGGATACATGGGTTCTCCTCTTTCTTCTTCTGGAGGTCACATGCTGCCAATTTTCTTTCCCATTCTCCACTGCCCTCTCTGATTCTTCAGCATGCTGTACCTGCAGTACCAAATGCTTACTTCTATCCAGAAAGTCTTCATTTTCTCTGATGTGATGCAGGGTTGATACTTGGGTCTCTAGTCCTTTCACCTTCTCTTCCAATATGGAGACCAACTTGCACTTCGTACAGGCAAAGTCACTTCTATCCTCTGGGAGAAAGACAATCATGGCATATCCTGTGCAGGTCACAACAGCTGATTGCTCACTATCCATATTGTCTTTCTTCTAAGAGCCTCTTCAGATGTTGTATTTACTGCTCACAGGTGCCTGAAAGGCAAAAAGCTTTGTGGGAACTCCCCCCAGGTGAACTCCCAGGCAAACTCCCTCTGCTCTCTTCTCCTCTGTTCGCCACTATTGCAGTTTATGAAATAATTATCTGCAAATTAAAAGGCTGATGCTCATAGGATTTTACTACTTAATAGTCCAGATGGTATTATTAATTATTATTATTAATCATTTATATAGCACCATAAATGTAAGTGACATTGTACAAAAACATATTCCATGTGCTGAAGAGCTTGTAATACAGGACAGACAAAAGAAACAAAGAGAAAACATGGGACACATGGAAAAGCATGGGTAGAATAGTGGTAACAAGAACAAGGTGGAAGGATCTCTGAGAAAAAGTGGGTTCTGAGAAAGGTTTTGCAGGAACAGAGAGAGGGTGTTTAGTCCATTCATATAGGTCTGAATGATGATATACAAAAACTGGAAAATTGAAGGAAATGAAGAAGAGTAGTGTTGACCTGAACTTATGGGCTAGTTTATTTTGGGTCGCCGCTGATCTGATCAGATGATATTTTAGGTACTTGTCCCAATTCAGGCTACAGGAATAGAGAACACAGAGAGTTCAATATCGTGAGAGGACTCTCAGGGTGTACGGCAAGGACACTTACACTGAGGACAATACCAGCTTGTTAAGATCTTTATTAAAATAATTGAAAGAAGCATAAATGGTACAAAACACAGAGTCACAAAGAAGTAATACAATTCTGTGATCCCTGGTGGTAACATTTCTGTTCTAAAAGACTACTTAAGCTAGCATACTCACACCCTTCCCTGAAGATCTGGTAGTAGGAGACAGAGGACCAGCCTTGACTCTGGCATGCCCAAGAAACTGATGTTCCAGGCTTCCCAAGTTGGTAGGGGTTAGGTTCGAGTGTTGAGTAGCTAGGCTGTATTGCGAAGCTGAGCTGATAGCTTGATAGAAGATAGGAAAAAGCAACCCCTTTGCATAGTTGTATGTCCTCTTATAGTGTCCCGAAACTGATCACTGCCAGAATCTAGGCCTAAACTACCATGCCCAAATCTTATTTCCTCACCCACATAAATCTTCAGGTACACTTACTCTATAGGTTAACATATTATGACATATATTCATATGTATTAATACTGATTATCTCATTCCCGAAACCATTACCCTTGGCCTAACTCATGACTTCCATGTTCTGTGGTGTGCACTGCAGTTACTGGTCTGCTCCAGACTCAAAGTAAACAGATTCAGTTCTTTGTTCGGTTCCCCATTCAGTTCCCCAAAGTTAAGGGGGGCGACCAATAGGCCATTTATCTATGCCAAAGGTTACAAACACTTATATTAACTTGCTCTAGCTAATCATACAGGATATAGGCCTGTAGGTTACTTGCATTACAGCCAACTATTATGAATAACCATGAATAACTCTTCTGAATACCATGAACTGGAATTCCACATAAACGAAACTCAAGAAAATACCAATTCACTAATAATATAATATGATAATAAAATAATATGAATCAAACCAAAAGAAAACATATTATGCAATATAGCAAACTGGCCTTATGGGCTACAGTGGAGAACAAAAGGTAGAGGAGTAACAGAAGGCAAGACAAAAGAAGAGGATGGAAGCGAGATTATGCATGGGCTTGAAGGTGAATACAAGTAGCTTGCATTTGAGGGATTCCAGTAAATACTAAAAAGTAAAAGGGTAATAAGAGTTGGATGGCATGGTCTGAGTAGTAGAAGAGGAAAATGATTTTCATTTTAGCAATCGAAGGTGTGGAGAAGCAGAGAAACTGGAGAGTTCCTGCAATTAACCTGAGAGAATGACCAAGATATGGGCAAGGACTTTAGCACTGGAGATGGAGGAGTGAGGCCAGATTTTGATGATCATAGACAGGAAAAAACAATGAGAACTTGGATGTGGAGAGAGAAGGAGAGTTAAATGTTCTCCATGACAAACCTGGTTGCTAGTGAGCAACTGTGACACAGAGATGACAAAATGAAAGAGGATTAAGAGTAAAAATGGTAAATTCTGTTTTGGAGAGTTTGAATTTCAACTGTGATGTGACATCAAGGAAGAGATGTCTGAGAGCACAGTTGAAGATGTGACAGTGGACAGATGGAGCGAGTTCAGGAGCAGAGACAGAATGGGACTCCTTCACATGGAGAGAAAAACTGAAACTGTAGTAGCCAGTACATCAATATGGGATATGTCTAGTTAGGAACATAAGAATTGGCATCCTGGATCAGTGTGATCCATTGAGTCCGGTACCCTGTCTCTGACAGTGTTCAGTACCAGATGCTTCAGAGAAGATCAGAGAATCTCTGAAATGGGAAAATAAGGAAAATCAATGCATAAGGAAATGTCTTCCTACCTCTCAGTTAGAGGTTGTCTTGTGTCCTGATGCAGGATTTAATATCTGTCTTCCAAACTGAATATTGTAAATTACATCTATCTATCTACATGGCCCAAACTTTGGAGTATCTGAGCTCCCTCACAAACATTAATCTATTATGATATTATGTTATAACATTATGTTATCCTCATAACATCCTTGTGAAGTAGGGAGGTACTTTTCCCCATTTGGTAAATACTGAGGCATACAGAGAGTGTGTGTTGCCTAAGGTCAATGGAGTTTCTTGAGTCCCAGTCCAGTGCCTTAATCACAAGTCCATGTATACACCAGTTTGGATTATGTAAGAACTGACTCAAACCTGTTCCCTACAGTTAAAACTGAACTTGCCACTTTGAGGTTTCAAAAGTGTCAGTTAAACATTTGCCTCTTCACTTTCTGGTTTCAGGCAGGGTTAAAAGAAGCAACTAATCCTGCAAGAAATTCTACAGGTTAATTCATCATTTGGTTAAAAGAGCTCCTGGACATAGGTAAGTATATTGTATTCAGTGGTCTCTATTACAATTTCTTCAGTACAACTGAAGTTAGGAGTCAGACTCTGCCCTTAGATGTATCCATGGCTTACACTGAGCCATCAAAAGATTTTATATATATATTCTAGCATCTTTGAGACCTCTACAGCTGGACTCATGCTATTAAGGGAGCCTGGCTTTACAAGGAAAGTAATACCAAAAATAGTCATTTTTTTTAAAAAAAAGAAAAGCAGATATAACTTTTGTGAAAGGTTATTTCTATGAGATATTCAGTGAATGTTCTCACAATACACTTCTCTCCCCATGTTGTACTACCAAAGCTCAGGACAGTAGAATCTTTTAACCTAGAGCACTCTTGATATAGAAGACAGGGGGACACTTGTCATGTGTTATCTCTGGGACTATCCACTTTGGAACTTGCTTGATTCCTTGGTCCAAGAGAGCTTGAGTTTTTTAACCTTCAAGACAGGATGCACACCCCATTATTGTTCTTGGGCCTTTGGAGTGGGTGCGGGTTGATGGGTTTGGCTATGATATGTCTTATAAGTAGGGTTGTCAGAATTTGATTTATTTTCAGCTCTGATGGATAATATTGACGTTTATTTTTAAACTTTTTTTTAGATGTTTATCTATTTAAATTTTCAAAGTTGCACAAAATTATGGGGGAATCAGACAATAATTATTTAAAGAAGTAGATGTTGGGATTCAAAAAGTAAAAGCTTTATAACCATAAAAACACAAATTGTCCACATCGCATGGCAAAAAGTACAAGTAAACATCCTTAAATCAAACTCCAATAGGTTCTCAAGCAGCATTTTTCTTATTTTCTCTATCTGTAAATTTCGTTGCGTACCAGGGGAAATATTTTAATTGGTTTGTGTTTGTACGGTGGCATCGCCATTTATTGACATTTACCAATAAAAATCAAATCCTTCCAAACCTACTTATAATGGTTTATGGAGCAGGCTGGTTTTTTTGTTTGTTTGTTTGCCCTGGCATTGGTAGTCCATTGAGGATCAGCTCATGCCTGGCATTTTCACAGCTGTGCAGTGAGCAGGGTTCAAACATTTCTACATCTTGTGTGGCCCATGTAAGGATCAAAGCACAATTGTACTCCTTGCAATCAAGTAAATATAGTCCATACTTTTCTCAGGGTGTATAGTGCCCCTAAGATATTAGGAAGCATCTGGGGAAATGGTCCTTCCACCCTCACTGTGCACAAGCTTGCTGTTACACAAATCAATCCACATGACTGCCAAGAAAACCTTTATACCACACCATCATGTACTCTGACATAATTTTACAGAAAAAATATATAATTTTTTTAGAATTTGTAAAAATGTCAGTGAACCTGCAATTCACCTGCCAAAGTGCAACAGCAGAGAAACATCATAACTGATCCATTGAAAACACCTCCAGTAATGACCTCAGATAGCTTTCTAAACATAAAAATTTCACAGTGTTTTATAATCTTGGGCCTTCCAGGGCTAAAAGCAAGTATACTGTGTGTTCCATTGAAGGCTGAGAATAAAGCCCCTGCTTTACCACTTGTGAGTAGTGTGGCCATCTCAAATGAGGGCCAATAAAATCTTTATACCACATCTTCTTTGCTTTTCTCTATGTAGACAGGCATAGAGTCATGCAATTCCAGAACATGTGATCATATAAATGCACACTCAGGGACAGATAGGAAGTGCGATATCACTAACTAATTTTGCTTTTGCTACATGATAACTGATTTCGTTTTTCATGCTGATGAAATATTGTATCTCATTCTTGCAACCTCTCACTTATGCCTATGAGACTAACTAGTGCCATCATTGAAAAGTAATTCGACTTTTATGAAAAACGTGGGATATTAGAGTTGCATTTGCCTTTCTTTCTAAAAGTAAAATATACTGTTTATTCTTCTTCTCTTCAAACTGAAGAAAGAGGCTCATGAATACCTTTCAGTGGTAGCTTTCTATTCCTTGTATTTCAAATTGGCCTTGCATTGTTTGATATCTAGTCAGTGCAGTTCACCTATGTGTCTTTGGAGATAAACTCAACAGGAGAAGTCACATCAAGTAGATTTGTATTAGAATAAACTAACATCAATACCTCTTTGTAACTCAAGAATGAAGGCACAGTCCATGAACTTCATAGTCTGGCAGGTTACTACATGGTCATAATAAAAATGTAATTACATCTTCTAGGAATGGTGTGCAGTTATACATTTTTTATACTTAGGATTTGGGAAACAAAATACTGTAGCTATTATATAGTGCTATTTACGATAAAAAAGAACACTCTTAAAATGTACAGTCATATTTTACCAAGGGTAGCTAAATCTGAAACCAAAAAAAAATTTTCACTAAGACTGGAACACAATGTTTTGCTCTGTTTACTTTATGCTTATCATCATTTTTCACTTAAGAGCTGCCTATTTTTAACTTGTTTCCTAGTATGGTGTTCTTTCATTTAGTATAAAACAGTGCTTTTCACATACTTTGTGTTTCACAGGTTTAAAAGAGAATGAAAACAAGCTAATCTAGCAACACTGGATCTTGTTTTTTGCTTTTTAAATTTAGTCATAATGGACCAAATTATGTGAAATTGTCAATTTCTGGTTAGTTTTTCAATATGGTAAATGTAAAACCTTCATCCAAAGCTACATTGCTTGTACCAACAAATCCTACTGAAATCAAGGTATGCATGCCTGGGTTCTTTGCATGCAAGTGCATGCACAGACTATCATGCCTGTAATAGGATACATGTAACATTTTCCCAATGAATACAAGTATACACACTCATATTTGACAAACTCAAAAATTAATAGAGAATTAGTGGAACTATATGTATTGTCACACAACAGTAATTTTCATTAAACTACTGTGTAGATAGCTTCAATTCCACCCAGAAAAAGTGAAATGAATGGAAACCTTGACTAAAAAAAATGCTTTTATTTGTATACATAGGGTCTATGAGATGCAAAGGTACCAATTTAAAAAAATAAGGTTACGATTAACAAAGTCTATACATCTTAGATGTCTTCAGTCATTCATTTTAAGTTCTAGGATTCTTTTTGCAATTTGGATTTAGAGCAATAATTGCAAAGACTAGCAAGAAGTAACCTTTGTGGGCAAGTTCACATATAAGCCAAAGTATAAATGAGCTCTCCCCTGCCATATATTAATGAACTGAGGGAAAAGACCTCTGGAGAAGACTGCATTTCCATGGACACCCCTATTTTACCTATGTGCTCACCAGACAGACCTGCTTTGCTAAAGTGATCAGTTTTGGCTGTTTTCAGTTAAAATGCACTTAAATATGCAATGCTAGAGTAATGAAATGCTATTATCCTTACTATATTATTAAAGAACAGCAGAACTGGACTTAATATTCCCTAACTGTAAGCTCACTGACTAAGTAATACTAAGTGAAAGTCAGAAAGGGGGTAGGTGGGGACTAGTGTTCCAACTGGTGGTGTGGACTCTGTTTAAAGAGTCCTAGATACCATTTGATTCACCCCTCCCAACTCCCAGTGTGTAAAGCTGGAGCTGATGAAAGTCAATTTAGAATCCTTGTTTGTGCTCAGCGATCACTAGGGCTGAAGTTAGCGAAGAGCAGCAGGTCTAGAGGACTGAACCTTTGACCTGGTGTGGAGACAATGTTACAATGAACGACAGCACAGAGGATGCATCATGAGTGAGGTTCCACACTATCCAGGAAATCACAGAGAACTGAAATCATTAAGAGCTGGGCTAAGTGATGGAACCTCAGAACACAGCCTGGCAGCTAGAGGTAGGGGCAGCAGCAAGTGCCAATCAGATTCAGAGACAACGGTGACAGCAATGAGCAGCATAGGCATTTCTGGACCTACACCCCCTTTCTAGGATGGGAAGGGAACAGAATGAATCTCTGAATTCTGGGACTTTGCTGACTTCTGACAACCAACTGTGCGTGGGGTGCAGTGGAGGGAAAGGAGAGTGTCATGTTAAAGGGACATTTGTCCATCAGACTTTCACACTGCAGGGTGAAAAACCGAGGAAAAGGAATACTGCCCAAGATACTACAGATTTACCTATTACTTGCGGTTTACATATTTTTGAACCATTTATGTGGTGTTTTCTCCAATTAATTCTGACCTCCCTCTCCCTTTTAATAAAAGCTTTCTTTTGATATACACAGAGTCAGTACTTGTGAATGGGAAAATATTGCCTTCTAGAGGTACACAGTGGTGGTGTTTAATTTTCTCAGATTTCTGGGTGGGGGCTCTAGTTTTGTAATGTTAAGAGGAACCACAAGATATTGAACTGGGCCCTTCTTGCTGTGGACAGCAGCTGGCAGAAGGGTTACAGATACATTCAGCCGGTATATTAAAACATGTGTCTTTAAATTTTATGACATACACAAGAGCTATGCTTCACCGTAAAGGCAACACTTAGTTACATCATATACATACATAAACTTTCTGGCAACAGACATGTTCAGCGCAGTATTAACTTAGAGTATATATATATTCTATTTTAGAGTTAACTTCTAATATTCTATTCTAGTGAGAGTCCATCACTTTACCCATCTAGGATATTTTCTTCTAAGCCTTGTAATCCAAATTCCTGAAAGAATAACAGAAGGTAAAATGAGTGATTAAAGGTATTTCTCCTGAAATATAAGCACTTTGTTATATATGTTTATAATATTTTATCACAGGAAAAACAATTTGTTAACTTCAGTGGAGTTGAATTAGGGGTTATTTTGGCCCTGTGTTGCTTTTGATTATAAACATAATTTAACTCCTTACAAATGGAATGAAAATGTGAATTAAAATGTATTGCTTTGGACATATTAGTAGGATTTCTATAAACTAATTAACAAAAAGACAGTATCATCCAGTCTTGACTGGCACTGTGATATCAGTCACAATGCAGTCATAATAATGCTGTTAGAAAGATATACAGTAGAACCTCAGAGTTATGGACACCTTGGGAATGGAGGTGGTTCGTAACTCTGAAATGTTCATAACTCTGAACAAAACATTATGGTTGTTCTTTCAATAGTTTACAACTGAACATTGACTTAATACAGCTTTGAAACTTTATTATGCAGAAGAAAAATGCTGCTTTCCCTTTATGTCTAACACTGTATTTGCTTTTTTTTTTTTTGGCGGGCGGGGGGGTCTCTGTTGCTGCCTGATTGTGTACTTCCAGTTCCAAATGAAAAGGAGAACTTGTGGCACCTTAGAGACTAACCAATTTATTTGAGCATGAGCTTTCGTGAGCTACAGCTCACTTCATGCATCCGATGAAGTGAGCTGTAGCTCACGAAAGCTCATGCTCAAATAAATTGGTTAGTCTCTAAGGTGCCACAAGTACTCCTTTTCTTTTTGCGAATACAGACTAACACGGCTGTTACTCTGAAACCAGTTCCAAATGAGGTGTTTGGTTGACTGGTCAGTTCGTATCTCTGGTGTTCATAACGCTGAAGTTCTACTGTACTGCAGTGGCTTCATCTGTGAAAGTGGCCAATTTTGCAGGCATAAATATCTGTGCATCCAATTCCGTAAGTACAATATTGTCATGTTCACTTTCAATATTAAAATATGTCTCCCTGCACAAATATTTCTCCAAAAAACAATCAGGTTTTAAATAATTACAGTACAAAAATATTATTTAAAATGTGACCATATTTAAAGTGTTTACAAACAAACACACTTATTTGTCTCCTTTTCCTACACGCATCCTTGCAACTTTGCAACTGCTACCATTTGTGATTGGAAAGCCCTCCATATTCTGTTTAGCAAGTCACTTTATTTGCCTCATTCAGATCCTTTCTGAAGATTCACTTCTGCCATCTTGAGAACTGAGAAGGGAGAATATAACAATTTATAAAGTTTGAGATGAGTACATGCCTCACTGAATTGAATTTATTATTGCTCTTTTGTCCCTCTCTCTCTTCCCCACCTATTCTTTGGATGTTTATGATTCTTACTTGTTTCATATGTGAGGAAAGCTTTGCTAAGATTCTCTCCTTCTTAGCTCCTTCCCACAGAATTCCCGTTGAAGAGGATGTTCAAGCTTCTTCTTAAGCAAAGGAGTGGTTTTGTGGATATGTGGTACCTGATGAAATTTGGTTACAGAGAGTCAATAATTACTAAGATCTGTTTAATAGTATTTTTATCATCAATTGTTTGTTTATTTGTTGAGCACCAACAGTATGCTTGTCATTATGCAGAACACAAAGGAATTTATGAATCCCTTCCCTATCATCCAAAATTCATCCATGCTGGATATGATAGGGTGTTTCACTGAAATTACTATTATACTAAGAATAGAGTATTTATAGAGGGTTTTCCTGCCAATGGTTTCATTGTAGAGCATGGATGTACAATGGGATTTTCAATAATCTCTGTATTCTTTTTTGTCACCAGAAATGTTTTTGTTGTTTTAAGTGGCTCTAATCCAGGCATACTCTGTATGGTTTTTTCATTCTCTCTCCCCTAAGACTCTTCTCATTTTCTTCCTTTGCCCCTAAATTCTGATCTCTGTTACACTGGTCCAAAATTAAAGTAAATTAAGCAAATTTTACCCGAGATTTAAGCAGGGTAAAAAGAAGAAGCCAAAAGAAGACTTCTGCCCATTTTTCCTTCCCAAATGTCTTTCCCCCAAGAATGCACTTTAATGTATAATTGATGTACGCAGGACTTTTATATTTAAAAATTCTTCACTCTCTGTGCACACTGTCATGCTTTTCATTGACTCATCCTCTCCCCTACTGATGGTGTAAATAGGTGATAAATAATTTTGTTTGTATAAAATGGAAATATGTTCTGCTGTAAATACATATGTAAATACTGACATACCAGAGCAAAGCAACTGTCCATCCTGTCTGGTATCTGTCTCCAAGAGTGGCTGATGTTGGATATTTGAGAGGAAGGTGTAGATCATGCATCTAGTTCTTGTGCAGCAATGCAGCAATCTCTACCCCTAAATGTACCCATGAAACCCCATAGGTGTTAAAGGGGTTGCAATGGCGTAACTGAGGGCATTGTTTGTTGGGAAAGAAGGAAGGTTCAGTCCAGTTCATTAAGCTCATCTGCTGCCTTCCAGAGCACACAAAAGCTATATCATTCTGCACCTATGAAACGCAAACAAAGGCTTGAGGCACATCCATTTGGCTTTCCTTCTGACATCCTGCCTCTTGACAGCATCTCCTTCATGGGATGGGTCAGTGTGAGGAAATGTACCTGACAAAGGAAGCCCAGTTTGGTACAGCAGTGGGGTTTCTTCTGTACTATATTTGACTGAATTTGGCTCTACAATTGCTGTCTTTTGCTTTGGGTTGCTTTAAAAAGTATGCGAGGTGTCAATTGCTGGTGTTTTGCACTGTGATGTTTTTATTTAGATCTTTGCTTCAGTGATCTAAGCAGGTCAAATATAATTCTTAATTGATGTTTAAGAAATATCTTTGCTGGAGTTTGCTGTGTAGTGGTCTGTGGTGTTGACTTACCCAATAAAAGAATCTTTACAGTACAATGTTGCAGGGCTTATCCTATTTTTTTCTCTAATTCCCATACAAGTTCTGCACAAAATGTTTTGCAAGCCCACTTGAAACTGGGTAATACCTCATCTAGTGCATTTTACAGATTTTTTTTTCTTAAGGAAAATCTGAAATTCCATAGAAAGAAACTGTGAACCATTATCCATAAAACAAACTCCTCAGACAAATGATCTTCCATAATCTGAGCAGCAAAAGTGTTTCTCGTGCAATAGAGCTTCCATGAATCGTGTGGTGCAGTCTGTGGCATGTTTTCATGACCTGCAGAGAGTTCATATTGGAATTTTTTCTTCAACATTTCTTCAGAAATTATGTTTTGTAGCATCAGGGGCATCCGAAGGAATGAGGCAAAACCACATTGTCTAAAAATGCAACAAACTTGAATGCAGCCTGAGCCCTCTCACAGCAAGGCCCTGCCTCTCCTAGTGCTGGTGACAGACAACCTCATCCCATTTTCCATTCCCCTGGTCTTTCTCTCAAGCCACCCCCACTTGCCACCCAGCCATGGAGGAAGGGGAAGTCCATAATACTATATTGCAGCCCGCTATCAGTTCCTTATACTGACATGATTTCTATTACTTTCTGTAACAGGCTCTTGCATATTCTGATCGCTGTTGTGAAGAAAAAATTACAACATTTTCTTGAATTAGTTCCTATTTAGTGATCTCTGACTTGCTGCCTGTCCTTCTGTTTGTAAAGGTTTGCAAGAAAACAATTCCATCTTTGTCACCAGTGATTTTCTTGTTATGTCTTCACATGCAAATAAGCTAATCATGCCTTTTTAATGAACAACAATTAATTTAACTTCCAACAATAACATGGAGAAACAATTGAGAAGAAGAATAAACAAAAGAACCCAAAATTAATCAAGTTAGTGGATCATTATTTTCAAGCTACAGCCAGCCCACTTTGTTCTTGGGTACTGTCTCCATCTTTAACTGACCTCACAGAATGTTATAGACCTTAAAAGAATTATAACACGACATAGTCACCTCAGTTCTAAAAGCTCCATACACTAAACCAACTCATGGGTACATTTATTGCCCAGGCTAGAGTTGTGCAACTCTTATTAATGCTGTAGATTTATTAAGGCCACCAAGGGCTTGTCTACACTCTGATAAAAGACTAGTGGCGTGGCTGCGTTGGCCGAGTCAGCTGACTGACGCTCATGGGGCATGGGCTGTGGGGCTATAAAATTACAATGTATACTCTTGGGCTTGGGCTGGAGCTCTGAGACCCTCTGAGGGAAAAGGGTCTCAGTGCGTAGGCTCCAGCCTAAGCCTGAACATCTACACTGCAATTTTTATCCCTGCAGCCTGAGCCCCACAAGCCCAAATCAGCCTACTGAGGTGCCTCTGGTTTTTTTATCACCGTGTAGACATACACTGACAGAGATAAAGCATTATATTATAATTGTAAAATTCGCAGTTCATCCTGTCCTCCACTTCTTGTCTCTGTTGGAGTCACTTGTGGCTCTATGTGTGTCCCTCTTTTCTATTACCTGTACAGCCTATCCTTGGGTATCCTTCATCCTCTCATATAAAGTTCAACAATCACCTCTGCGCTGATGACTCCCATGTATGCTTCTCTACACTGGACTTATCTCCTGACATTCTGACCCAATCACATGGCCCTAGGAGCTGAGGCCCCAGCAACTATCACTGTTTTTCTCAGGCATTAAACTTTAATGTCTTAACTGCAATATTCAGCTCAGTGTGGCCTAAACTGAGCTCATAATTCTTATGTTCATGGCATGCACACAGAGAAGTTAGATAAAAGCATAAAATACTCTTTCTGTAAGGTTGCAATTTAACACCATTTCTTGGAATCCAGAACAATAACATACAAATACCAAAACCAGAGAGAGACAAAACAGGCTGCTTTCTAAGGAAAAGGGCCTAGTTCAATCCACCTTGATCCAGGCTGGCTCTTTGCAGACTGACTACAAAAGATCCAGATGACACAGTTTCCTACAAAAAGAACAGGAGTACTTGTGGCACCTTAGAGACTAACAAATTTATTTGAGCATAAGCTTTCGTGAGCTACAGCTCACTTCATCAGATGCATGCAGTGGAAAATACAGTGGGGAGATTTGATATACACAGAGAACATGAAACAATGGGTGTTATCATACACACTGTCACGAGAGTGATCAGGTAAGGTGAGCTGGTAATAGCTCACCTTACCTGATCACTCTCATGACAGTGTGTATGGTAACACACATTGTTTCATGTTCTTTGTGTACATAAAATCTCCCCACTGTATTTTCCACTGAATGCATCCAATGAAGTGAGCTGTAGCTCATGAAAGCTTATGCTCAAACAAATTTGTTAGTTTCTAAGGTGCCACAAGTACTCCTTTTCTTTTTGCGGATACAGACTAACATGGCTGCTACTCTAAAACAGTTCCCTACAGATCCTCCTAGCCTTCAAGCAGGACTAGGAAACCCCTTAAAAACCTACAGCAGGAACATGTAAATTTAACAGTTTTCAATACATCACACTCCTCCCCTGTAAGTTCCTTAATTAACAAACACAATAAGTCATACATTTAGCTTCATGGGAAGTTTCTGATGTGGCTGGTCGTGTTTATCAGGAAGAGAAAGTGACACCTGATTTTCGTCCTGCTCTTAATTGATACTGTTTGGATCACCCCCAGCAGGAGCACTCTTGCTTTCCTTGTCTCAGCTACCGTTTTATGGTACCACTTCCTCCTCTTCCTCCTCCTCCTCTTCCAGCCCACAAAACCAGTAACCAATTTTACTAACTTCAGGGGCCTCATACTGAAACTATACTGAGCTTTTATCAGGCAACAATTGATTAATGATCCCCTTCATTATCTCATCATTGTCTTCTCCTAACAAATATGACACTGGTCCCAATATTTGCTTTACCACAGCTTTTCCCCACTTCATCCTTTCCTTGTAATTTTGTACTAGTACTTCCTACCTTAGGCAGAAAAACCTGTAGGGTAATGTTATTAGTTGTTTAATGCATTACTGGAAACACTCCAATACTACAATGATGAAGGCAATATGAAAAGCAACGTAGAATAGAATAGAATTGAACTCACCTACTTCCTGACCCTTCTGTTAGTAAGATCTCTCTCAAAACTCGGAGACTCTGGGAAATTTTTCTGAATGTGAACTTTTAGTATTGAGCATACATATCTCTGCAGTTTGAGATGGTAGTCAAAAGGATGTAATTCTATAGGAAAATTGAAAAGTTCTCTGATACTTATGAAAATGATTCAGAGTCAGCAGAGTGGAATTAATAAAAGCAAAATGTTCACCTTTAAAAGACAGGCAGTGATTTTTAAGTGCAGAAATCTTGCATCTCTGAATAAGTCAAATGTTTCTGTCATTGAGACTACAGGCTGGAAAGAATAAGATTCACTAATGAAACAATGAAGTGATGATTCTAGTAGAATCTCTGGTTTACAGCTTGCCAAAACTCTGGGGTTTCAATTTGCAAGAAATTTTGAGATTTTGAAATTTGTTTTAATCCAAATCAGACAAAATCTGGTTCTTTTTAAATTTATCAAAAAATGGAAATCCCTAAAAAATAATTTCAGAAACACAGATGCATGGTATTCCTGAAATGAAATATGCTCCCCGGGACTAGCAGCTGCTAACTGAAACTGACATTCACTGCAGCTAATGCTAATACAGTGGTGAAATTGAGGACCCCAAGATTTGTGGCTCTGAGGCAGCTCCGCCATGCCATCTGCTCTAGGTCTGGGGACACCAGGGTTTCCAGAATCACAGGCTAGCTGATTCCCAGGGCTGCCCAATTTATGGGACTGCTGGCTTACCAGTCTGCGGTAATTAGGCAGCTCAGGGAGCCAGTTGGCCCAGGAGTCTTGAAGCCCTGGGATCCCAAGTTCTAGGGTAGTGTGAATAGAGGTGGTACCCCAGAGCCACAGACCATTGAAGCCCATCCCAGGACCTCCTACCACCTAGCTCCATGACAGGTAACCTAGAAGCCCTCAGGGCTCCAGCTTGAGTCAGGGTTCTCAGGTTTCCAAGCTTTCTTCTGCAGAACAAGGAGTCGAGCCCCAATTAGGGCCACCCACTCTCAGGGCTTCTAGTGTCTCTGTCATGGAGGGAAACACAGTAAGTGTGGCGGGGCTGTCCCAGAGCAATGGATCCTAGACTCCTTGGGCTCTCTGTCCCAGACCAGTCTGCAGTGCAGGGCTTCCCTGGAGCCACAGACCCTGGAAGCCCTAAAGTCCCCAGAATCCTGCCAGGTTCCCTGGCAGGGAACTAGACAGGTTTCTATCAGAATCTGCTGATGTTTGTCAACCCTGACTTGTTTTCAGTGAACTAGCATTTTTTGACGAATCTCTGTTTCAACAGAAAATTTTAACCAGCACTAGTCTATAACCTAAACATCAGTCTTACCTGATTTTAATCTTTATTGTAAGCATAGGGCACGAGTCTCTTCTCCTTAAACTGGTTTTATACAGGGGTAACTCCACAGAGCTTGACAGAATTAGTCTTGATTTGGGCAATGGGAGCTAATGGGAGTTCAACCCTTTTGAAAATCTGCTACTTATTTAAAGACTTACGTGCTTAACTTTAGGCACCCATTTTTGAAATTCTTCCCCTATAGGCTTTTAATGTAATATCTATCAAACCATATTGGTTTAACACATATTACGTTCTAAAGGACCTTTCCATGAGTGTTATATAGAATTACCATCCTTGTCTGCTGTTCACATGTTTGCACAGATTGCATGGGTTTGCTGGGAAAAGGATGTGAAGATTATACTTTCCTCTGCTGAATAATTATGGAAGCTTCTTTTTTCTATTGTGCATTTTTTTATTTCAAAAGGGATTATCAGGGGCCCAGGAGTATTCAGATTAGGGGTTGGTTTGGGGAATATCTTTGTTCAGAGTATATGGTAAGTAAGGGAAGGGTGAGCAAGAGAATTAAAAGGTGGTATTCCTGCTTAGGCAGGACAGAGCTAATGTGCCAGGCCATCAAGACACATTGTCAGGACTATGAAGCAAAGCAATGCACGGATCAGGCTCTCCCACTTCACACTGTCCATCCGCCTAGATCCCCAGAGTGTTGCCTTCAGCCCCAGTCCTGAATAGAGAATTGCATACGATTTCTTTGCCTGCAAAGAACCTGGCTGAAGTCAAAGGGGCTCAGGGCTCTGCCTACATGGTTCCCTGTGCAGGATGAAGCCCTTAGAGTGCAGCAGCAATGTGAGGCAGCATAGTTCTCAGCGCTGATGCTGCAGATTGCCCCTGGGACTAATTGACTCTATATTTGGATGAAAATTGCTTAGGCTGCACACTCTTTCCTCTCCTAACTCTGTGCCATGGGGTGGATGATCTGGCCTCATGGCTGTACAAAAGACTTGCTTTGACAAAAACTTGTCAATAGTTTGGAAATGTATGATTGCAGTTATGAACATTTACAACTGGAGACAATGCTTGAGTACAAATGCTTCCAACGTTCTTAGAATAATTGCCACATTCAGAATACTAGTGGTTCATAAAAGACTTTTGCCTGCCTTAAACTTTATCTATTTCTAAACACTTATAGCACCCAGTGGGTTTCTATTGTTTAACAACCCCAATTAAAGTTATATGCAGGGACCTCATAGATACTGCTCATAGTACTTACTTGCAGTACTTTCATTGAAGACATTACATTGCATTTAGAGTGGGAGGGAAAAGACGAAAAAACAGTTTGAGACTGTTTTCAAGTGGACAGTTCTTTCTTTGGGCTGGCTAATTGGAATTATTCTCCACAATCCAGGGGAGAGAGAAACTGAATCAACTTTCCGCAGGTTTTACTTTGCTATGTTACAGTGACTTTTTTAAGTGTGGCTAGTGACTGATATAACATCTTAGGACTCCCACAGAGCAAAGATGTAGTTGTATGTAAAAAGCAGATATGAAAAAACTTTAGGACATTAGTATGGACTAGTGGAGAGTTCTGAACTAGTGCAGAGGATGTAACAAGATGCCTTCTCTATCTGCTATGATTTCCAAGGCTGGATTTCAGCAATGGTGTAATTTTTCAGATACTCATATGGCATGTTCATTCTTTTTTTCTTAGGCAAGTAATTCTGTTGATCTGAAGAACTAATAACACCGCCTAGGGTCACTGTACAAGCTTATCTACAAATTTCTATCAGCAGCATCCAACAATGATTTGCAATAGCCTTTTTACTCCTGTCCTGAGCTTCTCTGAATAAAACCCACTAACATGTGCCAGATGTTATGTTGATGCTGGATTGTGGGCAGATGTCCACAAGAAACTAAGATGAGGCTTCCAATTTTATTTCCACAGAGGATAAATTTCATTTTCATTGTTTCCCCAGATGAATAGTGTACTACGATATATCACTGAAACAGTCCAATTTATAATGTTTCCTTTACTGTTTTATAAAATATAGGTCTAGACTGTGCTGCTTATATAGAGAAGTGTAAAATAAATCATCCAAGAATTGACAGAAAGAGTTTGGTCTGTGATGCACATCAAGCATGTGCTAATCAAACAGAGCAGTGTATTACAGTCTTGTAAAAGTGAGCTCGTTTTTCCAAGTTTCCTTAAAGCATGCTAAAAAGAGACACCTTACCAAAGTTACAGCTGGTCTCTGAATGTATAGCTTCCACAGATCAACGACGTGACATCATGTGCCCTGCTGAGCAGCAACGAAACAATGAAACTGAAATTTATCCTCTGTGGAAATGAAATGGAACCCCTGTCAAAGCTCTAGGGGGACCTTGCACATGCCCTTCTGTTCCAGAAGCAAGAGTATAAAAGCCCCCATGCTCCAACTATCCCCTAATACCTCTCTAACTCCTAAAGTCCTGAAGACTTGTTTGGTACCTTGTTACAAGAAAGCTTTTTGAAGGCTCCCAAGTCCCCAAGGCTTCCTCCAGGAAACTGATTCCAGAGGGATATTTAGTCTAGTCATGAACCTTGACCTCTTTTCTCACCTACCAAAGTGAAGGGAACCTAATGGTCAGACAAAGTCTAAACACAAAATCAAGGGGAAAAAACCTAACTACAAATTTAGTATTGCCAAAGGGTCTGACCCTGCATCCGTTGGAGTCAATAGCAAAACTCTCATTGATCACCACAAATACTTTGAACTAAAGCAATAAACTATCCTAACACAAGTCTGGATGCAGGGACAGAGGTAGGGTTCTGTATCCACTTTGGAAGAGAAGGACTGAAAGCCAGTTAGTAATCACCCTTGGTTCCAGATTGCACGCACACAGTCCTCTGGTGACTAGCTGCTTTGAAATGGGTTTCATAGCATGACAGGACACAAGAGGTTTATAAATTATGCAAGGAAACACAGATTTTTTTTCTGCTGTGAATGAATCGGATAAAGCCACTGCCTGCTCTCAATCAGCTCACACAAGTCCCATTGATAAAAATGAGACTTCCTGCATGAATCAAAGATGAAATATGGTCATCAGGGTTGCTCTTAACTCCAAACAAGGAAACACAGAGGAGAAATGGTCTCTTTAGACAGTGGCAGTTCAAATTAAATACCAGTTGAATGATGTCCAAGACCAGTCATTAGGAGTGATTTCTCAACAGAAAAGTAGCAATCATGTGCAAGCCCTCACAAATGTGTGTGTGTTCAGGGGCAACAGACAAAGGCAGCCTGCATATATACATTGACAAGCACAAAAAGAATCAATCACTCAGTATTTGTCAGAATCAGCTTACTGCAGGGATTGGTAACCTTTGGCACACAGCATGTCAGGTAAATCCGCTGGCAGGCTGGGACAATTTGTTTACCTGCAGCGTCCGCAGGTTTGGCCAATTGCAGCTCCTACTGGCTGTGGTTCACTGTTCTAGGCCAATGGGGGCTGCGGGAAGCAGCACGGGCCAAGGGATGTGCTGGCCACCGCTTCCCGCAGCCCCCATTGGCTGCAATCGGCTGAACCTGCGGACGCTGAAGGTAAACAAACTGTCCCAGCCCACCAGTGGCTTTCCCTGATGGGCCACGTGCCAAAGGTTGTTGATCCCTGGCTTACAGTAACCGTCAAGCAATGAATTATGGATCATTCAGAATTAATACCTGCCCCCCTCATGCATCTACTCACCTGTGAGCTGAAAAAAATGCTATAACAGAGTAAAAGAAAAGGGCCTATTAAATTTCTAGTACTGGCCTTGGCTCAGCCAAATATGTTTTTAAAAATTGCTCTTGCGTCTAAGTAGTTTTATTAATTCTAACATTTATCTCCTCTCTTTCCCTGTTTCTAGGAAATATACATGCTGTTTTTCTCCAAGGACACCCATATCATAGTTTCCATGGCACTGTTTGTTCAAATGGATTTGGCACCACTTCAAGCAGCATTTCATTTTGCAACCATTCAAACAAATGAAGTGTATGAGATCTAGTAATGAGAAGGAAGCTTCTGTATATCACTTATTCAGGTGAAAATAGAAAAGGTGAAATCAAGTGTAGCTTAGTTAGGGCATACTGCAATGTGAAGATGTAGTCAAGCTGAGAAAATATCATACATCAAAATGCTTTCTGGGTCTTTTAGAGCCCTGATGACAGTCCAGTTGAAGACACCACCAAAAAATAAAATATAAAATTTGACCAGTTTTGACAGATCTGCAATAGCTAAAGATTAGAAATCAATTTTGCATTATTCGCTCTTTTCTTTTTATTTCAATACATTTTGTTCCCCTGCTTCTGTCGTTTAATGCAGGCTTTGTGCCAAAAATCATCTTAGAAAGTCTGTTATGCCAGATGTCACCCTTTTGCCCTTTTGCTCTATCTGCAGCTTTTCTTTTAACAACAGCTGAAGCCAAAGATAGTGAACATGCATTTTTCAGTGAAAGAGGCATTATGAATAACACCTTTTGTGTTTCTCAATAACACCCACAAAGTGCAGAACACTTTATACATCAACTACATCTTTATATAACTAACAGAGTTAAGAATAATCCTTTTTAAAGTGTATAATATGGTGTTATTCCCCTAGGTACTTATAACAACTATGAGAGAGGATAATGAGTAGGGTTATTGAAAGAGTATAGAGATTGATTTTTTTCCACCTTCACCTGACCTTTGCAGGTTAAAGATGGAGATCTACTTTATTTTACATACTATTTCAAAGATATGCATGAGTATAAAAGGGAGAAAGATCTCTCTCCTATCAGTCCTAAGGAGAGGGATGGGAAGAGGAAAATTCCCTGATTAAACCCCCTGTATAGGGAAGAAGAATCCCTAAGATCCTGATCCCTGAATCTGCTCTGTATTTGAGAGTTGCAGGTGCTCAGGAACTCCCAAGATTTGGCCATAAATAGTCTTCATTTCAGTCAGTGTCAACAAGGAGGAAAGTAAACGTGCACTCTACATAAGGCTGTACAAACGGTTCAGGACTGGTCCAAACTCACTTGGACCAATCATTGCAAAGAGCTGAATCACAATGTAGCCACGACTTTGCACCACGACATTTGTCACACGTGTCGTGAAAGCTGCAGAAATCCTGTGGCCAACGTAACCAGTGTGATTCTATTGTGCAAGGGGGATGCAGGCTGGATTGCCAGGGGGCTCCCAGGGGGTGAATGCCCTTTACAAGGTGTGCAGCCGTACTTTATTTGGGCTCACCTGCATAACAAAAAAAACTGGGGCAGGGACTAGGTTGAGGAATGAGTTAGCCAGGGGAGAAGCAAGCCAGCGAGTCCACTTCTGAATCCTCTTATGTGATGATGTGTGGAAGCACACAGGACTATTTCTCTCAATAGGTCATGCTGATACTGACGTCCTTTAATAAGTTATTTGAGATCTACTGATGAAAAGCACAATATGAGAGGTAAGTATTATTATTATTCTATTATTGTTGTTATTATTTCAGCAAGGAGATGGAGCCACTTCCACTGAGCACCTGCAAAACCATGCTGTGCACTTGGACAGACGATGCCTTCCCATTTCCTTTCACGCAACTTCCTATTACCGAGCCCAGCTATTCTGGATAGGCGCTGGGCTCAGGATTTCCCCCCAAGTCAGCATCATGCATTCAAGTGAGAAGTCTGTCTGTGTGCCCTTTTTCCCACCCCTGCTGTAAGGGGGGCACCCCACATTTCAGGGAAAACTGCCTGAACTGTTCCTTTCCAGACTTTGTTATACTTGGGCTTTTTAAGAGGGGGAGGACTTTTGTAAGGAAACTGCGCTATTGTTTTGGGGTGCTATCTGACCTCTGTTGAAACATACCTTCAACCTAACTTTTCCTTCTCTTGTTTTCCCTGCAGCTAAAATAGGTAATTAATCTTGGAAGTATATGTTCTGAGCTTTGCAAATGAGAAATATCATTTTAAGAAATGTATCAACTATTACATAACTGATTTCATCTGAACTGTGCTTGAGAGCGCTTTGTTCCTAGACAATTCACCCACTGAAAATTTGCCCTAGAGCAACTGTCCCATTTTTTTTCAGTTTTTTCATTTTTAAGCATGTTAATTGTTTTAAAAAAAAAAAGTAGGTCCAGATCTCCAACTGGTGTAAATCAGCATAGGCCCTTCAGCGGAGGATCTGGCCCATAGTCTTTATTTTGATTCAGATATTTTACATTTCACTAGGGACTATTGCCATTTGGTTGAAGTTAGCAAAACCTCATGGCTTTTTTAAACAGGGCCAGGGGAAAAAAATCCATGGTCTGTCAGTCCCACAGCTGCTTGACTGATCTTAAACCCAGCACAGAAGAGAATTTGACCTTGAATTTCTTCTTCCTATTTCAGTCAACACCATGGATTGCAAGGGTGCATCCTAAAAAATAAAGTTTACCACACTTTTCCAAACTCATCACAGATTCAGGTTCTGGTTGTGTTTTTATTTTCTCCTAACTAACCCATCCCTCAATGTTGTAGCATTTTTGACTGGAAACTCTGACACAAGCAGTGATCATATCTTACACTTTCTCTAATAAGAGGTTATTCCAGATCTGGGGCTCAACCCAACAAATCCTGACTAATGCCATGGTCTTTACTGAGAGTCATCCCATTGAAGGCAACAAGACTACTTGCATGTCTGGCCAATCATCTGAGTAAAGGTTTCCAGGATTGGGAAACGCCAGAGTATTATACTTTTAACTTCACTTTTGTCATTGCCTAAAATATTAATTCATATATGTCAGGGAGAGACTTATTAGATGTGAAAATTAAGGGCCGTATTCTCTAGTCTGATTGACCTGTGTTCTGTGCAACAATGGGGGAAGGGACAAAAGAAGTTATAGGTCATCTTTGAAGCTTCCTGATCTTAGGCTAGCTCAGAACTGGAATGGTCTCCAAGTACAGTTTGGAGTAGCTCCAAGTAGCTCTTTTGAGAAATAGAGGTCATCAGAGTACAAGGCAGTTACAGCTACCTTTTTATTGGAATATCTGAAGACAGGACGGGGTGGCTGTAGGCTGCCAGAGGATTTCCTATTTGGGAAGGCTGACAGGCAGCGGTTAGTAGGCTCAGACCAATTGCTATTCAAGATCAAAAGCTTTTTTAGGTTCAGGGCACACCACACATTCTAGAGTATGTCTGACCTGGAGAAGCCAGGCTATTTCCATTATCTAATGATAGGAACTGAACAGATGTTCTACAGTATATTTTGTTCTCAAAGAAAATCTAAGCAAACTGATCTGAACATTCAAAATTGTTTGAACCACATTATCTGTAATGTCAATATGCCTTAAAAAAACTTTGTTTCAAACCTTTAAACTTTCACTAAAGTGTGCCTAATAAATATTTCCAAAGAATAAGGTGAAAATTAAGTAATTAACTATCCCAGGCCCTTCTCAGAACCTCTCTCTCTTTCTCTCTCTCACACACACACACACAGACATTCCTGAACTAGCATCACAAGAAGCCCTTATCGACAGGAATGAGATTATAGCCTCTGCTAATCATCTACGTTAAACGTTTTTACACTGAGAGAGGAAAGATAGGAAGACCAGTAAGAGGTTAATATGGCTGCATCAGGAGCTCTTTAATGACCTGAACACCAAAAAGGAATCCTACCTAAACATGAACAAATGGCTAAGGATGAGTATGAAAGAATAGCACAAGCATGTCAGAGCAAAATCAGAAAGACTAAGGTACAAAATGAGTTATACCTAGCAAGAGGCATAAAAGGCAATAAGAAGATGTTCCATAAATACAGTAGGTGCCAGATGAAGGAAAATGTAGATCCATCACTTAACAGGGAAGGAGAGCTAATAATGGATGACATCAAGATGGCTGATATGTTTAATGTCTATTTTGCTTCAGTCTTCTTTAAAAAAGTTAATTGTGACCAGATACTTAACATAATTTATATTAAAAGTAAAACAAGACAGAATAGGAAAAGAAGAGGTTAAAAATATTTAGGTTAGTTAGATGTATTCAGATTGGTAGGGCCTAATGCAATTCACCCTAGGGTACTTAAGGAACTAGCTGAAGTAATCTGGGAACCATTGGTGATTATCTTTTAGAGCGTATGGAGGACAAGTGAGGTACCAGAAGACAGGAGAAGGGAAAATTTAGTACCTATCTTTTAAAAGGGGAACAAAGAGGACCCAAGCATTATAAAGCAGTCAGCCTAACTTCAATACCTGGAAAGATACTGCAAAAAATTATTAAAAAATCATTCTGTAAGTATCAAGAGCAGGACAGGCAAACTTTTTGGCGTGAGGGCCACATTAGATTTCCAAAATTGTATGGAGGGCCAGTTAGGGGAGGCTGTGCTGCCCCAAACAGCCAGGCGTGGCCTGGCCCCCGATCCCTATCTGACCCCACCCCCCTGCTTCTTACTCCCTGATGGGCCCCCCAGGACTACTATCTCATCCAACCCCACCCCCCGTTCCCTGTCCTGACGGCCCCCCTGGGACTCCTGCTCCATCCACCACCCCCAGTTCCCTGTCCCCTGACCGCGCCCGGACCCCATGCCCCTGACTGCCCCCCACTGCCCCATCCAACCCCTCCTCTCATTCCTGTCTTTCCCCCCAGGTCCCCTGCCCCATCCAACCACCCCTTCTCCCTTTCCCCTGACTGCCCCCAGAACCCCTGCCCCTGACTGGCACCTGGCGCCCCATCCTACCCCTCCTCTTCTTCCTGACTGCCCTCCCGGGACCCCTGCCCCCATACAACCCCCCTGTTCCCCGCCCTCTGACCTCCCCGATCCCTATCCACATCCCTGGCCCCTGACCACCCCGCGAACTCTCCTGCCCTCTATCCAACCCCCCCGCTCCCTGCCCCCTTACCGCGCTGCCTGGAGCACCAGTGCTTGGCGGTGCTACAGCCGCACCGTGCAGCACAGCACAGAGCACCGGGTCAGGCCGGACTCTGCAGCTGCGCTGCCCCAGGAGCTCACAGCACCCCCGCCCAGAGCACTGCGCTGGCAGTGCAGTTACCTGAGGTGCGGGGGAGGAGCCATGGTGAGCCTCCCAGGACAGGAGCTCAGGGGCCAGGCCGGAGGGCCCCGCGGGCCAGATGTGGCCCATGGGCCGTAGTTTGCCCACCTCTGATCTAGAGGATAATTGTAGTATAAAGAATAGCCAGCATAGATTTCTCAAGAACAAATCATGCCAGACCCAACTTAATTTCCTTCTTTGATAACATGACTGGCCTACTGGGTAGACGGGAAATAGTAGACATGATTTATCTTCATTTTAGTAAAGCTTTTGATTCTGTCCTACATGACATTCTCATAAGCAGACTAGGGAAATGTGATCTAGATGAAATCACCATCAAGTGGGTACAAAACTGAAAGACCATACTCAAAGAGTAGTTATCAATGGTTCAGTGTCATCTGGAAAGATGTATCTAGTAAGGTAAGATGGAAGTCTGTCTTGAGTGAGGTACTATTCAACATTTTTATTAATGATTTGGATAATGGAGTAGAGAGTATGCTCATAACATTTGCAAGGCTTCCAGAACTAAATAAAAACAACATGCTTCTCAACAAGCCTGGAGATACTGTGTCATGACTAGAACACATCTGATCCCGCTAGTGGCCACTGAACTGCACTTTTTGTCTAGTGAGTTCAGGTCATCTCCATTCAAAATAGAGATGATTTCCCAATTAACCTTTCCTAGTAAATCCGAAAACAAAACCATAAGTATCCCCTTGCTTTTATGAACACTAATAGTCACGAATTTGAATAAAAATCTCTTATTCCCTTTTGGTACCAATAATTTAAATCTGTCTCTGATTTTATAACATAGTAGACCTGTTTGTTATTTCACTTATTAAATAATTGTTTATCCTCACAACTCTCTCACACAACAGGAGATAAAGTATCTCAATACCAGGAGTGACTAATATAACTTTCGACTTTGTGGGAGTTGACACTGCATATCAGACACACTTCTTATAATTCTTGAACCTGGCTCAGAAATGTTTATCAAAATCTTTCTGAAGTTTTCTATCACTTCTGCTATGAAACTGGATGTGGTAATTAGCTCCTGGACTTCATGTTTTGCAACTTGAAGGCCAGTTTACTAGAGCACCAAGTACTCAAAAATATTTTATAGAAAGGTCAGGTCATATCTGTGTCTGCTTTTTCCTTTTTTCAACTGGATATTGTAAAAAATGAAAGACATTAGAACTCTATTTACCTTGCCAAGAATAAATGTCAAAGTCATATCTAAAGGAAGAATGCTGAACTTATTATTGAAGGCCAACTGCCAAAAAGCAAATTAACACCTACTGAGAAATATAGGAGAAGACGAATATGAACTTAAAGGTTGATGGCACATGAAATGCTCATTAATATAATATAATTAATATAATATGGTAGCATACAGAACTTCCCCTTTGTGAGAAAGGATATTAAAATTGTAACTATTACACTTTTAGTCTGATTCATTATTTCAAGCACTTTGCTAGATTTAACTTCAGTACTCTGTTTTCTGGTGCCCCTTCCTCCTCCAGATATCTACTACATATTCCTTTTCTCCTTTGCTTCTGATTTTGAGTAACAGCTAAGAGGTAACACTGCATTTTTGCCTGCTCTTTAAATCTGGACTAAAATTCTATAAAGAAATTTTTATCAAGCCCCTTCCACAGCCCCTTCTCTCTCTGTGCTTGGTTATTAGAGAATGCCTATTCTAAGGTCATGTGCCAGTAATTGTATCTTAGTAGCGAATATTAGAACTACTGTATAGGACCCTGATCCAGCAAGGCACCTATACGTAGATGTAACTCTGAGCACATGAGAATTCCCACTGATGCCAAGATGACTACTCATGTATTCAGTTATACCTTTGCTGTATCAGGGCCTCGGTCTCCATTTGCATCTTATAAACTTGGTTCTCTCATACACACATGGTTCACCCTAAGGTTAACAAAGAACAACCACTCAAGAAAAGAGGCTGGAGTTTCTTCCTTCAAGATTTAATGATATAGGTGAATGTGATGAGACAGTGGAATTAAGGAGATTGTAAAAACATATACAAATTTCTTTTCAGGTGTGCCACTCACTGCACCTATTGAAATCAGGCTGATAGGTTTTTAAAGAAGAAAAAGATTTTCTCATTTTAGGGCCACACACCAAAGAATTGAGAGCCCAGAAAAATTAGGCAATAGCTGTACAAAGCTGTACACCTTTTGGTTATGCCAAGCTGCCTTCTGTGACTTTCATTTACATTTTTGGGGAATCATAAAGGGATTAAAGGGGGGGAGGGATAGCTCAGTGGTTTGAGCATTGGCCTGCTAAACCCAGGGTTGTAAATTCAATCCTTGAGGGGGCCATTTGGGATCTGCGGCAAAAATTGGGGATTGGTCCTGCTTTGAGCAGGGGGTTGGACTAGATGACCTCCTGAGGTCCCTTTCAACCCTGGTATTCTATGATTCTAAATCCTTCTACATACTACTGAAAATGTGCCTCAAAACATGTCCAATGAGTAGGGCAGGAGATTGCCTAATTGCTTTGGTATTTTGATTTTTTTTTTTAAATCACTGGGACGGAGCCACAAATCCTGACCCAGCTAACATTTCTTTTCCGCAGTAATAAACCCTGCCCTCGAGCTAAAGCAGCTTTTATAAAAAGGTCATAGCTTGTAACATGTCCTCATCGTTTTGAAGGCCACACAAAGATATTGACTAGATGCTATCATCCGAATGTGGATTATGTCCTCACATCTTTTAAGATAATTATCAGCGTGTGTGAACAATTCTGAATTAGGCATGCAAAGCACATTTACAGACTATCTATATCTCCCTTGTACAGAAAACAAAAGTCTCAAAATATGCAACGCTTTCTCATGGATGCTGGCTATATTTTTAAAGTTCTTCATTACTGTAATTAATCAGCAGCTTTAATTTAAACTGTGCCTAATGTTCATTCACGTTCAGGCCACTTAGTTTACACTAGATTTACACCAGTGTAACTGAAAGCAGAATTTGGCTGACTTCAGCTCCTCCTCCAGGGAATATTCTTTTATAATAACTATAGATAAGACAACGTAGTTTATAATATTCTTTATTCCGCAGTGTTCTATCCCCTTTTGTTATAGGATTAATAATTTTAGTATAAAAATAATGTTCTAGCTTTGCTAAACTGTAGCTAAAGTTTAATTAAGTTTTCTTCCTCCATGAGAGAAAACAGCTTCATTTTTAGAGACGGTTAAATGGATCCCTATGGCAGTGGTTCTCAAGGAGGTACATCAACTCATCTAGATATTTGCCTAGTTCTACAACAGGGTGCATAAAAACACTGTAAAGCCAATCAAACTAAAATTTCATACAGACAGTGACTTGTTTATACTGCTCACTATACTACACTCTGAAATATAAGTACAATATTTGTTTCCAATGTATTTATTTTATAATTAAATGGGAAAAATGAGAAAGTAAGCCATTTTTCAGTACTGTGACACTTCCGTATTTTTGTGTCTGAGTTTGTAAGCAAGTAGTTTTTAAGTGAAGTGAAACTTGGGGTACGCAAGACAAATCGGACTCCTGAAAGGGAAACAGTGTAACCGGACACACCATAATGAGGGCCCCAGTTCTGCAAAGACAGACACATACTCAACTTCTCACACTGCAAGTAGTTCCATTCACTTCAAATGTGATTGTTGGAAGGAGTGTACGGTGAAGCATATACATATGACTATTTTGAAAAATCAGCCTGTTATAGATATTTCTCTTTCTCCCCATACATTGAAAAGTATCCTGTAAAATTATATTGGCCCTGGACCAGGCCAGCCAGGCAGAGTTCAGCCTTGAACCTCCTAACAGCTTTAGACATAAAGTTGTTATGGCTTTAAAAACCCAACTTTAGAAACCTTGGCAGGCTTGGAAATAGGACTTTATACGCCTGGAAAGGGAAGCTTCAAAGCTTTCCAGTGATGTCCAACTTCTGTTTCCAGGTCTCTGGGGCTAAGGTGATGGACATTAAATTAGTGACATTATAGTCAAGTTATTTAAGGTAATTTTACCATTTATTATTAGGCTATCTCTGAATGCTGTACAGTTGGTTTCGCGGTAACTAGGACGCACCTGATTTTACAGACAAGGATACAAGAAACAGTCCAATACTTTTTTCTAAACATTCCTAAAATGTTTTTTTCTATATCATATGTAGTGTGTACAAAATGCATGATGACATGGTGTAAAGACTTTATCAGCGCTCATTTGGGATGGACTGAGTAGCACATGTAATGACTTCAGCACTGGTGACTAATGCAGCCCTCACAAACTCAAGCTGATAAAACTGTTATACCACATTCAAGTAGTCTGCATTCCCTACACACATGCGCATGCCAACACCCCTTTCCCAAACTTGAGTTTGCAGGAGTGCGAGTTAGTAACAGTAGGTGGGAAGGCTGGTCTGCTTGTGGTGATAAGGAAGGAGGGGGGTCTGGGAAGAGGGTGCTGGAAGGAGGGCCTCTCTACTGGCTCAGCATTAAAGCTGTGATGAGTGTCTCTTGTGGTGAGGGTCGACTAGCGGGAAGGTGGAAGAGTGAAGGCTATGTACTACTGTTGGGTGCCTTAACTTTCCATTTCTCGGCTTTTGAGATTTGTATAAGGGTATCTTTTCTGTAGGCCAGTCTTAACTAACACAAAACATAGTGTCTTTGTGTATTTTTAGCTATATAAAGTGTTGGAACTTTGTGTGTGTGTGTGTACATATACATACACACATCTCGAAAAGCCAAAGATACCAGAGACAGCCCCTGTCCAAATAAAAATAACAGGTGAAGTTAACAAAGCTACAGACAGCCTACTGTGTTGTTGTCAGCAGTGCAGATGCAGTATTTTGAATAAAGCTTGTCACTGTCCCATCCTCAATAGATTCCTTTTTGGGAGCTTAATCCATATAAGGCTTCATATAGTATAGCAGAAGCAATCTAAATTAGAACACAAGTTATCAGAACATTTTATGACTGGACGTCTAAAACTACAGTAAACTTGCTCAGCATGAAATATTTTGAAGCTTCAAAGACCTTATCGGAAAATTACAACTGTGATACAGAGTTGAAAACTGATTGCTTTTCCTTTGCTTTCAGGAAAGCAAGCTGTTGTGGCCTGTGGGTGGTTGTTTTCTTTTTCTTTTTTCCTTTTGCTTTTGTTTTTTTCCTCTCTCTCTCTCTCTCTCTTTTTTCCTCTCGTCTTTTTTGTAGGCAACATAGTGGCAAAATGCCAAGTTACAAATTGGGACGTAAATACTACTAGTTAGAAGATATGTATTATACAGTGAGTTTTAACTGCAATGCCAAACTTAGTGGTAAGCATATTTCCTAGTATTATCCCAGCTGGAATGACTTAAAATGCTAAAAGTGAAATGAATAATTTAACACCACACTGGGTATCTTTATTAATTAACTTAAGAACATCTACTGGAGGTGTTATTTCCAACCCACCCATGCCTCAAAGTATATGCCTATTTGCATAAAACACTGAAAAGAAAAGAATCATGATCTTGAATAAAAACTTTGCATTTGTACAGAGCCTTCCATCTGAGGATTCCGAAGTGCCAATAAACGTTAATGAATTAAGTCTCACAACAACCCTATGAGCTAGGTATTATCTCCATTTTATCACTGAAGAAATAAAAGCATCAAGAGCCTATGGGCAAAATCATGGCCATGCTGCCGTGTAGCACAGAGCCATATTCTGAAGGGGGTTCCATGCCTGGGTCTCTGATGATTACAATGGGGAGCCCTGTTCAGATGCAGGGCTAAACCAACTACATGGAGGTGTGAAGCAGGGTACTTAAAAAGGACTTAAAAGCCGAAACAGTACTGTTGGATAAAAGCTAGGAAATAGAGCGCTCAGCTGGTTAAATGGCCATCATGGCTGAAGAGCTCCTCGCAGCTTTGGGCAATCAGCCCACCCACCCCTCTCTTAGAACCCCTCTGACAAAGTTCTTCCCCACATTCCTGCTCCTTTCTCTCTGCTCTGTGGCAGATCCATGGGTGTGGGGAAGGTGATAGTGCAACCCCTGCAGGATAGTAGAGGCCAGACTAGATGATCACTGTGGTGCCTTCTGGTCTGATAATCTATGAATTTGTGTGGCCCACAAAGGGGGGGGGGGCAGTATCCACAAATAAAGTATTCAGGCTGAGAGGGGAGGTAGGGAGTGCAGTCACAGGAACTCCCCTCTGCAGTTCTATGGGTCCTGGTTATAAAGCTGCTGCTGAGCTGCCCTGCAACGTCTTCCACATAAGCCTCAATCATGTCAGGATAAAATCAGGTTGGTGTGGAGTTTCTTTCTATCCTGCTCAGACAGAGCCAGGAATAGAACGATATATGTATTGATTGATAAATAATCATCATCGTCATCCTTTACAAAAGTAGAGGAGAATGAGAAAATAGACCAAATGAAAGCCAAAATTATGTTGGATTAAATGATGTCATAGGTGGACTAAATGGTAGAGGCATGGAGAGTCCCGTCCCTCCAGCACAAAAGACATGCATTGCTAGGGGGATATGAGCAGTAAGGGGAAGGCTGGCCAATACTAACTGTAATGTTCCAGGCCTCAGAGGAGGTCATGGGGCAGAGCAGATATGTTGGCAGAGTAGAACTGGAATGTGCATGGGCTTAGATTAGAACAGAGTGAATAGTGAAAAAAAAGAAACATGATGTTATCATTCCATCCCACACAGGCAACTGAAGTACAGAGCGTGATTTGCTCATAGTCATGCAGGAATCCGTGGCAGAGCCAAGAACTGAATGAATATCTGCAGAGGCACAAGCTAAACCCTTAGCCACAAGACCATCCTTCCTCTCAAGGATGGCTTAGGGTCCATCCCAAACACATAGTCCATTGTGTCTGAGTTCTTATTTTTGATAAAGCAGGAGTAGTTAAAGATTAAGGGTCTACTTAAATGTTTAGTCTGAAATTCTTCATTTCCTCCCTGTTGTATGTCCAATTTAGACCTTTAGCATTACTTGCATATGATACTGGAGACTTAATAGTGCAGCAGTAGCATTTGTACATATCTGAAGTAAATATCAATGATAGTTCTGGGAGTTATTAACAGAACTTTTAAAAGAGATATCACAGTATGTTCTATTTGCAAGCAACTAAACTGCCTTTCTCTCAATATGTGAATTGGTAACTAGTGTCATGGGATATCTCCTGATGTCTTCTCAGAAACGATGTGCCCTTTTAATGTTGAGAATAAATATTTTTTTGGTTTTCACTTAGTGTCAGAATGTATTAGAGTCAAGAGTTCTAGTCTTCAGAGGTAAACTTTTTTCATAAGAAATGGTATTGACTGAAAAGCATTAAATACCACTCTTGTATGTTTACAGCATTACTTGTTTATAGATTTAAAAAAATAAACCATTATTAAATACAAAATTATTTTGAGTTAAGTGTCAAGCCATTAAAAATAGTGTCTTTCTGGAACAGCTCTTCATGTCATCTTTTGCTGAGAAAAGGACTGAAAACTTGAAAGTATAGTGTATGGATTATGCAGTATATACCTGTCTTTCTGTCATTACAGTTTTCCATCACCTACTAACCAGCACCATACCTCGTCATGCCCATCAATTGAATTCAAAATCACTGAACAAAAATTAATCGTCAAAAGAACATAAGAGAGAATTAAGAACACAAGACTGGGAGGGTCTCCTCCTATGCACCAAGAGCAAAAAATATGTGTAAGCTTATTCTGAGACGTTCACAAGTCTACCTCATTAAATTTCTGCTCTTTCTTTTCTCTGTTTCATCTCCATATGTAATGTTCCATTACCTAATATACCCACCATCAACTCATGTCTAAAGTTGAGAAAATACTGAAAAAAATCACAAACATGTTATCTGATTTTTTTATATATATTTGGTGAATATTCAAGAATTATTCACATGCCTCTAGAATCTTCAAGTAATCAATCAAGATTATTTTGTGAACAATTTGCAAACAGAAAAAAGGAGCCCAAATTCATTTGAATAATTATTTCCAATGAATTGGACACCTTTCTGGAACACTTTACAGTAACATTTCATTTTTGGCAAGCAGATAATGAAAAATATTAAGTAAAAAAAGAGTTTCTCATGATCTAAAAAGAAAAAAAAGGTAGAACATGCAATGTTTGCCAGTGTAATGTCCAACTATTTTCAAAGCATGTGTTTTGGCTATCTGTTCCGTTACTATATTAACATAGTTACAGAAATAATGTAATGAATTATTAATTTATTTCTCATGTGTATAGTATAAAAATACAAATAAACAATGGCCCAAATCCTGCAATCTTTACTTGGATCCTACAAACATTGCAGCACATGTAACTTTACTCATGTGTATGGAATCACTGAAGTAAATGGCACTACGCATGAGTAAACTTCTGTAAGTTATTAGGTATTTGCAGGATCAGGGCCTTTGCTTATATTCAGTCTTCATTCAAGCAAAACTCCCATTTACTTAAAGTAAGTACTTCAGGATTTAGCCAAAAAAAAAAAGAGCATAAGCAACCATGCGATACAAGGATTTCATTCTATTGAAGCGTTCATAAGATTAGAAGCCACAAAAGAAGAATTCAAATGGCTTATACACCAAGCCCTCCAAGGTGGAGCTCATTGTATTTCAATAACTTATTACATATTTGTTGGGGTTTTTTACTAAGAGAAATTTAAAATGTTTCAGTCTTGTTGGTTTCTGTTCCACATTCAAAAGAGTTAGGGAGGGAACTGTAGAGTACTGTCATTTGATCAGTATGTGAATCCTGTAGGACCATCCACCTTAGGAATGAAAATTACTGTGACAGCTCTTACAACATTAAAGGTTTTTTTTGCTTTAAAAAGAGTTAAAGTGCCTTCTTTTTAGTATTGGGACATTTATAGTAATAATTACCAAGCAAACACAATTATTTGTGATAGTTAAGATTGCAGCAGGACATATCCCAGCCACCTAAAAGCCAATACAAGCATGGAAAAAAGAAGTTAAGGAGGTATGCATTCCTTTTAACCTTTCTATTGCCTGCAACAAGCCAGCGATTTATAAGGTTTTCAGATCTAGCTCCAACAGATATCTAAAGGCAATACATAGGCTAACTTGCGCAAACTTGAACTCTATTGCAAAACCATAACTATAGAGCTCAACAAATAACTGATTTTTTTTTTTTTGGTTGGATGGCAGAACTGAAAAATAAATAATAAATTAACTGATTAGTTTAAAACCAACACTGACTTTTTTGGTGTTGCTTTTTATTTATTTATTTGTTTATTTATTCACTAAAAAAATAAAAATTAATGTGGGTCAAACAAAATGATATTTTAAATGTCAACTTGAATCATGAATAGTTTTGGTTGCTCTGAAATTTCATTTTTTGGCAAATATACTGTTACTATTCTCCCCCCCCCCCAACAAAAAAATTGCTCAGTTCTACTTAACAGTGACCTCCTATGTTTTTATAGCAATTATATCAATAGATCAGCACATTTGACTGGCTCATAGTCCATAAGTTTGGGAAGTTATTCTGACTTAACAGCTGAGGTTATTATTAAGTTTTTGTATTAGGATCAAAGTCTAATGTTGGGGTCTCTAGCACCCTGCATGGAACATAGAGGCAGGAGTACAGATTGTAGGAAGGAAGACTTTGGAGGAGACACCAGGAAGTCAGCCTAGGTGCACATGGCTAGAACGCTACAGCAGATTCAGCATCTCTGTAAATGTATTCTTAATAAAGAGTCAGTTTAGTTTTAGAAACATGGAGTCCTCTCATGTTATTACCCAGCATGTGGTACACAAACTATGTATGCATCCTTAATTATGGTAAAACTAACAATGCACTACAATAATAATTATTTATTATGTATATCACAAAGATGCCCAGTGGCCCCAATCAGGATCAGGATCCATTGTGCTAGGTGCCATACAAACATATAGAAAAAGGTATCTCACGGAACCCAGGATGATGAAATCTTAAGGCACTCCCATATATTTAAGGAAATTAGTATAAAATTGCAATGAGCTCTGTTATTTTTAGCATTTTCTTTTTAAGCAAGGTTCACTGGGGTCATTCAGACTGGGTAAAAGCAGCAGAAATTAGAAAATAAAAATAATTTGCAATCTTGTTGCTTGGAAGAAACAATTCCTGCAATAATGTGTCATGTCAAATAATCTACCAGCCATAAAGCATCCTGCCTGGAATGCAAATTAATGAGGAATGTTGAAGCCAGGAACAATTAAACCTTTCAGCTAAACCGCAAGCTATGGACATGAAAGGGTACAATTCTGTCCAACACAAAGCAAACATACTGTAGCTCTTAATGTACTCCCTCCAGATAGATTTGGTCAATTAAACAGGAGAAATGACCAAGAAAATAAAGCTTTCACAAATTCAGCTTGTTCCCAGGCTTCAGTTTCTCCAGAAAGAAGTTCAAACATTCACTATTTTCTATCTGTACAATAGTTAAAAGAGTGTTATAAAGCCATTGGGCCTCTTCTTGCTTCTGTGGGTGGAGAACACCCAAATCTGGCCTAAGGGCCTGATGGAACATGGAGGTGAAGAAGATGACAGCACTGTTGGGATTACCTCTGAGACCACTTTCTATTCAGCTTCCCAAGAACTCAGTTTGACTTCAGACTTGGTCACTCGGGTATCTTTATTTGGCATACAGCAGTGCTACACTGAGCTAATCATACTCAGATACAGAGGGATGGATGCAGGACACATTACAGCTCCAAAGTTACACAGAAACACTCTCTGCGTACATACATGTATGACAGGGTTGACTAGGTCCAGAGGCCCCCTGCTGGAGGGTTCACTAACCCTGCCTTAGTCTTCCCCAGAAAAGAGCAGAGGAGAAATCCTCCAGGCAGCCTAGAGTGTCTGCTGGGCAAACAGCCACTCAGAGGGGCTGCTGGAGTGGCCAGTCAGGGGTCAGGATGGCAGTATAAAAGAAGCAGCAGAGCTGGAAGAGAGAGGACCAGGTTCCTGGCTGGTGGAAGAGCAGCAGGACCATGCACAGCTCAGTGCAGGGAGGGCTGCTGAAGACCTGGGGAGCTAAGAAGGAGCTCCTGGCTGGCTGCGGGGACCGAGTAAGGACTGAGCCTTACGTAGCCAGACCGAGTAAGAGTACCATGATGGACCCTGTTGATCTGGTTAAAGACTGAGCCTCGGGGTGAGGGGGCTGCCAAAAAGGATGCACCAATGGAGGGTATCGCAATGTACCCTGGTGGCCTGTTATAGAGGGCAGTGGCTCCAGGGACGAAGCTTTAGAGGAAGATAAAGTCTGTATACCCTGGCAGGGGTTTGTTTTTCTGTTCAGCCTACAGACGGTGTGTGTATCGTGGCCAGAGGGCTGAGTCACTGAAGACCTGCATAAGAAACCATCAATCATGTGGGGCATTCTTGCAAGAGGCAGGTGCCACCCTGTTACAACATGACACATCTTATTGCATTTAATATACATTGCATCACACATTTTTTCTTGGCTTGGTTACTTTATAGGAACCAATCCCTATGCAGTAGACTCGTTGTCCACACTGGACATACTCTTTACCTTATCTCTACATTCTTAACTTATCTGGTCCATTGTTATCTTGTTTGTAGTAAATGGTTCCCTGGGTGTTCTCCCTCTTATCTTAGCTGTCTCAGACATTCTGTCTTTTTAGCCTACTGACCAATTTACTTAAATTATTTAGCACAAATGTTCTATTTTCAGTGTGATGATTTGTTTACCTCCCTAATCCAATCTTCCAGAAACAAGGCCTCTCCCCATGTGTTTAATTACTCATGTCAGGCTAGCCCTACCTACAAGCACCAGATATAATTTTAAACAGTTATGCTTTGGGGCACAAGTGAAAGCACCAAGAGAATGATCAATATCCCATACAAGTCAATGGAAACACTAACACTGTCTTTGGTGGGCTTTGGTTCCAGTCCCACACAGGTTAGAAAGAAACTTCCTCTATGGGCAGGGTATTCCATAATTGCCCACTTCCTTCAGAAGTATCTGACATTGACCACTGTTGGACACAGTATGTCAGAGCAAATGAGTGCTCCATCTAGTCCGGTTACCTAATTCCTATTTCCACCTTTCCCCAGACCTTCCACGATCCTCTCCGTGGGAATAATGTGGGGTAGGGGCTCTGTGAGACTGCAGAGGCAGGTTGAGGGCAGGGAAATGAGTTGCTTTCCATGGCTTTCTCCCCTACCTACAGAGTGGATGTTACAAACCAAATTGATGCCTAAATTAAAGCTGTTTGAAACACCACTAGCTTTGGTTCTGCACCTGCAGAGAAGGTTATTTTGCAGGGGTATAGCAAGCAGTGCTGGAGGCAGAAAAAGCAAAGAGAGTCTGACCTTCCATGGAGCTGTTCCTTTTCCAGTGCAACCTGGGCTTATATATGGCTGAGAGGCTTCAGCATCTGCTTCCTCTCCTGCCTCCCCTGAGGGAAGAATTAGAAGAAAACTCCTGGCTGCATCTCTACCCTCTCTCATGGGTATCTCTAGGGAAGGGTACAATTTGGTTCTTACTAACTACAGACAGGTGAACCAGTTTGTGCGATACAGGAACTGACCCAAACCTTTACCAGTGCTTTGAACTGAAACCAAACTGCCCCATTTCAGGGTTTGGAAAGCTTTGTTTAAAACTTTCCCTCCCATCATGTTTTATTTTCACACATCTGCTGGGAGTGGAAACTATAGTGGCAGAGTACCAGGAGAAAGGCATAGTGTATTTCTGATCTCATGAGGGGAAGGAACTATCAGAAATCTGGCAAAATAAAATAAAATAAAAGCCTATCCCAATGAGATTTCCAGCTCAGCTTTATAGTGCCATGCAATTCATGTTATCACATCCCGTGACAGAGAAGATACAGGATTCAGATGACATAAACGCAGTATTTAGAATGCTGGATGTGCTAACATTGTGGTTCTTCCTGCCTTGTGAGCTTCCAGAATGAGGAACACAGTCTGTGCTGCACAATATCTGCCTTATAGCTTCAACTAGATTAAGCAGTCATGGAACGGAGATCTGACTATACTATGTGGGTTCGTTTAAATACATGTAAAGGAACCATGTCAGCCTTTGGCTCCCTGCTAGCACTGTGTAAAATACTTGTAACATAAACTGAAGCCATTCAGACTTTGCCTTTTTGGGGTTGTGTTACAAAAGATCAGATGTGAGAAAAGGTTAGTTAAGGTTCACACATTTTTGGGGGTGAACATAAGACAATTTATAGCAGGGATCGTCAATAGGCATACAGCGGGAAAAATCCAGACCGCCAGATGCTTTTCAGCAGACCCCAAAACCTTTTTATTTACTAATTATTGTTATTTTTTATTATTTTCTCTGGAGTCTGGACTTTGACTATAACTTGACCAAGAAACTTGGACCTTGACAAAAAATAATTGACAACCCCAGGTTTATGGTTTTGAATCAAAATGCTTTGAAATTCATAGTTCAACATAGTTTATATGTGAAACATAACAATTCGGTCAGAGTTAAGCTTGAAATTTGGTTCCAATTAAATAAAAACATTCAGAGGATATGAAGCCAGGCAGACTGCAACGGAAGAAAATGTGAACAAATCCCTGTGAGGCAGAACTGTTGACTTTCACACAGCTGTAGTGCTTAACCAGGCTGAACTGCTCCTCTGAAAATTTTGAGGTTAACACATTACATTTGGTCAACATTTACATCATCCATGAGTCCTTTTACTCTTTAAGAAATAGCATCACTTGTGCAAGTTTCAGAAAGCTTGTTTCCATTTGGCTCAACACAGTCAGTATGAGGCACGGCCTGAGAATAGAATTTATGATAAAAGACAGGTGTACTAAAAGGCATTAAGTTATCAAACAGATTACAGATGGACGTTGTATTAGTAATGATGAAAACATCATGCAGAGCTTGGCAAGATGAACTTGGTCCTACAGGATGGCTTGCGCAACAGCTGCCAGTAAGAAACAGACAAAAGAAATCTACTCTAGATGTCTTACTGAAAATAAATAAATAAATAAATAGGTATATAAAAATACGCAGGAGTAAACTTTCTGAAGGAACTCAGTCAGCACACTCAAAAGGAGGACATTATATAGTGTGATAGAGCTGAAGAAAAATAATGGTATTTGGGGAAATTAGCCTCAAATATTTTAATATAGTATCATTCATGGCTGGGTAATCATCTTTAAAGAAAGCTATACTTAATCGTGTTCCAGAATATCTTTTGAAGCTGGTCAGAAAGTTTCCACCAAAACAGAACTTCGATGAAAGTCAGGAGAAAGAATTCCTGAGAAACCTCACAGATAACATTTCCTAACTAGCGCTAATATATTTAGTACAGTACAGAGTGAAATTTTAGCTGGTAGGGGACAATATTGGACATTTGCTCTGTGGAGTACATACATATTACTGTATCAAACACATACACACACTCACACAGTGTTCGACCTCACTAACACTGACCTTTCATTCTCAGACTATCAGTGGATCTGCACAACTATGCCTCACAAAGACAATGATTCTAGCAGTAAGATTATGTTTTTACTTAAATTTCCCATTTTATCAACAATTGTTCATAGATACACAGCTTTTCGGTCTCCAACTAACACAGATGATTTTTAAATGTTAAAAACTGGCATGAAGCATTTCCAGCCTTTAAAACTCTGTAAAACGGAGAGACAAATTATATTAATATCACAACAAATATTATTGCTTATGCTGCTTAAGAGTTGAGGGGGTACTGTATTAATAGTGTTGGAGAAGGGCACTTTCATTGCATCAACCTTTTGCTATTAATATTGTAATATCAACCTCAGATCAGACATGCCCTTGTGCAACATGGAACTACCTATGAGAAAACGCATTACTGAGTGAATTATTGGAGACATTGAAGTCAGTAAAAAGAAAAGGAGTACTTGTGGCTAACAAATTTATTTGAGCATAAGCTTTCGTGAGCTACAGTTCACTTCATCGGATGCATTCAGTGGAAAATACAGTGGGGAGATTTATATACATGAAACAATGGGTGTTACCATACACACTGTAACGAGAGTGATCACTTAAGGTGAGCTATTACCAGCGGGGGGGGGGGGGGGCGGAACCTTTTTGTAGTGATAATCAAGGTGGGCCATTTCCAGCAGTTGACAAGAACATCTGAGGAACAGTGGGACGGGGGAATAAACAAAGGGAAATAGTTTTACTTTGTATAATGACCCATCCACTCCCAGTCTCTATTCAAGCTTAAGTTAATTGTATCCAGTTTGCAAATTAATTCCAATTCAGCAGTCTCTCATTGGAGTCTGTTTTTGAAGTT
This sequence comes from Natator depressus, assembly GCF_965152275.1. Lineage (NCBI taxonomy): Eukaryota > Metazoa > Chordata > Testudines > Cheloniidae > Natator > Natator depressus. Next base: position 296,820,336 of record NC_134234.1, read on the forward strand.
TTTTTGTTGAAGAATTGCAACTTTTAGGTCTGTAATCAAGTGACGAAAGAGATTGAAGTGTTCTACAACTGGTTTTTGAATGTTCTATTTCTTGACGTCTGATTTGTGTCCATTTATTCTTTTACGTAGAGACTGTCCAGTTTGACCAATGTACATGGCAGAGGGGCATTGCTAGCACATGATGGCATATATCACATTGGTAGATGTGCAGGTGAACAAGCCTCTGATAGTGTGGCTGATGTAATTAGGCCCTATGATGGTGTCCCCTGAAACCTGTAATTATGCAAGGCACTGAATTTAGTCGTATGGGGTGGAAATCTATCAACTTCATGAAAAAACTCATACAGATACAGACAGACATCATCTTCCTTTCCAAATGCAAACAGATGGACATCGTACCAAAAGGACTGAAGGTAAAAAATCCATTACAATCTACATACCACACAGACTATGCCGGCAGCTTGTGCCACACGCTCTCAAAGAAACTGCGGAACCACCTGATCAACATCCTCTACAGCAAACAGGGAAAGATTAAGAATGAGCTCTCAAAACTGGATACTCTCATAAAAAACCAACCTTCCACACAAACTTCCTCGTGGCTGGACTTTACAAAAACTAGACAAGCCATTTACAACACACACTTTGCTTCTCTACAAAAGAAAAAGGACACTAAACTATCTAAACTACTACATGGGCCACAAGGGGCCACAACAGTGGTTCCCTTAACCCACCCAGCAATACTGTTAATCTACCCAACTATACTCTTAGCCCAGCAGAAGAATCTGTCCTATCTCGGGTCCTCTCCATCTGCCCCTCTACCCCCACGAACATGATACAGTTCTTTGGTGACCTAGAATCCTATTTGCGACATCTCCGACTCAAGAAATATTTCCAACACACCTCTGAACAACATACTAACTAACAGAGACCTTCCTACCAACACTACAAAAAGAAGGATTCTGGGTGGACTCCTCCTGAAGGTCGAAACAACAGACTGGATTTCTACATAGAGTGCTTCCGCCGACGTGCACGGGCTGAAATTGTGGAAAAACAGCATCGCTTGCCCCATAACCTCAGCCGTGCAGAGCACAGTGCCATCCACAGCCTCAGAAACAACTTTGACATCATAATCAAAAAGGCTGACAAAGGAGGTGCTGTTGTCATCATGAATAGGTTGGAATATGAACAAGAGGCTGCTAGGCAGCTCTCCAACAGCACTTTCTACAAGCCATTACCCTCTGATCCCACTGAGGGTTACCAAAAGAAATTATACCATTTGCTCAAGAAACTCCCTGAAAAAGCACAAGAAAAAATCCACACAGACACACCCCCAGAACCCCGACCTGGGGTATTCTATCTGCTACCCAAGATCCATAAACCTGGAAATCCTGGACGCCCCATCATCTCAGGCATTGGCACCCTGACAGCAGGATTGTCTGGCTATGTAGACTCCCTCCTCAGGCCCTACGCTACCAGCACTCCCAGCTACCTTCGAGACACCACTGACTTCCTGAGGAAACTACAATCCATCGATGATCTTCCTAAAAACACCATCCTAGCCACTATGGATGTAGAAGCCCTCTACACCAACATTCCACACAAAGATGGACTAAAAGCCGTCAGGAACACTATCCCCGATAATGTCACGGCAAACCTGGTGGCTGAACTTTGTGACTTTGTCCTCACCCATAACTATTTCACGTTTGGGGACAAATCAGTGGCACTGCTATGGGTCCCCCTATGGCCCCACAGTATGCCAACATTTTTATGGCTGACTGAGAACAACGCTTCCTCAGCTCTCGTCCCCTAATACCCCTACTCTACTTGTGCTACATTGATGACATCTTCATCATGTGGACCCATGGAAAAGAAGCCCTTGAGGAATTCCACCATGATTTCACAATTTCCATCCCACCATCAAACACAGCCTGGACCAGTCCACACAACAGATCCACTTTCTGGACACTATGGTGCTAATAAGCGATGGTCACAAACACCACCCTATACCAGAAACCTACTGACCGCTATTCCTACCTACATGCCTCCAGCTTTCATCCAGACCACATCACATAATCCATTGTCTACAGCCAAGCTCTACGATACAACTGCATTTGCTCCAACCCCTCAGACAGAGACAAACACCTACAGGATCTCTATCAAGCTTTCTAACAGCTACAGTACCCACCTACTGAAGTGAAGAAACAGATTGACAGAGCCAGAAGAGTACCCAGAAGTCACCTACTACAGGACAGGCCCAACAAAGAAAATAAGAGAACGCTACTAGCCATCACCTTCAGCCCCCAACTAAAAGCTCTCCAGCACATCATCAAGGATCTACAACCTATCCTGAAGGATGACCCATCACTCTCACAGATCTTGGGAGACAGGCCAGTCCTTGCTTACAGATAGCCCCCCAACCTGAAGCAAATACTCACCAGCAACCACACACCACACAACAGAACCACTAACTCAGGAACCTATCCTTGCAACAAAGCCCATTGCCAACTGTGTCCACATATCTATTCAGGGGACACCATCATAGGGCCTAATCACATCAGCCACACTATCAGAGGGTCGTTCACCTGCACATCTACCAAAGTGATATATGCCATCATGTGCCAGCAATGCCCCTCTGCCATGTACATTGGCAAACTGGACAGTCTCTATGTAAAAGAATAAATGGACACAAATCAGACGTCAAGAATTAGAACATTCAAAAACCAGTTGTAGAACACTTCAATCTCTTTGGTCACTTGATTACAGACCTAAAAGTGGCAATTCTTCAACAAAAAAACTTCAAAAACAGACTCCAACGAGAGACTGCTGAATTGGAATTAATTTGCAAACTGGATACAATTAACTTAAGCTTGAATAGAGACTGGGAGTGGATGGGTCATTATACAAAGTAAACCTATTTCCCCTTGTTTATTCCCTCCCCCCCCCCATGTCCCACTGTTCCACAGACGATCTTGTCAACTGCTGGAAATGGCCCACCTTGGTTATCACTGCAAAAAGTTTTTTTTCCCCCACTCTCCTGCTGGTAATAGCTCACCTTAAGTTATCACTCTCGTTACAGTGTGTATGGTAACACCCATTGTTTCATGTTCTCTATGTATATAAATCTCCCCACTGTATTTTCCACTGAATGCATCCGATGAAGTGAGCTGTAGCTCACGAAAGCTTATGCTCAAATAAATTTGTTAGTCTCTAAGGTGCCACAAGTACTCCTTTTTCTTTTTGCGAATACAGATTAACACGGCTGCTACTCTGAAACCTGTCATTGAAGTCAGTGACAGTTTTGCCTCTGACTTCCATGGGACCAGAATTTCACCCAACTTAGACCACATCGTAAACTACTGATGTTAATGTAATTGTTTTAATTGCATATCTTTAAACATGTTATAGTAATGTTCTTGCCAATTGGAAATATTACTAATAACCTTGGATTACCTTAATTTCTCCAAACTGGAGGTATCATCTCCACCACTAGTGGCTCACGGAAAAACTGAATATAATTTCTGTAAATTGTTGCCTGTAAGGTTCATCTGACAGCATTCGAACTGTGGATATTTTGAAAAAATATTGCCGATGGAAAATTTTAAATTTGATATTTATTATTTCTAATCAGTAGATACACTAATGAATGAGAGTATGGAATTTAAAGGAAACAAGCTCAACAAGAATAAGGGAAGTAGTTTTGCCAGTGAGTCACTTGTTATAAATGTCTGTATTATACAGATATAAGCATCACTTCACTATACAGTTGACATTAAAGAAACCAGACAACTGAAAACAGGCGCATCAATCACAAAAATTATAGATAAACAGGTGACAAAGAAGATTATGTAATATAATGTTTCACAAAAAATTGTGCACCAGCTGCAAAAGTACCTTATAAACTTCTGATTGCACTTTAAATTGTAATTGTTATTATTTTGATGAGTTATTTCAGTGGATTTTTGTGACTCACCCTACAATTGATGGCATTCATATATAATTTTTTTTAAAAATTGCTCTTAAGCCACAGGGAGAAATGTAGTAGAGAGGACATTTTGACAAGAATTTCAGGAGTTATTGCCATTGGAATAAAAGAACTTCCTGAAGATATTAATATTGCGATTGGCAGCATCATTCAGTAGTATGAAAGTCATGAAGCAATCTTTTGAAAGCTTAGATTTCCACTGGAAGCTGCATGAAAATCCACAAACTAACCTAAGCAAAGAGCTGGCAGAGAGTGAAATCTGTCTTAAGTGGGAGTATCTCAATGAAAGCTGAAAGAAATAGCATGGATCATCCAAATGTTAATTCTAAAGGTTTGTCACCTTGACTTTCAACAGAACCATGGCACAAACAACATCAGGGTAGAATAACTCATGTTATCTGTACCCAGGCTTGGAAGGATTCAATTTTTATTGGTATAGATCAGTGAACACCAGTTTCACCAGACACAAACCATTGGGTAAAAAAATACTTCCATTGACAGTAATTGAAATGTACAAATAAGCAAATGCTGCTTGAGAACTTATTAGAGTTTAATTTAAAGAAATGTACTTAGTGTATTTTGACATGTGATGTTGACAGTTTGTGTTTTATCAGCTATAAGGCTTTAACTTTTTGAATGTAAACATCTAGTGTCATTACATAATTATTTTGTCAGAGCCACCCATAGTTTCCCACAACTGTGAAAATTTGAATCAACAAAAATATTTTTAAATGTTTTAAAATAAACATCAATATTATCCACTGAAATTGCAAACAAGCAAAAATCAAATTCTTCCAAGCCTATTTGTAATGTATTTCTCTGTACCTGGATTTGCAACCTCTTTATATTACTGAACATTTGGATGGAAAAAAACTAGAACCATTTGGTTTTAAGCTTGGATTTGGCCACATTAACCAAATTTGAATGTAAGATATGCTTCCAGTGACAAGAAAATGTATATTAAGCCCTGTCTAGTGGGTCTCATTTTGTAGATTTAACTGGTGTCAATCATCAGAGCTCCATAGCAGGGATCCTATAGGCCATCTCCTGCCCAGGGCTACTCTGATGTTCAGTAATTACTCGAGTCTCCAAGCCAAGGAATCTGTCAGATGACTGCTTTCTTCAGTGTCTGAGTTCTAACTGGTCAGTATTGGGTAACATGAGCCTCTGCATAACATAACCACCACACAGGTCTTTCCAGAGCCTCTTAAAGGTACAATTCCTCACACCTTCCAGCCCCAGCGAAACATAACAATAACACCACCTAACAATCAACATTAACATAATATGCAATTTCAACTATGTATACCAAATTACTGAGGAAACAAATATGTTCAATTAGCCTGTGAGGTGCCCTGCACTGTTGCTTGGATGTGGGGCTCCCCTGGAACATCAGCACTACTACTGTCAGAAGGTGGCAAATTCACTTGGTCCGGTTATTCCATGTCCGTTCTTGACCTTCTGTGGTTGTTGCCTGCCAGGGACCCTCTCATGCAAAACAGCATGCCCCTTAGCTCGCTCTTCTCTGGGATTTGTAGAAGGTGTTGCCTATTCTTCCATAATGACAGGTTTCAGAGTATCAGCCATGTTAGTCTGTATCCGCAGAAAGAAAAGGAGTACTTGTGGCACCTTAGAGATAAATGAAGTTGATAGATTTCCACTCCATATGGCTAAATTCAGTGCCTTGCATAAGGTGCCACAAGTACTCCTCTTCTTTATTCTTCCATAGTATGTGACTACAGGGGTCATGTTTAAAGCCAATAATTTTTGTGACCTGGCTCATGATTTTTGAACACTGGGAGTACTAATTTCTTGTCTTTTGCTAACTGTTTACAAACATGTACAACTGACCAGCAAATCCACTGTGTGCAAATGATAACAAAAGAGCTTTTCAAAATGGCTGTCAGAGTACTTGAAATATTCTCTAGTATTTACAATGCTTTTCCTCTCTGAGAGCATCCATGAGCCCATGCACTTACTCACTTGAATGACTCCAAATAAAAGTGATTGTGAACACCAGCAAAGCAAATCAATAACTTGTATTTACAAGAATAATCATGATAACTCTCCTGCTGTACTTGCCCAGCTTTACTCCATTTCCACCTGGAAAGGCATTGCCACTTCTCACTCTTCCAGCAGTAAGAAATTATTATAGACTATATACTATAGTGCAAGGAAGGAGAGACTGAGCAAAACTGTTGGAGATCAAAGCTTATCAACAGGCAGCCTCTGGGATTGTGCCATTTACCTGTCTGCTTTTGAGGTCTGTAAACCTTTTCATTTGAGGGGAGAAAACAAATCAGGGATTTAGTATCAGGGCTTACTCATATTTCAGGGGGAAAACGTCAGCAAAGTACATGCTGGTGCCTACACACAGTCTCGCTCACACACACACACACAGAATTTCTCTTTATTTTGTGCAGCTACGATTATGACAGCTTTCAGCTGAAATTTTCCACAGTGTTTTTTCCAGCTCAAAGCTTTTAAAGAAGAATTTGATTCTTGCAGTATGAAAACTGGAAAGAAACTACTCTCACTTGACATACACAGAATTTCAAGATCTTATTTCATCCATTCTTAAGGTATTATTGTTGGCATAGTTAGAGGGCTTTGAAATGAAAGATCCCAGCCCATAAAGTGAGAGAGAACGTCCCTGCTCTTTAGTTTGTATTGATCTCATCCTGTGTTTTCTTTTCAGAAATAAACAATTTTATTCAAAAAGGAAATAGATTTCTTAGCTGACTAGAATCCTTATAGTCAGTAATTTTAATGCACACCTTTATTCTAGGAGTGAGTTTCTTAAATAACGTCTATTTGCTCTCTGAAAGCATGCTAACAGTCTCATACAGCACATTCCATTAGCATGGAAATGGATTTTTTGGTGTGTAATTTACTTTTCTGCCACTGTATTATATTATAGCTGCAGTTATCAAAAAGGGACTGGAAAACACATGCTGTACTTTAAATTGTATAAGATTCCAACTGTTTTTAATTGTAATTCTAATGTGTCTATGGACTGGCAACCTATACTGGGGGCGGAATCTGTGTGTCTTTGTTTATGCACATATATGCATGCATACACACATCAGAAGGCTATATATTTTAGCAAGATGTAAGCCACCAAAACACAAAGATAAACTGCCTCATGTGTTTGTTTCAGAGATTAATTAGCATAATACTGTGAGGTCCTGAATTAGTATTCCAGAAAGACCAGTGGAGTGAAAACAACATTCGGTGGGAATGAAGAGATTACTGTATTCACCTGGAGCTATTTATTGCTAATGTAAAAAGAGTCCTTAAAATACGTACTCTGAAGGAAAGAATTGGTAGGAAGCATGCTACTCCTTAATTCAATGGAAAAATTTCTTCAGTGAGGCTGCTGAGCAATCATTCTTAAAACAAATGCAAATTAATACAATTCAACATGTGGAGAGATCATCACTGCAGCAAAGGTTCATAATAAATGGGAAAAATGCAAACATTTTAAGCCAAATCCTCAGGACTGGTCCTTCTACACTCACTGCTACCTTTGCAGCTCCCTGATCCTTGTGCCACAAAGCATCACGCTGTAAGTTCTGGGAGCTGCAACTGCCCTCAAGGGGATCAGCAGAGCATGGCAATGCCCCAGATATGCCCCCTTCCTCATGATCATGCTCCTATGCTGCATGTGGCAAAGAAGTTTGTATACTGACTCTATGCTACCCAGAGGAATCCCCAGGTTGCCAGTTAAGCCATTATTAGACTATTGGTGCCTCTAAAGCAATGCAAAGGTCCCTTACTAGGGGCCAGATTCTGATCCATCTATCATACAGATTGATTGTGCAGCTTCAGAAAAATCCAGTGCCTACAGGTAAGTATGCTATTTAGGTGTTTTCAGCTGGAGTCATCATTGAGCCTCTGAACAAAATAGACATTTGCTGGGTTTTTAAATGCACAATGGAGTACATCTTGGGAACACATTGGAGCAATAAAAACACCAGTTGGATGATGTGTGTACCTGGTAAGTTGGTTGCAACAATAATTAAAAGTAGACTAATAAAACACCAGGAAGGTCATGATATGAATTGTTGCCTGTATTCTGCAAAAGAAAACTGTGTCTCACTGATCTATTAGAATTTTTTGAGTGTCAGTAAAGGAGAACTAGTTGACACATTTTATTCTGACTTTCAAAAAAATCTTGACAAGGTCCCTCAGGAAAGGCTATTAATGTAATCATAGATGATAGGGGAAAATATTGTCATAGAAAAAAACTGGCTAAGTGACAAGAAACAAAGGATAGGAATAACTGGTCAATCTTCATCTTGGCCAAAGGTTCCATATTAAGTCTCCTGTTGCTTAATATGTTTATTAACAATCTGGAAAGGGTTGAGCAGTGAAGTAACAAAATCTGCAGCTGACACAAAGTTATTCAGGTTAATCAAGTCAAGAGGTCTGTGAGGAACTACAAGGAGATTAACCAAATCTGGTGATTGGACAACAGAAAATTAAGTTCAGTGTTGATAAATAGAAAATAGCACACACTGAAGGAAAACATTTGAACTACTCAAACACCATACACGGTTCTAAACTAACTATATTAGCTCAGGAAAGGTACCCAGACCTGATTGTGAACAAGTCAATGAAGACCTCTGTTTAATGTGCAGCTATGGTCAAAAAAGCAAACAAGATGTTGCGATGCATAAGGAATATAAAATAATACCAAAATATTATAACACCATTATATGGCCTCCCTTAGGCTACTGTGTGCAGTACGGGTCAACCCATCTCAAAAAGGATACTACAGAATTAGAGCGGGTTCTGTATGGGACATAGAGAAGCTCTTATATCAGGGGTGGGCAAACTATGGCCCACAGGCTGGATCCGGCCCACGAGCCGCTTTAAGACGGCCCGCGAGCCGCACCACGTGGCTCAGCCCCTCTCCGGCCAGGGCGCTGTGTCGGGAGCCGCACCACGCGGCTTGGCCCCGTTCCGGCGCTCTGGCCAAGGCACTAGGTCGGGGGGCCACACCCATTGTTGGAGACAGGACACTGGACTACATGCCCCTGGGGTCAGATCCAGTCTGGCAATTCCTATTCTCCTGTGTCTGCTATCAGTCCATAAAGTACTGCTTGCATAGCAAACACTGCTGCATGCGCAAGTAACTCACTGCACCTTTTTGTATTAATTATCAATGGGCCAGAATATAATCTTTTACTACCTGCTGGTACCAACAACTCATATTTAGGCAGGTCAATTAGGCCCAGATCCTCAATGGTATTTAGGTGCCTAATCCCTATTGAAATCAAGTTTCTCCACCTGTAAATTGGGGATAATGGGTCCCTACTTCACAGGGGTATTATGGTGATAAATACACTACAGATTGTGAGGAGTTCCAATACCATGAAATGGGAGACATAAAGTACCTAAGGCAGATAATACTTCCACACACCTGCGCTAACTGTATGGAAATAGTTTTATTATTGTCTCTCTTACCCCACGCAAGGACTTCTGGGATTTCCCCAGTTTTCACTCTCCGTGGGAACTATACACGCCAAATATTCACTGAACATTTTCCTAGTACTTAGAGTCAGCCTCCATCTTTGTGAAGTGCTCAGCAACTGGTTGGTAAAGTTGTCTATGCTGACACACATGATTTTCCTGTTTCTGTGACATAAAAAGTAGCTGTTTCCACATCATGTTCATGCCACAAGCACTCTTAGGAGATGGAGCCAGTGGCACACTCGGCGGCTTCATATGCCAAGATGAGGAAAATCAACTCAGTCCCCAAAACCTTGTAATGCTGCCAAGGTCAGTAAGACCTCGGGTTATATGTTGCCGTAAGTGATGGTTGCATAAGTTAAATATGTTTGTTAGGGCAATGCATGTTTTTCACTTGCTGTTCACAGATAGAGAGGTCTACATCAAAGTGTTGCTGCTATTGATTTATATTTTTACGTGCTATTTTTGCACATTTTCAGTCTATTTGCCTTGGAGCTTGTTCACTACAACATGTAGGCAAATTAACAACCAAGAGATGCGAAAGGAAAAAATGTTGGTTGTTAGCTGGTGATGTTGCTGAACATGGTAAGGGACTATTGTACAAGTATACTGCACTCAAGTTTTCAATTTAATTCACTTTGAACCAGCAGGAATGAGAATCATCAGTTTATTTCAGTGTGTTTTGAAATTGAGATGCAAAACAATCTTTAGCTGCAAAGGGACTGATTCAGTTACAGATTCTGGCAGCATAAAGGGGCTGGAACTGTGTTGCAAAGGATCAACAGAGCATTCTTCTGACATAGACACAGTGTACAACTAGTGTAAGAGACCCTGCACTGCCCACCTCCCAGTGTCCCAGCACAAGGAGTATGCCAGGAGTGGGGGAAGTTTCCATAGCATGCACCAATATAAATTGCCCTTAGCAGGCTGCAGTAATTAAATAACCCCCTAGGTTCCCTAATGCCAGAGGTTGTTATGATCCCCAAATAAGTCCAGAATCCTGAGGGTGGAAAGGTGGCATAAAGACACTTTTTTTCCCCCTCGGCTGTGACTTTTCTGCTGCAATTTCCAGAGGCACAGCAAAGAATCACACACACAGTT